>NC_088329.1:44991250-46400000 GCF_036884655.1 Musa acuminata AAA Group | reverse complement strand
AAACCCTAAACCCTAAACCCTAAACCCTAAACCCTAAACCCTAAACCCTAAACCCTAAACCCTAAACCCTAAACCCTAAACCCTAAACCCTAAACCCTAAACCCTAAACCCTAAACCCTAAACCCTAAACCCTAAACCCTAAACCCTAAACCCTAAACCCTAAACCCTAAACCCTAAACCCTAAACCCTAAACCCTAAACCCTAAACCCTAAACCCTAAACCCTAAACCCTAAACCCTAAACCCTAAACCCTAAACCCTAAACCCTAAACCCTAAACCCTAAACCCTAAACCCTAAACCCTAAACCCTAAACCCTAAACCCTAAACCCTAAACCCTAAACCCTAAACCCTAAACCCTAAACCCTAAACCCTAAACCCTAAACCCTAAACCCTAAACCCTAAACCCTAAACCCTAAACCCTAAACCCTAAACCCTAAACCCTAAACCCTAAACCCTAAACCCTAAACCCTAAACCCTAAACCCTAAACCCTAAACCCTAAACCCTAAACCCTAAACCCTAAACCCTAAACCCTAAACCCTAAACCCTAAACCCTAAACCCTAAACCCTAAACCCTAAACCCTAAACCCTAAACCCTAAACCCTAAACCCTAAACCCTAAACCCTAAACCCTAAACCCTAAACCCTAAACCCTAAACCCTAAACCCTAAACCCTAAACCCTAAACCCTAAACCCTAAACCCTAAACCCTAAACCCTAAACCCTAAACCCTAAACCCTAAACCCTAAACCCTAAACCCTAAACCCTAAACCCTAAACCCTAAACCCTAAACCCTAAACCCTAAACCCTAAACCCTAAACCCTAAACCCTAAACCCTAAACCCTAAACCCTAAACCCTAAACCCTAAACCCTAAACCCTAAACCCTAAACCCTAAACCCTAAACCCTAAACCCTAAACCCTAAACCCTAAACCCTAAACCCTAAACCCTAAACCCTAAACCCTAAACCCTAAACCCTAAACCCTAAACCCTAAACCCTAAACCCTAAACCCTAAACCCTAAACCCTAAACCCTAAACCCTAAACCCTAAACCCTAAACCCTAAACCCTAAACCCTAAACCCTAAACCCTAAACCCTAAACCCTAAACCCTAAACCCTAAACCCTAAACCCTAAACCCTAAACCCTAAACCCTAAACCCTAAACCCTAAACCCTAAACCCTAAACCCTAAACCCTAAACCCTAAACCCTAAACCCTAAACCCTAAACCCTAAACCCTAAACCCTAAACCCTAAACCCTAAACCCTAAACCCTAAACCCTAAACCCTAAACCCTAAACCCTAAACCCTAAACCCTAAACCCTAAACCCTAAACCCTAAACCCTAAACCCTAAACCCTAAACCCTAAACCCTAAACCCTAAACCCTAAACCCTAAACCCTAAACCCTAAACCCTAAACCCTAAACCCTAAACCCTAAACCCTAAACCCTAAACCCTAAACCCTAAACCCTAAACCCTAAACCCTAAACCCTAAACCCTAAACCCTAAACCCTAAACCCTAAACCCTAAACCCTAAACCCTAAACCCTAAACCCTAAACCCTAAACCCTAAACCCTAAACCCTAAACCCTAAACCCTAAACCCTAAACCCTAAACCCTAAACCCTAAACCCTAAACCCTAAACCCTAAACCCTAAACCCTAAACCCTAAACCCTAAACCCTAAACCCTAAACCCTAAACCCTAAACCCTAAACCCTAAACCCTAAACCCTAAACCCTAAACCCTAAACCCTAAACCCTAAACCCTAAACCCTAAACCCTAAACCCTAAACCCTAAACCCTAAACCCTAAACCCTAAACCCTAAACCCTAAACCCTAAACCCTAAACCCTAAACCCTAAACCCTAAACCCTAAACCCTAAACCCTAAACCCTAAACCCTAAACCCTAAACCCTAAACCCTAAACCCTAAACCCTAAACCCTAAACCCTAAACCCTAAACCCTAAACCCTAAACCCTAAACCCTAAACCCTAAACCCTAAACCCTAAACCCTAAACCCTAAACCCTAAACCCTAAACCCTAAACCCTAAACCCTAAACCCTAAACCCTAAACCCTAAACCCTAAACCCTAAACCCTAAACCCTAAACCCTAAACCCTAAACCCTAAACCCTAAACCCTAAACCCTAAACCCTAAACCCTAAACCCTAAACCCTAAACCCTAAACCCTAAACCCTAAACCCTAAACCCTAAACCCTAAACCCTAAACCCTAAACCCTAAACCCTAAACCCTAAACCCTAAACCCTAAACCCTAAACCCTAAACCCTAAACCCTAAACCCTAAACCCTAAACCCTAAACCCTAAACCCTAAACCCTAAACCCTAAACCCTAAACCCTAAACCCTAAACCCTAAACCCTAAACCCTAAACCCTAAACCCTAAACCCTAAACCCTAAACCCTAAACCCTAAACCCTAAACCCTAAACCCTAAACCCTAAACCCTAAACCCTAAACCCTAAACCCTAAACCCTAAACCCTAAACCCTAAACCCTAAACCCTAAACCCTAAACCCTAAACCCTAAACCCTAAACCCTAAACCCTAAACCCTAAACCCTAAACCCTAAACCCTAAACCCTAAACCCTAAACCCTAAACCCTAAACCCTAAACCCTAAACCCTAAACCCTAAACCCTAAACCCTAAACCCTAAACCCTAAACCCTAAACCCTAAACCCTAAACCCTAAACCCTAAACCCTAAACCCTAAACCCTAAACCCTAAACCCTAAACCCTAAACCCTAAACCCTAAACCCTAAACCCTAAACCCTAAACCCTAAACCCTAAACCCTAAACCCTAAACCCTAAACCCTAAACCCTAAACCCTAAACCCTAAACCCTAAACCCTAAACCCTAAACCCTAAACCCTAAACCCTAAACCCTAAACCCTAAACCCTAAACCCTAAACCCTAAACCCTAAACCCTAAACCCTAAACCCTAAACCCTAAACCCTAAACCCTAAACCCTAAACCCTAAACCCTAAACCCTAAACCCTAAACCCTAAACCCTAAACCCTAAACCCTAAACCCTAAACCCTAAACCCTAAACCCTAAACCCTAAACCCTAAACCCTAAACCCTAAACCCTAAACCCTAAACCCTAAACCCTAAACCCTAAACCCTAAACCCTAAACCCTAAACCCTAAACCCTAAACCCTAAACCCTAAACCCTAAACCCTAAACCCTAAACCCTAAACCCTAAACCCTAAACCCTAAACCCTAAACCCTAAACCCTAAACCCTAAACCCTAAACCCTAAACCCTAAACCCTAAACCCTAAACCCTAAACCCTAAACCCTAAACCCTAAACCCTAAACCCTAAACCCTAAACCCTAAACCCTAAACCCTAAACCCTAAACCCTAAACCCTAAACCCTAAACCCTAAACCCTAAACCCTAAACCCTAAACCCTAAACCCTAAACCCTAAACCCTAAACCCTAAACCCTAAACCCTAAACCCTAAACCCTAAACCCTAAACCCTAAACCCTAAACCCTAAACCCTAAACCCTAAACCCTAAACCCTAAACCCTAAACCCTAAACCCTAAACCCTAAACCCTAAACCCTAAACCCTAAACCCTAAACCCTAAACCCTAAACCCTAAACCCTAAACCCTAAACCCTAAACCCTAAACCCTAAACCCTAAACCCTAAACCCTAAACCCTAAACCCTAAACCCTAAACCCTAAACCCTAAACCCTAAACCCTAAACCCTAAACCCTAAACCCTAAACCCTAAACCCTAAACCCTAAACCCTAAACCCTAAACCCTAAACCCTAAACCCTAAACCCTAAACCCTAAACCCTAAACCCTAAACCCTAAACCCTAAACCCTAAACCCTAAACCCTAAACCCTAAACCCTAAACCCTAAACCCTAAACCCTAAACCCTAAACCCTAAACCCTAAACCCTAAACCCTAAACCCTAAACCCTAAACCCTAAACCCTAAACCCTAAACCCTAAACCCTAAACCCTAAACCCTAAACCCTAAACCCTAAACCCTAAACCCTAAACCCTAAACCCTAAACCCTAAACCCTAAACCCTAAACCCTAAACCCTAAACCCTAAACCCTAAACCCTAAACCCTAAACCCTAAACCCTAAACCCTAAACCCTAAACCCTAAACCCTAAACCCTAAACCCTAAACCCTAAACCCTAAACCCTAAACCCTAAACCCTAAACCCTAAACCCTAAACCCTAAACCCTAAACCCTAAACCCTAAACCCTAAACCCTAAACCCTAAACCCTAAACCCTAAACCCTAAACCCTAAACCCTAAACCCTAAACCCTAAACCCTAAACCCTAAACCCTAAACCCTAAACCCTAAACCCTAAACCCTAAACCCTAAACCCTAAACCCTAAACCCTAAACCCTAAACCCTAAACCCTAAACCCTAAACCCTAAACCCTAAACCCTAAACCCTAAACCCTAAACCCTAAACCCTAAACCCTAAACCCTAAACCCTAAACCCTAAACCCTAAACCCTAAACCCTAAACCCTAAACCCTAAACCCTAAACCCTAAACCCTAAACCCTAAACCCTAAACCCTAAACCCTAAACCCTAAACCCTAAACCCTAAACCCTAAACCCTAAACCCTAAACCCTAAACCCTAAACCCTAAACCCTAAACCCTAAACCCTAAACCCTAAACCCTAAACCCTAAACCCTAAACCCTAAACCCTAAACCCTAAACCCTAAACCCTAAACCCTAAACCCTAAACCCTAAACCCTAAACCCTAAACCCTAAACCCTAAACCCTAAACCCTAAACCCTAAACCCTAAACCCTAAACCCTAAACCCTAAACCCTAAACCCTAAACCCTAAACCCTAAACCCTAAACCCTAAACCCTAAACCCTAAACCCTAAACCCTAAACCCTAAACCCTAAACCCTAAACCCTAAACCCTAAACCCTAAACCCTAAACCCTAAACCCTAAACCCTAAACCCTAAACCCTAAACCCTAAACCCTAAACCCTAAACCCTAAACCCTAAACCCTAAACCCTAAACCCTAAACCCTAAACCCTAAACCCTAAACCCTAAACCCTAAACCCTAAACCCTAAACCCTAAACCCTAAACCCTAAACCCTAAACCCTAAACCCTAAACCCTAAACCCTAAACCCTAAACCCTAAACCCTAAACCCTAAACCCTAAACCCTAAACCCTAAACCCTAAACCCTAAACCCTAAACCCTAAACCCTAAACCCTAAACCCTAAACCCTAAACCCTAAACCCTAAACCCTAAACCCTAAACCCTAAACCCTAAACCCTAAACCCTAAACCCTAAACCCTAAACCCTAAACCCTAAACCCTAAACCCTAAACCCTAAACCCTAAACCCTAAACCCTAAACCCTAAACCCTAAACCCTAAACCCTAAACCCTAAACCCTAAACCCTAAACCCTAAACCCTAAACCCTAAACCCTAAACCCTAAACCCTAAACCCTAAACCCTAAACCCTAAACCCTAAACCCTAAACCCTAAACCCTAAACCCTAAACCCTAAACCCTAAACCCTAAACCCTAAACCCTAAACCCTAAACCCTAAACCCTAAACCCTAAACCCTAAACCCTAAACCCTAAACCCTAAACCCTAAACCCTAAACCCTAAACCCTAAACCCTAAACCCTAAACCCTAAACCCTAAACCCTAAACCCTAAACCCTAAACCCTAAACCCTAAACCCTAAACCCTAAACCCTAAACCCTAAACCCTAAACCCTAAACCCTAAACCCTAAACCCTAAACCCTAAACCCTAAACCCTAAACCCTAAACCCTAAACCCTAAACCCTAAACCCTAAACCCTAAACCCTAAACCCTAAACCCTAAACCCTAAACCCTAAACCCTAAACCCTAAACCCTAAACCCTAAACCCTAAACCCTAAACCCTAAACCCTAAACCCTAAACCCTAAACCCTAAACCCTAAACCCTAAACCCTAAACCCTAAACCCTAAACCCTAAACCCTAAACCCTAAACCCTAAACCCTAAACCCTAAACCCTAAACCCTAAACCCTAAACCCTAAACCCTAAACCCTAAACCCTAAACCCTAAACCCTAAACCCTAAACCCTAAACCCTAAACCCTAAACCCTAAACCCTAAACCCTAAACCCTAAACCCTAAACCCTAAACCCTAAACCCTAAACCCTAAACCCTAAACCCTAAACCCTAAACCCTAAACCCTAAACCCTAAACCCTAAACCCTAAACCCTAAACCCTAAACCCTAAACCCTAAACCCTAAACCCTAAACCCTAAACCCTAAACCCTAAACCCTAAACCCTAAACCCTAAACCCTAAACCCTAAACCCTAAACCCTAAACCCTAAACCCTAAACCCTAAACCCTAAACCCTAAACCCTAAACCCTAAACCCTAAACCCTAAACCCTAAACCCTAAACCCTAAACCCTAAACCCTAAACCCTAAACCCTAAACCCTAAACCCTAAACCCTAAACCCTAAACCCTAAACCCTAAACCCTAAACCCTAAACCCTAAACCCTAAACCCTAAACCCTAAACCCTAAACCCTAAACCCTAAACCCTAAACCCTAAACCCTAAACCCTAAACCCTAAACCCTAAACCCTAAACCCTAAACCCTAAACCCTAAACCCTAAACCCTAAACCCTAAACCCTAAACCCTAAACCCTAAACCCTAAACCCTAAACCCTAAACCCTAAACCCTAAACCCTAAACCCTAAACCCTAAACCCTAAACCCTAAACCCTAAACCCTAAACCCTAAACCCTAAACCCTAAACCCTAAACCCTAAACCCTAAACCCTAAACCCTAAACCCTAAACCCTAAACCCTAAACCCTAAACCCTAAACCCTAAACCCTAAACCCTAAACCCTAAACCCTAAACCCTAAACCCTAAACCCTAAACCCTAAACCCTAAACCCTAAACCCTAAACCCTAAACCCTAAACCCTAAACCCTAAACCCTAAACCCTAAACCCTAAACCCTAAACCCTAAACCCTAAACCCTAAACCCTAAACCCTAAACCCTAAACCCTAAACCCTAAACCCTAAACCCTAAACCCTAAACCCTAAACCCTAAACCCTAAACCCTAAACCCTAAACCCTAAACCCTAAACCCTAAACCCTAAACCCTAAACCCTAAACCCTAAACCCTAAACCCTAAACCCTAAACCCTAAACCCTAAACCCTAAACCCTAAACCCTAAACCCTAAACCCTAAACCCTAAACCCTAAACCCTAAACCCTAAACCCTAAACCCTAAACCCTAAACCCTAAACCCTAAACCCTAAACCCTAAACCCTAAACCCTAAACCCTAAACCCTAAACCCTAAACCCTAAACCCTAAACCCTAAACCCTAAACCCTAAACCCTAAACCCTAAACCCTAAACCCTAAACCCTAAACCCTAAACCCTAAACCCTAAACCCTAAACCCTAAACCCTAAACCCTAAACCCTAAACCCTAAACCCTAAACCCTAAACCCTAAACCCTAAACCCTAAACCCTAAACCCTAAACCCTAAACCCTAAACCCTAAACCCTAAACCCTAAACCCTAAACCCTAAACCCTAAACCCTAAACCCTAAACCCTAAACCCTAAACCCTAAACCCTAAACCCTAAACCCTAAACCCTAAACCCTAAACCCTAAACCCTAAACCCTAAACCCTAAACCCTAAACCCTAAACCCTAAACCCTAAACCCTAAACCCTAAACCCTAAACCCTAAACCCTAAACCCTAAACCCTAAACCCTAAACCCTAAACCCTAAACCCTAAACCCTAAACCCTAAACCCTAAACCCTAAAC
Source organism: Musa acuminata AAA Group (assembly GCF_036884655.1). Lineage (NCBI taxonomy): Eukaryota > Viridiplantae > Streptophyta > Magnoliopsida > Zingiberales > Musaceae > Musa > Musa acuminata. The sequence goes on along the minus strand of NC_088329.1, from coordinate 46,392,233 downwards.
CCTAAACCCTAAACCCTAAACCCTAAACCCTAAACCCTAAACCCTAAACCCTAAACCCTAAACCCTAAACCCTAAACCCTAAACCCTAAACCCTAAACCCTAAACCCTAAACCCTAAACCCTAAACCCTAAACCCTAAACCCTAAACCCTAAACCCTAAACCCTAAACCCTAAACCCTAAACCCTAAACCCTAAACCCTAAACCCTAAACCCTAAACCCTAAACCCTAAACCCTAAACCCTAAACCCTAAACCCTAAACCCTAAACCCTAAACCCTAAACCCTAAACCCTAAACCCTAAACCCTAAACCCTAAACCCTAAACCCTAAACCCTAAACCCTAAACCCTAAACCCTAAACCCTAAACCCTAAACCCTAAACCCTAAACCCTAAACCCTAAACCCTAAACCCTAAACCCTAAACCCTAAACCCTAAACCCTAAACCCTAAACCCTAAACCCTAAACCCTAAACCCTAAACCCTAAACCCTAAACCCTAAACCCTAAACCCTAAACCCTAAACCCTAAACCCTAAACCCTAAACCCTAAACCCTAAACCCTAAACCCTAAACCCTAAACCCTAAACCCTAAACCCTAAACCCTAAACCCTAAACCCTAAACCCTAAACCCTAAACCCTAAACCCTAAACCCTAAACCCTAAACCCTAAACCCTAAACCCTAAACCCTAAACCCTAAACCCTAAACCCTAAACCCTAAACCCTAAACCCTAAACCCTAAACCCTAAACCCTAAACCCTAAACCCTAAACCCTAAACCCTAAACCCTAAACCCTAAACCCTAAACCCTAAACCCTAAACCCTAAACCCTAAACCCTAAACCCTAAACCCTAAACCCTAAACCCTAAACCCTAAACCCTAAACCCTAAACCCTAAACCCTAAACCCTAAACCCTAAACCCTAAACCCTAAACCCTAAACCCTAAACCCTAAACCCTAAACCCTAAACCCTAAACCCTAAACCCTAAACCCTAAACCCTAAACCCTAAACCCTAAACCCTAAACCCTAAACCCTAAACCCTAAACCCTAAACCCTAAACCCTAAACCCTAAACCCTAAACCCTAAACCCTAAACCCTAAACCCTAAACCCTAAACCCTAAACCCTAAACCCTAAACCCTAAACCCTAAACCCTAAACCCTAAACCCTAAACCCTAAACCCTAAACCCTAAACCCTAAACCCTAAACCCTAAACCCTAAACCCTAAACCCTAAACCCTAAACCCTAAACCCTAAACCCTAAACCCTAAACCCTAAACCCTAAACCCTAAACCCTAAACCCTAAACCCTAAACCCTAAACCCTAAACCCTAAACCCTAAACCCTAAACCCTAAACCCTAAACCCTAAACCCTAAACCCTAAACCCTAAACCCTAAACCCTAAACCCTAAACCCTAAACCCTAAACCCTAAACCCTAAACCCTAAACCCTAAACCCTAAACCCTAAACCCTAAACCCTAAACCCTAAACCCTAAACCCTAAACCCTAAACCCTAAACCCTAAACCCTAAACCCTAAACCCTAAACCCTAAACCCTAAACCCTAAACCCTAAACCCTAAACCCTAAACCCTAAACCCTAAACCCTAAACCCTAAACCCTAAACCCTAAACCCTAAACCCTAAACCCTAAACCCTAAACCCTAAACCCTAAACCCTAAACCCTAAACCCTAAACCCTAAACCCTAAACCCTAAACCCTAAACCCTAAACCCTAAACCCTAAACCCTAAACCCTAAACCCTAAACCCTAAACCCTAAACCCTAAACCCTAAACCCTAAACCCTAAACCCTAAACCCTAAACCCTAAACCCTAAACCCTAAACCCTAAACCCTAAACCCTAAACCCTAAACCCTAAACCCTAAACCCTAAACCCTAAACCCTAAACCCTAAACCCTAAACCCTAAACCCTAAACCCTAAACCCTAAACCCTAAACCCTAAACCCTAAACCCTAAACCCTAAACCCTAAACCCTAAACCCTAAACCCTAAACCCTAAACCCTAAACCCTAAACCCTAAACCCTAAACCCTAAACCCTAAACCCTAAACCCTAAACCCTAAACCCTAAACCCTAAACCCTAAACCCTAAACCCTAAACCCTAAACCCTAAACCCTAAACCCTAAACCCTAAACCCTAAACCCTAAACCCTAAACCCTAAACCCTAAACCCTAAACCCTAAACCCTAAACCCTAAACCCTAAACCCTAAACCCTAAACCCTAAACCCTAAACCCTAAACCCTAAACCCTAAACCCTAAACCCTAAACCCTAAACCCTAAACCCTAAACCCTAAACCCTAAACCCTAAACCCTAAACCCTAAACCCTAAACCCTAAACCCTAAACCCTAAACCCTAAACCCTAAACCCTAAACCCTAAACCCTAAACCCTAAACCCTAAACCCTAAACCCTAAACCCTAAACCCTAAACCCTAAACCCTAAACCCTAAACCCTAAACCCTAAACCCTAAACCCTAAACCCTAAACCCTAAACCCTAAACCCTAAACCCTAAACCCTAAACCCTAAACCCTAAACCCTAAACCCTAAACCCTAAACCCTAAACCCTAAACCCTAAACCCTAAACCCTAAACCCTAAACCCTAAACCCTAAACCCTAAACCCTAAACCCTAAACCCTAAACCCTAAACCCTAAACCCTAAACCCTAAACCCTAAACCCTAAACCCTAAACCCTAAACCCTAAACCCTAAACCCTAAACCCTAAACCCTAAACCCTAAACCCTAAACCCTAAACCCTAAACCCTAAACCCTAAACCCTAAACCCTAAACCCTAAACCCTAAACCCTAAACCCTAAACCCTAAACCCTAAACCCTAAACCCTAAACCCTAAACCCTAAACCCTAAACCCTAAACCCTAAACCCTAAACCCTAAACCCTAAACCCTAAACCCTAAACCCTAAACCCTAAACCCTAAACCCTAAACCCTAAACCCTAAACCCTAAACCCTAAACCCTAAACCCTAAACCCTAAACCCTAAACCCTAAACCCTAAACCCTAAACCCTAAACCCTAAACCCTAAACCCTAAACCCTAAACCCTAAACCCTAAACCCTAAACCCTAAACCCTAAACCCTAAACCCTAAACCCTAAACCCTAAACCCTAAACCCTAAACCCTAAACCCTAAACCCTAAACCCTAAACCCTAAACCCTAAACCCTAAACCCTAAACCCTAAACCCTAAACCCTAAACCCTAAACCCTAAACCCTAAACCCTAAACCCTAAACCCTAAACCCTAAACCCTAAACCCTAAACCCTAAACCCTAAACCCTAAACCCTAAACCCTAAACCCTAAACCCTAAACCCTAAACCCTAAACCCTAAACCCTAAACCCTAAACCCTAAACCCTAAACCCTAAACCCTAAACCCTAAACCCTAAACCCTAAACCCTAAACCCTAAACCCTAAACCCTAAACCCTAAACCCTAAACCCTAAACCCTAAACCCTAAACCCTAAACCCTAAACCCTAAACCCTAAACCCTAAACCCTAAACCCTAAACCCTAAACCCTAAACCCTAAACCCTAAACCCTAAACCCTAAACCCTAAACCCTAAACCCTAAACCCTAAACCCTAAACCCTAAACCCTAAACCCTAAACCCTAAACCCTAAACCCTAAACCCTAAACCCTAAACCCTAAACCCTAAACCCTAAACCCTAAACCCTAAACCCTAAACCCTAAACCCTAAACCCTAAACCCTAAACCCTAAACCCTAAACCCTAAACCCTAAACCCTAAACCCTAAACCCTAAACCCTAAACCCTAAACCCTAAACCCTAAACCCTAAACCCTAAACCCTAAACCCTAAACCCTAAACCCTAAACCCTAAACCCTAAACCCTAAACCCTAAACCCTAAACCCTAAACCCTAAACCCTAAACCCTAAACCCTAAACCCTAAACCCTAAACCCTAAACCCTAAACCCTAAACCCTAAACCCTAAACCCTAAACCCTAAACCCTAAACCCTAAACCCTAAACCCTAAACCCTAAACCCTAAACCCTAAACCCTAAACCCTAAACCCTAAACCCTAAACCCTAAACCCTAAACCCTAAACCCTAAACCCTAAACCCTAAACCCTAAACCCTAAACCCTAAACCCTAAACCCTAAACCCTAAACCCTAAACCCTAAACCCTAAACCCTAAACCCTAAACCCTAAACCCTAAACCCTAAACCCTAAACCCTAAACCCTAAACCCTAAACCCTAAACCCTAAACCCTAAACCCTAAACCCTAAACCCTAAACCCTAAACCCTAAACCCTAAACCCTAAACCCTAAACCCTAAACCCTAAACCCTAAACCCTAAACCCTAAACCCTAAACCCTAAACCCTAAACCCTAAACCCTAAACCCTAAACCCTAAACCCTAAACCCTAAACCCTAAACCCTAAACCCTAAACCCTAAACCCTAAACCCTAAACCCTAAACCCTAAACCCTAAACCCTAAACCCTAAACCCTAAACCCTAAACCCTAAACCCTAAACCCTAAACCCTAAACCCTAAACCCTAAACCCTAAACCCTAAACCCTAAACCCTAAACCCTAAACCCTAAACCCTAAACCCTAAACCCTAAACCCTAAACCCTAAACCCTAAACCCTAAACCCTAAACCCTAAACCCTAAACCCTAAACCCTAAACCCTAAACCCTAAACCCTAAACCCTAAACCCTAAACCCTAAACCCTAAACCCTAAACCCTAAACCCTAAACCCTAAACCCTAAACCCTAAACCCTAAACCCTAAACCCTAAACCCTAAACCCTAAACCCTAAACCCTAAACCCTAAACCCTAAACCCTAAACCCTAAACCCTAAACCCTAAACCCTAAACCCTAAACCCTAAACCCTAAACCCTAAACCCTAAACCCTAAACCCTAAACCCTAAACCCTAAACCCTAAACCCTAAACCCTAAACCCTAAACCCTAAACCCTAAACCCTAAACCCTAAACCCTAAACCCTAAACCCTAAACCCTAAACCCTAAACCCTAAACCCTAAACCCTAAACCCTAAACCCTAAACCCTAAACCCTAAACCCTAAACCCTAAACCCTAAACCCTAAACCCTAAACCCTAAACCCTAAACCCTAAACCCTAAACCCTAAACCCTAAACCCTAAACCCTAAACCCTAAACCCTAAACCCTAAACCCTAAACCCTAAACCCTAAACCCTAAACCCTAAACCCTAAACCCTAAACCCTAAACCCTAAACCCTAAACCCTAAACCCTAAACCCTAAACCCTAAACCCTAAACCCTAAACCCTAAACCCTAAACCCTAAACCCTAAACCCTAAACCCTAAACCCTAAACCCTAAACCCTAAACCCTAAACCCTAAACCCTAAACCCTAAACCCTAAACCCTAAACCCTAAACCCTAAACCCTAAACCCTAAACCCTAAACCCTAAACCCTAAACCCTAAACCCTAAACCCTAAACCCTAAACCCTAAACCCTAAACCCTAAACCCTAAACCCTAAACCCTAAACCCTAAACCCTAAACCCTAAACCCTAAACCCTAAACCCTAAACCCTAAACCCTAAACCCTAAACCCTAAACCCTAAACCCTAAACCCTAAACCCTAAACCCTAAACCCTAAACCCTAAACCCTAAACCCTAAACCCTAAACCCTAAACCCTAAACCCTAAACCCTAAACCCTAAACCCTAAACCCTAAACCCTAAACCCTAAACCCTAAACCCTAAACCCTAAACCCTAAACCCTAAACCCTAAACCCTAAACCCTAAACCCTAAACCCTAAACCCTAAACCCTAAACCCTAAACCCTAAACCCTAAACCCTAAACCCTAAACCCTAAACCCTAAACCCTAAACCCTAAACCCTAAACCCTAAACCCTAAACCCTAAACCCTAAACCCTAAACCCTAAACCCTAAACCCTAAACCCTAAACCCTAAACCCTAAACCCTAAACCCTAAACCCTAAACCCTAAACCCTAAACCCTAAACCCTAAACCCTAAACCCTAAACCCTAAACCCTAAACCCTAAACCCTAAACCCTAAACCCTAAACCCTAAACCCTAAACCCTAAACCCTAAACCCTAAACCCTAAACCCTAAACCCTAAACCCTAAACCCTAAACCCTAAACCCTAAACCCTAAACCCTAAACCCTAAACCCTAAACCCTAAACCCTAAACCCTAAACCCTAAACCCTAAACCCTAAACCCTAAACCCTAAACCCTAAACCCTAAACCCTAAACCCTAAACCCTAAACCCTAAACCCTAAACCCTAAACCCTAAACCCTAAACCCTAAACCCTAAACCCTAAACCCTAAACCCTAAACCCTAAACCCTAAACCCTAAACCCTAAACCCTAAACCCTAAACCCTAAACCCTAAACCCTAAACCCTAAACCCTAAACCCTAAACCCTAAACCCTAAACCCTAAACCCTAAACCCTAAACCCTAAACCCTAAACCCTAAACCCTAAACCCTAAACCCTAAACCCTAAACCCTAAACCCTAAACCCTAAACCCTAAACCCTAAACCCTAAACCCTAAACCCTAAACCCTAAACCCTAAACCCTAAACCCTAAACCCTAAACCCTAAACCCTAAACCCTAAACCCTAAACCCTAAACCCTAAACCCTAAACCCTAAACCCTAAACCCTAAACCCTAAACCCTAAACCCTAAACCCTAAACCCTAAACCCTAAACCCTAAACCCTAAACCCTAAACCCTAAACCCTAAACCCTAAACCCTAAACCCTAAACCCTAAACCCTAAACCCTAAACCCTAAACCCTAAACCCTAAACCCTAAACCCTAAACCCTAAACCCTAAACCCTAAACCCTAAACCCTAAACCCTAAACCCTAAACCCTAAACCCTAAACCCTAAACCCTAAACCCTAAACCCTAAACCCTAAACCCTAAACCCTAAACCCTAAACCCTAAACCCTAAACCCTAAACCCTAAACCCTAAACCCTAAACCCTAAACCCTAAACCCTAAACCCTAAACCCTAAACCCTAAACCCTAAACCCTAAACCCTAAACCCTAAACCCTAAACCCTAAACCCTAAACCCTAAACCCTAAACCCTAAACCCTAAACCCTAAACCCTAAACCCTAAACCCTAAACCCTAAACCCTAAACCCTAAACCCTAAACCCTAAACCCTAAACCCTAAACCCTAAACCCTAAACCCTAAACCCTAAACCCTAAACCCTAAACCCTAAACCCTAAACCCTAAACCCTAAACCCTAAACCCTAAACCCTAAACCCTAAACCCTAAACCCTAAACCCTAAACCCTAAACCCTAAACCCTAAACCCTAAACCCTAAACCCTAAACCCTAAACCCTAAACCCTAAACCCTAAACCCTAAACCCTAAACCCTAAACCCTAAACCCTAAACCCTAAACCCTAAACCCTAAACCCTAAACCCTAAACCCTAAACCCTAAACCCTAAACCCTAAACCCTAAACCCTAAACCCTAAACCCTAAACCCTAAACCCTAAACCCTAAACCCTAAACCCTAAACCCTAAACCCTAAACCCTAAACCCTAAACCCTAAACCCTAAACCCTAAACCCTAAACCCTAAACCCTAAACCCTAAACCCTAAACCCTAAACCCTAAACCCTAAACCCTAAACCCTAAACCCTAAACCCTAAACCCTAAACCCTAAACCCTAAACCCTAAACCCTAAACCCTAAACCCTAAACCCTAAACCCTAAACCCTAAACCCTAAACCCTAAACCCTAAACCCTAAACCCTAAACCCTAAACCCTAAACCCTAAACCCTAAACCCTAAACCCTAAACCCTAAACCCTAAACCCTAAACCCTAAACCCTAAACCCTAAACCCTAAACCCTAAACCCTAAACCCTAAACCCTAAACCCTAAACCCTAAACCCTAAACCCTAAACCCTAAACCCTAAACCCTAAACCCTAAACCCTAAACCCTAAACCCTAAACCCTAAACCCTAAACCCTAAACCCTAAACCCTAAACCCTAAACCCTAAACCCTAAACCCTAAACCCTAAACCCTAAACCCTAAACCCTAAACCCTAAACCCTAAACCCTAAACCCTAAACCCTAAACCCTAAACCCTAAACCCTAAACCCTAAACCCTAAACCCTAAACCCTAAACCCTAAACCCTAAACCCTAAACCCTAAACCCTAAACCCTAAACCCTAAACCCTAAACCCTAAACCCTAAACCCTAAACCCTAACCCTAAACCCTAAACCCTAAACCCTAAACCCTAAACCCTAAACCCTAAACCCTAAACCGTAAACCCTAAACCCTATACCCTAAACCCTAAACACTAAACCCTAAACCCTAAACCCTAAACCCTAAACCCTAAACCTAAAACCCTAAACCCTAAAACCCTAAACCCTAAACCCTAAACCCTAAACCCTAAAACCCTAAACCCTAAACCCTAAACCCTAAACCCTAAAACCCTAAACCCTACACCCTAAACCCTAAAACCCTAAACCCTACACCCTAAACCCTAACCCTAAACCCTAAACCCTAAACCCTATATTATTTTGAAATCTCAATTAGTTAAATCTTAATTATTTTTTTATTGCCAATGTGTCTTGCATCAATTATTTTAAATCTTAATTTTTTCTATTATTTAGTAATATCTATTTTTCAATTGGAAATATGATGTCCTGGCGAGGAGGGCTTCCACTGGGCCGGGGCGGGGCCCTTGCACCCGTTTGGGCCCAAGCAGGGCTCGTCTCAGGCACCGGTCTGATTCAATCGTTACAGGGTTAAAACTTTATCGGGCGACTTTATATCCTACTTTCGATTGAACCAAATTTGAATATGGACTGTATAAAATCCCTCCCCTTACCCACCGCACAATTCACACCGGGTCTCCCGTGCCCTAAACCCAGCGACTCTTTCTCCCGTGCGACGACTGCGGCGGTTCCTCGGCGATCGGCTGTCTTCCTCCCCATCGGCGAACAGCGAACGCAACGGCGGTGTCTTCCTCCGCTGAGTTCCTGTCGCTGCGGCGTTTTCCTCTCCATCGGCGAAACAGCGTCTCCGCCCCCCCCCCCCCGGTATCTCTCTCTTTCTTTTCCTCTTCCTCCTTCGCCGTTGCAGCCCCCCTTCCCCGATCCCTCCTCTCTCCCCCTCCCTCTTCCACTGTCGCAGCTCCGCTCCTTCCGCCGACACCTTCCTCCCCCTCCCTTCTCCTCCCTCTTTACCCTTTACCCCTCTCTCGCTGCTCCTCCCTTCGCCGGCACCATCCTCCCCTTCCCTTCTCCTCCCGCCTTCTTCTCCCTTCGTCGCGGTTCCTCCCCGATCCTCGACACCATCCTCCCCTCCCCTTCCCATCCGGGACCACTGCTCCTCCTCCCTCTTCCATCCCTTCCTCGCAGCGCCCTCCCACCACCACACACACACAAACACACACACCCCCCCCCCCCCCACGGCGGTGCCCCCTTCCTCCACCCTTAGCCGATAGAGTTGGTTGCTGATGATGAAAATCTCGATATTCTAGGTTATGGTATGCGATCTTGGCAATTGTTGTTTTTAATCTTGATAGAGTAGGTTATTTTTTACATTCTCTGATTCCTGGTAGAATGTTATAGTTATTGGGTTTGCTGATCATCTTCTTGACACCATCAATTTTAGCTTCTGACATGTTTCTATTTTTTATAAAATATATGTCTGATTTCTTTTTCTTTTTATTGCTCGTGTTTTCTGGAGGAATGGAAAGTTATATAGTGTAGTAGGGCTAGTAGATAATCTTCTCTTTTGGTGAATAAATAATTTAGTGTAGTATTACTTATTGATAATTTGGTGAATAAATAATATGTTGGAAGACCCTGTGGTAGCTCATAGTTCTTTTTAAAAGAACTAAAACCATAGGAAGTTTGTACATTAAAGGAACTATCTGATTTTTTACTTAGGATTGTTGAAGCATCTGAACACATATTGGATTTTAACTTAACTACAGGTTTTTGCAATTTTGGGTTTCATATTAAGGGTTTCTTTGCACATATGGCTAACCTACTTACACAGTATCATTGTCATATGAGTAAATTAAGGTATTTTACATTTGTTAGAGTGTTTTTAAACTGTTCTGGGTGACTTGATAAAGTGTGATTGGTCATTAAACACTAGAAGCAAGGCATTTAACTGAGATTTATGTTTCTTTTTCTGCATCCTTAATTTGCCCGTCTTTTACTCATTGTGCATCTGACATTATCCCTAAACCCTAATCGAAAACCATAAACTCTAAACCCTAAATTATTTTAAATCTTAATTATTTAAATTGTCAATTATTATATTATTGCCAAAGTCGTCTGTTCAATTATTTTAAATCTCAATTATTTATATTATTTAGTAATATTTATTTTTCCATAGGAAATATGATGTCATGGCGAGGATCGCCTTCACTGGGCGGGCGCGAGGCCCATGCGCTCGTTTGGGCCAAGCAAGGCTCTGCTCAGAACCAGCCTAATGCAATCATTACTGGGTGAAACCTTATTCTAGTTAGTTTATATCTTTAGTTCGATTGAACCAAATGAGAATACGGACAGCTTAAAAACCTGCCCCTTACCCACCCGCACAATGGACACCGCGGGCACCCGTGCCCTAAACCCAGCGACTCTTTCTCCCGAGCGACGACTACGGCGTTTCCTCGGCGATCGGCTGTCTTCCTCCCCATCGGCGAACAGCGGAAGCAACGGCGGTGTCTTCCTCCGCTGAGTTCCTATCGCTGCGGCGTTTTCCTCGGTGAATGGCGGCTGTCGCGTCTTCCTCTCCATCGGCGAAATAGCGTCTCTGCCCCCCCGGTATCTCTCTCTTTCTTTTCTTCCTCCTTCGCTGTTGCAGCCCCCCCCTTCCCCGATCCCTCCTCTCTCGCCCTCCCTCTTCCACTATCGTAGCTCCGCTCCTTCCGCCGACACCTTCCTCCCCCTCCCTTCTCCTCCCTCTTTACCCTTTACCCCTCTCTCGCTGCTCCTCCCTTCCCCGACACCACCCTCCCCTTCCCTCCTTCTTCCCCCTTCATCACGTTTCCTCCCCCTTCTCCGACACCATCCTCCCCTCCTCTTCCCCTCCGGGACCACAGCTCTTCCTCCCTCTTCCATCCCTTCCTGGAAGCGCCCCCCCAAACCCAACACACCCCGCAACCGCCACCCCCATCCCCCGCCCACCACGCGCCCCCCCCCCCCACCACTCGCCACGGGGTTCGTCCCCTTCCTCCCCCCATCCCCGATAGAGTAGGTTACTGATGTGGAGAATCTCGATATTGTAGGTTATTTTATGCGATCTTGGCAATTGGTGTTTTTAATCTTGAGAGTAGGTTATTTTTTATATTCTCTGATTCCAGGTGGAATGTTAGTTAATGGGTTTGCTGATCATCTTTTTGACACCATCAATTTTAACTTCTCACATGTTTGTATTTTTTTATAAAATATGTCTGATTTCTTCTTCTTTTTATTGCTCGTGTTTTCTGGAGGAAAGGAAAGTTATATAGTGTAGTAGGGCTATTGGATAATCTTCTCTTTTGGTTAATAAATAATTTAGTGTAGTATTGCTTATTGATAATTTGGTCAATAAATAATAAGTTGGAAGTCCCTGTGGTAGGTCATAGTTTTTTTTAACAGAACTAAAACCATAGGAAGTTTGTATATTAAAGGAATTATCTTATTTTAACTGAGATATATGTTTCTTTTTCTGAATCCTTAAATTGCCCGTCTTTTACTCATTGGTGCATCTGACATCTTTGACCCATGTTTTATTTGAGATATTGGTGGTGCAACATAGAAAGGTCATACTGTTTATCACCTAGCTTTCAGTTCAAATGAGAACGTACAGTGTGTACATGCATCTCTTGTCATAACATTGATGAAGTGATTGCTTGCACCGAAATAGAGGCTATCAAGCATCTTTATGTTCAATAGTAGGGTATATCTCAAACATTAAAATGTCATTGTATCATTCACTCCTCTAGAAAAGGTACGGATGATGATCTCAATTTTAAAGCCATTGACTCTGATCTGTGAATGCTAAAGGCATGTGAAGATTGCCCTTGTATTAAGGGCAATCTTCACCTTGTATTAAGATTAATCTCAATTTTAAAGTCATTTGTATTAAGGGATTGCCCCCATTTATGAGTTTTTTACCATACAAGTCCTTGGTTACGTTAGTACATTCTAGTTGCATGTAATGGCATGAACTGCATGTTGCCTTGTGCAATGTAGACTGATTGGTAAGGATGCACAAGTGGACCTTCAATGACTTGTACATCCCAGATATAAGGCGAGGATCATTGAATTTTTCTCAAAGGTTAATTTGTTTTATGAAACCAGTAGGACATTCTTTTACTTTTGTTGAAGTTGACATTTCTTTATTTGTTCATTAGCTTAAATATTTGGTATTTTTTATGTTTGTTATCTTTCCAGAGTGGGATTACCAAGCAGTAGGGAGTTATTTGATGCTAAATTGGAGAAGAAAATTTACAGGATTATTACTCGAGTTTATGAATGATTCCCAAAAAACATTGCTACCAGTTGTCCAAAAGCCTGATGGGAAGAAAAATTGGATGGTTTGTGATCAGATTCCTATGAACAATTTCTGCTGCTAAATAGATCTCTAGGTCTTTTTTATCTTTTATATCTCCTCTGACTACTCTATGTTATATTTGATATTACTGATTCTGAGGTATCTAATTTAGTTTATTATTTAATTTTTAAAGAAGAATAGAGTGATTTGCTTAATAAAGCTCCAACAAGTCACATATGTAGTACCTGGTATTGAAGACTGTGACCACATTGATATCTCTGAATTTGTTCAAAAAGCTCAGGGTCTCTTAATAAGTTTCAGAAAATTAGAACTTGGAGACAGTGACAGTGACAGCTGAGGAATTAGCTGTGGTACCTATTTTGCAGAATCTACTTTCCATGCTTGAACACTGCTCATCTTTCATTTTTCAGATTATATATGGCAGCACGGAATCTCTTGAAAGCTACTGTTCCCTTCTCTTGTTGTCTAGAGATAACATATTTTAATGTGGTTGATGGCAAGGGATATTCTTCTCTATATGAACCACGACCAAGCATTAAGGGTCAATACGAGGATTCATTAGGAAAGATTCTTTTGGTCAATTTTCGTGGCTGCCCAACCACTTACTCGATGGTGGCGACAGGCTACTTTTCATGGACGAGGTGGAGGTGGGTTTTCTCTCGTTGCAATGGTCTTCGATGACGATGGCATGCTTTTGCTTGCTTCCATCCTATTGTCATCGTTCCGTCATAAGTTCTTGATCCTTGGTCCAAAGATGGTTCGGTACAGGGATTCTTTGGGAAAGATTCTTTTGGTCTATTTCATGACCGCCCCTTCCTCGACGATGGTGGAAACCTAGTTTTAGACACCATCATCAGCTTAGATTCCTTGGTAGAGGCTAGGGTTTAGGGTTTAGGGTTTAGATCAAAATACTGATTTTAAAATAAAAGAACAGTATTTTCGTAGTTTATAAATATATAATGTATTCATTATATATAATGATTGATTGACATGTCAGTGTGAGATATAATGTAGAACTTCCAGTTTAGCAGAGAAGAAGTTCCATTCTCTCACACTGACATGCTTACAATTACGACTGACTTAATCCTGTGCTAATTTTTTACATCCTCGTCTTGCCAACCTCCCCATGTTGGCATATAAATATCACCACACACACGAGCCTTAAACTAGGAGGCGACATCGCATCTGCGACGCCTGGTGAGGGAGGGCGACGACGAATTGGGATCGTCGATGGAGAGTGGCATCAGATCTCCAAGTTCTCCTTTTTCTTCTCTCTCTTCTTCCTTCTCCCTCGGCTAATACCGTCCTGTAGCGGGCGGCAACGATCGACCGTCCCTAAACCCTAAACCTTAAACAAGTTTTGATTTATTTTTCTTTTTTCCCATTAATATTTTATAACTGATCAGTTTTAAGCACTTATTTGCCGCCTCCATACAGTAATTGGTTGATCATTTATTGTTTCCAATGTGTGTTGCTTCAATTATTATAAATCTCAAAATTTTTTATATATTTATAATATTTATTTTTCATTGGAAATATAATGTCACGGCCAGGAGCGTCTCCTAGCCCATGAGCTCGTTTTGGCCAGTTCGGCTCACGCGTCTTCCTGATCCAGTTATAACTGGGTTAAGCCTGAGTCGAGCTAGTTTGGAACATGAACCAAATGAGAATAGTGACCCCTAGCGCACGCGTGCTCTAGACACAACGACTATCTCCCCATCGGCGACTCTCTTTCCCTCCTTGCGGCGACTGCGGCATTTCCTCGGCGAGCGGCTGTCTTCCTCCATCGGCGAACAACAACTGCGGTGTCTTCCTCCGGGGAGTTCTTGTCGATGCGGCGTTTTCCTCGGTGAACGGCGGCTGCTGCGTCTTCCTGTCCATCGGCGAAACGGTGTCTCTACCCCCCCGATATCTCTCTCTTTCTCCTCCTCATCCTCTTTCGCAGTGGCCGCCCCCCTTCCCCGTTCCCTCCTCCCTCCCCCTCCCTCGTCCACCATCGCTGCTCCCCTCCTTCCCCGACCCCATCCTCCCCCTCCCTTCTCCCTCTTCCCGCTTCCCCCCTTTGTCGTAGCTCCTTCCCTTCCCCGACACCATCCTCCCCTTCCCTTCTCCTCACTCCTCCTTCCCCCTTCGTCGCAGTTCCTCCCCTTCCCCGACACCGTCCTCCCCCCTGCCCTTCCCCTCCGGGACGACAATGATATTTTCCTACAAGCTCGAAAATTTTAGGGTTTCAGTATCATCCTCCGCCTAATGCTTTATTTCTTTCTCTTGCACCAATAATTAACACTAATATGTTAATTATTATTGTCTAAGAAACCAAGAAAATGGATTAGATGTTAATTATTGGTGCATGAGAGAGTAGTGCAACTGTGAGAGCTCGTGTGTGTGGTGATATTTATATGCCAACATGGGGAGGTTGGCAAGACGAGGATGTAAAAAATTAGCACAGGATTAAGTCAGTCGTAATTGTAAGCATGTCAGTGTGAGAGAATGGAACTTCTTCTCTACTAAACTGGAAGTTCTACATTATATCTCACACTGACATGTCAATCAATCATTATATATAATGAATACATTATATATTTATAAACTACGAAAATATTGTTCTTTTATTTTAAAACCTTGTGGTAATTTATTTATTACGTGTCGGTTCACGTCGTAGTTGGATCATAACAAATTTGACCGATCTCGATCCGGTTTAGATCGTTCTAATAGGACCGATTCTTATTCCGATTAGTACACCATACTTGACCTGTATCTAGCTGATATTGGACCAGATCGGGTTGGATCCGATCCATTCACGGGTTACTCCATGGTCGGACTCATCGGTGTGCCACTCATGTGCCAATTAGCACGAGTAAAATGATGGCTATCGATTAGAAAGAAGGTAACCCATCTGCCTCCTACCCTCATCACCACTTCTCTCCTCTCTTCTACCTCGGAGGCGAAGAATTCAAGAACTTGATCCTTTTCCTCCGGCTGATTCCCTCGCCTCCTTCTCTTCTATTCCCGAGAAGAGACAGGATATATTATTATTTCGAAACCCTAATTTTGGTCGTCTTAGTCGAAGCCTTGGTGGTCTTGGCTTGTTGTCTCTCTCAGTGAGTCTTTTGCCCACCATTCTATTGTTGTTGTTATTATTCCATCTTAATGTACATATTGTCAAGAACATAGTTGGTTTTGCCTAAGTCGTGTGGCACCCTTGCGTGTCCGTCCACAAACGTCAGCCTCCCCTAAACTTATTATTGTCCATTAGGACCTACAAAAGAGAAAACGGGTTAGAGAAAGCGTTTTACTCGGGATCCACAAGCTATTATTTCAGCAAACACTTTATATCCAATATAAATTACAAACATAGACTTAACAAGCTCTGAAGTCGCACAACAAAGGTTCAAAATGGTCCTCGAAATGCTCACAAGTGTCTTTATGACACAACCTACATATACAAGCCTAAAACGGCCACCAAAACCAACCAAAATGGGCTGTTAAGCTTACTGTTAGCCCCCTACATACTGTGCAAAACATGAACAAAACTGAAAGACACGGACATACATGAGCATTATATCAAACACCCTATTTATAATTTTGTCCGTGACATTCTCCCCCATTTATTTCTTTGACGTCTTCGTCGAAGCCTTTGTAGAAGTTGCATCTGCCTTTACGGAGTCTTAAATCTTCTGCTCTAGCTGCAATGCGTCTCTTGGCTCTCAGCTATACTCCGCCACTGTTATTGAGTAGTCGAACTTTGATCCGCCATTCTGCATCAACTCGCCAATGACTGACTCTGGTGTCAGGTCGGCTAAGTTGTGTTGATCCCTGTTGGTCCTTGCGGATCCCTCAGATAAAGGAAAAGACTATCCTTAGTATGATTAATCTCTCAAATACCTCATGCCGCTTGAACTGGGTGGATGTTTGTTGGAGCTTTAATGAGAATCGTCTCATAGACTTCGAAGTTCGCATCACTTCCACTTTTAATTGGCATTTTGTTAGGAAATGAAGCAAACAATCTATTCTTAGTAGCACTGATCATCATTGGTGAGGATTTGACAACTATTGTCTTCCATTATGTTTCTTCAAAGGATCTTTGAATTTGTACAGAGCTCCTCTGCTAGATAGAGAAGAGAATTTGGGTACTCGGTTTTATCCATTCTCTTAAAAGTTGAGAAAGCAAAGGTTCCTTAAGTTCGCTCACCTTCGCGAGGGTTGTACTTCATACATCGAGCTGGTTATTACTTTCTCCCGCTCTTTGCTCACACTTCTGAAGCACATGAAGTGTTTGCATTCCTTGCGTTGAGTTAGCTACTGTGATTTACCTTCTCAATGTTATCGAACTTCTGGAATGCAAAAAGTTTTCACACAAACTTGGAGCAAATCTCTAATAGTTTTAGTCGCCTTTGGGATTGCATCGTCTTCTCTATCATCTATGTTGTCTACTCCTCTAAATAGCAAAGCTACAACACCACGTACTCCTTATTTTATTCCTTGGTTGAGCACTCTTGCAACGACCTGAAGTTTTCGGCTATCTTAATGAGAAGCTCGTTAACATCGGTCTTACAAAGTTTTCTGGCCTTCGCCCTTTAGCCTTGTCTCAGTACTTGGAGTTTACCTCTGCATTCTCCACCTCCTCAACTTCTTTCATTATCAAGCGCTCTCCCTCCATGAGATCAAGGGATCGATGACTCCACGGAAGTCCTGCCTCTGTGGTATCGTGGTGCTGCCATTCTCATGCCCTACTATCCATCACCTCATATCTGTCTCTTTCTTCACAATCGGTAGATCCACCTATGCGGCCCTATAGCACTCCTTTGAGTCTACCTCCGTTATAACCGATACTTAGTTTTGGGTAGCTAAGTCCCTCTGGACTCGTCGTTGCTTCCTCACCCCTTTCGACCACCTGCTTTAATACCTCTGTGTTCTCCGAGCAGTTTCCCTTGGTCGATGGAAAGACAGACTACAACTTTCATTCATGACCTCCGTCATTATGTTGCAGGGCTCCCGTCGATTTTGTTCTCATTAGCTTCCTTGGTGACATCGTTCACTTACTTGGCCTTGTCCTCTGATTTGTCGAACTCCCTTAAACGAATATGAGCTCTAGAGTACTCCAACTCTAACTATTTCAATCATACTTCCATATAATCAATACCCTCGTGGGACTCTCTGCTACATACATTCGAAATTCTCCCTCGTTAGTACACAGCCCCCATATGTTGATAATCAAGGCTTTCATCCGATGTAAAATTCGGTGTACGTATGGAAGACCCACCTCTATGGTACCATAGCATTCACTCCTCGAATGCCATGGTAGAGCTCCTTTTGTTTTCATGTTATTCATGGTGTACGCATGGAAGATATCACTATAGCCCTTTTTGTTTTCATGTTATTCATCGAAGTAGAGCTCCTTGTAACTCCCGATCATACCTCCGTATGATCTAGTCCCTCGCGGGACAAGATTTGTGTGTATCGCATTACCACGAACTGTTTCACCACGATCTGTTGCACTATGTCGCCTCCTAGTGATATCTTCATTGCATTCTGATCATTGTGGGATAAACTCAGATTGTCATCCCTCCATGTGTGGCCTCTGCCAGCACACCGCAGGGTCTTTTCCACCCTCAATTGTATTCGCTCCTTTAGCAATCGATCTTCGTCTCTATCAGCACAATCTTTGCTGCGTACCGATTCCTTCATGGCAACATGAATGGCAGCACTATGGCATCTTTTTCAAGAGTACTCGCCTCCGCGTCCTCTTGCCTCGTGCCAAGGCCTTCCGAATACAACTTCGCCTTCGTAAGTTGAGTCGCATTGGTTCCTCCGTCAAATGCTTCTCCGAGATAAGGTGCATGTCGAAGCTCCCTTCGTCTTTGGCATCGTGCAAGATGAGTCTGCTCCATCAGAATGAGGGACGTATGGAATAACATAATCCCGCTCTTGCTTCTACAAGAGTTCATATCCTTGACCTCTGTCCAAAGAAAGTTTCGTGCCTTCGTTCCATGTTCTATCTTCTATGCTGACTCCCTTCATTCCGGTTTACGTACTTCACCAAGTTGCATCCAAGTTGCTCTGCTCCTTGGTTTGCATTGAGTTGATGGTGGTCCTCGCACGCACCATTCCACGGGTCAACCCTTCGTTAAGTCTGCTCTTCATATCGGCTCTAAGTGTGTCTTCATTTAGTGTTGCCTTGGGTCACTCCCCCACTTAATCTCACAATACATCCACCAATATATTACCTCATGCGGGATCATGTGATGACTCCTCGTCGCTCGCTCGGTCCGTTGAGTTTTGTGGAGTTGTTATCTTGATATACTCCTTCTCAACATGTGCGTTCTGTTGCACATGATTCTCCCTTTGGAGAATCGAGACTTATCCCTCATAGATATATGTCCCGTTGGAGCTTCTCTCTTCGCATCCTTCCTTATGAAAGTTTTGAAGACCACCATTCCCTTAGACTACTCCGCCTTGCTAAACAAACTGTGCATTGTTTTGCCCCCGCAAACACACTTGCTAGATTACGACTCCTCACCAATATAGCCCCCACTACACCCCCTAAGGCTTAGCAGCATGCTGAACTCACTGCACACTTTAACGTTCTACAGACGTGTCCTTCCCATGTCGAAGAGAAAGCTTTAATGCTCCATGGCATCGAGTTTCGGTCGCTTTGGGATGGCCACAAACATTCTATCATCCACATACAAGCTCTTACATGAGTACTGAATTCTTCGAGTTAGCAATTCCCCTCACCTTTGTGAGTTTTACACAATTTTTTCGACCACTAAGCAACCTATCCCACTTTGTACGGTCTCATCTTTTACCAAGTCCCCCACTTGCTTTGAGCATCGTCAAGTATGGTTGCCAACGTTGAATCGTAGCTCGAACTCGGCCATCCCAACCTGTGTGCGCTGCACATTCTTCCCAACTTGCTTGTCCTCGTGGTGCCTCTCACACGAAGGGTTAGTCATTCCTCTTAAAGTCAATCTCAAACGCTCGCTCTTCTGAGTGACTCCTTTCCCCACATCTCCATGCTCGTTTCCCCCAAATGGTCGTGTGTGCTAGTTGCCCTCAACGTAGCCCTACTATGTCCCCCACGTTTGTATGTCAAGTGTTTGTATGTGTGCTTGTCCTGCTCAGATACCATATGTCACGAACTTAGCTGGTTTTGCCTAAGTCATGCAGCACCCTTGCGTGTTTGCCCGTAAATATCAGCCTCCTCGAAACCTCCTATGGTCCCTTAGGACCTATAAAAGAGAAAACGGGTTATAGAAAGTGTTTCACTCGGGATCCACAAGCAACCATTTCAACAAATACTTCATATCCAATGCAAATTATAAACATAAATTTAACAAGTTCTGAACGGTCGCATAACAAAAGGTCCAAAATGATCCACTATAGATTGAAATGCCCACAAGTGTCTTTATGACACAACCTTCATGTATAGGCCTAAAGCGGCCACCAAAGCCAACCAAAATGAGGCTGTTAAGCCTACTGTCAGCCCCTTACATGCTATGCAAAACTTGAACAAAATTGAAAGACACGAACATACATGAGCATTACATCAAACACCTTATTTACAATTTTGTCCGTGGTAGTATAGAAATCTTTCTTTAATATTTTTCTTTGAATTCTTCCTTTGGTTTTGGATCTCTCCTTTAGAGATAAAACATGCGAAACTTGTCGAGCGATTAACTTGCTTTTGCCTCTATTCCGAACTATAGGTGATCAAATTCAATCTTCGATTTTTGGCCCCCATTCTTGGTCAACATTCCTTTTCCTCTTTTCTTTCGCTTGAGAAACCACTTTCTATGTACATGTTTGCTCTTTTGCTTCGTTTCCACTCTTTCACGCTTCCTACACGAGCGACGAGATAATTGAGTCGGCGGAAGAACTTAGAAGAGATTGTCGGAGGCATTTGGTATAGACGCTGTGGTCCTTCAATGCGATTTTGTTTCCTCATCCTCTTACCCTCCTCTTGTTGTTTTTCAGCTTCTCCCTTTGTTTTTATAAATCCTTTTTCTTCATATTTCTCTTATGTGATCAGTCAATCCCTAGAAACTGTGGTTTCTGTGTTGGACCTAGCGGATTCCGAAGACAATGATATTCTCCTGCAAGTTCAAAAATTTTAGGGTTTCAGCATCATCCTCCACCCACTGCTTTATTTCTTTAACTTCTTTGGCTAAAATCTTCTCTTTTTTCCAGATGTCATGTCCATTGCTACCCAGCATGTGAAACTTAAGCATTGGAAGCATTGAAATATTCCCATTTCCCTTGACATCTTGTCCATGACCAACAAAGTGAATATGGAAGTTGAAGATGATGAGGATGATGATGATGTGGACTTCAATCCCACCTGGAGAGGGGAATCCCTGTCAGAAGCCTCATCTGGCTTGAGTTCGGACAATGAAGCTACTGGCGATGATATTGGTGAAGTTTTTTCGAGCTCATTAAAGCACCAAGGTGATGGTGTGTCACCGAGAAAATCTGTGATTACTTGCCGCAATCTAGATTCAGGAACTGAAGATGAGGAGATTGTTATGCAAAATAGACTGACAGCTGAAGATGTTACTGGAAAGGATGTTGTTCTAGAAAAGCCTGAGGTGGAAGGACTAAATAGGTTCAATTGGCAGGAAGAGGAATCAGCTCATCCTGAAGGAAGCTATAAAAAAGCTGCATCTGGGGATGAAAGCGAAGCTGCTGAAGAGCTTACCAAAGAAGAGTTGCCTGGCCAGGCTACAAGCTCTTCATACTCAATATGTTTAAGGGAGCAAGCTGTCGAGATAGATGATGAGGATGCAATCTGCAAGCGGACCAGAGCTCGCCATTCTCTTGCAAATTATACCCTCGAAGAGTTGGAAGCTTTTCTTCAGGAATCTGATGATGATGATGACTTGCAAAATGTTGATGATGAAGAAGAGTATCGCAAGTTTCTTGCTGCTGTGTTGCTGGGAGGAGATGGTAATGGACAGGCAGGACAAGATGACGAAATTTTGGATGAAGATGAGGAAAATGATGCTGACTTTGCAATTGAAATTGAGGAAGCATTAGAAAGTGACATTGATGAAAGTTTTGATGATGACAAGAGGCGAAGTGATAAAAATGAGGAAGATGTTCATAGACCAGAAACTAGACAAAAGAAACGCCTAAGGGAGTCTGCTGAAAAGAAGAAATGTTTTTTGGGGCTTGACAAGATGCCACTGCGTCCTATACTGCCTTATGTCTCAAATGCTCAAATAGCTCCTGTTCCTGCTCTTGGATTGCGATTTCATTCTCCTGAAAGCTTTTCTCATTGCCCATTTGCTTTCTCTGGGGCTGATTTAACCCATGGTTTTACGTATCAGCAGTTAGGCCAGCTGTACTGTCTGATACATGAACATGTTCAACTCCTTATACAGGTCTTTTCTGTTAGTGTTCTTGATTCATCCCGACAGCAAGTTGCTATGGAAGTTCAAGAGTTGATCATGGAGATGGTTGCTAGACATGAAGAAGGGTTGGCCAGGAGAAAAGCTCCTTATGACATGTCCTGTTTTCAGGCTCCAAATATCCATGCATCATTGCAGATTGATTCTAGTGAGAGTTCTGAATTTTCTCATTGGACACCTTCAATAGATGGCCCCATATTTTCCATCCTTGATGTTGTGCCACTTCAGTTGGCTAAGAGTTATATGGCAGATGTTTCGGCTAGTACGTGACTGAAATACTCCCAATCATGTCTTGGTTTCATCTTTTTGTTTCTTTTGATGCTTTAACTTGGTACCTTGCTCACTGCAGCGGTTTTAAGGTATAGACAAAGTCACTTGGATGATCCAGTTGACAAGAGTCACTTGAAAAGGGAACCTCTTTTTCCGTTTCCTATGCTCACATCTCAGATGGGAACAGATCAAATTTTGTATGGTGAGCCGAATGGCATTCCCTCAAAAACAGCATTGCCACCTCCGCCTGGTCAATTACCACCCAAAAAGTCACTGGCTGCTACACTAGTGGAAAATACCAAGAAGCAAACTGTTGCTCTTGTGCCAATGGAAATTGCCAAGCTAGCAAAGAGGTTTTATCCTCTATTTAATTTAGCATTATTCCCTCACAAACCTCCGGTACCGGCTGTTGCTAATCGTGTGCTCTTCACTGATGCAGAAGATGAGTGAGTCGCCTCCCTCCTCCCCCATCTCTCTCTCTCTCTCTCTGTCTATCTGTCAGTCTCTCTCTCTGTTGATGACATTCATTAATGATACAACATCTTTTCATTGGTTCTTGAAAAATTATCAACTATTTACAAGCAACTTTATAAGGTGCTATTCTTATTTATAACAAGCGGTGTAACCCTTTTACCTGCACTTTATGAACTTATTATCTGATAGCACTGTGTTGAAATTTGTTGCTTATCCATGTTCAGATTGTTGATTTTAATTATTATCTGTATTATGACAAATTTTTTTGTTACACATGGTACAAACTGTGCCATTTGAGGGGGACCGGGTATGGTGGTGCATGTCTTCATATTATATGTGCTAGTCCATGCAATATTGACTGGTTCATGTTAATGGATTGATCACAGTTTAAAGAAAGTGATTCTGCAGAAAATTATAAATCTGTAACCAGTTTCTGTGTTCAGTAGGATAAAATTATGTGTTGATGGCCTTTTAGGCTGATGGATAAAATTATAATATTTGTGATAAGTTATTAGGGGTGAGGATGATTACATGAGAATCAGGTGGAACTGACACCACGTACATGGTGTCATTACTTGTTCAGGATTCATCACTCTTCTTTTCTTTGTTGATGGTGGAGGGGAGATCAAGGAGTTTGGGGGTTTCGTCGGAAGACAGAGGGGCATTGTCATGATCCAGTCTGATGGGATAATTGGCATGTTAACTTTGTTGAGCCCAAACCATTGGCTTAAAATGTTAGTCGAAGTTAATATTAGTACACTTGTCAAGCTCTTATAAATCAATTTTAGTCTTAGACCACTTCAGATTGCAATCTCTTACATCCTCATCATGGCCCAGCGTATCTCAGATCAAATTCTAACACAGTGCATGTGAGCTATAGCATAGTGGTGGATCCATGCCATGACGTATTCTCTGATCCCATCCATAGGTAGATGCTTACTACTCAAGCCCCACACCATGCCCCAGTAGTAGGTCGGCTTTGATATCAATTGTCATGACCAGTATAATGGGATAACTGATATGTTAACTTCATTGAGCATAAACCATTGGCTCAAAATGCTTAAGTGAAGGTTAATGGTAGTATACCGATCAGATCCTTATAAGTCAGTCTTAGCCAACTTCCGACGTAGAACTAATCGAGGTGTTATATAAGTGATAACATCTTACCTATTCTAGTTTATTTGCCATTTACATCATACTTTTTTGGGAATTGTTCTTTTGTTAATAGTTTGAGGAGATAGTTTAAGTTTTCCAACTCTTTCATTTAAAAGAACTAACTAATATTAGACATTTTTAACAATTTGGTATCTGGTGTAACCATTTTTTAAAGATCCTTATTCAGAATGATCCCATTTAGCATATGTGGTGAATAGTCTATACCTACGTTTTTAATTTCGAATGATATCACCCGGTCCGCCAGCAGATCGGTACGCAGATCACCCGTTATCGGGCGGTATCGTCGATTGGGGTTGTTTCTGCCCCATTATCATGCAAAATCGGTCGGTGATGGTCGATTTCAACCGTCGTTGCCCGCTATGGGGTGATATTAGCCGAGGGAGAAGGAAGAAGAGGGAGAAGAAAAGGAAGAACTTGGAGATCTAACGTCGCTCTCCCTCGACGATCTCGATCCGCCATCGCCCTCCCTCGTCGGACGCCACCGATGAGACGTCACCTCCTCCTCGTCTAAGGCAACGAGGTCTCGGCGTCGTCGGCGACTTCTCCTCATCCGCGCAGGAAGAAGAAGCCTCGGCGACATTGTCGAGGATTCGCGAGGAGAAGAAAACGAGATTTCTTCTCCCCACACGGGGAGAAGAAACGAGGCGACGTCACCTCGACAACATCGCTCTTTTTTTTTCTCAATTTTTTCCTTATATATATATATATATATATATATACACACGAGCGGTACTCCAAAGCATATCGCTCGGTATACTAATACAGTACCGTATCGAGCATAGCTCGTTACTCTGGTATGGTACGAAATTGTGAACCTTGGTCTATACAATCAATTTGAAGCGAGACAAAATGCAGCAAGTCCATGTTTCAGTTGATTTATAATTTTGTACCTTTATTTACTTATAAAACAAATTGTGAATCCTATTTTGATGTACAGAAGGACTAAGCAGCACAGACACCAATAATGACCTGTGTAGGTTCTTTTTTCAAGTTTGGCTAAAGTTTTAAATATTTTTAAATCTACTAGTTCTGTGATATCCATTTAGTTTAATAATATGCTAAGTTTTTATATATTTAAATGCCATGTAAATGGCTTGACCATTATGTGGTTACTTGCTTGCTCTAACTATTTGATTGTCATTTGAATGTGTAAGATTCAGTGAGTTGTATACTATGATTTGCTATTACATCTTAATATTTATTAATAACAAGATTTTGGTGTCTGTTAAACTATGTCGTTGTATGTCTTTTGACAAAATTTTGAAAATGGTGCATTTTTTTAACATTTTGTTCGATCAATGAATTTGATGTCTTTGAGACCTTATTGTTGTTCTGCATTGTAACATTATTTCACTTCATAAAATTGTATATTCTAAACCCTTTTACTTTCATTATTCTTACCAAGGCAGAGAGGTTGCATGCAAGAGCAAGTAGCATACTGAGAGGAATTTGAGTAATATTTCTTATGAAAATCTCTTAAGAACCTAGTCATGTTTGTACTCTATTTGAGTCCTTAATTTATGAAAATGAGGGCTGTTTAGAGATATGTACATACACTTGGGATTGAATTTGTGACAACTATTATATAATCAATTATCAGACAAAAATATTTTCTGGAGAACATATATAAAGTTTGTGCTAATTGAATATTTTATTTTAAAATTTTAAAATAGGAGAACATATGAATATATCATTTGATGTTATGTGTTTTCTTGAATGCTAACTTGACAATTGAGTGACATGCTGCATGACAATTCATGGAAAAGGAAGAGCGCATTGCAATGTGAATTTGTAAGAGGACCATTAAGGCATATATATCTTTATACCACTTAATGCTTTTAATGAGGTTCATTCCTTCCAGAGTGTCAGGTATATGTTCTTTGGCATGTATTCAACCTTTATGGCTAGGATTTAGGGTTAAGATATCAAAATGGGAACCATTGCTGTATTATTTCAAAACAATAAGATTAGGCATATAGGAAATGGCACTAGGATTTTAGTTGTATACTTCTGCATAATATTGACAATAGCACTTCCATTTAATCGATATGGTTTTAGTAATTCATGTTCTAATTTTAAGATCTCATACAGATTATTAGCAATGGGACTGATGAAATACAACAATGACTGGGGAGCCATACAAAAGCACTTTCTTCCTTGTAAAACGAAGCATCAGGTTGTTCCTATTCCTTGTATTGCAATGATAATAGAACATAGGTATTCACACAGTTACTTATATTCTACTTTCAGTTTTTTAATGGAGATGCTTTTCTAACAAAAATCTTTTGTACTACTCAAACTCCGTTAGGTTGCTTTGTAATCCTCCGTATATCTTTCTTGTCCACTTAATTTATAGGACAAGAAAAATAATCAACGCTCATAGGGAGGTTATTTTTCGAAGAAAGTAACATGCCAATTGATTGGAAAGAAATATGATGTTTTGACAAGTGATAAGGAGTATGACGAGTGCTCTTAATATGAATGGTTAACTGGTACTGCTATTATGCTTGATTAGGAGAACTGGTACTTCTATTATTCTTGTTTGTTTGTTTAGTTTATACAATCCAAACGTCGAGATAATTCCTATTTAAAAGGATGGTGAAACAATATGCAAGACTGGCATTTTAGTAAGTGAACTATCAGTCTACATTTTTGTCCAATCATCTAGTTCATTTACTTTGAAGTCCTGACATCATGCCATAAATTAATATACATCTTTTGCAAATAAAATATATCTATGAAATTCTCATATTACTATCTCTGCAGGAAATAACTGCTGCTCTATATCTGATATGAAAATGTACAACTTTAGTCAAGCCATCATATGAGTGAAATGAGGATGCTTTTTTAATGTCAGAAATTCTAATATGAAGTTCCAAATTTCGAATTTGTTAATTGACTTCCTGTCTTTGCTTTTGAACATGACGTAATTCTCACTTTGAGGTTAGTATGTTGTAAGTATTGTTTTTCTTTTTCTTCCTGTTCTGCTGAAAATAAAATTTTCAACTTAACAACTGAAGTAAGCAATTAAACCTTTCGCATTCCTCTGATTTAACATTTGCATCTATCCTCATCTATCCTCAATATCCTGTCTCCAGTGTTTTGCAATGGATTTTCCAATAGCATGGGGGTAGAGACATACTTGGACATACGAAAGAGAACAATGTTTAAAATTATGGATTATCTTGGTCATTTATTTTAACTTTTTCTTATTTGTGAAAATAAGTTTTAAGATGGTTGTAGATGTAAGTTGTTCTTCCTTGGCAATCACAAGCAAATACCTCTTATCAATTTTAGGATGCTATTTTGAACAGGTTATAAATTATGCTGCCTCACCAGTGTGCATGTTTGTTGGCTGTGAACTTTCTTGACAAATGTTTTTTATCCAGTTTTATTTATTATTTTGCACCTTGTTCTAGGGTCAAAGTCGCATATCTGATTTACATTGTTTTCACGCCTTCCTTTGAAACTGGACAGTGGCTTTAGTGCCTGCATATATCTTTAAAAAATGTTCATAATGGCTATCTTGATAATCCAATATAACATTTTCCTTGACCTTCTCATCAAAACATTGTTCACTAAATTATATTATGTATGTTGTTGGTGTAGATATTTGTTAGGCAAAAGAATCGTAGCTCTTCCAAGGCACCTGCAAATCCAATAAAGGTATGCTTTTATAAAGCTTTCAGTAAGCACATGTAACACAAAGCTATCTATTTTATGTGCTTTTCTTACTTTTGATTTTATTTCTTCCCTAATGTTAGTTTATATGATGGCTACTTCCACTAATATCAATAAGTAATAGCTGGGTCAAAAACTGATATAGTCATCTGAATTGGTGCAACTGACTTGTTGGAAGACAAGCTAATATAATGTGTTTAAAGATTTTAACTTGAGTTTACATATTGATGGTAGGATTGGAAATAACATAAAATTTAATCAATTAAACTAAAAGATTGAGTAAAATATGGAGGACCAAAATATTGTTCTGTCTTAAAACTGTAGGCCCCTCCCTATAAAAAGTAGTCTGGATAGAGAGGAATTTTTGGAAATACTGTATGTTATGCCCTTTGGATTAAAAATAAAACCAAGTAAATCATAGGGCTAGTAATATTATGCTGATTAACATGTCGGGTGGTCAGGAAACTACATAGTTGAAAAAGCATCATTTTTTAAAATTGGTCCTAAAAATCATAGTTTGCTTTTTCACCACCTTTACTTCTTCCTTCTCTTCATCCTATTGTTTCATCTCCTTGTTGTAGACCAAGTTGGTGCTGTTGTAGATATATTAACATGGTTCAGATAGGCTAAGCATGAGTTGCTGGTATTGGATTCTTACTTTACCAGTGACCTGGGAACGGAGGGCAATCTGTCCTAAGCCAGCTTACCTGATTTATTTAATCTCTAGACCTATGTTTTACTGGAAGCTATTCAATTGCTATGTAATACTTGAAATTTTTTATATATCAGTATACAAAATTATACAAATTGGCATCCAGACTCTTGTGTTGATTGGTTAAATTGCTAAACATGTTGGCTTTGTCTTTTGTTGTCAAAGCTTTTCCAACATTTGGTTGATTTTTTACTGTTGCTTCCTTTTGTATGTTGGAGCCTTGAATGAGTTTTGTCACCAACTGTTTACAAGTTCTACAAGAACTTTGTGTTGAATTCAGTTTTGAAGGCATCAGTCATTACATGCTTCCTATCATCTTGGATGAGTTTTGTTGTTAATCATTCTCTACTTTTCATTTCTTTCTTTTACTTGTGGAAGCAAGATGGCTTAATTCCATTAAGTGAACATAACAATGACTAGGAAAGATTTTTGGACTGATCAAAGTAAAGAAAAAGGGAATAATATGAAAGAGGAAAAATTAAATACAGAAAACACTATAGGATATGCCAGATTACGATGAAATAAAAAACTATGGGAGAACAGGCTGCATTAGTTTGTCGATAGGATTTATAAAGCTATTGCATGTTCATGTTGTTCTTGTTATCATATCACCAAGCCTTAATAACAACTAGCTAAAAAATGTGCAGTGTTAGAAAATTATACAACACCCGGAAAACAAACTGAAAAGTTGCAAAAGAAGAAACTTTAGGTATTCCTCAATACCTAATTTGCAAAAGAAGATTTAGTTACAGTAGGAACCCTGGAAAAAATGGCAGAACTTTGAAGACATGGATTCAAACGACTTCCCAGAAATGAATAGAGTCAAATAGAAAGGTAGCAATAATAGCCATAACTAATGGCTGACTTGGTATTCAATCTTTTGCTTGAATTTCCATGAATTATGAGCCAAAAAATAATTCATTACTTTTTTTTAATATCAAAACCATAAGTTAAACCTTTAGTTTCATTGCTGAAGTCTAATGATTCATATCAGTCAGTAGTGTATAAATTTATTTTCGAATCTTGAGTTATCTAATCTTTTACAATATTGTCATCAAATATTTCTGCAATATAAAATTGAAGGTATCAGTTAAATAGTTGTTATTGGAATTCTATAGTCTGCTTCATTTGCCAACTTTATCTAGGCTGTGCGACGGATGAAAACTTCTCCATTGACAGCAGATGAGAAGGCACGGATCTATGAGGTGACACCATTGGACGATACTAGCCGTTTGATTATGATTAGTAGGACACAATTATGCTGTATTGTGATACTGTAATTGCTTGGTCAAACCAGGGCCTCAAGCTTTTTAAACAGGACTGGTTATCAGTTTGGAAGTATTTTGTTCGACACAGAGATCCCTCCTTGCTACCACGGCAGTGGCGAATTGCTACTGGAACACAGAAATCTTACAGAAAGAGTGAAGCCATAAAGGAGAAGAGGAGATTATATGAAGCAAAACGAAGAAGACTGAAGGCTTCAATGGTTGATGGGCACCCATTATCTGAGAAGGAGGTCAATTTAGCTTACTTTATAAGATTAAGAAAATTTGAATTGTTGGAGTATTATTTCATTGTATTCATTGGCTGCATGATTTTCCAGGTTGATAATGAAGAGGATAATAGTGGAGAGGACATGGACAATGAAAATGAAGCTTATGTTCATGAAGCATTCCTTGCAGACACTGAAACAGGGAGCTCCAATAACTTATCCTATGAGATTTCTCTTTCAGGCATTGGTAGGAGCAATGTACAGTTTACCAACATGATTATCTATCATGGTACCAACACTACTGAAAAGTTTGCTTCCAGCTCAGAATGCTTTCAAGTGCAGAAGGACAGAGCAGTGCATGAAATTAACAATTCCTTAAAGCCCATGAAAAGTATGCATCCTTTATCTCACTGTTCTGACCCCAGATATACTTCATCTTACACTTCACAGTTGAATCATCTTTCTTCCATTTCCAATTTCGGGAGACCTGGAAGTCATTTAGGGTCATTACCCTGCCCAACACGTAAATGTAAAGGTGCACGAGTGGTCAAGTTGGCACCTGGCTTGCCTCCTATAAACCTTCCCCCTTCTGTTCGTGTCATATCTCAGTCAGCTCTCCAAAATCATCCCAGTGGATCAGCACATGCTTACACAAGTAAGAATGGAGTTAGAAATCCATCCAAGTCTTCTGGAGTAGCAAAGGGAGAAAGTACTGTAACAAATCCTGGCGAAAATTTAATCATGCCATCAGATAATGGTCCAGAAGCTAGTCACCGGCAAGTTGGTGGAGCTACTTCAGATCAGCATGTGGCAGAAGAAAATGCTTCACAATCAGATCTCCAGATGCACCCATTGCTGTTCCATGCCTCTGAAGATCAACTTTCATCATATTATTCTATGAACACACATCCTGCTGCTTCTGGTACTTGTCACCTGGGGGCTCAACTTCAAAAAGATTCCATTTTTTCCAAATCTCAACATTGTTTTACTATGAAAGACAGGATCAGTGGAAGTCGAAATTCAATAGATGCACCATTAGATTTGTTTTCAGTTGACTTCCATCCACTTCTGCGAAGAACCAACAATGCAACTGCTGATCTTGGTATGGTGTCTTCAGTTGATCCTGGTGTTTTTGCAGCATCAAGTCATCATAATAAGTTGTCCTGTGATTCTAATCCAGTCTCAAGAGAAAATCTGGTTGGTAATAGCCAAATTCCAGCTGGTGGAGCACCCCTTTGCCATCATGAGAAGGAAAATGAACTTGATTTGGACATACACTTGTATTCGGTGAAAGAAAATGAAAAGACAAGACAAGCTGGAGATTCAAGTATGCATCAGTTCAACAAGTCGGGCAGTCCAAGGTTTCAGCCAACCATGGATAAAGGCATAGATGCTGATATGTCATTTCAACATAATGCAAATTGTTCTGAATCTGCAGCTTCACGTACAAGAGGATGCTGTGAAAAGGATGTCAATTCCTTGCAAGTTGTGCAGATGCCCAATGATTGTCTAAGCCAGTGCACAAAAGATTATGATGAATCTGATCTAGATATCATAATGGAACAAGAAGAATTGAGTGACTCTGATGACGAAAGTGCAAATGTGGAGTTTGAATGTGAGGAGATTGATGACTCGGAAGATGATGAATCAGAATATGGACAATCAACAGAAGCTCTAATTAAGGTAACATTTCCTGTGTATGCCTGAGAATTTCAGTATCAGATTTCTGATGTGAAACATATCATTGTCACAAAAGATGGACTTAGTGCATTTTGCTTGTTGATGATATTGATAAGATGATATCAATACGTTTAATGGAAACCTACAAATACTCTGACTAAATGAGTTGAGTCAATAAGATTATGTTGCAAGGAGAGGAAGAGGACCTAAGAATCTCTATTTAAAAACATTGAAGAAATATTAGATAATATTTAGTTGAACAGTGACATTTTATCAAAAAGATCTCAATGGTTGAAAAGGATCCAGTGCAGAGTGTTGCTGTATTAGGAACTGGAGAAAGACAGATGAGGCTGTCTACTTAACATAGGATTTCAGGCATAAAGTTCATTCAGTAGGTCTTTTAGGGACAATCTGAAGGGTGTTTTTTTTTTTCCTTTGGGGGTGTAATAGGAATTGAAATGGACTTTCCATTGATGTTTGTTATGCATTGAACTTTATATGATGATGGTTTTTCTCTTACCCACCCAATATCTAAGGTGAAAGAATTCAGCAGTCCATAAAGGCATTTGTAAATAATAAACCAAGGACAAGCAGAGTTTTCAACTGAAAATTATTCAGATAGCACTTGCTTTCAATATATGTGATTAATCTCAGTCTTATTCTCTGAAGCCTAATATGGCCGAAAGTGCTTAATCCATTTTGGTCTTAGAAAGATATTCTTGATCTTATTAGCATTATGATAAGTCTACTTGTGATAGTATTGTTGTTCAGCTGACTGGTTCCGGATGTCTAACACACTGAGAATTGTTTTTTTTTTTTTGGGATAGGAGGTTCCCACTGCTGCCATAGTGAGGAAAAGTAATCAAGATAGTTGCAACTTCAATCATTCACGTCGATCAACGCCAATCAGACAAGGGTCAGTTGAGGAGGAGATAAACCAATCTAGCCTAGGGCAGTCATGCCAAAATCCGTGCCATACTTTGCGGCTAAAACCCAAACATGAAGATGCAAAAAGGGACATCTCTTCTAAAAGTTCTCAAGAGGTAGTTCACTCTCTTCCTGGACAATTTGGCAAAGCTAGAAATCCAAGGAGTTTGAAAGTGCAGCCACTGGGAGCAACACCACATGCCATTAGTCCTGATAATGAATGCACCAAGATTGTTGCTCCAAGAAAACCTAGAAAGCGTTGTGTAAATAGTTCTCTGTGATCCCCATTATGTGTCATTTTCCTCACACCACAACAGTTCTCTGTGTATTACTTGTCATTTTCCTTGCTGCTCAGACACTCCGTGACATGGTAATCATGTGATGGTTCTGTCTCTGTTTGCCTAGTCGGAAGCTTCCACTCTGAATGAGACTGAAGTAGGATTGCTGGGTTAGCATTAACCAGAATCGAATAGTTGGTTGACTCGGCATCTTCACCTGATAAGTAATATCATTGCCGTAATAGATCATATATGTCAAGGCTGGCATTTTTTTCTTGTCGATGTTCTATGATCATCGGTAGGTTGACATCTGCTGGCCTTACCTGCCAGAATGTTGTGGAACTCACTTTCTCTGTAAGTATGACAAAGGAAAAAAAATTATGATTATTCTATTTCAACAAATCGGAAGATTTTTCTTTCACTGTTATGTATTGGATTATTGTGGTGATTTGATGCATGGATTTTTGGAGTCTCAGTTAGACTTGCGTAGACTGTATCATTCACCAATTTTATGCGCGTGGAATGCTGAACTGCAGAGTCTAAGCGTTTGACTTTCTTGCTCTTAAAAGATAGTTCTTTGCGAACATAGTCTCATCTCCATCACTTTCTGCAGGTACTCTGATCCTAGGAAGCATCATACCCATCTAATCGTGCCGGCTGACGCAGGATGTAGAAGAAGCATCAGCTTCACCACAAACTTTCGGCATCTCTTGGGACTTCCACGGCCACGAGACGAATCCTTGTCCTCCACCCGAGTTAACTGTTGTCCCTCCATTCTCCGACAACAATGCCGCCGAAGTTGGTCCTCACTTCGCCCTGCTGCCGTGCGGAATCCAAAAAGTCGTGCGTGGGGGTCAGCTCTGCGACAGTGTTGCCATGGAGTTCCTGCACCACATGGCCTTGTCCTCAGGCATCCCCATCGCTGCGTTGCATAGCATTCTCCATTGAATTCCCAGCCGACATGGCTTTCAGAAGCGTTCTCGTCGGTGCATTAGATCGCAGTTTTGGTGTGTCGTGTGTTCGCGTACGTGTTTCTAGTGTTCTTCCCGATGGGGCATTCTCTATTCCGAGGTCAGCAACGTGCTTTTAGAGTGAAGTTATTACTTTTCCTCGTTATGTTTTCATGTAAATGTTATCTACCAAAATAAAATTTCAGTGCATTCTCTTAATCCTCCACAAGTCATAGGATTGGGCTCTAGACAGCAACCATAGTCTCTAAATTGGATTCTAGCATATAGCTCACATCAAGCTTCACACGAAAGCTCAGGTTAATTGGCATCATCTGTTTGGACTTGGCAAAATCTTAGCATCTGTGATCATTCATTAATCTAACCCACTTCTATCCAATCATTTGGGACAGTCTTCATCCATATCTACTTATTACCAAACCACACGTTGGAAACTCAACTCGAAGATCTTTTGAGAAGGAAGCAGACAGTCACCAACTCTAATGTCATGCATACAGAAAATAATCGAGGTGTTATAGTCACAACTGTGATCTCCAAGTCATATATTATATGTATGTGAGGGAGCCAAGAGAAAACACAAGAAGTTGATTGCTGATCTAGACACTGCATCTCATCGCATCTCTAAGCATGCTTGCATCATTCAATCAGGCCACACCAATGAATAACTAAATTGGAATCACAGCAACGTAGTAACCAAATTGGAATCACAACAACGTAGTACGGTACGTGTGAGGCTACCCTACAAAATTTTGGAATGAGGTATAGTAGAACTCAGTCCGAGTGAGACGAAAGAAAGATAGGAGGAGATCAACGAAGCTAATGGCCGATGCCAGGGCTAGGGACGGATCCCAAAATCCTCTCGACATTGTTCTCGCTTGTGCCGTGATCACCGTTGCTCGGAGAAGACGGCGGCGGGCATCTCTTTGGGGAAACAGTACTTTGCAGTGAATCATCATCAGCTTCCAGGGGTCCAACCTTGTCGTTCTTCCCCAAGCAGAGCAGCTTCCTGGCGTGCAGAGGGGGTGTGAGGACGAGAGAGAGGACGAGCGCAAGTGTGATTGGCTTGCAGAACGAGGCCATGGAGAGAGGTGGGAGGATTTCGGGAAGGCCTGTGGGGGGTGGCTTTATACTGTGATGAGAGAGGGTGGTGTGCAGCGGAAGGAGAATTGCAATAACCAAATTATGACTTCTAATTTGAATGACTGAAAAGTTTCAATTGTCTCAGACTTGAGAGTCGAGGATTGAGGAGAACACTTGTCATGTCTCTCTCGTTAGGAGATCATTAGATTTAATTGAGACTCTCTCTCTCTCTCTCTCTCTCTCTCTCTAAAGGCCCATAATTTGGGTCGGAACAACTCAGCAAGCCGTGGCAATGGCCGTGTTTTCTCTTGCACGGGTGTGAAGGGGAAGATGACTCATAGGTGACTACCATCGTGGACCCAGTAACATGACTCGGCTCGGTGAAGACAAAAGAATCCACGTGTGGATAGACCCAAATGATTCCGATCTCCATCAAAGGTTTTCTGTCTTTTTTTTCCCTTAAATATTTAATAAATAGGAATTTCTTACACAAATTGAGGCCTGATTTAACCTTTTGTGTCCCGACGTAAGGCACGGGTGTTATGGCGATTTGTATGTGATCTCAATGGGCATGGCATATACATAGTCTTGATTTGGGAGAATCCCAACTCTATGTGATAAGTATTATTGTTATTGTTATTGTTATTGTTATTGTTGTTAATAATATTATAAATAATCTATAAAATTTTATAATTAATTTTTTATATAATTCTAATATATGTAATCTGATTTTTTTTAATCTGATTCACCCTAATTACTTCTCATATATATCTCATTTAAACCATGATAGCATATTAAAAATATTTTCTTAAAAAAATATTCAACACTAATAAATTTCACGTTTACAATAACATGTGATAGGGAAAATATTCTTCCCAAATAATAGTCCGACATGTGAGAGTACAGTTAGCAATGGAAAGATAACTTGAAGCCTCTACAAAAAAGAATATGTTCATAAATCAAATATTTTATCAAGGAATATTATCTGTCAAAATATGAAAACATACCTTTTTAAAGGATGCAAATGTTTGATTATTGATATGACTTGATTTTTGGGATATTATTGTATTCTTCTTCATTTTTGAAAACATATCTTTTTTGGAATATTATTATTGTGGTCTATAAAAAGGAAAATTTGAATCGTAATTGAAAATTAGAGAATTAATGAATGAAAGATTTTTTTTTTTTTTCCACAAAGCGTGAGTTGACAACGTGTGAGTTGTAAGAGGACATTCCAATGGTGAATCTCCATCAGTCATATATATAATATGTGAGAAGGTGAGATTTTCATCCTTGGCAGTTGCACAATTAGCTGAGTCTAACAGTTATTCTTTGTTATATTATCTATTTCTATTCTCTCTTTTGCTTACTCTATTCTTAAATAAAAGAATATATTTGCTTGTCATGAACTGGTCTTATGTCGCACACTTTATAGTCATAGTCTCTTAAGGAGTTCGCTATAGTATTTTACTATACAATGTAACTCTAGCAGTCATGGGACAGATTTTTGGGCATGTGGTGAAGTTAGCATGCCTTTCATTTAGTGGTGACAGGACAAAGTATCTCCTTCCTTTTTTGTTTTGCAGAGGTCAGACCTTCCAGTAGTAATATTCTTTCCCCATTCGATATATTGTCTGCTAATATAGAACAGTCTAGTTTTGTGGTTTTCATGTCAGCTTCACTAATTTTTTTGTTTGTTCGTGTTTTCATGGCATTTGACACTCATCCAGCTGCTCCTGTTTTTAAAGGATGTGATTGTCTGGAGCACATAAGAGTAACAACCACCATTAAATCCTTGTGTATTGCTGGATATAAGTTATTTTCAATCACCATTATGTTCTTTGTCAAGCACAGCAGTTGGTGCAGAGCTGACCCATAGCTTCTCTAGCAACGAGAACACACTCGACTTTGGAACTCAGCATACACTCGACCCTCAACACAACAATAGAGGCACGCTTTAACAATTATGGCAAGGCTAGTGCACTCGTCCAGCAAGAGTGGAAGTCAAAATCATTTTTCACCATCTCAGCAGAGGTTGACACCAGGGCCATTGAGAAGAGGTCAAAAATAGGCTTGTCCTTGGTGCTTAAGCCACGGTGAAAAGTTCATGGGTATTGTTTGCAGTGTACTCCCGTTTCAAAATTGAATGGAATGGAATAAGCTGAGAAAGGAACTATGGCCCGATTGGTGGCAGCATCATTTTTAGTTTTTTTCACGCTTATAGTTGTTTAACGTTTGGCATGGGGTTTTTGGCTCCCTGCTTGTTTTGATACTAGTCTGTGAGAATAATTCTTATCCAGCGATTGAAACCAGATATTGCCCTGCATATTACCATTTTCTTCCTAGATGTATAAACGGGTTGTGAGCAGAGTCCCATCACTGTCCTTTTGGGGAAGTGTAGCTTCCTCGAATTTCCATGCATTGGGTCATAAAATAGCGTCTACTTCTCTTGATTACTAGGAAATCTGAGCACAACCAAATAATTTGTATGAGAAACGAAGAAAATCTTTTCTTTTAATGGGCTCAATTGCATAAAAATGATCTCTCTCTCTCTCTCTCTCTCTCTCTCTCGCTCTCTCGGGTCAAAATGTATAAAATGATCTCTCGTGAGAGAGACAGGTACGTGTGAATAAAGCCAGTGGAAATGAGATGGAGGGGATCCTCATCGCCACATCCTTACAACGAGGGAATCAACTGAAGGGGTCGTCGCTTTGCCGAAACGGGTCATAGCATCCAACGACTATCGGTTCCTTATCTCCATGTCCTATCCCTTCCCTGGTGAACTCGTACTAATTGTCCAGTGACAGATTGATCTGAGCGCACCCCTGCCGCTGCCTTCTCCATCCTTCTCTTTCAACTCCTGTTCTTTACTACTCTTTCTCTACCATGGCCGCAGCGCTGGCTCGCTCCTCTGGTCGTCTAATGATTCCAAACGCCACCACTTCCTCCGCACAGCATGTGAGTTTCTCCTCTTTTTTTTTTTTTCTTTTCTGCCCTTATCCCTCTACTTTAGGAGTGCACAAGTAATGTTAGAGGTCCTGCTTGACAGAGGTATCGGAGTTGTTGGCTGTCCATGAACGGGTGTGGTGGGGCTGGCGGCTCCGACAAGGCGGTGGGCATCTGCGAGACAAGGACACTGGCCTCAGTGTCGGCCCCGGAGCTGGCGGTGCCGCAGCTAAAGCTGGCAGTCTCGGTGTTGGAGGCCAACCCGCCGCAGTCCGACTCCGGCATCATCCGTCTCCAGGTAATCAATCCGCCGCCTTATCAGCTTTAGACGATTCTGATTGGCTGGTAGACCGATTTGCTCTATAACAGCCGTCCATTCTTTGACCAAGAAAAAAACTGGTAGCGACTGCGAATAGATAAATATGTACGCGAATATATGATATATGTCTTTTAAACAGAATCCCACACCGCGCAGGTGCCGATACGGCAGCGGGCGGACGCGCTGGAGTGGCTGCAGGCGCAATCGCAACATCAGGTCCTGCCTCGCTGTTTCTTCTCCAGTAGAGGGCAGAGTCTAGATTTGACAAGCCTCTCGTTAGTCGGCAACGGAGGAGGGCTTGCGAGTACCGCCAAGGCTGATGGTGATGAGCAGGAATTGGTCAGCGTTGCCGGCGTTGGGTCCGCAGTCTTCTTCCAAGGGTCCTGTCCTTTTGCCTTGCAAGACTGGCAATCCATTAAAAGGTACATTTGATTCACTAATTCATTCTTGGCTCATCCCCTTCTTGATCCACTGTTCCGAGGGTTTGATCCTTCGTTGTCCGCCATCTGTCAAATTCAACCTTCTTCTTTCTTCATCACCGGGCACTTCTCTTTGTTTTTACTTGATAAACTAATCCTACCTAATTAAGCCAAACAACTTTGAAGGAATAAATATTAGCGACTGGTGCCCTGGCCTGCTACGTTTTCTTTTTGTTTCTTCTATTAGAATTACCCTCACTGCCTCGATTGCCAATAGTTAACCAATCTATCCCTTGTCTTGTCCTATCAAGATTTCTATGCAAGGACTGCCATCTTATTCGTGCGTATGGTGCCATGCGTTTTGATGCAAGGACTGTTGTTGCCCCCGAATGGGAGGATTTTGGTTCTTTTTACTTCATTGTTCCACAGGTACAAAAGTTCCTCTCGTTACCCTGCACTTGTTTACTTGCAATTGACTAATGTTCTTTGTCTCTATGTACTGTATTTAGAATTTTGAATGCAACAACTAGTTTTCGGTTCTTAACCGGATGCCACTGAAGTATTTCAATGACAGGTTGAGTTTGATCAGCTTCAAGAAAGTTCAATGCTCGCTTTGACTATCGCATGGGATAACAATCTTCTCTGGACGTGGCAAAAAGCAATGGATGAGCTTAAAGCTACACTGCAACAGGTCTGTAATGCAGCATGAATAGTGATAAATAACCTAGCCAAAATGTTAACGTACTGGTAGTTATGCAGATCTCCTCTTGCTTTGGTAGATTGAGGAAGTTAGATCCAAAAACAGCCATCATCAGTTTTCAGCATTTTCCATCCAAAGGGTCTTGGGATATATCTGTTAAAAGAGCTCTAGAGATAATAAATGGAAGAGAATCGGAGTTGGTGAA
The DNA here is from genome assembly GCF_036884655.1 of Musa acuminata AAA Group. Classification (NCBI taxonomy): domain Eukaryota; kingdom Viridiplantae; phylum Streptophyta; class Magnoliopsida; order Zingiberales; family Musaceae; genus Musa; species Musa acuminata. The sequence goes on along the minus strand of NC_088329.1, from coordinate 46,352,999 downwards.
GGTACAACTAGTTTATTTGTGAAAATAACATCTTGACTAGTTATTATTTACTCATTATTAATAATTTTTACAAGATGTTACTCTTTAATGTTGATCATACAATCTGTCCTCAAATTTAACCAGCACATTCACTTCAGTAGTAGTTTCTTGGACTCATATCATGTGTTTTCTTTACTGCCAGGTCAAATTCATATTTTCCCTAGCTGCACTACTTGTTTATCCAAGCCTTTAATCCTGTTCTGGCAATATGTTTGTATTTCCTTCAGTGACATGTTTGAATTTTCTTAGGTCGTACTTGCACGGTGTAGTAAATATATTATCGATACTACGATGGATCCTTTAGTATTATTAGCTAGTTTAAAGGTATGTTCTTGCTGTTGCTCAAACTCTTACATCTTAATTATATACTAATTGGTTACTGGCTAAATTCAACTGCTTCCACTTTTGTCCTTGACAGGCTGAAAGCCAAAACGCATACCAATTCTATATACAGCCACCTGGTGCACCAGCATTTATTGGAAATACAGTATGTTAAGTAGACCGACTTCTATTTATCCTTTTATTGCTTAACTCACAACAATACTTGTACAATTTGAGGTTATTGCATTGCATCTTAGTCACTGAAGAGTGAAGACATTCTCAATGTACTCAAGTTTGAAGAACTGTTTGGAACATCTGACTTTATATATGGGCTCTTTATTGATGCCAAAGATTAGTGGCTTTTATAATCATATTCCTTAGTCCTCCTTCAGAATTTTAGCCTATAAGCTCTGTCAGGATATTCAAATAATCAATTTTACATTAAGAAATTCTGACAGACTGTCCAAATTTCTTTCTGCATAATTTTGTTAGCCGCAAATTGTTTTCTACAATACATCATCTGATCATCATATACTTCTAATTTTTTTTTTCAAAACCTATAAAGTTGTTGGAAGAAGCATAAGAAAATGTTTAAAGAAAGCTAGGTAAATGAGATAAAAAAAATGCTTGCTGTCCGAATGTATAATTGCATAGTGCTTATTGTGAATATGATAAGGTCTTTATGGTTTTGTCATAGAAGGAGAAGAGGAAGAAAGGGATAAGATCACTTCGAGGGGATTGACCTCCTTGATCACTTTGAGGGGATCGGCCTCCTAGGGTTTGACAAAAGTTGAAATGTTATTTTCTTGATGAAGAAAAGAAGTAGATACATCCCTATTTATAGAGTTCTACTCCCGAGTCCATTAAGACTTGGACTCCTAATCAAAATAATAAATCTCAAATAAGAACCCTAACCGACTAGAAGGTCTAGCTGACTTCTACTGGAACTAGAAAACTCAAGAGAACATTACATCAGTTTAGGACTCAAAAACTCAGAAATTTAAGAGTTCTTAACATTCCTCACCCCTTCAAATCAGCCTTGTCCTCAAGGTTGAGCAGCATCGAGTAGTGGGAACTTCTCATTTAGCATCTTGTAGGACTAACAAGTGGCATCTTCAATTAGTAAGTTGGCCCATTGCACTAATACTTCAGTCACAGGATATCTGTGGTGCATCACAACCTGTTGATCAATTAAGTAGGGTCTACACTTCATGATAGTATAAGCAATGGGTCGGCCTTCCGATGTAGTAGTCATTGCAGTCTTCCGAAGAACCCTCTCCATTCGATGGCTAGTGATGGTTGTGACCTTACTTCCACGTCTTCCCTTTAGGATCACCTACTTTCCGTTAATAAAAAACTTCATGATTAGTTTAGAAAAATTTCAGAAAACATCACCTAAGGTTGATAGTTATTTAATTCTAAGCACCACTTTGAAATCTTCCAAGGGTAGCAAAAAGAAATCCACAAGCAATTCTTGGCCCTGCATAATCAATTTTATCTTTGAACACTTGCTATCACAAGTTAGAATCCGTCCATCAATGACCTTTATTTCAAATTTGTCACAGTCTTCAATGTGGTAGGCCAATCGTGCAACAACCTTACTGTCCATAAAATTGTTAGTTCTACCAGTATCAATCGAAATAGTAACAGGCTAATGTTTCGAAGTTCCTCCAACTTTTATAATTTGCGGGTTAGAGTAGTCGGCCAATGCATGCACTGTATGTGTGATAGGTATAACATCATTATCAGTATCCATACCTTCATGATCGGAGTCCACATTGTCAGCTTCCGGTTCCTCCTCGATCGGTTCAATCATCAGAAGCTTCCCTTGTTTGCATTGGTACTCCTTACTCTACTTTTCATCACAATGCCATCGCAAACCTTTCGCTGTTCTTTCCTTGAGTTTTTCTCGGGTTAGTCTTCGGATGTTAGGGTTTCGGCTAAGAATAGATGGGGTGGGCGACTTGCTGATCATCTGTTTGTTGTCATTTCTTTTATGGCGATTCTCTATGTTAATTTTTTCCTCATGCAAATGTGCAAATGAGATCGCAGCTGTTCGGACTAGTCTCTAGCTTGATTTGACAATCGTTCAAATCCGCTCTGATATTCTAGCACTATAGGACTCTGACGAATTTTGGCTAGTTGCCCATCAACATTCTCGTACTCAGATGATCCAAAGCGAACAAGAAGTCCTCTCTTGAATTGCTCCCACGAGGAGACCCCGTGATAGGTTTCGTACCAATCATACCATTAGATTGCATCTCCATCTAGTTGGATTGAAGCTATTTCCACCTCAGATTCTTCTGGAGTTCTATGAAAACGAAAAAAAATTTCTACCCTAAGATCCAATTGGTCGGATCACCATCTTCCCATATTGGAACTTCCACCTTCATGCGTGGGTAGCTTATGTCATGTTCTTTGTGCCTTTTTCCTGTGTCTCCAGATTGGTTCAATGTCGGACTTGAGCTTTCATCTTGTTGAAACTTGATGAAGTTCTCCGATATGCTCCTTTTGAAATCATTAAGGGTTTCCTGCAGTCGGTTCTCAATTCTGGCTTCCAAGGCTTCAGTTGGACTTTTATTGAATTATCAGTAGTCATTGCAAAGGACTGCAGATCTGTAATTCTCAACTTCTGTTTCTGGTGTCGGGTTAAGGGCATCAGCATTGTCCTATTCAATGCAGCTGTTGTGACGTTGGTCGGTGGTAGCGCTGTGGGCGTGAAGGGTGACTGCGAGGATGCCGATGAAGCCTTGGACACCAAGAGGCTAGGAGGCAGTGATGGTGGCACGGCTAGGAACAGCGTCACCGGGGGCTCGCCACGGTCGCTGCGTGGAGGGTTGCTGCTACTGAGGGCTGGGAGGCAGCGTCGCCGAGGGCTCACCGCGGTCGTTGCTTGGAGGGTCGCTGCTGCCGAGGGCTGGGAGGCAGCGAAGCTCGCTGCGGTCGCTGGGTGGAGGGATCGCTGCTGTTGAAGGCTGGGAGGCAGCGTGAGCAGAGGAGACCGCGATGAGTCGTGGGGAAAACGCAGCGGCAGTGACGAAGGGAGGGAAGAAGAAGGGCTCGATTGGGAAGCGCGGCGATTGCGTGGCTGGTTAGCAGCGGGGCGCTGAGCGATCGGTGTGGGAACTGCCAATCAGCAGGCTGGAAGGCATGCGACTGGAAGGAGACGCTAGGAGTGCCATCTCCGGTTGGGGCATGGCTGAGGAGAGAGATGGCGACGGATGATGGGATGTGGGAAGTTGCAGCGAGAACGCTGTGGCTGGTTAGCAACGGGACGCTGAGCGATTGGTGTGGGAACTGCCGATCAGCAGGCTGGAGGCGTGCGGCTGGAAGAAGACGCTGGCAGTGCCGTCTCCAAGGGGGCGCAGCTGAGGAGAGAGATGGCGATGGACGATGGGATATGGGGAGTTCAGCGGGAATGCCGAGGATCGCTGCTCTGATACCAGATGATAAGACCCCTAAAGTTTTATCATAGAAGGAGAAGAGGAAAAAAGGGATAAGATCACTTCGAGGGGATCGGCCTTCTAGGGTTTGCCAAAAGGTTGAAATGTTATTTTCTTGATGAAGAAAAGAAAAAGATACATCCCTATTTATTAAGTTCCACTCCTAAATCCATTAAGACTTGGACTCCTAATCAAAATAGTAAATCATAAATAAAACCCCTAGCCGACTAGAAGGCCTAGCCGACTCCTATTGGAACTAGAAAACTCAAAAGAATATTACATCAGTTTAGGACTCAGAAACTCAAAATTTTAAGGGTTCCTAACAGAATAGTGTTTGGTTTTCTCAAATCTGAATATAATTTATTGATATCTTGTTGGCAGTCTGTCATTCTTGTCATCCCAATTATTTTGTACTTCAGTTTTTAGGTTCTTAATTTCATCCCTGCTGTTAATGAAATTTCTTGGTATACTAAGAAGAATGTTGTGATACTAAAGATATTCCACATGAACCATTCTGAATAGCCAGAGCAGTTATTTCATCGGAAATGCTTCCATGTTACAAGCGAGGCTTTAGCTGGAACACGTGCTAGGGGTGTAACTAAGGCTGAAGATCTGCAGATTGGTCAAGATCTACTATTCAGGTTGCTATTTTCTGTTTCTATTTCTTCTATCAAAAAAATGTCTTTCTTCCATTAAATTAAGATTTACATTTTCATGTTTACGTGTATAAGGAAGGCTGCAATTCCATTTTTCTTCCTGCAAAACCATTTTATAACCTCTTAATTGTAATCATGTAGTTCACCTCACCTCTTTGTTGCTTCACAATTAGCATTTCTAATGTCTTTCTGTATCACCATTTACTTTTTTTTTTTTTCATGTTTGGAAATGCATGAAAATTTATGTAATCAATATGAGTAAACAACAACCATTCAGTTTTAATCATGGGAATTCATCATGGCCATTCAAAATAACCAATTTTCTATGAAGTTATATATATGCCAAAGACAAGCTCTTATATTGTTTACATGCGTAATAGGAGTTTGGTAAGAGACTAAACTTTTAGCTTAGGATTTGTTTCCAATTTATAATTGTAGAGGCTTATCATAATGATTGAACCATCACATGAGATTAGACATTAAGCAACTATATCATGATCTACGGACCATATAAGTTGTCACTTCCTACTCGCAGCCCAAAGGTAGACTCTCCTCACCTCTCCTACCCTCTCTTCTCATCTCCTTGCCTTTCTTCTCCTTCCATCTTCTCCCATCTCTTCTCTCCTCCCCTATTCTCCTCTCCTTCCCCTCTTCCTACAGTATCTCCTTGTCCCACCATACCACCAATCTGAGGTGTAACCCACTAGTGACATAAGTCCCACCTTGATCGATAAGGCGAGAATGAATCTCTAGCCGACTATATCATGAGGTTCAACAAGACTTGGCAAGTACAGTTCACACTCGTCCATGACGATCCATGCTTTCATCAAAAGCATACGGTTATCATGACTTATTATGATGTTCTTCGATATCCATGAGCACCTGATATGATATAAGGGTGCTTTGTTTGTGCACGATGCATTTGCCTAAGATAAAATGGAATCCAAAGAACATGACATGATCATCTAGCCTAAAGTGTCTCTTTTTCGGGCAATGCATTTGCTCGAGACAAAAAAAGCACCCGAAGTGCCAAATGTATCCCAAGTGCATGATGTATTTGCCCAAGACATAAAGACATCCAAAATATCTTATGCACTCGATGCATCCCAAAGCACCTCTTTTGTATGTGATGTATCCATTCAGGATGCAAAGGATACAAAAGCATGAAGTGTCTATCTGCTCAAGCGACAGTCGTTGCCTCGACGGAGGATTAGGATTTTTATCAAATTATAATTTTTCCCTCCTTTCGAGATTATGGCTTTAAGTCAAATTACAGTTTTGCCCTTATGTATTTTATTACTATCTTTTAGTATTTTGACAGTTCTGCCCTTCATAAATGTCATAATTCCATCTCATATCCTTTTGGCAAAATTATATTTTTGTCCTTATGAATTTGAGAATTTCTGATTTATATCCTCAATTATAAAATTGATCAATATGATTTATTTTAATTGAATTTGATCATGACTATATTTTTTACTATTGATTGGATTTAGTTTTGAACAAATTTGAGAAAAATTAAATTTTTGATCAATTTTATTTTTGATTTGATTAATTGGGCTGATGTTTAGCTCAATTCTGAGCTTGCCCAATTAAATAAAATTGACTGATTTAATTTAATATTTTGTGTGAAAATAAAAAAATATAAATTATTGTTTCAAGTTCTGAATCCTTAATAACCTTTCCTCATCTGAACATTATAGGACTCAAAAAACATGATAGGCCGGGTCGATTTCGGTAAGTCGAAGTGACGATCAAGTTTTGACTATATTACATTGTGGATATGGATGTGGATGGTACAATGACAGACAACAATATCCAACTTGATTATATGTATATATTAATTAACTGGATCTGTTTTTTGGTCCAGTTTCACACCACCTCTTAGAATTATTTATTGGCATTAAAATCTTTTTTAAACCATATCTATTTTGTGGAGCATATTTTGGGGGAGAAATAATAATTTTGAAGTTTGGTTAAAGGTAATCCTAGTAGAGATTTTCCTTTAATGGAGAATATACTTCAAATAGTAATCTGATGTTTGTTTCTTTCCTTTCTCTAGGGTCTAAACATGGTATTTTTGCAATCTTTTTTGGTTGATTTTTGCTTCTAATTTCCCCACATTATATCTCTGTCTTAAATATTCTTAAAGAATTGATTGTGTCAAATAATATATATGTGAGATGTGATCATATCCAGCTGTTAGCTAGGGTCAATGATATACCAACTATTTTGTGGTGTACCAATGCAAATCTAGTTCTTTAACTTCTATGAGTACTTTTTTACAGAAAGGAGTACCATTTTTCCTACATTTTGATGCTAAGTTAACCTGTTAATGATTTACATAATCTATGCACTTTAACTTGCCAATTTCTGGTTTGAGTTGTTTCTTCTGTACAAGAAAATTAAATACGGGCAGATAAGACAGTGATCTTTTGTTAACTTGCAGCCCTAAAGATAATATTGAGTTTGTTATAGTACGGGAGAGCATTAGAAGAAAACTACAGGCAAGTTGAGTTCAATAGTTTCTGCTAGCATCTTGGCTTTCTAGTTTCACCTTTGGTTAGTCCTCTTACATCTCTTACAACTTGCTGGTTGATGTTCCTTGTGTCTTTTCTGTTTCTTGTACTTTTCCTATTAGATCATTTGTGATGAGGTTCACATTGAGCCCAGTAAAGCACTTCGAAAACTTCCTAGAATCCAGCATTTATCAGCCCAATTATCAGGCAGATTGAGAGATGAAGACAGTGAGGTAGATCTCAAAAATTTTAATTGGTCTGTTATTCCTGTTGTACGAGTGTTTGCACATCTAAAGATATGCACAGCTACTTATACATCCCTTGTTTCATATTTTAGGCATTCTAGGTTGTTATTTATGGGTATGGATTTTCATTCATTAACTTTATGATGGAAGCACCTTGGGTGAATCCTTCACACAAATTATATGTTTTCTCGAGTCCTTATACCTCCCTTCCCAATTATGTGCCACACTTGTTGAGGACTCCTAGATGATATTGTGACTCTGTTGCATATGGAGTATGTGGTATAACCAGATTCTCTCTAGCTTGTTGAATGCTGATCTTTGTAATTCTCTGCAGTTCGACATTCTGACATCCCTCCACCCAAGTCCAGCTGTTTGTGGATTGCCTACAGAGGAGGCTCGTCGATTTATAAAAGAAAATGGCATGTATCTCACCTTTAGTTTTGTTTCTATAGCTATGCCTTTGGAAATGTTTTAGTTATATCATATATAGTAAGGTACTATTTTATATAGTTAAGTTGAGGTTTCAGAAGCTTGTTCTCTTGGACAATCAATCTTGTAAGTTATGAACAAATTTCTGGCTGTCCTATATTGTTGCAATTCTCTGGATGAATATTTGGAGTTTATACATATCACAATCACATTTATATCTTTGATAACCTTTACCTCCTACAATCTCAATATAAATGAAAAACTACACAAGATACTTAACCTTTTTTAGAATTTTTTATGCTATCAATAAGCTGGAGGTAACAAAACTACACAAATTATAGCAAAAGTTGATCATTATATTACATAGCTATTTATTCATGCTACCAACAGATGTACATAGACAAAATAAATATCAATTTATGATACATAAATGGAGAAAATTGTAAGTGTGAGTCAGATGAAGAGGTATTTGAAGATGTTATATGATTTAACTAATCTCTTGGAACTTAAGAGTGAATCTTTTTTATTATATCATGAGAATTTGTTTGACTTTGCTAGAAATGTTTGATCGAGGAATGTATGCTGGCCCTGTTGGTTGGTTTGGCGGTCGAGAAAGTGAATTTGCCGTTGGGATCAGATCAGCTTTGGTGAAAAATGTAAGCTAGCTTTTCTATTTTCAACAATCAATGCTTGATTTTCTGACCATTGACAACATCTAAAGAATATCTTGCAATGTTTTCTTTTTCTTGTTATATTTGATTCTCAAAATAGTTCTGATTTGCTGCACGGCGCATCCTGAGTTTTCTGGTGAATGTAATAGATCGAAGCAGGAATTGTGTAGGAATTCACTGCTGACATAATTGACTACTGCAGGGTTTTATTTTCTATCTAGTTATGGACACGAATTTTCAAACTGCAAGGACTTTCTACTCTAATCTTATTATTGTATCACATGACTCTGAGGACTGTTAATTCATAACTGTTTTAGTAAACCATGTATATTCTCTTGTTTGTTTGGGTATTCTTTTTTCCTTTCAACTATGGAATGGTAGAACTTTTCATCTAAGTATTTGTTCACTTGCTTCAATTTCAGGGTGTTAGTATATTAGTTTTTGCTGGTGCTGGAATTGTTGAGGGAACTATTCCTTCTTTGGAGTGGGAAGAGCTGGAGTTGAAAGAATCCCAGGTTTCCATTCCTCTGTTCCTTCTCACAATCCCTCTTGTGTTTCACTTTTTTTCCCTGTCATTGTTTTCATTCTTGTATAGTTGCTCCATTTTATACATTTTCTATAAACATTACAGTTCACAAAGTTGTTCCAGTACCAAAACCCCATGGTTTGCCATCAAAAAGCAAAGAGTACGACGAGCACTGCCAACTAAAAAGTATGTAATAAAATCTTGATCTCTCTCAAGCACATAACTAGTGAAGAAATATCCAAATCTGTGATTTTTTTTCTTGTTGGTCCATTGGTCCATATTCTCTATTTTTCTGGTGACTTTGGTAATGTAACTCTCCAGTAGAAGAAAATAGGGGCTAATGACACAAGATTTAGATATTTAAATAAATCATGTCATGCAAAACTATTACAAAGCAAGAGTTTTGCTGCTCTTTTGATAACAGAACATATCTTTGAATTTATAATCAGAAATCGTGCATTGTTCCTGTGAAATGATAGATGGTGCCCAAAGTATTATCTCTGTTTCTATCAGTGTTAGACATATATGGATACATGAATCACATTTGCATGATTCACTAGTAGACAAAAAAAAGGTGTTACAGCTACAAGCATGAGTTCTCCGACAGTTAAATCATAATGTTGTTAAAATATGAAGATACTCTAGTAAAGACTTTTGACAGATTATTACAAGGTCTTGAGCTCGAATCCCACCTCTGTCACTTATCCTTTACAAAAAAAAAAATGCAGAACAAGATAATATTCTTCTTTACTGTCATCAAATCATTTTTATATTTTGTTTAAAGAGAGAAATGTGAAGCAGTGGATGATAAGTTTACAAGTAATAGAACCAAAAATGTTCTAGTCTTATGTCATCATCATATCATATTTATTTTTTTGTTTAAGGAGATAATGTTATTAGATTAGTTGATACATAAAAAAATGTTAACTAAAACACCTGGTATAATCCTGTGTACGCAATCGGCAAGGGTGGATGCAAGAGTCTAGAGGCTACTGGCATTTATGTATGTGTACCTTCACTATATAAATAGTACACCATTTGCATACATCACTCATCAACTATTGTGTGCCTGTGCTTGGGATGTTTGCATGACTTGTTCAAAAAGATATGTATTTGTACATATGAATATATGCATCTCTTTCTTTATTGGGATCCTTGAATAAATATTCGAATGGGCAAATTCAGCCCTTTTGTATGTGCACACATGCTCGTGGATGTGTTGTGTGTATATGCTTTGTGTTTTTTTTCTAAAGGAAAATGACGACCTTCAGGGACACTAGAAGACCACAAAAGTAGAGAATTTTGTATTCACACGTCTGATTTGTTTTTGTTTTGTGCTCGTAGAATGTGTTGCTTTATAGCTGGTTGTCTAGTGCGATCTTGCTGCTTGTGTGTGTGTTAAAAATAAACATGCGCATATTTGATGTGTAATTTGTGAGGCTGCCTTTCTTTTTGTATCTTCTTCTGCTTTAAGGACTCCTTGCATTATTGAAATGAATTCTGCTGTATGAATACGTTATTATCTTTCTGACCACGTTGCACATTTTTGGTATTGGGTTTTTCCTTTTTCTGTATGTGGAATGACTTGCTGTACATATATTGCATCCTTGCTTGCTGGAAGTATTTAAAAGTGGTTGATCTTGTACTACATACCACTATCGACATCATATGACTTTGATCCTCTCATTTGCAGTGTTTCTAGATACATCCAGGGCCTCAAGCAGACTCTTTTGATGGCCACCGTTGAGTGATCACATAGAATGGCTGTGTAAATATTCTTTCCATCTACAATAAACAAGCTTGAAAAATGATTGTCCCACGAGAATTGTTGGGATTAATGATTCTAATGTTTGTAGGAACACGAGAATTCATAATCCATTGCAAGTGTATTATACTATACTAGGTACTTGTAATTAAATTGCCATAAATGATGCGAGTGTGCATATTATGCTTCATTTTTTTGTTATGGGATTCTTAGTTGAAAGAACGTCACTTGTCTACAACAATGCATGTATTGGTGGATAATCACTTAAAAACTTGGTTTACCTGCATTTGCTCGATTTAGATACCATGAGGTAAAGCTAGCTGTTGCTAACTAGTATGGCTCTCCCTATAGGTTATCCAAAAGTGTAAAGAATTAAACGAAGTGGATAGAAAGATAGAAATTTTAGCAGAAATTATGAAATGTATGTACTTGTATAGTTCATTTAGATAGTAAACTCTAGATAGCTATTTATAACTATGAAATGTATGAATAATGTATAGTTCATTTAGATAGTAAGCTCTTGATAGCTATTTATAACTATGAAATATATGAATTAGTAGCGTGCCGTGCACAGAGAGAAGGAGAGAGAAAGTAAGGTTTCTAAGTTTTCTACTTGACGATCGATAGTCAAACGTTGTCAATTTTGACTCAAATTTTATGTGAAGAATCCTTGTAGCAAACTCTACAATCCTAACGGTGTTGATCTACAGTTTACCCTCTCTGAGGTATTTTCTTACTATATCCACTTTGTGAGATTTGGAATTCTTTTATGTGGAGATTCATCCTATGTAATGAAGATATGCTATTCTTGAGCCAAGATCTATGATCTTGATGTTATTGTGAACCTCTGATTATTCTAGAGAAGATATATTGTAAACCTATTATCATTACTATTGATAGTGAAAGTTTGAGGTGGACTATGGTCCCGTGGTTTTGCCCATATTGGGTTTTTCACGTTAAAAGATTTGATCTCACTGTGTGATTGATTATTTTCTCTATTGTTTATGCTGTGCTGGTTGATATTTACATTTGGATATCAAGTTGGTATTTTGATGAGGAACTCATTTTGATACACAAAGAGGGAAAAGAATATTCCGCTTTAATAGGTTTTGTCCCAACAAGTGGTATCAGAGCAACAGGTTGTTTGGTGCTAGTATTTTCTTCTATGATTGAAATGGAGCAGTTAGATGTATGATTAAATTGAACTCATCAAATTATTCTACTCGGAGGCGTATGATGGAAGATTTGCTTTATTGCAAAGATTTGTATAAGCCCATCAAGGTTAAAGATAAACCTTCTACTATAGACGATGAAGAATGAGAAGTTCAACATAGAAAAGTCATTGCCTATATTAGAAGATGGATGGATATAAACTTGCATGAGCATATTTCAGATTAAACTAGAGCTGATGTTGTTTGGCAAAGGTTAGAAAACCTCTTTGCGAAAAAGACAGTGGAAATAGAATTTCTCTCATCAGAAGGCTTGTAAATTTGAAGTATAAAGATGGCGGCAACATTGTTGAGCATATAAGCCTATTTCAGAGTCTTGCAAACAAGTTGGTTGCTATGAAAATGAATATAAATAATGAGATGCAATGATTATTACTTCTCAGCTCTTTACCAGAAAGTTGGGAAACGTATGTGGTGACAATTTGTAACTCCACGTTAGAAGGGACTCTAACTATATATATGATTAAAGATAGTTTGCTAAATGAAAATGCCAGAAGGAAAGAATATGGTGAATTTTCTTCTGGGGCATTTGTTATTGAAAAACAAGAAAGACGTGGAAGAAGTCATTAGCAGAAATCCACATGATTATAGAGGAAGATCCAAGTCTAGAAGAGATATCAAATGTTTTCGCTATAATAGGTTAGATCACATGAAGAAAGAGTGTAGGTTTTAGAAGCGAGAACAAATTGAAATAAAGTAAAATGAGAAAGAGGCCAATATAGTTGCTGCTGAAGGTAATATCACTATTGTCTGTGATGAAGGTTGTGTTAGTCTTGTAGCTCAGGACAGTAATTAGGTAATTGACTCTGGTGCTTCATTTCATGTTACTTCTCATGGTGATTTCTTTAGATCTTACATTGCTGGTGATTTTGATAATATCATAATCGGAAACAGTGGTACATCTAAGATTGTGGGTATTGGAGATATTTGCTTGGAGACCAGTATTGGGAGTCAATTAATACTCAAAGATGTAAGGCATGTTCCAGATATTCGTCTTAACTTGATATCTACAGGTAGACTTGATGATGAGGGCTTTGCACACTATTTTGGTGAAAGCAAATGGAAACTCACTAAAGGTTCTTTAATTATGGCAAGAGGAAAGAAACTTAACTCTTTTTATGTCATGGAAGCTAAGCTACACAACGGAGAGATTAATGCAATTCGAAAAGGTGAAAGTATAGATCTTTGGCATAAGAGGCTTAGACATATCAGCGAGAAGGGACTTCAAACTCTTGCTAGAAAGCAATTCTTACCAGAGTTGCAAGGTACATCTCTTAAATCTTGTGAACATTGCTTAGTTGGAAAAACACATAGAGTTGCATTTCAGACATATCCATCATCTAGAAGATCAGATGTTATTGATTTAGTTCATACTGATGTCTGTACTATGCAAACTAGAACTCTTGGAGGTGCTCTTTATTTTGTTACTTTTATTGATGATCATTCTAGAAAAGTTTGAGCTTTTGCTTTGAAATCTAAAGACTAGGTACTTGATGTTTTCAAGGAGTTTCATGTCAGTGTTGAAAGAGAAACTGGTAGAAAACTAAAGTGTATTCGATCAGATAATGGTGGTGAGTACAAGGTTCCTTTTGAGAATTATTGTAGGTTTCATGGTATCAGGCTTGAGAAAACAATTCCTAAAACTCCTCAACAGAACGATGTGGTAGAAAGGATGAACAGAACCATTGAAGAAAGGATTAGGTGTATGCTTTCCTATGCCAAGTTACTAAAGTCATTTTGGGGGGAGGCTATGAGAACTACAGTTGATATGATAAATCTTTCTCCATCAATTCTTATGAAAGGTGATGTTCCAGAGAGAGTATGGAGAGGAAAATATATATCTTATAATCACTTAAGAGTCTTTGGGTGTAAAGCATTTGTTCATATTCCCAAAGATGAGAGGTCCAAGCTTGATAGTAAAGCAAAAGCATGTATCTTCTTGGGATATGGTCATGAATAGTTTGGGTACAGATTATAGGATCCAGTGAACAAGAAGATTATTAGAAGTAGAGATGTTGTGTTTCTTGAAGACCAATTGTTTGATGATGGTGATAATATTGAGAAGCCAGAAATCTCTGTTTATATTCCTTGGAGTTTGGGTCCAGTTCATTCACCTGTAGTTCATGATGATCATGGGGGAGATGAACAAGAAGATTGTGGTGAGAATACCAATGATGATACACCTATAGTTGATGATGCTGAACCAACTGAACAAGCACCTCCACCATCAGTTGAGATTCCATTGAGAAGATCCACTAGAGAGCGACAACCATCTACCAGATATCCTCCACATGAGTATGTTATGCTTACTGACGGGGGAAAGCCAGAAACTTACCAAGAAACTATTCTATATGAGAATAAGAATGAGTGGGTTAAAGCCATGCAAGAAGAGATGAGATCCTTACTTGAGAACCACACCTATGACTTGGTAAAATTGCCTAAAGAGAAGAAAGCTCTCAAGAATAAGTGGATTTATAAATTGAAGACCGAAAACAATAGCTCACAACAAAGATACAAGGCACGACTAGTTGTGAAAGGATTTAGTCAAAAGAAAGGTATTGACTTTGAAGAAATATTTTCTCTGGTTGTGAAAATGTCCTCTATCCGAGTTGTTCTTGGTTTGGTTACCCGCTTGAATTTAGAAGTTGAGCAACTTGATGTAAAAATAGCATTTCTTCATGTTGATTTAGAAGAAGAAATTTACATGGAGCAACCAGAAGGTTTTAAAGTCAAGGGAAAAGAAAATCTAGTGTGTAAACTTAGGAAAAGCTTATATGGACTCAAACAGGTACCTAGACAGTGGTACAAGAAGTTTGATTCCTTTATGATGAGCCAAGGGTATGATAGAACCACATATGATCATTGTGTGTTTATGGAGAAATTTTCAGATGATGATTTTATTATTTTACTGCTATATATTGATGATATGTTGATTGTTGGCCATAAAGTTGGAAAAATTGGAAAGCTTAAAAGAGAGCTAAGTCTGTCTTTTGCCATGAAAGACTTGGGATCGGTGAAACAAATACTTGGCATGAAGATTCTTCGTGATAGGAAGAAAATGAAGATTTGGCTATCTCAGAAGACTTACATTGAAAAGGTTCTTGAAAGATTCAACATGAGTAAAGCCAAAGCAGTTTATTCTCCACTTGCAAGTCATTTCAAGCTTAGTTCGAAATAATGTCCTACAAGTGAGAAAGAAAAAGAAGAAATGTCCAAAGTGCCTTACCCATCTGCAGTAGGCAATTTGATGTATGCTATAGTTTGTACTAGGCCAGATATAGCTCATGCAGTTGGAGTTGTTAGCCAATTTCTTTCTAATCCTGGAAAGGAACATTGGGCAGTAGTGAAATGGATATTAAGATATCTAAGAGGTACTTCGAGGTTACGTTTATGTTTTGGCAGTGATGTACCTGTGTTAGAAGGTTATACAGATGCAGACATGGCAGGTGATACTGATTCCAGGAAGTCCACTTCGGGATTCTTGATGACATTTGCAGGAGGAGCAGTCTCTTGGCAGTCTAAGTTACAAAAGTGTGTTGCTCTATCAACCACAGAAGCAGAATATATAGCAATTACTGAAGCATGCAAGGAAGCTTTATGAATGAAAAAGTTTCTACAGAAATTGGACTTGAAACAGGAAGGATATATTGTTTATTGTGACAGTCAGAGTATCATTCATCTCTCCAAGAATTCAACATACCATTCTAGATCTAAGCATATTGATGTGAGATATCACTAAATTCGTGATGTGCTTGAGATTAAAGAATTACAGTTGGAAAAAATGCATACTATGAGAATGGATCAGATATGTTGATAAAGTCTTTGCCCAAGGAGAAGCTTGAAGCATGTAGGCGAAGAGCGGGCTTAGTACAACCCACCATATGAGCTGGAGGGGGAGAATTATTGGGTTCAGCCCATATGTGGGCTTGGACAATTGGGCGTATTGAGCCCAAATCACTAATTGAAGGCAGAAATTAAAAAGAGAGACAAAAGGGTTATGTGCTGAGCGCGTGCGGGCATAATGAGCGTGCGGTGAGCGGCGGTGCACAGAGAGAAAAGAAGAGAGAGAAGGAGAGAGAAAGTAAGGTTTCTGAGTTTTCTACTTGACGATCGGTAGCCAAACGTCGTCAGTTTTGACCCAAATTTTATGTGGAGAATCTTTGCAGCAAACTCTACAATCCTAATGGTGTTGATATACAGTTTACCCTCTCTGAGGTACTTTCCTGCTATATCCACTTTGTGAGATTTAGAATTCTTTTATGAGGAGATCCACCCTATGTGATGAAGATATGCTATTCTTGAGCCAAGATCTATGATCTTGATGTTATTGTGATCCTCTGATTATTTTAGAGAAGATATATTGTAAACCTGTTATCATTACTATTGATAGTGGAAGTTTGAGATGGACTACGGTCCCGTGGTTTTTTCCATATTGGGTTTTCCACGTTAAAAGATTTGGTTTCACTGTATGATTGATTATTTTCTCTATTGTTTATGCTGTGCTGGTTGATATTTACATTTGGATATCAAGTTGGTATTTTGATGAGGAACCCATTTTGATACACAAAGAGGGAAAAGAATATTCTGCTTTAATAGGTTTTTTCCCAACAAGGATGTCGATCTTGGACAGATGAGATGAAAATAATTTACGAGCGAGAGGCTTTGTGAGTGAGTCTGCTAGTTGATCAGCCATATGACACATAAGTAGGTAGCTCCAATATTATCATAATATATTGTAGGAGTAACTGTAGAGTTGATGTTGAGTTCCTTGAGCAGATTTGTGACCCAATTGAGTTCAGCATCGGCGGTGGCGATGACATGGTATTCAGCTTCAGTTGTAGATCGTGTAACCGTCTTTTGTTTTTTAGAACTCCAACTGATTAGAGTAGCTCCAAGGAAGATAATGTACCCCGATGTGGATATTCTATCATCAAAGTTCCCTGCCCAATCAGCATCAGCAAAGGCATGGAGATGGAGTGAAGCATTTTTGCAAAGAAAAATACCATGATTAAGAGTCCCTTTAAGATACCGTAAAATTCGTTTGACCGCAGACCAATGCGTAGTAGATGATTGATGCATGAATTGCGATAATTTATTGACGGCTTATGAGATATCTAGACGGGTAAGAACCAAGTATTGTAAAGAGCCAAGGAGTTGTCGATATTGAGTCGAATCTATAGCAGAGCTTTCATCACATAATTTAAGTGATTCACTGGTAGAGAGAGGAGTTGTAACCTCTTTCGTATCCTGCATATTTGTCTTTGATAATAAATCTTGAATATACTTTCTTTGTGATAATAAATCGATCGGCCAAGTGCTTTAGAAATGCCTGAGTCTTCAAAGGATCATTGCCTATGACAATAATATTATCCATATACACTAAAAGATATATTATGTTGGCAAATAAATAACGAGGTATCAGACTTGGAATTGATGAAGCCAATTGAGGTAAAAAACGAGCCAAGCTCGGTATACCAAGCCCTTAGAGCTTAACGAAGACCATAAATAGCCTTTTAAGGTTTGCAGACATGCCTCGGATACTGAGGATGAACGAAACAGGTGGTTGCTACATATAGATGTCTTTAGTAAGCGACCCCTGTAAAAAGGTATTGTTAACATCCAATTATCATATGTGCCAGCCCTTTGAGATGACCAAACTCAGGATAAGACGAATTGTCATGGGTTTAACAACGGGACTAAATGTCTCTGTGAAGTCAACACCAGGTCATTGATGAAACCCTTTGGCGACTAGACGTGCTTTATATCTGACAATGGATCCGTGTGGATTCAGCTTAATTCGAAAGACCCATTTACACCTGATGATATTTTATGTGTGATGAAAGGGTACTAAGGTCCATGTAGAGTTATGAATGAGAGCATCATATTCGTCACACATGGCTTTACGCTAGTGAGAAGTTTTTGAGCTTAAGTGATTGTAGTGGGTTCACTGGCCTCAGTGGAGGAATTTGTTATAGCATGTAAGTCAAGGACTTGACGTGGTTTGAAAATATCACTTTTGGAGCGTGTTATCATTGGATGTCTCGGGGCGACGAAAGTGGTAGATTGTATTTGGGGTATAGTCGAGGGCGAGTCACTATCATGGACCGGGCCAACCGTCGGCACATCAATGTCACTAGGTCTAGGAGAAGGTAAAGCTAGTGGTAATGTTGCCGAGGGTATTACTTCATTAATAGGGGAAACTTGTGAGGAATGAAGTGGAGAAATAGAGAGAGTGAGAAGCTGTTGAATTGGAGTAATAGTAGTATGCGGATCTTGAGGGTAAGGACTGGACGATGTCGTGGGAGGTTCGTGTGATGAGATCAGAGGTATATTCCAGCGATGTATGTTTATCGGAGTAGCCTGCATAGTAGGATTGTTTTGAAAAGGAAAGACAGACTCCTAAAAAATAACATGACGTGATATAAAGACTTTTTTAGTTTAGTGTTCACAATATCGAAAAGCATAATGTTCAAGAGAGTAGCCTATAAAAGTGCAAGGCTTAAATCATGGTGTTAGCTTATGTGAGGCATAGGGATGGAGCCATGAATAACATAAACAGCCAAAAACTTTGAGTTTATGAAGATTTGGAAGCTTGTGGAATAATTTTTCAAATGGTGACTGGTATTATAAGACTGGAGTAAGTATACGATTAATGAGATAAACTGCAGTTTGAAAAGCTACTTACCAAAAAGGTGGTGGCATGGATGCTTGATGTAGAAGGAAGAGACTAGTCTCAACGATATGCCGATGTTTTCGTTCGGTAGAGCCAACCAATTGGAGAGTATGTGGGGGTGACTTGAGGTGTTGTATACCACAAGCGGAGAGACAAGATGTGAGGGCTTGATATTCGCCTCCGCCATCAGAGTAAACTATTCTAATGGAAGATTGAAAAAAATTCTCGACCAACTTTCAAAAGTTGTAAATACTGTAGAAACATCAGACTTATGGTGGAGAGGATATAACCATGTGTACTTAGTAAAATAGTCTACAAAAATGACATAAAAGCAAAACTTATCAAAATAAGGAATTGGGGTAAGGCCCCATACATCGGTATAAATGATTTCAAATGGTTTAGAGCAAGAAATGGAGGTTGTCCCAAAAGGCAGTTTATAACTTTTATTGCAAAGACAGGCAACACAATGAGTGACAGTGCTATTGATTTTCAAGGTAGGAAGAGAATAACGAGAAAGTAATTTTTGCTGGATAAAAGGGGAGGGATGACCAAGACGACGATGTCATTCATCAACCGGAGCTGCGACTGAAGAGTGAGCAGTAGGAAGGGTAATTTGTGAAGCAGTTGGCCACTCATAAATGTTGTCTTTGTTCTGGCCCTGGACTAAATATGCCCCCGTGCTCAAATCCTTGACAAGAAAAAATTTTGAAAAGAATTCAATGGAGGTATTATTCTGTTTACAGAATTGAGAAATGGAAATGAGGTTTCTTTTAATGTTAGGTGCACACAGAACATCATCGAGTGTAAAATTTGTGGTAAGTGAACTAAGCGTTGAGGAACCAGAATGAGTAATAGGAATTCCTTTACCAATGATGATATCTTCATTTCCATCATAGTTGTTGTGGATGGACAAGTTTTAAAGATCAGATGTGATGTGATGAGAGGCGCCGAGTCCACAATCCAATTAGATTGGGTAGGAGTTAAAGTAGCCATGAAATTCGCTTGAGACCACTGTGATGGAGCGGGGAGTCTGGGGCTAGACCGACAAACTTTCGCAGAGTGTCCGATTTTACCACATAGTTGGCAAACGACTCGTTGGTGGCTTGGGAAGTCAGGATACGACGATTGAGGATTATGAAAGTTACCACCTTGATAGAGATAAGGGTGGTTTAGTCTAGGCCCCATAGGGCTAGGAGGCAACTTAGCTAGACCGTTGTTGACGTGCTTATTGTACTGGTTGCTCTTCCTCTTGGATTTTTTATTGACCTGAACTGTAATAGGTGGTCTAAGCAACCTATCGTTATGCTTCAAGTACGTCTCATAGTCGATCAACTTATCATAGAGTTCTTCGAATGATATTGACGAGTCGCATGCCCGAAGTGCTGCTGTCAGTTCTTTGTACTTGCTTCCTAAGCCATTGAGGGTATGGATTAGGACTTCTTCATTACTGAGAGAACGACCTATCAAAGTCAAGTCATCGATGATAACTTCGATAGTTTGTAGATAATCAGCAATAGTACTTCCCTCTTGTTTCGTTTTCATCAGATTGGAGAGAAGTCCAAGCATGCGAGTATGCGAGCGATTTACCAAAGTTGTTTGTAACTTGCACCATGCTTCTTACATCATGCTTCTACAGCAGTGATAAATGAGGATATCAGCGGGGCAACGGATCCAGCAACTAAGGCTTAAATAGCTTGGAGGATGAGGCGATCTTGACGTAACCATAATTTGTGGGCTAGATTTGGCACTAGACTGGGTTCGCCTGGGATGTTGACCATTTCAGGTGGACACTGGAGAGAGTCATTAACATAACCTAGGAGATCATAGCTAAATAGAAGATTAGAAAGTTGTGCCTGCCAAGATGCGTAGTTGCCACCTTTGGATAATTTGAAGGGAATGAGTGCTCTCGTATTGATGGTGATAAAACTTTGAGAAGTGCTATGGTTCCCTATAGGGATAAAAAATGAAATGGCAGAGGTATGAAGACATTTTGAACGGTAGAAGTGCTATAGAAGGGTCGCTGTATGCAATGCCGAAGAGAGCTGCTGCTTCTTCCAGAGGTACTGGTAGAGCTTGGTGGTTGGGATTTGAGGGCTTTAAGGTGTTCCCTCTTCTAAGGGTTGAGGTGCGGTTGTAGCAGTGTTAGCAGCAGAAGGCTGCACCGATGCTGGAGAAGGCTGCACCAATTTCTGCATCGATGCAGAATGGGAGAGATTTCGCAGTGATGCAGGAGAGATTGTTGCAGCAAGGCGGGAGAAATCTCTGCAGCTTGCAGCGATGCAGGAGAGATTTCTGCAGCGATGCTAGAGAAATCTATAAGGTTGGAGATAGTTGCAGTAATGCAGTGTTGGAGTTTAGTGGCCGGAAGAGCGACGGAGTTTTCAGTGGAAGACTTCGGTTGGCAAGGGAGCAGCAACCGGCGGTAGAAACAAAGGCTGCAACTGTGCTTCCTTTAGGAGCGTTGCCCACGGAAGAAGTGTCGATGCAGTGGGCGTGGCGACAACGACTGCAACAGCGGCGGCACCACCAATATCTCAATCGCTGCTGCTGCGGCGAGTGTGATCTGATACTAGCAGCCGCAAGTGCTGCAGTAGGCTGCAGTGAATGGCTGCGGTTGAGGGGCGGAGACATCGCCGCGAGAGGGATGGTCGAGCGGTTGCTGCTGTGACCCAAGGGGAGGCGGTGGACTCTGGTCGGGAAGTGGTAGCGGGGCTATGGCAGGATGTGACTGCTTTGTTGCTTTGGATTAATGTTGCCGAGGTGCGCAGCGATTGAGATAATGGTGGTGCCGCCATTTCCTGAGGTAGAGGAAATGACAGGCGGCTGCCAACTCAGGTAGGAGAACACTGCAAAACAAGGTAAGCAGCGAGTCGGCATCGAGAGGATTTTCTCAACTGCTCAGAGATTTCCTCAATTGCTTAGAGATTTCTTCAACTGCTTTGACGAAATCTTATCTGTTTATCAAAAAGACCTCCCCCTCCCAACTAGTGCACATATCGGTACATTGTTGGATGTCTTTTGGAAAAAAAAAAAAATTAGTAGGTGTAAGAACAGATCGGATGATATAAAAAAATTGAATCCAGTTAATTTTTGGACTCATCAACCGTGTAAGTGAAGACAACCGTCACCAACACCTGGATTCGTCTTGGTCGACGCTTGCAGCCAAAACATCCGGAAAGAGATCAGGCTGAGGAAGCTCGTCTATCATGACATTACCTGATTTTTCTTCCATTTCCAGTCCAACCTATAAACTCTCCAACAGCTACAAATGCAGGAAACTGTAATCATTGGTTAATGGATGGAGCCCTCGGAACATAGTAGCTCCTCTTCGTTCCTAAAGCCAGCACTGTTCTTTTCTCCCTTGTTTTGGTCGGGGTTGCTGCTCCTCCTCCAATCATCGACCAATTGGCATCCCGAACGGTCATTCCTGCCTTTCAAACGAATTATCTTCCTACGACATCAATTCTTCCAATCAATCGACCAAGCCTTTAGGAGGCTAGATAGAATTCTCAAGAGATGGTGCACTTTATTCGTCGCTTTTTAAGGTTACTACAAGTCGGAGGAGATGTGAGGGCGATATACACGACAAGACCAGCTAGAATGACACTGCCGTCTAGATTTTCAACTGAGACTCCGGCACTCCCTCGAGGACTTCCTTACTTGAGCTGCTGCATCGACGATATGCTCATAATACCGTTCCAGTGTGTCTGCTGCTCACTGTGCTCATAACAACAAACCGTCTCCCGAAGCAGCTCAATTCTTTGACCATGCTCATCGTTCGGATCACGAACATACGGTGCACCTGCCATTTCTTCATAAAAGATACCATTGCTCTGATCATGTTCTCCCTGCAGTCGTTTCCTTTCCTTGGTGCCATCTCCTTCAAACTCTTCATTGACCGCACTGAAGTTATCTACGAGTTGCCTGAATATTGAGGATTTTAACAAGAGACTAAGAGCGGTAGGAGAGGACTTGCTGCTTGCACCAGTGCAACCAGTAACAGCAGCAGCAGCACCACCACCACCAGGGAATTGATCGGCCGTGTATTCCTGCTTATACTGTAAGTTCATGTATTCAGTAATAAAGGGGTTGAAGTTCAGGTGTTCTTCTGCTTGACCTGTTGAGAAGTGGTTGTTTGGGATTTGCAGTGCACAAAATTCATCAATATTTGCATGTTGCTCTCCGGTAGTATTGCGCACATTGGAGGAGGCACCTGGCTTTAGCCATCTGATGTATGTGCTCAAATCGAAATTGGTCACAGCATTTATTCCTCTGTACTCGATTGCGGCGATGTCATAAGCACGGGCAGCTTCTTCCTGAGTGCCTGTAATCCATGATAATTTGCTCATGTGTTCCCTTCCGTCTAGTTGGTAGCAATTATGGGAGTAATCAAAAGATATGGTCTAGTACTTACTATAAGTGCCGAGATAGAGATATTTGTTCCCGAAGACCCTGCCAATCCTTGCTTCCCATCTTCCATTGTGGTGATGCCTGCATATATATATCCAGCTCCTTGATTTCAGTACATGCATGTTGATAGGCTACTGAAGAGAAGAAATTGTTCTGCAGCCTCCAAGTATTTAATTAATTATACCTAGCAACTCCCCGGTACTTGGATACACCTCTTGAGAAACCACTGCTCTTCCTGCCATAATTAAATCCAAGTGCAGTAGGTTAAGGAGCGAGGCAGGCATTCATATTGATGATAGGAGCTGGAATTCCATGGCTAAAAAATGAAAGCGCAAACCTCCTTATTGATGCTAGGTACTCTTCTTTTGTGACGCTTTGCATTACTTGTATCTCTTTATCATAGTCAGATACCTGACAAGTTTGGGTGGATTGTTAGTCAATTTGGATACACAATATTGCCACATTGGTCAACATGTTCTTCACACTGAGATGTGGAAACATCTGAAATTCGTTGATCATATCCATGAAATACTATTTGATTATAATTTGTCATATTTGAATGTGCATTTTCTTCTTTTTCTTTTTTACTTTATGTACGTGCTTTCTTAAGAGACTTTACTGTAAAATTAGCACGTATTATCAGATGGAGGAGGTACTAGGAGTGCTGGAACGCAGGGAAAATCCCATCATTTAGCGAAAAATCTCATGCCCAGAACGGGAGAATGGTTGGTTGGACATCAAGTGAGTTTTAGACGTGATATCGTTTCAGCTGTCAGGAGATGGTAACGAGACATGCTCCTTCCTATTTTATGAATTAGAAAGAGAGAGAGTGTGTGTGTGTGCGTGTTTCACATGTTTTGATAATCATAGACGAAAGATCGGTTAGGAGATTGCAAAACATTCGGTTGACTGTGCTGCCATCGTTAACTGTTATCCAGTATTACGGTTCATAACATGCTCTCAGAAAAATCAACACCTCGGAGAGGACAGACCTGAAAGTTCGTGTAGGTTGAAGGTCCCCAGTACTTGAGCGCTGCAAGATCATAAGCTCTTGCTGCTGCTTCTTCGTCATCGTAGGCTCCAAGGTAAACTGTCCCAAATCGAGCAACAATTCAGACAAATCGTTAGCAACAACAAAAATAAAATTAAAGAAAAGGCAGAAGGAAATGGTAAGTAGAATCTGAAACAACGTGCCTTGTTTCCCCTTCTTCCTCTGTGTTGCATTCCAAGACCCTTTATCCCAAAGGTGGGCCTCGAAACGACCCGTCCATCGATGCCTGCAAAGTTGTCATATTATTTATTACATCTGATCATCAGGTGGTGCTACTTGAAAGAGTAGTCGCTAGATGTTCCCACAATATTCGTGTACCTGCTAACACCTCGAAACCTTGAACTTCTTTTCATCGTGCTGCAAGTAGAAGATTGATCGATCATCTCCCTGTTGGCATCACTTCCGATCTGTGGTAACGTAGGCTCCCTTTTTCTCCTCTTTATGACCTTTACCACTTGATTCCCATTGGATGGAACCAGTACTGCAGCACCATGCAATCGCCTTCCAGTGCCATTAGTCTCACTCTTCACTGGTATCACATCCATGCTTCCACCTTCCTCGCAAAGGTGATGGTGCAAGGAGAATGAGAGAGAACCCGGCGTGACACCTTGCACAAAGGAGCCCTTACAGGAACACACAGAATTCCTGAAGGTGGTGTGTTTATATGTGCTGGTTCCTCTTTTTGTCTTTATGGAGCAATGGAGGACAAGGCAAGACGGTGATTTCAGGACCATTTCAGACAAAGCCCATTTGTCGTAATTTTAAATGTCCATCTCCAAGCCAGCGCGGCTGCGCAGGTTATACGCTGATTTGGACGTACTATATAAGCAAACAGCAGATGAAATAGCTATCTACTGTCTTTGACCCAAAACTTCCATAGCACGCCATAGAATTTTGCCAAAGCAATGACACGGACAGGGTGAGTGTTGCCAAATATAACAGGCCATGCATGGATGATCCATTACATATCTCACTAGGAGACGAGCTGGAAGGCCCGAACTTGCAGTGGGGTTGGTTTGTTTGATTTGGGGTGAAGGACTTTAGCTTGTTTGTAGTGGAGGGGGATCAGAACAGACGAAACGCAAGTAGTGATGAAAATGTTTCCTAGGCTACATCACCATGTCGCATCTCTCCTCGCCGGACTTTTATTTATATATATATATATGCATATATATATATATATATATAACGTTGTTCCCAATGGGACTAGGTGGCTCCGTTTAGTGCCACATGCTCCGTTTACCCAGATACCTCATCCAATTGATACTTCTCGTGATTAAGGTGTCAGTAAATTTAGCTAATAAAATTTTTAATAGATCATCTCAAGATCCTATTGAAAATGATAATATATTTGTACAAATTGAATGAATGATTATATAATTGAGATTTTGTATGATATGATGTAAATATACCTTTTAAGGTGTAAAAAAAATATTGATATAATAGAAATATCTCTTGTAAAATCAAGAAATATATTATTTAGATTGATTCAAATCATGTACATGTACCTATAAATACTCCATGAAATTTCGTCTTTATCTCAAGCATCTCTTTTTTACAACCCTCCATTTAAAATTTATCTCAATCCTTTTTTTTGGGATAATTTATCAAATAGAATCCCCTCATAATTGTATTTTACTAAATGACCACCCTCATAATCATTTTTATCTCGAGCTATATTTTTTTTCATAAAGATCACTCTCATAATGTTTTGAGTCATTTTGGATCAGGGAACTAATTTGGATCCTCCTCCCCTTCCACATCCGGCATCTCCCCTTTCTCCTTTGCTTCATCCTCCTCTACACCTATCGCCTCCTCCACCTTCTCCTCCTCATTTTCCTACCCTTCTTTCTCCTCCTCTTCCTCCATTACCTTCTCTCTATTCTCCTCTCTTTCTCTTCCACCCCTCCCGCCCCCTCCTTATCTACCCCCACCTTTGTCTCCTCACTCTTAACTATTAAAAGAGTGGGAAATGGAGAGGGAGGTAGAGTAGGAGGAGAAATCAGAGGAGGAGACAAGGGGAGGAGAAAAAGACAGAGAGGAGGGCTTAGGGATTTGATATGTTCAATAATTCAATTTGATTTAAGAATTTTATAAGGGTAAAATTAGGATTTATTAAAAATAACATCAACACAATATGATAAAGAAGTCTATTATCCATAGCCTTTTTCACTATTAACAACTCATTGCTATTGATAATCCCTTAAAAATAATAAGGGTGAATTCTCAAAAAAAATCTCGATCTTGGATAAATTCCTGTATTGTCATGGATTTAGTTGGAATTGCCTAAGTCATTAAACACATTTACGTTATCTATTGACAAAGGATCAACTTAGTTGTAATCTCACTTTAAGCCTCAAAGGACATGTAAAAGAGCAAATTGATCGGCTCGAAAAACGAGCAATAAACAAATCTTGATACCTCGTAAAGAGGGCAACTTTTTAAGTAATTCAACAAATACATGGTGTGCAAGAGAGAAAAAAGTTAAAAGAGAAAATAAAAACTTTAGAACCAAATGAACAGTCATAAGTCCACAAGCGACTGCTCACCGGGTGTGGAACACGTTAACAAGTTTTTGTAGGGTTTACATCGAACTTATGAATTCAATCAACACCTAACATTACTCCAAACCCCCAACGAGTCCTATGCCACCTAGATGGTTCTAGAATAGTAAGATGACTAACATTTCGCACGACACCACTATCTACCGAAAATAAGTCATAACATATGAAAACTAGGTCATTCTAAGATTGTTTTGCCCATTATGATGTATGATCACTCTACAAATTATTTTTGCTTATAGATTTCAAACAAAACATATAAAAATAAGGTAAAACATGTTGTCAAACATATGTATGATCCATCGACGAATGTGTTACAAGTGAGCGGCAATCGTCCATGACATTCTCCCCCATTTAAATTGCTAATGCTTGCTGGTAGGTTTTGATGCTACTTATTTATGTTGCATAGTGTCTTTAGGCTCTCAACTTACTTATATCCAAGAAAGTTTTTACCACTTCACCAAGTACTCAATCTGTACCACTCCGTTAGGTAGCTTCGTCTTATGATATTCTAAAATAACTTTAACTCGCTTTTCGTATGAGGCTCTAGTGGGGATAGCTATTATGATCCTTTTATTTTTTTAGCTTTGAATAATATTTTATTGGGTTTATCTAGTTTAGTAAGAGTCTGATAGGAGTTCATTTGATATTTATTTATTTATTTATTAAGAGTCTAAGTCCTGATGGACTCTAGGTGGAACTCTCGACCCTTATCAATATTGCCTCCCAGCCACACTCTCAACACTGCCTTGATCGATGCCAGCTTCCTAGCCATGACAGCAACTTCGCATCCTAGCTACATTCCCCTATGTTTCCTCGAGTTGACATCATCGAAAGTTACACTAAATAGGATAGTGTTGATACCCATGACCAAACATCAGAAATAAGAATTGAGAATTACATATTTATAGTCTTACATAATGGCTATCGATAACTTAATGAAAGCCCAAATTGAAGCATTGTAAGCCAAAATTGAGAACCGATTACAAGAAACCTTTAACGATTTCAAAAATAGCCTATTTGAGAACTTGAGTAACTTTCAACAAGATGAAAGTTCAAGTTCTGCATTAAACATATATAAAGATATAGGAAAATGACCCCCAAGAATATGACACAAGTTATCTACGTGTTAAGGTGAAATTTCCAAGATGGGAAGATGGGGATCCGACCAATTGGATCTCTAAGATAGAAATTTTTTTTTCATTTTCACATAACTCCAAAAAAATCCAAGGTAGAAATTACCACAATCTAACTAGATGAGATGCAATCCAATGATATGATTTGTACAAAACTTATCACGGAGTCCCCTCATGCTAGGCCATCTAGGAAACAAAAACTCACTCCGTCAAGCGAACATTGTCATGCCATCGTTTGTTGCCACCCATCATTTGATGTCACTCATTGTTGCTCAGCGAGGAGAAGAGAAGAAAAGAAAAGAAAATAGATATTCACATTCGAGGGATATTTTTAAAATATTAAAAGTTTTAAAATAAAATTATAAGTAGCAAAAAATGATTGCTACGTGAACTCGCATTTTTGCAATTGCCCTAGGTGCCCTCTTTTATGATAATGATAAGGGATCATTTGGTCGGTCGGCCATTGGTGCGACCCGTAGGCTTGCGAGAAATTGTTCACTTTAGGCGAAAGGCGTACTCGCACGATTTTATCCTTTTTGGAGCATATGAGCTCCAAAAAGCACCTTTGAGGGTAAGGGAGACCTGACGGACTTATGAGCCCTTGGTTCCTATACTCCTCAACCAATATGGGACTAAATGACCTTATCAGTGCTCCCACTCGTAGGGGAGCTAAGGGCTTATAACCAAGGTGCACGGCTCGGGAGCGAGTTTGCTCGATCGAGATGCAGGCCTCGGGCCCTCCTTCTAGCGCCAAAATGATAGTGATCCTTTACACTGTGGCAGGAGCGAGCTCGTACGGTTTGGTTCGGTCTTGGGTGCGCAAGATCGTCCACCTATGGCGGGTTGGGTTTGAGCTCCGACTTCACTGACCTGGGGACGCCTGGGAGCTGACCACTTGCTCCTCGGGCTTTGGTCCCTACACACGGGTCGGGGTCGGGGTCGGGAAGGGGATCCCGACTTTGACCCCTTCGAAGATCTTGTTAGTATTGAGTTGCCAAAGAGGAACCCCTACTGTCTGACCCCTCAAGGGGTTTTTATCTTCCCCCCAAGGGGATTGATCGTACCTGGGCTATTTATTACCGTCGACGTTGTACTCGGTTTAGCGTCATCTTGGTCTTTGCGGGTCGGGGGGCACTCTGTGGGTGCCATCCTGGCATTTCGAAACGACGCTAAGCGCGATCAGCGCTATCCCGGCCTTTGCGAGACAACGTGGTATTTGGCAGGCGTCGTCTTGACCTTTTGCTGGGCGGCGCTGTACTCGGTAGGTGCCATCCCGGCTTTTGCGGGATGGCACTATGCACGACCGGTGTCGTCCCGACCTTTTGCTGGGTGGAGCTATACTCGGTCGGTGCTGTCCCGACTTTTGTGGGACGACGCTGTGCACGACTGGTGTCGCCCTAGCTTTTGCGGGACAGCGTTGTACTTGGTGGGTGCTGTGCTGGGTTGGCGTCGTCCCGGCCTTTGCGGGACGGCACTGTGCCGACCCGACCTTTGTGGGTCGATGCGGTACTCGCTCGATATCAAGGCTGGGACAACGCTGTGCCGACCCGACCTTTGCGGGTCGATGCAGTACTCGCTCGGTATCGTCCCGATCTCTCCGAGACGATGCTACGCTTGGTCAGTGCTATTCGACCTTTGTGGGATTTGTGTTGACTGAGATGTACTGTCCTAAATGCTGATGTGATCATAAATAATGGTAGCATCATGACCGATACACACAATAGTGAGTAGTTATAAGTTACATGGGCCACCAGATCCGTACATACACTCTATCTTTCTGGATACTTCACTTGTGTCCCCCACCACTTGGCGCCACTGTAGCGATGCATCGCCTCTTTCTTCTCGCTCCTTCTCCTATTTCGTACATCTCCATCGCCTCTCATGCGAACCGTCGTCTTATATTCCCTCTTTTTTTTTTCCACTGCGTCATATATTCCCTCCTCTTTTTTCCACTGCGTCATATATTCGAACACCTAAAAGACGTGATCCACACTCACAAGAAAGAACCCGCTCCTCCTCTTCCGACTCTCCTCTCCGAAAGCTAAGTAGTTGTCGAGAAAGAGATGGACGGGAGCTCGGCAAAGCGGTCATCGTCATCTTACACGGGATGGACCATACCGGAGATTTGGGAGGAGGCGGCCGATTCCATCACCAACGACTCCTCCTCGTGTCTCCCGCCGATCACCTTAGTGTGCGGGCCCGGGAACAGTGGCAAATCCACCTTCTCCCGTCTTCTCCTCAACACCCTGTTGCATAGGTCCTCTCTCCCCTCTTGCTGCTTTATAATCTCTCCTCCATTCCTTTTATCGTCATGTATTATATCTCAAGAACGAGATGCGACGGTTAATTTTACTTGTGTTTTTCTGGTCCTTGTTCTGCAATCACTTTTTGATTGATAAGGAGTGTGATGTGGTAGCTAAAACGTTCCAGTGTTGGAAGTGAATCCCTTGGTTGGCAGGTATAAGAGAGTGGGTTATTTGGATACGGATGTCGGGCAGCCAGAGTTTACGCCTCCTGGTTGTCTCTCCTTGCATGTCATTGATAAACAACCCCCAGGCATGTTCCTTTCTATACATTGATCAATTGATTTCGTTGGTGTAGACAGGCTAAGTCGGTAGTGCATTAATAGATTGTTGCTGTTGTAATCCCTTTACAGATTTGACCATTCTGAGCCTAAAGAGACCTGAGAGGTATCCAACTGATGTGAAATCTGTGTCATTTCATAGCAGTCCTTTTATGTCTGGCTAAATATTTGAAAATCCGTAGTAATTTTTTATGTTAATTTATTTAGTTAAATGCTTCTTTCCATATACATATCTCAATTGAAGGAAAAGATAAATGTTGTTGTCCCTAAATAATTGACATATTATGTTTTGTTGTGTTGCATAATACGTGTTTTGAAGAATAGAGATTATCTCAATGATGTGTGATTTTTTATGCTTATCCATGGTGTTTTAATATATGTGCCATCTAAGTCATGTTAATTACATCAACATGCCTTGCTGTTACTTTCACTGATGCATTTGAGTTTCTAGGTATGGAGTGATCCTATATTTTCTCAGTTCATGTGACTTTTTTTTTGCAGTTCATGTGACTTGATTGGATTTGTTTCCTATGATCTTCTGAACCTTCACTTCTTTGTCCCTTCAGATCTTTCTGATATATAACTCAAGTAGTTGATTTTTTTTCCCTTTTGTATAGTAACATTTCATATCTATGTTCCTAATATCTAATCATTGATGCTGTGTTGAACAAAATTGCATCCGTGCTACTTTTGCACCAATAACAGAACTATAATAAGCATGGAAAAACTATGAAATAATGTTCATAATAGAATAATTATCAAGGATTGCCTTATCGCCCAAAATGGTATGAAACGGGTGGGTACATGGACCGGTACAAGGCGGTCCAGTTCAAATCATATATATAAAAAATAAACCTTACAATAGTTATAACAACATGCGCCATTGCCCTCGATTAGGGCTTGCAACCTGTTTCCCCCATTTCCCATGATGCCGCTACTGCCATTGCTGTTGGATGTTGTTCGCCTGTTTGCCGCCATTTATGTCTCTGATACACACCTTCGTTTTCTCCTCTTCTTCCTTGTCCTCCTCGATCACACTATCTTCTTCCTTCTTCCTCCTTCACCTCCACCGATTTATCTTCTTCCTTCTTCCTCCTATTCCACCGCTTCCCCTTCTTCCTTCTTCCTCCTCTTCCTTTGCTACCTCTTCTTCTTCCTTCCTCCTCTTGTTCTTCCTCTACCCCTTTGTCTTCTCCCTCTTTTTCTTCCTTCCCAAAAGAACGATGCATACCAGTGTATTATCACACAATATATCGGTACATATTGGTTCGACTAGATCATCGAAATGGGTCCGGTACCCAAAACGGCAATCATAGTTAATTTGTATGGTCATCTTCAACAAGTTCAAGTCAATGGGAATATTTTATATGATTTTGACTTATAATATAAGTAGGAAGATTGTTGAAGAATTAATATTTGGTTAGCCATCTCACTACTGTTTGTTTTTAACTATTTTCATGTTTTGGAAAAAAAATTCCACAATTAGTTTTTCTCATTTAATTGTTTGTTTACGTTTATACCAGAATTCATCAACTGATGTCGACCAAAACAGGAAACAATCTTGTTTAAAAGCAAACTGATTCTGATTTTAAAAAAAAAACTCCAAATTGGACTTTATTTGGTTTAACAAGTTCAAGTCAACACATATTTATATATTTAATCGCTTTAATTTGTTTTAACTTCTTGTTATGAATACTAAGTTCTTTTATAGAATGGGAGCTCAACATCTTTATTTCAAGTAGGGTTCATCGTACCACTCGAAATGGTACGGTGCGGGTGGTACATATTGGCCCAACAAGTGACTGTGACATGTACTGTTCTATACTAAGCGATTATATATTGGAGACCCTATATTGCTCGATATGGGGTATGTACCAGGCGAAATAGTTGAAATCCAACCGTTATCGACTTGTATTGATCGGTAATAGTTGAATTTTGATCGATGGTTCAAACAGTCAAATCGACTATTTGGACCAATTCAAAGGGTTTCTAAACCCTTTCCTCCATTCTCTTTTAACCCCTTTCACTCTCTCAAACTCTTAACTCTCCTAAACTCTAATTGACCATTTGAACTAATTCAAAGTGTTTTAAATTCCTTTCCTCCCTCCTTTTTGAACTTCTTTCACTTCCTCAAACTCTTTAGCTCTCTAAAATTCATTCTCACTTACATCTCTCTCTTATTCTCATATTTTTACTCTCTTAAATTCAATAAAGTCAATATATATGTGCTAGTAGGAAATAGTAGAACATTCTTCCCTTTATCAGCTACAACGCATCAAATGAAATCGTCACATAGCTTCAAGTGATAAAAGGATATTTGTTAGGAGTTTAAACATGACATTGGATCATTATTTATTGTATTTATCTTGCTTTATTTTTTTCTTGATCTAGGTAACACTATTAGCATGGTCAAGGTTTATCCCTTTAATACTTTGTGTTCATTTTTTTTATTTTTTATTATATATGCTTTTTTATTATGATAATTATATATGTTTTTTTTATTTTGCGAATTATGGATGCTGAACATTTGGTATGCATATCTTTCCTCGTTATGATAAACATAAAGTAGCTTTGGTACATTATCATATGCTTAAGATATATATGATAATGTATTTATTAGTGTTAAAACTATAAAGAGTATATTTAGTGAGTTTCCTATTAGTATAGGATTACATCAAGGATTCGTATTAACTCTCCATCTTTTTACACTGATAATGAATGAACTTACTAGTTACTTACATAATAGACCTCCCTGATGTATTTTATTTGCTGATAAGAAGAGATTGGTGAAGATATTATTAATAGAGTAAAAACGGGATGATTAAAATAGCAAGAGGTGTCAGGAGTCTTCTGTGGTCATCAGATACCTTTAATATTAAAAAAATAATTTATAAAATAGTTGTGAGACTAACAATACTTTATGAATCTGAGTGTTGGGCAATTAAGAAAAAAAATAAAAAAATTGTATTGTCGAGATGAGAATGTTGAAATTGATGTATGGAGTTACTAGGAAAGATAGGAAAAGAAATATTTTTATTCATGAACAACTAAATATCGCTTTGATAGAGGATAAGATAAGAGAAAATCAATTAAGATGATATGGGTATATGTTGAGGAGACATCCAGATGCGATAGTCAGAAGAGATTAAATAATTAATTAATAGTACGAGAAGAGGTAGAGGAAGACCTAAAAGGACTTTAATAGAAATTATAAATATGTATTTGAACTTAACTAAACATATGGTTTTTTATATATCTCAATAGTAGCAAAAGATGTATGTAGCCGATCCTAAATAATTGAGACTTATGGCTTTGTTGTTGTTGTTGTAATCAAGTACATATTCATCGAAGGTGAATGTGTTGTTGTTGTGGAAGCAATCTTTAGCTTATCTTATGTATAAAATGGCTCTGGTGCAATCCTATAGTTATTGTGGTGCACTTACTAGAACATCTGATATTGTCTTGGTTTATTTAGAGAACCTCATTAAAGTATTCGTCGCTTTCAGGTTCTTCTTTTTTGGTCATGTTACTGCACAGAGAGATCCAAAGGTTTATTTGAATTTTATCCTCAACCTCTATGATTACTTTCACAACCAACACTATAAATCTGGTGAGCTTGATGAACCTGGGAACTTAATCTTGCCTCTAGTTATTAATACTTCAGGATGGGTTAAAGGTGTGTTTTCATACTGTCCACTACATATTTCTTGTTTCCATCTTGCCTAACACTAACTTGGAAAGAAGTTTTGTGGGATCTTGTTGGTTAATCAGTTCATCTTTTTGAATTTGGAAAATATGGAATTTATGTTGAATTTCATTTCTCT
The DNA here is from genome assembly GCF_036884655.1 of Musa acuminata AAA Group. Classification (NCBI taxonomy): domain Eukaryota; kingdom Viridiplantae; phylum Streptophyta; class Magnoliopsida; order Zingiberales; family Musaceae; genus Musa; species Musa acuminata. The sequence continues at coordinate 46,318,917 of NC_088329.1, read as the reverse complement.
GTCCCAGGTATTGGATATGATTTGTTGGTGGACATGCTGCGGTATATGTCTCCAACTCATGTTGTTCAGATGCGTGTCTCCGTTGAGAGTAAGAATCTTCCAACTGGGTTTTTCTGGCTAGAAGAAAATGAGAAGACTTCAGTTAATCTGATTGAAATTCCTACAGTATATGAACCCTCTACTCGATTGTATGTTAATTGTTACTTGTCTGTCACATAAATTGACATCTTGGTCACTTTTGTTTTGTAAGATCTGAATAGGGAGACTATGTTTCACGGTGACTTTTAAAGTAAAAAAATTTTGCAATATGAGCATATAGCTGTTAACAATAGAACAGCATCCTCTGCCAGTTATATTTTCATTTCATAGGCTTCTTAAACATTTTTTGTCTTTATACAATGAACTATTGCTACAAACAAATGCACTGTGTTGAGATATTATTGAATCTAGTTTGAATTTGGGTCATTTTGAGTTTTGCATATGTTTCTTGCTGATACATTCTGTGGTTTTTTTTTTCTCCAAAAAAACAGACCTAATTAAGGACGAACAAAATGAGTACAAGGTTCCCCTGTAGCATCAGAGCTGATTAAATTACAGAGATTGAAAGGAAAATCGAAATTCCACATACAAGTGGATTGAGAGGTTCTGGTGTGGTTGTCTATCCAGTTGGCAGCCAAGTTAGCTTCTCTACACACATGCTGTACTCTCACAGCATCAAAAAATTGGAGCAGAAACTGAATAGTTTTGATACTAGATCTTTAATTGTTTGATTAGGTAGATGGTTTCCTTTTTTTAAGACGGTAAAGTTTTATGTAAATTTTGTAACAAGAGAGGTCAATTTGGTGATTGGTGCTGGTGCATAAGGGGTCTTTGTTGAAATAATGGGTCACTGAATTATTTCTCTGTGAGGTTCTAAAAGAAATAATAATATCTTTCACTGCTTCCTCTTTTTCAATTCTGTATTTTAAATCTAATATCTTTATTGAATTCTTGATCATCTATCTTCAATTTCTTTTTAAACCATAGTTTTGTGGTGGATCTTTGTCTGTTATTTGTGCTATAAGCAATTGGTAGCTACTCTGAAAGGCCTCTGCTATCGAAAAATGTGTTTTCCACTATTTAGAGCCAAGTTTCTTTCGTGCCTCATTATTAGGAGCAAATCCTTCATCCCTTGCTGATTGTGTAGATCATAATGGTATATATGTTTACAAGAGAATTAAGGGTGCATCTTTGGTAAATTATGGTATTTTTGTTTTACATGTTTGAATTTAAAATCTGTAGGAGAAAGGAGTAACTGGATATATTCTGTGAGGTGCAAAACTTAAACTAAAGTAAGATATGGGAGTCAAGTATACCCCACACTCCTGTGGCTTACATTGAAAAACTTATTAATTGGTTTCTTCAATCAAAACCAAGTCATGAGTTATCCCCCTATTTATTTACAAGTTTGATAATCATGTATTTTATAGCAATAGTCAATGAACAGCGTAAGAAGGTTTGGGAGACAGCACATAATGGGGTAACTCTGCTTTTTTAAAAAGAATTAAAGAAAAAGGACAAAATATGATAGAACCACTGCTTGTTCTATTAGAGTGCTCAATGCATGTAATGAAATGTGTTAAGAATTACAACGAAACTAAAATGAACAGCATTTAATGACATTCTCTGTTCATTTTAAGTTGATGAATATATTTGGTTTTACAGTCCTTCGTGTGAATTTTTGCTTGTTCTTTTGGCATTTAGTTGATTGACAGTTTTGTTTATAAACACTAGTGAGATTGCCAAATTATGAGTGATGCCTCTAGGTTGAAAACATAAAATTATTATGATATCCTCCTAAATTTAGATTCTGTTCAGATTCTTCAGAAAACCCCTATTGTAAAGTATCATTGCTGGTAATTTAACCCAGGTTTAATTGTGATAAATGCTAAACTGACATGACAAATTACATTGATATCTTTTTCTTACCAAATTGTCATGGACTTAGTTAGAATTGCTTAAATCATGAGGTACCATTGCGGCAAAGTCACAGACTTAGCTGGAGTTGCCTAAGTCGTGAAACACCTATACGCCAACTCATCGGACTTAATTGGGATTGTCGAAATCATGAGGTGCCCTCGTGACATATGTCTCCGCAAAGGGTCAGCCTAGTTGTAACCTTGTATAGGTCCCGAAGGATCTGTGAAACAAAAAGTTGATTAGATTGAAAATGAGCGACGGACAAGTCTCGACGTCTCGTGAAGAGGGAAGTTTTACAAGTAATTTAGCGAGCATCTTGAGTGCAAGAGAGGAAGGAGAAAACAAGGAATTTAAAAGGTAGAACGAACAGTTGCAAGTCCACAAACAACCGCTCACAGGGTGTCAGGCGCGAAGGCAGTTCCTGTCAAGTTAACGTGCGAACTTATGAAGATTGTTCAACGCTCGACATTATCTCGAAGCCCCATCCTCCCTGGTGCCACCCGGGGGGTTCCAGGGTGTTGAGATGGTTGACGTTTCACGTGAGGCTACGGTCTACAGAAAATAGGTCATGGCATATGAAAACAGAGTTATTTTAGGGCAGTTTGGCCTGGCGCGGCGAGCGATCGCACACCCGCAACAACATACTGTAGCGTTGCGAACTGTCAATGCTTATATTTTTCAAGCAAAAATACATAATACCAAGGCAAAACATACTTTTATGTCTCTGTACAACCATGCAAACATGACGAACTATCATGAACAGTTGTCGCGCACCCGCAACAGCTTCGTTCAATGACTGCATGCGAAACGTTAGCCATCTCAGCACCCTGGAACCCCCCGGGTGGCATAGGGCTGGATGGGGCTTCGGTATATTGTCGGACGTTGAATAATCTCCACAAGTTCGCTCATTAACTTGACGGGAACTTGCCTTCGCGCTCGACACCTGGCGAGCAATTGTTTGTGGACTTGTAACTGTTCGTTCTACCTTCTAAAGTCATTGTTTTCTTCTTTTTCTCTTGCACTCAAGGTATTCGTTGAATTGCTTATAAAGCTTCCCTTTTCGCGAGATGTCGGGACTTGTTCATCGCTCGTTTTCAATCTAATCAATTTTTTGTTTTACAGGTCCTTTGGGACCTGTACGAAGTTGCAACTAGGTTGACTTTTTGTGGACGCATATGTCGCAAGGGCGTCTCATGACTTAGGTAATCCTAGCTAAGTCCGAGGAGTTGGTGCAATGACACTTCACGACTTAGGCAACTTCAGCTAAGTTTGTGATTTTGTCGCAAGGGTGTCTTACGACTTAGGCAATTCCAGCTAGGTCCATGATATTGTGGTATCAGAGCAGGTAAGCAATTCAAGCAAGCAACAAAGAAACTTCGCAATCTCGCCATGGCAAAGCATTGTGGTGAATCGAGCAAGACGGGGCAAGCCGGAACATTGCCCCAAGCAGCCGCAGGTGAGCTACAAGTGCAAACTCGCTCTCATGTTGTTGGAGCTACTTTGGAGGATCGTGGTATGGAACTTGATGACCGAGAAATTGGCTACTCTCCACGAGCGGAGGAGGCGCAATCTAGAGTGCCAACCGGGAAAAAAAGCCATATGGAGAGACTCACAACGGTGGAAACTCATCTAGATGTTCTTGAAGCGAGCTTGGAGGAACTTTACCAAGGGCAACGAAGGTTTCTTGGGGTAGAGAGCTCGCAAGAAGCTAAATCCCGAATCGACAAGGTTGAGGCCATAATCGATCGATTGACGGATGATATTGATAAGGTTGAGGCCAACAGAGGCGATGACCCCTGTGTGGTTCTCGTCTCTCGGAGTGGAACTAAGGACCCTCAACAAATATCGACATTACAATTGAAGAAAGGGGTACGAATAGGCGAATTAACATTCGTGGCTGCTGTGAAGCTAGAGCTCCTCGACAGGAAGGTCATTCATGAACCTGTTGTGGTGGCGAACGTTCTGAAGGAGTTCACAGATGTTATGCCACTCGTGTTGCCAAAAACTTTGCCACCATGTAGAGGGGTGGATCTGTTAGAACCCTTGCAGATTCTAAACTTGGGGTTGATCTCTTTAGGGGATCGGCCTCCTTGGAACTCTATAGGGGTTCCTCCCTCCAAGTTGCTGCTCAAAGGCTGCAGAAAAGATTCATCTATTGCTTATCAAAAGAGGGGAAATACATGGCTATTTATAGGGCTTCTAAACCCTAACTCCTAATAGGACTCCTACTTCTAACCAACTCCTAATAGGACTCTTACTCAAGACTCCTATTCCTTTATAACTCCTAATTCTTCTCTAAGAAACAACCTCCTAACCCTAGCCGGTCTCTTCACCTCTTTAATAGGGGTCGGCTTAGGTAGGTTTTACATGAATGTCCCTCTCAATTAGGACTCTCCTAGCTAGAGTCCTAACAGGATCATCATATCGAGTTAAAGCCGGGAGTGAAGCCTCCAACGAGACCATCCTACCGTTTGTCCCTCCCAAAGTTGGCAGAGCTCAGAAAGCAATTAGATGAACAACTAAGTGGTGGTCTCATTCGCAGTTTTAAAGCACTATTCGGAGCTTCAGTTCTCTTTCAAAAGAAACAAGATGAAAGCTTTCGACTATGCGTTGACTATCGAGCCCTCAACAAGGTGACGGTGAAGAATAAGTATCTCATCTCGCTCATTGCGGACTTGTTCGACCAACTGGGCAAAGCAAAGTACTTCTCCAAACTCGATCTTTGGTTGGGGTACTGGCAGGTGCACATTGTTGAAGGTGACGAAGCGAAGACTACTTGCGTAACTAGGTACGAAGTATTTTAGTTCTTGGTGATGCCTTCCGGCTTAACCAATGCTTCGGTCACGTTTTGCACTCTTATGAACCAACTATTGAAGGAGTATCTGGATAAGTTTGTGGTCGTCTACTTGGACGATATCGTCGTCTACAGCCAAACGCTCGAGGAGCATGTCGAGCACCTTCGGATAATTTTCAAGGTTCTCAAGGAGAACATTTTGTTCGTGAAAAGGGAGAAGTGCAATTTTGCTTAAACGAAGATCTTATTCTTGGGGCATCGAATTAGTGACGATTCCATTCGAATGGACATATTAAAGGTGCAAGCTGTTGCGGAATGGTGAACTCCAAAAAAGGTGCTAGAATTGAGATCCTTCTTTGGTTTTGTCAACTACTATCGACGCTTTATAGTTGGGTATTCGAAGTGTGCAACTCCTTTGATGGAGTTGCTGATGAAGGAGTAGCCTTGGAGATGGTTTGATAAATGTGAAGTTGCATTCCAAGATCTAAAGGTTGTTGTGTTGGAAGAATCGATGCTCAAATTTTTGAACTATGGGGAGCATTTCGAAGTCCATACAGATGCTTCAGATTTCACTATTGGGGGAATACTCATGCAAAAGGGTCACCCGGTGGCCTACGAGAGCTGCAAGCTCAATAAGACTGAGCGGCGGTATCCAATGCACAAGAAGGAGATGACAACGGTGGTCCATTATCTACGAGTTTGGCAGCACTACCTTCTTAGATTACGATTTGTGCTTCGCTTTTACTTCCAAACTCAAAAGAAACTCTCCCCGAAGCAAGCACGATGGCAAGACTTTCTGGTCGAATTTGATATAACAATGAAGTACAAGCCCGGACGAGCAAATGTCGTGGTCGATGCGTTGAGCCGGAAAGTGGAGCAGGTGAATGCCATGTAGTTGGAAGGCGGAGGCCAAGCAAGTTAGCTATACTTCAACTTTCTTTCAAAATCAGGGATGCACTATACAGTGATCCCCAAGTAGTAACCCTGATGTAACTAATCAAAGAAGGCAAGACACGATGATTTTGGATCCAGGAGGGACTTGTCTACACCAAAAGAAATAGGGTTTATATTCCTCGAGTGGATAATTTAAGGCGCGAACTTTTGAGTGTGTCACGATTCCCTTTGGGCAGGACATCCGGGCATTCTTCGAACATTGGCTCTCGTGGAGAGGGTCTTCTACTGATCAAAGATGGGGACTAATATGGAGGAATATGTTCGAATGTGCCTTACTTGCCAACAAGATAAGGTGGAGCAGCGGAAGCCAGTGAGACTTTTGGAGTCGTTGCTCGTACCAGAAAGGTTGTGGGAGAGCATTTCTTTAGACTTCATATCAAGCTTGTCATCAATAGGGGGACTCGGATTGATACTTATGGTGGTCGATCGATTTTCAAAGTATGCAACTTTCATTGCTGCACCTCTACACTGTTCAGCAGAGGAGGTGGCTAAGCTGATGATGAAGAATGTGGTGAAGTATTAGGAAGTCCCGTACAATATCATCAGTGATCGAGACACTTGGTTCCTGGGATAATTTTGGACCGAAATTGTTGGGTTCTAAGTTATACTTCTCCACAAGCCTCCATTTTCAGACAGATGGCCAAACTGAAATGATAAACTCGCTCCTTGAGCAATATCTTTGGCATTACGTGAGTGCCAACCAACTTGATTAGGTGAAGTAGTTAGACATAGCTCAATTCTCCTATAACTTACAGCAGAGCTCTGCGTTCAACAAAATCTCGTTCGAGATCATTACAAGACAACAGCCATCGACTCCTCACACCTTCGCTATCGGGTATATTGGGAGTAGTTCGTCAATATATTACTTTGCAAAAGAATGGCATCGAAATGCAGATATTACGCGGGTTTACTTGGGAGAAGACGACCAAAAAGATGAATAAGTGGGTAGACTTTGGAAGGCGACCACAAGAGTTCAAAGTCGGCGATTTGGTGTTGGTGAAACCCCAACCAACATCATTTCAATTCTTTAGGCACAAAATACATAAAGGATTGGTGCGCAAGTTTGAAGGGCCCTTCCCAATTATCAGTAGGGTAGGCAACGTCTCTTATAAGTTGTAGCTATTGGCATGGCTTAAAATTCATAATGTTTTCCATGCTAGCAACTTGAAAACTTATCATTTTGATCCGCAAGATGCTTCCCGAAGTGTTCTAACTCGATTACCCCCCACCAAAGCTTTCTACGAGAAGCGAGTTGAAACAATTTTAGCGGAGCACAAGATAAAGCTACCCAATGGAGCTGAGCAAATCGAGTACCTAGTGAAGTGGCGAAAGCTTTCCCGAACCGAAGTTAGTTAGGAGCCCAAAGATGCCTTACGACGTAAAGAAGCTGTCGTCAACAATTACTAACAAGCGTCAACATGGGTGTCGACAGTTTAAGTGGAGGAGAATGTCACAAACAGTTGTTGTGCACCAGCAACAACTTCGTTCAAAGAACCGTTCGTCGCTTTTGCATGCTTATACAGAGACATGGCAGCATGTTTTGCCTTGGTTTTGTGTTTTTGCTTGGAAAATGTAAGCAACGATAGTTCATAGTGTTGCAGTGCGACTGCTCACCGCGCTAAGATGAATTGCCCTAGAATGGCTCTGTTTTCATGTGTCAGAGCTTGTTTTTTGCACACCACAGTTGCACACGTAATGTCAGCCATCTCAACACCCTGGAACCCCCCGGGTGGCACAGGGCTGGCTGGAGCTTCGATATATTGTCGGGCGTTGAACAATCTTCATAAGTTCGCATGTTAACTTGACGGGAACTTGTCTTTATGCTCGACACCTGGTGAGCAGTTGTTTGTGGACTTGTAATTGTTCATTCTACCTTCTAAAGTCTTTGTTTTCTCCTTCCTCTTTTTTCGCTCTTGCACTCAAGGTGCTCGTTGAATTGCTTGTAAAGCTTCCTTCTTCGCGAGACGTCGGGACTTGTTCGTCACTCGTTTTCAATCTAATCATTTTTTTCTTTTACAGGTCCTTTGGGACTTATACGAGGTTGTAATTAGGTTGATCCTTTGCGGACGCATATGTCGCATGGACGCCTCATGACTTAGTTAATCCTAGCTAAGTCCGAGAAGTTGACGCAATGGTGCTTCACGACTTAGGCAACTTCAGCTAAGTCTGTGACTTTGTCGCAAGGGTGCCTCACGATTTAGGCAATTCTAGCTAAGTTCGTGACAGAACGGTTCGTTGAATGAAGTTGTTGCGGGTGCGCGACGTCCGTTTGTGACAAGACATAGGTTAAAAAATTATAATCCAGTCCTTAAATGTTTACAGTGGTACCCTTCTGAAAATTTGTGTTTCTGTTAATACCATATTAATACATCATTAAGCATAAAGTATGCCCTAAGAGATTTGGGCATGTCCACCATTTATTGATGCTTCGTTGTGGTTGGTGAAACATATTAGTGTAGAAGAGTATTCTGGACATTGACTAGATAATAGGAAATATCTGAACACAATGACCCCTTATTTTTATTGCTAGAGAATTGTTGCATAAATATTCATAGATAATAGAGATAATTTAGATGAAAATAAAAGGAGCGAATCAATGTGCAAGGCCCAGCCAATGCAGTCCCGGCATGAACTAATAAATGCAGTCAAACAGAGAAATTATTCCTATGACTTAAACCTTAGTCAAAAAAGTGAACCCTATCTTTGTGTCAAGATTCGTCCTCAAAAGATTATAAATGGAGTTATCCATATCTTAGTTGCAACTTGCAAGTTACTGTCATGGACAATGTGTATGAGGGCATTGTAATAATTTAATGTTTTGGATTATTATATAGTGGGTCCACTATTATATAGTCAGTGGACTATCACCATTTTTCACTCCATTGTCTTTCATGTTCTCCTGTATTTTGATTTTCAGGGTGCTAATAAAAAACGATGCTTGTATTATCCGAGATCTTCGACTGGTTGCTTATTTTAGACAATGCCTGCCAAGAGAGTTGGACATCTCAACTTACAAGGAGCTTGCTGATTGTTTGGCTTCTATTACTCCTTATGAAGTCCCTCTCTCAAGAATAAAAGTGAAGCATCTCCACCAGCAGGTTAGGAATGACTAAGTGTTCTATAATCTCAATGATCATATTGTAAATATGGTTTTTATTCTTGGAGTTGCTTAAATTTCTTGAAGTCTTGGTTAAGCTTGGCCCACATACAACATGAAACCTAATGGTGTTTTATAATTAACTTATCATGATTCTACAATGAGTAATAGAAGCTTCTTCACTTTGAGTCAATGATTATTCTCGTTGTTTAAATCTTGACAATTAATATCCCAGTTGATGTTTTGTTACTCCCTCATCAGTTTGGCAAAGTAAGTTAATTTGAAGCCCATACAAATACTCTACGTATCTGTGTTTAATTTAGTAAGAGGGTGATCCTTGTTGTCATAGTAAGGTTGCTTCTTTGCACGTTAGGTTATCAGGATTCACGTCATGGATATAGGCTCCCTGCTTTCATAGGTATGATTGTGTACATTAATTTTCCAAACTTCCATGTTGCTTAGTCTTTTGCATTGGGCATTCTAGCTGTTTTTGGCTTAGTGGACAGTTTGTTTTAATAAATATGTCAGTTTCTGTAAACTTATGGCCAGCAATTTGCCTGCATACTACAGGCAAGTCCAGGATGTCCTGTAAAAATAAATGAATTACCTTAAAGAGTTGGCACCATCTGAGTTTGCCATTTGAACTATGTTACTGCTCAAAGCCATGAAAGAGTTACATCCAGGCAAAAGGAAAGTTTGTGACGGGAAACATAGATTAGGTTATAAAGTTAAATACAAAAGGTTCCTCAAGAAACAGGAAACCTAAATTAGATTTCAGGAAATCGACTAACTATCAAAATTCTTCACTCAGGCAATTTAATCTTTAAGGCATTCCTGTCTCACTATTTTGTGGAGACCTTTGTTGTTGCTCATGCTGGACATGCATTGTCAAGTGTTAACTAGGTGATACGGAGGATATGTAGGTACTTTTACCAATCCTTGATATCTTGAGAAATGCTCAACATCTTATATCATACTAAGAGTCAAGGTTTTTAAAATTGTATCGTACTGGTGTACTGAGCGGTATGCCTAAGATACATGTTAAATCCTTCGATTCTTCTGAAAATATCTGAAAAATAGAAAAAAAAAAAAAAGTTAGGATAGAGTTTTTAAGTTAGAAATAAATATACATTTGATATAGTTTTAACAAATCGTTGCTTTGTTGAGTTTAGAAGAGTGAAAAATGTGAGAATAAGAAAGAGAATGTGAAAAAAAAAGAGTTTGAGAGAGTTCAAAAGAGTAAGAGAATGAAATGGAGTGAAATAGGGGTGAGGAAAGAGTTTAAAAACCCTTGAGAGAAGGCTCCAACGGTCAAATTGACCATTGAAGCACTATTACAGCTCGTAACCATCAAAATTTCAACCATTACCACTCGGTACAGCCCCTTATCGGGATACTGCTTGGTAGCGGGTGGTATGATACGAATTTGAAAACATTGCTAAGAGTTTAAAACTATGATATTTAGCTCCACACAAATGCATTTCTTTTGTTTTTAGCACTTCATTTATCCTTATTCTCTTTAGTGTTTATATGTTAGGTTCCAAGTAGTGAAGTGAACCACAGCTTGAATGCTACCATTGTTGGTCTGGCAGTTCGTTCATGTGTGCCTCCCTCATCTGAGCATTGCACACCTTGGTGTGTTGGACTTGGTAAGTTCACTTATTTTTTCTACTTATGACCATTTCACACCTAAGTAATACGTTTGTTTCTACAGTTGTCTCAGAAGATGAGTGAACATTATATGCATTGATATGACCAATAACTGGGTTGGCCTTTTAAGAAATTATCTATTCATGAACCAAATACAACTTCAACACTGATTTGTAACTGTTTTATAGTCTACTTTGAAGTCTTATCACACTTAGCATCACAACTATCAAAAGGCACTTGTAGTCATAGAAAGATGATGCTGATGTCTATGCTTCTTTTTCTTTATTTAGTCATATATTGGTTCTTTCATATATGAGTAAAATTGCTCATCCGGGTAGGAAGAATGGCCCCTGCATTAAATTTACTGAATTTGGGTGCTCAATGCAGAAAAATGTCTCATGTAGGTCAGGTGTCTTACTTGGTTTTACCTGCATATGGCTCCTAGATCTATCAAAATACTGAAATTATATATGCATTTAAGCAAATGTATGCATTTGAGATTTTTGCTTGCAGTGCATGTGTATGTGTATAATCTCGTTATTTGTATTCATTTAATATATATTTACTGATTGCTATGCAGATATGCAGGAGCATTGTATATGTATGTAATGTTATGCATCTCTATTTTATGGATAGTTTATATTTGTTAATTGCTATGTGGTATGCCCATTGCCAGGTACTTGTGATTATCTCACTATAAGTATATTATCCATATAAAAACTCCTAAATTGGCTAAAGTTTGTCGCTACTTTTATTTCAAATTTTTAGGTAGCAATAACGTTCAAAAAATGTATTTTCTATTTATCTAACTATTTACCTATCTAACATTTAGTTGAAGGTTTGAAAATTTATAATCACCTAATTTGTAGTCATTTAAGACTGAATGGCATGCATATCATGTTTATACTTGACCATATAGAAGGCTGGGTTTATTTTAGTTCTCGGAATATAATCTCTAGTTATTAATTGAAACTTTGTGAATCCACTAATTTTGTAATTGCATGACTGACCTATGAGCATGTCTGTATAGAATGTAATTATTATTAATTCACTACAATCTTCTAACTATTCTTAAGGTAGCATTATTCTTGATTATGCCTAGCTGCCCATTAACTGTGTAATCCTTTAAATATTTGATAAGCAATAGATGAAGACTGCATTTCAAATTTGCACTGACGTAAGTATTTTTTTATAAAATTATATTTCAAAAGTTTATTAAATATTATGTGATAAATTTACCATTCAAGTAAATAAATGAATGTATGTATGTAATCTTTAAAAAAATCGTATGGCTTAGATATATAATAAATAAATAAATATAATCATATAAATGAATGTAAAATAATTTTTGAAAATAAATAAATAAAATTTCAACTTACAAAAGACATAGTAGCATTCTAACCATATGGAATTTGAAAAAAATTTATCAAACATCGGTTCATATTTAAAATATATATCGAGTCAATACACATTTTAGATGTGTTTCTAAACACACCCTTAGAATTAGAACTATTAAAGGAATTTTGACTTCCATGATTTGGGCATAATGTTTTGGATGAAATAATGGATATCTCATTAGTTTAGAACTCTAGAATCTTTCCATTTTAACAAGATGATATGCTTGACTAAAGGAAAAAAAAAAAAAAAAGGGAAAAATGGGTAAAGACTAGGTTTATCTCATTGAAATCTATGGTATTCATATGCACAGAAAACGTTTTTGTAAGTAATTCTACATTCTAACTATTTCTTACTATTGTTAGTTTTTATTGGTTTTGAAATGTGAATTCTGCAATTTCTGTTTAAATTATACTTTCTTTAAGTTGAATTCAAGAGTTATTACACCTTTCAGGGATAATAAGAGCAATAGATATTTCAAAAGATCGATTATATGTGATTACACCTGTCTCTCCCTGCGAGCTGGAGAATGTTGATATCCTTTTACGAGGCTGCCTTGAAACTCCTGCTTGTCTTTTGCAGGTGAGTACCATTGGTGATGACTTTTTATTATACTAGAACATGTTCTCAAAGAGACTGTATGCTCAGTACCTGAAAATGGCCTCTGTTTTTTCTTTTGCCTGGCATTTATCTTGTATGTGGTCAGTACATCCAATGGACGTCCAGCAAAAAGTTGAGCGGCTGGTAATCAGTACATCCAATGGATAATCTCTTCTGACCAGTTGTCCCAGCAGCTGCGCAAGCATCACCCCATGCCTTGGAATAGAAATCTGCACTCCATATATGACTGCTGAAGAAGAATATTGGTTTATTAAAGCTTATTGCCAAAAAGGAAGAGAAAAAGGCTTATGCTCTTTATCAAAGAAACTCTTCCAACTTATTTTTTATGCAAAGTGGGTACCGCTCAACTCGGATGCGTGAACGTGAATGAACGTGCGATAATTTGACCCTCTGCTATGTCTGTATTGTGGCTGATATAACGAGATGGAGCTTTTTCAAACCTTGTAAACCTGTCACCGTAAGTGCCGAGTAAGATACAAGTACCCTTCCCAGTGTTTTTTACTTTTTTAGGATGATTGTATAAGCATTTTTTGTTGAATCTGCAATCGTAAATTTATGTCAGAATTTATGGAACGTAAATTTCTGATCTCATCTGAATGTGAACAAACCTTGCAAAGAAATCTCTCTAGATGTAGTCTGAAAGAAACAAACTGATCAGGTGGATCAAACACATTCCTGGAAATCAAACATAAAATAGCTCACTTGAAGATCAAGAGAGGGCATCGCTTGTCCTCTAAAACATGCAGGCACAATCAAAAGTGATCTAGCGGATAAATGCGTTCCTCCGATTACAGTATGGACCAGTCATTTTAAGAACTACATTAGCTCAGTTACAATGCCAACACACACATGGCTTAGCTCAAGAAAAATAAAATTACAAGATTCTAGAGAGCCCTAGAAAGATATCGTCGTGTAATATAGAGTACAGCCCCTGTAAGCCCAAAAAAAAAAAAAAAAAAAACAACATCCATTAAATGTGAAGTCCACGGAACTCACCTTTCTATCCATCGGATCCCGCCTCTGGATCTTCTCCCGCCGATCACATGATCAGGGACTGGGAGGTAGCGAGACGATTATCGTGTAGAATGAGATATCAGGGAAAAGTTCAGAGAGAGATCTGATGTGTCCGGCCGTAAGCGAAGGAGGGAAGGACGGACTTTCTTTCACATACAGCATTTTGATATGTGGAACAGCAGAATACAGCAGCAGCGTTGAAAAGCTTTCCTGAAAAGCTAATTGGAATTAATTGTATAAAATTCACCCAATACGAAAACTAGCTCTCACCGTCATCATCCATTAACCAACTCCCCTCGCCCCCAAAAAAATAATAAAAATAAACACTAAAAAAAGTAGGTCAACGGTGATTGCCACCACTGTTGACGTCTCCTCCTATAAATTAAATTCACAAACTTTCAGGAGGATCACTTAGGTCAAGTTTCTACCTTCAAATAAGGCAACCTTTTTTGCCCTTTTGCCCCCAACAAGAGACGACCACCTTCCGTGTGATATCGATCCTCTGTTCGATCCACCAATCAACGCCGATCCGGAACACTCCCAAATCCAAGTCACACGCGCCGGCGCGCTCCATGCCGTTAACCCTCTCCACCCGCGAATGCATCGTACCCGGGCACAAGAGACACTTCCACCCACACCTAACCACCTCGGCCAACCTTATCCTTCTCCGCTCTCCCAGCGCGTGAACCGCGTTCCACAGGGATCCTTCATGGTCTGTCTTCCTTGGAAAGCTGCCCCCAATCCCCGTACTGCGTTCACACGCCGCAACTCCCTCCCTCACATATAAATCCCACGGTTCTTGTTCCTACCCACCGTTCATCCTCGGTCTTCGCCTCCGGCCTCGATTGCTTCCTCTTTTCCCATCGGGACCTTCCATTGTCTCCTTTCTTCTACCGGCCCCGGTCATCTATCGATTGACCGATACAACTACTTTCCGTATATGAACAGTTGCCCGGCCGCCGACACCATCCAGCCCGTCCTCGACGACTTCTCGTTCTACATCTCCTTCTTCCAGGACTCTTCCGCCACCGCATCCCCTTCGCCCCCGCCGTCGTCCTCCGACATGCCCAAGGGCCGCCGGAGACGCGATACCGGCGCAGCCACCGCTGGAAACGAGAGGAGGAGGAAACGGAGGAAGATCGCCAATCTGCTGACCTCCATTGCGTCGATCGACGTGCAGCATGAGTCCCAGCGGCGCGAGTCTGACGACGACTGGGAGCTCTCACTCGAGGAGAACCACCACCAAAAGGCCGAGGCTGTACTCGACCATTACTGCCGCCTCGAGGAAAGCCTCACCGCCCTCGAAAACGACGCTGGCACCCTTCGCTCCAAACGCATCCGCCTCACCGCCTCTGCTTCGGCGGCCTCCGCTTCAGCCGAGGGCGAGGGCGAGGCCGACGCCGCCAGAGGCATAGGCGGCCACCAGCAACGGAGACTCTGGGTGAAGGATCGGTCGCAAGCGTGGTGGGACCGATGCAACCATCCCGACTTCCCCGAGGCCGAGTTCCGGCTGGCGTTCCGGATGGGCCGTGCCACGTTTGACATGATCTGCGAGAAGCTCGGGTCGGCAGTGGCGAAGGAGGACACGACGCTCCGCGCCGCTATCCCCGTCCGGCAGCGGGTGGCTGTGTGCATCTGGCGGTTGGCCACCGGCGAACCTCTCCGCCTCGTCTCGAAACGGTTCGGGCTCGGCATTTCCACCTGCCACAAGCTTGTCCTCGAGGTCTGCAACGCGATCAAGACTCTACTCATGCCAAGGTTCCTCCAATGGCCCGACGACGACGACGCTACCCAAGCAAAATCCCGCTTCGAGGCACCATCCGGGATCCCCAATGTCATCGGATCCATGTACACCACTCATATCCCCATCATCGCGCCCAAGGTCAGTGTCGCCTCCTACTTCAACCGCCGGCACACGGAGCGCAATCAGAAAACTTCTTATTCCATCACCGTCCAGGGGGTGGTCGACCCTGACGGGGTGTTCACGGACGTTTGCATTGGGTGGCCCGGTTCGATGCATGACGACCAGGTGCTTGAGGAATCGGCTCTTTACAGGAGGGCAGCTACCGGGATACTCAAGAACACTTGGATTGTCGGGAGCTCGGGTTATCCTCTGATGGACCAGGTGCCGCCGACACTATCTTCTTCCTTCTTCCTCCTTCACCTCCACCGATTTATCTTCTTCCTTCTTCCTCCTATTCCACCGCTTCCCCTTCTTCCTTCTTCCTCCTCTTCCTTTGCTACCTCTTCTTCTTCCTTCCTCCTCTTGTTCTTCCTCTACCCCTTTGTCTTCTCCCTCTTTTTCTTCCTTCCCAAAAGAACGATGCATACCAGTGTATTATCACACAATATATCGGTACATATTGGTTCGACTAGATCATCGAAATGGGTCCGGTACCCAAAACGGCAATCATAGTTAATTTGTATGGTCATCTTCAACAAGTTCAAGTCAATGGGAATATTTTATATGATTTTGACTTATAATATAAGTAGGAAGATTGTTGAAGAATTAATATTTGGTTAGCCATCTCACTACTGTTTGTTTTTAACTATTTTCATGTTTTGGAAAAAAAATTCCACAATTAGTTTTTCTCATTTAATTGTTTGTTTACGTTTATACCAGAATTCATCAACTGATGTCGACCAAAACAGGAAACAATCTTGTTTAAAAGCAAACTGATTCTGATTTTAAAAAAAAAACTCCAAATTGGACTTTATTTGGTTTAACAAGTTCAAGTCAACACATATTTATATATTTAATCGCTTTAATTTGTTTTAACTTCTTGTTATGAATACTAAGTTCTTTTATAGAATGGGAGCTCAACATCTTTATTTCAAGTAGGGTTCATCGTACCACTCGAAATGGTACGGTGCGGGTGGTACATATTGGCCCAACAAGTGACTGTGACATGTACTGTTCTATACTAAGCGATTATATATTGGAGACCCTATATTGCTCGATATGGGGTATGTACCAGGCGAAATAGTTGAAATCCAACCGTTATCGACTTGTATTGATCGGTAATAGTTGAATTTTGATCGATGGTTCAAACAGTCAAATCGACTATTTGGACCAATTCAAAGGGTTTCTAAACCCTTTCCTCCATTCTCTTTTAACCCCTTTCACTCTCTCAAACTCTTAACTCTCCTAAACTCTAATTGACCATTTGAACTAATTCAAAGTGTTTTAAATTCCTTTCCTCCCTCCTTTTTGAACTTCTTTCACTTCCTCAAACTCTTTAGCTCTCTAAAATTCATTCTCACTTACATCTCTCTCTTATTCTCATATTTTTACTCTCTTAAATTCAATAAAGTCAATATATATGTGCTAGTAGGAAATAGTAGAACATTCTTCCCTTTATCAGCTACAACGCATCAAATGAAATCGTCACATAGCTTCAAGTGATAAAAGGATATTTGTTAGGAGTTTAAACATGACATTGGATCATTATTTATTGTATTTATCTTGCTTTATTTTTTTCTTGATCTAGGTAACACTATTAGCATGGTCAAGGTTTATCCCTTTAATACTTTGTGTTCATTTTTTTTATTTTTTATTATATATGCTTTTTTATTATGATAATTATATATGTTTTTTTTATTTTGCGAATTATGGATGCTGAACATTTGGTATGCATATCTTTCCTCGTTATGATAAACATAAAGTAGCTTTGGTACATTATCATATGCTTAAGATATATATGATAATGTATTTATTAGTGTTAAAACTATAAAGAGTATATTTAGTGAGTTTCCTATTAGTATAGGATTACATCAAGGATTCGTATTAACTCTCCATCTTTTTACACTGATAATGAATGAACTTACTAGTTACTTACATAATAGACCTCCCTGATGTATTTTATTTGCTGATAAGAAGAGATTGGTGAAGATATTATTAATAGAGTAAAAACGGGATGATTAAAATAGCAAGAGGTGTCAGGAGTCTTCTGTGGTCATCAGATACCTTTAATATTAAAAAAATAATTTATAAAATAGTTGTGAGACTAACAATACTTTATGAATCTGAGTGTTGGGCAATTAAGAAAAAAAATAAAAAAATTGTATTGTCGAGATGAGAATGTTGAAATTGATGTATGGAGTTACTAGGAAAGATAGGAAAAGAAATATTTTTATTCATGAACAACTAAATATCGCTTTGATAGAGGATAAGATAAGAGAAAATCAATTAAGATGATATGGGTATATGTTGAGGAGACATCCAGATGCGATAGTCAGAAGAGATTAAATAATTAATTAATAGTACGAGAAGAGGTAGAGGAAGACCTAAAAGGACTTTAATAGAAATTATAAATATGTATTTGAACTTAACTAAACATATGGTTTTTTATATATCTCAATAGTAGCAAAAGATGTATGTAGCCGATCCTAAATAATTGAGACTTATGGCTTTGTTGTTGTTGTTGTAATCAAGTACATATTCATCGAAGGTGAATGTGTTGTTGTTGTGGAAGCAATCTTTAGCTTATCTTATGTATAAAATGGCTCTGGTGCAATCCTATAGTTATTGTGGTGCACTTACTAGAACATCTGATATTGTCTTGGTTTATTTAGAGAACCTCATTAAAGTATTCGTCGCTTTCAGGTTCTTCTTTTTTGGTCATGTTACTGCACAGAGAGATCCAAAGGTTTATTTGAATTTTATCCTCAACCTCTATGATTACTTTCACAACCAACACTATAAATCTGGTGAGCTTGATGAACCTGGGAACTTAATCTTGCCTCTAGTTATTAATACTTCAGGATGGGTTAAAGGTGTGTTTTCATACTGTCCACTACATATTTCTTGTTTCCATCTTGCCTAACACTAACTTGGAAAGAAGTTTTGTGGGATCTTGTTGGTTAATCAGTTCATCTTTTTGAATTTGGAAAATATGGAATTTATGTTGAATTTCATTTCTCTGTCCCAGGTATTGGATATGATTTGTTGGTGGACATGCTGCGGTATATGTCTCCAACTCATGTTGTTCAGATGCGTGTCTCCGTTGAGAGTAAGAATCTTCCAACTGGGTTTTTCTGGCTAGAAGAAAATGAGAAGACTTCAGTTAATCTGATTGAAATTCCTACAGTATATGAACCCTCTACTCGATTGTATGTTAATTGTTACTTGTCTGTCACATAAATTGACATCTTGGTCACTTTTGTTTTGTAAGATCTGAATAGGGAGACTATGTTTCACGGTGACTTTTAAAGTAAAAAAATTTTGCAATATGAGCATATAGCTGTTAACAATAGAACAGCATCCTCTGCCAGTTATATTTTCATTTCATAGGCTTCTTAAACATTTTTTGTCTTTATACAATGAACTATTGCTACAAACAAATGCACTGTGTTGAGATATTATTGAATCTAGTTTGAATTTGGGTCATTTTGAGTTTTGCATATGTTTCTTGCTGATACATTCTGTGGTTTTTTTTTTCTCCAAAAAAACAGACCTAATTAAGGACGAACAAAATGAGTACAAGGTTCCCCTGTAGCATCAGAGCTGATTAAATTACAGAGATTGAAAGGAAAATCGAAATTCCACATACAAGTGGATTGAGAGGTTCTGGTGTGGTTGTCTATCCAGTTGGCAGCCAAGTTAGCTTCTCTACACACATGCTGTACTCTCACAGCATCAAAAAATTGGAGCAGAAACTGAATAGTTTTGATACTAGATCTTTAATTGTTTGATTAGGTAGATGGTTTCCTTTTTTTAAGACGGTAAAGTTTTATGTAAATTTTGTAACAAGAGAGGTCAATTTGGTGATTGGTGCTGGTGCATAAGGGGTCTTTGTTGAAATAATGGGTCACTGAATTATTTCTCTGTGAGGTTCTAAAAGAAATAATAATATCTTTCACTGCTTCCTCTTTTTCAATTCTGTATTTTAAATCTAATATCTTTATTGAATTCTTGATCATCTATCTTCAATTTCTTTTTAAACCATAGTTTTGTGGTGGATCTTTGTCTGTTATTTGTGCTATAAGCAATTGGTAGCTACTCTGAAAGGCCTCTGCTATCGAAAAATGTGTTTTCCACTATTTAGAGCCAAGTTTCTTTCGTGCCTCATTATTAGGAGCAAATCCTTCATCCCTTGCTGATTGTGTAGATCATAATGGTATATATGTTTACAAGAGAATTAAGGGTGCATCTTTGGTAAATTATGGTATTTTTGTTTTACATGTTTGAATTTAAAATCTGTAGGAGAAAGGAGTAACTGGATATATTCTGTGAGGTGCAAAACTTAAACTAAAGTAAGATATGGGAGTCAAGTATACCCCACACTCCTGTGGCTTACATTGAAAAACTTATTAATTGGTTTCTTCAATCAAAACCAAGTCATGAGTTATCCCCCTATTTATTTACAAGTTTGATAATCATGTATTTTATAGCAATAGTCAATGAACAGCGTAAGAAGGTTTGGGAGACAGCACATAATGGGGTAACTCTGCTTTTTTAAAAAGAATTAAAGAAAAAGGACAAAATATGATAGAACCACTGCTTGTTCTATTAGAGTGCTCAATGCATGTAATGAAATGTGTTAAGAATTACAACGAAACTAAAATGAACAGCATTTAATGACATTCTCTGTTCATTTTAAGTTGATGAATATATTTGGTTTTACAGTCCTTCGTGTGAATTTTTGCTTGTTCTTTTGGCATTTAGTTGATTGACAGTTTTGTTTATAAACACTAGTGAGATTGCCAAATTATGAGTGATGCCTCTAGGTTGAAAACATAAAATTATTATGATATCCTCCTAAATTTAGATTCTGTTCAGATTCTTCAGAAAACCCCTATTGTAAAGTATCATTGCTGGTAATTTAACCCAGGTTTAATTGTGATAAATGCTAAACTGACATGACAAATTACATTGATATCTTTTTCTTACCAAATTGTCATGGACTTAGTTAGAATTGCTTAAATCATGAGGTACCATTGCGGCAAAGTCACAGACTTAGCTGGAGTTGCCTAAGTCGTGAAACACCTATACGCCAACTCATCGGACTTAATTGGGATTGTCGAAATCATGAGGTGCCCTCGTGACATATGTCTCCGCAAAGGGTCAGCCTAGTTGTAACCTTGTATAGGTCCCGAAGGATCTGTGAAACAAAAAGTTGATTAGATTGAAAATGAGCGACGGACAAGTCTCGACGTCTCGTGAAGAGGGAAGTTTTACAAGTAATTTAGCGAGCATCTTGAGTGCAAGAGAGGAAGGAGAAAACAAGGAATTTAAAAGGTAGAACGAACAGTTGCAAGTCCACAAACAACCGCTCACAGGGTGTCAGGCGCGAAGGCAGTTCCTGTCAAGTTAACGTGCGAACTTATGAAGATTGTTCAACGCTCGACATTATCTCGAAGCCCCATCCTCCCTGGTGCCACCCGGGGGGTTCCAGGGTGTTGAGATGGTTGACGTTTCACGTGAGGCTACGGTCTACAGAAAATAGGTCATGGCATATGAAAACAGAGTTATTTTAGGGCAGTTTGGCCTGGCGCGGCGAGCGATCGCACACCCGCAACAACATACTGTAGCGTTGCGAACTGTCAATGCTTATATTTTTCAAGCAAAAATACATAATACCAAGGCAAAACATACTTTTATGTCTCTGTACAACCATGCAAACATGACGAACTATCATGAACAGTTGTCGCGCACCCGCAACAGCTTCGTTCAATGACTGCATGCGAAACGTTAGCCATCTCAGCACCCTGGAACCCCCCGGGTGGCATAGGGCTGGATGGGGCTTCGGTATATTGTCGGACGTTGAATAATCTCCACAAGTTCGCTCATTAACTTGACGGGAACTTGCCTTCGCGCTCGACACCTGGCGAGCAATTGTTTGTGGACTTGTAACTGTTCGTTCTACCTTCTAAAGTCATTGTTTTCTTCTTTTTCTCTTGCACTCAAGGTATTCGTTGAATTGCTTATAAAGCTTCCCTTTTCGCGAGATGTCGGGACTTGTTCATCGCTCGTTTTCAATCTAATCAATTTTTTGTTTTACAGGTCCTTTGGGACCTGTACGAAGTTGCAACTAGGTTGACTTTTTGTGGACGCATATGTCGCAAGGGCGTCTCATGACTTAGGTAATCCTAGCTAAGTCCGAGGAGTTGGTGCAATGACACTTCACGACTTAGGCAACTTCAGCTAAGTTTGTGATTTTGTCGCAAGGGTGTCTTACGACTTAGGCAATTCCAGCTAGGTCCATGATATTGTGGTATCAGAGCAGGTAAGCAATTCAAGCAAGCAACAAAGAAACTTCGCAATCTCGCCATGGCAAAGCATTGTGGTGAATCGAGCAAGACGGGGCAAGCCGGAACATTGCCCCAAGCAGCCGCAGGTGAGCTACAAGTGCAAACTCGCTCTCATGTTGTTGGAGCTACTTTGGAGGATCGTGGTATGGAACTTGATGACCGAGAAATTGGCTACTCTCCACGAGCGGAGGAGGCGCAATCTAGAGTGCCAACCGGGAAAAAAAGCCATATGGAGAGACTCACAACGGTGGAAACTCATCTAGATGTTCTTGAAGCGAGCTTGGAGGAACTTTACCAAGGGCAACGAAGGTTTCTTGGGGTAGAGAGCTCGCAAGAAGCTAAATCCCGAATCGACAAGGTTGAGGCCATAATCGATCGATTGACGGATGATATTGATAAGGTTGAGGCCAACAGAGGCGATGACCCCTGTGTGGTTCTCGTCTCTCGGAGTGGAACTAAGGACCCTCAACAAATATCGACATTACAATTGAAGAAAGGGGTACGAATAGGCGAATTAACATTCGTGGCTGCTGTGAAGCTAGAGCTCCTCGACAGGAAGGTCATTCATGAACCTGTTGTGGTGGCGAACGTTCTGAAGGAGTTCACAGATGTTATGCCACTCGTGTTGCCAAAAACTTTGCCACCATGTAGAGGGGTGGATCTGTTAGAACCCTTGCAGATTCTAAACTTGGGGTTGATCTCTTTAGGGGATCGGCCTCCTTGGAACTCTATAGGGGTTCCTCCCTCCAAGTTGCTGCTCAAAGGCTGCAGAAAAGATTCATCTATTGCTTATCAAAAGAGGGGAAATACATGGCTATTTATAGGGCTTCTAAACCCTAACTCCTAATAGGACTCCTACTTCTAACCAACTCCTAATAGGACTCTTACTCAAGACTCCTATTCCTTTATAACT
The DNA here is from genome assembly GCF_036884655.1 of Musa acuminata AAA Group. NCBI lineage: Eukaryota > Viridiplantae > Streptophyta > Magnoliopsida > Zingiberales > Musaceae > Musa > Musa acuminata. The sequence continues at coordinate 46,296,267 of NC_088329.1, read as the reverse complement.
CCTAATTCTTCTCTAAGAAACAACCTCCTAACCCTAGCCGGTCTCTTCACCTCTTTAATAGGGGTCGGCTTAGGTAGGTTTTACATGAATGTCCCTCTCAATTAGGACTCTCCTAGCTAGAGTCCTAACAGGATCATCATATCGAGTTAAAGCCGGGAGTGAAGCCTCCAACGAGACCATCCTACCGTTTGTCCCTCCCAAAGTTGGCAGAGCTCAGAAAGCAATTAGATGAACAACTAAGTGGTGGTCTCATTCGCAGTTTTAAAGCACTATTCGGAGCTTCAGTTCTCTTTCAAAAGAAACAAGATGAAAGCTTTCGACTATGCGTTGACTATCGAGCCCTCAACAAGGTGACGGTGAAGAATAAGTATCTCATCTCGCTCATTGCGGACTTGTTCGACCAACTGGGCAAAGCAAAGTACTTCTCCAAACTCGATCTTTGGTTGGGGTACTGGCAGGTGCACATTGTTGAAGGTGACGAAGCGAAGACTACTTGCGTAACTAGGTACGAAGTATTTTAGTTCTTGGTGATGCCTTCCGGCTTAACCAATGCTTCGGTCACGTTTTGCACTCTTATGAACCAACTATTGAAGGAGTATCTGGATAAGTTTGTGGTCGTCTACTTGGACGATATCGTCGTCTACAGCCAAACGCTCGAGGAGCATGTCGAGCACCTTCGGATAATTTTCAAGGTTCTCAAGGAGAACATTTTGTTCGTGAAAAGGGAGAAGTGCAATTTTGCTTAAACGAAGATCTTATTCTTGGGGCATCGAATTAGTGACGATTCCATTCGAATGGACATATTAAAGGTGCAAGCTGTTGCGGAATGGTGAACTCCAAAAAAGGTGCTAGAATTGAGATCCTTCTTTGGTTTTGTCAACTACTATCGACGCTTTATAGTTGGGTATTCGAAGTGTGCAACTCCTTTGATGGAGTTGCTGATGAAGGAGTAGCCTTGGAGATGGTTTGATAAATGTGAAGTTGCATTCCAAGATCTAAAGGTTGTTGTGTTGGAAGAATCGATGCTCAAATTTTTGAACTATGGGGAGCATTTCGAAGTCCATACAGATGCTTCAGATTTCACTATTGGGGGAATACTCATGCAAAAGGGTCACCCGGTGGCCTACGAGAGCTGCAAGCTCAATAAGACTGAGCGGCGGTATCCAATGCACAAGAAGGAGATGACAACGGTGGTCCATTATCTACGAGTTTGGCAGCACTACCTTCTTAGATTACGATTTGTGCTTCGCTTTTACTTCCAAACTCAAAAGAAACTCTCCCCGAAGCAAGCACGATGGCAAGACTTTCTGGTCGAATTTGATATAACAATGAAGTACAAGCCCGGACGAGCAAATGTCGTGGTCGATGCGTTGAGCCGGAAAGTGGAGCAGGTGAATGCCATGTAGTTGGAAGGCGGAGGCCAAGCAAGTTAGCTATACTTCAACTTTCTTTCAAAATCAGGGATGCACTATACAGTGATCCCCAAGTAGTAACCCTGATGTAACTAATCAAAGAAGGCAAGACACGATGATTTTGGATCCAGGAGGGACTTGTCTACACCAAAAGAAATAGGGTTTATATTCCTCGAGTGGATAATTTAAGGCGCGAACTTTTGAGTGTGTCACGATTCCCTTTGGGCAGGACATCCGGGCATTCTTCGAACATTGGCTCTCGTGGAGAGGGTCTTCTACTGATCAAAGATGGGGACTAATATGGAGGAATATGTTCGAATGTGCCTTACTTGCCAACAAGATAAGGTGGAGCAGCGGAAGCCAGTGAGACTTTTGGAGTCGTTGCTCGTACCAGAAAGGTTGTGGGAGAGCATTTCTTTAGACTTCATATCAAGCTTGTCATCAATAGGGGGACTCGGATTGATACTTGTGGTGGTCGATCGATTTTCAAAGTATGCAACTTTCATTGCTGCACCTCTACACTGTTCAGCAGAGGAGGTGGCTAAGCTGATGATGAAGAATGTGGTGAAGTATTAGGAAGTCCCGTACAATATCATCAGTGATCGAGACACTTGGTTCCTGGGATAATTTTGGACCGAAATTGTTGGGTTCTAAGTTATACTTCTCCACAAGCCTCCATTTTCAGACAGATGGCCAAACTGAAATGATAAACTCGCTCCTTGAGCAATATCTTTGGCATTACGTGAGTGCCAACCAACTTGATTAGGTGAAGTAGTTAGACATAGCTCAATTCTCCTATAACTTACAGCAGAGCTCTGCGTTCAACAAAATCTCGTTCGAGATCATTACAAGACAACAGCCATCGACTCCTCACACCTTCGCTATCGGGTATATTGGGAGTAGTTCGTCAATATATTACTTTGCAAAAGAATGGCATCGAAATGCAGATATTACGCGGGTTTACTTGGGAGAAGACGACCAAAAAGATGAATAAGTGGGTAGACTTTGGAAGGCGACCACAAGAGTTCAAAGTCGGCGATTTGGTGTTGGTGAAACCCCAACCAACATCATTTCAATTCTTTAGGCACAAAATACATAAAGGATTGGTGCGCAAGTTTGAAGGGCCCTTCCCAATTATCAGTAGGGTAGGCAACGTCTCTTATAAGTTGTAGCTATTGGCATGGCTTAAAATTCATAATGTTTTCCATGCTAGCAACTTGAAAACTTATCATTTTGATCCGCAAGATGCTTCCCGAAGTGTTCTAACTCGATTACCCCCCACCAAAGCTTTCTACGAGAAGCGAGTTGAAACAATTTTAGCGGAGCACAAGATAAAGCTACCCAATGGAGCTGAGCAAATCGAGTACCTAGTGAAGTGGCGAAAGCTTTCCCGAACCGAAGTTAGTTAGGAGCCCAAAGATGCCTTACGACGTAAAGAAGCTGTCGTCAACAATTACTAACAAGCGTCAACATGGGTGTCGACAGTTTAAGTGGAGGAGAATGTCACAAACAGTTGTTGTGCACCAGCAACAACTTCGTTCAAAGAACCGTTCGTCGCTTTTGCATGCTTATACAGAGACATGGCAGCATGTTTTGCCTTGGTTTTGTGTTTTTGCTTGGAAAATGTAAGCAACGATAGTTCATAGTGTTGCAGTGCGACTGCTCACCGCGCTAAGATGAATTGCCCTAGAATGGCTCTGTTTTCATGTGTCAGAGCTTGTTTTTTGCACACCACAGTTGCACACGTAATGTCAGCCATCTCAACACCCTGGAACCCCCCGGGTGGCACAGGGCTGGCTGGGGCTTCGATATATTGTCGGGCGTTGAACAATCTTCATAAGTTCGCATGTTAACTTGACGGGAACTTGTCTTTATGCTCGACACCTGGTGAGCAGTTGTTTGTGGACTTGTAATTGTTCATTCTACCTTCTAAAGTCTTTGTTTTCTCCTTCCTCTTTTTTCGCTCTTGCACTCAAGGTGCTCGTTGAATTGCTTGTAAAGCTTCCTTCTTCGCGAGACGTCGGGACTTGTTCGTCACTCGTTTTCAATCTAATCATTTTTTTCTTTTACAGGTCCTTTGGGACTTATACGAGGTTGTAATTAGGTTGATCCTTTGCGGACGCATATGTCGCATGGACGCCTCATGACTTAGTTAATCCTAGCTAAGTCCGAGAAGTTGACGCAATGGTGCTTCACGACTTAGGCAACTTCAGCTAAGTCTGTGACTTTGTCGCAAGGGTGCCTCACGATTTAGGCAATTCTAGCTAAGTTCGTGACAGAACGGTTCGTTGAATGAAGTTGTTGCGGGTGCGCGACGTCCGTTTGTGACAAGACATAGGTTAAAAAATTATAATCCAGTCCTTAAATGTTTACAGTGGTACCCTTCTGAAAATTTGTGTTTCTGTTAATACCATATTAATACATCATTAAGCATAAAGTATGCCCTAAGAGATTTGGGCATGTCCACCATTTATTGATGCTTCGTTGTGGTTGGTGAAACATATTAGTGTAGAAGAGTATTCTGGACATTGACTAGATAATAGGAAATATCTGAACACAATGACCCCTTATTTTTATTGCTAGAGAATTGTTGCATAAATATTCATAGATAATAGAGATAATTTAGATGAAAATAAAAGGAGCGAATCAATGTGCAAGGCCCAGCCAATGCAGTCCCGGCATGAACTAATAAATGCAGTCAAACAGAGAAATTATTCCTATGACTTAAACCTTAGTCAAAAAAGTGAACCCTATCTTTGTGTCAAGATTCGTCCTCAAAAGATTATAAATGGAGTTATCCATATCTTAGTTGCAACTTGCAAGTTACTGTCATGGACAATGTGTATGAGGGCATTGTAATAATTTAATGTTTTGGATTATTATATAGTGGGTCCACTATTATATAGTCAGTGGACTATCACCATTTTTCACTCCATTGTCTTTCATGTTCTCCTGTATTTTGATTTTCAGGGTGCTAATAAAAAACGATGCTTGTATTATCCGAGATCTTCGACTGGTTGCTTATTTTAGACAATGCCTGCCAAGAGAGTTGGACATCTCAACTTACAAGGAGCTTGCTGATTGTTTGGCTTCTATTACTCCTTATGAAGTCCCTCTCTCAAGAATAAAAGTGAAGCATCTCCACCAGCAGGTTAGGAATGACTAAGTGTTCTATAATCTCAATGATCATATTGTAAATATGGTTTTTATTCTTGGAGTTGCTTAAATTTCTTGAAGTCTTGGTTAAGCTTGGCCCACATACAACATGAAACCTAATGGTGTTTTATAATTAACTTATCATGATTCTACAATGAGTAATAGAAGCTTCTTCACTTTGAGTCAATGATTATTCTCGTTGTTTAAATCTTGACAATTAATATCCCAGTTGATGTTTTGTTACTCCCTCATCAGTTTGGCAAAGTAAGTTAATTTGAAGCCCATACAAATACTCTACGTATCTGTGTTTAATTTAGTAAGAGGGTGATCCTTGTTGTCATAGTAAGGTTGCTTCTTTGCACGTTAGGTTATCAGGATTCACGTCATGGATATAGGCTCCCTGCTTTCATAGGTATGATTGTGTACATTAATTTTCCAAACTTCCATGTTGCTTAGTCTTTTGCATTGGGCATTCTAGCTGTTTTTGGCTTAGTGGACAGTTTGTTTTAATAAATATGTCAGTTTCTGTAAACTTATGGCCAGCAATTTGCCTGCATACTACAGGCAAGTCCAGGATGTCCTGTAAAAATAAATGAATTACCTTAAAGAGTTGGCACCATCTGAGTTTGCCATTTGAACTATGTTACTGCTCAAAGCCATGAAAGAGTTACATCCAGGCAAAAGGAAAGTTTGTGACGGGAAACATAGATTAGGTTATAAAGTTAAATACAAAAGGTTCCTCAAGAAACAGGAAACCTAAATTAGATTTCAGGAAATCGACTAACTATCAACATTCTTCACTCAGGCAATTTAATCTTTAAGGCATTCCTGTCTCACTATTTTGTGGAGACCTTTGTTGTTGCTCATGCTGGACATGCATTGTCAAGTGTTAACTAGGTGATACGGAGGATATGTAGGTACTTTTACCAATCCTTGATATCTTGAGAAATGCTCAACATCTTATATCATACTAAGAGTCAAGGTTTTTAAAATTGTATCGTACTGGTGTACTGAGCGGTATGCCTAAGATACATGTTAAATCCTTCGATTCTTCTGAAAATATCTGAAAAATAGAAAAAAAAAAAAAAGTTAGGATAGAGTTTTTAAGTTAGAAATAAATATACATTTGATATAGTTTTAACAAATCGTTGCTTTGTTGAGTTTAGAAGAGTGAAAAATGTGAGAATAAGAAAGAGAATGTGAAAAAAAAAGAGTTTGAGAGAGTTCAAAAGAGTAAGAGAATGAAATGGAGTGAAATAGGGGTGAGGAAAGAGTTTAAAAACCCTTGAGAGAAGGCTCCAACGGTCAAATTGACCATTGAAGCACTATTACAGCTCGTAACCATCAAAATTTCAACCATTACCACTCGGTACAGCCCCTTATCGGGATACTGCTTGGTAGCGGGTGGTATGATACGAATTTGAAAACATTGCTAAGAGTTTAAAACTATGATATTTAGCTCCACACAAATGCATTTCTTTTGTTTTTAGCACTTCATTTATCCTTATTCTCTTTAGTGTTTATATGTTAGGTTCCAAGTAGTGAAGTGAACCACAGCTTGAATGCTACCATTGTTGGTCTGGCAGTTCGTTCATGTGTGCCTCCCTCATCTGAGCATTGCACACCTTGGTGTGTTGGACTTGGTAAGTTCACTTATTTTTTCTACTTATGACCATTTCACACCTAAGTAATACGTTTGTTTCTACAGTTGTCTCAGAAGATGAGTGAACATTATATGCATTGATATGACCAATAACTGGGTTGGCCTTTTAAGAAATTATCTATTCATGAACCAAATACAACTTCAACACTGATTTGTAACTGTTTTATAGTCTACTTTGAAGTCTTATCACACTTAGCATCACAACTATCAAAAGGCACTTGTAGTCATAGAAAGATGATGCTGATGTCTATGCTTCTTTTTCTTTATTTAGTCATATATTGGTTCTTTCATATATGAGTAAAATTGCTCATCCGGGTAGGAAGAATGGCCCCTGCATTAAATTTACTGAATTTGGGTGCTCAATGCAGAAAAATGTCTCATGTAGGTCAGGTGTCTTACTTGGTTTTACCTGCATATGGCTCCTAGATCTATCAAAATACTGAAATTATATATGCATTTAAGCAAATGTATGCATTTGAGATTTTTGCTTGCAGTGCATGTGTATGTGTATAATCTCGTTATTTGTATTCATTTAATATATATTTACTGATTGCTATGCAGATATGCAGGAGCATTGTATATGTATGTAATGTTATGCATCTCTATTTTATGGATAGTTTATATTTGTTAATTGCTATGTGGTATGCCCATTGCCAGGTACTTGTGATTATCTCACTATAAGTATATTATCCATATAAAAACTCCTAAATTGGCTAAAGTTTGTCGCTACTTTTATTTCAAATTTTTAGGTAGCAATAACGTTCAAAAAATGTATTTTCTATTTATCTAACTATTTACCTATCTAACATTTAGTTGAAGGTTTGAAAATTTATAATCACCTAATTTGTAGTCATTTAAGACTGAATGGCATGCATATCATGTTTATACTTGACCATATAGAAGGCTGGGTTTATTTTAGTTCTCGGAATATAATCTCTAGTTATTAATTGAAACTTTGTGAATCCACTAATTTTGTAATTGCATGACTGACCTATGAGCATGTCTGTATAGAATGTAATTATTATTAATTCACTACAATCTTCTAACTATTCTTAAGGTAGCATTATTCTTGATTATGCCTAGCTGCCCATTAACTGTGTAATCCTTTAAATATTTGATAAGCAATAGATGAAGACTGCATTTCAAATTTGCACTGACGTAAGTATTTTTTTATAAAATTATATTTCAAAAGTTTATTAAATATTATGTGATAAATTTACCATTCAAGTAAATAAATGAATGTATGTATGTAATCTTTAAAAAAATCGTATGGCTTAGATATATAATAAATAAATAAATATAATCATATAAATGAATGTAAAATAATTTTTGAAAATAAATAAATAAAATTTCAACTTACAAAAGACATAGTAGCATTCTAACCATATGGAATTTGAAAAAAATTTATCAAACATCGGTTCATATTTAAAATATATATCGAGTCAATACACATTTTAGATGTGTTTCTAAACACACCCTTAGAATTAGAACTATTAAAGGAATTTTGACTTCCATGATTTGGGCATAATGTTTTGGATGAAATAATGGATATCTCATTAGTTTAGAACTCTAGAATCTTTCCATTTTAACAAGATGATATGCTTGACTAAAGGAAAAAAAAAAAAAAAAGGGAAAAATGGGTAAAGACTAGGTTTATCTCATTGAAATCTATGGTATTCATATGCACAGAAAACGTTTTTGTAAGTAATTCTACATTCTAACTATTTCTTACTATTGTTAGTTTTTATTGGTTTTGAAATGTGAATTCTGCAATTTCTGTTTAAATTATACTTTCTTTAAGTTGAATTCAAGAGTTATTACACCTTTCAGGGATAATAAGAGCAATAGATATTTCAAAAGATCGATTATATGTGATTACACCTGTCTCTCCCTGCGAGCTGGAGAATGTTGATATCCTTTTACGAGGCTGCCTTGAAACTCCTGCTTGTCTTTTGCAGGTGAGTACCATTGGTGATGACTTTTTATTATACTAGAACATGTTCTCAAAGAGACTGTATGCTCAGTACCTGAAAATGGCCTCTGTTTTTTCTTTTGCCTGGCATTTATCTTGTATGTGGTCAGTACATCCAATGGACGTCCAGCAAAAAGTTGAGCGGCTGGTAATCAGTACATCCAATGGATAATCTCTTCTGACCAGTTGTCCCAGCAGCTGCGCAAGCATCACCCCATGCCTTGGAATAGAAATCTGCACTCCATATATGACTGCTGAAGAAGAATATTGGTTTATTAAAGCTTATTGCCAAAAAGGAAGAGAAAAAGGCTTATGCTCTTTATCAAAGAAACTCTTCCAACTTATTTTTTATGCAAAGTGGGTACCGCTCAACTCGGATGCGTGAACGTGAATGAACGTGCGATAATTTGACCCTCTGCTATGTCTGTATTGTGGCTGATATAACGAGATGGAGCTTTTTCAAACCTTGTAAACCTGTCACCGTAAGTGCCGAGTAAGATACAAGTACCCTTCCCAGTGTTTTTTACTTTTTTAGGATGATTGTATAAGCATTTTTTGTTGAATCTGCAATCGTAAATTTATGTCAGAATTTATGGAACGTAAATTTCTGATCTCATCTGAATGTGAACAAACCTTGCAAAGAAATCTCTCTAGATGTAGTCTGAAAGAAACAAACTGATCAGGTGGATCAAACACATTCCTGGAAATCAAACATAAAATAGCTCACTTGAAGATCAAGAGAGGGCATCGCTTGTCCTCTAAAACATGCAGGCACAATCAAAAGTGATCTAGCGGATAAATGCGTTCCTCCGATTACAGTATGGACCAGTCATTTTAAGAACTACATTAGCTCAGTTACAATGCCAACACACACATGGCTTAGCTCAAGAAAAATAAAATTACAAGATTCTAGAGAGCCCTAGAAAGATATCGTCGTGTAATATAGAGTACAGCCCCTGTAAGCCCAAAAAAAAAAAAAAAAAAAACAACATCCATTAAATGTGAAGTCCACGGAACTCACCTTTCTATCCATCGGATCCCGCCTCTGGATCTTCTCCCGCCGATCACATGATCAGGGACTGGGAGGTAGCGAGACGATTATCGTGTAGAATGAGATATCAGGGAAAAGTTCAGAGAGAGATCTGATGTGTCCGGCCGTAAGCGAAGGAGGGAAGGACGGACTTTCTTTCACATACAGCATTTTGATATGTGGAACAGCAGAATACAGCAGCAGCGTTGAAAAGCTTTCCTGAAAAGCTAATTGGAATTAATTGTATAAAATTCACCCAATACGAAAACTAGCTCTCACCGTCATCATCCATTAACCAACTCCCCTCGCCCCCAAAAAAATAATAAAAATAAACACTAAAAAAAGTAGGTCAACGGTGATTGCCACCACTGTTGACGTCTCCTCCTATAAATTAAATTCACAAACTTTCAGGAGGATCACTTAGGTCAAGTTTCTACCTTCAAATAAGGCAACCTTTTTTGCCCTTTTGCCCCCAACAAGAGACGACCACCTTCCGTGTGATATCGATCCTCTGTTCGATCCACCAATCAACGCCGATCCGGAACACTCCCAAATCCAAGTCACACGCGCCGGCGCGCTCCATGCCGTTAACCCTCTCCACCCGCGAATGCATCGTACCCGGGCACAAGAGACACTTCCACCCACACCTAACCACCTCGGCCAACCTTATCCTTCTCCGCTCTCCCAGCGCGTGAACCGCGTTCCACAGGGATCCTTCATGGTCTGTCTTCCTTGGAAAGCTGCCCCCAATCCCCGTACTGCGTTCACACGCCGCAACTCCCTCCCTCACATATAAATCCCACGGTTCTTGTTCCTACCCACCGTTCATCCTCGGTCTTCGCCTCCGGCCTCGATTGCTTCCTCTTTTCCCATCGGGACCTTCCATTGTCTCCTTTCTTCTACCGGCCCCGGTCATCTATCGATTGACCGATACAACTACTTTCCGTATATGAACAGTTGCCCGGCCGCCGACACCATCCAGCCCGTCCTCGACGACTTCTCGTTCTACATCTCCTTCTTCCAGGACTCTTCCGCCACCGCATCCCCTTCGCCCCCGCCGTCGTCCTCCGACATGCCCAAGGGCCGCCGGAGACGCGATACCGGCGCAGCCACCGCTGGAAACGAGAGGAGGAGGAAACGGAGGAAGATCGCCAATCTGCTGACCTCCATTGCGTCGATCGACGTGCAGCATGAGTCCCAGCGGCGCGAGTCTGACGACGACTGGGAGCTCTCACTCGAGGAGAACCACCACCAAAAGGCCGAGGCTGTACTCGACCATTACTGCCGCCTCGAGGAAAGCCTCACCGCCCTCGAAAACGACGCTGGCACCCTTCGCTCCAAACGCATCCGCCTCACCGCCTCTGCTTCGGCGGCCTCCGCTTCAGCCGAGGGCGAGGGCGAGGCCGACGCCGCCAGAGGCATAGGCGGCCACCAGCAACGGAGACTCTGGGTGAAGGATCGGTCGCAAGCGTGGTGGGACCGATGCAACCATCCCGACTTCCCCGAGGCCGAGTTCCGGCTGGCGTTCCGGATGGGCCGTGCCACGTTTGACATGATCTGCGAGAAGCTCGGGTCGGCAGTGGCGAAGGAGGACACGACGCTCCGCGCCGCTATCCCCGTCCGGCAGCGGGTGGCTGTGTGCATCTGGCGGTTGGCCACCGGCGAACCTCTCCGCCTCGTCTCGAAACGGTTCGGGCTCGGCATTTCCACCTGCCACAAGCTTGTCCTCGAGGTCTGCAACGCGATCAAGACTCTACTCATGCCAAGGTTCCTCCAATGGCCCGACGACGACGACGCTACCCAAGCAAAATCCCGCTTCGAGGCACCATCCGGGATCCCCAATGTCATCGGATCCATGTACACCACTCATATCCCCATCATCGCGCCCAAGGTCAGTGTCGCCTCCTACTTCAACCGCCGGCACACGGAGCGCAATCAGAAAACTTCTTATTCCATCACCGTCCAGGGGGTGGTCGACCCTGACGGGGTGTTCACGGACGTTTGCATTGGGTGGCCCGGTTCGATGCATGACGACCAGGTGCTTGAGGAATCGGCTCTTTACAGGAGGGCAGCTACCGGGATACTCAAGAACACTTGGATTGTCGGGAGCTCGGGTTATCCTCTGATGGACTGGATGCTGGTGCCATACACCCACCAAAATTTGACTTGGACTCAGCATGCCTTCAACGAGAAGATCGGGGAGGTGCAGCGTATCGCCCGAGAGGCATTCACGAGGTTGAAGGGGCGGTGGACTTGTTTACAGAAACGAACAGAAGTGAAACTACTGGATTTGCCCGTGGTTATTGGTGCTTGCTGCGTGCTGCACAACATCTGTGAGCGACGGAAGGAGGAGATGGAGTCGGGTCTCGAGTACGAACTGGTGGACGATGAAATGGTGCCCGAGAACAGCATACGGTCGGTGAGTGCGTCGCAAGCCAGGGACAACATTGCCCATAACTTGTTACACCATGGCCTTGCCGGCACAGCTTTCTTTTAGTCTCCTTACAGAATTAAATTTCTTTTGTTTGTCATCATTTGTCGAACAATGCAGAATAAATTGATTGGGTCTACTCGCTGGTAGGACTGTAAGGCAAAGTTGGTTGTCCTCAGTGGCTGTAAGCTTTAGCTACTTGATTAGGTTTGAACAGTCTGTTTGGAGAGGTAGCAAAAAGTGACCTGTTTTTGGGTTTTTATTGTCTTTTCGGTCATTTAGGTTCAAGCTGATAAATATACTTTGTTATCACGCATCAATGCTTAACGAGTTCTTCATTAACTTGTTTATGTTCAACTTGGGTTTTGGTGACCATTACAAGTTATTCGATTTAGCTTCTATATCAAAATTGTTGAGGAAAGAAATTTTGGATGTCTTGGTCAATCCGATGTAATCCAGACCTGTATGTATAGGGTTGTTCGAGGTACTTTTGAGGTGAAAATATAAAGCTCTCAGGGTGTCACCTATACAAAGATCGAGGTCAAGTGAAGTTTTCTGACTCGATTTATTCGACGCTCAAATTAGTAACTTGAGATATATGAGTGTGGACGACAGTTGTCAAAAAATATAAACCTCTCTCGTTATGCTGAAAATGAGTCTTTATACCTAATTGTAAATATGAGACAATCTCTAATCACCTCCAATAGCCTCCCTTTGACCTCTTGTTTATGTGGGCGATAAGGGGGACTGTCTATAACCACTTGTCTTGGACCCATGCCCATGTGGGCAGACGAGTGGAGGATGGCCTTTATCATCTCCTTCCATCCCAAACATCATGTGATGGTCACGTGTTGAATGAAGATTAGCTAATGGGTGTACTCCCTACATTTATACCCCCCAACGTGTGCTTTAGGACTCTCATGAGAGGGGTTCGAAGTGTGGCATTTGGTTCATTAAGCATGTCAAACTTATATCTATTTAATTTGTTGTCGACCTTGTGTCATGTCTAGTTCGTTTGACACACCTAATTTATCATACTCGAGCATTGTTGGTGGTGATCCATAATCAACTTGTTCCTCTATTGTCAAGGGACACACCTTGGTCAGATAGAAACCCAATCTCTCCCTCCCTATCTTTGGTAAAGGCGGGGGTCGAGCTTCTTGACCTCTATGCCTCGACATAAGGCAGGAGTCAAGTTTCCCAACCTCCAAGTCTCAACGAAGCAGGGGTCGGGTTTCACAATCTCTCTACCTCGACGAAGGAGAGTTACAAGAATTGGAGTTCAACCCATACTTCCTCAAATGAAGAACTACTGACAGAATGGCGACCAACACCCCGATAGCTTTGGCTCAACTATGAAAATGATGCTACACTAAGCATTACATCATAGTAGACTCGATCAACGTCTCTTGAGATGCACTTCAATTACACTGCTTGGATTTGAGGATCCATATGGGTTTAAGATCGATAATTGTGTTTAAAAAGTCACTCTATCTTGATTCGTCAAAACGAACATATAAATCAACAACAGAAGCAAACTGGGATATGATCTTTAATCTCCACTGAAGAATGCCTGAATACACACGAGAAGGGAGAAGGGAACAATACTATGAATACATATGGTCAAAAGGGAAAAATGCACGAGAAATTGCTGGTCTATGCCATCTGAAGCCTTCAGTAGACGCGCTAAAAATTGTTCTCGTCAACCGTCAGATGTAGATAATCTTGTACCGAAACAGGAAGGATGACGACGGTGATGGCACCCTCGACCAGGTAAAACATGAGAAACATGCCATTTAATCACATGACCTACATTAATCCATGTGCTAATAAAACACATCAGTTATTGACTAAATTGCCACTTGCTGCATTTGTTGGCACTACTACACTGCCGCTTGGGTCAGTGCGACCATAAATCCCCGGTTCTTCATCACTATTGGATGGAGCTCCATTCTGAGCACCACTGGCATCCGCTTGATTCTTCTCTTCTTGACTCTCCAAAGAATCTTTTAGCCCCTTCGAAAGTGGGATCACGAACAGCTGGCAGACACCATTGAACAAGTTTCTTTGTTCGCTGATCAGATTTGCTCCATTTGGGTAGCAGCGACCGAAGCAAGTGGCACAATACGGGTGAGCTACCTATAAACCCCACAAGCTAGTCATACTACATTATAACAATTATGAAAATAGGACGAAGAAGAATCAATTCAAACCTCATCTGACCTCAATGAAAGCTCGACACAGTGACAGGAAGAGGGTAGACTCGTTTCCTCGGAGCACTCACAGGGCATTGTATCTCAAGAGGGAGTCGGAAACTACCTGTAGTCCCTTCACAACCTCTTGAGCCAGAATGTTCTTCAAGCTCACAGGAGCACATGGTCGTAATTCATTCATAGCAGCAGAAACACCTACATATTAGGACATGATATCACATATCAGCTACAAGACTACAACAGCAAAAGCCAAGTGCTAAGTTGCAACTTCGTCTGGTCACTGACATATCCACCACTGATCTACATCTACAAGGCCCAGTTTTACGGTGCCAACTCAAACTCATGCATGTAGTACGGTGACCTCGTTCATACTCACCAGTATCTGCAAAACATGACTCGTGGTTAACAAGTGTCTGTACTTACCATTAACAAACACAGCAATAGGTGGATGCTCCATCAGGACAGATGGCGGCGCTACATCATCCTTGCTTTCTTCCGTTGTTCAATTAGTTACAAAGCCAACAGACGGCAAAGGAACCCAACGGTGCAAATCTAAGACAATCTAACCAAATAAAGTACAGAATCATTTTAAAATATCACCATTTTACTAACAGTGTTTCTAATATGCATTCCTAACATGAAGGGGAAGAAATAGTTGCAGGTTACCTGAAAATTCTCAACTGCGATACTCATATTCTTTGAGAATAAGTTTATAACTGCACTGTGATTGATGATAGATTGTTAGCTATAAGGTGACAGTACAAGGAAACATTATTCAGTATAAATGAATAAAATTAAAGATGCCCATTTACCTTTCGAAAAGTGAAGGAAGTAAGCCTCTGAAATCAAACCCAACCAAGCCAAGACCCATTGCACAATACTGAAGGCAACAAAAGACTAGCATAAAATTGAACCCAAAGCAAAGCTACTTGGAGAAAATGCCTATTCGGAGGAAGTGTACAAGTGGAATAGTGAATGACTGAAAAGCATATTATACGACATGGTGATAGCAGATATCGGATAGACGACTGTAATATGGAGATTAAATTTCCGTATGTACAAGAAATAGAAGAGTCGGGTAACTTAGGGAACTAAGGAGTTCAACTCTAACATGTTTATCAATGGTAGTTTACATAGTTAACAATGATTCAGCTATTCCAAACCTAAGAAGATAATAAGCACATTCAATAAATAAGAGGGTGTCATTTGATATATACCACTTTGCAGAACATTCAACACCCCAGTTATGCATTATACAGTAACAATGTTAGAGACGATTGATAGAGTAACTCAACAGAAAAGTTATAGAGCACATGAAAAAGAAATACGTCATATAGCATCAAGCACAAAAATCCCAAAAGTAAAATATACAAATTGGAGTGAAGAAGCATAAACCATGGTTTGCTATGTCGATGCGTACCACTCAGTACGCCTCAGTACGTACCGTACCAAGCAGGGCTTGGTATACCGATACGGGTCGAAATTACAATCCTTGACAATAACAACAAACTAAAAGGTCAATGGACTTAAAAGTTATACATCAATAGAAAATCAAGTACGGAAGCACTAAAACAATATGAATCTCTAAAAGATCTCAAACATAGAATATTAAAATTGGAGATGCAATGTTTCTTAAGTACATTGCAACAGAGAAGAGCACGTAAAAAAGTAGTCAGAACTCAGAAGTCCTACACGATAAGCAACAGAGAAGAGATCATATTTTGATAAGGCATGATGAAATATGAGTTGTAAGACAACATTTGTGCCCACAAAGTGTCCTGAGTGACATAAGTTTACCCGAAAAAAACTGCAAAGTGTTGAAACAAACTCTCACCATGCATTGATCAAGGAAATTTGACAGTGATCCAAACAGAGAGCTTTTAACGGACTTAGGCAAACAGAGACATTGATCACCATGCATTGATCACCATGCATTGATCAAGGATATTTGACATCTACAAACACAAACAGAGAGCTTTTAACGGACTTAGGCAACTACCTGAATATTTGATCGAAGTTTCTGGAGAAGCTGAGATAGCAGAGATTGTGGTGTCTTCCTGACTTCTGACGCCAATGCCTGAATGATAGGCAACCTTGATTCCAAATATCAAATGCTAGCTATCATCATGGAATCTATAGCTAAAAGAATATTGGTTGGACTATTCCCAAATCAAATAATAGAAGGACCTGTTCCTTAATCATCAGAAAAGACTTACTCGGTATGCATTTTTGATAACTTGTTGACAAAAGCTTCTAGGTCAAGTGCCTCATCATAATTACCATTCCTTATACATCTGGAAAGCAAGAGCACATGATTACTAGTTACTATTATCGATATGGATCCATTTGATGATGAAAGGATAAATCAGAGGATACTTAGAAATCCAATAGAAAGAGATTGAATTGTGATCATAACACACAACATGACTGAACTTTCAGCATACTAGTCTGAAACAACTTGAAAATAACCAAAAAGACAAAGGAAAGTATATCAGTATGAATATTATGCTATCTCAAGTTACATCAGAAGAGGAATGAAGACATAATGGTGATATATTGTCTCATCAACTTAAAAAACATAGTAAACAAAGACTTAAAATGTATATGGTCCAACATGATGTCCAACATTGACCACTAGATGGGGCATCAGACAGATGTATTTACCTCTTACGTGCATGACATGTGTACTAGAATGCCGCGCAACCAGAATTAGCCCTGCATGCAATTGGTAGGGGGCGCACAATCTAGTTCAGCTTTAAAGAAATTTTCAACTTTCACTGGACATGTTCAGTTTGCAGAATCCGTAAGAAAACCTAAACTGAACCATAGTATATAATTTAAATTGTACTCCTTATTCATTTTCGAATAGGATTATATTCTTTGGATATTATGGTAAATGTTATTACAGTTTACATAAAATATGTCTATCCATAAGATAGAACTTGTGATAAATATGTTATGTGTATATATTATCTATCATTAAATAATATAGAAAATTTTGTAAAATTCAGATATGGTATCTTTGCAGTTGTCTGCACATATTATATATGCAAACCAAACTTAACCAGATTCACTGGTTCAGTCAAGTTCTCGGTTGGACCAGTTGGTATCATAATTCTTTGGCATAAAGAACAAAAGTACAAACTACACCAATACACATCCATTTCCATTAGACCTTTAAAATTATATTAATTCTTTTGCATAAAGAACAAAAATACAAACTACACCAACATTCACCCATTTCCATTAGACCTTTAAAATTATAACCACCAAGTTACTTACAATCTTAACAAAATGACAACATAAACCCATCTAGTTTTGTATATGTTGGAACTAAAGATCAACATGCATGAGAGAAAAGAATATATACAAATTCATCCTGAAGATTTTTCAGGGCCATTGCGGCTAGACCACCCCAGAGCGTAGACTACAAAGAATGAAAGAATTGCTTCTTGAAATTGTGAATGCATAACTGAAATACACTATTTTTATCTGAGACAAAAACATATGAAAATTTCACTGAAAATTGCATGTGAAAGAACCAACTTATGGTGATTTAGAGAATGTATAAAAATTGAACCTTAAAGCAGTTATTTGCAGTTTGCTTCTTGCATTAAGCTCTTTGTGCTTTTGTACAAGATGACAAGGGATTAAAAACTAACCACGTCTAATGTTGAAAAGGAAATTGAAATATAGCTAAAAAGATCCTAAAGAAGAAGTAACTATGTAAGACATGCTGGCTGAGAAAAAAAAAGTCCCAGATGGAAAAATAAGCACAATCAAGAATAACCATATTCCATATGTTAAATGGAACGTCTTCAACAATTAATGAGAACACATCTAAAATTGGTAGAAATGCATCATCTCAAGATGCATTTAACATCGTTTAAAAAGATCAATATCCACTGAGTATAATAAAATGGAACCAGGGCATTAAAGTAAATTTTGACGGATATGAATTAATTTAAAGATTGTATTACATACGTGTCCATTAGCTGAGGAATTTCAAGCAAATCAAGCAGAGTACTGTGATTGTCCAGTAATATCTGATTGAGCTTGCTTTCCTCCAAAATTTTCTGAGCAGATTCAATAAACTCAGTACAACCAGCTGTAAGATTAGGGATCCCTGTTATCTGCAATAAACATGCAGCAAGAGAATCAGTGTAACAGATCTTTCATCACCTTAAAGATCCTATAAATGTAGAAGCATCCCGACTTAAACCCATTTATTCATCACAATAAATGCTATTTATAATGATATATATTTTAATTTAGACAATTATCTTCTTAAGGCAATTTGTAACTGACATATAAAAGACAAGCACACTTTAACTCTACTTAACTCATCATAGAAAACAACAATCTATCAAGAAAGTCAAATAGTCATCTGAGAAAAGAAAAGGAATCCTAGGTTGTTTCTCAGTATCCGAATTGTAAGAATATGCACCAGAATGTAAAATATAATATGGAAGAAGAAAAAAGCATAAACTAAAAACAAAAGTAGAACGAACAAACGGAAATAACAGAAAGTAAGAGCTAATATGACTAATTAAGCCTAAAAGACATGGTGAGAAAGCAAAGGAAAAAAACAAACTCAATTAGAATGATAATAAATGAAAGATGAAGGAGAAAGCTCACGAGTCAAAGATTTTTTTTCCCCTTTTGTTAAGCAAAGTTAAGAGCCATACCTAAAACAGTTATGCCTCCATTTGGCTAATTGACCAAAAGTAGGTTAGGTATTAACCACCTAAATATGATTTTGTATCTAAATCAAGGGAGATATGAATATGCTAAAACAGATATTTCATAATCTGAAATGATCTGACAGGTTAATTGGCAAGCTTCAGAATGTGTGTGTGCGTGTGGGGATGTGCGTGTGTGTGTGTGTGTGTGTGTGTGAGAGAGAGAGAGAGAGAGAGAGAGACTTGGCAATAAACTCGGTTGCCAACTCTTAACCTTCGACCATACTCCTCCAAAAGCTTTGCAGTCATATAAACCACAAATGAGTTGGTCATATATTTTCATTCAGTACACTTGGTCCAGCTGTTGATTGTTATGAAACCATTTACAGCAGTTTTGAATCATCGAGTGATTTCTTTTATGAATTCTTTGTTTGGTAGCTTGATGCTGAGATCAATTCATAATTTTTCTACCCGGTTTACCACAACCGTGCACATTGCTCGTCCACGAGGCAACACCGGAAGACTTGGAATACCAATGATCGGACCCAATGAGAAACCCGAAAAACTCCTCTTGTCAAATCAGCCAACAAGCTCCAACTCCATGGCATCCAAATTTAGCAAACTTTTTAAAGCCCTTTTTGAAGATAACTCT
The DNA here is from genome assembly GCF_036884655.1 of Musa acuminata AAA Group. NCBI lineage: Eukaryota > Viridiplantae > Streptophyta > Magnoliopsida > Zingiberales > Musaceae > Musa > Musa acuminata. The sequence goes on along the minus strand of NC_088329.1, from coordinate 46,277,056 downwards.
CGAAGGAACCGATCAATCGGAACCCAAATCAACCAGCCATTGGATCACAGGATTACAGTTAACTAAGATTCATAAAACGCATCAGGATATAAGGAGGGTTGACAAGGGGATGGGTAAGGAGTACCAAGGAATCAAGGTGCTTGTCGAAGCCGGAGAGTTGCTCCTTGATGAAGGAAACAGTATCCGCCGCAGCGATGAAGGCACGGTAATTCCCGACTGCCACCTCTTGCATCTGCCTCCGGATGCGCTCCGCATCGACGCGCAAAAGTTCCGGCTCCTGCGGGATCACGCGTCCTCAGCAGATCGGCCGCAAGAATTGAAAGAAGGAGAGGGAACCGGAAGACGGAAGAGGGGTTACCTTGTGAAGGCGATCGAGAGTGAAGGAAAGGAGTTGGGAGACGTAATGCTGCTGCGCGGCCCCGGTGAAGGGGAGAAGGTGAAGAGCCGACGCTGTCGTCGCCTCCTCTCGTCCATCACCTCTTCCACCGCCGCCGACGCTCGCGTAACTAATCTCGGCTTCCACGGCTGTGGATAGAGAGAGAGAGCGGCGGTCGTCAAAGGAAACGATCTCGGCGCCACCGTTTGCTGCCAAAAATCGCAGGTGGTGGGAAACGAAAGGCAGAGTGAGCTGAGGCCCAAATCCGATATCTAACCCACAATTCATACGTAGATGGGCCTAAACCCGCCTCTGCGTTTGTCTTCGATAATGGAAAGAGCGCGCCCTCCACGGAGGAGATCGAGGCTCGCAGGGCTAAAGAATGGGCCGCGCTGCTAATGGAGCCCAATAAAGCACAAGATGAGCCCGCGATCTGAATACCCACAATCCGATAACTTTATGGGCCATCGCCCAATTCAATTAGCGCTCCAAGCACGGCTGCTGACGTGGCAATGTGTGCGACGTGCAGTCTTCTCTTCTTTGTAATATTGTTTTTCTTGTCTTTTTCTTTCTGGTGGATATCTAATATTGCTTTTCTTTCTTTCTGGTGGTTACTCTATAATTGACCAATTGTTTTAGGGAAAGAGCAAGTAATTAATCATGCTAAAAAAAAAACATCAGAACCTTTTTTTCAGCCATCATACTCATCCTCAGATAACATCTTAATAATCATCTATAAGCTGTATTGCAACTATGATAATTAATTAGCAAAATATATGACTAACGATGATTATAGGGTAGTGAAATAGAATTAGAGGGTGGGTTCAGGGTACGTCTCTCTCTCTCTCTCTCTCTCTCTCTCTCTCTCTCTCTCTCTCTGTGTCCGCGGCGGCATATATGCATGCTTTGACCAATTCTGCATTTATTAGCACAAAATGGTCCCTAAGCAAAGGCAACAGCAACAGCCGAGAGTGGAGAGTTTTGTGGTTGCTGCTTATTTTAAGGTGTAGTGTATGTTTGAAGTCATGAGAATCACAAACATAGTTAAATGACGGGCTCCCATCCGAACATGGGCACCGACTGGTTAGCTCCCGGTGCTTCCATCAGGGAATGTCATGGGGAAATCTTCCTCGAACGCGTAGCTTAGTCCGTAGCCATATGCAACGTTCATGCCTTCCGCCAGTGGCAAAAAGAGGTCCGAGTATCTCACGCTGCCGACCACAATGTCCGGCAAGATGGAGTCGAAGATCCCGTCATCTGCAGGTGCAACCGAAGGCTCTGAGCTTCCGGCCTTCTTGGCTCGAATTACCTGTAAAAAAACAATTAGTCATATGAAGAAGAAGAAGAAGAAGAAGAAGAAGAGAATCGTATGGACAATGCAAAAGGCCGGGGGAGGAGCATACATATCGGTCTTTGCTGTCATCCTTGTATATCATGATAAAATCCCCAAGCTCGAGGTGATGCTCCTTGACGTAGTCGCCTTGAATGAAATCAGGGCAGGTCAGGTCAGATCAGCACACCATGTATGTATCTGAGATTTAAGGAGGGGAGCTCACCCGTGTTCTCCAGTATGTACATCCTGCTCCTATTATTGGGCCAAAATCTGCCCAAGACGTGAGAAATGTGAGATGTCAAAAACAGAATGAGAATGATGATAGAAAAACATTTGACTTTCTGTACCACCAAGTGCAGGGAAAATTCCCTGATAGACTTGTACTTGGTAAGGCGTGCGGCATGGATCTCTAAATTTAATTGCATGTTAGCCATCAGAACAAGAACAAAAAAAAAACCAAGTATTTTTTTTTTCTGTTCTGGAGAAACACAAGTTGACCAAAAGCTAGTAGACAGCGTGTGTTACTTCCTTCCGAGGAAACGTCTCCCGATTACGAGTGAGAGTGTTCATAGATTTATCTCCCAACGCACAAATAGGATGGTTAAAAAAACAAAGCACACGGCCAAACTTTCTAATGCTTTGGTTAGGTTAGTTGATTCCTTCACGTTTATCCAAAATGTATATGAAAACGCAACACCACATTCATATACTTGATAATCGTATGAAGCAAGATATCGTAAAGAAAAAATAAAAATAATTAGCTGCATGAAACCTGTACTTGAAGGTCCAGACTTGAAGGTTCTCCAAATCGTCCATGTTTATGGCGATGCCGTCCCTGGAGGTCAGATTAGGAAGGTGGGACTCTGCTTCTTTCTGAAAATTGTTATATGGAAGAGCAGAAACAAAGACATAGATGATGCATGATTCTTAGAGAAAATTGAAATGCAGGAAATAATATTCCGAGTGTTGTTGCAACACCTTTGGGAGAACGATTCTTCCGAGTTGGCTAACATCACTGTTCCTGAGCTCCTTTTGCAGCAGAAATCTCAAACCATCCACAGCTTGCTAAAAAGTAAGATGAGCATATTTCTCAAGAAAAAGTTTGCATTCGATGTATAACAAAGATACACATATACATCACCTAAACCTTACATCAGGATCAAGGGCTGGCACATTCAAATCCAGCACGGATCCCTGTCATGAGGAGATGCATATTCCATTAGCGGCTTCCTATGTTGCTTTACAAGATTCATCAGCAATCTTAAGAGAGAGTAGGCGATTGCTGAAAAGCTACAAAGCCCAAACAATAGGTCTATGTATAATCAGACTCTTAATGCACTAAACTAGAATAAACCGCAAAGGTTAAATTCATCAGCAGTTACCAAGGCACATCTTGTCAACTGGCAGAATCAGCATAAACGAAAGGCTTAAACCCTATGTGATTTTCGATTTGAAGCCAACATGCTCCTGGGATATTCTTCCTTCTTGTATGAGCAACAAATTTGGCTGCTGCTATTGATATGAAAGGTGTTTTGGGAGAGAACTTCTCATGACACAGTTTTCCTGAAGCTGTTGTATACATACGGAAAGAGAAAGAATGGGGCCATTAAATTTTCTTATAGGTGGTATTACATTGCATAACATAATCAGGCTAAAAGAAGAGCGATTGATTGAGATCGAGATAACATCAAATTTTCTCTTGAAAATGTTGTGTGTTTTTAGCTCGTTAGGAACACCTGTGGTATGATTCTTGATTTATGGATTAACTAAAACACGATCCATTCATCGTTCTGCACATGTTTCCACGGATTGTTTCGTCTTTCTTCCCCCTGATGGATGAAGAATGCTACTTTTTTGTCTTTGCCATTAGAAGCTCGTCTGAGGAAAACTTGCTGTGTGTATATGTATATATGTAAAAAATTGTTTGGAGTGTTGTTGGACGCCCGTTGGACAGTTTGATCATCCGACGAGGGAGGACGGCATCACATAATCTCCAAGCAATCCGCCTGATTTGACCTCGTCCTCAGTTTTCTAAGCACTATCGGAGTGACTCTGCGCTCTCGATACGCTGGAAGGGTTGCTTCCAGCCCGAGAGATGCAGACCGGAGACCATCATCATACAACCATGCACACAATCTTGTCAAGAGTCGGGGCTTCGGAAGCACTGCACGGCCCGGATTGATCATGACAAAGGCCGACCAGATCAAAAGGCCCGTCTCTTATAAGCCCATTAACTCCCGACGTGACAGGCGATACAGTAATCTATAACGACTTCGACGTGAGACGGATAGGAGACGAGGGCGGCACGAGGAAGGGGACTTACAGAGGCCGCGTCGGCGTCGGACGCAGGGCGACGGCGGGTCCTTCGGCCGCGCTGCTTGGCGACCATCTTCCTCCGTCGGGTGGCTCGGTGCTCCGCCGCGTCGAGGGGGCTGCTGAGGGAGGAGGCGACGGGCGCCTCCAGCTTGCTCGTCCCGGCCATGGCAGCGGCAACGACTGTCGCTTAGCTAGTGGTGGGAATGGGAAAGGTCGAGATGATGATGGTGGTGGTGAATACGAGAAGTATAGATAGAGCGAGAGGAAAGAGGAGGGCGGGGGGTGGGGAAATAAATGCAATGAGGATAGGAGGAGGAAGAGGAGGGTGGGAGGTTCGGAGAAGAGGGCAGGGGAGATGGGAAAAAGGGGTTGGGGAACAGGTTCGTGAGTGGTGGATGTTTCTGAGGAGGGACGGCCAAGTGTTGGAAGGGCTCTGACTTGGCTGCACCGGGAATCAATCAATGGTCTCTTTCTTTTCTCGCTCTCTCTCTTCCACTGCTTACACTCGTCGTTCGTCTCCCCTTCTCCAGCCAGCTACGATCAATGGCCGAAGGAGAGAGAAGAGGCCAAAGGTAAAAACTCCACTTACTGCCTTCCCCGCCCCGCCTCCCCTCTCCCTGCGGCTCGGCTATGAGTCGAAGCTCAACATCTCTCACCCGTGATATGACGGATTCGACCCTTTTTAACACATCCACAGTATACACACCTCGGAGCCAACCATCAGCGGGAATAAGCATATATAACTACGAGGAGACGATTCTATGGGCTTCAATCGATGAGTGGGGGGGGGAGTGGAACTCATATCCCGTCGAACTTATTTCTAATGTATACATGTATATATTACTTTTGGACCTCATGAGAATGCCTCAAAACATACCGACCGACCGACCGATTACGGTTTTGAGCGCTTAGATTACAGGCAGATCGAAATCGCTCCCCCCGTAAACCTAAAAGATAACTTCATATAGGGGGAGGGATCGGGAGTTGCCACCACTAATTAAAACTTGAGATGCACCGGTTCTTTGTGTAACCGTTATTATTAAATATCTAATTTAATAATAATATAACTGTTATCATTAAGATTCATAATTGATTATCATGAATTTCTTCATTAATTATGGTTTAAATGATTTCAGTTTTTTATTCTTTAAACATGAAACCGTTATTATTAAATTAAATATTTAATATTATTAAAGTTCTTCATTATGGTCCAAACGTTACAAATCTGAATTAATTCTTGAACGTTATGATTTGGTGATGATAAATGTTCTTGATGGGAGAACATCTATATATACATGAGGATTTTGGTCCCTTGGCTCAATCATCTCTTTGAAGCGAAAGGCTTTCCTACACCATCTAAAGTGAGAGTTCTGAGCCGAGAAGAACCAAAGTTCAAGAAGAAACCTCTGCAGAAATTCTTGGCGACAATGGCTGGAGGTACGCTATTTCGTTTCCGCATTAGTTTATTGTGTTTCTATTACAATGATTTAGAAACACAAGTTGGCTTCATCAAAATTTCTTACATTTGGTATCAGAGCCGAATGACTTCTGCCTTGATATGAAAAAGTTTTCATTTTTATGCCATGAAAATGAATTGATTTTGGTTTTTCTTGGAAACTTGTTGATATATTTTGTTGAAAATCATGAGGAAATATCATTTTCAATATTTTAGTTGGTAAAATGCTCATATTATGTATGCGTATTTAGTTCTATTAAATTTTGTTTATGAGCAAATTTTTTATGTTTAAAATGTCTAGTGATCCATATAATCTTAATTAATTAAGAATTAGCCACAGCATCCTTAATTAATTAAAATTATATATAAAGTTAAAATAAGGATCACATAAGTAATTAGACATCATATTGTGACTGATTATATTTCGTATAATAATTGTTATCCCACAGGATCTTTTATTATATTTAATATAATTAATCAGGATAAAATATTAGATTATTTTCATAATTTACCCACAGGGATTATGAATTGGAATATAATTTGATAGTTTTATCATGAAGACCATATGAATCTATTTGAATTAAGAATTTAGCCCACAGGTAATTTTTATGTCATGAGATTCATATTTTTGGCATGTTTCACATTGGTAAAACATGTAATTTAGTCTATTAAGCTTCAAATTTTGACATAAGCATGTTTGATTTTATGCAGTTTCTCAAACTGTTAATTTATCTGATATTCGATGTGATATTCCCGAACTTAGTGGTGATAACTATAAGATATGGAAGGAGAGGGTTCTCCTCCATTTAGGGTGGATGGATATTGATTATGCTATTAGAAAAGACGAACCACCTATAGTCACTGATACCAGCACTCTAACTGAGATCGCGTTATATGAGCGATGGGAGCGATCCGATCGGCTCAGCGTGATGTTTATCAAAACTAAGATAACTGCTGGCATACGTGGTTCTATTGACCAGCATGAAAATGTCCGAGACTTGCTAAAAGCTATTGATGAACAATTCATCACTTCAGATAAGGCACTAGCAAGTACCCTTATTATGAAATTTTCATCCCTTAGACTCACCAACATAAAGGGTGTGCGTGAGCATATAATGCAAATGCGAGATATTACGGCTCAACTTAAGAAACTTGAGGTTAATATGTCAGAATCCTTCCTGGTGCACTATATTCTGAACACCCTTCCACCTCAATATAGCCCTTTTAAAATTTCATACAATACACATAAGGACAAATGGTCAATTAATGAATTAATGACCATGTGTGTTCAAGAAGAAGAGAGGCTAGTAATGGAATTGGGTGAGAGTGCATTGATGGTAACCACTCGAGGGAAGAACAAAACTGACAAACATCAAGCCAATCAAAAAGCTTATCAGCAGGGAAAAGGTAAAATACCACCCCAAGCTGATATCAAGAAAGAAGCAAGGTGTTTCTTTTGTAAAAGAAAAGGACACATGAAGAAGGAATATACGAAATTCCAACAATGGCTTGAAAAGAAAGGTAAACCAACCTCATATGTATGTTATGAATCTAATATGGTCAATGTTAATATTAACACCTGGTGGATTGATTCTGGATCAACAATCCATATTGCAAACTCTTTGCAGGGTATGCAAAACCTAAGGAAGCCAGTGGGAAGTGAGCAAAGCATCTTATCAGGAAATAAGATGGGCTCACATGTGGAAGCAATTGGAACATGCATTTTAACTTTAAGTAGTGGTTTTGTTTTAAAATTGGAAAGAACCTTTTATGTACCAAGTTTCTCACGAAACTTAATTTCTGTTTCCAGACTCGTACCATTTGGATATTCCTTTAATTTTAAAGACACATCATTTCGTTTATTATATAAATCTGATTGTGTTGGGAATGGTATTTTGTCCGACGGTCTTTACCGTATTTTATTACAAAATGATAATACTCAAGGTTCAATGCATGTTCATGCTGGCATTAAGAGGTGTAATATTAATGAGGACTCCTCTATATTATGGCATCGGAGATTAGGACATATCTCCATAGAGAGAATTAAAAGATTAGTTAAAGATGGGGTACTTAGTACTCTTGATTTTACTAATTTTAAGACTTGTGTGGACTGTATTAAAGGAAAACAGACCAATAAGTCCAAAAGGGGTGCTAATAGGAGTTCAGACTTATTAGAAATAATTCATACTGATATATGTTGTCCAGACATAGACATACATGGTCAGAAATACTTCATCTCCTTTATAGATGATTACTCACGATATATGTATATATATTTGCTTCATAATAAAAATGAAGCATTGGATGCCTTCAAAGTCTTTAAGGCTGAAGTTGAGAACCAATGTGGTAAGCAAATTAAAATTGTGAGATCAGATAGGGGTGGAGAATATTATGGTAGATATACTGAAAATGGACAAGCACCTGGTCCTTTTGCTAAGTTTCTTCAAGAACATGGGATTATTGCCCAATACACTATGCCTGATTCTCCAGACCAGAATGGTGTTGCAGAAAGAAGAAACCGAACATTATTAGACATGGTGCGGAGTATGCTTAGCAACTCCAATCTTCCTAAATATTTGTGGACTGAAGCACTAAAGACGGCTGTGTATATATTAAACCGAGTTCCAACCAAGGCTGTCCAAAAGACACCATTTGAATTATGGAAAGGTTGGAAACCGAGTTTGCGACATATGCGCGTTTGGGGATGTCCGTCTGAAGTTAGGATATATAATCCACAAGAGAAGAAACTGGACCCGAGGACTGTTAGTGGGTATTTCATTGGATATGCCGAAAAGTCCAAAGGTTACAGGTTCTATTGTCCATCTCACACAACTAGGATTGTGGAATCAAGAAACGCTAAATTTCTTGAGGATGATGTGATTAGTGGGAGCGATCATTTCAGGAACATAGTTTCCGCACATGATCATATAGAATCTCAACCTTCCACATCAAATGATAGATTGGTTATAGTTCATAGCACTCCTCAAGTACAAACTAGTGCTGAACAACCAATCATTGAAATTCCACAAGTTGTTGATAGTATTCTAATAGATCAAGCAGTTCAGGAATTACAACAAGCTCCTGAACAACTAGTTGAACCACAAGTTCCTCAAGGAACCATTGGTACAACATTAAGAAGATCTACTAGAAATAAAAGATCAGCAATTCCTGATGATTATGTTGTATATCTACAAGAATCTGACTATAATATTGGAGCCAAAAATGATCCTGAAACATTTTCACAAGCCATGAGTTGCAAAAAGTCAAATTTGTGGCATGATGCTATGAAAGAAGAGATGAATTCCATGATGAGCAATGAAGTCTGGGATCTTGTAGAGTTGCCTAATGAAGCAAAGGCCATTGGTTGCAAATGGGTCTTTAAAACTAAGAAAGATTCGTTAGGCAACATTGAGAGATACAAGGCAAGACTTGTTGCAAAGGGATTTACTCAAAAAGAGGGAATCGATTATACGGAGACATTTTCTCCTGTATCTAAGAAAGATTCTCTGCGTATTATTTTAGCATTAGTTGCTCATTTTGACCTTGAGTTGCAACAAATGGATGTGAAAACAGCATTTCTTAATGGAGATCTAGAGGAAGAGGTTTATATGAAACAACCTGAAGGTTTCTCCTCTAGTGTTGGTGAGCACTTGGTTTGCAAGCTTAGGAAGTCTATATACGGCTTAAAACAAGCCTCCCGCCAATGGTATTTTAAATTTCATGAAGTGATTTCTTCATTCGGATTTGTTGAAAATCTCATGGATCAATGCATATACCAGAAGGTTAGTGGGAGTAAAATATGTTTCCTTGTTTTATACGTAGATGATATTTTGCTTGCAACCAATGATAAGGATTTACTGCATGAGGTGAAACAATTTCTTTCTAAAATTTTTGACATGAAGGATATGGGTGAAGCATCTTATGTCATTGGCATTAAGATCTATAGAGATAGACCTCGAGGCATTTTAGGTCTATCACAAGAAACCTATATTGATAAACTTTTAGAAAGATTTCGGATGAAGGATTGTTCACCAAGTGTTGCTCCCATTGTGAAAGGTGATAGGTTCAATTTGAACCAATGCCCAAAGAACAATTTTGAAAGGGAATCAATGAAAAATATCCCATATGCTTCTGTCGTAGGAAGCCTTATATATGCTCAGGTCTGTACTAGACCTGATATTGCATTTATTGTGGGGATGCTAGGTCGATATCAGAGTAATCCAGGTATGGACCACTGGAGAGCTGCAAAGAAAGTGATGAGGTATCTACAAGGAACCAAAGATTACATGCTTATGTATAGACATACAGACAATCTGGATGTGATTGGTTACTCAGATTCAGACTTCGCCGGTTGTGTTGATTCTCGTAAATCAACATCAGGATATATTTTTATGATGGCCGGTGGAGCTATTTCTTGGAGAAGCGCTAAGCAGACCTTGACTGCTACTTCTACCATGGAAGCTGAGTTTGTCTCCTGCTTTGAGGCTACTTCACATGGTGTATGGCTTAAGAGTTTCATTTCTGGGCTTAGAATCATGGATTCTATTTCTAGGCCATTAAGAATTTTCTGTGACAATTCAGCTGCTGTCTTTATGGCTAAAAACAATAAAAGTGGAAGTCGAAGTAAACACATCGACATTAAGTATCTAGCCATAAGAGAACGTGTAAAGGAAAAGAAAGTGATCATTGAACATATTAGCACTGAATTGATGATTGCTGATCCTTTGACTAAAGGCATGCCACCTCTGAAATTCAAGGATCATATAGAGAAAATGGGACTTGGTTCCACTTTGTAATGATATTGAAACTCTTATATATATTGTGAAATTTTCTCATTCATGCGCATATTATTTTGAGAAAATATATTGTTGCCGGACCAAGAATAAACATAAGGTTTATTCATTAAGTAATATTACCATATTAAGATTAAGAAACTAAATACATCGTGATACATAGATGATAATACTCGCTTTTAGAGGACTTATCGCTATGATTCGTGTATTTATTTCTTAAGAAAGTTATTCAAGAAAATTAATTCAAATTATTAAGATAGACGTATGGACCAAGTGGGAGAATGTAACCGTTATTATTAAATATCTAATTTAATAATAATATAACTGTTATCATTAAGATTCATAATTGATTATCATGAATTTCTTCATTAATTATGGTTTAAATGATTTCAGTTTTTTATTCTTTAAACATGAAACCGTTATTATTAAATTAAATATTTAATATTATTAAAGTTCTTCATTATGGTCCAAACGTTACAAATCTGAATTAATTCTTGAACGTTATGATTTGGTGATGATAAATGTTCTTGATGGGAGAACATCTATATATACATGAGGATTTTGGTCCCTTGGCTCAATCATCTCTTTGAAGCGAAAGGCTTTCCTACACCATCTAAAGTGAGAGTTCTGAGCCGAGAAGAACCAAAGTTCAAGAAGAAACCTCTGCAGAAATTCTTGGCGACAATGGCTGGAGGTACCTATTTCGTTTTCGCATTAGTTTATTGTGTTTCTATTACAATGATTTAGAAACACAAGTTGGCTTCATCAAAATTTCTTACACTTTGTTATTGTCATCATCTTCAACGCAATGCAACTTAGCATGAAAGAAATGGGCGGGCTTTCTCGTGTCTTCTTCTTGGGTTTTGAACATTGCGAATAATAGAAATAGCAAGGTCTATAGTACCGACCCGTACCGCCTAGTACGAGCGGTACATACCGATATAATAGGTTGTTGGTACGCGGATCATCGGTTACCATGCCGAGTACTGTAGCACTACTATATACTTTCTTTGCTTCTCCAAAGTATATACATGTATGCATTATATATGTTTGGCTTTGAATGCCAAACTTGCCTCGTGCCGTGTCTGTCTTTGTTTCTTTCGGCTTTTGTTGGGTTTCCTTTGCGTCCGGAGAATGCTTTCCGCCACAAAACTAGACCATTGATTTGGTCTTTTCCCACTCTTCTCTTCCTCTTGCTGTGTCGGAGGTTCCATCGCTTGATTTCTTGGCTACGACAAACGTTTGATATGAATCCTATGCTTCCACTTTTCCTTCTTCCCAGAAGACACGTAGCCTCCTAAACCAAGTCCCATGCATGGGTTTTTGGCTTCCTCCCTGTGAGACAAAAAAGAGTTCCATCCCAGCCGAACTCCTCTTGGAAGTAACTTCTTGGATATTGAACATCTTTTCAAGCAAAGATATCTTTGGACTCGTACAAGTTTCGACTGTGTTGCTCGGGAAAGTGAGATCAATAGCTTGTGTTCCTTTTTCTGTAGTCAAATGTTGAGCTATTTTTTGTCTTTGCCTAAGTTTGGCATGATCTATTCCAAGATGGTTTTCAAGATGACATCATTCACCCGAAATCAACAGCTATGCCATGCTTCATGTCTTGTTTCAGAAACTTTGACCAGATTCTTGACTCTCGGGACACATGACAGATGCATGAAGCATGGGCACGCAGCTTGAATTATGATGGTCCATACTATAGTACTCGGCACGCCTGAGTATACCGTTCGGTACACCCAGGTGTACTGAACGGTATACTGTACTGTACTAGTACCAAGCATAGGTCGAAACACGTACAGTATTGCGAACCTTGAGAAATAGGACTCTAAATTATTGCTGAACAAAGATGCTTCTCTTAATTTTCATGTGTTTGTTTTGTGATGTTATCTTCTTGTCATTGTGTCATTTTTCTCCATCTCTGCTAACAAACATAACATCGCCATTCGATTCTGAAACTGCTCTCTGAAATAGATGATAGCTTATATTATTCAAATTTAGTTATATATATTGTTAGATTAGTAAAATTAATTCAATTAACTCAGGATTAAATTCAAAAATATCATTGCTTGAGAATAATATCATCTGCACTCATATATTATTATTGAATTACATGCCTTGGACTTCGTGAAACCATTATAGATTTGAGGCCTGCTATATAACAAAGATAATAAGAAAATCCAATATTCTGAGAACTATTCTACGATTGCATTGGAATTAAGTGTCACACTCTGATCTGACTCAAAAATTAAGATGTTACAATAAGTTACATCATTCACAGGTCTATGTTGGATGTGTTCTCCTGCGTGATAATTCATTCACATATGCATAATATATTTCAACGTCGTTCTTATGTTTACTTTGTACCTGTGCAACAGAAGGAGGGACTAATGCATGCATAAACAATTGTCACTGTGTTGAGATCAATATCCTTTCTAACCCTTATTGGATCTGCTAAAGTTAAGCAACATAAAGAAAAGACATATATTGGATCTGAAGTATAAGAATGAAGCCTATGTAACAAGGACAAGTGTGGTTAAACTATTAGAGCAATGGTAAAGAAATAATACTAAAAACCGAGCAAAACATCTAATTAAATATTGAATGAATGATTAAAAAAAGATGAAAAGAAATCGGAACGTATAAATCATTGTCTTAATGTGAATTCTAATCCTCTCGTGTCGGTATAGGTAGAAAATCTATACTCATTGTCCAAATGAACGTATAAATCATTCTTATTATAATCATGCGTGGTTGTTGTTCTTATTATTATTATTATTATTATTATTATTATTATTATTTTTTTTTTTTTGAGAAAATAATAAGATGGGGACATATCTTTGCGCAATCACAGCAGGTGTTTATTGTATTATTAGAGGACACCACAGGCGCAGCATCCATCATAACTGGACGCTCACACAGTTCCAGTTCACACGGAAGACGACGCCACCAAAGTAGACGAGATGGAGTACAGACGACGATGAGGGCACACGTAGTCCTTCACCCGAGCCCTATAGTTATTGGTCAGGTCAAAGTATCTGTTCCATAGCATAATTCCTCCGTACTTCTCTGAGGGCTTGACGAGGGGAAGAACTTTATTTATGAGGTCATCAGGTGAGACGTAGCCACTTCCAGCCTCAGGAGAAGCAAGGAGTCCGAGGAACACCTTGCTTACGTTTACGGAAACCCACTGGTTCCATACCTGAACAAAGGTGTCAACGTTGCTGGGGGAGTACTCACAGTAGTTGTTGTAGAACTGCACAAACAGGTAGTCCAAGAGACCGGTGTCGATCGCAGGTTGAAGGTGTGCGTCTGGGAAGGGGCACTGTGGCACCGCGCTCAGGTAAACTTTCTGCTCCGGCGTGCTGTAGGCCTTCAAGTAGCGAACAAGATCGTCGTAATAAGCGGCACCCCCTATTTCGATGTCCAAGTCTACTCCGTCCAAGACGGCGTTCCCGAGGGGTCGATTGGCGGAAGAACCGCCCAAGAAATTGTTTCAGATGTAGGTGGCGACCTCCCTGGCATCCTCCTCGGACACCAGGTTGTAGTTGCCGATGGCACCGCCCAGGGAGAGCATCACCGTGACGTTGTGGTCCTGCTGGCATGAGATGATGTCGCTGCTCAGGAAAGTGCAGCCGCCGCTGTTGGGGTCACAGTGGCCGGCGAGGTTCATCTGTGGAATCCGGCTGTTTCCGAACTGGTTGAGGAAGGCTATGAGGACGTACTTGTAGTAGCCGGTGGCACAGGCTTCTCGTAAGCCTCTCTCGTAGCCGTTTTGGCCCCAGTAGACTGCGATGCATGATGGTTCGGCACGCAGTCTTCCGGTGAGTGCAAGCAACAGGCACAGGACTGCTAGTTGCAGTGGTGGTAAGCTCGCCATATTGAACCACGAGGATGCTGCTCTCTTCCTTCCTTCCTTCACATAACTAATCCATGGCATACTACTCTCTTATATAGGAGAAGTGGTTAAGAGGAGACTTGTCCTTCTTTTGTCATTTGTCATTCACTGTCTAAATTTCTCGTCATATGATTCCAATATCAACGTCGAACAGTCATTTCTCTTTCTTTTGGATTTTGGATCTTGCGAAGGGTGGATGTCAACACACGATATCAGTATTGAACACTTTCGAAGGTAAGAGATAAAAGAAGTTGGTGTCGGGTGCCTCTCAATTATTGTTGCCCGTCTCTCAGTTATTGTAAGGACACCCGTTGATATCCCATGCATGCACTACAAATGTCCTTCTTCTACTTCTCGATATCCCATGCATGCACCACAAATGTTACCTTCTTCTTCTCCCATGCATTATCCCATGCATGCACTACAAATGTCCTTCTTCTACTTCTCGATATCCCATGCATGCACCACAAATGTTACCTTCTTCTTCTCCCATGCATGCACCACAAATGATATCCCATGCATGCACCACAAGTGTTATCATGTTACCTCAAACTCATACACTATTTACTTAATGGCGTCCAAGAGCCTTTTTTTTCTTTAATATATTTTTTTTCTCAATAATAATGGAACAAAAATAGATGAATAGAAAGACACTAATAATATAAAATAAAAAATAATTAATAGGTGCTCAAGATGAATACTTCCAAGATGAAAACCTTTCAGCTTCATGACTCATGAAAAATACTCCTATGGTAAAGGTTTCTCACCTTCGCTCATTATTTCTCATGTGGACGATGGAATCATACCATAAAAAATGAGTCACACGAAATAACTCAATTTTAAATTGATTCATTTTTTTATTAATTTTAATCACGATATTTTGGTCTAAGTGTAAAAACCAAAAGGACAATTTTAAAAATAAAAAATATAATAACATTGAATCGAATATATAATCACAATATTCTTGATTTGATTTTTTTTTCCATTTTTGCCGTTTACTTTTATTTTCTCATCGCTGAATAAATATTATTGATAATTTATTACATGATACAAATATCTTAAATTAATCAAATTTACTTAATAAAAAAAATTAAATTGCTCTTGCATCGTCGAGGATTAGATGAGTTCCTTTTTTCTTTTCTTTGGAATATTATGAGAGGATTAATTGGGAGTTGCCACCACTGATTATAACATGCATGAGATGTGTGGGTTCTTTTTCCTTGCCATCGTCTTCGACGTAATGCCCACCGCAAACTAATGGGGTGGGCTTTCTTGTCCTCGTCTTCTTCTTGGGGGATTTTGGACGTTGCGAAAAATAAACATAGGACTCTAAATTATTGCTCAACAATGGTGTTTCTCTTAATTTTCAGGTGTTTGTGTTTGGTGTTATCTTCTTGTCATTGTTGTCATTTTCCTCCATCTCTGCTAACATAACATCTCTATTCGATTCCAAACCTCTCTCTGTAATAATGGATGATAACTTAAATTATCTTGTGGAATATAATTAAGTCAGGATTAAGTTTCTAAAATCTAATTAAGTTTCTAAAATCTTAATATATAATTAGGTATATAAATTATGTGATTGATAAGATTACCATGTTAGCTTTCTTTCTCATCCAAGCCTATCGATTATTGCCAAGATTTATTGGCTAGTTTGAAGTACTAGAATTATAAAATTATTTTATCATGCAATAAATACCATATAAACGTCTCCTAGGCATAGTATTCCAATAGAATTTTCTTAGTTAAGTAATGATCAATACAATTCTCGTATATACTTAAAAATATAAGACTTTTCAATTATACAATAATACGATACTCATTAAAATATCTTAATAAAAATAATAAGAAAACCAATATTCTGAAAACTATTCTATGATTGCATTGGAATAAATGTCATCATTTGTTCAGACTCAAAATACTTAAGTCAAAATTAATAATAATACTTTTATATTGATAGTAGTCAATCTAATTTTTTTATCCATTTTCAATTTAAGATGTTACAATAAGTTACTATGATGTTACTTCTTTATCCAACACCTATATATATATATATATATATATATATATATATATATATATATATATATATATATATATATATATATATATATATATATATAATGTGACACATATTTTGCTTCTTAGATTATTTATCAGTGTTTACTTAATAATATTTTCACATTTGAACATCTATCAGATATTTAAATACCATCAAACCAACTTCCTAAGATTTCCATTTAGGGAGTATGAGATGCGAGCCAACGATCTTGCCACATAATGTAATCGGACGGTTTTGATTTATTACAAAGCACTCTCGCTGTTCTAAACTTAACAGTGAATCCCCATCATTTGCATATAAAAGGGTCTGCTCCCTCGAGACGGTTCTAACGAACGCAATGGCTTTGCCTCGCGTCTCCTCCTCTTCTCTTCCTCCGCTCTCTCTCGTTTCCCACCGACTTAGGGTTCCGGATCTAGGGTTTATTCGCCTTTGTCCTTCTCGTTCCGAGACCCTCGAGCGCCCCTTGTTCCTCGACGGATCCCCTTCGTCCCGCCGGGACCCTCTCGGAATGATCCGCCGGTAAGTTCCCTTGCCCCTGTCTTGGTTCGTTCATTTTATCCGTGGAATTTATTCTTTTGGATCATGTTCTGCGGTTTCTGCGACTTTTGTGGTTTAGTTTGGGATGTGTTGATTGTATGTCCGGATCTCGATCGTTTAGTTCTTGAATGTTGTTAAGATTCAATGTCTCGGTTCGTCTATCTTTTCGGTCTGTCCATCTAGATTCCAGTTATTCTATAGCTGCAGGTTGAAACCAGGTGCTTTTGTATATGGATCACGTCCGTTTTAGCTTAGTGAATGGTATTAATATTCGATTTTCTTGGTCTGTGATTATCTTGCTTATTGTAATTGATTAAACTTATGTGACATTTAGTTTGTTGTTTCACGGATCATATTATTGCAATCGAGGCTCGTCTTAATGATAGTTATGGAATCTTTCATGTTTATTTGTTTTTTTTTTTTTGTGATTTCTGTTTGGTCTATGGGGATTTGGGAGAAATTTGTGGTGTTGTTTTGTATGGTTTTTTTAATTTTTTAGTTTACTTCTGTTTGATTAGAAAGTAGCAATCTAGAGCAATATCATCGTGGCAGAGAAAGAATAGACAAGCACAGTTGTGGACATGTGATTCTTGACTGGAATTTGAAATAGTGTTGCTGGCTGGATACTGTTGCAGAATAGCAAAATGATGGTGCCTTCTATATATAAACGAGGTGGAACATCTTGAAAATTCTATTTTTAATGTTTAAATACTTTTTCTTCTCACAATATGAGGCGCATTTGAAAATTTTAGATGAAGACGACGCATTTGGTCTTGCAATATTGCAATTAGCTTCTCCTTTTGTCTGCACTACAACTGAGTTTATATTTGTAGCATCAGAAGGGAAGAAAGAATGACAAGAATAATGCTTCTAGTAATCATGTAAATCCCAGTTTTTGATACATTAACTCGTGCCTTCTGATATCGCGTCTTGACAAATTGAGAGGTCTCGAGTTTAACTAGATGGGTTTTATTTATTTTGGTACAAAGACTGTTTGAGTTCTCGCGCATGACAGTCTCCTTCTGTGGTTAGGGTTGGTTCTCATTATTCTCATTTGGTGCGATTCTCCTCCGAGGTATGGATTCATCAGCTACATTACTCTGCTGCATTGGGTTTTAAGTTAACTCCGCAAACTTTCTTCTACAGGCTCCTTTTGCAATTGTTTTGGGTTCAGTCAGAGAAAAATTGTGCTGATGACATAGTGATATGTGAAATCAAAACAATATCTGCTTTCTACATTTAAAGCTGAGAAGCAGAATATTTTATTGATTATAGAGATCTTTCTGCTCATAATTTATGCACATTCGTAATTATGCCAATCAAGATGAGCAATTAACAGTTTGAGTAGCGAGGGTGTGACGTAGGCTCTGTATTCAGCTTCATGATACCACAATGGTTAAGATATTAAGTACAAGAGTAGATATAAATGCCTAGTTGACTTGTCAAATTCGGTGACAAATAGCTTTTCGATATCAAATCATGGATGTGTTTTCTATCAAGGAGCTTGTATGTATTTATAAATGGTTAGAACTATTATGTGGTTTTATACGAGATGGTATTCCCTGTGTTTCGTTGTTGTTCTGTACTGACCCTGTCAGAAATTGTTTCCTGTCAGCCATCAGAACAGTATGATGAGGATTGTGATACACTGACTGTTTGGCTAAAGCAAGGTTCAGATCTTTCAGCATTTGTGCATTGTGCTTCAGAGGACCATATGAAGGCATTATTTGACCTGGTTAAGCGATTCCTTACCATTTTGTTCTTATCATGCATAAACCATGGTTTCATTTCCTTGAATCCATTCTTTGCAGATTATTTTGTTTCTGTTAACTGTTTCCTTATAATAGCAAAGAGAAGGTAGTCTGTGTTTTGTCAATTTCTGCCTGAGGATTTAGGTTTGAAGGAATATTCTGTTTTATCAACTGCAAATACATAATAGACTAATAGAGTTGAACATTAAGTTTCTGAACGCTTTGATATTTTTTCCTCATAAAGATTTACTGGTAGGTGATCGATGATGCAGCACTATATCTTGATTCTTTTAAGCAAAGAGAAAGGTCTTAGGTTTTGGATATGTTGTTTATATTCAGTGTATGTGCTGAAAGAATGGAGTATGCAGCACTCTTAATTAACTTATGTGCATCTTTTATGTAAACATAAATATGTAAACAAAGGAGGTGATTGTGAAATTTGACCTAGTCGTTTGTGGAGAAACCACCATAACAAATTGGCCCCCTTGATGAAGCCAAAAATAAATAAATAAATAAATAAAAGAAAATCCCAAAAAACAAAGACTAGTCTCAACTCTACTCGCTCATTTGAAATGCCCACAACAGAATCAATTGACCTTTTCTTTATTAAGATATCCTTGTAGGAAACTTTCTAAGTTCATCAAAAGATTTCTCTTGTTTCCCTATCAAAACGAGCCAGATCTGCAAATAGTAGCTCTAATAACAAATTTTCCACTTTTCAGTCAGCTTCTTCTGGGTCCTGTGTGTGTAACTATATGCATCCATGTGTGCACCTATGCGCATGGTTTCTTTGTATCTTTCTAGGCCACTTTATTATACTCATGTGATGCAGTCTTGATTGCAGTTAATATAGTCATATATGACAAAACTGGTATATTGTATATTTTATTGCATCCAGATCAAGCTTCATGTTTCTAAACTGTTGTTTTGTCAATTGGTTTGGGAGTTGGAAATATTCCTTTGACGTCTATGGGGTGAGATTAGTACGCCAATTATAATTTGTTATTGGTTTTTCAGCTGATTTCAGAGGAAAAGGGAAAATAGATGGTCTTCCTCTGGTCAGAAATGTCCATTAAACATGATCTCTTGATTCTGAGTTCTTAATATCTAGTTTTTTATCTTGCAGCTGGAGATTTTGAAGGATCTTGAAGTTGTTGTGGTTAAAGGAACTGTAGAGTGTGAGGCTTCTATTTTACTAAGATCAGTGTTTATTACAAGATTGTGAGTGATCATGTAATTAGTTTGAATATTCCTATAATCATCTGATTACTTCTACCACAGTGCAAATAAAGGCTAATGTTCCTCTTTCTTTACAAGATGAATATAAAAGATTTGCAACCATGTACACAGCCTACCTTATTCTGAACTCCTATAGTATTTCATGATCATTTCTTGGCTGGATGCTCCCTCATATTTCCTTCTTTCACAAAATGAAAACATCATTTAATGGTTCAAGGTATTTGATGAATTCGTCATATACTATACAGTCACATGTAAGGAAGCTGCTTAGGTTGCATAGCTGATTCTTGTTGCTCAAACAATGGTGTAACAACATATGCAATAACCATAATATGTAGCATGGACAAATGCCAACGTTTTAGTTTAATCAGTATGAGTTTGTGACTTGCTTATTCTATTTCTACTGACAATTTGAAGGAGATATCTTCATAAAAGACCAGTAGATATCTTGAGGCTTTTATGAAAAAGAATGTCCACGAGCCATACTTCGAAGCATTTTTCAGTAAAAATATGCTGATCATTTGCTTTGATAATTAAGGTGCTCTAGTAACTTGAATTGTCCACATAACAATATCAGTTTGATACTTGCCAGTGCAATGGAAAGCATTGTTTTCTGTTATGCATCAAAAATACCTCAAAAAAAAAAAGACAGTAGATAGCCATTGAAAAATCTTTATATTTAATTTAGTTTCTTTTCTCATTGTTTGAAACTTGCATTGACATCAGAGCCCATCAGTTTTTTTGCATTCTGTTATTAATGCTTAAGCAGAAAATGATTAGTATATTTCTAAATCGTATCATCAAACTCTTTCTTCGATAAATTATGCCTGAGCATCCTTCTTTTATATTGGTACTGTCAATTTTCCCACCTTAAGGATATTTCTTGGATTTGAAGTGACATGGTCTCAATGTAACTGGTAGGCCATGCAAAGTTGAGTATCTTGGTGAGCTCATTAAGAACAAGATGGCCTCCACTGATGTAGTACAGAAGTATCCAAAAGTATGATATGGTTTTTTTATTGCTCTATTACCTTTAAATCCTGATTGACTTAATGTCTTATGGTGATATATTTCTTCATGTTGACATACTTAATCTAGGTATCTGGTGAGCAAATGGGAACTGCAGAGGATATTGGAAACAAGAAGGTTAAATTCTGCCACGGCTGATATTTCCTTAACTGTATATTGTGACACGCCAATCTATTCAGGCCTGAACTATTCCGGGTTGCAAGTTCCAGGCATCATAACCAACTATCACCATTATCGTGAAATTATTAGGACATCTGACTATAGTCTCAGTTTCCGTCAAAACAAAAAAAAAGATATATTATTTTTCATTTACCTTGAAAACTTATTCATGTATGAAAAGATGAAAAACTTATTACAACATTTTTATAATTCAATCATTAGAAGTCCATACTTGAATATACTTGTAGTTACTTCATTGGCTTCTCCTTAAATTCTAGCGTGAACCAGGTTGTTTCTAAAGTGTACTAATATATTTCTGGCTGCCAGGTTCACAAGTTGGAGGTTTAGGTTCCCTATCATGCACCGTTAGCATATTGTATTTCAAATGAAGTCTTTATCTCATGTCTCTGGCTACCCTTCAAAATTTAGCATGTTTTCGGTAGGTTGCATCACTTTGGAATGGGCTGAGACTACTGAGTTTATATTATTATTTACAGCTCTATGCCGATTCTGCAACATCTTTGCGTTTTGTCTACAATGGACCAAGGACAAGGTGTGCTGCTTTCCTTTCGTTATCTTTATCGTTAAATTTTTGTTTATCATTATTCTGTCAGCACCTAGTGGTTCATATTACCAATAAATGTGTGGTGAATTTTCTTTGCTCTTGAAAGTGTCAAAGATCAGTTTCAAAGCGTAGGATCAATTCTCAGTTTAATTTGCCATATTCTCTAAGAAAAATAAAAGACCTAACATTTCATTTAAGACTACATCTTCATGTCCGGTTATTTCCTCTATGATAGTGCTTTCAGGATACCATGTAGCTCTCATTTCTTAGATAAGATCTACTCTCGTTAGTTCTCCTACAAGCGATCACCACACAGTTGATGTCAGATATCCAGGCGACTAAACCTCTCCTCTGTTATAGTGTTGTAACCTTTGGCCACTGTTTAGGTCCAAGAAAAAGCGTTGTAAACAAAAGCACATAACCTGCTATGTGTAATATTCTGATCAAACTCCAAGGAAGAAAAGGAATAATAATGTGTGTGCTTCTTGTTGCTTCTGCATTTCTCTGTACCTGTGATTATATTTTTTTGTCGTTGTGTTGGTGTCATTTCTTAACATTTGGGGATTGATCATATAAGATGCAGTTCTACTTGGTTACCTCCAATTATGAAATATGCAACCCTTTTGTGAGCTGCTGATTAGCATGAAATTCTACTCCATTAGAGATTCATTTTACCTGGATATTCTAATCATGAAATATTCAGTCTTTTTTTGTTTGCTAATAAAATGGAATTCTGCTCTATTAGAGTTAGTAGTAAAACAGGCAGTTGCCTAGTCATATTCTCAAGAGTCAAAGAGTCCCCACTCGTAAACTGCAGCATGATATATGGGAATCAGTTCTGTAGATTAGATATCGCGCACAATATGTAACCATAATGTGTGCAAATATGTTTGCCTATCACTTGCGGCTATTCTCAGGGTTCTCCTTTTTAATGATGTTAATGTCAACAGCGTGATGCTCATAGAGACGGCCCATAATCCGGCGGTGCCTTGTGAAATAATCAAGGTTCTTTCAGAGCTAAACTGCTACGTGGAGTCAGCCGTGATCGAGACTGAAGAACGTATCCATGTATTTCAATTAAAGAATTTTCTCATGTCGAAACTAACTCACATGTTAATTTCTAACAGGGCCAAGTTGCTAAAGCCAAATTCCACCTTAGCTTCGGGTTGGCAGCATTGAGCAAATTCTGGTGTCAGGTAAGTCCATATTATCGTTACCATCACTGATCAATAGTGACTGCTGAGGTCTATAACCGATTTGGAGATATTATTTCATGAGACCACATTTACATTTGCACAGTTCACGTTTTGAAAGATTACCTAGTGGTAGATAAGTATACAAAAAAAAAGAAGAAAAAACAAGAAATATCCATATTTGGTATCATCATCATTATGGATCTGAAAATTGATATGGAAGGAACTACAACTGTAAATATCACATAGATGTTGAATTGAGTAATTGAATCAACATGGTGTCACTTGCTTGTCTAAAATTGTTCAGATAACATGGCTCTCCGTGTTGTTTCGTGTATTGTAGAAGCTGAAAAGCAGTCTGCTAACACGCCTGCGGATGCTTAAGTAGAAGATATTTCTTGGCATTAGAAGCCCCCATTAAGTAGTTACCTTTTTCCCTTCTTTGACAGTGACAATTGTTAATGGGATAGATATACTTGCCCAACTACATTTTGTATATCAGTGAATATGTTGTTGCCTCTTACTGGGGCCTAAAATTGTTAGCTTAGCAATGTTATGGTCTTTCGGTGCTAGAATTGTTGGTGGGTGATGTGAGGTATTTGTCTACAACTTGAATTGAGATTAGAAATGTTACCAGAATAAGTCGGGATCCTTTTTCACTAAATCAGGTAAATATGGTGAGAATAACTTGAGAGTACGTAGGATTAAAGTTGTGCCACATCCCAGTAATATACACACCCATATCAGAGTTCCCTTCTCTTCGTCGTGTCTTCTTTCAGCATATAATTTAGCCCTGCAGAGTCTCTAGTTGTAACCGTGACCGACGGATATATATATATATATATATATATATATATATATATATATATATATATATATATATATATATATATATATATATATATATTCTGAGGGTGTGGGAGATGCAAGTGCTACGAAGGGTGAACTACTACATCCTTGGGTAGAAGTGGAAAGATGTCTTGCGATCGAACTCTCGCAGGTGCAAAGAACCAAGTTTAGAAAGATAAACACATGCAAATTATTGAACGACTCAAGCGGATCAGTCAATGAAGAATAGCTGCCACAAGACTTGTTGGGTCAACAACAATCACAACTCTTTTTTTTTTTTTTTTCGTTTTGGAGTGGCCATCCTTTGATCTTTTAGGAGTGGCTGGGGTAGGAGTGTCGACAGAGACACAGAGGTCTATGGCCGACTCATGGATTAGAACCTAGTGGACGGCAGATGAACAAAGGGAAGAAGCAGGAGAAGACAGAAAGCCGTGGGGGCGTCCGGAGAACCAAATGAAATGATGATGGTTGGGCGGGCTCGACATTAGTAATGACTGCAATTTTTTAGTTCCAGCGAAGAATTCTTCATTAATTTACAGACAACTTTAGACTACCGTCAGAGCTCAGCTCAGAGGATGATATCGGTCCAAGTACAACACGAATCTTTTCACCCACCGAAGCTAGCAAGTTGGTCTGCACTTCCACCAGCCTTCCTCAGCGCAGGCTAGTAGTGATTAAGATGCTCGGAAGAGTAAAGTGGGACACTAAATGAGCGTCGTGAGCTGGATTTCTTCTTTGCCCCACGACAAAGGTGGGGGAACTTTGGGCATTTTGTCATAAACCTGGCGTGCCGTTTCTGGGATTCCCGGTCCTAGGGATGTTATCGGGTATAATCCACCTTTGACTCGATCCGATCCATGATGGTATTTAATTGGTATAAGATATATATAGTTTTGTGGATCGAGGAGGATTCATATCCGACCCGATAAATTTAATGGATCCATTACCTGTTATCAAGTCAACTTAAGACCAAGTAAGGGAATTTTGTGGGTCCATTGCACTCTGACTTGGATTGAGCATTGCTTTTTTGCTCTCTGTATTTAAATAAAGCAATGTCATCATGCTTTCTCTTTTTGTCAAAAGGGCAAAAAGAAAGGGAGAAGAGGCTTGTAGTTTTGGTTGGGACATTGAAATGTTTTACCGATTGTGTAAAAAGTCACTCATTTTCCCCCTTTTTTTTTTATAAAAAAGATGTGGTCTTGGCTTCTTCTAATGTTCTTTTTTCTGCTTTCCAAGCATCCCTTTGTCCAGCCTTGGGAAACCAAATGTAGGGGTGCAAATTTTTCTAGAGAAAACTAATAGAAACCCCAAAGCTAGAATATTCCTGTAGGGTATTCTTCAATTCATCATGTTTCCTCTTCGATTCATCTCTCTTTTCCATTCAGGAGCAGTATCATGGTTCAAGTGTCAACCTCATACAGGATATAGCACCAGAAATCAACAGGAGTCCCACTGCATATAATTCTTGAGCAAGCCTTGTTAAAGTCAGTAGATCAGATAGTAATTTCCTTGAGTACAAGAATATTCACAACACAGTAATTTCCTTGAGTTACTACGACCATGATGGATCCCAAGTACATGACCTAAATCTTGCAGTGACAAATTTCAAAAGTGAACAATAGTTGTGTTTCAGAACCCTTGAAAATGGAATTGAAACTGATACTGGTCCATCCAGTGCTCATAATGCCACAACCAACACAACATGTTGCTTTGAATGCATAAAAGCAAGATGAGCCATTTTGCAGTGAAATGCTACACTCGAAGAGTTTTTTATTGTGAATTTTTGCAACAGCTTTTCTTCTTACGAAAGAAAGCTCAGTTGTTGCAAAAGCATAATGTGGTAAATATTGATACTGGGTTAAACTATTAATCATAATACTGAGTTCAGTGAAATAACAAAACTTTCTTTACACGTACCATAAATTAGACATAAAAGATGCATCTTTTATGTAAACTGTTTGCTAACTTGGCTGCAGTTTATGACATAAAAGATGGCATAAACTATTTGCCAAAATCTAAACAAGGATAAATAATAATGACATAAAAGATGCAAAATATTTGTTGTGTGAGTTGTAGAAAATCCAACCCAGCTGAGCTGCTTCCTGAAACAACGGGTCGGAGAATAAGCTAGAGAAGCGATGGGAATGATGCAGTGCAGTGCGTGCCATGTCAAGGACAATGCGAAACATTGATGAAGCTATCAGCTACTTAATATCACGATAGGTCACACACAACCAATCTAATTAGATTTGCTAACTCTATCGATTTAATTCCATGGCGGCAGCTCACATATGGCGGTTGCTGTAATCAACAGACAGTCAGTCTGCAGTGAAAACAACTTAACATGATTAGCATTAAATCTCCCCGATCTTATCGGGGAGAGCCGAAGAAGAGTCATTTCCCTCTCAAGTCACGAATTCCTTATGCAATATCAGAATTATATGTGTGCTTGACCAAGAGAGATCTCTTGTGTAACCCATTCAATCAATCCAGCTTTTCGAACACAATCCACAGATTCATCAACTAATGGAGAACTATCATATATGGGACAAAGTTTCCTTTTTTTTACAAAAGAATCGACATGATGTAAATCTCAAAACCCTTATCAACATTAATTATTTGCACAAACAACATCGAAAATTAGACATGGCAACTCAAACTACATCTTCGACTCACGAACAATCTATCGAAAATCTACCAAACAATCTGACTAACAATTCTTTTTTTTTTTCCTTCTTTTTGCAAGATTTTTCTATCACAAATTGGTGAATTGCAACTTATTCGATCCGAGCAATCATTTCAATGGTAGAATACTACTGGAGGAACCTTGAATCCAAAGTCCTCGAGGAAGGGTATTACCTGCGGCTGCTCCACCAGGTCCCTGTACAAGGCGTACTCCGCCTCGTAATCATGCAAGTCCAGCTCCGCCTTCTGGTTCGTGTGGTAATGGTGCTTCGCCTCCGCCGACTTCCCGAAGCCAAAGACGCTGACTTGGTCGCAGATCCCCAAGGCCAGCATCACCGCCTGCATCCCCGACGAGTAGTGGAACATCTTCTCGTCGTGGACCTTCGTCCACTCCCCCGGCGGCTTCCCTGTTGTGTCCACGAACGTCTTCAGAGAGTAGTACTTCACGATCCGGGCGCAGAGCATGTCGAACCGCACGTCCGTGATGAGGAGCGGCGCCTTGTGGGACGAATTGCACACGGCGTAGTCGAGGAAATGGACGGGTTGGCAGATGTACATGACGATGGGGACGCTCTCGCCGTACGGATGACAGAAGCAGCCCGGCCTTCGAGCGCAGAGGTGGAGGATGTTGCTGTTGACGAAGGAAAGGCCGGTCTTTGATCCGACCTTGTGGTTGTACCCGCTGACGCGAGCGTTGTTGAGGCGGATCACCAGGTCGTGGCCGTCGATCAGGCCGCCGTGGTCGTTGTTCAGGAGGATCCCGCTTTTGCCGACCACGGCGCAGGAGCCGTACCGCTCTGTTTTGGTGTCGGGGCGGCCGTGGTGGCGATCGATGGGGCGTTTGATGAGCTCGACCAGCTCCGACATGACCCCGGGATGGAACCGGCGGGGGCCGGAACCAGTCACGGAGGGGGCGGCGGAAATCGGGCAAGGCCCGGTAGTCCTTGGGGCCCCGGAGCCGGTGGGGAAACCGGGGCTCATTCCGACGCAGCACCTCCAGGTGGTTCTCCTGCCGCCAGTCCAAGTGGGTCCGGAGCCGCCACCCGGCCACGCCACGGTGGCCAGAGGGGAAGGTCCCGTCGAGGAGGTCGTCGACGTCCTTCCGCAGCTCCGCCTCCCCGGACTCCACCGCCGCCAACCTAAGAAGCGTCGCGTTGGCCGGAGGGGCCACCTCCGGCCGCCGCTCGCGCCGCCTGCCGTCCTGCACCGCCGCCCGGAAGCTGAGGACAGAAAACACAGCGACGAGGATCAAAAAGCTGAAGGGCAAACGGAGGGATCGCTTCATCCTCGCCGCTAGATCGACGGACCCCAGGAAGAGCCCCTCATTCTGGCCCAAGATCGCATCTTTACATCCGGAGACGCATTCCTCCGAATCGGGGCACCAAAGGTGGCGACTTGGGGGTGGAACGGGGAAGCTTCCACTGATGAATCTACGAGGGAGGTATCCGCATCGCCATGGATGTGAGTCTCGAACGCCGGGAGCTCGAAACGAGAGGCGAGCAGATGTTGGGGATCACTCGATTGGGTTTCATGTAATATTGTAAGCGCCCGAAGGATTTGGGGAGCTTCTTGCGTGCACAACAACTTACCCGTTAGCTCGTCACCCAACAAAATACACGCGTCTTGATTGCAAGACATTTTGGGGCCCCAATTAACCACATCAGAAGGATCCTAACAATCTCATTAGTTAGGTGGATAAATGGGTAGGAAGAATAGGGAGAAAGGAACTGCCCCCGATACTGCCTTCCCTGGCCAAGTCACAATTTGTATGTATGTATTTGATAGGAATCCTTCAATCTTGATAAAGATTGGAAGATGGTTAATCCTATTATTTTGTGGCTTATGAGATCCCAATCCATCCATCCATCGCATGCACAAACATCCTAACAGGTTTCCATCTACCAAATTATCAGTGAAATAAATGCTTCATAATTATTATTCTTGCTTTACTAAGAGCAAATAAATTCATACTTTCATGGTCTTCTCTCAGCTTGTCCTTCACCAAAAGAAAAAGGTAATGGTGAAGGGTATATGTTTTAATTATTCTTTAGATTTATTTTGCTGTCATTTATCATCACAGTTTAAGATAGGATTTTAGATTAGTTTTGTTAATTTTGTTACCATTGAGTAATAATGAGAAAAAGAATATTTTCTCCATTTAATTATTTTCCTCCACTTTCTATTGATCAAACAGTTTTTGACTTGTGGTGTCACAACAATCTTTTTTTTCTTGTCTACCAACAATGGTAACTTTGTAGATTGGATTGCCACCACCTTGGATGGTTCATGGAACTTAGTAAAGATCTCAAGAACAAGAAAACAAAAAAAAGGGTATGCAAAGTCTATGGAAAGATAAGATTAGTTTGAGATAATGTGTTTGCCTTGAAACTATGGGCAAGTTGAATCCACATATGTCCATTTGTACAATGTGAATGATGGTGATTTCTTTTTCTTTTTTCCTTCTCTTTCAAACATGTCTCTTGCAATAAGATATCTTATTGTGCTTTGAAAAGGACATAAAAATAGGGACAAGATTGCTTCGCTTTTTTCCACGGTCGAATTTGATCATTTTGGAGTTATTAACAACCCGATCAAAATCTATATCCAAATCCATCTAGAAATTTGAACATTTCCATCAATCTAATATTTCATATACAATTTCATGTTTTTTTATCTGAAACTTCTAAATAAGGTCTTATCTCAAACATCACATTTTATTCGTGTGAGTATGATTAAAGAATCTAGAAGAAATAATTATTAAATATTTAAATCTAATATAATTTTTGAAGACTATGACTTTGATTATATTTTGTTCTTTGGTCAAAGTTAGTTAAATCTATCCCGATTGAATTGGATCATGGATTTGTTAGATTTACTATACTCTTAATAAATATTTTATTAAAAAAATAAAATCACCTTACAATTTGGTCAAAGACAAAATTGCTTTTATACCCTTATAAGTTCAATTTTAATTTAATTTTATCTACTTAATATGAAAAGTAGCTCAACGATGAGTCCTTTTATTCTATCGATGAATAACTCATTAATTATGAAGCCAAAAGTCACAATCCGAGTTTGATAGGCTAATTAACGTATCAATTTTGTTTAACCCAAACTATTGATGAAAGTATTTAAATTAAATTTAATAATAATATACTCGTGAGATTTTTATAAATTAATTTTAATCTTTCTTCATATATAGGATTAATTGAGGTGTTTTAAGATAAAAGATAAAAGTGACAAAGAAAGATAAAAAGAGTATTAAGATGAACAACCTTAGTGACGGAGATGAAGAGGTCAAAGGAAAAAGAGAGGGGAAGCAAAGTGAGGGTAGGGAGGTAGAAGTAACAAAACATAAGCTAAAGATAATTTCATTGTTTAAAACATAAAAAAATAATTTTATTATTTTAGAAAAAAGGAATGACATATAAAAATTCATGAAAAAGAGGATCTAATCGAAATAAAAAAAATAAAAAGATTTTTTTTAGAGGACTTACCCTTTGCCATTTATCCTTATAAATTTAAACTCTTAGACAAATTCTGCATTAGAATTTCTAATTAATCAAGTTATTTAATATTTTACAGAAAACATATTTGCGTTCTACTCAACCTCCGTTAACTCATTATCATTTGGCTCCACTCAAAACTTTAATTGACATTAATATCTTTTAGGAAGTCGTATTTTCAACTTAATCAACTAATGCTAATTGTAGTTAGCTATATTAACTTGAATTATATATATATATATATAAGATTACAAATGAACAAAGAATACGTTTCTGACCCAATCGTACCTGGTGAATGATTCAAGATAACATTGCCACGTGTTAAATTGTCTAGTGGAGCCCAGTTTTCTTCCAATGAAAGACGTCACCCGTCGATGTGGAATCAATGAACGGGTGAGGAAAAGTATTTCTGTTCTCCCTCCGAAGAACGCCCCCCCCACCCTCTCTCTCTCTCTCTCTCGCCGTCGTTGCCGCCAGGCTTCCCCTCTGCCCAAGCAAGGCCATCGGTGCCGTCTCTACCTCGGCTTACATCGATCTCCTTCCCCCCTCGGTGGCGCTCGCCCTTCGCCCGCATTCGCAGCGGGTATACGATCTCGCCCTGCCTATTTTCTTGTTTGGAGTTTGTCAAAATTTGGGTAACAGGAGATCCCTCCCGCTTCTAGTATATTGTAGGTCTCAGGACAACCTATACGAAGAAGGCGATGAAGAGATCCGCAAGGCTGGTTGCGATAACCTATCTCTTGGGTAGGACTCCAAATCCTAATTCATGTTTGATCAGGGGGAGCAGCGGATGCTATCTCTATTCTTCTCTTCGTGCAATCTCTTCTGCGTCGATCCCTCTTCCTCTTCGGAATCAATGGCCCTTTTCTCGAAATCCATCCAATTCATGGGCATCGTCACCGTGGATTCGGTTCGGAGGTCAGATTGCCTTCTGTTGTCTCTTCTGTTCTCATTTGTTCCCAAAGTTTCCGCAATTATAACATCTTGATTGCCTTTGGCATCATTGTGTTGGTCAATAAGCTCAAAAGGTACTTTTGTTGCATTTACTTATAAGTAATTAGGACGATAATAATGTTGCGCATTCATTTGTTAGTGAATGGTCTCATACGACGATGATGCAAGACAGTACGAGGACATAGCACATTGAGTGCCCATACTTTTGGGTTGATCGGTATCCCTCGTGTCTATATGAGCTCTTTATTAGGCAGCTGTTTAGGCTTATTTCTTCCCCCTAATAAGTACAAGTAGTGATATGGCAGGTCCTGAGGAACCGGCTAGCTTAATCAGGAAGGTAAATTAATTGGTCAACACACTACTCGCAGCTTCTCTGTTTGATTAATAATCTCATATGTAGGTTTCGGGTAACTTATTTTCATCTTATCGGGAGTGAGAATGCTCATACTACTTTTAAAATTAAGTTGCATGGTTAATTGTATATGCTTCTATCTTTGGAACTTCTTTGCATGTTTTCCTTAACAATTCTTTTTCATTTTGTTATCTTTTCTTTAATCAGTTTCAAAGATCTATGACAATCAAAGTGTAAGAAACTAACATTAGCATCCATCAGGAACTTACTATCTGATTGGAATAGTCACTGTTGCATCTGCAACCTTAAGTCTTTAACCTGATGTTATGCTGATGTCACTTGTGTTATCGTGTGTTGTAACATATGATGAAGCTACTGTCTCTTGCAGAAATTTGCGGAAGACTTACTTTTGCTCTGATCATTATATGCACAGGACAGAGGAGGAGCCTGTTTATCCAAACACAGTCGACACCCAATCCATTGTCTCTCATGTTTTATCCAGGACAACCGGTAATGGAAGCTGGAAGTGCTGATTTTCCCAATGCTCGTACGGCTATGACTTCGCCACTGGCTAAATCTATGTTTGAAATTGATGGTATATTTTCTTTTCTGTTTCATCTCTTGCTATTCTTAGACTTGTAACAGTGAGCTTGGATGACATGTTAAATGTGCTTTTTATTCATATTGAATTGGATAATTATCCATTGATGGTATCTTTCTTTTACATCAAATCTCTAGAAACATAGTTGATTCGTTGCTCAAATAACTTAGTATACTCTATTATGTTGATAGCTTATCTGTTGGTGTTATAAATATCATTTATATATTGAGTTCATTGTTTTGTCTTGTTTTTTGAAATTGTGATTCCTCTTAATAATTTCTTGTTCCCTATATCACGTATGGTATTTGTAGTTGTTATTATTATGTCTTATGCTTATGTGTATTTTGTCAAAATTTGCATTTTACATTTCTTAAATGTGGGTTATGTGGATACTGAAATCTATGTCTTTTTATCTAATTGCTGGGTAAGTAGTATCAATCATCTTCACGTAGGTTACAGTTGGGAGAATCTTTCTACACAATCAAGTGTTTTACTTTGGCTTCGATAAGTTCTCCAGGTATGAGGATAAAACAACAATAGCACGTAGGGGTGTGGATATAATAGTTGCTGTTTGCATGCACGTCATGTCCTACTTTTATCAGTTTTCTGTGTTGACCTATTAGTATCATATTGTGTTCCATTTCCCCCTTTCCATGTCCATGCTTCATATTTAACCAGCCACTGCTACATGATACAACTCTCTGAAGGAAGGGTCATGCCCCTGGTCAACACTTCTCATCTCTGAGAGTGGGTTGACACCCCTGGTTAACACTTGTCATCTCTGAGAGGGCATGATCCCTTTGGTTGTTGGCGAGGTGAGTTTGGAATCAATCTGAGCCTGATTCAGGTCTATGGGTGTAGAGATAGGTTCTGTTTTTTCAAAATTTTAATTGCTTGCATGCAATTTTGATATAACTAAGCCATGTAACATCTAAGTGATTTTAAACTATCTCATTGATGAGAGCTATGGTTATGCAAGACAAAGCTCTGGCGCAGTGTCGCACAAGCAGGGCAATTTCGTCCTAGGAATCCTAGGAAGAACAGAAGTTTTGCTTATTAAGTTGTAAGGTGTTTGTGCAAAAGGATGTTTTATGAGGTTAAGTTCCTTCGGTGTATTATCCAGATATCCTTATTTCTTGCTGGATTTTTAATCCATATGCTTATCAGCATACTGCTCCTTTTCTCTGTTACAAATGACTGAACACATTGCAAATAGACACGCTGAAATTTGATTGAATTTTCATTAATCCAGGAATCTCAAGAGTTTTCTTCGGATCAGATTTTGTCACGGTAACAAAGTCAGAAGAAGCTTCATGGGATTTTCTGAAGTCCGAGATTTTTGCAGCAATAATGGACTTCTATTCATCTGGAAAACCACTTTTTCTCGACTCAAATGTTGCAGCTTATATGGACACAGCAATCCATGAGGTATCACATATGCACTTTGGTTACGGAATATTCAATTATTGCTACAGGTATCATCATATCTAAATAATATGCAAGTGACCAGAATTTGTATGCCAAGATGGTTCCTTCTGTAATTAAAAGAATATAGTTGAGCTAGTTATGGATCAGTTGTAATTGGAAAACAAAGATCTTGAACAAGTAAACGAATTGAATGGTGTAACATAACTAAAAGTTTGTAGGTGCAGGATGTTTAATGGTCGGCTCTCTTCTAGCATGGTAGTTTTCTCCATGAGGAGAAAAATTATTCAGCTCAGTGCAAACTAGATGTGTTGCCTGGAATTACAGTTTAATATTGACTTTTTACTGTACTTTTATATTGTTGGTATAACTTGTTTTTTTTACATTTAGGACCTAATATACTATCGGCATGCTGAATTTTGTGCTATTCTGAGGCCAAGCATTACTTTTGTAGGATGATTCAGAAATTGTTGCAATGATCAAAGAATTACTAGAAACACGAATTCGACCTGCAGTGCAGGACGATGGTGGGGATATTGAGTATCATGGATTTGATCCGTATTTCTCTTCTTTGCTCTCATCAGACCAAAAAATAAGCTATACTCCCATGTCGATTCAGCGGTAGCTTGATTTTACTTAATGTTTGCTCTTCTTCAGGGATTCTGGGATAGTCACGCTAAGAATGCAAGGTGCCTGTAGCGGCTGCCCAAGTTCATCTGTGACATTGAAGTCTGGCATCGAGAATATGCTTATGCATTATGTGTCGGAGGTAATATCATGACATCCATTTGCTTCGAGTGCCACCGCATGTCCTTCAGAATTCAAGTATGCTAAAATGTTTTAGCTCTTCTACAACTTTCCATCTCATAGGACGAGGCAGTTAAGAATCTTGACGGAAACGGACGTTCCCAAATAACAGTGACACATCACTTTGTATTATTAATAATTTCTTATATATAAAAAGTTTGTCTGGTTTATTTTTGTTCTCTTTTGATCGATAGGTCAAAGGGGTTGACCAGGAGCTAGATACGGATGAGGGTGCTTCGTCAAGCGGTCAAACGGAATAAAATGTTACTGAAGAAGCCTAATCATCGAACCTCCCCCGTAGAGAATTAGTGCCTGCTGTGATTTCTCAACTCGCAGCACCATCAGCGGAGAAATCTGGAGTTATAGTCGAAGACCGTTTAACCTCTGTATATATGTTTCATAACAGGGGAAAAAGATAACCAACCGTAATGTTCGATAGCGAAGCATGTAACTATCGAAATGAGATTTTTTTTCTTCTTTTTTATCCATGGGCACATTTCCACATAAATGTTGTCTTTTTATTTCAATACTTGGCTCTTCCAAGATCATGGATAAGATGCTATTGGTAAATGCATATTTTTCTGTAGCAGCTCATTGGAACTCCCAAAGGATGATGCAGTTGTATGCAAAATAGTGAGCCAGCAGCAGCCTACGATCTGAAAAGGTCAAATAAGATGCATGTCATCAGCACCATTTTAATTCTTCTTCTTCACGAGATGTCTAAGAAGCTCCATATGAAAGAAACGTATGCATACATCATCACCAAACTCTCGGAGATTCTTATACCTTCATATTCTGATTGCATATTCTGCGTATGTCCCAAAGTAATGGGGATGAGGTGCGCAGCCCACTCAACGTGTGCTTCCGATGGCATCAACCATGGGAGGAGTCGGTGTAAAGTTACAGAACCTTCTTTGAAGACGCAAACCTGCAATCTAATGGCACCTCCACAGATCTCGATGATGCCACTTTTGATTGAATGCGGCAGCGGCATCTGATGTACTTCAAAATCACAGCCAATGTCTCTAACAAGCAAGTAAGTGCATCTGTTTCCACGGATGGGTGCGTTGGTGATGAAGCATACCGGAAAGCCTTAATGTCATCTCTCTCACTTGTCCTCTCGATTCCGACATCTTTGCCACATCTTCCGACTTGGCATTATTACGACGGAAGGGGGAGATCCCTCCCTCGGTGACGATGCAACGCAATAACCATGGAGAAGAGAGAGAGATCCCAAAATACCACCTCACTCACGGTTGCCGATGGTCGAGGGAAATGCGACGTATTCCCATCGGAGTCGGCTGATAAAGAAGTTGCACAATTTTGTTCCGTTTTATAGATAATAAATAATATTGAGTTAATAAGTATTTTTCGGATTTTGTTGTATATATATAATAATATTTTTATTTTATAAAAATTTAAAGATTAAAAAGTAAAATAAAACATTATTTTCATGTGAGTCTTTAGATAAAGTTTAGGATTAATTATATATTATCCATGATAATGAAAGTGAAACATTTAAGTTTATTTACGTTAACATCGTCGTCGATTTTATTGACAAAAACAAAAAAACAAAATATATATAGAAATAAGAAGTAATATTTTTTTAAAAATAAAAAAAGATAAACTTTTCGATAGAAATCATCATCATTTTATACAAAATCTTTTTGAAAATAAAATATAGAAAAAAAAAAAGGTTGTACGTCCAAATCAAGTCAACATTAAGTGATTGGTTGAGTGAAGCCATCAAAGCATGCTTTGTGATCGCTACTGACAACCAAAGTTCAATTAATCGGTCCACCGGTTTGATCGGCGTGTGATCGATCACTCAATGATGGACACCACTCCGTGTAGGGCACATTTGGTAGGTTGGTGGTTGTTTTCACGGTTACAATCGATTCGAGGGTTTCCTCTGTGGAGCGTTCTTCGAGTGGAATCACTTCACTGCTTGTTTGTCATGTCATCATATGCATGCATGTATGCCCTAAGTTTCAATCATTGTTACTAATATTATTGAAAATAATACAAATATTTGACTAAATGTATATATATATATATATATTTTTTTTTTTGATGTCATATTATTGCAAGATCAAACTACTTGATAAGTAATCAAAAATATATATATATATATATATACATTTAGTCAATTCCACCTCGAACAATCAGAATCTACTTTAGAATAAACTTAATGATAGAGTTAGGCTTCGTCGCCCACAGCTGACGTGTCCCCGGAAGTCGACATGGACGAACTCAGCAAGGAGGTCTCCCTCGGCAAGGAGGTCTCCCTCAGCTTGCCGTGTTCCGGGAAGTCGACATGGACGGGCTCGACAACGAACTCTGAGGCCGAAGGAAAGCATATCAACTGCTTTGTATGACGATGACAATATGAACTCAGTTAATACCGAGATACCATTAATTTACTGATGCCCCCAATCAACATTCCATTGTCGATCGATATATACTACGCCGATATAATAATATTAACTCTCATGTCTTCGATCTTTATTTCCTTGGAAGCAAACAAGATTCCAAATCCAGTCGTATCCCTATAAATTCTCCTCGACGGTCTCGATACATGAATCTCAGCAGCTCCATTTCTCTGTCTCTGTGTCTCTGTGTCTTCTACCATGGCGAAGGCCAACCGATTCCTTGCCCTTCTCTATGCCTTCTCTTTAGTGTTCCTCGTGATGGGTAAGACCGTCATCTCCTTCACCGAGCCCTTTTTCCATGTCTTGACTGATTCATGTTTCAAGGACTCGGATTGCTGGTTCTGCTCACGGCAAGCAGAGACCAGAGCATCACTATGTCAATAAGCTGTTCGTCTTCGGCGACTCCTACGTCGACACCGGCAACCTGGGGAGGTTGCTGGGGAGGCTCGCGCGTTCATGGTTCGATCCTTACGGCATGACCTTCCCTAGGAAGCCCACTGGCCGCTTCTCCGATGGCAGAGTCCTCACCGACTACGTTGGTCTGTCTCTCTCTCGCTTTATGACATGATTCCTTGACTCGGTTAGACCGCAAGCATATCTAAGAACTGCAGTAAAAGCTGTGTCTACATGGTGTGGCAGCCTCGTTTTTGCGGATCAGATCTCCCATTCCTTACAGGATCAGAAAGTTCGGCCAGAAGCTGCTGCCATACGGCATGAACTTCGCCGTCGCCGGTTCCGGGATCTTCGACACCGGCAACTTCCAGAGCAACCTAACAGCTCAGATAGACAAGTTCCAGGCTCAGATCGACGATGGCGTCTTCTCAAGACACGACCTCAAGTCTTCCGCTGCGCTGATTGCTGTCTCCGGGAACGATTACCAATTCCTTTCCGAGCTCGATCCGGACTACTTGCACGTGAGTGTCGATTAACATGAACGAAGCCGCAGTTCGCGGGCTGATGGAGTTCTTCCCTCTGCTTGCAGCACCTCCATGGATTCATGCACCGTTTGTTCGCGCAGCTCAAGGTAGATCTGAAACGCCTCAGTCACATCGGGGTGCCGAAGGTCATCGTCACCAACCTGCACCCGATCGGATGCGTTCCGTACTACACCAGGCCGACCAAGTACACGGCCTGCTACTCGAACGTGTCATCCGCGGTCGCAGAGCACAACCGCAGGGTCGACGAGCTGATGCAGGAGTTGGGTGGAGGCAGTGACACCACCTTCCTCTCTCTCGACGTCAACACAGCCTTCTTGAACGTGCTCCATCGAGGTCTGCAGCTCCGCAATCTCGCACGAATTCAGTGGCTTTCTTCTTCTGATCTATTCTTCTTCCACGTTGCAGCGAAGGGAGCAAAGGAGATCAAGCACCCGTTGGTGCCATGTTGTGAGAGTAGATCCGACACGACGGAGTGTGGAGAGATCGACGCCGAGGGGAACAGGTTGTACAGGGTGTGTCGCCGCCCGGAGGAACACTTGTACTGGGACTCGGTGCACCCGACTCAGGCCGGGTGGGCTGCTGCCTTCGAGTTCCTCCGGCCCTCGCTCCGCGAGTTCCTCCGACTCTGACCGGCTTGAGATATCTCGAGTTACAGATATCATCAGATCCCTCGTCTTCCATTTCTCTCCTCTTGTCGGGGTGATTCAGCTCGATCATGGCGGCCAGTTTTTTCTCAACGAAGACAAAAGTCAAAAGAGTATTTGGCATATATAATAAGACTGATAAACACTCTTCAGGGAATAAAAAAGGCATGTATTCCTGTAACTTTAAACACATAGTGAAAGGCTTTTACAGCACCATAAATCCAACTCATCATACATTTGTTAATTGTTAGTCACAAAATGTAAATGTTTTCACTCTCTATCGAAACTGTCAATGATTCCTGAATCAATTAGCAAAAAGGGGAATACAAGAGTTCTTTCAGGCTTTTAGCTTCTTTGTTTTTTTACATAATGAAACCCTGACAACTAAGTCGATTGGCAAAAGGCACAAACTACAATATCAGAATCAGATGAGAAAGATACAGATGAATCATTTTGGCTTTTATATATAGCACATTAATTCTATTACATTCTGTCACATGAATCGGACCGACTATATTTTGAACAAAGTTGAAAATAAAATAGGATATAAGTACCAAACTTTATATGTTGCCATCATTTGTTTGCCCGTCAAACATCCATATGATCGATCGGCATTAGTGCCATTGGTTTCGTATTCGGAAAGAAGGTCCATGAATTCATTTAGCAGCCGTTGGACCTTCCTGTTCGATGCCATGGCTGGAAGAATATCTTCCCTGAGGAGTTTCTGCTTTTTCATTCCCTGCGATACCATAAATTGGCCAAAAGTTTCAGTAATTATAAGACGGCAAGGTAAAAGTAACAAGAAGTTGAAGGAGGATCTTGATAGAAATAATAGAAGATAAGAACAATAATTGAAGAAGCTTTATTGAAGAAGTGAAGTAGTAACTCATTAAGCTGTTCCCTCTCCTATTTATACAGATTAGGAGAAAGGATTTCCCTCAACAGAATAGAGGATCTTTCTCAACAGAATAGAGAGATATCCTCGTATAGTTGGGGAAATCTTATCTTCTATCATTGGGGAAATCTTATCTTCTATCAGATCTCTCAAGACCCCTATGAGACATAAGAATTCCCCATCTCGTGCTCCTTCCTTGGATATCTGATTTTAGTTTCAAATGATGAGCACAGACAGCATAACACCGCTTATGTCGACATGTATAAGAAATGCATTTGAAAAACTACTGACGTATTTGAGGCTGAAAAAAGAATAAAAAGTAAAAGAACTTGGGCTTGAGACAACCCCTGAAAGAGATCAAAATAAGGTTCGTTTTGGCTGAATCCAAACCGAGGGCTAACTAGATGAACAAACGAAAAGATTTCAAACAACAAATGCTCCGAATATATATTTGAAAAAATACAAATGCTACAACCACACATGAAAGAAGAAGATGACTGAGGATAAAGAGAATCTCACAAGCACATAGGGGTCCCATGCTGGTTTCTTTGAGTCCACAAGTGTGGTGTCAGCCATTCCTGTAGGAGGGCCAAGAAAACTCTCACAAACTTCACGCAATCGGGACTCATCATCAGCTTCTCTGTAAAATAAGACCATGGT
Source organism: Musa acuminata AAA Group (assembly GCF_036884655.1). Taxonomy (NCBI): domain Eukaryota; kingdom Viridiplantae; phylum Streptophyta; class Magnoliopsida; order Zingiberales; family Musaceae; genus Musa; species Musa acuminata. The sequence goes on along the minus strand of NC_088329.1, from coordinate 46,237,598 downwards.
TATTATCTCAGTCCTCATCTTGTAAGCTGTGCCTATAAGTTTCTAAAAATGCTACACTTGAACGAAGACATTTTCTCTGGAAGCATCAAGCACACCCAAATGAAATATGAATATCGGTAGACATGAGGGCGAAAAAGAACTAACTAGCACAAGATAAACACAATTAAGCAAAAAACAAAGTTCACCAAAATGATTAGTTAGGAAACTGATTACCATGCATAATACATACTGCAGGGGTGTGCTTTGCATGCATACAAGTATTACTATGATGATGAATTCCACACTAATTAATTTTCAGAGAAGAAATGAAGAGTTTTATCTACTGCGCATTCGGGTAATCAGCACAAGTAAAATCATAACTTATAAATTTCAAGAGAATAGTCAGTTTTCTGTTACCTCCTCCCGGCCGTCCAATCGACTGTGCCCTTTTCAAAGAAGCGTCGCTCGTTAGCCATCGCGCTGCGCCAATACAAGCAAAAACCACTGTGCGACAAAACAAAGCAGCAGCAAACCTCAAAACACACGACACCCTCACCCTCACCCTCCTGTATTCCCAGAGTCTGTCCCGTCCCGGCGTGCGGTGGTGCCAACAGAAAAATATCGTAACGACAATAATAATTATCTATCGATGTATGGTTCAACGAGTGTCGTTCATGTTGAGTTTGATTCCAGCACTGAATAGAGTGAGTGCAGTCTAATGCTCGTCCATCAAAGGTTATGCTTACTCAAGATTAGAACAGTCATATGTATATTGATCAATAAGGTGTCCTACTTTCGGCCGGCCAATCCAAGTTCCATTTTTAACCACGAACCTAAATTGTTTGAACAGTTGCACCGACGATAAGAAAGGTACGACGATCTTCGGAGCGACAGTTTCTCCCTGATCTGATGGCCTCCCCCACAATTGGGCATCGCATAAGAGTCCCAAGGTCAGGTTTGGGCCACGCGCAGGCCCGGGCCGAACCCAGCAGTAGACGGCTGACATAGTGGAGTCATCGGGTCGATTCCCCCCAAGGATCCATTATTAATCCAAATCCAATAATCGTGCCTATAAATATTGATCAGATTTATCCAAGTTATGGTGTACAGATCCACAATCCAGACCGTGCTGATCATCTGATCGGAAGGTGAGATGTGGACTGCTGTCGCATTAGATATTGAGATGTACCTCTTCTTCTTTACCAGGACAATTAAGCCATACAAACCCCAAAAAAACACAGAAAAAGGGTCGGAGTAAGAAAGAAAGCACGATCGTTCAAAGACTGCGACAAGTGTATGGTGCATACAGACAACAGATAATTTCATGGACTCTCATTTGCTTCAAGACTCTGCAACCCCCTCTGTTGCTGCTCTGAAGCCCATCTATTGCAATTTTTCCTTCTCGCTTTTCCTTGAGCTCTCAACTGAATACGGTAAAAAACCAAGTAAATGAAGATTATTCTCAAAGAAGCCTAAAATTATCTATTTATTATTTTTATTTATTTCACATTGTTATATTTTTTTTTAATTATCTCATATTATTAGTTAGTTAACTTTTAAGGTCTAAAATGAGTATAAATAAAAACATCTTCTAAGCCTATAAAATCAAAAAAAAAAAAATCTTTCTGTAAATTATTTTTTTTCTTCTCTACAATGGGTTGATTTCTCTCATCCTCTTTTATAGGGTCAGTTGCTAAAATCATTTATATTAGTATTTAAAAAAAAAATATTTTCATTCTACATCAGTTAGTATCATACCTTTCCTCTTGGTATTAGCATAATATGTTTGTGGTTAGAAAATTTAAAAGTATGCTCTACACTCGTTACTTATAGTGGATCTTATACTAAGCATAACCCTATAGCTCATTGACATGAGATCTAGTGGTAATAATGGCGGTAAAGACGATGATGTTATCGATAATGGCAATGACAATTTCGAGGGTGATAACATTCGTGATGAAGGCAATGATAATAACACCAAGAATAATAATCATGTAGTGCCTGCCCTATGGGCGGCATTACAAGCACAAAAAAAAAAAAAGGATAACTCGAGAACTCTGAGAGATTTAGGATATGCTCACTAATATTGGTTTAAGCGCCAACAAAGTTCATGATGATGATAGGATCAATCATGCTAAAGATGATGGTTATGGTCAGCCTAATCATCAACACAAGCCTGCAATCCAACATACGCAATCAGCTATGAAGATGAGTCAGACAAAGAAGAAATTATGAACTATCATAGAACTAACCAAAGAAGAGGTGCAGGTGTAGCTTAACCTCGATACTTCAACCGACATGGTACCATCCGCCCACAACAACCAATAGTTTATGATGACTCAGAAGATGATAGTGAAAGATACAAAATACATCAAGCACCACCGATATGAAATATGTTATTTGATTATTACCACCTCAAAGTAGACCTCCCTAGTTTTAATAGCCACCTCAGCATTAAAGCTTTTCTTGACTAGAGTTATGAAGTAGAGAACTTCTTCAAGGTAATGGATGTTCCTGATCACAAATGAGTCAAGCTTATTGCATATAAGTTAAAAGGAGGTGCAACAGCTTAGTGGAATATACTATATAACAAAAGAAGACAAGGAAAGGCACCGGTACAAACATGAAAAAAGATGAACTTCTTAAGGAAATATTCCTACCCCTAGACTATGAATAACTATTATTTCAATAATACTAAAACTACATCCAAGGCACTCAATCTGTATCTAAGTATATCGATGAGTTCTTATGCCTTTCAACTAGATATAACTTATTAGAGTAAAAAGATCAACAGACAACAAGGTATGTCAATAGACTAAAATTTATAATTAAAGATAGAATATCTTTAACTTCGATATGGATAATAGATGAAGTCCACAATATGACATTAAATGCTAAAATATTATTAACTCGACTTCTAATTGCTACTCGATAATTCTCTACTCTGACAACACAATATGATTTTAACAAAGAGAAGCAAGTTATGACTGAGTCAATACAACCTATAAATCAAGGCACAAATACTGAAGGAGCAATAAGGCAAGCTAAGCATATTCTGACTATCACAAATAATCTATATGCTCAACCCTTAGTTAGAAAGTTTTTCAAATGTGAGGAGTCTGTCATTGTTCCACCGAGTGTCGTACCGGTAAGACTATTAACTTTGCAAATCATAAAGATAACTTTAAAGAAAGAGACACCCAAGATGATATGATTGATGATATTGATAATACTGAAATAACGGAGGAAGAAGGAAAATATATTGAGTATATTGTAAAAAGATTATTACTCACTCTAAGGCAAGAAGACCCAACTTAGTATAAAAAGTCTTTTCTTCTTGATGTAGTGTTGATAGCAAGGTTTATACATTAATCATAGATAATGAGTTTATATGTTGTCTCAACTTTCTTAATACCCAAGAAAGATAAAAGTTAGAGGATGTGCATAAATAGCAAAGCTATCAATAAAATCACAATCAGGTATCGCTTTCTTTTAACTCAACTAAAATATATGTTGGATCAACTACAAGGCTCCAAGATATTTTCAAAGATTGATCTCCATAGTGGTTCACCTCAGCTATGAATCTTGCCTCCATTAGACGATCCACCTCGTCACTGACCGCCTTCAACTGATTGAGAGCAAACTTTTGGGGACTCTACTTCATTGGTCGTGCCTTGAGGAAGATGTTTAGGTGATGTTGTATGACCTTAGATTCAATCATCGGTATGTCTCTCAGTGACCAGGTGAAGACATCGGTATTTTGCGTCAGGAAGCTAATGAGTTGGACTTGTTCCTTTTTCGAGAGCACAGGCCCAATCTTCATGACCTTATCTGGTCGACTTATGTTAAGGGGGACCTCTATTATCTACTCGGTAGGCTCGGGACAAGGTGGCACTTTAGCCACGTCTCAGTAGGCTCGGGATAAGGCGGCTTTGGCTTTTTGGGCAGTATGACAGTTGTTAGGTAGCACTACATTGATTCCCGAGCATCACTCCTTACTTCCTTAGTCTCGGCTTAGGTCGAAAACTTCATTGTTCGGTGGTAGGTGGAGATGACAACTCTTAACTTGTTAAGGGTGGGGCAATAGAGGATGATATTGTATGTTGAAGGAAGCCTGACCATCATGAAGATAACCATGACAATCTTGGACCTAGGCTTTTCTCCAATGGTTATCGATAATGTGGTGGTGCCAAGGGGAGAGACGGAGTCTTCCATGAACCCGATGAGGGTTTAGGCCATGGGAGTGAGGTCCTTCTCAGTCAGGTCGAGTTTTTGGGAAGCGTCAAGATACAGGACATCGACCAAGCTCCTGAAGTCCACCATTATCCTTTTAACCCAAGTGTTGGCGAAACTAACCGAGATCACCAAGGCATCATCATAGTCGAGATACTCGGCTTCCCCCGCTCGAAAGGTGATCTCTGGCTCATCCCTATATCTTGGATGCTTCTCTATGGCAGCTCGGGCATAGGCCTTACGCCCGGACGTGCTATCTCCTTTGGAAGTCAGACCGTCAACGATGACATCAATCTATTTTTCTACTGGGTATCGAGGGCATGGGGAGGATTCCCGTGACTTCTTGATGTAGCACTTGAGATGCCCCCTATGGATGAGCTCCTCAATCTGGTTCCTTAGGTCATAGCACTCCTCGAGGTCGTGACCATAGTCATAATGGAACTGATAATACCTAGACTGATTCCTGAGCTCATGCGGGGTCTTCATCTAGTTGGGCACCCTTAGAAGCCCTTTATCTCTGATCTAGAGGAATATCTTCATTCTGGATGAATTTAAGGGTGGCAGAGGATGCCTCAAGAATGATGACTCAGGTTGGTTGAGCTTCTTACTTAGTAGGCCCAAGGGCTGCCCCACAAGACCACTCTACGTGAGGCCTTTTATGGTCTTCACACTTTCCCGCCACTAGTGCCTCGGTAGAAATGCATTGATTTATGTGCTAGAGCATCCTAGAGATGGTTGTCGTTGGTCTTTCGACTGGTGACCAAAAGAACCTAGATGATTACAGGCCCATTAGGAACATATGCATTATTAATGAAGGGTGGGCATCGAGAACTCCTCGGATCTCAGTAGTGAAGAGAGTGACGAAGTGAGAGATGGGTTCATCGTCCTTCTAGCTTAGATCGAGGAGCATGGCCGCGGATGGTTTGGGTCGTCCACTGGCTAGGAAATTAAGCTTAAACTCTCTTGTGAACTAGTCAAAAGATGAAACTACGGACAACCTAAGTTGGCTATACTACATCTGAGCCGAGCCTTAATGAGTGGTGGTGAATGCCTAACACATTAGGGCATCGGAGGTTCCAGATAGAGTCATTTGGGCTCGGAAGGCAATGATGTGCTCTATCAGGTCGAAGCCACCGTCGTAGGCCTCTAACGTCGGGAGGCAGAAATTTAGAGGTATTAGTTTGTCTTGGATCTCCTAGACGAAGGGGGATCCTATCGAGGAGGCCTCCCCGAGCTCCTCCTTTGATTTGTGGAACTCTCTTTGGACCTTGTCCAAGTGTCGGTTGACCCAACATAACTAAGCTTAAAGAGAGTCTACCGAGTCGGATGATAAGGTATCAGGCTCGAGGCAGCTCGGGGTGGTGCATCAGGGGCTAAAGGCACTATGCTCTAGAATCGGCCTCAAGCCTCCTGACTGCTCCTCGATCGACATATTAGCATTCACAACTCTGGATTGCTGGCCAACCGAAGAAGGCTCCTATGGTGCAGTGATAGAGTCGATTGGTCCCTTAGTGGTGGCAGTTGGGGCAATGTCACATGTTGAGCAAGCTAGGGAACAAGTGGGATGATAGTCTACTCATCCCCGCTAGTGCTTGGACTTACCTTAGGTGAGATAGGAGGTTATCCTGTGCTGGTCTTAGGAGATGAGAACCAGGGTTATTGAATAATCTTTAGTAGCGGTTTGAGGTTGGGGTCAAGATGTTCCTGCTAAGGTTCGAAGGAAGGGGGAGCTGCCCTCCGAACCATATGGTTGGGTGAGCAACGGGCGACTCCTCTCTAGGACACTTTCTTGAGATAATCGGCTGTGGGCATTCTTGGGACATTGGGCCCTCCTTCCAGTACCAAAAATATTAAACAACTTTATATCGTAACCGATGGGTCAGCATAGTTTGGTCCGATTCTAAGTGCGCAGAGCCACCCACATAGTTACTCAATCAAGGGTGATCGACGTCAGGTCAGGTCCAAGGTTCACCTCCTTCTAGCACATGTGGCTGTTAACCACAAGGTCGGAGGTTCAAGCCTTCTCTTTAGCGCCAAAAATATTAAGCAACTTTATGCCATGGTCGATGGTCAGGATAGCTTAGTTCATTCCCAAGTGTGTAGAGTCATCCACATGGCTGCTTGACCGAGGGTGGTCGGCATCAAGTCGGGTCCAAACTTCACCTCCAAAATCGATCCGAGGTAGAGCAAGGAGTTGTTCTTCCTTCCTTACCAGGTTGCAGTTCCTTCCTTGCCGAGTTTCGATGCACAGGTCGAAGTCTAGAGGGGGATTTCCAAACTCGACCCCTCGGAAGCTTAAGTTAGTATTGGGTGGTGTTAGGGGGAGTTTGAGTGCTCACAGTTCCACCTCTGACGTTGGTCAGGAGGTTAGCTTTTATACCTGTGGATGAAGGTCAATCGTACATAATCTATTAATGGTCATCGGCTCCTCGGACGGTCGGCTCATACCTTTCGTGCAAATGCTGACCGACCTGCACAGACGCGCGTTGAGCGACGTCAATCCGAGACGTCGTTTCGAGCTTTTTGGAATGGCTATGTACTATACGACGTCGTCTTGTATTGCCTCGGACGACACGAGAGCAAGTAGCTGCCTTGTCCAAGTCCGAGGTGTTGCATTGACACAACACACTATGTTACTCCTGAGGCTCTATATTGGTGTTGACGTGGCTGTTAACTGTTGTCACGAAGATGGTACTAGAATATGTCCTATCAAACACCTCGATGTCATATAACAGGCACCTCAATATCATATGATCAATACCTTGACACCACATGATTAACACCTCAATGCTATATGGCTAGCACCTAAACAAATGACCGAGTGGGTCAAACATTATTACATCTCGAGTTTAGCATATCGTAACTATAATTACGTCCCAAAGAAACACACTGTCTCCTTCGTAATTATGTCTATTATGAATACAATAATACTAGAACATCATTATAAAATGACTATTCAAGTGATAGGAGAGTTTGGAAGAGGATATTGAGGTGCCTGCTATATGACATCCTCGATATGAGAGTTTGGATATCCTCCAAATTGTTTAAGACTTTCCAATAGCTCTTTTCATGAATATCCTCCGTAGGAGAGTTAGGAGGAGAATATGGACAAATTAATAAGCACCATACAAAGACAAAGGACATGATCAACTCCTACTAAACATCCAACTGAATAAGCGTTAAGATAACAATAAGCAAGTTTCAATTATTAACACCGATGTCGACAGAAGGCAAGAATTATTTGCACGCTCTGCCAACCAGCCATCCCGCCCTGCGGCTATTGTGTCTCAGAGAAGCCAGCCATCAGGGAAGTGGGCCCCACTTAAATTGACTTTTCTCCTCCCAATGGGATGTGCTGTTTCCCTGATTGGTGCCTCGTCGGAGACCAGGCTGGTAAGTTGAGGTGGAGGGGTGAGCACGGATTTATTTTTTATTTATTTATTTATTTATTATTATTTAGTTCGGAGGGTGAGCACCGATTGGCTCAAGAAAAGCGAGCTTAGCTTAGCATTTCTTGGTGACATTTCTTTTCTTTTTAGGCCATGTTCTCTTCGAATCATTTAAATAGCATATGTAGCCCTCCGAATAGAACACCATCTCCCTCCTCTTTATCTCCATGCGTTGAGGATAACCCCCATCCTCTCCTTTGATGTAATCTTTTTTGTTTCGTGTACTCTTTGATCCGATTCTTCACTATCGAGAGAGAAGATGGAAGAGAAGCCCGCGAGATTGACGGGCGGGAGGTTCTTGATCCAGGCGGAGGAGGCAGAGGCGATGGCCAAGGAGGCGGGCGTCGCCGCCGTCACCGAGCTCCTCCCGCTCCTGGTCCCCGCCGCCCAGCGGTTGGCACGGCCGCCCATCTCCAACTACCGCGTCGGAGCCGTCGGACTAGGGACGAGCGGCAGGATCTTCCTCGGGGCAAACCTGGAGTTCCCCGGCCTGCCACTCAACCACTCCGTCCACGCGGAGCAGTTCCTAGTGGCCAACGCCGCCACCCACGGCGAAACCGGCATCCGCTGCTTCGCCGTCTCCACCGTCCCCTGCGGCCACTGCCGGCAGTTCCTCCAGGAGATCCGCGGCTCGGCTGAGATCCAGATCCTCGTCACCTCCGACGAGGAACCCGCCTTCCGCCCCCTCGCCTCCCTCCTTCCCCTCCCTTTCGGCCCCCCTGACCTCCTCCACAAGGGCGTGCCCCTCCTCCTCGAGCCGCACGACAACGCCCTCGGGGCGACGGTCGTCCCCGGCGGCGGCGGCGGCGGGGGCCGGGGTTTGTTCGATGCGATCGGGGAAGGAAGGATGGAACAGCGGCTGAGGGCGGCAGCGGAGGCGGCTGCGAGGGCGTCGCACGCGCCCTACAGCGGATGCGCGGCGGGCTTCGCAGTGGCGGACGTCGACGAGAGGGTGTACGCTGGGTCGTACTTGGAGTCGGCGGCGTACAACCCGAGCCTTGGGCCGGTGCAGGCGGCGATGGTTGCGTGGGTGGCGGCGGGCGGCGGAGGCGGGGGCGAGGACGGTGGGTGGGGGATCGTCGCTGCGACATTGGTGGAGGAGGAGACCGCGGTGGTTTCGCACGTGGGGACGGCGAGGATCTTCCTGGAGGCAATGGCACCGGGCGCCCATCTTGAAGCGTACCGCTTGCGCTCTTCCAAAGCAGATTAGATCCGTGGTGGTGTGCTCTGAAGAAGACGGTCGGTTGATGATCTCCTCGGGAGGAAAGGAACGGTTCAAGATTAGTGCGTCGAGATCATCAACCAACATAGTTAAATATAACTTTTCCATTATTTGTTCTCTATGGTAACGGAAATCGTTTTCAGCTTCGTACGTTGTTTGTTTTTTTTACTATCCGTAAAAAACCATAGTAGAAAGAAACCTTACCATCTAATTAGTGGGGGTTTGGTTGAAGAGAGCATCTTAAAGCTAAACTAGGCTGGTAGGCTTCCGACCGCATCGATTGCCAAGTCAATGAGTGAGATGATGCTGTTCGTCGTCCTCGATCACCCCCATCAAGTCGACGGCGTGAGCATCACTCAATCATGAACACATGCTATATATATGAGATTAGGTTTTAGGATGTAGGATGTGATTTGACACTGTCAAACGATTGACGGGCACGAATCACCAACTCCGCCTGCACGTCCAAGTGAAGTGCATTCTCATTATCAAGACAGTCCCAAGTGTGCAAGGGTCAACCGAATCATTTGGTACAGCTAAGTTTGTTCTCTCTCTCTCTGTTGGTGATGTGTTGCAAGTTCCATAATAATTACACGTATAAAGAGCATTGTAATCCAGACTTCTCCTTTTACTATATATATATATATATATATATATATATATATATATATATATATATATGTTTATTGAATTTCATTCTTCACCCAAAGATTTTATTTTATTTTATTTTCTCTCTCCCATACGGTTCGTGCTTTTAGTCGCATGATCCACGCTTGACAAATGATCAAGTTACATATAAACGATTATATTCAATGATATTTTGATTATTATATAATTAAAATATATAAAAAAAAGAAGAAGATAGTTTTACCCTTCTTGCAGTAGTCACATAATAGCTAGTTCTCAAAGGTATTTTTAAAAAAATATTCAAAAATCTTATAAAAACTTCTTAAATCATTTGTTCTTTTTCACACTTTTGATTAAGCATTCATTCAATTCTCTTTAAGCTGCTTTTACTATTTTCTTGATTCAATAACAAGTAAAAATCACTGAGGAGTCTTTTGAAAATCCAATCAGATCATAACTCAAGAAAGCTAATGCATCAACGAAGATGTCTAGCTGAACATAGCTAATATGATAACCAAAATTAAATCGGACATATTCAAGATGCACTTGAAGAAGATCCGAAAACCCGATTACTCTTTCCATGTCACATGTAATTACTATACCTAAGTTTTTAACTTCAAAGGTTGTAAGAAACAACATCCAATGCATGTCCAAATGTAAATGTTTGGGCACCCTACTTCTCCCACTTTTTTTATTTATGTTGAAAATTTTTTGTGAAGTATTAGCTAGATTAGTCACAATTAAATATTTATCTTTTTATGTTTGACATGCTTATCATATTTTGAATTTATTTATATAAGATGGACTTATATTTCTTGAAATTTTTTCTTTTTCTATTAGGTAAGCTATTTCATTATTATGGGGTTATCCACAGTTTTATTGTATTTCTATTATAATGATTTAGAAACACATATATGGTATCAAGAAAAAAAAGAAAAAAGGGCAGAGCATCAGATGGAAGGCTGCTAATGCAAGGAAAGGGATCATCCTGTCTTGCTAATTGGACGGACCTTTTTTTTTTTTGCCTAAGATACTGATGTATCTTTCTATTTCACACTCGTGGCCTAAACACTGGCTTCGACGGTTGTCACCATCTCACGCATAGAGTAGGCAACACAAGCCCAAACAACACATCATTCCAAAGCTACATCGAGTATGAGTTACGTTACAAAGTCGCAAAGCATCATCTCAATCTATTATTCCATACAAATTCCAAAGGTATCTGAACAATTGTGAATGCTTTGTCCGACATAACATGACGGGCACAGATACCACCAAGTCGTGTTGTCCATCCAAGTTGCAGCTGCTGAAAGAGCAAACGATGTGAGAACCCGAGTCACAAGGTAGGTAGGTATTGAGGATGGGCATCCTCGATGAATCGCATTCCATTTCCATTTGCGAACATGCTTTCGCTTACTCTTCAACCTCAGTATTGAAGACGAAACTAGGGAATGCTGTGGTGATGTCCCTGAAAGAAATGCCAGCCAAACCATGACATCATTCCTACAAGATTTTGGACATGGAATTGCCCAAGCAAATAGTACATCTCATTGGGTTAACAAGGAAAGATGGAACGAAATGGGATGCCAACGAGTCATTTATCAATGAGCAAAGAGGTGTGTGTTTATTCAATGAAAATATGATTTCAGTTGCCATAAAAGTCCAAATGGTTTTGGTTTTGGTGCAATGAATATTATTATTATTATTATTAACGCAGAGCAGACAGAAGGTAAAGGTCGTCGTACTTGAGATAAGGAAGAGTCATGTTCTTCAAAAGATTAGGATGTCGCATGACGAAGTCCTTCCAGTCCTCCCTGTTAATTTTGTCGTCCCCATTGACAGCTTCTGCAAATGTCTGCATGAGAATCGAGGGAAAATGGGTGAGAATTCAAAGAAGGGAGAAACAAACAAACAAAACAAGGGTAAGTAAGTCTCCTCAGATGACATGCCATATCCAGTATGGCCTCGAGAAGATCATCCGAAAGCATTATGTCTGACTCCCTTAAAATAGCGATCACCATCTGTTTTACCTGAGAAATTCCAGGTTTTGGTAAGTAGGAGAAAGAAAACCATGGAAACACAAGGAATATAATAAGAAATCTATATGAATATTAGTTTCAGGTTTTTCCACAATTGTTTCTTTATGTTCATCGATATGAATATGAGGGCGGATCAACATCTAGAAAAAAAAGAATAATAATAAAAAAATATGTTCCACTAAATAGCAAAAGAAAGTTTCAAAATGTTGGAGTCGTGCGATAGCTTGGAAGCAAGATTTGGAGACTAACACCACTAATATTATTAAATGTAAACACACAGTAATTTCCAATATAATTAATGGACCATAAATGCAAATTCTGCAAAGCCACCTTCAACAACAAGTCCTCCTTGTTCTTAGCAAGAATAGGAGTCTAAATTTCAGGAGATAGCAACAACTCACTTCTTTTCGCTCGATAAACCCAGTTCGTCTAAGATCATGCAATCTGAATGCAACTGCAGAAAATGCACGAGGCAGAGAATCACTTGTCATGGCAAACTAATCGAAAGTAACCTCCTGAGCACTACTTACATTCGATTTTGTCATCGAGGGGAGCACATGGATGGAAGACACAGAGGACATGGATAAATTCTTCAAAATCAATGACACCATTTTTCTTTTCATCGAAGAGGTCAAAAACCTAAGAAAAGCAAGAAGAAGAAGAAGAAGAAAAATTATCATTCATCCGTCACGATTACATAGAAGAAAGAAACAAAACAGGAAACTGAATTTTTCGGTTGTAGTAGTAGTAGTAGTTATGCAGCTAAATCAGAGTGGCTTTTGTTGACACACAGATCTTTGCACCATAAGAATCTCAGAAAGATTATAAAAAAAAAAAAAAAGACATTGCTGCAACTCACAGCGTCGGCCTATACGACATTCTTCAAATAATAATTATCAATTATCAATAATTTTTTAAAAAACTACTTTTTGTCAAACTGAAAATTAAAAAAAAAAAAAAAAGTAATAATTTAGCACTTACCCTATCGAGAAAAAGGTTGTCACCGGTTAGAGTGTTGAGTAATGCCAGTTGAAGTTCTTCCTGCAAGATAGACAATCGAGAGATGACCATGCATCAGGTACGTTTTAAACCTTAGTTATACCAAGTAGCCCAGATTTGTATGCATTTTAAGACTTGCACCAAGTTAATCCATATTTGATGCAACATTTCATTGTACTATATTTATATTACCTACCATTCAGATGCCATACTGCTAACTATAGTCCACATCGAACAATTTGATAGTCAAAACGCTCCTCCTGAATATAGTCAGTCACATGGAACAATTTATTTCTGGTCGGCCAATTTTAAGGGACTTTCCCAATGATATTATTCTACAATGGCACTTGGAACAAAAATGCACAAGACAAAAAAAAAAAAAAAATGAAAAACTTAATATTTCGTCTGAATAATCAATCATATAGTCTGACATTAAACACACTCGGGAACCATCATATATCAGGGGAAACAGTGTCGTTCTTCTGTACTTGACTTGAAGGAACACGCCTCCTACCAAGTACATTATTCATTTACTACTTGTGAACGAACTTAGTACTTACTATATGATGCGTTGTTACGCAAGGAAGTATGGCAGCTGGATGTGAAGAAGCCACCTGCTGATACCATGAAGTTTCATTTCGAGCAAGGTTTTAAATACAATACTAGTTGGATCGAACCAAGTACCAGTGTCATAAAGCGCATATAGCTTGCTTACTTGATACATAGACAACACGAAAGCAGCTACACGGAATACGATCCACCGTCCCAATTGATAGAAATTAAGCGAAGAAGATAGAAATTGTAGAAGAAACTATGAAATGTATAAGATATAATTGCCTAATACATTTTGATAGTGAGTTCTTGACAGCCATTTATACACACTCAGTAGGGAGGTTATACATGGAGAATTTTTCTTAACTGCTGAGAGATTTCCTCAACTGCCTTGAGGAAATCTTATCTGCTTCTCAATTGCTGAGAGATTTCCTCAACTGCCTTGAGGAAATCTTATCTGCTTATCATGCCCCCGCAAGATTGAGCTTCCATTAAGGATGCCGATCTTGGACCGATGAGATGAAAATAGTTTACGGGCGAGAGGCTTTGTGAGTGAGTCTGCTAGTTGATCTGCTGTATGTACATGAGAAACTCGGAGTTGATGTCTGGCAACTTGATCTCGCACAAAATGGAAGTCGATGGCTATGTGTTTCATGCGGGAATGGAACACTGGATTGGCACATAAATAAGTAGCTCCAATATTATCACAATATATTGTAGGAATAACCGTGGAGTTGACGTTGAGTTCCTTGAGCAAATTTGTGACCCAATTGAGTTCAGCAGCGGCGGTGGCGACGGCACGGTATTCAGCTTCAGTTGTAGATCGTGCAACCGTCTTTTGTTTTTTAGAACTCCAACTGATTGGAGTAGCTCCAAGGAAGACAATGTATCCGGACGTAGATGTTCTATCATCAAAGTTCCCTGCCCAATCAGCATCAGCAAAGGCATGGAGATGGAGTGAAGTATTTTTGCGAAGAAAAATGCCATGATTAAGAGTCCCTTTAAGATACCGCAAAATTCGTTTGACCGCAGACCAATGCGTAGTAGATGGTCGATGCATGAATTGCGATAACTTATTGACGGCAAATGAAATATCTGGACGGGTGAGAGCCAAGTACTGTAAAGAGCCAAGGACTTGTCGATACTGAGTCGAATCTGTAGCAGGACTTCCATCACATAATTTAAGTGATTCACTGGTAGAGAGAGGAGTTGTAACCTCTTTCGCATCCTGCATGTTTGCCTTTGATAATAAATCTTGAATATACTTTCTTTGTGATAGGAAGAGACCTGAAGATGTAAATGTTGCTTCTACTCCCAGAAAGTAGCTTAAAGTTCCTAGATCTTTGAGGGAGAATCGATCGGCCAAGTGCTTTAGAAATGCCTGAGTCTTCAAAGGATTATTTCCTGTGACAATAATATCATCCACATATACTAAAAGATATATTATGCTTCCATTATGCTGGCAAATGAATAACGAGGTATCAGACTTTGAATTGATGAAGCCAATTGAGGTCAAAAACGAGCCAAGCTCATTATACCAAGCCCTTGGAGCTTGACGAAGTCCATAAATAGCTTTTTGAAGTTTGCAGACATGCCTCGGATATTGAGGATGAACGAAACCAGGAGGTTGTTGCATAAAGACATCTTCAGTAAGTGACCCCTGTAAAAAGGCATTGTTAACATCCAATTGTCGTATGTGCCAGCCCTTTGAGATAGCCAAACTCAGGATAAGACGGATTGTTGTGGGTTTAACAACGGGACTAAATGTCTCTGTGAAGTCGACACCAGGTCGTTGATGAAACCCTTTGGCGACTAGACGTGCTTTGTATCTGGCAACGGATCCGTCTGGGTTCCGCTTAATTCGAAAGACCCATTTACACCCGATGATATTTTGTGTGTGATGAAAGGGTACTAAGGTCCATGTAGAGTTATGGAGGAGAGCATCATATTCGTCACACATGGCTTTACGCCAGTGAGAAGATTTTTGAGCTTGAGTGATTGTAGTGGGTTCACTGGCCTCAGTGGAGGAATTTGTTATAGCATGTAAGTCAAGGACTTGACGTGGTTTGAAAATACCACTTTTGGAGCGTGTTGTCATTGGATGTCTAGGGGGGGTGGAAGTGGTAGATTGTGTTGGTGGTATAGCCGAGGGCGAGTCACTGTCATGGACCGAGTCAACCGTCGGCACAACAATGTCACTAGATCTAGGAGAAGGTAAAGCCAGTGGCAATGTTGCCGAGGGTATGACTTCATTAATAGGGGAAACTTGTAAGGAAGGGAGTGGAGGAATAGAGGGAGTGAGAAGCTGTTGAACTGGAGTAATAGTAGTATGTGAATCTTGAGAGTAAGGACTGGACGGTGTCATTGGAGGTTCGTGTGATGAGATCGGAGGGATATTCCAGTGATGTATGTTTATCGGAGTAGTTTGCATGGTAGGATTATTTTGAAAAGGAAAGACAGACTCCTCAAAGATAACATGACGTGATATAAAGACCTTTTTAGTTTGGGGTTCATAGCATCGAAAAGCATTATGTTCAAGAGAGTAGCCTATAAAAGTGCAAGGCTTAGATCGTGGTGTTAGCTTATGTGACGCATAGGGACGGAGCCATGGATAATATAAACAGCCAAAAACTCTGAGTTTATGAAGGTTTGGAAGTTTGTGGAATAATTTTTCAAATGGTGACTGGTATTGTAAGACTGGAGTGAGCATACGATTAATGAGATAAACTGCAGTTTGAAAAGCTACTGACCAAAAAGATGGTGGCATGGATGCTTGATGTAGAAGAGAGAGACCAGTTTCAACGATATGCCGATGTTTGCGTTCGGCAGAACCAACCAATTGGGGAGTATGTGGGGGTGACTTGAGGTGTTGTATACCACAAGCAGAGAGACAGGATGTGAGGGCTTGATATTCGCCTCCACCATCAGAGTAAACTGTTTTAATGGAAGATTGAAAAAAATTCTCGACCAACTTTCGAAAGTTGGTAAATACAGTAGAAACATCAGACTTATGATGGAGAGGATATAACCATGTGTACTTAGTAAAATAATCTACAAAAATGACATAAAAACGAAACTTGTCAAAAGAAGGAATTGGAGCAGGACCCCACACGTCGGTATAAATGATTTCAAATGGTTTAGAGCAAGAAATGGAGGTTGTCCCAAAAGGCAGTTTATGACTTTTATTGCAAAGACAAGCATCACAATGATTAATAGTGCTATTGATTTTCAAGGTAGGAAGAGAATAACGAGAAAGTAATTTTTGCTGAATAAAAGGGGAGGGATGACCAAGACGACGATGCCATACATCAACCGGAGCTGCGATTGAGGAGTGAGCAGTAGGAAGGGTAATTTGTGAAGTGGATGGCCACTCATAAATATTGTCTTTGTTCTGGCCCTGGACCAAGGATGCCCCCGTGCTCAAATCCTTGACAAGAAAAAAGTTAGGAAAGAATTCAATTGATGTATTATTTTGTTTACAGAATTGAGAAACGGAAATGAGGTTTCTTTTAATGTTAGGTGCACACAAAACATCATCGAGTGTAAAGGTTGTGGTAAGTGAACTAAGCGTTGAGGAACCAGAATGAGTAATAGGAATTCTTTTACCGTCACCGATGATGATATCTTCATTTCCGTCATAGTTGTTGTGGATGGACAAGTTTTGAATATCAGAGGTGATGTGATGAGAGGCGCCCGAATCCACAATCCAATTAGGTTGAGTAGGAGTTGGAGTAGCCATGAAATTCGCTTGAGGCCACTGTGATGGAGTAGGGAGTCTGGGACGAGACCGACAGACTTTCGCGGAGTGTCCAACTTTATCACATAGTTGGCAAACAACTCGTTGGCGGCCTGTGAAGTCAGGACACGACGGCTGAGTATTATGAAAGTTACCACCTTGATATGGGTAAGGAGGGTTTGGTCTGGGCCCCATAAGGCTAGGAGGCAGCTTAGCCAAATCGTTGTTGACGTGCTTATTGTATTGGTTGCTCTTCCTCTTGGATTTTTGATTGACCTGAGCTGTAATAGGTGGTCCGGGCAACTTATCATCACGCTTCAAGTACGTCTCATAGTCGATCAACTTATCATAAAGTTCTTCGAATGATATTGGTGAGTCACGTGCCCGAAGTGCTGCTGTCAGTTCTTTGTACTCGCCTCCTAAGCCATTGAGGGTATGGATTAGGACTTCTTCATCGCTGAGAGAATGACCTATCAAAGCTAAATCATCGATGATAACTTTGATATTTTGTAGATAATCAGCAATAGTACTTCCCTCTTGTTTCATTTTCATCAGATTGGAGAGAAGTCCGAGCATGCGAGTACGCGAGCGATTTGCCAAAGTTGTTTGTAATTTGCACCATGCTTCTGCAGCAGTCGTACATGAGGATATCAGCGGGGCAATGGATCCAGCAACGGAAGCTTGAATAGCTTGGAGGATGAGGCGATCTTGACGTAACCATAGTTGGTGGGCTGGATTTGGCACTGGATTGGGTTCGCCTGGGATGTTGATCACTTCAGGTGGACACTGGAGAGAGCCATCAACGTAACCTAAGAGATCATAGCCAAATAAAAGATTAGAAAGTTATGCCCGCCAAGATGCGTAGTTGCCGCCTTTGGATAATTTGAAGGGAATGAGTGCTGCAGCATTGATGGTGATAAGACTTTGAGAAGTGCTCAGAGTCCCTGCAGAAATAGGGATAGGAATAACGGAAGAGGAAAATGAAGACATCCCAGATATTTTGTGGCGGGTCAAGTGATCTTTATAGAAGATGTAAAGATATAGGAGGAAGGGAGGAGGAGAAAAGCAGATCGATGCGCTGCAGAGAAGGCTGCAGCGTGATGAACTGCAGAGAAGGCTGCAGCGATTCAGAGTGCAGGAAAGATTGTTGCAGCGAGGTGGAAGAAATCTCTGCAGCTTGCAGCGATTTCTGCAGTGATGCTGGAGAAATCTGCAAGGTTGGAGATAGTTGCAGTAATGCAGTATTGGAGTTTGGTGGCCGGAAGAGCAGCGGAGTTTTCAGCGGAAGACTTCGGTTGGCAAGGGAGCAGCAGCCGGCGGTAGAAATAAAGGCCGTGACTGTGCTTCCTTTAGGATCTGATATTAGCAGCCGCAAGTGCTGCAGTAGGCTGCAGCGAATGGCTACGGCTGAGGGGCGGAGGCGTCGCCACGAGAGGGATGGTTGGACTCCGGAGAAGAGGGCTTGCTTTAGGCAAACTGCTCTGATACCATGATAGAAATTAAGCGAAGAAGATAGAAATTGTAGAAGAAACTATGAAATGTATAAGATATAATTGCCTAATACATTTTGATAGTGAGTTCTTGACAGCCATTTATACACACTCAGTAGGGAGGTTATACATGGAGGATTTTTCTTAACTGCTGAGAGATTTCCTCAACTGCCTTGAGGAAATCTTATCTGCGCTGAGAGATTTCCTCAACTGCCTTGAGGAAATCTTATCTGCTTCTCAATTGCTGAGGGATTTCCTCAACTGCCTTGAGGAAATCTTATCTGTTTATCACCAATATTATGCCGGTCCGGTCATATAAGGTTAAAGAAAATCTTACATGCGACTCCCCCAAACATCTTTCACCTCCCAAAAAATAAATAAAGCCAGACTGAATTTGAAATGACAAATAAAATCCTAAAAGCAAGCTTATACACCACCGACAACAACAAGTCGAAATCGGATATCCCAAAGAAGAAAAAAAAAAAACACTTGGCAAGCTCAAAATGGTGTTTTCGAAATGAAGTTGCAGGACATGCAAGAGTTCGCTGCCTCAACATCCATAATCGATGGAGCCATCGAGACAAATCACTAAATAGCAGCAATTGCAAACCGAGGAATCAGCGAGGCGCATCATTTAATTTACCTTGTGGATGAGACCGTCGGTGGTTATGGAGTTCCCCAACTTCTTATAGAGCTCGTACAGCGCTTCCACCTCGTTCACCGTAACTTCAACCACAAAGACCAATCTTTTTCGTAAGAAATGATTTCAGGGACAATAAAATATATGTACATATATATAAACAAAAAGAAGACGAGTACTGCAGGCAAACAAAACGGTAGCGAAAAAGATCATAGTCGATACAGCAGCGTGAGTCATGTGCCAGCCTCGCGAAGTCGAAGGTCTTCGGCGGGGGGGCGCGGCGGACGAGAAACGAACGGTGGTCGAAGCAATCGGCGACGACGCAGATGAGAGCCTCCACGATGGCAATAATCGGTATGAACACAGCACACAACCTCTCTCCCACCGTCAGAGAGCTCGATTGCTGCCCCAAGGAACCGAATCCGGGCCGCGCCGGAATTCATTAGGGAGATACCAAAGAACAATACAATCTCGACATAAAAAAAAAAAAAAAGGACAAAGGAGAGGAGAAGAATTATTATACAAGGGAATCAGTAGTGAGATGATCCATTGGAATCCCCGAAAAGCGCTGGTTTGCGCTGCGCTCTCCTGCTTCATCTCATCCCAATGTTCTTTCTCGAAGTCAGCTTCACACAAGCGACCTTACTTAACCAAGTGAAATAGGTTTTGTGTGTGTGTGATGGTACGACATGACTTGCTCTTGTTGCTTTCTTGCCGAAAGACATTACCTACTGGGATGTACGGCAAGCATCATTAAAGCATGACTCAATTTCCTTGTTAGTTTGGCAAGTCTCATGTAATCTCACGGAACCTTGACGACTTCTGACGGTTTCTCGATCAGTGTCCAAAAGAACCTTGACGACTTCAAGCCCATTAGAAATGCCTGCATGATAAAGAGGGGTGAGCGTCCAGGAATCCCTGGATTTCAGGGGCAAAACGTGTCACAAATTGAGAGAGCGACTCGTCTTCGTGCTAGGATAGTGTGAGCAAGGTGGCCATGGAAGGCCTAGGTTGCGCGTTGGCGAGGAAGTTCTACTCGAACTCCCCGGCGAGCTGGTTGAAGGATGAGACCGAGGATTGGCGTAGACGATTGAACCATGCTAATGTCGGTCCCCTAAGAGTGGTCGGAAATGCCCGACACATCAATGCATCGGAGGTGCCATAGAGGGCCATCTGAGCCCGGAATACGGAGACGTGCTCTGCGGGATCGGAGTCATCGCTGTATGTCTCAAATGTCGACAGCCTGAAATTGAGGGGTACCGGCTTGTCTTGTACTTCCTGAGTGAAAGGGGACCCACCCGAGCCGCCTTCGCTGGACTCGCTCCGCGATTTTCGAAACTTGCGTTGGAATGTGTCTAGGCGTTGATTGACCCGAGACAGCTGGGCCCTAAGTGAGTCGTCCGTCGAGTCCAATGATACAATGTCAAGCTCGAGGTGGGGTAGTGTGACTCGGTAGGGTGCGGGTATGTTCTGCTCGGGTGGACCTCTTGGGTCCGTCGCTCACTCTCGGGCTTCTCTGGTCCCGACTTGCTCCTCGCTCGTCCTCTACCGGAACGGGTCGACTGGGGGAGTCGCTAGCCGCATGATCTGAGGAATGAGCGGAGCGAGCGTCTGCATCATGCCCGCCATGGCCTGCACTTGCTTGATCAGGCTAAGGAACGCCTCGAGCGTCACGGTCGAGGGCCCTGTGGTGAACCCGGGGGGCGATAACCCCGAGTCATTGAACAGACGCCAGTAGTGATCTGATGTTGAAGCCGGGATCTGCTAGTCATAGGTGCCCAGCAAGCCAATCACGTGAGTTATGGCATGTGTGACTTGATACAGAATCTGTTTGCTTATTATATTTTGGCATATATCACTTTGTGTGTGTATATATATATATATATATATATATATATATATATATATATATATATATATATATATATATATATATATATATATATTGTGATGTCCTTGGATTTGTGCAATGGGAATCGGATCGTGATGAGATCACGAAAATAAGATCGATTCACCTTTAAACAAATATCCTAAATAATCCTGGTCATAGATTACTCGAGAGAGACATCGTGATAACTGGACAGACTGGTGTGTTGTATACCCGTCCATATAATGGATGCAGTGGGTCTCATAGTTGCTCGTGTAGGGACACTAGAGATACAGTACAGGTGCTCATTGGAGAATGAGTTCACTGATTGATCTGCTTATGGAATGTTGGATGGTTGATGATGCCTTATTGTCTGACAGCGATTTCGTAGTCCTAGTGGTATATCTGTTCCTTAGACTTGAGACACCAAAGATATCCTATATGAGTGCTTCACTCTTTGATACTAGACTTATAGGTTTGGCTGTCCCAGATCTAGTACAGTTGGTCATTGGGAGTGGTAGTCGACCTTACGATGGCTATTGAGTGTCGATAGAAGATCATCCACTCTCGGCGTCATAAGAGAAATATCCCATGTGTTCTTGCTCAAACAAATCCCTAGCCAGGGTCATTCGGGTTGAGAGAGAAAGAGTTCTCCGGGAGAATCTGATTAAAGCGAGACTCGAGTAGAAACCGTATGGGTCTGACAGCACCATGCTCGATATATGGTCTCTGGGATATTAGATGGATGAGGGACTATAGGAACATGGTAACTGAGGATAGATAGGTCCAAATGGATTGGATTCCACTATATCGTTTGGGGACTACGGTGTAGTGGCCTAGTACGTCCGTAGTTGATGAGTCAAGTGAATTATTACAAAGATAATAATTCATTGAGTTAGAAGGAGTTATGACATGTATGACTCACGGCCAGCTCGATATTGGGCATAGAGGGTCACACACATATGGTAGGCATTGCGATGAGTAGAGGTTCGGATATGAGATATCCGACGGAGCCATTGTCTTATTGGATATCCAATAAGCCCCTGAATTATTGGATCCCATGGACGAGATCCAATAAGAGCCCATGAGAGATTATTGGATAGAGATCCACTAATCTAAAAGACTTGGGTTATTGGATGCAGATCCAATACCCACTAAGCGAGGATCCATTAGGGTTTGATAGGGGACCTCTATAAATAGGAGAGATTCAGAGCCTCAAATGCTAGAGCCTTTGCTTGCCTCTCCTATTCTCCTTCCCCTCTCCATCTCAAAACAGGCCTGGAGTTTTGAGGAGCGTCATCGCAGTCATGCTGTGTGGATCACCGCTAGAGAGGAGGACGCTTGACAACCTTCACCCTCTCCTAAGGATCTACAAGGAAACAAGGATATATGATCTCCCTAGGTAACACAATCTACTCTATATGCAGTTTTTCAGTTTCGCGGATTTTGCGCACCAATCTTCGCACGACGACGAACATCTCTTTGGGAATCAGGGATTTTGTTTTCTTGTTCTTCCGCTGCGCATGTGATGTCGCCCCCAAAGATTTTCCCAACATGATCCCCCCATCTCCTGGGGGGGGGGGGGGAGGGCCTGACTTTCGGGTTTGATGGATGGGAGGTCGGTCGATGGTTCTTCCTCGAGGAGAGTTCCTGCCAGATGCTCCTGCGACATGACCCTCCTTATAGTACCAAAATGATATCGAACAAGTATACCGTGGCTGATGAGTTAGCACGACTTGGTCCACGGGTCAATGTCGGGAGTCTTCTATCGACTGAGCTAGATGTCGAGGTCGATCGGGCCCTCATGATGGGGTGTTGATCAGCGTTCCTTAATGTGCCGATCTGGGCACTGTGTATGCCGAGCTGTGTCTCTCCGTCTCCAGGGTGGTTGTCAGCTTGTCTTCGTGAGGTGGTCGTGCCCTCAGGAAGGAGTGCTGGTTGGTGTTGATCGGGATCCGGCCCGATTGACTGCTCTCCTTTGTATACTGGATGGCGATTCCCGGGTTGAGATGCTCACGGGTCGTGGGCGGTTGCTTTCCTGCAAAAATGGCCCTCGTCGAGTGATTCCCGACGAGGCCCCTCAGACGAGCAAGTCAGTGGAGTGTTCAATTGATTTTTACCTCTCTCTCTTTTTCGCCTTTGCTAGATGTCGGTCAGAGATGTTTATACTATTGTACATGGATCGATCATACAGAGGTTGACATGATGAATATATCAAATAATATTTTAATATAAATTTTGACTTAACGTATCTTAGGGATGGCTCCGTGTCAGAAATTTCGGAGACGTGACATGCCAAGTAGCACTGTAGTATGGATTCTGAAATATATCGAATCAGCCATTATGGTTGCTCACGTCCGTGGGTGATGCAATCAGTTGATGGGCGCCATCAAATTATCCTCTAAAATTAATTAATACGGGTGCATTAATTCACGACAATCCATCCGACAGATGGGAAGTGAGTCGAGTTCCGGGGATTGACTGGCTTCCGCAACATGAATAATCACAGGGGTCCGCCGCCGAGGATGGGACAACGGTTGGCCTGGAGCAAAAGGACAACAGTAACTTTGGACGCTACCCATCTGACTTTGTTCTCCATGAAACATCGGTCCCAAACGGCTGCTGTCGTGTCACCGTTATAGCGATTTGTCGCTCCAGTTATTCCTCCCGTGAGTATGCCCACGATTTAAATCAAAATTATACTAGAATTAAAATCGAAATCAAATCAATCCAGAACCCGCAAATTGCTCAGGGGCGATTCTTAAGTTTGAAAAGTCTAAATCGACGATTCCGATTTCAAATCGATTAAATAAAAAAAATTACGTATAAAACTTATGGTATGATACTTAAATTTTTAACTTTAAAACTAAGTAAACAAAGTTTGAATAATCAAAAAATTGTATACTCTAGATTTAGGTTCTAGAACCAGAACCCCCGATTTCGATTTCGATTTCGGTTTGATTCGAACAATTAATTTTATTATTATTATTATTATTATTATTATTATTTTAAAAATAAAAAAAAATAAATTTACTTTTTGAAGTTTGAAAAATAGATGTATAAACCAACCTCACAACTTAGCCCCCATAGACTATACTGAAGAGAGTATCTCTCGATAAATGAATGCCCACCACCTAATTCAAAATTATTATTATCAAAAGGCGGTTATGATTCTTTCCTCCTCAAACGAAGGCTCATTTTTCTGATTTTTTTTTTTTTGACCTTTTCACTTAAGCCCCCTAGAGACTCGTGTACCGTATGGATCACACGCCGCCCACTTAATTGAGAGAAGAGAAGAACCCCATGGTCTTCTAAGGAATAAGAACATTTTATTACCTCCAGAGATCACGAAGGAATATACTTTTGTGTTTTTCATATATCAATAAAAATTGAGTTCTTCTGTCGGCGCCCACAACAGAAACCCGCACCATAGTCAGTCAACACAAACTACAAAATGATGAATCATCCTAGTGTGTGTTATGCATGTGCATCTTTTATGGGTATCAAAATTCATGAAGAACTTAGTTATTATGTCTCATCACGATCCACATGAAAGCGACAGTGATTCCGTCACATAGACGTCAACCAGAGTGGCGGTCATGTGGGGTGCGGTTGCTTTTTTGTTTTTGTCGGTCTGTTGAGATTTTTGAATTGGGCTTGAGTCCAGTCCACCAATTTGAATGGGCTTGAGACGAGGATTGCCCAAAAAATAACAAAAAAACCTGAAACAATCCCAATCCAATCCCCTAATTTGAATGGACTTTACTCCCCCCCCAACCCCCCGCGGGTGGGCAGGTAGGCTCATCCCTTCCTGTACCGAGTTCTGATCAGGACGATCCAGTCGTATACAAAGGTCCAAGTCCGCACAGGCTGCTCCCATCTCCACCCAGTTAGTTCCCTTCGCCCACCGAGTCTACTCGTTCCTCCCGTAATGCTTCCCGGCAAACGCTCTCGCCATTTTATTCCAAAATGGTAAGGAATCATACTATATCTCTCGGCAATCTCCTTTTCCTCCTGTCGACGCCGGACTTCGAGGTCCATCGAAACCACTCGCTTCCTTTCCTTTTCTTGAGTATCTTTCCTCAGGTATTTAGTTTCTTTAGCGTCTGGTGCCGATTCGTTGTAGGGCTTGTTCCTAGGGTTTGTTACAATTAGGTTTCTGAGGAAGACGTGATGGCCTTCGATTTCTTGTATGTGATCTTGCCCGTCTCGTTTCCTTTGTTGTGTCTTGTCAGATACGGCGAATCGACTGTGGAGGATGTTCGCAGACCGGCAATTCTGCAAATGGGATACGATCGATCCGAAATCGTTTGCCCCGCTTATCTCGATCTACGTTGCTGCCTTGTGCACAGGGGTCATCGGATCCGCCATAACCGAGCAGCTTTGTAAGGTTGGTCTTTCTTTCTTGAAGAATCCACGACATCTGATTATTTCTTTTTCCTTCCTTCTTTTGTCGGCCTTGTCCTTCATATGAAGTTTCGATTTTTCATCCTTGTGATGCATCATTGATTTGAGACGGTTAAATCATTATCATCACTATGTTTCTTAATTTGCCAATAATTGTATGATAGAACCAATCTTAACTACCTAATAATTTCCTGACTGTCACATTTTTTGCACAAATTATTCACAATATTCTCAAGTAAAAAATTTCCAATTTAGATTGTTTTGTATGGTACCTTTGCGAATGCGAAAGTGAAAAAAGAAAGAGCATTATAAACTGACAGGTTCTGCTGATCATTTGCCAATTTCTTAATCTGATTTGTTGCTAATTCTCATCGTTCGCTAGCCCTTCGGTCCTTCTTCAATGACGTATAAATCCCAATCTCTGTTTCCCCAGTTAGGGGGAAGACACATGTTTAGGCAAGTCAGTAGTGGTAATTATACAAATCTTTCCCGCATTTGTTTAAGACAAAAGCTTGACAACTTGTATTCCGACAAGTTAGTAACAGTTTTGAACTTTGATATTTGGAGTTTCCTTTGGCACAGCCATTTTGCACAGTAACAGAAAAACACTAACATAATTTTTATTTACTTAGTATTTCATTCTGATAATTGTTATCTGCATGATTCAATGTGAATCTACAGATTTTTCTTGGTACCATACTGAATTTGTTGAGGCAGAAAACCAGAGATTATTGATCCACATTTCATTTGTTTGCACGCAAGTTTTTTCAACTATCATAAAAATAGTCAACCTAAGGAAGGTCAATTTGAACTTCTGAGTATATGTTGTCGTTTGGTATATTTCTCAATTGAAGAGGCAAAGATATCATGCTTCCTTGAACTTGAGAGACTATGTGCTGGTTTGGTTTTCAGTTAAATCAAATCTTGGTTGTTCGAGGTGGCAGTCGATATGGATCCAATCTTATCTTTTTTTTCGAGTTGACCTCAAATCAAATTTCACCAATCCAATCCAACTCTATAAAATTGTGTCGGGGAACTCTCGAGATTGTTTTTCCCGATGCTTGAGTCAATAAGTTGATCGAACATATCGTACAGACTCTGAGTTCAAGGTTATGTGTGTTGGGACATACTTCGGGGGTCGTTTTTACCTTCATTTGTTCGTGGGAATGTGGTGCGTAGATCTCTAATGTAAATGTCGTCGACTCATGCCAAGTCCAGGATGATGCAATGCTTTGACACGTGGCAAGGATTAGTCGGCGGGGAGTGATTGGTTGGCAGGATATAATGGATTCGCCAAGTGTTATTGTGTCAATCATGCAACACCAAGGTGTCAACCACGTGGTATCAAAGAGTGGGCCACGTGGCGTCGAGGAGTTGATCATGTGACATGGAGGTGTCGGTCATGTGGCGTCGAGGAGTCGATCATGTGGTGCTGAGGAGTTAGCCATGTGGTGTTGAGGAGTCGGTTGTATAGCGTCGAGGTGTTGGTCACGTGAGGCTAAGGTGTCGACCAAGTCATATCACACGTATCACTTGGCTTATTCGGACCTGGGTCCTTAGGGTTCAGTTGAGATTGTTCGATGGAGTTTTTATGAGATATCATGGTCTGCTCTCTTAGTGCTAAACTGTTTAGTCAATTTTTGATTGTCCAAGATAGAAGCTGATTCAATTCTAACCTGATCTTTTCCTCAAGCGAACCTTAAGTCAAGCTTTACTAATTCAATTCGAACCTTACAAAATTACATCGGGGCACTCCCAATAATGATGTTTGAGTAGTAAGCTAGTCAGACAGGTTAGATGGACTATAAGTTGAAGGTTGTGTATGTTCTCATTACTAGTCATATGTGCCTTGCAAGTCAATCACGTGAGTGATGACACGTGTGACACGCTACGCAATCTTTTTACTTATTATTATTATTGATAATTTTTCACTTTATATTGTATATATTGTGATGTCAATGGATCTGTGTAATGAGAATCAGATCGTAATTAGATCGTGATAATGAGATCGATTCGCTTTTAAACATAGTCCTTAAATAATCTCGGTCGTTGAGATCATAATGCGACGTAGTGGCCTAGTATGTTCGCATTCGATGAGTCGAGTGAATTATTGTAAAGATAATAATTCACTAAGCCAGAAGGAGTTCTAACAGGTATGACTTACGGTCAACTCGGTATTGGGCCTAGAGGGTCACATATATATGGTAGGCATTACGACGAGTAGAGGTTCGGATATAAGATATCCGTCGGACCCCATATCTTATTGGATATCCAATAAGCCTTTGAATTATTGGATCCTATGGATGAAATTCAATAAGAGCCAATGAGAGATTATTGGATAGAGATCCACTAATATAAGAGATTTGGGTAGTTGGATGAAGATCCAATACCAATAGAGCAGGATCCAATATCTAGTTGGATGGGTATTTTATCACTTTATATTATTTATTGCATGAATATATTATGATGTCCATGGATCTATGCAATGAGAATCGGATCGTGATGAGATCACGATAATGAGACTGATTCGTCTTTAAACACAAATTCCTAAATAATCTCGATTATAGATTACTCGGGAGGGACATCGAGATAACCGGACAGATTGGTGTGTTGTATACCCATCCGTATGATAGATGCAGCTGGTCTTATAGTTGCTCATGTGGGGACACTAGAGATACAGTGCAAGTGCTCATTAGAGAATGAATTCATTGATTAATCCGCTCACAGAATGCTAGATTGTTGATGATGTTTTATTGTTAAACAGTAATTTCGTCGTCCTAGTGGTAGCCAACATTATGATGGCTATTGAGTATCGATATAGGATCATCATTTCTCGATGTCATGAGAGAAATATCTAATGTGTTCTTGCTCAGACAAATCTCTGGCCATGGTCATTCGGATTGAGAGAGAAATAGTTCTTCAGGAGAATCCGATTAGAGCGAGACTCAAGTAAAAACTATATGGGCATGATAGTATAATGCTCGGTATACGGTCTCTAGGGTATTAGATATATGAAGAGTTATAGATACACGATAATTGAGAACAGATAGGTTTAAAGGATTTGATTCCCCTGTATCGTTCAGGGACTACGACATAGTGATTTAGTACGTCTGTAGTTGATGAGTCGAGTGAATTATTATGGAGATAATAATTAACTGAGTCAGAAGGAGTTCTAACAGGTGTGACTCATGGCCAGCTCGATATTGGGCCTAGAGGGTCACACACATATGGTACACATTACGACGAGTAAATGTTCGGGGATATCTTATTAGATATTCAATAAGTCCGTGAATTATTGGATCCTATAAATGAGATCCAATGAGAGATTATTGGATAGAGATCTACTAATTTAAGAGGCTTGAGTAGTTGGATGGAGATCCAATAGCCAATACCCAATATATATATATATATATATATATATATATATATATATCAAATCTTTCTACTAATGTTTCTTATTTCGAGTGTAATAAAATCTACTATCGGTATAAAGTTTTATGAGATAACAACTAGAGCTCCCATGAGAATATATACATGCCATGTCGACCTATGAGAAAGTATTCTTCCCACCTTTCTTTCTTTAGATCATGATTAAAGCACCCATTTGTTACAAAAATAAAATCGACTTATGAGAAATCATTCTCTCCAAAATTTTCACTTATAATATCACAAACAAAGTTCCGAATATCTACACACAAAATTAATTTATGAGAAACCATTCTACCAACATCCATTTATAAGAAACCATTCTCTACATCTTTCTTGCTTTCAAGATTGCAATTGTGAGAAACCTTTCTACTCATGTTTCTTATTTCGAAGAGTGCAATCAAATCTACTATAGGTATAAAATTTTATGAGAAACTCTTCTCTGTACCTTTCTTGCTTCGAGATCACAACTAGAGCTCCCATGAGTATATATACATGCCATGTCGACCTATGAGAAATTATTCTTCCCACCTTTCTTTTTTTTAGATCGTGATTAAAGCACCCATTTGTTACAAAAACAAAATAGAAATCATTCTCTCCAAAATTTTTATTTCACTTATAATATCACAAACAAAGTTCCTGTGAGAATATCTACACACAAAATTAATTTATGAGAAACCATTCTACCGACATCCATTTATTTTTGAAATCGCAATCAAAGCACCCATGAGTATATATATGCACACAAAGTTGACTTATAAATAAGAATCATTCTCTCCATCTCTTTAGCTTCGAAGATCATAATCAAGACTATTTATAAACACAAAATAGGTTTGAGAAGAGTCATTCTCCCTATATTTCTTGCTTATGAGATTGTCATTAGAGATCCCACTAGTATATATATTTGAAAAGTCAGCTTCTAAGATTTCCTTCTCCAAACCTTTCTCGCTTCCAAGATTGTAACTAGGATTTCAATGAGTATATATACACAAAATCGACATTTAAAAAACTCTTGAATGAATATGAGATATTTGTTGGATCCCTTATTTTATTGGATATCCAATAAACTCTTGAATTATTGGATCATATGGATGAGATCCAATTAAAGCCAATGAGAGATTATTGGATAGAGATTTACTAATCTAAGAGGCTTGGGTAGTTGGATAGAGATCCAATACCCAATAGGATAGGATCCATTAGGGTTAAGTTAACAACACTGACTTATGAGAAATTATTCTCTTAAACTTTCTTGCTTTTGTGATCTTAGTTATGTGTCTCATATATATATATGATTAAAGCACCACCTTTCTTCCTTTAGATAATGATTAAAGCACCTATGAGTTACACAAACAAAATTGACTTACGAGAAATCATTCTCTCCAAAATTTTCACTTATAATATTACAAACAAAGTTCTCGTGAGTATATCTACACGTAAAATTAATAAGATTTATCGTATCCCTATCTTATTGGATATCAAATAAGCCCTTGAATTATTGTATCCTATGGATGAGATCCAATAAGAGCTAATGAGAGATTATTGGATAGAGATCCATTAATCTTAGAGGATTGGGTAGTTGGATGGAGATCTAATACCTAATAGGACAAGATCCATTAAAGTTAAATTGACAACACTGACTTATGAGAAATTATTCTCTTAATCTTTCTTGCTTTTGTGATCATAATTATGTCTCTTATATATATATATATATATATATATATATATATATATATATATATATATATATATATATATATATATATATATATATATATATATATATATATATATAATCAAATTATAAGAAACCATTTTCTCTGTCTTTCTAGCTTTCAAGATTGTAACTGTGAGAAACCCTTCTACTCATGTTTCTTATTTCCAAGAGTGCAATCAAATCTACTATGAGTATAAAGTTTTATGAGAAGAAACTCTTCTTTATACCTTTCTTGTTTCGAGATCACAACTAGAGCTCCCATGAGTGTATATATACATGCTATGTCGACCTATGAGAAATCATTCTCCCCATCTTTCTTTCTTTAGATCGTGATTAAAGTACCCTTGAGTTAAACAAAATCGACTTATGAGAAACCATTCTCTCTAAAATTTTCACTTATAATAATGTCACATACAAAGTTCCTGTGAGAATATTTACACACAAAATTAATTTATGAGAAACCATTCTCCCGACATCCATTTATTTTTGAAATCGTAATCAAAGCAACCATGAGGATATATATGCACACAAAGTTGACTTATAAATATGAATCATTCTCTCCATCACTTTTGCTTCGAAGATTATAATCAAGACTATTTATGAGTATATATATACACACAAAATAGGCTTGAGAAGAGTCATTCTCCCTATATTTCTTGCTTACGAGATTATCATTAGAGATCCCACGAGTATATATATACGAACAGTCAGCTTCTAAGAAATCCTTCTCCAAACCTTTCTCGCTTCCAAGATTGTAATTAGGATTTAAATGAGTATATATGCACAAAATCGACATTTAAAAAACCCTTGAATGGATATGAGATATCTGTTGGATCCTTTATTTTATTGGATATCCAATAAGCTCTTGAATTATTGGATCATATGGATGAGATCCAATAAGAGCCAATGAGATATTAATGGATAGAGATATTAATGGATAGAGATATACTAATCTAGGTTTGGATAGTTGGATAGAGATCTAATATCAAATAGGATAGAATCCATTAGGGTTAAGTTGACAATACTGATTTATGAGAAATTATTCTCTTAAACTTTCTTATTTTTGTGATCATAGTTTTGTCTCTGATATATATATATATATATATATATATATATATATATATATATATATATATATATAAAGTCAAATTATAAGAAACTATTCTCACCATCTTTCTTGCTTCCAAGATTGCAATTGTGAGAAACCCTTCTACTCATGTTTCTTATTTCCAAGAGTGCAATCAAATCTACTATGGGTATAAAGTTGTATGAGAAACTCTTCTCTATACCTTTCTTGTTTTGAGATCACAACTAGAGCTCCCATTAGTATATATATATATATACATGTCATGTCGGACCTATGAGAAATCATTCTCCCCACCTTTCTTTCTTTAGATCATGATTAAAGCACCCATGAGTTACACAAACAAAATTGACTTATGAGAAATCATTCTCTCCAAAATTTTCACTTATAATATTACAAACAAAGTTCCCGTGAGTATATCTACACGTAAAATTAATAAGAATCATTATATCCACATCCATTTATTTTTGAAATCGCAATCAAAGCACCCATGAGTATATATATGCACACAAAGTTTACTTATAAATAAGAATCATTCTCTCCATCACATTTGCTTCGAAGATCATAATCAAGATTATTTATGAGTATATATACACATAAAATGGGTTGGAGAAGAGTCATTATCCCTATATTTTTTGCTTACGAGATTGTCATTAGAGATACCACGAGTATATATATATACGAAAAGTCAGCTTCTAACAAATCTTTCTCCAAACCTGTCTTGCTTCCAAGATTGTAATTAGAATTCCAATGAGTATATATACACAAAAGTCGATATTTAAAAAACTCTTGAATGGATATAAGATTTATCGTATCCCTATTTTATTGGATATCAAATAAGTCATTGAATTATTGTATCCTATGGATGAGATTCAATAAGAGCTAATGAGAGATTATTGGATAGAGATCCGTTAATCTAAGAGGCTTGGGTAGTTGGATGGAGATCTAATACCTAATAGGACAAGATCCATTAAAGTTAAATTGACAACACTGACTTATGAGAAATTATTCTCTTAATCTTTCTTGCTTTTGTGATCATAATTATGTCTCTTATATATATATATATATAATCAAATTATAAGAAACCATTTTCTCTGTCTTTCTAGCTTTCAAGATTGTAACTGTGAGAAACCCTTCTACTCATGTTTCTTATTTCCAAGAGTGCAATCAAATCTACTATGAGTATAAAGTTTTATGAGAAGAAACTCTTCTTTATACCTTTCTTGTTTCGAGATCACAACTAGAGCTCCCATGAGTGTATATATACATGCTATGTCGACCTATGAGAAATCATTCTCCCCATCTTTCTTTCTTTAGATCGTGATTAAAGTACCCTTGAGTTAAACAAAATCGACTTATGAGAAATCATTCTCTCTAAAATTTTCACTTATAATAATGTCACATACAAAGTTCCTGTGAGAATATATACACACAAAATTAATTTATGAGAAACCATTCTACCGACATCCATTTATTTTTGAAATCGTAATCAAAGCAACCATGAGGATATATATGCACACAAAGTTGACTTATAAATATGAATCATTCTCTCCATCACTTTTGCTTCGAAGATTATAATCAAGACTATTTATGAGTATATATACACACAAAATAGGCTTGAGAAGAGTCATTCTCCCTATATTTCTTGCTTACGAGATTGTCATTAGAGATCCCACGAGTATATATATACGAACAGTCAGCTTCTAAGAAATCCTTCTCCAAACCTTTCTCGCTTCCAAGATTGTAATTAGGATTTAAATGAGTATATATGCACAAAATCGACATTTAAAAAACCCTTGAATGGATATGAGATATCTATTGGATCCTTTATTTTATTGGATATCCAATAAGCTCTTGAATTATTGGATCATATGGATGAGATCCAATAAGAGCCAATGAGATATTAATGGATAGAGATATACTAATCTAGGTTTGGGTAGTTGGATAGAGATCCAATATCAAATATGATAGAATCCATTAGGGTTAAGTTGACAATACTGATTTATGAGAAATTATTCTCTTAAACTTTCTTATTTTTGTGATCATAGTTTTGTCTCTTATATATATATATATATATATATATATATATATATATATATATATATATATATATATATATATATAAAGTCAAATTATAAGAAACTATTCTCACCATCTTTCTTGCTTCCAAGATTGCAATTGTGAGAAACCCTTCTACTTATGTTTCTTATTTCCAAGAGTGCAATCAAATCTACCATGGGTATAAAGTTGTATGAGAAACTCTTCTCTATACCTTTCTTGTTTTGAGATCACAACTAGAGCTCCCATGAGTATATATATATATATACATGTCATGTCGGACCTATGAGAAATCATTCTCTCCAAAATTTTCACTTATAATATTACAAACAAAGTTCCCGTGAGTATATCTACACGTAAAATTAGTAAGAATCATTATATCCACATACATTTATTTTTGAAATCGTAATTAAAGCACCCATGAGTATATATATGCACACAAAGTTTACTTATAAATAAGAATCATTCTCTCCATCACTTTTGTTTCGAAGATCATAATCAAGATTATTTATGAGTATATATACACACACAAAATGGGCTTGAAAAGAGTCATTCTTACTATATTTTTTTGCTTACGAGATTATCATTAGAGATCACACGAATATATATATATATACAAAATATAAGTTTTTAAGAAATCCATCTCCAAACCTTTCTCTCTTCCAAGATTGTAATTAGGATTCCAATGAGTATATATACACAAAGTCGACATTTGAAAAATCATTATCCCTGTCTCTTTGTCTTCACAATCAGGGCTCGTTCGAGTATCCCTATCTCTTGTGATATCATGAGAAGTCATACTCTTCTCATATCACACTTAGGGCTCCCATAAATATATACAGAGACAAGAGTGGAATCATTCTCCCTATTTTGCTTTATAGACCAATTACGGAGAGATCTTGCTAACCATCTTTCTTACTTTTTAAGAACATATGAGAAATATGCTTAAGAACATATGAGAAATCATTATCCTAATAGTTTTTTGCTTCTGAGACTATAATCAGGCCTCCCTTGTATATATATACACACAAAAATCGATTTATCAAAAATCATTCAAACAATTTTTTTTTTGCATTCGATTTCAATATCAGGACTCTCTTGAGCATACCTAAATATAATATGAGCTTATGAGTAGACATCCTCTTAAATTTTTCTTGCTTCTAAGATTGCAAACATAGCTTCTATACATACACATAAAACCAACATATGAAGAATCATTCTCTCCCCTCCTGTTGGTACTTTTAAGATTACAACCAAAGCTCCAGTAATAATGGCATAACATTCAAATATCCACATGTCCTAAAGCATAGATGTAAATAGATCAAAATTTCCTTAAGCAAAGTTCCAATAATAAAGTAGATACCTGTGTCAGATTTAAATATCTAGATAAATTTAATTGAAACCCATTGCTATGATCCACCGTCACTCTCAAAGAACGTCATATGTCATCTTCCAGGTGATTAAAAAACACAAGAAGCGACCTCCCAGAAACTATCTTATCAACAGCAGACACCTCGAATCTTGGCAAAATCATGCTGGCATTTGATGATTCTTGGCACAGGCATGACCATCAACCATCAGTCCACTCACCACACGCCATCCGCTTGCAGAAACTGATTTCAATACCTACCTCCGACAGATATATTAACGATCCAGATATACTAGTGAAGATAATACCTGCTAATAAGTTACAAGAATGAATTCTATGCCCATGTGTAAGTAATTTGAGTGTCATGCCCACCATCACCTGTAGCTCCCTTATGCTCAAACCTCTTAATTAGTAACTCATGGCTTCCTCCAAAAGACTACAATGCCAGAAGATGGTGATACCATTTTGAGTCATCTACCAAACAACAATCAAGCACCCACGGCTGCATCAAATGTTTCCGAAGGTGCAGCAGGTGCTTCGGTTCAGCTTGCTCGCCGCACTATCAGCCTGAGAAACAATCTTCGAATCTGTAAATCCTGCTTCTTCAAAGATTGCTGCTCTTCTAGAAATCAAGGAGTTGCGCTGTACAACGTCAATCCCATCATATGTCCAAACACCCAAAACTGCCTCTCCTTTCAGTCCAATAGCACACCAACCAAGACCAGCAACTGCTATATCAACAGAACTTGCATCCCAACTGTTCCCGCTAACATTAATTTCCTTCCTCACCCATTTGCCAAGTTCATTGATGCGCTCCTCACCGATAGGAGGCTGCAGTTGTGATATATGAGATCGCTAGGCCCTCCAAATAACCAACTGAACATCAACTAGGAAGACATTACTTAATTTGGGTAAGAAACACACATACCTGTAGTTGTCGACCAAAATGATGTTCTATCATTATGGATGCCTTCTCTGTTTTGCCCATATGCAGTGGAATAAGTGGTGACGCCCATACGGTAAGATAGATCGAGTCTACAGATAATTCCTCAACATCTACCCTGAAGAGTCCACCAATATGAACAGAATGTCGTGCCTGTTGACAAGAGTGAAAGAATAAGATGAACAGAATTAATTGTCAAAGAAACTAGCATTTTAGAAGCCAGAAGGATACAAAAGCAAAGAATCACTTATCCGACATCCATGCATGTCCAGTATACAGGCTTTTTTTTAAATGCAGCTGGAGAAAGAAAAAACATCTAGTGCCAAGAAAATGCAAAAAAATACAAGAGTCTCCCTTTTCTCAAAAATTGGGAGGGCTGGAATTGAGAAGTGCAGAAGTAATCAAGTGCAGAAGTAATCAAGAATCAGTTAGCTTTCATTTAGATTTAGCTCTACTTTCACAAGAACACAAATCAGTCAACCATATCAAACAACTATATCTGTGAACCAACAAATAACCTACCTAGGTCTTCATCCAACTTTTCCATCCTTATCCATTGTAAAACAAAATTAGAATCATCTTGAACTATTTAACCACCATGAATTCAGCAAGGGATCTCCACTGCACCAACTATTTAACCAGTAAACAATTGCTTCATCATTATACCAGTAAGACAACCTCCATATAGAGGCACCATATCATTAGCCAAGTCCAATTTAAATAACATTCCCATAAACCCTGGAACACAGTTTCGATTTACTGGTGAAAAACACTAAGACAGTCTTATTTCATTGTAGAAATACCATCCACTTTCAGGATGTATAGAATAACATCATTTAATTGAACTATCAACTGTCTTCCCTCATAAGCCTATTAATACTGCCACTTGCTACCTAGTGTTGTCTTAACATAGCCTGTTCTAATACTGCCATTTTCAAAAATATCCTTGTTATTAAGTTCACTATCATGTGCCAATTTTGTCTTCTTTTAACAAAGAATATGCAAACTTCAGGAACAATATAATACAAAGTTGGGGAACATTTCATTGACATCAGGAAAGTAAGTTCCAAGCACCTAATAGCCATTTCCTGCACAATATGTGCCACATCAATTCTGATATCTATCTAGATTAATTCTTCAGATATATATCCACCACAAGTGTCTGACTGAAAAATTATCAATTGACATTTTACCACTTGACTTTTTTTAGTACAAACTTATTGGAAATAACTAAAAAAAAAAAATCATCCAGAGTATTGAAAGTGTGAAATCATCTATGATCCTCTCTACTCCCTAAGAGCTTAAAATGTAATTTGGAAAAATAGCTCATAACCTGTGTTTCCATGATTCAGATTATCCAATTATGCTCCTAAACTATACTGATAACCTTTATTAGCTATGACCATATTCTTGGAAACAACCTCATATTAATTCCTTTTACGCCAGGCATTTCTAGATGTCATAGATAACCAAGGAAAACAGACCCACACAGTCATGGATCATTAAATTGTTAATTCATCAAATAGCTGTGGTGGACATACCCCAGAATTAGATCAACTCAAACTTTCAACCACTTATTTAGATTTCATCCAAAATTACATCAATCAACTACGTTATTGCATCTCCAATTTTCAGTTTTCAACAATAAGATCGCTACCAGGCTGCAGCCCTAAATTCACACATTTTTTCCTCCTTGAGTATGAACTTCCGTTTCTTTAATTAGATGAGAGTGTTTCATTTATTAGTCTTATGCACCCTTGCTATGATGACTAAGAATGTGAATTCTCAACGTTTCCCACCCAGCAATCAACATTTAGCTTGAGAAAGCATAGCCAACTATTTAAGCCTTAGAATCAAAGAACCATGAAACAGTGCAGAAAACTTTGGCACCAAAGAGAAACAACCAGCAGGCTGTATCTTTCTAAAACACAGTACAGATAATATTTCTAACTGAAATGATGAAAATCCATAAGCAAAGAGATATCCAGAACTCTAGTGAATCTTAAATCTAACATTTAGCTTGAGAAAGCATACCCACTATTTAAGCCTCAGAATCAAAGAACCATGAAACAATGCAGAAAACTTTGGTACCAAAGAGAAACAACCAGCAGGCTGTATCTTTCTGAAACACAGTACAGATAATGTTTCTAACTGAAATGATGAAAATCCATGAGCAAAGAGATAACCAGAACTCTAGTTAATCTTAAATTTCATATTCATTTGACTGCAGAACTAGTTAGAGTTATTGCTTACTATACTATGAAGGCAGCAACTCACAGCATGATCACAACCAGAAGTTATAAGCATTGAAGAGAGTACTTATCTCCTTGTATCTATCAAATAAAAGCACAATGAATCTAACAAATAAGACAAACCTGGATTCTGTAAGTCCTAGGACGCAACTCTTTGCTCATATGGACCAGCTTCTGTTCTTCCCTCGTCAACCTCATTGTGATCTGGTAAGGATGCAGGATACCTGGCGTGTCAAAGAGTTTAGCCTGTCCACTGAGAACTCCGTCCACTCTAACAATCCCCAAAGTAGTACCGGGCACCGGAGCCTCTGTCAAGTGGCTCACCTTGTCCCCGACGCATCTCCCCATGGCGTTGATCAATGTAGACTTACCGGCATTTTGTGCCCCCACTGCCCACACATTGCCCCGCACTCCTGCGAGCTCCCTCACATGGTCAACGATATCGCGCACCCTCCAATTCCTCACAGCGCTCACCAGGTGCACCCCCGTCAACTTGTTGACTCCCCACACGCTGGCCCTCTTCCGGACCCAGTCCTCGAACGCGTCGGGTGATATCGAGGAAGGGAGAAGGTCGATCTTGGTGACTACAAGTACTACCCGTGGCACGTTCCCGGGCTTCCCCTCCTTCCAGGCCCTGGAGAACTTGTCAATGGAGGAGGAGACCAGCCGAGCGACCTTGCGGGGGAGGGAGCCGTCGAAATCGGCGGCATCGACGACCATGAGGACGACGGTGCGGGGGCCGGACGGAGAGACCATCTTGGGTCCGACCATGCGGTCGAAGTCGAAGTCCGGGAGGAGGTTCTCAGCGGAGGGGTTCTTGACGCGGCCGTAGTGGCGGAGGGAGTGGCATCGGGCGCAGACAAGAGGCCTGCCAGACCGCTCAGAAGGGACAGTGGGCTCGGGATCCTCCGCCGGAAGGAGGTGACCCGATTTGAGGAAGAGCGAGAGGCAGGTGTCGTCGGCGGCGAGGGGGCGGGAGCGATCTATGGGGGCGCGATAGTCGGGCGACTTGGGTGAGGGGAGGGAAAAGAAGCCGGGGAGGGTTTGGTCGGAGGACTGCATGTGGACGCCGCAGCCGTGGCAAAGCGGGAGGAGGTGAGGAGGGGGGCAGTCGACATCGACGTCGCCTTCGCCGTAGCATCCGCCGCGGAGAGCGGAAAGGGGAGGAAGCGAAGGCGGGAATGGGGCATGGGAGGAGGAGAAGGGGCGGAGGAAGGGGGAGAAGAGAGGATGAAGGGGCAGAGGAGGGTTTCGTCGGTGGAACGGGGAGGAAGCCGAAAGCAGCGGCGGAGGGATCGAATCGGAGGAGGTTGGAGAAGTAGACAGGAAGAGGAAGGAAAGCGTTGATGATGACGACGATGAAGATAACCTCCTTGGCTGTGGGGAGAGCTTCCGAGCGAGGGAGAGCATGGCAACGGATTGATTCTGCCCTAGAAGGCGACGGATACGTGGCTTGGACGAGGAAGCCAGCAAAAGAGAACGTGTAAGGGTCGGTGTGCGGCCCAGCGGTAGCCCAAAAGGCTAAAAGCAGGCGAGGCTCCATCGGGCCGACTCATATTATTAGGATCCGGAGGATGGGCCACACAGTTAAGCCTTTTGGGCCGCTCAACCTGAACCCAATCACCGAGTGGGCCATCAAAGGTTGCAATTGTAGGCCCGAAACCTGAGCCCAATAGTAAGTATGTCAGGCTGGGTTAGACTTTATTTAGGCAACACCAAACCAAGGGTTCGTCCTATCCCAGTGTGCAATCCCTGCGTACTGACCGAATCATTTGCTTCCGAAAGAAATGGTATGCGGTAGAGACAGATCCGCGGCTCGTCAGATCAAAGCCAGCCGGGCGGCCGGCCGATCGGGTCGGTTCATGTTACACATACCCACCCACGCAGAGCTCCAGTGCCAGAATGCCTTGGTTGCAGCTGTGAGAGAGATTTATATATGGCCTTCGGCATTGCCAAGCCCGCAGCAGGCAGGCACAAGGACGAAGCAGGCCTTTGGACCGGAACGACCATCATCTCCCTCGGCTAGTAGACAGCTGCCGATGACGACGATACTTGGGGTTTAGGGCCATCGATCGATTGGATTCGGGCATGGCCCGCACTTGTCATCTTTGAGTAGTACGGCTTCGTCTGCTGTCGCTTCACTATTAGTTATCAACTCTGATGTCAGATAATGGGCATCCACAGAGGTTAGAGAGGCAGATCCCGGATTCATGCTCATCGGTTCTGCAGCAGCGAAGGAGACTGATACATAGTAGTAATTGAGCAATTGACGATGGAATATGACGTCAGGTGCCCCTAGTAAAGTAAGTTGATCTGCCACGCTGGAAGTAAGATTGATAATAAACTTTTTAAGGAAATAATCCAAAGATTGTTGGTAGGTTGATCTGCCACTTAAATCTACCAGATCTTTTTCGTTAATCGACAAGTACGTTCGTTCATGGGTTCTTCATCACCGCCCACCCACCCCTTGGAAACATTCGAGGGTGAGCTCGGAATAGAATAAAGTTGAGCAACACAAGGGTGGGGTGGTGCAATCTCTCGGGACTTGATCTGCCCCCAAAAACAAAAGGGAATCGGATGCTTGTGTTGGAGTTGAGTGGCTCGAGAAGGCCTAGTCTCCCGGGTCATTCCACGTATAGATAGAGAGGGTGGCAAGTCAAAGGCGAATGCTAGGAAGCTACAAAGGTAATTCGCCCTAATCGCCCTTGTCTCGTCGGCTGGTACATGCGACCAATGGGTTCCGAAAGCAGAAAAAAGTCATGGTGTTTTTTAGGCGAAACTGCATCCATATGACTGCCCTCTCACGGAATTGCCGACTCTCTTACTTAAGCTCCTACTATGTTTTATTTGGCATAAGACCATAAAAGATTTAGCAGTTAAATTCTACAGTAAAACGTCACCATGGAAAAGGAAGGGCTCGTCCTCACTCGATTGATTCATCAAAAATTACTTGACCCCTCCTTTTTCTTCTCTCTCTCTCTCTCTCTCCCTCACCTTTTTCTTTTTCCTTCTCTCTCCAGGCCCTTTAGGTTCTATCTATCTTGTCGTGTTTCCTCCGTCCCCCTAATAATACACTACGCTGACGACTCCGCCCTCTTTCGCCCCTCTATCAATCCTCCCCCCAAAGAAACCGAAACGAAAATAAGACAGTAGAGATAAAAATATATATAAACATAAATAGAAAACCACTCCCCTGCTTCTGCCCCCCCGCACGAAGGAAGAGGGTAGCACTAGATGATGGTAGCGAAGAAGCCTCGCGTCGTGATCGTTGGGGCGGGCATGGCGGGGATCACCGCTGCCCACCGACTCCACACCGCCTCCTCCGGTGACCACTTCGACCTCTGCATCGTGGAGGCAAGCCACCGAACCGGCGGCCGCATCCTCACATCCGAGTTCGCCGGAGACCGCATCGAAATGGGCGCCACCTGGATCCACGGCATCCGAGGTAGCCCCATCCATGCCCTCGCCAGCGACATCGGCGCCCTCGCCCATGACTCATGCCCCTGGGAGCGGATGGACGGCTTTCCCTCGGATCCCATCACCGTCGCCGAGGGCGGCACCCTCATCGACCCCTCCCTCGTCGTCGCCCCCATTACCTCCCTCTACCGCCGACTCATGGACTCGGCCCGGGCTGGCGACGCTCCCGTGGATCCAAAGCGCCCCGGCGTCGGCCAGTTCCTCCGCCACGGTCTCCAAGAGTATCGCGCCTCGCGCACTGGCGGCGGCGGTGATGGCGGCAGTCGCAGCACCGACTGGAATCTTGAGGAACTGGAGGAGGCCGTGTTCACGATGCACGAGTTCACGGAGCGGACCTGTACCTCCGCGGACGACCTCGAGGAGCTTAACCTCGCCGCAGAGGGGGAGTACCGGGACTACCCCGGGGACCATATCACCATCGCTCAAGGCTACTCGCGGATCGTTCAGTACCTGGCCTCGGCCCTCCCCCGGGGCATGATCCGCTTCGGTCGACTCCTTCAGCGCATCGAGTGGCGCTCGGGCAGCGACGACGACGGCGGCGGCGACGACGGATGCAGGGACGGCGACCCGGTAAGGCTATACTTCGAGGGAGAGCACTCGGCGATGGTGGCAGACCACGTGATCGTTACGGTGTCGCTGGGGGTGCTCAAGGCTGGGCTGGGAAAACGAGGAGAAGAAGGCAGCGGGGTAGCGTTCTCGCCGGCCCTGCCCGTGTTTAAGCGGGAAGCCATCGAACGGCTGGGGTTCGGAGTGGTGAACAAGCTGTTCATGGAGATGGACGCCGCCGAAGGTGGGGGGCCGTTCCCATTCCTGCAGATGGCGTTCGCCCAGGAGGAGGAGGAGGAGGAGGACAGGAGGAGGCGCGTGGCCGAGATTCCGCGATGGATAAGAAAGACGGCATCCATCTGCCCCATCTACGACAGCTCGCGCGTGCTGCAGGCGTGGTTCGCCGGGAAGGAGGCGCTGGAGCTGGAGGCGCTCCCCGACGAGGAGGTCATCCGTAGTATCCACCTCACTCTCCACGCCTTTCTGCCGGGGGTGGCCACGAGGGCCGCCGGCTCGGTGGACCGACGATGCAACGGCGTAGGAGCGGCGCCGACTTACCCGGGGAGGATCTCGAGGGTGAAGCGGAGCGGGTGGGGAAAGGACCCGCTGTTCTTGGGCTCCTACAGCTACGTGGCTGTCGGATCGAGCGGGGACGATCTGGATCTGATGGCGGAGCCGCTGCCCCGTCGTGGTCGGGGCGGGGAGCCGGATGACAGGGACGTGGTTTCTCCCCCTCCCGCGCTGCAGATACTGTTCGCTGGGGAGGCGACGCATAGGACGCACTACTCTACCACGCATGGAGCGTATCTAAGTGGGATCAGGGAGGCCAACCGCCTGCTCCAACACTATCGCTACACGTCGGCTGCTTTGTGACCATCATCGTTCCAAGGCGGCTTGTGCGACGGAGGCGAGGAGGGGAACGCCTACTTGTACGCGTGCCATAACGAGCCATCTTTCTTTGCATCTCTACACTAGTATCGGTCGTTCTTTCTCTTGGAACGAAGGCATCCAAAAGTGTCTTGACCTTATGAATCCGTTCCGCTACTGGAGAGAGTTCTGCATCATCTCCTGGCTGAATTATATTTAGTACTTCAAAGCTTCGGTGTCAGCACTTGTAAATTTGCTTCTGCAAGAAATGACTCGTCTCCATTACTCGAGGTTGCCAGTGCCACCACGTGAGGTGGGGGATTCTGCATGGCCCTCATCTTAGCCGGAACCACAACCAAGCTGTCTCCGACGCTCAGATTGATCCTTTAGCTCTTTTAGATGAACAGGGCCGCAAAAGCTACTGTCCCCTAACATGCCACAACACTTGAAACTTGTGTTTTTTACCTAAATTTTAATTCCTGATAAGTCAGATTCTTTATTGTTTGGAATAAACATTCAGAACCAACAATAATGTCTCTTCTCAGATGATCTTCCTTTTAAGTCAACGATGAGCGATCCCAATCATCGATCTCTCTGATAATTAAGTCAAGTCAGTACTTTTTAAATTTGAAGTGATCAGATTAGCATTTTTAATAGACAAACTCTTTGACAATTATTCCCTAGCCGATCGACCGAAGATGGGGAATAACTAGTAACCTAAGCGATGGAGCGACGTCTTGTTTGACACATCGATGCCTATATCATCTGAATGTTTTGATTGGCTGGCTCGGATCTTTAGTTTGATCGAACATGTGGCAACCGATCCATCGGTCGTGCCCCTATGAGATCAACCGCTCAGGTGGCAGTTGTGCCACCTGATTGCAGGCCCAAACCTTTGTGGTGGTATGGTGGCATCTGATATGGATCATGATGCCACGTATCGACACGTGACACTTACTTGTCACATCATTCTTATCTATCATTAGCCTTCGTAAATATATTGAGTCAAAAGCGCACTCGATGGTGCATGCGACGTATCTTCGATCTCGTAAGAAGGATGCTATCGAAAGACTTTCTCGACCCCCAGATATTATATTGTTGAATCACGGATCGTGGGCCACATGTCATTGAAATACACAATCAATCTATGGGTTATGCATCATTGAAATACACATTCGACCGATGGACTATGTTGTCAAAATATATATTTAGCCTTATAAGCCGTGCGTTGTTGAAATGCATGTTTGGGCCATGAGCCACGTAATGTTGTATTATGTCAATTCTATCGTTTGGCTATTCGACCTGGGTCAACTCATTTTACCATTTGGTCATGGTTGACATATGCTATCGTTCACTATAGTCAGCATGCTCGACGCATCGACTGTTCGATAGTTCGGATGGGGGCTATGATGTGATAGCCTATATGCGCCATCCATGCCTTGATCACCAACGGGCGCATCATTTTGGGCATCCGATGAATTTAGCCTAATCATAATTTTCTCGATTCAATTGATAGAGATGTCACATGTCATGCGACCTAACATACACACGAGTCTTGCACGTGCCTTGGGGATTTTAAAGATTACAATGATTGTGGAGCCTGGTCTTAACCAATGTCATTTTGTCCTGTGTCGACCAACGAAGTGGTTCATATTCGAATATGTGACAACCGATCCGAATCCGGTGCGTCTGACACCCATATTGTCTGAACATGTTGATTGGATGGCTCCGATCTTTGGTTAATCAAACATGTGACAACCAA
Organism: Musa acuminata AAA Group; assembly: GCF_036884655.1. NCBI lineage: Eukaryota > Viridiplantae > Streptophyta > Magnoliopsida > Zingiberales > Musaceae > Musa > Musa acuminata. The sequence goes on along the minus strand of NC_088329.1, from coordinate 46,192,860 downwards.
TCCATCTCCCACACCCCTATGGGTTCAACCGCTTAGGTGACGCTCGGATCAACCACCACTTGATCGCGAGCTCAAACCTTCTTGGTGGTATGGTGGCGTCTAACATGAATGTTCATGCTGACTGATCATTATGCCACATGTCGAGACACATGACACATACTCATTTGCCAAGTCATTCTTACCGATTAGTTCTATCATAATGTTTTAATATCTATCTCATGTCTGCAGATTAAAATATTATGGTGGCGTCTGACAGGAATGCATACTGACCGATCATGATGCCACATGTCGAGACACACGACACTTAACTACATGTTTGTGAATATTAGTTTTCTCTTAATATTTATTCAAATTATGAATAAAATTTATTGGATATCATGACTTCCTTGGCTTATCCAATTTAAATCACATATCATAATTTCTTTAAGCCATCTAGATTTGATACAACGTTAATACTTATCCAATGCAACCTATTTTCATTTGAGTAACACGCCTCAATCTTTTTTGGGCTTTTACGTATTTATTCTTTCAAAGTAGGAAAATATCATATTCTCCTTAAAAAAAATTGATATACGATATATATATATATATATATATATATATATATATATATATATATATATATATATATATATATATATATATATATATATCTTCAAATATTGAGATCCTACACTATAAGTCTCCCGTTAATATCCATTTAACCATGATTAACTATATGCCAAGTTCTTATAATTTTAATAAAATTTTGAAGTATTAATATTATTTAAAGTATCAACCAAAAATGAAGTAACAGTTGAATGAGAAAGATTAGCCATGATGACATCAACGTCGATGATAAATAAGAGACATTGCATAAATTAGTGTCACGTAGTGTTTTAATGATTTTATTAGCACTGCTTTATAAGACTATCATTTACTTCTTAAAATCATATTTATCAAAACCAAATTGGAAAACAACTTGGTCGAGCCTTGAGTCACTGGTTAGACCATATATTTATTTAAAATTATTTTTAAAATATACAAAGCAACTCAAATAACACAAAAGAAATACTTCATCTATCATTCTATAACATTGGGTTTAGTCCTATATCAAAAGAAGACAAAAATAAGGATCTAGTAGATATACTAATGTTAATTTAAACATAAGCATTTGAAGTCAATGATTTAAGTCTAACAAAATTAATAAGTTAGTTATCTCATTGAACCGAGTCATCATAATTGGTATTAGAGTAGACCTTGTACTGGAGAATAACAACAGACTCGAGTAGGAAAAAATTATCCATGGATGATATGAGAGCATACTTTACGGAATAAAACTAGGCTAGGTATCGCAACCACAAAGCTAAGATATGATTCTGGGTTATATTGGGCTTTGATGAGAATGTCAAACCCCTAAATTAGAAAAATTATGATATCTTAATTTAATCCTACATCAAAAGTTAACTTGAGGTTAAGCATTTTAAGCCAATGATTCAAGTTTAATGAAGTTAATATGTTTGTATCCTATCAGATCGGATCATGACATGTATCATGCATTGTAACCAAATACAACAAGAAGGAATAATAATGAAAACGAGGACCAATGGAAGTGATTACACAAGAAAGATAAGCGAGAGGAAATAGAGAGAAATATGTGAAAGAAAAAGATAGAGAGAGTTGGACGATTTGAAAAAGAACACTAAACGAAGATAAGGAAAGAAGAGTGGTCAAAACCGACCGAATAATTTCTTAACCCTTAATCCTAATTTTAAATTTATTCTAATGCCCCTAAAATTAAATAGTCTAAATTTTAATTGAAGGATAGTTAAGTAATTTTAAATATATTACAAATCCCGAACTTGGTTCAAACTAGCTATCCAAAAATCGATCGGATCATTCGATCTAAGGAGACGAATCTCATAAATGAGCTACATTTATTAATGATCCAATTCTCAATTTCTCATATCTCATCATATGATACGATCCAATCTATATAACTATGCTCGAGACCCTCCCCAAGAATGTTGCTATCATTTGATAACGCTTCTTTCTTTTGGCGTGGCACTAAATAATACTGCTATTAACCTAGACACCACCGAGTAACCCCTGATCAAAAGCAAGAAATATCTAATAGCAACTTGGAAAAGAAAGAAAGTGGGAGAGGAGAAAAATTAAAAATTGTCTATTTACGTAACCTAAACTAATATACCCACGCATAATAATAATATATAGACGGAAACTTTGCTCCAGGGCCTAACAGATTTGTACCATCCTCCAACACCCCATCGCCGCGATACCGATATTGAATCCTGCATCAGTCTGTCCTGCTGGCTTCGTTCACCACACAATCAAATGCGGATTGACCCACCGGTGATGAGGCGATCGTACATACGGCTAGTTCCAGCTACACGTACAACCGAGAAGAGGCTATCACACCTACATGATCCCTTGAGCAGTGATTTAAACTTGTTGTAGCATTCGCATGCAATCAACAGAGCGTGGTCCCCTCTCATGAGCTCATCCCCATGCAGTCACATCAGCTCGAACAAAAACAAGGATCTGTCGACCCCACGGAACCTAAGCCTTGGCAGCAGGACCACTGACACGAGGCTACTGACGTCACAGCAGAGCTTTAATTTGGAACCGACGTGAGAACCAACATTGTCTGTTTAAAAGTATAATATCCTCAGAATTATACTTTTTAAGCGTTGCGTTTGCCACCCACCATAGTGGGTGAGCCGGAAGATTTTGAGTAGCTCGAAGCACGTACCGGGAACTTCGAGCCGAATCAAAGCACATCGGAGTGGCTTTAGGTCGCCCGGGTCCATAACATGCATCATATTGTCGGACGGATGGGTCCCGCCATTGACAGCCATTTGATCGGATCTTGGAATGCGCAGCCAAGCAAAATTTTCTAAGATGGTTAACAAATAGAACACTAGAAAAATAACGCAAGTGGTCAGGTTTCCTTGTCTAAATTACATCTCACGTGGGTAGTTCTTAAAAGAAACGGATAAGACGTTGTCCACCGGCTCCATTCATACGACTGCATCAGCACTCAATCGAGGGACACACGGATGACATGGAAATTTGACAGTAGAACTAACGAGGCTCTTTGATATCTACAAAAGTTCCGCTACAGGTGTACCGAATCACCCCTGTAAATTTTCAGGGCGATGATTACTGCTAATTAGTGGACAAAAATGACACCTCAGGCGTCAGGTGATGTAGCGGAGTGCGATGTCGCCTCCCACACCGACTCGTGGATGCCAGGTACGCACCACACCAAAATGTTAACCGAGGTGATCCAGTCCAAGTAAAATATCATTTTCATTTTCGCGAAGCAGTTCCAAGATGGAACTTTTGTTTTTTTCGGGACGATAAAAAAAAAAACAGAAGAATAAGAAGAAGAATCGCCGGAAAAACCAAACAAACGAATATAAAATAAGTTTTCGAATGCCCCATGAGTTAAGCGTTGTTCTTTTTTTTTTTTTTTTTAAGGTGTGATAGCCCTCAAGCAAGCAGAACCATAAAAAAAAAAAATGATATACTGAATAATGCATCCAAATAAATAAGAGGAATTAAGCGCCGAACCTATTATTGGCAGTTATTTACCCTAATGAAGCCAGCTCTCCTTTGCAATTATTCGTTCTCAAAGAGGTCTGATTCAACCTGAAGAAAGTACAATTTTGATAAACAATTCAACCCGTACAAAAACAAATAAGTAGCTTGCTGTTGCAGTTTTAGCGATCTAATCTTAGAAAGAGAAGTGACTACTGCTTCTTCCGTCTCCCTTGTAAACATGGTGCCTACTGCAGCTAGTTATATCGAGCTTGGTAGGACACAATTTAAATATTTAAGCAGCTGTTTGGTAAATACAAAGCGCAATGAATCTTTGATTACGAAAACAATTATAATGACACTTTTTGCCAATTGAACAGATAGCGATCGATTACTACATCTGGGAGACAAAAAAAAAAACATCATTCCAGTCGAAGGGTCAACACAACAGATGTCATACTCTATCCACATAATATCCAACTTTTTTTAGGATTACAGACACGACATCCACCTTTGTCAAAATTTAGAGCATTATTTTAAAGATAGAAGTTCCGACTCATAGGTCTAGTATGATTAATATCTTATCCTAAAAGGTGACAAAATAATGAAAAACCCATAAGAACCAACAGGATTTGTATTGTATATATAACAATTTAGTTGGATCTTATTATCTAAAAATATCATATCGTTAACAAACTTACACACCTATATGTTAAGATCCCATGCAATTTAGATCCCATGTTAAAAATCGGTACTCCTCCGTTGCTGCCACCACCTCCTTCAATCCTCTTCTCCTCCTCTCCTCCTTGCCCTCTATACCTAATCAGTATGATGGAATACTAAGCGGTCAACTAACGCTAACCTAGTCAGAATTAATAAATCAAATCATATAAATTAAATATCTTAGTATGAGCCGACTTGTGTAATCAGAGTGGATTGGAAGAACTAAGACATGATTGGAAGTGAAGCTTTTAAGCTGTTCGATCACATAGTATTCTAGTTCGACTTAAATAAACAAACTAAATGTATATTTTCAGATTAAGCAAATTATAATTTACTGCAACTATATTATTATATTTACTGGCCTGATTAAAATTCTAGTTTTGAATTTAGATTTATTTTATGTATTGGTTCCCATATGACCAACCCAATCAGACTGTTCAATCGATCTAAATCATACCACTAGCCGGACAGTCTGATTCCAGTTCTGCTCTAGTTACCTATGTTGTCAATCATTTACATCCTATAAATGCACCGTTTCATGCTCCAGGTTCTCCTAGAAAAGCATCTAACAAAGGTAGGTAATGGTGCAACAAATAAAAATTTAAACAACACATGCAAGTAAACTAAGATAAGAAATATATAGAATTGTTATGGATAAATTGTGGTATGATGTTACTCATCAATGGGAGCAATGTTTCCACCAATTGTATTCTTGAACTCACATAGCCAAACAAAATATGTCTCTAAAACATGTAGCTTTTTGATATTCAGCTACATCTTCAAGGTCAGGACAAGTGGTCTTGAAATGTAAGAGATTAAGTTCAAGTGAAGGAGAAAGAATGAAAAGCATTAGAAAGGAATAAATCAGTGCCAGATATGAAATTCTGATGTCATTTGTGGCAGCAGTGGGGAAAATAAACATGTACACTGAGACATACAAACTCAGAACAGAATTTTCCTATTTTATTATGTCAAAATAAGTTGAACTTAACATTAAAATAGTCTAAGAAGTCATCCATCCAAATATAGTTCTATTTGGGTTTTCCCCAACTCGAAGTTACTTTCTAAAACTATAGTTCTATTTGTGGTTAGAGGACACCAAATAAAATCCTAAAAAATTTCATATGTACACGAACCTGACATACAAAACAGATGAGCAATACCGCTGAATATGACAGAAATCTGAATGCACCAAGTCATATATTCACACTTTTGGATACAGTAGAACCAAAATTTTTTCATCGTTTAGAAGCTATATAAATGCTGATTTTGCATTAATATATGGGAAGCTATGGTAGCTTCAAACAAGAATAAGAACATTTTATTTAACTTTGTAGTGCTGATCCATAGAATTATTTTATAAGTGAAATACCTCTAACAAAAAAAAAAAAAAAAAGGTCTCACAATTTGATAAAGATGAACTAATGATCTCTTATCAAGAAACTTTATGTTTGGTTGCAAATAATTTCCAGCATATCAAGCAATGCAATGATTTAGATCGTCTCTGACTTCCGCAAATTTCATAGACTTGATAACATCTAACCAATCCCATTCCTCTCTCGGGGTTCTGAAACCAATTACAGTATGCCATGAGTTAAAAAGATAAAAAAGAACAGCCCAGGTAATATAAGAAAAAATTACGATAATGTCTAGGTTATTCTCTAGATTTTCCCACCAAAACTAGTTATCCCCATGGTGGCTATACACATCAAGGTATCTCGAAGTTGTGGGGATTTATTAGATGTAAGTACTGGAATAGTGAAATCTACTAGCAAAGGGCAAAATACAAAGACATCACACTCATTGTTGGTCAAGACGTTAGATAAGTGATGCCTTCCTTCACTCGGTCAATCCTAATCTCAGTGACGAACTACTTTGTGAAGACATACATGAGATGTGTTTGAAAAACATTACAACATAACAGATAAATATAAATGTAGCTAAGATCAGATCAGAGTAAGGAACAATGCATTTGCAGATGAACTCACGTAGATGAAATGTTGCAAAGCATGAGCACGAGCAGAGAGAGAGAAAGAAATAAGAAGATGCATAAAACAGGTTTCCCAACTGAATGGAAGAATGTCAGGATTTTCCGAGGGACAGACATGGCAACAAACGAGAACCCACGGAGAATTCAGCTTCTCCGACCTTAACACAGATAAGACAAGAACAGGAAGCTATTGTTAGTCAAGATATGTAACTCATAAGTCGGGTCGAACCATAAGGCGTTTCCACACCTTCGTTAAGCAGCGCATCATCATCACCCAGACACATCCGAGAGGACATAGTCGAATACCTTGATTCATCGGAGACAGAACAAATGCATTTTTGTAGATCCAGAGAGAAACCCATGATCGATAAAAGAAATTCCATGGAATCGAATGAATCGTTTAAAACGTCGATCGATCTATTGCTTCTAAGGAGGGGGAATGGCTCAACCTTACATAGAATTCACGAGACGTCACCCACAAATAGTAGGATCAACAGAATCAGAGAAAGAATAAGAGAAAAGAATATGCAAGATCTTGATATATCAAGATTTTGGATCGGATCCAGTAGAGGCGTATCGATCGGCAAATGAAGCAAAAAAAGAAAATTATACGGCTACTGTTACCTTTCTTCTCCAGCGGCTCCCGTGGGAAGGGATCTAATCGTTAGCATTTTCCGGCTCCTGGGTGCTAGCGAGGGCGGGTTTCCCGTCGCCGATCGAATGGCGACGAAAAGGAGGTTCGGCCGCTTTATAAAGGCCGGTGGTTGCTTGGGGTCCACGCAAACCAACACAAAACCCAATTAGCGCGATCAAATTGCAGTCATAAGGCTGTAACTAATACGACGTTCAATGGGACAAAAAAAAAAAAAAAAATACGCGCGACCAAATTGCAGCAAGCAATCATTTATCTTTCGTTAAATAATAATAATAATAATAATAATAATATGCATAGTAATTAATTGGAGTGGGATTACGTCGAGAGCATATATATGCAGCCACATGTGATGTAAATCGAGTTGGAGTTTTATTTTGATCAATATTTAGTAAAATCGAATAGCATCGTTAAGATTAATACTAGTAAAAATGTTCATGTGGTGTCTGTCTTAACAGGAAGCAAGCGATTTTGAGGATGGGGGTTTACCCTCACCGACTGCTGTTCGGGCATAAACGGCAGCCCCTTTTCTTTTTCTTTTTTTTGAAAAAAAAAAAAAAAAGAAGTTCCAAGAAACATTAGCGGATCCCTTCTTCCATGACGGGCGACGGCAGCTTGCTTTTATTACGAATTTGGATGCAATAATCGTCATTATGCAAAACGAAACAAACTTCTCGGGTGCAGTGTAAACGTTTAAATCATCCATTAATAATAATAATAATAATATTATTATTATTATTATTATTATTATTATCATCATCATACACTATATGAACGTTGATTAACCCTTGTTGTCATATAAAAATTAAAACCTTGATGCGCTTGTCACAACTTATACTTAGAGAGAGAATTGATTTACCTTGTATTGGGATGTGTTGGGCAAATTTACTCGGTGGAAGTGTCAACATCGAGGCATAGTCACCCACATAGAGGCTTGAGCCGAATAGGTCAACATCGAGCTGTGTTAGGTCAAAGCTCCATCGCCCGAGTGTGATATTTTCCTTGGTGGGTTGTTGCTTCTCCACTACGTTCTTACACAAAGGCTAGAGCCTCGAGGGAGGTTTTCTGACTCGATCTCTTAAAATGTCAAGTCAGTATTATGTGGGGTTAAGCGGAGTTGAAGTGTTCGAATTATCCCCCTGGTGTCAATCAAGGGGTCAACTTTTATACCTGCAAATGAGAGTCGATCGTATTGATCTGTTAATGGCGATCAACTCCTTCGGCAGTCGACTTGTACTTCCTGTAAGAGTGATAATCGACCTCACAGATCCGTATCGCTCGATATCATTCTAAGCTTTTCGGAGCAGCTTTGTGCTATGTGGTGGCGTCTCATACGGCGTTAGATAGCATAGAGCAAGTGGTAGTCTTGTCCGAGTACGAATAGCATGGTGATGCAGCGTACCGCATCAACCTTGACCTTCCTCGTTGGCGGTTGCCGATTGTTGCCACATGGGTGGTACCCAAAATATACAATATCATTCTCTCTCTCCTCTCTCTCTCTCAAGAGGCATGCCTCAGGTTCCTCGTAGAGGGGTTGGGGCATGGCTTGCTACCTTATACCGATTGTGTTGGCCGTAGTGTTGGGATTTGGTGGCTTGGTCACTGGTTGTCTAGGGGCTTCTTACTCGGGAGTTGTACTAGCTGAGTAACACTACTTGCACATGACTGGCTAAGTTTCACTACTCGGCATTGATTTGGCTGAGCAACACCACTCGGGCACACAACTGGCCGAGCTTTACTACTCGGGCATCGAGCTTCGGATTGGCCGAGCGACGTAACTTGGGTGCTGGTTTGGCCGAGCAAAGTTACTCGGGGACATGACTGGCTGAGCGATGTGACTCAGGCCATACCTCAAGGAGCCGAATTGAGACCCGTCTCGACCGACCACTCCTCGGTCATGTTCCTAATCGCCCAAGAAGAAGAAATGATCTCCTTCAAGCGCCCAGGCTACTTGAACTCTTCATTAGACAAACTCGAGGGGGTATTGTTAATGGACCGAGATGACCACTCTAGACCGAACCCCCATCCTCGATCCCAGCTAATGAAGAAATAATGGCTCTTTCACCCTTTTTATTAGATGGTACCCGCCTCACTTTAAAACCACTCCGAGATGACAAGTGGTAATTGCCTACCCCTTTGGAGAGATGAAAACACGAAGAGAAAAGGGAACGGGTCGGGGTTATACCCGCACCTTGGTAGTCCCCTAGGAAAGCTATCGGATACCACCATGAATTAGGTGCCATCTATGATGACAAGATTCGCCACCATGAGAGGTAAGCCTCGATCAACGGGTGCAAAGGGAACCGGAGTCCCGCCTCGAGCACACCAATGGGTCATAAGCACGTTGCCAGGGCTGAGGAGCGTGCAGCTCGTAGTCGACCGAGATATTGTAACGCTCTAGAACGCGACCGAGCAATTGCTCAGTCATGATCAATTCAAAATCATGCAAAGACTTCAAAACTTGAAGGGCCTAAGCGGCATTCTTATTTACTAAGGACGCCCCACCCAATGACGAACTACCTACACCAGGGCCACCCGAGGTCGATGCAACTGCCTTAGGCGCTGATTGATCGGACGAAGAAGAAGAAAAAGACATCCTGACCAACCTGGACTACTAGACAACTGAGGGAGGAAGAGCCAAGAACGAGGAAAGCACAAAGCAAATGAGCAGAAAAAGCCAGCATGGGGTTTATAAATAAAAACCAGCCACCCACTGCGACCCTTTGCTTCCCGAGAAAGGGGACAGCTCAACACGCCATTATAACTCATCAAAATAATGAAATCCCATGAAGACCCAAGCTCCTGCTAGCACTGAAGTTCCTGCCAACACTAGAGTTCCCGCCAAGACCCAAGTGTTAGGATCGAGAGCACTAAGAGGGGGGGGGTGAATTAGTGCAGCGGAAATCTTTCAGCGATTAAAAACGAAAGCTGCGTTCGTTCGATAAAAACTATTTTAATGCAAAAGCCAATTCTAAGATTACTTATGATTAAGTGCAGTTTATGTCTAAACACAGTTTGCGTCTAAGCGCAATTTATGCAGTTTGCAGTTTGCGTCCAAATGCAGATTGCGTCTAAGCGCAGTTTGCATCTAAGCGCAGTTTGCGTCTAAGCTCAGATTGCGTTTAAGCGCAGTTTGCGTCTAAGCGCTGTTTACGTCTAAACTCAGATTGCGTCTAAGCGCAGTTTGCGTCTAAGCGCAGATTGCGTTTAAGCGCAGTTTGCGTCTGAGCGCAGTTTACGTCTAAGATCAGATTGCGTCTGAGCGCAGTGCAGTTTGCGTCTAAACGCAGATTTACGTCTAAACACAGTTTTACGTCTAAACGTAGTTTTACGTCTAAACGCAGTTTGCGTCTAAACGCAGTTTTACGTCTAAACGTAGTTTTACGTCTAAACGCAGTTTACGTCTAAACGCAATTTTACGTCTAAACATAGTTTTACGTTTAAAAGTAGTTTACGTCTAAAACACAGTTTTACGTCTAAGCAGAATCAAGACGTAAACGTAAACTGCAAAGAAACTTGTTCGCAGAAATCAGTTTGCAGTTATAAACAGAATCAAGACGTAAACGTAAACTGCAAAGAAACTCGTTCACATAAATCAGTTTGCAGTTATAAACAGAATCAAAACGTAAACGTAAACTGCAAAGAAACTCGTTCGTAAAAGCGCAGAAGACAGTTTACAGTTATAAATAGAATCAAAACGTAAGTGTAAACCGTAATGTAGAGATCGTACGAAAACACCGATTTAAGTCTGGATGCAGATTTGAAAAGAACAGAACTTAGAAACTTGTTCGTAAAAGCGCAGAGAGCAGTAGCTATGTAGGAGGTTTGCAGTAATGATAAAGTGCTCAAAATGAAAGCAAACCAGAGATTTAGAGTGGTTCGGTCAGTCTTGACCTACTCCACTTTTGGCTTCCTCCACCGACGAGGTCACCGACGTCAACTAGAAGCCTTCCTTCAATAGGCGAAGGCCAACTACCCTCTTACAGATTCACTCCTTTTGACGGGCTTAGGAGACAACCCTTACAGAAGTTTTCTCTCCTCTCTTTACAACTCAAACTTGAAGAATAGAAAGAGGAGAACTAGCAGTTTTGAGCTCTAAGAAACACAGAAAGATAGCAAGATTTCGAGTGTGTGTTCTGTGCTTTCAGTGCTGAATGGGTGGGGTATTTATAGGCCCCAACCCAGTTCAAATTTGGAGCTCAAAACGATCAAATCCCGGAATTCCGGGATCAGGCGGTTGCACCTCCTGACTGGAGAGGTTGCACCGCCTGGCAGAGCTCAAAGACTGAGCCCAGGCGGTGCCACCTCTTGACTGAGGCGGTTGCACCTCTCTGCCAGAGCTCGAAGACCGAGCTCAGGCGGTGCCACCTCTCTATCAGGGAGGTTGCACTGCCCAGTCTTGCTCGAAGACTGAGCTCAGGCGGTGCCACCTCCTGGCTGGGGAGGTTGCACCGCCCAGTCTCGCTGGGAGGCTTAGCCTAGGCGGTGCCACCTCCTGGCTGGGGCGGTGCCACCTCTTTCACTATTTCAGCTCACTTGGTTTGGCTCCAAACTTGGCCCAAACCAGTCCGAACTTGGGCCTAATTGGCCCCTACTTGGGTTATAGGATTAACACCTAATCCTAACCCTAATTAATGTGCTAACTATGATTTTAAAGACATTTTCTAAGCTATTACAAAGTCCGCAAGTCAAGACTTCTTCTGGCGAGCTTCCGGCAAACTTCCGGCGGTCTTCCGATGAACTCTCGGAAACCATTCTACGGACTCCCGGCAAGCTCCTAGACTTCACGATTTGTTCTTAGCGAGTTCCAACGAGCTTCTTCGGCAAGCTCCGATCTTTCTCGGCGAGCTCCGCGAACTCCCAACGAACTTTCCGGCGAGCTTCCGAAAAACCCTTCGGCAAGCTCCCAACTCATTCTCGGCTAGTTCCGGTAGCATTCCCGACAAACCTTCGGACTTCCGTCGAACTCTCGAACTCGCAACAAATCCTTCGCGCTTGACTCCGACACTTTGTTTCGCTTTATGTCTTCATCGTTATCATAGTTAATCCTGCACAATTAAAACAAAACTTCGATCGAGACAATTAATCCTAAGCAATTAACCAAGTTGTTCGGCATGTCATTGGTCCCTCGACGCTTCGTCTGATTCTTCGGCGCATCGTCCTCTCCTACGGCCTATTGCCCAATCGGCCAGTTGACTCCGCAACTCCGATATCCTTGGCACAATAACTGCTCTTCTTGGCCCGATGCCCGAGTCCACGGCCCGAAGCCTTCTGTCGATACGTCGACCGATCCACCGGCCCGACGTCCAATCTTCTGACATGTTCCTCCGGTACAACATGATGTTCCTGCTTTAATTGTCTCATCCTGATCAAAGCATCCTGCGTCACTCAAAACGCATATTAAATCATAAACATATATCAAGTAGTTTCATCATCAAAATACGAGATTCAACACCAAGCTCCTGCCAACACCGGAGTTCCCACTAAAGCTTAGGATTCCTGTCATTGTAAGCCTCGAGCATGGGGAAGCAGAAGTTGAGCGGTATTGGTTTGTCTTGGATCTCCTGTACAAAGGGAGACCTTGTTGAGGGGGTCTCTCCGAGCTCCTCTGATTTGTAGAATTTTCTTTAGACCTCATTTAGGTGTCGATTGACTAAGTATAACTTAGCTAGAAGAGAGTCAACTGAATTGGATGACAAGGTAGCTGGCTCGAGGCAACTCGGAATGGCGCATCGGGGACCAGGGGCATTGTGCTCTAGCATCGACCTCTAGTCCTTCGAGTGCCCCTCGGTCAACGGGTTAGCACCTGCTGCTCGGGGTTGTTGGCTAACCGGAGAAGGTTCTTAAGGCATAGTAATGAGGGTCGGGTAGTCCCGTGGTAGCAGCCGTTGGGGCAACATTGCCTGTTGGGCAAACTGGGGAATGAGAGGGATGGTAGTCTATATTATTCCTGCTAGTGCTTGGACTTGCTGAGTAAGGCTGAGGAACGCCTTGACTGAGATAGTAGACTGTCTAGTGGTGGTCCTGGGAGGTGAGAGCCCAGAGTCATTGAATAGCCACCAATAGCGATTTGGGGTGAAGGTCGGAGCATTCCCTTCTAGGTTTGAAGGGGGAGTTGTCTTCCGAACCCGAAGGTCGAGTGAGCAACGGGTGGCACCTTTCCGGAACGTTTGCCCGGGTTGAATGAGCACTCTTACAACATCGACCCTCCTTCTAACTCTAAAAATATTAAAAAAATTTACTCCATGGCCAAGATGTCAGCACGACTTGGTCCGATCCCAAGTGCGCACGGTCGCCCATATGGAGGCTTGAGCTGAATAGTTCGATATTAGGTTGGGTCAAAGCTTCGTCACCCGAGTGTGGTCTTTTCCTTGGCGGGCTATTGTTTTTCTACCACGTTCTCGCACAAAGGCTTAAGCCGGGAGATGGGTTTTCCGACTTGGCCCCTTAGAAGGTCAAGTCAGTGTTGGGTGGGGTTAAGTGGAGTTGAAGTGTTCGAGTCATCCTCCTAATGTCGATCGAGGGTCGACTTTTATGCCTGCAAACAAGGATTGGTCATATGTGATCTATTAATGACGGTCGACTCCTCGGACAGTTGGCTTGTACCTCTTGAGCGAGCGCTAATTGACATGCACGGATCCGTACCGTGCGGCACCATTCTAAGCTTTTTGGAACAGCTCGATGCTATGCTGTACTATCTCGTACGACATCGAACAGCGCGGGAGCAAACGATCGTCCTATCCAAGTTTGAGATATCATACTGACTCATCGTATCGCGTCAATCTTGACCTTCCTCATTGTTGCCACGTTGACAATACCAGAATATGTCATATCAAAATGTAAATGATTTTATAAGATCAAGACTTGATCTAATGGAGCTATTGAGTGATACAAAGCTCCGTTTGCTAAAGAACATGATACTTAACTATGAGGGAAAATTTTGTTTCAGGTGCCATATTAATTATAGTTGGAACATTTATTTCTCTTTTAGCTACACATCCCTGGATGCTTTACTAAATAAATGTAAAAAAAAAAAAACAAAAGCTTTCCTTGATAAAGACTCGTTCAAGAAGTATATTATGTAATCTTTTCTTAGTTATGATTATCCATTTGAGAAAAGTTTATCAATTATGTAAGGTATTATATGGACTTCAAAAAGCTTAGTTTGTCGAATTTACTTGTATGATGTTAGCATTTCGATCAAGTGCTTATGATAATGCTCTATTCGTTCCAAAGTTGAAAGATGGATCGAGATACCTCTATCCTTTGCTCTATCTATATATATAATATAATTATTAATGATGATGATATTAAAATACAAGATCTTAAAACTTTTGAACATGAATGATTTAATTTCATATATCTTTGCTCTCTTAGCTACATTATGGGATAGAAATCTCTTCTTCTGAAGAGATTACTATTTAAGTCAAACAAAATACAATTTTGATCTTCTTATTCAAGCCAATATCATCAAAAATAAATATACCTATTGAACGAAATGTTATATTATACCAGATTGAACTTTTCATCGATAACTTATCAAAAGTCACAATTATCTTGCTATCACATGCCCAAACATATCATTCAACAAGCTGTTGCAATTTAGATTTTATATTTTTATTAAATGGATAATTTTTAATGGGCTCCATGTTTCAGCTAATACATTTCAATACTCCAAGACATTACTAATATTTCATGTGTCCTTCGAAATATGCCCCCTTGGGTCTTGTAGTCGAGACGATGAGCCTCTTCATCTTCAAGTTGTCCACAGTGGTCCTTCACCACATGGTGGAGATCATCGACTTCAAACTAGGACATCAATGCCATGTCATGGTAACAACATTGATCGGCCTGAGCATCATATGTCGCATGTTTCTCTACCTCCAATTGCTGTTGTAGCTTTGAGAGCCTCATGGAGGCATTGGCTTGCCCTAACTCATCCAATTAAATCTGGAGTCAAGCAGCCTACTCATGATACCAAATTACGACTGTTTTATTTTGCAAGTCATTGCGCACCTTCGGGAGAGCCAACATTGCGATTGAAGTGTCCCAAGCACAGTCTAGGGTCGGGGTCATGAGGTGATGACCCTACAATGAACAACCACAAAAGTTATAATAGGGATAAAAGCAGCGTGTAAACAAGTGAAGAAGGCTTCGAGTGCTTACCATCATCTCATGCTTGTGTGCATCACTAAAGGGGCAATGCATTGCCACAATCAAATGATACCAAACTTTAGGACAAATGAAGTATAATTGTTTATTACCCTTAGAAAACTAAAATGTTCAATCAGCACCAATGGAACATTTAAGTCCCATGCATTCGGAATGCTGCAAGGTTTTAAACATTGCCCATACAGGTCGGTGCAGGCCAGTGTATACCATTCCGAAAATCATCGACATGTTGACCATGTGATTTCATCCAGTTCGATCCGATATGAACTGTACCATAGGGAAAATCATCATAATGAAACTTACCTGGCAGTGAACAAGGCTCTACTAAATGATACTTAACAGGTAAAACCATCCTAGAATTGCATTCTGGCAAAACAAGTTTAGCTCGATCTGATATGAACTGTACCGCAGGTAAAATCATCATTGGACTTACCCAGTGGTGAACAAGGCTCTACTAAATAATACTGGACTGCTGCCAACCGCCTACACTACAAAGTTCCCGTTCACTTCAATGTAGTTAAAAGGTGTTGTCAGTATAAAAACAAAATAATATTGAGACAGACAAACAACTTCTTCTAAGTTCGTCATAAAACAGAAAAATGTCTAATCAAGCATGGCAAATATAGGAGGAAGAAAAAGCAACATAACCCAGAAAAGTGAAACAAATATTTAGAAACCTCAAATTTGGACAAATAAGGTGAATAATGTTCAAGAATCATACAGTATGAAGTCATATGAAAAAAATCACACAGGAAGTACCTTCTGCGCATCTGCAACATTGTCCTTCCCTATAGTATGCAAAACTATGGTAAAATGTCTACAAGAGGAGAGAAGGAAAGCTTCAAGGTTACGTGAATACGAAGGACAATGTTTCTAAAGGGGGAAAAATCATAAGCAAATGAGAAAGAATTATAACCATGGATTTGACGCAACAAACAACTTCATAAAGAACCTTACTCATGTAAACTGTGGACATTAGCAAGCTAAAGTAGCAGTTTGTTATGGAACGTTAATGTCGATGAACCATATGCATTAAAAGAGACTGTTGCATGATTATGGGTGGGCAATTTTAACTGAACCAATCTTAAATTTCCCATGACAGAATAGTGATACCCAATAGTCCTTAACGATTGAGAAATAATATTGTGGTCTTCTTTATATGGATAAAGTGATTAGTAGAATAAAATTACTATAAGCCATGCCAATGATTTAAATATGCGCTCGAGTGCTCGCCTAAGCGCTCGGGTGGGGCGAGGGGCAAGGCCCAAGCACCTCATGTGTGCACTAGGCGGCGTGCTTCAATGAGGCACCGCTTGGGCGCCCGCCCGAACGCAAGCACTGGGCACTTCGGGCAAGCGCCTAACTCTATTAGGCAAACCGAACAGGTTTAAGGTTGATTCGGTTCGTAGTTTCTTACCTCAAAACCACACTTCACGCCTGCGCGACCCCAAGGAACTCTAGCGCTCCTGTCTCCGCCACTGACACTTTCTATCATTGCCTTCGCTGCAGACGCAGCGGACCGAGCCTTCCTCTATTGTCAACGAACGAGTCTAACGGCCCCCATAGCTTCCTTCTGCTGTCGCATACCTCCACTATCAAGGGAGAGGACCGTAGGTTCCTCCGCCACCGACGGACGCCCTCTGGAGCTCCCGTCGCTGTCGCTATCCTCAGCTTTCGCCGTTGTTGCCGTTGCTATCCACAGCTTCCGCTATCACTACTGCTATCTCTGTTACTGTTAACATTTTTTTCCCCCCTCTAACTTTAAGTCATATATTGTTATACTAAACCGCTGTCGTTGCTATTATTCGCAGCGCTATTGTTATCTCCCTCTATTACTATTAACAATTTTTTTCTCCCCCCTCTAACTTTAAGTAATATACGGCTAATAGTACATTTTTAATATTATATTATATTTTAATTTAAATAATTATATTTTTAATTATATTATTTATTTGTTATATTTTAATATTTCAAATAATATCTTTTTCTCCTCTTCTAACTTAAGTAATATATTGTTAACAGTATATTTTTAATTTAATATTATATTTTTATTTAAATAAGTAGACTTTTAATTATATTATATATTTTTTATATTTTGGGATTTTAGAGTGCTTCGCTTTGCTTGGCCGAGCTCCTAGCGTTTCGGCATTTTTGGACCTTGGCACCTATCGCTTTTTAAATCACTAAGTCATGCATTCCATGCAAGTTATTGGACCATCTTTGCAGATACCTCCATAAACACTAAAATAATCTAAAATAACTGTTGCTTCGAGTAAAACAAGAAAAGAATTTCCTTAGTCCCACAAAATAACAAAAAGAAAACAATTCCAAACTATAAAAGCAAACCCCTTCCAAGGACACCAAAGGTTAAAGTGGGAGAGATTATATAAAGACCCTTGGATTGAAAAAATAACAAAATGTATTTTTCAATATGTGGACTTAGCAACCTTGTATGATAAAACTCATTCCAAATAAGTGGCATGACTATTAAAACAAACAAATGCAGGAAGGCCTATACTTAATAAGAGAAAAGATTATAGAATTTAAAAGGGTTAAGGTTCATTTTAGCCCCTATGGTTTTGGCCATAGACTACTTAAGTCCTTATGGTTTACTCGTTTCTAAAATAATCCCTATATTTTTAAAAACGTAGCATATAAGCCTCCTCCCGTCAAGTTTGAGTTAACAGACATTAGAATCTACTTATGTGGCATGTCGACTCATAATAAACTATTAATATAATGACACGTGTAATTTAAGTTTTTTAAAAAATGATCCATTTTAATCTCTACGATTTTAGTAATGGAGCACTTAAACCCTTATTGTTTTGTTTATGTCTAAAATAATCCATACATTTTTAAAAACGTAGCATATAAGCCCCTCCCGTCAAGTTTGAGTTGACAAACGTTACAGTCTATTTACATGGCATGGTGACTCACAATAAACCATTAATATAATGACATGTGTAATTTAAGTTTAAAAAAAAGGTCTATCTCGTCGAGAAAGAGGACGTCGCAAAGGTTGTAACAACGGACGAAGGCGGAGAGGTAGAGGTAGGAGAGATCAGAGGCGAAGGTAAGGGAGAGCTAGACTAACACGTCGTAGGCGCGACCGGTAAAGACGCAGGAGAGGACGAAGTGGGAGGCGGTGGGGACGAAGATGCCCAGGAGGAGGAAGAGGGATCAAGAGACCATTGCATGCCTAGCGTCGGATCGGTTGATGCACATCCACCTAAAGCAGGATTGGAAGCTCTTGAGCTTGTCGTCAACGCAAGAGAGGCTGTGTGCATACAACGCCCTGCTAAGCAGTAGCGGTTGGGTGCTACTGCTGGTGATCGCTTTCACGATAACGCCTCCTCCCGTCATTGATGGTAGTCTCAATTTTTTTAATTGTAAGTCAGCATGCCACGTAAGCAAACTCTAATGTTTGTTAACTCAGATTTGACAAGAATGACTTATATGCTATGTTTTTGAAAACGTATACATTATTTTAGACATGAGCAAAACTATAAGGGTTTAAGTGGTCCATAACCAAAACAAAGCTAGAATGGACCTTTTTTAAACTTAAATTACATGTGTTATTATATTAATAGTTTATTATAAGTTAGCATGCCACATAAGCAGACTCTAACGTCTATTAACTCAGACATGACGGAAGAGACTTATATACTATGTTTTTAAAAATATAAGAGTTATTTTAGACATGAATAAACCACAAGGGCTTAAGTGATACATGGGTAAAACCACAAGAGCTAAAATGAACCTTAACCCAATTTAAAATGATACTAAGAAGAATGAGCTAAGACCTCCAGAAAGCACAAAAGGTTCAGTAGGACACATAGCCAGTGCAAATTTTACATTTTGTTGATGACTTATCAATATCTATAAAATGTGAACTTTATGGTAAATTGAATACTACCCACAACATCAAAGTTGCAAAACATTTTGTCTTCTTAACAAATGCTCATTGGTTAACCCGTAATATTTCTTAATCTAAAATATTAACATCATTTTTAATAGTCTTTGGTAAAAGAACAAGATTTCCACTACATAACCAAACAGAAGGATGTATAAATGTTAGCATTACTGAAACACAAAAGCATTTAGACTATTGACTAACCAAATCTGGACGAGATTCAGTAGCTCCTAACATAGGATGATGATTAGGTTGCAGCTCAACATCCCAGATAAGAACCATCATAAGAATTTTGAGAAATAAGAGAAAGCCCAATGAAAGTGAACTAAACTCAAAATGGTACCGCAACAATATATTTTCACTACATAAGGACTGTCGGCATGTGTTGCAACTATTTTGCTGTACTGAGGAAGCTCCCTAATTCTGTTGACCTGCATGTAGCCAGACATAAATGAGGACCTGATTTTCCAATTCCATATAGATCTAGCCACCTAGAACACAAATCATTGTTCCTAAATACAAAAGCTCATCAAAAAATCACCAAAGCAAGTGGGAAAATGTTGAATCCAACTGCTCCATTCATATTCAACAGAATAACCTAACATAATTTAATGTCTGAAAAGCATAGTAGCAAAACCTATGTTGCTAAAACTATTTCTTTAAGCAAGCTACATACACTATTTGAGGCATAACTGCTTTATTACACACGGCAACCGGCTATTTTTGAAAAGTAAAACTGAAATACTAAATTTGGCAATCACATTCAAGATTCATTTTCACAAGATTATCATGATAAGAGTCATATCTGAAATCTTCAGATTGAATCTGGTAAACACCAATTCTAGATGTACAGTGATTCAGTGAGGAAGAGAGGGACATATATGTGAAAGACACTGATTATTTCGTACCTCCCCTGGATGTATAATTGTTTTGTACTCCTTAACAAATGGAGAATGAGTTTCTTCATTGAACTGCAAGCATCACATCAGTTAACATTTTAGCACCACAAAAGAAAAAAAAGACATTATTTAACTTGCAAGGCATGCAAGCATATTTCACCAGGTAGATCCGTGCAAGTGACTAGAGTAAGCAACATCACAATTTCTATTGCTTATTTGTCAGCTTTATTGAATGAATCTGGGTAGTTAAAATGGAATGTTGCATTTCATTTCAAAATGTAATCTAGAAGAATTAGTCCCAAGTTCTAACATAAATAAAAATTCTACAGCAGCCATGCAAAATGGTAGATGTTTATGTCGCCAATATAGTCTATGTAACCAAGTAACCTGAGATATATGCTATGCGGCGGCAACTCTTGGTTTGACAATCTCACAACTATTGGTACGGAACCATCAGTCTGCAACGTTACTGTTAGGATCAAAATCGAAACTAAAAGGAGGGGTGAATTGGTGCTTCTAGGAAAACGACGTCGAAAAATATCGTACGATAAAATCATATCGAAAAGATGTTTAAACTTAAAACATTTGCAAGAGTAGTAATGAGCAGGTAAAGCAGTTGCAAAATAAGTAAACAAGCAGAGAAAGCGAGGCACACCAAATTTATAGTGGTTCGGTCGTCGTGACCTACATCCACTCTCGATTCCTCCTTCGTTGAGGCTACCGGCTTCCATTAACCGATCTTCTTTCAATAGGCGAAAATGAACTACCCTTTTACACCCTTTTCTCCTTTTCACAAGTTTAGGAGATAACTTTTATAACCACTCACCCCTCTCTTAAACTTAACCCAACACTTAGAGCCTGAGAGGAATTCTCACAATATTACAATAGCGTTTTCGTTCTTTTTTGTTCTCAGTTCTTATGTTTACCGAGCAGAGATGATGGAGGTATTTATAGGCTCTAAATGGATTCAAATTTAGAGCCAAAACGGTCTCATCCCAAGTTTTCGGGATATTGGTGGTACCACCGCTTGACAGACTGATAACTGGCGGTACCACCGCCTGTCAGTCTGACACTGGACGATACCACCGCCCAATCTAACACTGACACTAGATGGTATCATCGCCTAATTTGGCGGTACCACCGTCTAACATAGTCTGGAAGACTGTATCTGGGCGGTACCACAGCCTGACATAGTTTGGGAGACTGTGGCAGTACTATCGACAGACCCTACTATAGGTCATTGAATGAGCCAAACAAAAAGCCCAATTCAGCCCTGATTCAGGCCCAATTGGCCCCTAATTGAGTTGGCATTGTTTCATCCCAAAACCGACTCAAATAGTCCGAAACTAACTCGATCTAGGCACACGATTACAAGCATGAATCCTATGTTGTCCGACATGTCATTGGTTCATCCGGCGCTTCATCTGATCCTTCGGCGCTTCGTCCTCTCCTTTGGCGTATTGCCCAATCCGCATGTTGATTCCCGCAACTTCCAATCTCCTTAGCGCAATGCCCGATCCTTCGACCCGATGCCCGAACTCATAGCACGAAGTCCTTCCGACACATCGACTATTCCTCCAGCCCGACGTCCAATCTTCTGACATGTTCCACTCCGGCTCAACATATGATTCTTCCTGCTTTAATCGAATTGTCTTTCCTTAATCGAAGTTAGTCCTGCGTCACTCAAACGCACATTAGATCATAACTCATCAATTGATTTCATCATCAAAATTCGAGATTCAACAGTTACAACTGATTAAATACACACTTTTGGCAAAGTCTACATCAGCAAACATATAACTCAAAGAAAATCCTTCTCTGTTCCACAACAGTAGAAGATATGTATCGGCAACAATAAGATGATCTCAGAATGTCCTCCAGTACCGTTGAAAAATGTAAGAAAAAGAATAAATGAAAGTGAAAAATAAATATGATACAAAACCTTGACGAAAAAAAATAAGTTGTTTGCACATAAGTAAAATTCAAACGCCAACTGAACATAAAAACAATGTTCTTGCTTATAGAGACAGTTAGAGAGCAATACAACACACCAAATATATTTTAAAAATATATTCAAACTAGCATATATATTATGCACTTAAATATTGAGAAAGCAAAGCACACTTTGCCACGTTACCCACCTCTCATCGCGAACTAAAGGTGTTTTTTTTTCCCTTCAAGTGACGAAACTATTTTTGCTTTGCTTCAGATAAATACACATTACAACAACATTCATAATAGCTCATTCACGTGTCAAACTTCAATAGAAATGCTGCATATGAGAATCTTGACCCTTCCTGTTTGCCAAGCCCATTTCATAAGTATATATAGAGTTTTTTGTGCTTTGGTAATTACTTCAACACTTCAGCCAATTATAAATAAGAAAGTAAAATATTAGTTGCATGATAGCAACAATTTTTAACCTCATTGTGGCTATTAAAGAACTAGCCGACAGTTTAAATAATTTGGCCGGTTAACCTTATCATCCGCTTCATATGGATTGTCCACACCTGTTGTACATATTGATTGGCATGGCTTACAATTTAATCTGAGGGAGGGAGATAGTATTGAAAGTTACAGTGCAACAACACCTGTAGTGGCACTCATACATAGAAACATCAAATTGAATACAAAATCTATATAGTTTCAGTTTAATCAAAATCAAGTGAAGTGAAGAAAATAACAGCTTTCATAGGTCCATAAATTGCATTCTTAAACCCACAATTAGCATCTACAGTACCTAAGTTCAACCAGAGTTAGGCAATGTAAAGAAATAAACCATTTTTTAAAAAGAAATTTTTGTATACAGTCGATAAGATTTTACAATAGGTTTCTATCCCATTGGGATTTTAGAAATTCAACTTTTAGATTTTAATCTTTTCAATCATGACAATATGATGTATAGAACCAATTCTCCAAGAGATAATTTGCATTGCAGTTTGACTTCATTAGTCCCTCGGATTGTTTGTAATCCACCTTAAAGAAAATAGCAAGAGTTTAGAGAAAATAAACCCACTTCACGTGTTCTCTATGGTTAAAGCACTTATTCATGCTGTGCAATCTCTTGGTATCATAATTATTTTGAAATGAAACGCAGAAGAGAATTAAGAAGTCAATGGTGGTATCCAACAATATATAGACCTTTACATATAAACAGGAGAATTTAGGTCTGATATCGCATGCAACACAGGTCATGCAAAAGAGACATCAACATATTTGATATTGCCAAAACCACATTATAGAGGACTTAGTTGCAAAGTTTTTGAACTGTCAATAACTAGTGAATAAGAAGTTTTAAATATTCAAAATGAAATAATTATTAGACCTAGCACAAGGCACATAAAATGAATATCAATGAGATTATGAAGGGAAATAATACAGTCAAGCAAGCCTGCTCGAACAAGAGTGAACAGAGTTCTCAATCACATAATGGGCAAATATTTGTAATTATGCAGGTAGATGGATCAAGCATAGGCTTAGTGGCCATAAGCAGAATTCATTTATGCAACAGAGAAAGGATGCATTGCAATGCAGGGCAAGATAATGGTTGAAACTAAAAAATATAGGTTCACTTGCCTGCTCAGAGAGGTACAGACGCTGGCGATTCTTGTATGTTGCTTGATCAAGCTGAGGCCCCCACCTACACAGATGAGGAAGAAATGAAGACTAAAGCTACAATGAGGTGCATGAGGCAAAAAAGAGATTAGTTACTCGGTTCACCAAACCAATTTAAGCACCAGAAAGAATCCCTTACTATTCCTGGATTATCCCATTTTATTCAAAGAAGTGGAAACCCTAAGACGAAAGATGCAAAACCGTCGAACAAGTTCCTTTCGGGAAAACCCTAGTCATGATCCGCAAACCAAAGAAGGAATGAGGAAAAGAGGAAGACAAGGAAGAGGAGGAGAAGAAAGAAGAAGAGGGAGAAGTCCCATCAGGAGAGAGAGGGCCAGACGAGGTTGTGGTTGGCAAGCCAGTCGTAGAGAAGGGGGACGAGGGACTTCCACTGCGCGTACCTCACGTCCACCGTCACCTTCCCTCCTCTCTCTCTCTCTCTCTCTCTCGCTCATCTCCTTGTCGCGCTTCACTTCCCCTCACGCCTGTTTCGCAGGTCCGCTTTGGGCTCTCCGACCTATCCGGCCCCTTCCTGGGGAAGCCATGGCGGCCCAGTTGAAATAGGAGTCTGAATATTTAGGGCTGGTAATGGGCCGGACTTGTATCTTCCGAGGTCTGGCCTGCTACATCCGCAGTCCTAGTACATATTGTGGGTACGGACATGCATGGCGTCATACATGCTATGTGAACCGCAATCGAATTTAACTAGTACGTAAATGCATGTATGTGCATGCTACTACCGATTGACACATCTATTATCTTCCTTCCTCGAGTTATGTCTAGTGACATTAAGGAGTTTCCAATGGGGAAACATCTCTCTTCCCAAGCGTATGCGTGGTTCAATTATAGGTTTGGTGGCTGCTATTGGAATATCTCCCTCCCTCCCTCCATCCATCCATCCATCATCGTGGATGAATTTGCCTGGTGCACACAAACGAGATTCATCATCACGGGACCCTGATGAAGAAGAAACCATGTTCCAATGAACCATCCATATTTGATTTAAGCCATCCCTCGGTTCCAAAAATGTATCTGTACACTCGAGTATACATTGTTCATCACACTTGTTTGTTTGCCCATTGCATAGTCCATGGTCCACTAGTAGAGAAGACATTGATTGGCTCGCACACCCATCCAACGACTTGCTTCCCAAGGATGGCAGCGAATTCCCATTCCCACCTTCGATCGCGGTCTGGCCTTCGGTGTGCAAAAGCCTTTTGTGCTCCCAGCCATGCATGTAGCCTTTATACGGAGCTCGTCCCACCACCCACCTTAAGCGCATGCATAATAACAAAGGTTTGCAGTCTGCTGTTGAAACTCTCGCTGCAGTCCGCACGTACTATTCCCTTCACCGAACCCCGAAACAAAGTTGATGCCATCTTTTTCGATGACTCGTATAACTATTCGATTTACTGCGACTCGTCCGAAATAAGAGCTTCCTTGGGTAGCTAGCTGTGACTGGAACGAGTAATATGCAGCATTTGCAACCGTGTTACCCCTTTGTGACGTATGGTAGAAAGCAAGTCAGTGAATAGGCCGGCCGGGACTACATTTAAGCTTCTTAAAGAGATCGAGCGAGTGTTCCGTTCAAGCAGTCAGTTATGGTGTCACGTCATCGAAATGTTACTGCAGTTCCCTCGCAGTAGCAGCGATGGGAGAATTGTGCTGCCAGCAAAGCGAGTGACGAGAGAGCAGAGTCACCTTTTTCATCTCCATCAAGAGACGAGTTTCCCGAGAGAGAGAGAGAGAAGCAAGCAGCAGAAGGAAGGCCCAAAAACACATACACAACCTTAAACTTCCAAACCTGGTCCCATGGAGCAACAACCCAGAGTAAAAGGAGCACTTGGCGCATTGTGAAATTGTTATATTTGGTGACTTCGGCTCAGCATAAACTGCATTTGGTATACATCACTGTCTTAATTGAATCGGAGATAGCTACGGTTTTCCAAACGCTAGATCTCACACGGTCTCTCCTTGTATCCATCCCATGGGAAGAAATTGCTTGTTATGGAACAGATAGCTATTTTTGAGTGAGGAGACCGATATAAGTGACCATTTTGAAGAGCAAGCCATCCGACCAGAGGAAGTGACCGAGTGAAGCCTCGTCAAATGACAAACTAGAGAGAAGCCAATGGATGTGATGTGAACTAGTGCTCTAAAATTTGGAACCTCCAAGTGGCTGTTGTCACTGGAAAGCTCGTAGAAGGGATGTCAAGCATCTTCATTTCCTTTTTCTATAAGGACGAGGGAGATTATCACGAACATCTTCCTCAGATCTTGTAGGATGCTTTTAAGCAAGCAAATTCAGCGGCAATTAACATGGGAAATCAGTGAAGTCTGTTGTGAACAGTGGTAACTCTGCCCAGATCTCTCTCTCTCTTTAGTAATGCAGCTTGAATTTTCTGAGTTGGTTGTGAACAGTGCTAACTCTGCCCAGCATTCATGTTTTATTAAATGCCTTCTCTGAAGTCTGTTGTCGCTCTTAAATGCTTTGAAGCTTTATCAACGGAGGTTGCGTCTACTCCGAGGGGAAGAGAGTTGACACTGGCAAGGAATTTAGAGGCGGTGCTTAGTTTTGTAATCATGGTATCGAAGGAGGGAGAACTTCTCGTTAAGATCTTGATGTTTCTCAGCATCCTTGGATCAACCCAAGGTCAGATATATTTTCCCTCTGTTGACTACTTTTTTCTTCGTTTTCCCCCATTTAGGGAGGATTAGGTGGTTCTTCGATGGGGAGTCTTTGCTGGATTTCCAATGTATAGTGTGGCCGGAATTGTTTGCTTGCTAGACACTGTATTCGTAATTGCCTGGAGTTGTAAAATCCTGTTCAGGTAACACTCGGGCACAGAGAAAGAAGATTGATTTTGATGTTGAGATGCTTTATTTTCTGCTGCCGTTTCTTATCCTATCATACCGTGCTTTCTTTTTCCTCGTTGCTTTCCTTTCCTTCGTGTCTCTCTGTCTTCTGATAAAATCCGGAGTTTTTTTTTTCTTTTTTTTTTTTCTGTCCTTCACAAATCGTAGCTTTTTCCTTTTTCTCTCTCTCGATCGATCGATCGAAAGTAGTTATGAGGTGGCTGTGAACTTTGCAAAAGAATCAAGCCATTACTATAATGGCAAAAGCCACTGGTGGTTTTCTTTGTTTCTTCAAATTCATTTTCGCCTTTTCGAAGCAATCAGTTGTAGCAACGTCACTTGTGTTTACCATGGCTAAGTTCTAAATCGTTCTCGAATGGGAGCTATGAGTGTGGCTCCGTATAGAGACGAGCAACGCACTCTTGCGATTTCCGTCGAGTACCTGTAACATTTGTGTGAGTACGGCTGCAGAGATGTCTTTTGTGGAAGGAGGCAGCCAAAATTCGCCAGTGCTGATCTCTTGTTTGATGGAGCTGCAGGAAGAAGGGATGCCGTCGAGGTGAGGCACCGTCGTCTCAGGGAAGCCAGCAGCTTCTCCTCGACACCAGCAGCGGAATACGATTACATCATTGTGGGGGGGGGCACGGCGGGATGTCCCTTGGCTGCCACCCTCTCCCAAAACTACAGTGTTCTGCTGCTGGAGAGGGGTGGCTCTCCCTACGGCAATGGTAACATAACCCGCATGCAAAACTTCCACATCGGCCTGGCCGACACCTCCCCCAGCTCTCCGTCGCAGTCATTCATTTCCACCGACGGGGTGATCAACACGCGAGCCAGAGTCCTGGGTGGTGGCACTTGCATTAACGCTGGCTTCTACAGCAGGGCCAGCCCAAGGTACATGTTTCAGTCAATAATTTCATCCTAGTTTCCATCTGCCGTTGCTGCTTTTTTTTCTCGACATTGCTCAGCGGTGATCCCTTTAGCCCATCTCTCTCTCTCTCTCTCTCTCTCTCTCTATATATATATATATATATATATCATGTGCTATACTTGGTAGCATTCGACTCGGCGGTTAAATGGAACAACGTCTCCAACACCCTATTCCATGTTGCCGTTTGGTGCATGTCCTTATAACTGAAGGTAACACTGTGCATCACGTAATCGCGTTCGTATAGTGTGTCAGATGCGTTGTCAAGGAGAAGCCCAGCGATAGTGCATTCAATAAGAGTGACGCTGACAATACCAACAGCCAACTAACTAGATGAGATAAAATGTTTATTGCTCATTTCCAAGGGAAGCTTTAGTGACTGACGGTCTTTGATATCAAGTAGAAATCCATTTTTATTTTGGTGGGAATATCTATCAAGTCAAGAACAGGATGCCTCACAACACATTAAAAGAGGTTAGATCCTCCACCACCACCATAGAGGGAATAAATATACTCATGTTGACTCCTACCATGTTTTCCCCTCTCTGAACCGATGGTGTTCGCTGCAAATTGAAGAGATCAGAGCATCCATCATTCCTCATATAATACTAGTTAGTCTTCTGTCCCGCCGCAAGTTCCATAATTCCTCCCAACATGACCTGCCTCTGCTTCGTTCATCTAATTCCCCGTGCTTTTCTCCTAAAGCAAATTGCCCTCCTTCTTCTCTTTTCTCTTTGCTTTTTTGCATTATCTTTCGGGATCTCCATTTAGCAACACCAAGCAACGTGAATTTGGTGAGACCAATGCACGATTTAGTGGAGTTGGTGGAGGTTGGTTCTCTTAGGAGTAAAACTTTGTCCTCTCGATCGGCTTCCTGCTTTAATTTGCTGCAATGTTGGATGACCGCAATCGGTCCTATTAAATGTCGTCTCTTATCTCCATCCCAAACCTCGGAGCTTGGTCCCCTCGATTCCCAGAACACCTTTCGGACAGAGTGAAACCGTCGGACTAAACCTTATCGTAAGCAATGCGTGTCGATCCCAGATCGAGGCCGGGCGTCGAATGTGGGATCGTCTTCCTAATCGCTTGCTGCTACCTGTTCTCCAGCTTCGTGAAGGCGGCTGGCTGGGACGAGGAGCTGGTGAACGAATCGTACCCTTGGGTAGAACGAAGGATCGTTTACTGGCCGGACGTCGCGCCTTGGCAGGCTGCACTGCGGGATGGACTGGTCGAGGCCGGCTTCTCGCCGTTCAATGGATACACCTACGACCACATCTACGGCACCAAGATCGGCGGCACCATCTTCGACAAGGATGGCTTCCGCCACACCGCCGCAGATCTTCTCGCCGCTGGAAACCCAGAGAACCTCAGGGTGCTGCTTCATGCTACTGTGCAGAAGATCGTCTTCGACACCAAAGGTAAAGGTTCCAAACACCGGAAGATGATGTTTCAGTCAAAACCACTACAGCCTTACTATGATAGTAATCGACCAAAACAGGGCGGCGGCCCAAGGCAGCGGGCGTCCGATTTAAGGATGAGAACGGCAAGCAACACCGGGTGCTTCTCAAGAATGCGAGGCACAGCGAAGTGATCTTGTCATCGGGTGCCATTGGCAGTCCTCAGCTGCTGCTTCTGAGCGGGATCGGGCACAAGAAACACCTCAAGAAGCTGGACGTTCGGCTCGTCCTGCATAACCCACACGTCGGAAAGGGCATGTCGGACAACCCCTTGAACTCCATATTCATGCCCACCAGGAAGCCCGTGCGGCAGTCCCTCATCCAGACCGTTGGGATCACCAAGAAAGGCGTGTTCATCGAGGCCAGCAGCGGCTTCGGCCAGTCATCCGACAGCATCCGATGCCACCACGGCATAATGTCAGCCGAGGTGCAGCACTGCCCGTTGCTGGCTTCGACCACCTCTTGCTTTCGATGATTTGTCTCCCAAATTGAGTTAGTCATCGACTTTGTGCGGACTCGTGCAGATCGGGCAACTGTCCACCATACCCCCCAAGCAGCGTAGCCTTGAAGCCGCCAAGAGGTACGCCAGAGACAAGCAGAATCTGCCACGGGAGGCATTCCAGGGGGGCTTCATCCTAGAAAAGATCGACGGGCCGCTCTCCAGAGGTCGTCTCAGACTCAACGACACCGACGTCGACAACAACCCCTCCGTCACTTTCAACTATTTCAGCCACCCATACGACCTCAAGCGATGCGTGTACGGGATCAGAAGCATCGAGGAAATCGTGCGCACCAAGCGCTTCGCCCGCCTCACCGTCGACGACGCCTACACGATGCGAATGCTGCTGAACATGAGCGTGCAGGCGAACGTGAACTTGATACCCAAGCACACCAACGACACTGCATCCGTGGAGCAGTTCTGCAGGGACAGCGTGACCACCATATGGCACTACCACGGGGGTTGCCATGTCGGGAAGGTGGTGGACGGCGAGTACCGAGTTCTCGGTGTGTCCAGGCTCAGAGTGGTCGATGGTTCCACTTTTGACCGATCCCCCGGAACCAATCCTCAGGCAACCGTAATGATGATGGGAAGGTAAGGTTTATCGTACCGGAATTGCTGGTAGATGTTAGAGAATCCAGATGGACCGTTTATCGATTTCCCATCTTGTGAAACTGTTGTGTCATTCTAAATCTGCAGATACATGGGAGCGAAGATACTGAGGAAGAGACTGGGAAGAGCAGCAGGAGCGTAGCTGTCGGCGTGTCACGGATGAACGTCCATGTAGCGGTTCGTTACGAAAGAACAAAGTCTAATTCATTAACGCCGGGATTCGCCCGGAAGTTTTGAAAGAGGAAAGAAAGAATCAGAAAGATATGGAATAAGTTGGTGGTATTCACATGTTTCTCTGCGTCTGCAAATTACAAGCGTTGTTGGTTACATCGTACTCTTTGAAGTAATCCACTTTTTCTGTGGATTTATGTCATGATTTGCTGATCGACAACGATGATTCGTTTTTGTTCGTTATTGATGGTAGATTCCAGCGCACTAATAGTAAGTGATTACACGATTCAATTCTTGAGGCTTTGTCAGAGATGGATCGAGCCCGGATGAAAAGGCTGCTCTCGGCCGTCTTTTGGTATTTATGATTCCGGGCGTATGTAGATAGATACTGTTGATAACCATGCATGTGTGCATACAGTAGTAGTAACTGGATCCAACTCATTCAGATGATCAAAACCATCCAAGCAGAGACTCGGAGATCATCAGAGAGACAAATATATATACTTGGAGGCGATCCGAAGCTGGCTGAAACGATGGTGACATTCCTAATGTTCCAGCTTCTCACACCAACTCCATCCCTCCTTCCGGTTCACCTTCGAACCCCATCTTCTCACATGCCTCGCCGCATTCCTCGGGGTACATGCGTACGCTTACGATCGATCTCCGGAGGAATGCGTTTCTTCATGCACTCGCAGAAGCAGTGCTGGCCAGCCTCGCACCCCTCCACAAACGACAGAAACAGTAATGTGGACAGGAAGACCGTCACAGTCACCTTCTGACGGTCCGTTCTTCTCTTCTTTTTCTCCGGGGTGGTAAGCCTAAGCACACCACCCACGGAGGAGCGAAGCTGGTCGAAACAGCAACATGTGTTTTGCCATAATAGAGAGGCAGAGCTGTCCCGCCAGTCGCAGTGGCAGGGCCGGAAGAAGATTGCAACAATAAATGTGACGTCCCAACTATTTGAGGTCCACAACATGATCGACTTCTCATCGCTTCTCTCTTCCTCGTCGGTTTCTGAATTCAAAATTTCACGAATTTTTTATGATTAAAGTCATAAGGAAGAGCAGCAATCCTTAAAAAGATACCGAAGCGTAGGTGGAGGCCCAACAACGATTGCACATATACGCAACAAAACTGTGCTCCTAGGATTTCTAATTGGGTTACCCTTCACCCGAACTGCAACCCCAATTACGTAGTGGTTTCAACTTGCATCCCTCCGCTCCTCCTGCTGTGTCTCTGATATTTCTCTGTGTTTGGAACTGAGGGGGTGACAGGTCAACACCCAGGCTTAGTTCAATTTGGCACGTATTGTTAGTTAGTTAGTTGACTACTTAATTTCCATTAAGCTGGACCGAATTAGTGATCTACTCGATCGCCGTCGTTACAAGCACGAGCTCAAGAACTTGCTTCTTATTCATTGTGCTACTACGGTCGCGCAGGAGTCCAGAACAGGCTAGGAATGGGACCGGTGTGCATGCATGATGCATGCTGCTGAGATCGCTTAAATCCTCTTTGGTTTACGAGACGGGAGACGACTGGTTCATGTCCGACTCAAAAGAAAATATTATCTTCTTGGGCTGCCACATTACATTTTCGAAGATGAGCACGTACCAAAGCGAGATTAATGAGCGCATGCAGCCCAGATGAGGGGGCAAAAGAAAAAGGTCCAAAAGCACAACAAACACAACGATGTAGATTAACCATTTAATGACCAATAAGATCTTCAAGATCCCATCCTGAGCTTTTTTCTATCTCCCCTTTCTTCAAGACAAATTCCTCTCATCCAAAAAGGTTCATCTTTTCGTCGTTGGAAGCAAGCGTCAATAGTACTCACCTTCGAAAAGGTTTTTGTTCGCTGCTGCTGATCGTCCAGCTCCCTAAATTAATATAGTGTGTGCCCTTTCTTTCACAAGCGACACGCACCGGAAATACTTTCAGGTAACGTACGTACGCCTTTCCCGCGAAACGTACGATGCAGCGGTAGAACCAATGAAGTCATTGGGGGTTGACCGTTCGTTTGCAGTGAGCGTTGAATGTTGGCGACAGTGATTGGTCCAAACTTGATTTTAGGTCTCGACTAAAAGATTTCGTTTGTCAGCGGCGCTGCATTCTTCTTCGTATTTGAACGAAGAGATTTGGTCCTTGTTCCTTGTCTGCTGCTGCTGCTTCTTTATCCATCTTCCTCTGCTGTCTCACGGACGAAGCAGCGGTGGAGCTTCCTCTCACCGCAGAATGTTGATCTGCGGCTGGTTGGGTTTTTATTCGTTTCCCATGCAGGATATGTTCTCCAAATAAGTACGTGATGGACTTGTTCTCGGTGCGGATCCGTCGACAAATTCCAAAGGGACGACAGTCGTAGTCATTACATGCTTGCACGAGCTCTGCTTTTCGTGCATACAGATTTGCGTGTTCAGCGGACGACCTTATTAGGAGGATTGGAAATGAGAAATTTGACCGTGTCTCCCACCTGCTCCCTTCCGTCTTCTCAATCGTCACTCTGATTTGGTCCATATCAACTTTATTACATTCATCCGAGTCGAGTAAGGAATGGATGTAAACAACATTGATTTGGTTCGTTTATGCAAACGGGTGAAAAGAAAGGAAGACTCGAATGAAGTGGATCACTCACTATAAAGGGATGTTCACGATATTTGCTCTTCCTAGGAGCGTCCATGTCCAAGAGTCATCAGAATACGTATTATTATATCATGAGAAGTCATGATTGTAACGAGTTTGACCTTTGACTTGGTCTGAACATGAGACCATATCAATCGATCGGGCGGGCAACAATTTTGCCAGCCGCGTGGCAGCTGTTTTCATTTGAACAACTTTATTTGATGGATCCATACTACCTCGAGCCCGATTCGTGTCTTAGTTTGATCTCACTTTTGTTTCCTTTTTCTTCCCAAAGTTGAGAGTATTCTTACGCCATGTCAGCAATGCCTCGATACCAAGTCTTCGAGTGTATATTCTTTTCTTTATAGAAACGCTCATGGAGAGCATCGAGTCAGAATACATGCTGCCCGTAAAGTTACAAAACAAAGTCGAAGAACATTGTGGTGGCACCCAATTTTGTCGACGTACATCGATCCGGAGCAGTTGGATGAATGGATAAATGGGATGGGGTTGGTATGAATGCCACGAGGAATCGTGTCTGCTTCCTACGCGGCGTTACTCTTGCGTCGCAGCTGTTCGACAGTCAAACACCGGACGTGTAGGCGCACGTAGATGATGCCAAGTTGCAAGGCCCTGACTTTGACCCCTCCCTCGTCTCCCTCGTGGGCTCGCCACGAGCAGGAAGCTTTGAATACTTCAAAGAAACCGATCTTTACCTCTGAGCTAGAAAACTTGAATGTGGTGTAGGGGTAAATCAGGGTCGGACACTTTGCTCCATTAATTAAGGAAAACACATACAACTGTAAATTAAAATGCCATTGTTGCTGTAGACAAAGATAAAAGGAATTTTTATTTTTTATTTTAATAGTAATAAAAATGATATATATATATATATAATGATTTTTTTTTTTATAAAACTGCTCGTACGAAAAGATAATTTTATCTCGTTTTCGTCAAATCCCTTGTCGCCTTACCTTCTCTTTCCTTTGCTAAAAACAATGATAGGTGAAGAGATACGAGAGAATACAAGTTCTTAATTACCTATACCAATACGCACAGATTGGCTCACATACTTAGTTGCACCTCTATCCCATCGGTCTCTCTTGATAATTACTTATCGTACCGTAACACAAACATGGTTTTGCATAAAGGTAACCAACACCTAGCGGTGAACACCTTGCTCTTGTTATTCTCGCTTATAAAACAAATGATTGTTAGTCCTTCGTCACCTTAATTCTATTGCTCTCTCTCTCTCTCTACCCTTGTATTTATAGTCATAACATTTTTTGTTTCCTATAATCTCTCACACTAATGATGACATTCGACAGTGACGATAATCGATAACCGACAAAAGTATTTTCGTTATTAAAAAAATGCTTTGTGATAATTTTTAAAAATTATAACACTATATAAATTTTTTAATTTTTTTTAAAAAAATTACCTTATATATATATATATCTGAAATTAGAATTTAAGAATAATATAAAGTTGACTTAGAATTACAAGAATTTGAATAGATGATTAAAAACGGTTGACGAAAATCTCTACTTGCCGAAAAGAACAGCTTTGTACGGGCCGGTCGTCGTCGCATCCATCAAGGGACAAACTCCTCGTGAACCTACGTGTACGTACGGTGGCAAAGACCACCGCCGTTAGTCAATCCTTGTGATCATGCGTTACAGAGTTGAGTTCTTCCTCGATTCTTATACCATAATTTTAATTTAGTTGATGATATATGAGTCGTAGTACTGTGAATCAAGAGGAGCCATTAATGCTGGAGGCCATGGCCTATGTGATGCTGTAGAGTTACATGCCACTGGGCACGGTGATGTGGCTCGGGTCTACAATATTTTCGCTGCCCCTTGACTTGTCAACATCCTTCCTCTGGAGTCCATGGCGGAGGCAAACGTTTGAACATTTCTCAAGTGTCTCTGTTCCACGAAACAAATCCACGCTTGTCAGCCGTCTTTTTCCTTCGTTCTCAAAGTTGAGTCCCCACCCGTTTTGACTTCCACGACACCGCGGCCAGGATGTTCGACGGCTACAAAAGACTGCTACCGCAATTGCAGCTCAACCATCCTAGTTTGGTTGGATCGTGTGCCTTTATAAATTCAGAGGAGGAAGAGATCCGAGATCGTGCAGCACCCTTCTCTCGCTCTTGTCTCCTCGACGATCAGCTGCTCCTCTCTCTTCTTCATCTTCTGATCTCCCGCTTACAGCGACCTGAGGTCGTTCTTCTGCCTGTTTTGCATCTCTTGCTAGTTTTGCTTTGATGTTCCGTTTCTTTACTTGTCTGTTTTCTGTTTCTGGGTGGGGATTGTGGGTTTACACTTTCACATGCTCCATCAGTTGTACAATCAATGAGAGCCCCGTATGGTTGCCGTTTCAAAAGTCTGGAAATGATTTCTGTAAGCCACAAACGAACCTAAGAATACTTTTTATAACCCTTTCGATTTAGCTAGCATGGATAGAGAGTGATTCCTGAAGCAACATGCAACTCGAAAGAGTTCCGGCCCGGGGATCACTCTTCACATGAAATCTCGCGACCGAGACTTTTTACCTCTCAAATTAATTCTCATACCCCTCTAGGTTTGAATCTTGTCAGATGGGCAAAATTTCCAATGTTTAGCAAAACCCTTTAATGTTTCTTCTACCCCGTTAAGGTTATGTTGAATTATCTCTGGTTCAACTATATGTATTCGGGTTAATCAACCAATAGAGAGTTGCGACACTCGATCACCAAATCGCTTATCAGCGTACATATCAGATGCCTTGGTCAGAGTATCGGTAGCTGTAGGAGACTGATCTCACGTCCGACTGACCAATCTGCTCCCAGATAGTTCCTACTCTTCCTTCTCTGGGGATGTACTCAAGTTCGCAGGAGGCGACTTGGCCCACGCACGGTGGCTTACTTCCACGAGGTCTTTCATGTTCGATCATCGTGGCATATAGAGCTGAAAAGTAGCCCCGCGTTTGCGTTCTCCTTTTATCGTCTGATAAGAGCAGTATTATTATATATTTACGTGGAATTACTATGTTCTCCTCGGCTATCGAGTTTTGCAACTTATAGTTGTGATTTGTGGTATGTTTTGACAGTCGAGATTCCATGGGTTTATCCCTCTCCTTGCTCTCGTGGGCTTGGATCCGATGCCTGTGGACAAGAACACTTGGTTCCACGGAAACAAAAGATGTTCTAGCAAGATCCATCAGCTTCGGTGCAAAAGACATCAAGATGGCGTTGAGGTCACTCAGTTTCAAACCAAGTGATGCATCCAACGAGGCGGTTTCTAGTGTATCCGATAGCACCGTCACGGACGAGCCTTTAAGCTTCGAAAGCCGGGAGCCGGAAGTGACCGAGCTGGAATCCACATTTGCATTCGAGAATGGAGTCACAGATGAGACGAAAGCGGAACTAGCTTTCCGTTGTAAGAGCTCGATGAAACTCGCGCTCCCTGATCCGAAGCTCCCACACCGCCTTCCCCAGTTTTCTTCACCTAGACCTTCGAACGAACTTGATGCGGCAGCCACCAAGCTGCAGAACGTCTACAAGAGTTACCGAACCAGAAGAAATCTAGCAGACTGCGCCGTCGTGGTCGAGGAGCTCTGGTTCGTCGTCTCCGACTCTGCGGCACAAACTTAAATCTATGTAACGACGATCATATTCTGATATCCGTCCTTTGATTTAGGTGGAAGGCACTAGATTTTGCTTCTCTGGAGCATAGCTCTATGTCATTCTTCAAAGTTGAAAAACCAGAGACGGCGGTTTCGAGATGGGCAAGGGCTCGGACCAGAGTAGCCAAGGTAATGAATGCCATTTATCTTGCGCATCTGTTTTGGGCTCTGCAGTCTGCCTCGTTTTTGTTCCACCAATCTGATCTAGGCGTTCGTCATTCTCAGGTTGGCAAGGGTTTGTCCAAAGATGAAAAGGCCCAGAAGCTAGCACTACAACACTGGCTGGAAGCGGTAAGATTCCTTCTCCGTATCATTGTTTAGGAAGGGGTTTGCGCAGCGCGGAGTAGAGAGGATAGGAGGAAATCAAGTAATTTGTCTTGCGCTGTGAATCTTTCGAACACTAAACATATCGACCGTGCAGATCGACCCCCGTCATCGGTACGGCCACAATTTGCATTGCTATTATGATGTGTGGTTCGAGAGCGAGAGCACCCAACCATTCTTTTACTGGTACATATATGCCTAGCATACATGGCTTCTCATGCGGAAGCAGATGGAACTCTCGGTGCTGACCTCTCTCTCTCTCATTGTTTTTGGCACACATGAAGGTTGGATGTCGGCGATGGACGGGAAATAAATCTCGAAAAGTACCCAAGAAGCCATCTTCAGAACCAGCGCATCCAATATCTTGGACCGGTATGAATGAGTTTATCACTTCACCACCTCTGATGATATGAGCTAAATATATCACCAATCAGAAACCAAGTCTTTCTCGTGTGCAGAAAGAGAGGGAAGCATATGAAGTCATGGTCAAGGATGGAAAGCTTGTCTACAAAGTGAGCGGAATGCCTGTTTGTACAACGGAAGGTTCCAAGTGGATATTTGTCCTAAGCACATCGAGAGTATTGTACGTGGGACAGGTAACGGTGAACATCCATCTTATATCAGAACTCAAGCAAAGAAAACATATCTGCTTCGCCCCAAGTTTCGGTGTTCAACTAGGCTGCTCTATTTGAGGATTCGACTTGTCTGATACCAACATATGTTCTTCCATGAGCAGAAAAAGAAAGGCGCGTTCCAGCATTCGAGTTTTCTAGCTGGGGGAGCGACAACAGCGGCCGGAAGATTGGTTGCTGCGCAAGGGGTACTCCAGGTACTTATTTTACACCTAATCGGATGCGAATTCCTGGAAAACGAAGTTGCAACGATCACAAGAATCTGTATGTTTAGTTGATGGAGTTATTAAGCATTCTGATGAAACCTTGTTTTTTGTTTTCCCTTTTGCTGCTATTCTTCAGGCGATATGGCCATACAGTGGTCATTACCTCCCAACCGAGGATAATTTCAAGGAATTTATCACCTTCCTTGAGAACAACGATGTAGACCTCAGCAACGTCAAGGTAAATATACACTCCTAGCAGATGTTACAATATTTCATCACGTCCGTTCTATTTTAGCCACCGGAAACCTGAATTTTATAAGCAGTAGCTGTTGTACGAGTGGTAAAGAGAAATATCAACCGCACTTGCAAGATGAATTTGGTTCCTGTTGAGATCGATCGACATTTTGGCAGTTCTTGACTAGGTAAAATCTTGCTAACGGGACAAATATGACTCTTTGATCGCAGAGGTGTTCCGTCGACCATGATGACTACCCCTCCTTGGAGAAACGTAACGATGAGATAGAAGCTGACGCTAACAATGCTGATGCATTAGCAGTTTCCACTACAGTCGAGGTCACGGAAGCTACGGAACCTTCGGAGGACCCCAGGCCAGACGAAACAATGGAAAACAGAGTGGACGAGGTGGTGGCGTCGGAGTTTGACAAACGCATATCATGTAGATGGACTACAGCTGCCGGGGCTCGCATCGGGTGCGTTCGGGATTACCCACCTGGTCTCCGATCCAAGGCACTCGAGCAAGCGAACCTCTCACCGAGAGTTACTCCGTCACCCAGCGGAAACAGAGTCCCTATCCCGTCTCCACGACCAAGCCCCAGGGTCAGGCTGTCCCCTAGGCTTCAGTACATGGGCATTCCGACCCCCACTGTCGCCCTCACGCTACCTAAGCACGTAAGGAGATGATGTGATGACGGCTCCACCAACCACGAAATAGAAACCGGCCGTGATCTCCCGGCCGAAACTGACTTGTGGCACACGAAGCTCCGCTGAGCTCTAGAAGTTTTACAGAAGCCAGACACAATTCTTTTTTTCTTTTACCCTTGATTTTGTCTTTTGACTTTGGCTAAGGATTTGATCGATCGACGAACCAACTTTTCGCGGTGATTTCGTTTTCTTTTTTTTTTCTTCCAATTTATTCGTTGGAAATATGTTCGATTGTGCACAACATTTACTTCTTTTTCTTCGATTGGGATACTGTGCGTAGTCAGTCGGATTATTATTATTTTTTCCCAAAAGGAATGTAATTTACACAATTTTATTTTATTGAACGATGGGGGACTCCTTTTTTTATTTTTAGAGTTAACTGAATGAATCGATTTATGTGGCCTGCAAATTGATAATAACATCTCATAACTTAACATGAAATTAATATTTTGTATCACAAAAAGAATAATACGAAAACCGCATATCATTATTCTTATAGGACTAAAGATTAAGGTTCATATTGAAAGAAAAGTAGGTCGAGGTGCATGCATGTTGCAGCCGGAATCTGACCTTGCTTCCAACATACATGGACGAGGAAAATGAGAAAATCTCTCTACTCTGTTGAGGGAAATCCCTTCCGCTGTGGCGTCTCTAGTGCTACGCTCACCAGCACTACCCTATCTTTCCTCCTTTGCTGTAGCCTTCTTCTCTATTGTAGTATCGTTGCAGCTTCCTCCTCTGCCGTACCTCTATTGCAGCTTCCTCCTCTACTGTACCTCTATTACAGCTTCCTCCTCTACTGCAGCCTGCAGTCGTCGCCGTCGCAATTGCAACAACAACAATAACAACAACAGCAACAACAACAGCAACAACAACAGCAACAGCAACAGCAACAGCGTGCTCTTGCCCTACTCACGAAGCCTCTGGCTCATAAATTATTCTTTGCGTCGATCCAAGATTGGTATCCTTGACAGGAGCACCATCTTGCGGGGGCATGATAGAAGATAAGATTTTCCCAACTATATGAGAAATACCCCAACTATATAAGAAATAAGATTTTCCCAACTATATGAGAAAATCAAATTCTTTCTCCTAATTTGTATAAATAGAAGAGGGATATGTTAATGTATTCAAGCTAAACTATTTCACCTTTTCAATAAAGCTTCTTCCATTATTGTTCTTATCTTCTATTATTTCTATCAGGATTTACTAAAGCAATGATTGCCGGATACAAGCTGCCGGCATATCAGATTTACATATTGCAGCTAGAAATCGACCGATCCCTACCCAAGACGATTGATTGTCGCATGAGATCGACTCGGGAAGCTTCAGCTGAACTGAACGATCTCCTTGATTTGCCTCCCGAAGGCCGCATGGTTCAGCGTGACCGGAATATTATCCAAGTAGACGTCGAAGAAGTGCTGCCAGAGGCCAGTATCCTCCTCGTAGTAGTACTCGGTCTCCATGATGGTGACCTTGATAGCAGGATGCACGTCCACGGCGGACGCCTTCTCGTCCACAGTGGCCTCAACAGCAGCAGGGAGCACGTCCACGACGACCACCTTCTCGTCGGCCGTCATGGCGAAGAGGATACCCTCGAATTCGGTGCACCCGTACCAATCGTTGGCGTCCGTATACCTCGCCATCGCCGAATAGGCCTTTGCCAAAAGCCACTAGCCTCACACCAGTCGCTGGCTCTGAAGAGGATAGGACGAACCCTGCTCCATACCAGAGAGAGAGAGAGGGAGAGAGAGAGTCGTGTATTTATAGAGGCAGCAGGGCGCTGATCCGAGTCGGAGCGGGATTAGGAAAGGTGGGAGGGTTGCGTCTTCGTCAGCAGCGCTTGATGTTTCCTAATTTCGGTGTCCGAGTAATTCTATTCCGCTTAGGATTCGGAGGAGATGTTAAGATGATTGAACTGGGGGAATCCTCCTCTGCTTGGGACTGGGGGAGGATCTCTCGACTTCGCAGCGGCCAACCATCGTTGCTAACAGAGTCGCGAACACGGAGTGTCGTCCGTCGTCCTTGCCTTTCCGTTGATTGGAGCTACTCACGGAGCCCACGTGGGACCGTATGGCTGCGTCCAATCATCCAATACGTAGTCAATACAGGTGTTAACAGTCAGCCGATTAAGTCGTTCGACCCGGTCGTAACGACGATAAACCAAACCGAGTGAACTCCCTCCGCTCCTCCGCTCGCAACAGTGTCTTTCGAATTGCGGCAACTCTTCCAACCGCTGCAAACACGTCGCTCGACACTACCGTCTGTCCCTCCAAAACTGCTCCTTTCCGTCCCCATAGTTGCGGTCGGTAATAGAAACAGAGGCTTTCCTCTGTTCGCACCTGCAATTCGATCGATGGGTGGTGGTTCCGGGAAGTGGAGGATAAACTCCCTCATTGGCCTCGGAAAGCAGGACAAGTTGGACCAGGTAAGCGATCCCGCCCGTTCCTTTCTCAAAGAAGCGATCTTGATTTGTTTTCAGTGAGTTGTTGTGACTCTGCTGTTGGGGTCCTCCGAGGAGAAGGCGGAAGAAGGCTGCAGTGAGAGCGGAAGCCGGAGGTGGAAGTTCTGGAAGAAGTCCTCCCGGCCGGGAGCCAGCGAGAGTCACCGGTCGGCTTCGGAGGTGGTGGAGGAGGAGGAGGAGGTGGCGGCTCTATATGCTTCTACGAGCGTTTGCTCTCCGCATAATGATTTCAAGGTCGTGAGGCAGGCGTTTGCGGCTATTAGAATACAGGCAGCTTTCCGCGGATGCTTGGTATTTGATCTCTCTCTCTCTCTCTCTCTCTCTCTCTCTCTCGTTACTCTTCTGTTTCTCTATCTTTATGCTGCCTTACGTACAGACACTAACGATGATATCAATTTTGTTACGGGCAGTCTACTAGTCCCTCATGGAATACAGTTTATTGATGGAGATTCGTCTTTGGTGTCTTTCTACGTCCAATCTATTTCCCTTTTGTATAAGCCAAAATCTTCCTTATCTTGACTAATTAGTTTGCTTCTTCCCTTTTGCATACTTCTTCTTCTTCTTCTTCTCTCTCTCTCTGTGATGTTGAACGGCTTCGTGTCGAGATTTTTGTCATCTCTGCGTGGAGCCTTTGGTGTGTTCGTGTGAATACGCGACTCTGGTTTTCCAATATGAGATGTTGGATATTGGTAGGCCAGAAGAGCCTTGAGCGCTTTGAAAGGGATCGTCAGGCTTCAAGCTCTGGTGCGAGGCCGGCGGGTGAGGAAGCAGGCAGCAGCGGCGGGGACGCTAGAGTGCATGCAGGCACGGGCCCAGGCTGCGCAGCGTAGGATCGACAATTGCCGGAGCAAAGTGGATGTCTTAAAGGAGGCGGAGGTACGTACGTATAAGCTAACCTCTCATGTTGCTTCACCACCACTCATCCAAGTCATATCGCCGTCGTTCCCCTACGAGCGCGGTGTGCTGTCGTAGTATGTATATACTAAATAGGGCCAACTCCATCAGCATTGCTTCTCAACTCCTCTTTCGTTTTTGGGCTGGCAGGATGGTTGGTGTGACAGTCCGGGAACACTGGAAGAGATCAAAGCGAAACTACAGATGCGGAGAGATGGAGCCATGAAGAGAGAGCGGGCCATCGCTTACTCACTGTGCAAAAAGGTACAACAAGTCCACAACGCACGCCTTCTCTGTTATCCATATTCCTTGTTAACCCTCTAATTGAATCTTCGGACACCTCCTTTCAGCAGTGGAGGCCAAATGATCTGAACAAGTGTTCTAAACCACCTGTGCTTTGCTTCGATGATCACGAAACTTTTCATTGGAGGAGGTCACGGCATTGGATGGCAACAGCAGCGAAACCTTGGGAAAACAGGTTTATGGAACAGATTCAGATCGAACCATTTGAGATTGAGAATTATGGGGGATCTGATTGTACAAACCATGTGGATCCACGCGTAGTAAAAGCTAAAAGGAACGACGTCGCCACAAGACCATCTGCAAACCATGCGTCTGTGCTCAGGGAGAAAGGCCGCAGAGTTCAGATTGATTCCTCCTTGGAATTCCAATGCGATGAGAGCTCTTCGTCCTCTTCTTCTTCGGTTTGTACGCCGACTCCAGCATCTACTTTTCTGCTATTGACGCCACAGAGAACTGAGCAGAGCAATATTAAGGCCAAGCAGAAAGCCTGCAATAACGGAAGAACAACAATTGAGAGGCGGATGTCATCAGGCCACGTTCAGTATTTTGGTAGCAGCGACTCCAACAAAAATGGTGCCACAGATTCTTCAATTTCGACGTCATGGAGGAGTAAGAGCTGGAAGAGAAGCATAGACGAGGAGAACTACTATAGCAATGAGAAATAACCTTGGACTCACTCTGCTCCCGTGAATCGTTCGTTAATCCATGAATTGTAAAGTCTCCGAGTTTTCAGAACCAACATCTTCTTGTCATTTGTTATATAATGTGCGAGTAATTTTTCATTATATACTGTTACACTGTATATATATATATATATATCTCTCTCTCTCATTCTAGAAACGTTCACTTGATTAATGTAGTGTTTCTTGGGAATACACGTATATTGAAATTATAAATGGATATATCCTTTTGCCCACTCAAGCTTTTAGATGATAATACAAAATATATTAACGATCAATCATCACCCGACATCAATCGCTTTTAGATGATAATAAAAAATATATTAGCGATCAATCATCATCTGACATCAATCGCCACAAGGAGGTTGGTATGGAAAGTAAAGGTCATAGTCACTCTCTACTTGTCTGCCCTCGTGAATAACAATTCAAGGGTGACGGTTCGAGCCTATCTCTCTCATGTCATCCATGTGGATATCATCTCTATAGACCATGTATAAAAACTAACCCTCGACGTTGTGCCGAGGGACTCTCTTTTCAAGAAAAACTCATAACCTAAAAAAGACCTTGAACTAACTTTAACGTCGAAAGGATCAGATCAAGAAACTTTTCTCGACATTGGTGTTAATGTAGGCGACGTCTCGAAGGCTCGACCCCCCACCTTAGAACCACCTTAGCACCACATCGGAGCCACTTAGAATACTCCTGGGACTTCGGGTATGAACAACGTTGAGTTGACTCAGATATTGAAGATGATTTTTCTAAACATTTTGGTGCTAGAATGAGAGCTTAATGTCATAGGGACATCTATCTATCAATCCTCTCAAGGAACGCTCCAACGAGGAGGCCCTGCCTTTAACCCATAACACTTTTATTCAAGGGGGACAATTGCCCTCCTCACATGTGGTTGTTTTTGAATACTCATAACACTTTTATTCAGGCCCTGCCTCAGCATAAACGCTAATGAGATACTAGTGGTTATTTAATAACATAGGCCTCACACCCCTGAAGATGAATTCAAGCCACTTGCTCATCCTCATCGAGGTGTTTTTGAATCTCACTTATCAAGTACAGATGCTCACGAGCATGATGTAGGCTATCACCTTCCTCTTGCCTTAGCTAGCCCAATAAGTGATGCCACTATCCCAACCACGATCAATACCTCAACCACCACTAGCATCGGCACCTTTTGGAATCTCTCCGACTGACATGATGCCAACATCTCAGAATCGCCCAAGGTTCATAGAACTGCCAGCCAAAGTTGCACCCCACTCCCCAATTGTGGAGTTCAGTGCACCACCACACTATCGTTCTACTCTTCCTGAATTTGAAACCCGATTGGTAGATTTAATGGATGACTCCCTGAGGGCCTAATTGCAACAAATGAGCCAACACTTAGAGGAGATGCAACAGGAGTTCCAATAGTCTTGGGAGGAGAATCCGATCGATCCTTCCTTGGGACAATACCCATTTACCAAGAACATCCAAGAGGAACCAATCTTGACCAAATTTCGCCTCCTATCGCTATAAGCCTTTGATGACAATATCGACTTAGTTGAACACATTATTACCTTCCATGCCCAGATGTCTCTCTATAGCACCTTGAACCCTTTAATATGTCACACGTTTCCGACAATGTTGAGAGGCTCGGTGCGAGAGTGGTGCTTGTCATAGGTGCCATACAAGTCAATCACATGAGTGTTAACACGTGTGACATGACAAACACTATTTTTGCTTATTATTATTATGATATTTTCTCATTTTATATTGCTTATTGTATAAATATATTGTAATGTTCATTGATCTATGCAATGAGAATAGGATCATCATGAGATCACGATAATGAGATCGATTCACCTTTAAACATATACCCTAAATAATTATGATCATAGGTTACTCGAGAGGGACATCGAGATAACCGGATAGACTGGTGTATTGTATACCCATTAATATGATGGAGACGGCTGGTCTCATAGCTACTTATGTGGGGATACTAGGGCTACAGTACATGTGCTCATTGGAGAATGAGTTTACTGATTGATCCACTCATTAAATGTTAGATGGTTGATG
The DNA here is from genome assembly GCF_036884655.1 of Musa acuminata AAA Group. Taxonomy (NCBI): domain Eukaryota; kingdom Viridiplantae; phylum Streptophyta; class Magnoliopsida; order Zingiberales; family Musaceae; genus Musa; species Musa acuminata. Next base: position 46,148,030 of record NC_088329.1, on the reverse strand, counting down.
ATACCTCATTGTTAGATAATAATTTTGTCGTCCTAGTGGTGTACTTGGTCCTTCGATTTGAGACACCAGGGATGTCATGTATTAGTACTCTACTCTTTGATGCCAGATTTATAGGTTTGAAAATTCTAGATCTAGTATAGTCAATCATCGGGAGCAGTAGCCAACCTTACGAAGGCTATTGAGTATCGATAAAGGATCATCCACTCTCGATATCATGAGAGAAATATCTCATGTATTATTGCTCAAACAAATCCTTGTTCAAGGTCACTCAGATTAAAAGAGAAAGAGTTTTTTTGGGAGAATCTGATTAGAGTGAGACTCGAGGAGAAACTATATGTGCCTGATAACACCATTCCCCATGTACGGTCTCTAAGATATTAGATGAATGAGGGACTACATGTATATGATAATTGAGGACAGATAGGTCCAAAGGATTGAATTCTCCTATATCGTTTGATGATTGCAGCGTAGTGGCTTAGTACGTTCATAGTCGATGAGTCGAGTGAATTATTATGAAGATAATAATTTATTGAGCTAGAAGGAGTTCTGATAAGTATGACTCACGACCAGCTCGATATTGGACCTAAAGTGTCATACACATATGGTAGGTGTTACGACGAGTAGAGGTTCGGATATGAGACATCCGTTGAAGCCCTTATCTTATTGGATATCCAATAAGCTCATGAATTATTGGATAGAGATATACTAATTTAAAAGGCTTGGGTAGTTGGATGGAGATCCAATACATAATAAAACAAGATCTATTAGAGTTAAGTTAATAGGGGGCCTCTATAAATAGGAGAGAATCAAAGAGTCATAGGCTAGGCTTCTTGGTTGCCACATCCTATTCTCCTCTCCCCTTCTTCTCGAATAGCAAGAGTAGAGATTTGAACAACGATTCAAGGAGATTCTTCATAGCCTCTACCATATGGATCACCACTAGAGAGGAAGACGCGTGATCTCCTTCATCATCTCCCACAGATCTGTAGAAATTCAGGGATATACGATCTTCTTAGGTAACATAACTATCATACACGTGATTTTCGATTTTGTAGGTTTTTACACATCAATCTTCGCACCATGATGAACATATTTTGAAAAATTTAGGAATTTTATTTTATATTTTTCCGTTGTGCATGTGATGTCGCCCTTAGATTTCCCTACAAAATTAGTATAGTGGAATGACTTCAAAATCTGCCGCAATGAAGGAAGGACTTTGAAATCCATCAAGATGGAAAGAGGACCCAAAATCTACCATGATGGATAAAGAAATTTGAAATCCACTACAATGGAGAAAGGACTTCAAAATCTAGACGAAGAATCTGAAATCTGTCACGACAAAAAGAGATATCAAAATTTATCACAATGGAGGAAGGATTTAGAAATCTAACATGGTAAAAAAAAGGTCTTGAAGGTTGCCACGACAAAGGTATAGGACCAAATGTGCATGAGGTGTGTGAGTCGAGAAATCCAACTAGTGCCAAGATAAATTTGCTACGATGGAGTACAACTAAATGTGCTCGAGGCATGTGAGTGAAGAAACCCAACCCACGCCAAGTTAAATCTATTATGGTGGAGTAGGGCCAAATGTGCTAAAGGTGTGTCAATTAGGAAACTCGATCCACGTCAAAATAAATTCGCTACGATAAAGTAGGGCCAAATGTGCTTGAGGCATGTGAGTTAGGAAACCTAACTAAGCCAAGAGAAATCTGCTACGGTGGTAGAGTAGGGCCGAATGTACCCAAAGTGTGTGAGTTAGGAAACCCAATCCGAACCAAGATAGATCTGCTATGGGGGCGGAGTAGGGTCGAATGTGCTCGAGGTGTGTGAGTTGGGAAACCTGACCCACACCAAGATAAATCTATTATAATAGAGCAAGGCCGAATGTGCCCGAGGCATGTGAGTTGGGAAACCCGACCTACACCAAGATAAACTTGCTATGGCGAAGGCGTAGGACCGAATGTGCCTGAGACATCCGAGTCAAAAAAACCCAACTTACACCAAGATAAATCCGCTTTGACGAAATATGCTTGAGGCTAGGTATAAAACGTCAAAGGGGAACATTGGGGCTGTTGCAAACTGTCCTCTCCGTAGATTAGGTATAAAAGCTAACCCCCGACGCTATGTCGAGACTCTCTTTTTGAGAAAAACCCTTACTCTAAAAAGGGTCTTGAACTAACTTAAATGTCAATGAGACTGGATTGAAAAACTTCTCCTGACATCGATCTTAATGTAGGTAATGCCTCAAAAGCTTGACCTCGGCCCCCCACCTCAAAGCCACTCCAGAACTACCTCGGAGCCACTTAGAACACAGTCTTTTCGGGTTTGGACAACATCATATGGACTCAGACGTCACCGATAATTTTATCTAATAAATAATAAATTATTTAAATGGAATACCAATCCACAGTCCAGTATTTTTTACACGTCTGCAGCTGCAGCAGCGGCACTAGGCCACCTAAGATTAAATAAACATCAGCAGTGCAAACTGAAACATAATTTCAAAGACAAGGTTTCCATGCAGGAAAGTCAGTAATAAGATATTTTGAAACATAATAAATACCAGGAATTATAATGAAATAACAAGGGCATATAATTCCGGACAAATGTACAAACAGCGCTTACAATGGTTCGACCAACCTTGCTATTGTTTTTCCTCACCGGGGGCACTTGAGGTAGTCACTCGGACAACCACCTCATTCATGAGTCAAGGGATAAAAACATAGCCTTCGGTTTATGGATTTCCATGGAGTAATACAAAAGAACGGGCAGCAGGTCTTGCGATCTACTACAGCTGCTTCCTCTCCCCACCGTCAAAACGAAGGGCCTCGATTCCCTTGAGCGCGTACTCATTATTCCTAAGCATAGACGAATTCCTTCCAGAAGTATGCTTGTGCTCGGCAGAACTAATTGGGAATCTTCTCTGGGCACTAGAAACCCTGCAGAAAGTCCCTGGGCTGACCCCTGCAGTACGAGTGCAAGTTTGGTCTGCTTCAGTCCCCACCATGTCTCTGCTACTGGAAACAGCAGCTCGCCTCGAGGATCCACTTGACCGTTCCAAATAAGCTGACCTGGAAAACTAATATGTGCATATATTCGAGTCAGTATTTACACAAAACATAACCCTATACATATATTATAGACATCATGATCCTGGAGTTTCATGCATCTGACTAAGAACTAAAATTTGGAATCTCAATCATAAGCTACACACAAACACAAATCACTTTATATCCCAAAATATAAACTAAGTCATTGACTGAAGATGTAAAACAAAATTGTAAATAATCAATGAAGCTACACACAAATTATACACTTGTACCTCCCTTTATGAAGCAGAAAAAAAGAAAAAGAAAAAAATCCAGCTTGATATTGGTGTACCCTCACGGACTCGGAGGTAGAGAGGGCCATTGTAGCACACAAAAAAACCCCACATCACCACCTTAGGGCCAACAGGACGCCTGTCACTCAGGCGGACCAAAAGCAGACCAAGCAGTCATATGTATCTTTCATGCATGTTTTCTTTGTTCCTTTTTGTATTATTGCAATACTTGCTATTGTGTCTTGATAACTGATCCATGACAAATTTCTTTAGGATACCAGACATTATTCAATATGTACTACTTCTAACTTAAATAGGCTACTAAAAGAGTATAAATGCCATGTGCTATGTAGATAAATGCTTAATATAAGCCAGTTAGTTCATTACTTCTTGTAACAAACTTGATCATAGGTTTAATTGAATAATTTATATCAATAATTGAACTCTTTGAACAAATGATAATTGTAATTACATCCCTACAATTACTTCTGATCCTTATAAACCAAATTATAGGGTGACCACATCTACAGTTTAAGGACCAATGCAGAAGTCAAACTCTTAACAGACTTAGCAGAGCACAGAAGCATTCTTTTTAGAGATCTAGATATCCTGATATTTCTACCACACTCTTGATAAAAGTTCTCATAGGCTTAGCTCCAAACATTACTCAAATCATTTACAGTTTTTTCAGTGAGATAATTACATTAACCATATGATCCAAAAAAAATGAGAAATGGTAAAAGAATCCAATAGTCAAGGGTACCAGCCCAACCCCAAGCCTCAATTCACCCATTTTATTGGGTTTGCACTTTGCAGGCATACATTTACAGGTCATTTGCTAGATAGGAGAGAAAGCAGAATATAAAGGATCATAAGATAACTAGAATTTGATCAAATCTGACTAGTTAAATAATAGTTGTAATTTTCTTATTAATGTTGTCCTTAAATGTTTCGTTTGAGGGGAATATTAGAGTAATAAACTCACAATAGAATCTTTACTGACAGACAGATCATTCCGCACATGGGCCTTCTGCTTTGATAAGCTACCTACGGTTACAGCTGGAGGGGTAACACGTCCACGACATGAAGGGTCCGTTGCCAACCAACCACTTGTCCTTCCTTCCTCACCACCTAAACACAATCTTAAAAAGTTTATCCTCCAAATTATAAAAATGGAACAAGTAAATTCTTTAAAATATGCAGTGTGATTAGTAGATTAGAAACTAATATACTTTCTAAGTTCCGAAAATATGAAGATGAAAACCACAACCAATTTGGACCTTAAGATTTGATCGATCAATCAGCACAAGCCAATGAAGCAGCCAAGTGTGAAAAAGAAAATTAAATAAACTAAGGATAGCTTTTCAGATGAAGAAACAGACTCAATTCAGGAATAAAAACAACAGTTTATAAGATAGTGCAATAAGGAAAGCGAACAGATCACCTGATTGCCTGTTATTAGCATCAGCAGGAACCAAACCAGAGCTAGGTCCTGCACTTGGACCCTAAACAAGTAGAAAAGATTATCCATATCTCATGAAGTGCAAAAAATTAGACTCATAGACAATATCAGCAATTGACTAACAATAGCACGTGGAGGAGCACCAGCTATCATTGACTGCTGATACTTTAAAATGGTCCAGTCAAATACATAATCAAACTGGTAACCTGCAGAGGACACAAAAATGATTGTACATCAATATGAAAATTCTGCAGAAGCTGCACCTTAATCAGTCATGTGATTATATCCTTAATTAACATAAATTATTGTAATTTAACATACATGAGAAGGAAAACCAACCTTCATGGATGAAAAGGTCACAGAACAATCTCTTAAGATATGCATAATCAGGTTCGTCCTCAAATCGTAGTGAACGGCAATAATGGAAGTATGATGCAAACTCTGAAGGATATCCCATACATAAAGCCTAAGGGTACAAGAGACTTTTTAATTATCAGAACCATGGGAAAATAGCATAAAATCCCAAAGTTGTGATGTAGATAAGAGCTCACCTCAATTGATGTGGCAACTTTCTTTTCACTAATTTTTTCATACTTCTGTTTCTTGGTTCCTGCTTTCAGACCCTGCCATGGAAGGCTGAAAAAAAAAAGAAAATAAAAAGAGAGAACCAATTGTTAAATGCATTAGGAATTTGAGATAGATGAGGATGAAGACGTTCTACCAGATTAACAAACCTTCCTCTTAAGAAGTACATAAGAACATATCCAATAGATTCCAAGTCATCCCTCCTGCTTTGTTCTTGGCAGAATAAAAACAACAGTCAGAATCGAGATGAATAAAATGCAACAAACAAATAATTCTACAAAAAACTACAGAACATACAAGTAGAACAGTCAACTAATGGAACTTAGCAGAATATAGAAAAAAGTTAATATATGGGAAGTTATTATCATACCTATGCCAAGATGTGTATTCACACTTGCATATCTTGCTGTCCCAGTCAAGTTCTTGTTCTCTCTGCAAAGGATTATAACAATAAAATGAAAAAGAAGGTAACTTCTGACTAATCTAGAACCGATGTGATGCAAACTCCAATCATTAAACTATAAAATCAGATCACAAGTGCCTAAACGTGAAAGTGTGATTAAAGAATGTAGTAGAAAAGAAGACACCCAACAAAGGAGTGTAACCTCAATAGTGAGGAAGTCATACAACAAAAGAATTGTCGATCCATGCCAACTAAAAATGAAGCTAATTAGAGGAAACATCAATCTGGTCAGATATATAGTAGCTGGTCCTTAATACTTTCCATCAAAATATTCCAAAAAAATTCAAATGAAATATCAACATCGACAAGCCCACACAGCTTGTTTAGAAAATGTTTAACTTATTTATATAAAAATTTAAACATTGCTAGGCCAAAAACATTTATGAAAGATCCATTTTCTTAGTTCATAAAAAGATGAATAATTGAAGCTCTTAGCAACATAAGTTATGTTCTCAAATTTATTTAAAAGTGACAAAGAATATGCCTTATCCTGTCTATAGGCATCCACCAACCAAGACGCATATAGAAAATTATATGAGAGAGACTACAGGACAAAACTCTGAGGAACTAAATATGATTAACCTGCCAGTTTCAAACATTAATGCAAAAGCTGGAACAGAAAACTCAGGCACATAGTTTAGATAATTGTATGTTACCTATATGGAATATGCTGATGAGTTGAAGTAACCCTATACTTCTTGGCAAGGCCAAAATCAATAATATACACCTGAAGGAAATGCATAGGCAACTCAGTAAAGCATATGATGAACAATATCATCAATTTATAAATTTAAATGATAAAACTATAAAAAATTTAGAGGCATGCCTGGTTAGCTCGTCTACCAAGGCCCATTAGAAAATTATCTGGCTTGATGTCTCGGTGCAGAAAGGACTTAGAATGCACAAACTCCACTCGATTAATCTGAAGTAAATAATCTTAATACATAATATAAGCCCGACGTTTGAGGCAATCAGAAAAGCATTATTCATCAATGTTGGGTTCTTATGGATATGAATTATGGAAAATAGTATCATGAAGACATGAAATGAAAAGTAAATGCAAGATCAAAATTTTAAGTGGAAGCATCAAGAATGCTAGAAAGAGATTGTAACAGCAGCTGCCATTAAAGCATATTCTGGCTAAGGATACATAATCATGTTCCCAATGTTGAAAGTGAAGTATCATGTCAATTCAGACAGGTGCACTAAAATATCAACCTACCGTCTGATCTGCAAGCATCAAAACAGTCTTTAAAGAAAGTTTTCTGCTGCAGAAGTTAAATAAATCTTCCAGACTGGGTCCTAATAAATCCATCACGAGCACATTATGATCACCCTCAACACCGAACCGTTTAACATTTGGAATTCCAGCTGCCACCAAGACAACAGAAAATAAGAAAAAGGAAAGAAAGAGTAACGAAGACAGCAAAAGGCTACAAAAATTTCATTACTTCCTCCTTGCAGGATCCTGTATAGCTTTGATTCATATAGCAATCGTGGATGCTTTGTCTTGACGTTTTCCTAATAGGCAGGAAAATGCATAAACATGAGAAAAATTATCAAGGCCATTGCAAGCATTCAACTTGACCAGAGGATAAATTTTTAAAAGCTACCAAAACCACATAAGTTTTAGCTTGTATACAAGGGTGGTCAAGTACATGAGGCTCCACCAGTGCGGGACTGGTGGGGCCAATGGACAATGAAAATCAACAACAGAAAATGATATTCTTTATACAGGTGAAATGCAGAAGAGTAAACTAAAATTGTAGAAAGAAGCAATGAAGGAGAAGAAAAAGTAACTGGAAGTGACATGAGCAGCACTGCCAGATTGGACTTCATCTTGTCCCTGGTCTAAGAAGGAAAGTCCTTGCTGGAAACTGAAGTTCGCTATGCAAATATTTACCAACTTTAAACAGGATCCCAACTCTAACCTATGTTGCAATTTAAGAAGTCATTTTCTGAAAGCACATCTGCACCCTGAGGGACACTATTAACTTGTAAAACTAGCTACAGCTAAAGAACTTCCATAAACACTCGAGGAATGTTCAGGGAAAAAAAAAAGCAATTTAGCATAAGAATAAACTATTAAACCATCGCAAATACAAAGAAAATCTGATCCTAAATCATCTGCATTTTTTTCCAATTTAGCATGTCGATCTAATCGAACACCTTAATAGCTGAAAATGTGTAGCACACAGATAGGCTATATTTACCAGCTTAATTGCGACCTCCTCGTTCGTTTGGATATTTGAACCTGCAACCAAGAAGCAAAATTTAGAGATTCCGAAACAGGAAAACCACAGAGAACAGGCTCCGAACCGAAGCGATCGGGAGATTATGTAGCAGCCACCAACCTAAATAGATCTCCCCAAAGGACCCGCTGCCGATCTTGCGACCGAGGCGGAATTTGTTCCCAACGCGGGGCTCCATCCGACCACCGCGGTCACAAGATGGAGACCAGCCCAAATCAAACTGTGACCTGACCCAAGCAACAAAAATTATCGAGAAGAACGAAGCAACAAAAACTCCCCTCCGCCGACCTTTCGAAGCGAAAAAATCGAAACAAATGCACGACGCGGGCAGGGGCTGGAGACGCGCCCGGAGCCTATCGATCGGAGACTGGAGCCTGAGGGTCACCTCCAAATCGAAGGAACGATAAATTAGCGTTCGAGAGAAAGGAGGAGAAGGGATCGTAGTCCCACGACGTCCATAATGGTGCACGGTTTGACCTAATTAACAGAGCGGTTGCGATAGCGGACAACGCAGTACACGAGTCGTCCCTCTCTCGCTTGAAAGGAGCTCTGTACGGGTAGAGACATACATACATGCATAAGATTGTTACGTTCAGAGCTGGCTATGGAAGTGGAGTCCGCATGGCAAAGCTCGTATCCCACTTCTTTTAAGCATGCGGGAAACGTAATTCGAAATTAAATTCAATCTTCGCTTCTCGGCCCAATTAATGAGACTCGACAGATCTCCAGCGGCGGAAGCGCGTGGGCTGGCACGTCTTCGGATCTCCAGCGGCGGAAGCGCGTGGTCGGCTACAGAGGCCTACGCCGTGGAGGGAAAGATGAAGGGGACGCTGGGGAGGGGCCTTCGGCGGCTCAGGGATAGATACGTCCGGTTGCGCTATGGCTGTGATCGTACTATCGTTTTTTTTTAATCGATATCACCAAAAAGTTTGGAACTTATAAAATATTTTATTCTTTTATAATTAATTCAACACAACATAATGAGAGGTGCAAGCTGGATGATAAGATTAAAGAATATATTTTTCTTAACTACTTACATGATTATTTTGGTTACGAGCTTTGGGATCTAGAAAAGTAGAAAGTATTCGAGAGTAAAGATGTGATCTCAGGATCAAACCTTTTAGGATTAGAAGAAGAAGACATCAGCCAAAACTTCTACAGAAGGATTAGCATATTGTAACCCAATTACTTACAGGACATGTTGAGCAAGAAAAAGTTGGAGAGCAACTTTCAACAGAGAAGATCTTCTAAACAAAAAGAAGTTGGAAAGCAACTTCATATAGGTGAACTAGAGAGTTGAAGGACTTACTTTTTTTTTATCATTTATATTTGTACTTATATATTTCAAATTACTAACATAGGCATCAGAAAGATTAAGTCGAAAAATTTCTCCCGATCTCGATCTTCATATAAGTGACACATCAGAAGTTCGATGTTTCGATAACTTTACACATACGATCCGAACCATATCAATTAAGACGTCAATAACTTTTTGGGTAATAGTTACTCTTAGTCGAAAAAACCTAACCCTTGTCTTAAATCAAGGCATAAAGATCGAGAAAGCCCGACCTCAGATTCAGCTAGAGGTGGGCCAGGTCTAAATGCACCGAAGTTGTATATTTGCCTGCCATTCTCAAATCTACGTAGAGACGCCTCAATCCTCCAACCCAGTTTCTGATCTTAGAAGCGTATCTACATACAGTAAAAGCTCTGCATCTTCAGAGACTACACGTCTGTGGCGGCTGAACATGTCAGATTTCAACATCACTAAACCACAATTGATTCTCAAATCACAAAAATATATTGAGTACTTAAGCGGCAAATGAAGTGACTAATACATTGGCAAACCAAGCAACATAGGCAAGCAAAATAATTGAACATGCACGTCTGACGTACATGATACGAAAAGCAAGACTAAACTTGACATCAAGTTGCATACAAAAACTTAACTTGCAGCAAAGGATGGTTGGTGACCAGCTGAAAGCTCATAACCACAAATAAACCGATTGCTTGTCAAATCCAAGATATGATGAGCCAAAACCGACATTTTAAATTTCTTCATAACAGAGATGATATTTAAAGGACATGGAGAGAAATGATCGACAAGTCTCCGAGCGAGAATAAAAAGTAAAACCGAGAAAACAAACTGATAAGAACCAAAGCCATGAAAAAAGAGTGCCAACCAACATGGCTCCGAGGGAGTTTCAGATGCAGGACTGGAGAAAATACTACAAGTACCAAAATCACCACATTAAAATTGCTCTGAACGCGATGAAATGGAACAAAACTTTTGGAAAGATCTATTAGCAGAATAAAGCAACACATGCCAAACCTATAAGATGATCAAAGCACCAGATGCCAAATTTATGTGACAAGTAAAAGGGACTAGGAGATGCAGCTCATGCGGTTGAACTAACACGATAAGAATCTTTTAGCACATCTGAGATCACTTGTACAGCTATGAATCTGCACAAAGCAGATGGCAACATTTTGTTGCCACAGATTTGATACCAAAACCATCACACTAAAAGGTAACAGATATATGCCAAAGAGTCAAAACTGAGAAGGAATTGTGATTAGTTGAATTATACCTAACAGCACAGGTACGTACCATTGCTGATGATTCATAAATCAACAATTTTCTCAATACTCCACAATTATCCACGCTTAAGTAATCCTTAACATCCACCAATTCTATTTATTGATTGCACCAAGCTTACATGCACCTGAATTTCCTATCTAAGCTTTGAATAAAGTACCTAAGAGCTTGATCGGGGATTATCACAATAGGGAAGTCTGTTATGGCAACAAAAAAACAAACACAACAAGGAAAATAAAACTCACACCAATTAGCTATACATCCCCCTTCGCATAAAACATCTATTTGTAATTCATTCTTAACACCTATTTGTAACTTCTTATCAGATATGGAAGTCGAGCCATTATCTGATAATAATAATAACAACAACAACAACAATAATAATAATAATAATAATAATAATTTCCTCAAGAAACCTAACAATGGATTCCTCAATAGTCTCAATGCAAGATAAATGAGATCCAGGATTACTATGAGGAAAAAAAAAACACATTGTTATCAATAGAAAACAGAAAAAGCACAGGCAATAGACAACCAAATAGAGAACTGAGATCATAAGAGCAACCTATAGAAGAACAAGGCCTAATTCCGATGGTCTTAGACCATTTCTGATCCGGTAGTTGTACAGATAGTAGTGGAGATGACCGTCGCCAGGTCCAAATTTCAGTTCCTTAAGGACGGCTTCGTTATGCATGACATCAAGAGCATTGAAGACATCATAGTCCTGCTGCTTTGCCACAATTAGAGCGTCGTTCATCAGCTGGAGCAAAGGAGTTTTTGTTGACACATTGTAGAAAGAGTATGCAGCCTTTAAGACCGAGTAATTCGGGTTGTTGAGAATAGAAGCTGGAAGAGTATAGAAGCTGCAAAAGTCTGTGACTTCCTGAGTCTCAGGGCTCACAATCAAGTAACTATCCACCACGTTCTCCAATGGAAGAAGCCAATGCTCCACATCATTCTCATCAAAGTCCGGTGCTACCACAAACTGACTCAAGAACTGCCTTAGAAGCCTGGTTACAGCGGGAACATCACGAAGTTCCATCTTCCTGAAACCCGGGGTCACCGTCGATTCTGGCAACTTGTATAGCCTAATCGTCCGGCTCACAGTCATCCGAGCTCCAAGCCGTGAGAACCCGACATCTATGAGCTTCTTCGGATTCAGAGACCTGTGCCAGTAACGGCAGGTTGTGATAGGAGTCGGGAGGACAACTCCGGCTGTGTACACCGCCTGCCAGATGTTTTCCAGATGGACCCTCCTCGTGACCTCCTTTATCATCACCGGCGCGAGTCGCTTCGATCTCAGCTTCTTGTGGACGCACAAGAAGTTCACCTCTGCCATGCGAACCACATCCTCGCGGACTCTGATCCTGGCGGGCACCCCGGTGATGAAAGCTACGAGCTTTTTGGTTGCCTTCACCCGCACCCCTATATGCCAGGCCTTGAAGTAGCCCGGCGGGTGGAGGGCCCACCGGAGGAACTCCTTGGAGTAGTTGAAGCGGAATAGATTCTCGTCGTCTTCGACGTAGTTGAGGGAGAGGAGATTGTAGACCTCGGTGCAGGTCTGCTCGTCGTCCATGTCGCAGGTGGTCCACTCGTAAGGGGCGGGGAGGTTGTAAGGCTCCGACTTGACGTCCGACAGGGGGGATGGTGGCTCGATCGGGCCCTCGGGGAGGCTGGTGTCGCCGAGATCATTGAATTGACCGACTGGCTGGGTCTCCCAGAAACGGTGGTGCGTGCCAAGTGCGAGGCTTTCCTGGACCTGGCGAGCTAGCGTCTCTACTTCGCTGTCGTCGTTCCCCGCAGCCGGGTTGGAGTCCGAGGGGAGCTTTGAGCCTGGTGAAGGGGTCTGGGCGTCGCCGGGCGGCGCGGATGAGGAGTCGTCGCCAAGCACCATGGCGAAACCTTAGCGGAGTTCGATTGAAACGGAGACTGGACGGGATCGACGGGATGATCAAGGATCAAGATTTAGATCTCGGCGAGGGGAGTCGCGTCTCGACGACACGGAACGGGTCTGGGCTTCTTCGAGGGTTACGAGGTGGCGCAGGTGGGATTCCAGAAATTCCAGGAATTAGGGTTTACGAATGGAAGGTAAGAAATCGATTTATAGGCGTGGGTTGGTCAAAGATGAGCCATTAATTTTACGATATTGAATTTAAATTTCATCTTTGCTATTTATCTTTTGTAAATAATAATAATAATAATAATAATAATAATAATACAGACTCACAGTCTGACACCTTTAGTTATTAGCGTTGGATGCTGACGGCTCTTTAGAAGCTTTCTTACCTCGATGCCACAGAAAATGACTTCTGTGCAATAATATGTGGCCCCTTTTTACTTCTTGCATTGACACGCGAAGTTGGATGACAAAGACCTCATAAACAGGTCATATATATCGAAAGAATCCCAGAAGGGTGATCCTCCCCTCTTTCGTCTGGCCCACAAGGAGCAGCATAACCATACTTGGAGGGGGGCCAACATAGACATTTTTGGCATACTAATAATTCTTATCCTGGATTCAATTAATCATTGAAAGGGTTTATTATGTTTGTGTGCAAAGTTTAAGAATACCACTATATACACTTTGTATATCTACACTCAAAAACCGAAGCAGCGTTTTCCATGAAAAAGTTGATAACCATCCACATAGAGCACTCGAGTATGTAATGAATTGGAAGACTAAATTAACAAAATTTGCAGTAATTCTTAATGGGTGAGCTCAACCTACAGGATCAACAAATTGTCCAAAACCAGCACAATGTCGATGCTATTGATTGCCCACTTGCTCCTATCCATTCTTTTCGACATGCCAGTGGGGAATTTCCTACTCTTACCAATGTTATCAGCCACTCCATGTAGCTGCAATTCAAATCAAGCTCAAAAATATCAATTCAATACTCCATTTAGGGGAAAAACAGACGAGCAGAAATGAAATCAAAACTTGAAAGCCACCACTTTTCTTGTGGCTAGAGCAAACACTTTGCAGATTCTGTCTTTTAACCTACTGCCTAAGATAGTGCAATCATGCAGCATCAGGCTACATTTGATGGAATGCATACAAAAAGCAGTAATCTTAATAGAAAAATTATATCATATCTGAGATGCATCTTGTATTCAGTTTCAATAGATACAATCAATCAAACCAAACATATGTGAATTCAGCAGATGAAACAATCCCTTGAAATGTTTCCTATTTTTATTTTTTACTTTTTGTGTTTGGTGCAGGAATCTAGTTTGTTGACGAGTTATGAAAAAGTACTCTGGTTAAATGTATTAGTAAAGAAGGTAAGAAAAATCAATTGTGGTCATAAACAATGTGAGCCATAAGATCTTTGGCTTATCTGAAAGAGAACTTCGCCGTTGAGAAAGTAGGATGGACAAACCAATTCCATATTGTGCCAAACAGTCGGTAAGAAAAGCTTTCATTGCTTCCATAGCGACAGGTACTCTTTGATTACCCAAGTGAACAACATCACTCTCAATCAAGTCTGCCAATAGCAGTTCTGCGAACTCTAAGCTGATTGCGTCAGTCCAATCCCCCTCTTACTTCATCTGGACCATAAAGATAACATGATCCCCGCTTGATCGAGTCAAAACTTCCTCTGTGTACCGAATTTTGCCTCTTGGGATCACCATCCAGAAGGTAGCCTAAAATAAAATTGTGATTATAACATACAGCCACAAAAAAATAGTATTCTCGAGGGAGAAGATGCCAGATAACCAAAGCGAGGTGGAAGAGGAGTTGATGAAACTTACAATTTTACTAATCTGGACCAGAGTGATTAACTAATTGCAAATTATGTGATTATTCTCTAATATAAGTATTGAAGTTGTTTGTATGTAACAGAAGTTCCAGTATGTGCCCCCAGATATCAGTTGTTGCTATGTTGTCGTTGGTTCCCATACAGATGTCTTCAATAGATCACTAACTTTTTTTAAACAATCTCTACAAAATATTTGCAAGAGGATCTAAGAGAATTGCTTGAAACCAATAATTTTTTTACTTGAAATCTGGCAAACAAAGCTTCAGCCTATTCATAATACTACAACTCTTGCACCCATTTGTAACTTTAAAGGATAATTTATAAACACAGTTTCAAACACTCGTTCAGACACAGCTCCTTTGATTTGGTCAAATGCTCTTCCCAAGGCCAATCAACCCATTTGATGTCGTTAGATTGCCTTTCCAACACCATCCTATTAACTCTTGCCAAAAGATCATGACATTGCTACCTAACTTTTTGTTAACTAATTGATTATTGGCAAAGCGAGTGTGGAACTCATAACTTTATGAGTCCATAAGGAAATAAAACACTGAGTCAAAATCTCTTACCTTATTACATATTTCCTCTATTAGATGGCACAATTGGCATGATCCCAAAGGTTAACATCCATAAGATAGGACTACTAAGAAAATGAGTGATAAAAGATGAGAGATCAAGTGCTGTGAGTACAAATGAAACATTATACAGAAAATATAAGATGGTTGGCACGAGAACATACTGCATTATAAGCATGCAAGAGAGATTGATGCTGTTGGTGCAAGTCTTGCCGAGTTGAGACACCAAGTGTTTCTGCACCCAATATTGTTCTGCTCTCCTTTAACCAATCTACTTTTAGTAGATTGGTTTAATCTCTCTGTTGACATCAGCAGCTTTCATCTTTGATCAGCAGAGATCTATGACATGGCATAATCCAATGAAACACACATACTATATTAAAAAGCACTAGTTACTGAAAAATCAATGAATAAATAACTACCTTAAATATCTCATAAGCAACAACAATAACACTCAAAATTTTGAAGGTCCATATTGCTGACGTTTTATTCAAACAAATTATGACTTGATTTCCTAAGGCATGATACTGTTGTGAGTTCTTGTCTTGGGTTTTACTTTTTGTGGAACATTTTACTTCTGCATCAGAAGCTTTCTTAGATATTCTCAGTTCAAGTCACTAGTTACATTCAACAATCCATTTTATGATAGTGGTTCTCATCTACCATTTTAGGACCTCCTAAAGAATTTTCCACGATTCCCCTTCCTGTATTGCTTCATACATCAGTTCCACTTTGTGTTATAATTTTAGATCCATATAATTTTAGATCCATCCAATACAAGAAAGAATAATTGTATTCCAGGGACTTAAGTACAAGAAATTAAAATTGTCATCCTGATTCACATGGTGAAAAGATAAATAGCAAAAACACTTGCCTTCCTGTAGATAGTAATAAGATTCATGCACCGTAAACAAGGTGAGTTTCTTTTTCACTGAAAGTCTGTTAGCAATCAAAAAATATATACTCTTATTCAAATATCCTGAAACTGATCAACCACGGAAACACACCAGGGATCCTAAGGACCGACTGAAGTAAAAAACAGAAACAATGTCTAAACAATATATGATCTTTGAAAAACAAAGGTAAGATGGATATAGGAACAGATATGGAGATCAAACTTATCGTCGCACTCCACAAGTTTTCAGGCATATAATGTTGGAGATACAGAGTGACAGGCTATCCAATGCCAATTTTGTAAAGTAGCACCAACCACCCAACAACCAATTTATGATCAAGTTTATCCAAAGCATATGCAAATTATGAGAGGGGGCAACAGCCTAGCTCCTAATCACGATAATATCAAGTAAGACCACCGGTAATCTCCGACTGAGGAACCCAGAAAAAGGGCCAGGTCCAAATATTACCAAAAGTTCTGCATCATCGAGTCCAGGTTTAAACTTTAATCTCACAAACTTTCTACTTCTTCTGCTCTGTAGAGCACACAAATAAATAGATTACCATAAGAATAAATCTCAATTACAAGGCATGCCACTGTATCTTACCTCCACACAGAGAAGCAGTCGATGTACACTCGCGCGACAGAGATGCCGAGATCTCACAGTAGTGGCGCTCGTAGCTTTTGAACTACTTCGCCCATTGTTGATGTTACTTGTTCTTTCCTAATTCTTTCATTCACATTTCCACTCGAAGCAGGGTTCGGTTGCCAAAATAAGGACTAATTTATTGATCTAATTAAGTCCAGCGTAGAAGTTGAGTCCACAAATTACAGCAAATCCATTTCTCATTCCAAAACCCTAAACTTAGAAGGTGACTTTGGAGGTCAATGATCTTTGAAATCTACAACTTGTATTAAAATAAATAAAAAAATAATGGTAGATCGTACAAAAGATTCTCGGGGCAGTGCCCTCGTTAAATCTGCACAGACAAAAATTCACAAAAACGAGGTAGATTTTAGCAAGAAACAAAATGAAGAACGGGAAGTGAAACCCTAATCTTAGATCGACCGATCGCAAGCCATTTAGGAATGGAACAAACGCGTGGACAAAAATATCAAGGAAAATGAGATCAATGATAAGCGTAGCCAAAAAAAAAAAAGGAATCCTTGGTTCCAAAATTAAGAATCGTTTCTTACGATTTCACCGCAGAAAAGGCAGCAAACCAAATGGAGCTGAGAGCGAGCGGGGAACGGAACGAATAGACAATGGCGACGATTTATTAATTCTTTTTATGGGTATAGGAAGGAAAGAGGAGGTTGAAGTTTCCAGAATGCAAGGGTCCCACCGAACAAAATCCAGGGCTGTTTCCTGTGTGCCAATCCGATCCGTCCAATAGTGAACAAAGGGTAGAGAACGAAGCATCTGACGGTGGGGCCCAACTCATTACCCAGACGGGAAAATAAGAAGCAGGATGTTAACATGACGCCGTCAACTTAGACCGCATTAACACTGCTCGCACGGCATGGAGAAGAACAAAACGGAGCAGCGTAACGGGAATCATCACATAACCAGAAGAGCTTCGCTGATCGTTCATCGCAGGATCAAAGGAAGAGAGAGAGACTCGAAGCCGAACCCGGTGATCCCGTTTTATTGAACGGGAGAAGCCACAAAGCACAAGCGGGCGTATAAGACGCCTGATCAGGGGAGAGAGAGAGAGAGAGAGAGAGAGAGAGAGGGAGAAAGAGAAAGGCAGCATTTGGTCGATCAAAGCTCGCAGTTTCGATCGCTCACTTCTCCCTCTTGTTCTTCTTGAAGAGTAAAAGAAGACGATTCCAGAGGAAAAGAATTCTGGATACTGCGGTTCTTCCTTCGATTTTCCTTCTTCGATTGTTTTGAGTAAATTTCTGCTGTTAAATTCCATTGGGATTAGGATTGATCGACGGATTTGAAAATATTTGTAGCCTTTGAAGGTATGCATTTCGTCACTGCTTGGTTTTATTAGAAATTGCTGGATGAGTTCTCCTGATTCCTAATCTGTTCTTGATTTCCAGAGTTCCCGGGACCAACTGAGGAGAAGATTGCAGGACTTGATCTTGAGGGTCGTACGATGCTGATGTTCTGATGAAGGCGAGTCCTCCGTTTTGATTCAAGGCTCTCTGAGTACTACTACGCCGTTCTGTTATCAACCAGCAAAGTATGTGATCTTTCCATAACTTAAACAGATGCGTGTTCTCCAAACCTCAGTCGGCATTCCTTTGTTCAATCGTATGCTCCCAACGATCTGTCGTCTTATTCAATCAAATTTGGTGAAATCCCATTGTGAACCGGCGAAATCTGATCATTATTCAGAGGATTGGATTCTGAAACTTGACATGTTCTTCGGGTTTTCTTGCAAGTAGGATCCAAGACCTCCCAGGGACGACCCTTTCAAGATCATTAATGCTGTGATCTCCTTCCTATTTCCCTTTTCGAACTGATTTTCCTTTAGACCTGTTTGGAGTCTTAATTACAATTGGATCAGAGTGGATCAATGTTCATCAGCTTGAATCAAAGGTATGATCTTTTTTTTTTTCCGTGCACAAACCTGAATACTTATAGACGATTGAAATCTGTCTTTTGACATGTAGCCATGTCCTTTTCAACAAATTTTGGTTGTTCTTTCATTTCTGTGATTATTTTGGGACAAAAGAGGAAGCGGTTTCTCTTCATCTTCCGTCTCTATTCCTTGAACGAAAGCTATCCTTTGTTCTCTCATTGTTAACTGATTATGGTAAAACAATTCGGACCAATTTGCTGCTGAAGTGTCTAAACTTCTTCTCTTGCCGCTGAACCCACTAAGATATCTTATTTGTTTCTTTTGTATCATTTCTCTAATTTTCTCCTCTGTTTTCTAAGTCAGTTTTTTACTGTAGAATCGAAACAGAAGAAGATCAAGAAATGTCAATGGTGGCAGTGATCCTTGACTATTATTATGCATCCCAGTTCATTGGCAATTCTTTTTCTTCGAATTAGTTCATTTGATGTACTCTGTTATTACAGGTCGTGTTTCCTCTCTCTCTCTCTCTCTCTCTCTCTCTCTCTCTCTCTCTCTCTCTTTGTTCGCTGTCATAGGTTCAATTAATCACGTTTCTAATATTGATGGGGAAGGATCAAACATGAATGTTCGGATGTATTACTCGATCGAATAAGAGGACATGTAAGAATGTACTTAAAGGTCATGTTTTTTATTGGATTTTCCTCGTATCTCATCTTTCTTCTCCTCCTCCCTTTGCAATCGTTCATTCTTTATTTCTACATGTTAATCATCTAAACGAGCAGTCATCGTCTTCCTTCGCCTTCCCTCTAAATCCAAATGCGAAGGAAACGGGAGAATGATGCTCATGGGTACATGGTTGGCACGTGCAGGAGATGGAAAGCAAGCCAACTGGGAATCATCACCGCGTGCGAGGCACGGGAAGAGGCGGAGGAGCAGTTGAAGCATTACCTAATAGCAGCAACCACAACGAGAGTCTACCGACGCCGCCGGAGTTGCTGTTGCAGTGGGGGAGCCGTAAGCGGCTACGGTGCATCAAGTTCCAGCACAAGGACAACGATGCCGCCACCGGCAACCAGCCTACCGCTACCACTGCAGCCGCCGCTCGCGCCGACCGTGCTCTTCGAAGAGCCACCTCGGCCCCCTACAAACAGGCGCTCAGGTACCCTTCTCCCTCCCGTCTCGTTTAGCATTTGAAATCTTCAGAGATATCTATTTGATATTACAGTGGCCTCTTATCTCCGTGGTGGGTCATTCCCCGCTGTGTTTCGGATGGGAAACACTACCGTGCCCTTCGGTGGCACGTCTTGTCTTGTCGTCATCTATTGCTTGTCGCAACCCAACCGCGAGGGCGGAAGGCGACTCACGTGCCGCTGGCACGTGAGAGAACCCACGGCTAATCATACTTTTCTTCCGTGTCCCAGATCTGTTTCTCGGGACGGGACAGCGACGACCGGGTCTTTTGCTGTTCTTCCCGGTCCAAGCTTCCCAATCAGTATCCTAATTTCCTTGTAGATTCATATGATACGGGAAGTAATAAAAGACAAAAACATTTAAGAAAATTTCGATGTTAAAATTAAAAAAAAAAAACTCAAGTGACAATCATATTTTTATTTAATTTCCATGCGTCGGCACAAGAATCCCTGCCGTGCCAACCACGCAAGCCACTGCTACTGGCAGTCGCACCTGCCCGGCCACTTGTCACAGATGGGCCTGGGTGAGTGAGCCAGCCGGTGCCGTCTGATTGGTTCACGCTGTACGTGCATGCACCATCGTTCCACCTGCATCTCATGTCAAGGATGCAGGAGGGCAAGCCTACAATCAATGGGTCACGTTTAAACACTCCTTCCTCCCTGTCTCTCTCGCTCTCTCTCTCACGGGACCACCGGCATTTCCCCCCACATCGGCAATTCCTCAACCTTCTCCCAGAATAAGCCGACAGCAGTCAGGCAGGGACAATAGGCTTTCGTATGCAATACCTGTCCGTCAGGTTGGTCGATCACTTTATTGCTTCGTTAACACATGTTTCTGTTCTCTCCTTTTTCTAATTAGGAATAATTTGGAGGCGACAGAGGCAGCTGCTATCAGAGGCAAACGTGGAGTGACATCGCCGGAGAGGGAGAGGGAGAGGGGCGTGGAAGCCGGGGGATCGGCGTCGATGGATGGGGCTCAGAAGGCGGCAGCGTGGCCTAAGCTGGCTCTGTCGCTGACGAACAAGGAGAAGGAAGAGGACTTTTTGGTCTTCAAGGGTTCCAAACTTCCCCAGCGCCCCAAGAAGCGGGCCAAGCTCCTTCAGCGGACCATCAACGTAAGCTCGCCACTCTTCTTCTCCCCATCGTTACTAACTTTTTGGTGTCGAGCAAATCAATTACTCTTATATAATACGTATAGGGCAATACAATACTTAGAGTTTTCTTATAAAGAGGATTCTGTTGGGAAAGGAAAGATGGAAACTTTTTCAGCTTTTCTAAAAGATTATGACTTACCCATTCTCCTACCTGCAATGTCATTTGTAGTACGACATGGAGCCCACTTCTTGTCTCATACGCACACGGGTAGTTGGTGCCAAGCGCAAGAAAAGAATTTTTCGTTATCATTGGTATGACATGGGAGTGGTAGTTATCTGTCTTTAGACTGAACAGTGAGCGTTGGGCGGAAAATTTAGGTGGTTTGGTAAACGTGCCAAGGTTTTGACTTCGTGAAAGGCCCATGAGAGTGGGTGGGGACGAGAGCATTGGAAAATTGACTTGTTAATTTATCCGGGATTCTTTTTTCCCATTTTGACAGTACGGGAGAGAGCTTCTAGTGATGTTCATAGTCGTTCATCGCCTCTCTGGGCGAGCTTCTGGACTATTATACATCTATATGATAGCTGATGTGCATTATTGGGAGAAATCATGTTCTCCATAGAGAATTTAAAGTTTAGTGGATGAGCAGAGCAGTGATTAAGGATTTGAAATAGAAAACAAAGATACCAACAAGTAATACAGTGCATAATATAATACGGTATTTAGGCCAATGCTTGAAGAGTATGTAAATCCATTTTCAAATGCACTCTTTTGTCATATGCCATTCTTTTCTTTTTAAGGTCTTCTTTTATCAAAGAGATGTGGATTTCTCCATATTACCCTATCACTATATAACAAAAAAAAAAGTGCTTCAATCGCTCCCATTGCTTTCGTTGTTCAAGGGTTGGAACTTTTAAAAGTGCGAGGATGTTGTTCGAAGCTGGTGAATATATGTGGATTGGCTGTGAAGCCAAGATGACTTTATGCATGAAAGTGGTGAGGATTGATCCTTTCTCTTTCCAAGAGAAAGGAATCAGAATACAAGGGGAAGTGGAAAATAGGAACCATTGTTATCTTTTTATGATAGTGTGCATTTGCAGAAAAGCTACTTCTCCTCATCATAGTTTAAAATGACAAATGGAAAAATTTTGAAATCATGCAACTGTAGCAGTGTGTGTGTGTTTTCAAATAATATTGGCAAATTTTTGAACAAAAAAAAGTTGGTTCAACTGTACCTTGTTTAAAAATTGCTAGTCTGTTCTCCATGACAGTTTAATCATTTTTGTTTAGCACATCTAATTGGTAAGAACAGTATGATTTAATCGGCAAGTTTTGGTGCATGATTGGTCCGTGATGGCACCAATCTTCCTTGCAGCTTATCTAAATCAAATACATGAAGTGTATTATAGATGTGTTTTGTTTCCTTGGCTATATTAGAATGTTGTAAGCTCTAGTGACCCATGGTCCATACGCTAAAGGCATGAGCTTCTCTCATTTGGCTAAAATCACCGCCAATCTTTTGTGGTGAAATGAAGGCCCATCAACTTAGCTCTTTGATCTAGATTTATTATAGTCTCACAAAGTCCTCAGCTGGGTAAAGTTAGTTCTCTCCATTTTTCTAGGATGTCTTTGTATACAATATGTGCACAGTCCCCAAAATGGGTAAATCTAAGGATAAGCAATGACTGGTATTGCAGATTAGGAGCTAACTGAAATAACATAATACAAGTAGTTGGCCGATGCTTGTAGAATGTGTAACAACATTTATGAATTCACTCTTTTCTCATATCCCTTTTTGTCTTTTGGTTGTAGTCTTGTATTGCAATGCAGATTAGGAGCTAAACAAAACTTTATTAACTTTTTTATGTTGCCCATAAAAAAGTTCCACTCTTTCAAGAAAGGAATACCTAAAGGTCCTAAACATTCATTTATCGTTCTATCTCAGTTATCTCATGGTGCATATTCTGTGCTTGTAGAGTATACACATTTAGTTGTCTTGATTCCTTTTCCTAAAATATTTCTCCTTTGGCTTTATTTAATACTGGGAATGCATAATTATCAAAATTTGAAGATGTAAATGTTATCATGGGGACTCATAAGTTTTTAGCTTATTTTTGCCTTTAATTAGTCACCTACATTGGACGCTTCTTTTAGAGCATTCAGCATGAGTTTTTAAGACACTTTCATATTGCTGTAAGGCCATTAGCTTCGCTGGAAACAGTAAATGCCAGTCTTTTCTTTTAAAGGTTTTTTCCTGCAGATCTTTGGATTCATCCAAACCTAAAAGGCTCTATTTATTTAAAAAACGAGAAATTTCAATTCCTCCCATTGCTTGCATTGGTTGAGGTTGGAACTATAAAAAGTTTGAGAATCATGTTACAAGCTTTGAATATATGCCACGCTTTTGTATAATTTGATTTACAGACAAGAATTGCTTCAATCTCTTGGAAACAGAAAGGAATCTGAGTACGGAGGAAAAATGGATACTGGGAAGCATTGTTCTCTTTTTATGGTAGTGTGCATATATGCCAGAGAATATTTCTCATTTTAGTTTCATATTATCAGAATTCATGAGAGTGTAGCAAGGTGGTTCCTTTTTTTGAATAACAATGGACAATGGTGAAGTTTTGGACAGACAGATTTGGATAAGTTCTTGTGACCCTCTGGTATCTCATCAGCAATGTGGCTCTAACAGGTTGCATACCATGTTGCCATGAAGGGACATTGCGTAAAACTGCGTACCTTTGGTAATTGTTAGTATGTGCTTGTCTGTTCCAGTTTAATAATGATTATTTAACACATTTAATTAGTTAAAAGAAAGTATGATTCATTTGGCAAGCAGGTGCACAACTGGGCTGTGGTGTAACCGGTCTTTCGTGTGATGTCTCTGAGTCAACTGAAGTCAGTGTCTTTTAGATGTGTTCTGTTTTCCAGGCTGTGTTCGAATGTAGGAGGCTCTGATGACCCATGGCCCATACTTGAAAGCAATTCTCTCACTCGAGTGCAACCCTTGACAATCTTTTGCCACTAGCTAGAGATCCATTAATTTAGCACTTCTTTCCAGATCTATCATATAGGCCACAAGTCCTTCGCCAACTGAAATCCATTCTCTTTTTTTTTTTAATTTCTTTATGTACTGTATATGTCCGTTCCAAATCGGTAAAGGCAAGGATGAACAACTTGTATGCATTGATGTTGTTCAGATGCATCATCCCGTCATACTTGAGCTTTTTCCTCTGGATGCAACATGTAGAGCCCATGATGCATTCCTTTATCTTCACAGATTTGCTTATTTGTATAAACTTAGAAACACAAACAATTACTCCTCAATATAAAATACCATAGTGACAGTCGAAGCACCTCTTACTATTATGATTAAGATTCTACGTGGTGGGTATTACACTGATAGTCTCAACACTTTGGTAGTATAACTTGAAGGCTACATATTTTGTTCTTTGATTGTCTTTTCTCATATTTTTAGTTCTTGACATTAAATTCTTTTGCACATTTTCTGAAAAAGCTGGTGAGCCCGGGGGCATGGCTTTGTGATCTGACCTTAGACCGGTATGAAGTCCGAGAAAAGAAGATCTCAAAGAAGGTTTGTAATTTCTCTTAACATAATGCTAGCAAATAGAGAATTTAGATAAATGAGCAATGATTTATTTAATAGATAAATGCAGCATCTTCAAACCTGTTCTTATCTTTTCTTGTTTCACAGAAGCCACGGGGTTTAAAGGCGATGGGAAACATGGAAAGTGACTCGGAATAGCAGATAAGGAGGCTGAGCGAACAACGAAAGAATAACCAAGAGATCAAAGTCATATAAGAGGGTGGTGATACACATGAGTTGTTCGAAGTCTAGGGTACGGATGTTTCATCCTGTTAAAAGATGAGGTGAAGAGTAAAAGGAAAGTAGGAGCAACTAGTGAAATTTTTTATGGATCTAACCCTTGTGCAAAGAGAAACATGCTCACAGCAGTCGTGTTATAACACTAGAAAATGCGGATATAGGATCTGCAATTCTTTCTCTATTCGACTTTGTTATTTCTTTTTTTGGTTAATGAAACTATCCGGATTGAAGAGATGCTATGGGTATTGAATTAGATTGCTGGATGGTCAGGTCGTGGTCGGCCAGCTTGAGCTGCACGGCTCATGTTTTTAAACTTTTTTTATTCCCAGCTTGGCTACTAGTCTTCCTCTGTCAAATGTGTTATCTCTGCAGGAGGTTGAGGAGCAGGTGACATATGCTTCAAATCAGATTGCCTGGAAGCCGTGATGATTTGTATGTAATAGAACGACATCTCCTCCTTGGTATTTACGCAATGTCTGTAAAGACATCAATAATGCTGGCTGATTCTGTGGATGTCAGTCAATTTTGTAGCCCTCCCTTTCTCATGCCATTCAGGCAAGTGTTTTTTTTGGTGATCGATGTATTTTTGGGGACTAATTATTGTCCCAGCTGATTAATTGAATAGCTTTTTATTGCCAAAAAAAAAAGAAAAAGAAAAATGCTTCGAATGCTATTGATTTCAGTGATTCGAGTAGGGATCGTTAGGCAAGGATTTGCTGGTGGGTCACGGGAGCAATCAGCTCGTAAGGCATGCCACCGTGTGCAGACTCTTGCCGTCAGCATCGGCAGGGACAAGGACACAAGCACAGTGACTACAACAATGTGCCAGAAGCCCATAATAGTGAGGCCATCGTCAAACACGCAGTGGTTGCCAAGCGCATGATGACCATCAGCAGAGGGTCGAGGAAAGAGAAAGCAGCCTTCTTCCAAAGCCACCATCGCATCGTACTTTACTCGATGACACTTGAACCTCCTCTCGTGTTCTGTAGCCCGAAGAGCATAGATGCTGTCGTGGCTGGAATCTTGCATCACATGGTGCAAAGGGAGGAATCGTGCGAGGTGACGGTGACCGATCGGTGCTTTACACATAGTATCACAGGCATTCTCCATCCACCCATGTCTTTCTTTCTTTCTTTCTGATACTGTTGCAAATCATGGCTTCTTCCGGTGCAAGTTGCGACATCGAGTTTCTGAGGACGATGGTAATTTTTTGTCAGATTTTCTTTGTTTCACATGCACAAACACAAGTTTGCTAAGAGAGGAGGAGGTGTCCATTACCCTTGCCAACGCTTTGCTCAGCCCTCCCTCCAGCTCACTTATGTGAAATCTACAGTGTACGTACGTATGTACACAGTGAGCCTAAGAAATTATTGGGCCATCATCCATCGTGAATGATTCAGGGGGGAACAGTCCTCGTTGCAGGAGATGGCAGCCGCCGCCTTTTCCTTGCATGAAAACCATTTACACACACAAAACAAATCACATACATGTCTCGTTCCACCCAATTCATCTTCAACAAATTGTGTTCGTAGCGTTTGGACCCTTTTTCCTGCATGACCGACCGACCCAATAATCTCTCAGCACGTAGAAACGAATGATCTTACAAACACACTGACTTCCCTCTGCCTGTCGTCCGTCCGTCCACCCCCCACCCCCAGCTGTTCACACGATGCGATGCGATGCGATGCGATGCTCGCTGTCGCATTATCGGCTTCCAATTATGCGGAAAATAATGTTGATGTGCACCAGTTTTGGTGGGTATTTCATTAAATAAAGAACCATATTAGCCACCGATAAAGTACAGCTGTCGCCAGCTGTCGGGTCGGATCGGATCGGATCGGGCAGCCACCTGCTCCGCTACCTGACTCCTCTTGGCTATAAATAGTCCCCCCACCCATCCATCACCGCCGACCCTGTTTCACGGACTCGCTTACGCTCCTCTGTCTCGCCCCCCGCCCCGCCCGAAACCCTATCTCAAGAAATAGAGCTTCGTCTGGCAATGGCGGGCTTAGAAGGCAAATCCCTCGTGGTTTTCGTCGCTGCCGTGGTTGCCGCCGCCTTCCTGGCCGGAGGAGCCGTCGCCGCCGATGCTCCGGCCCCGAGCCCCACCTCCGCCGCCGGCGGCCTCTCCCCGCCGCTAGCCATCGCCCTGCTCGCATCCTCCGTCGCCCTCCTCCTGGGATCCCTCCGCCATTGAGGGATCTGCTGCGTGGTCTCGGTTCACGGGTCGTCGTTAGGGTTTTTGTTTCAGTGATATTGATGGCGATGGTGGTGATATATAAATTATGATGGGAGTCTGGTGTGAGCCTGTAGATATGATGACACTTTGGTGGTTGCTGAGATCGATGCATTATTATTATTGATTGTTCTGCTTGTTTTCATTTGTTTTTCTTTTTTTTGTCATTGATGTTCTTGATTTGTTGGTGAGCTTTTTATTGTGCTTTTGATGGATTGCTGGTCTGTGATTTGGGTTTGATGGCTGGAAATTCTAAGCGTCCTCCTTGTCTCTGTTCTTGAAATGTGAGTTGGCTGTATCGCTGCTGATGAATGATATGGGTGGTGTGGTCGGGATGGTTGTGAGACAGAGGAGAAGAGACTTGCCGATTCACTTTCTCCTCTTTAATGACGACACAAATTAGTAAAACCCTATGTTAATACCATCAAATCATTTGCACGTCCAACCGATCCGATCTATGAGATGGTAAAATTTGCATCCGATGATGGCAGCACCATCGTTGTGCCTGAGACCGAGGACAAAAGCTGGCGACAGGACATGGCGATCGGTGGTGCCTCTTTACCAGCACCGCATGTGGTGGTGACCGACCTGATCGCCGAAAGGGTGATGAGGTGGAGGCCCTCCAGCATTTCGAGCTTGAAGATTGGAGGAGGACGATGCCATGGCATCCCATCTTTGTTGCTCTGCCAGCCCGAAAGGAAAGGAGAAAGGCATCTTCGCGGTAATAAAGACGGTGCCGTACTAGTTTCCGATGCGTGGGATGTCGGAGGGCATGACGATGCAGTCAGTCAGTCAGTCAGTCAGTGTTCCCCTCTTCTCATGTACTCAAAGTGTGGACTTTTGCTACACAATGAAGCAATCATTACAGTGACTTAGTTGGTCTGCAATCAACTGTAAGTAAATTAGTAGTAAAACCATCTCGATCACCAAAATGATTCTGCTGGTGTGCAACCAACCACCTTTTAGTTGGTCTGCAATCCAATTAGAAGGGCTTTTTTTTCTTTCTTTCTTTCTTTCTTTCAACACCTCATCGACAACCAACAACGACTGTCAAAGTGAGTGCCCACCACAAACCAACCATTGGACACTCACCTAATCCTTTTTTTACTTAAAATAAACAGAAGATGAGACTGGCATTGGCATGGAGAATTGAAGGCCTAATGGCCACTATTATTTGTTATCATGAATGAAAGAAAGTGCCATCTTCTGCTTTACCATTAAAAACCAATGGGGCTGGTGACAGCTGCAGTTGGTGTGTCATTTTGGTCCCTTCCCAGTATACTTTTTTTTTTTGTTCATTCTTAGTTAGATTTCTTTAGGGAAATCAAACCTTTAACCTATCCCATATATATTCTAATTGTCTGACATGTAGGTGATGTTCACTTTAAAATATGTTTCGGATCAAAAAGGTATCGAGACAACAACACTCCTCTAATACTTAAATTAATGAGGCTGTTGAGGATTGGGGGTCTAAGCACCCAAGGTAAATGACATATATTACATGAGCTAGCTAGAGTAAAAACTATCATTGAGAACAAAACTAAGGTGCATTTCAGTGGGATGGTGATGAATATCGAGAACTATTACATATATCCTTTAGTCATCGATCGTCTGATCATATGTCAAATCCAAGGGGCTACGGAGTATCGATCCATCGGGTTAGCTTTCCCATTAACATTATGTGGTTGATCTTATAGGGCAAGTCCACATCCTCGTCAAAACCACATTGCTATCTTCCTAATGTTGAGTCCCCACCTAACATATTGATCTGAGTGGTGACAAAAGTAATTTTACTTTTCTATGATTTTCTTGAAAGGTACACATAGTTTTTACTTTTTTAATTTAGTGCCTTCTTGTTTTTTGTAATCTCTATAATGCCCCTCACCTTTGAGTGTCTACCTTCGAATAATGACAAGATGAGGGATGAGGAAGGGAACATGAAGATCAAAGAGGACAAGGAGAAGGATGGGGTGGTCGCTAATGACACTAAAGGAGACGAGACAAGGGCCTCCAAAGGGGGTTAGAAGCAAGGGAAAAGTCGGGATTGAGGCTATGGACGTCATGGACCGTGACAAGAGGTTAGCCCCGCCTCCTCGACTTCGACTTCGTTGTATGCCTACCCTCCACATCACCTTGATGACTAGAGTGCAATGCTTCGTTGTTGGATGACTTAAAGAGATCAACGAGTAGGAGAGAGGCAATTATGAGAGGTATAGCAGACATCACGGGAAGGCGAGGGAGAAGCCTTTCATGGCACAGTTGGTGGTGAAACTAAGGGGGCAAAACAACAAGTGGGTTTGCGTAGTTGATGTCTAGCAAGATTGGCCATGTAGGGGAGAAAGGAAGGGAAAACCTTTCATAGCCACCTCCTTCGCCTCAACGTCTTTCCCTTTTCGAGATCAAATAGTCGTGATACACAAAGAAGGCCTAATGACCGACATGATACAACAACAAGGACCATTATGAGTATAGAAAAAAAAAAAAACACCAAATGGGATAAGTAAGAACTTCAGGAACCTTTCAAAAAAGAAAATTCAAGAAAACCACCCTAAAATGTTAACAAACATACAAGTATGAGAAATTACTCTACACATGGTTACAGATCCATAACATTTAGCAATATTGATCAACATTACTGTTTTTTCATTAATTGTTGTGATTCCTGATAAACCAATTTCATACCGACAGAAATAATTTTCGAAATCGATATCGGACTGATGCTCCAAAGCGCCTTCTTGACATAATCGTCAAAGCCTTGGAACAATATAACACTGAAGATCCATGCACCACAACAAATCCAGACTCATCTTCTTTCGACACGGACGACTCAAATTGGATACTTGGAATATATACATGCTGCTAATCTCAACCAATCGAAGAGTAGGGCTGAAAGAATGATTCATTCCCACCAAAGCAGTATAATCTTTCGCCTAAAACATTCAGCAATCATTTTTCCTCCACTTAGATAAAAACCACTCTCAGAATGCAAATTGCATCAGTTTTAACTTTGCATCAGACAGTGAGAATTACAGGGAAAAATAATAAACAATGAAGCAAAAATTTTCAAATCTTCTAAATGGACATACAAGCCATATTGCTGTTTCACCAGCAATTCGCCAGGCAGGTGTTTTACGTTCTCTTCTTTTTGTTTGATTTTGGTTTCTCGCCATCCTTTCCTTTCCTTTTGCTCTTATTTGTTTCTTGGCTGGCTCCCAGCTTGCCCATCTTTTTCCTGTTAGATTTTACACTGACAATACCACTTGCGGAAACTTTAACCCCTCCATTTTGGAGAGCTTTCTCAAACTCCCCTTCTTTGTCGACAATAGCATATTGCTGCAAGTATTCTGGGTTCAAGATCCCATCATCATTCTCGGCTTTCATTTTTTCCTGGAAGCACATGCAAAAAGCTCAACAGATAAGTTTTAGAAAAAGCAAATATTGAACCACCAAGCAAAGCTAACATGCTCACCATAACCTCTCGTGCTGCTTGATCGAGTTCTTCATCCACGGATATGCTGTGAGGAGCCATTTCAATCTAATGCAAGGATCACAGGTTGAAGCACAAAGACACTGAGTTAGAGATTGTGGCATAGTTGGTGGGTTAACCACAATTACTGCATCACAACATTCAACTGAAAATTATTCACTTTGTCATATTCTAACTGTACATTATGTCGTGTAGTCCTTGTTACAAACAGAAAACACTTTTTGAGAGAGAACATTCAAAGTGGCCATTGTGTCACATGCTCCTTACAAACAGAATACTTTTTCGAGGAAAACAATCATCTTGAAATAGAAAACTTGAGGGAGAAAAAGGTTTCTAATAAGGTCATCATCCCTCTAAACCAGAGAGCAAACATTCATGATCCAAGTAAACAGTGCATCATATGCTCCTTATGAACAAGACACTTTTTAAAAGAAAGCCAGATACTATCTCGAAGTAGAAAACTTGACGAAGAAAGTTCTAATGAGGATATGATCTCCATTAGCAAATTAACAAATACAAGAATCTAGAATGGAGTTAAATTTGTTAATAGATGTGGACAACACTATCACTACTCCATGAAACTTGCAGATCTAGAAAGAGTGTCAAGCGTTCCGGAAAAACCCCTTCTCGTTACATAGATAAAATAGACGTCATCTTCAATTAGCATAACAAGAAACCATAGATCTTATTCATTAATGGAAGATCAGTCATTCATCAAATACACCTACAAATTTGCCATGATTCATCTGTAGTTCTCCGCATATCTGATATCAAAAGACTAATCACAATCTAAAATTTTCATTTTTTTTTAATGTCCTCACATAATAATAATTCCGTTACTGTTATGTTTTTCCTTTCACATACACTAACAACTCATTCAAGATTAGAGAACATGTAAGTATAGTTTCTTCATGAAGATGAGGTGAACATGTAATTATACATCAGCTGTGCAGCTATGGCCAACTGTTAGCTTATTTTATTGCAATTGTTTCTGACCCTTGGGCCACTGCCCTCTAGAAATTATCCACAACGGATTGGCTGGAGCAACACTTTAAACTCCTTAGGTATCCCTTGATGAAATGCTAATACAAAGACATCTATGTTGTACCATGTTGTTCATACTTGACAAATGTCAATATTACCTCTTGTCAAGAATTACAGAATGATAAACGACAATTAATAATAACAACAACTTACTACCTTAAGCCGGGGTAATGTTTCATCGATCTCCCTGGCTACAACATTGTAAAGATGATTGTATAACTTCTTCATCACTTTAATAAACAAAGATAGTATTTGTTCTCTTTCTAGCTTCATTTCTTCCTGTTGATCCACAAAAAGAAAGAACAAAGTTCACAAGGTTTCAAATGCAAATAAATTTGTAACCTAAATTATCAGTGAACTGACCTTGATGTCTCCAACATCCTTGTTCTGCAAGCCTATGCAGAATAACACGGAGGCTTGCACAGGAGACAATGTGACCGGAATATTGCCTTGGAAATACTGATGTGCGAGGATAGGCACTAGGTCTAGAATCTACATGATGCAAAATGGACAACTTTCGTTATGTAAGTTTAGATGTATGGTTCTTATGACTGTCATAGATTTCAAAGAAAAATCAAACAAACATCATTCATCAAAACCCCTTCATTTATATCTTTGTTTGATGTCCTGCAACCCAAAAGTGGACAAAAGAATAGAGAACTCAATGTTGGATAATTTGGAAACAACACAAAATCTAAAAGATTAGTGTCATCAATAAGTATGTGTTGGATCAATAAACACTCAATCTGACCAGGGAGCAATCAATTTGAGTTTAGACATGCCCAAAAAAGATATACTATTTAAGCCACACGAGACCCTTCAGATTAGTAGTGCAAAGACAAAGAGGTATACCAAATAAAACTTTATCAAAGACATTTAAAATTTGACAGCTCTTAGTTTACCAAGTGATAATGCTCTTGTCAACAACTCAATGGTGGTATCACACTATCACTATTATGTACAATTTACCCAACTCCAAATAGTTGGAACTTACAGTGTATGACAGATGGCTGTTGGTACGAGAGGTTAAAAATGCAACATAGACCACTAGATATAACATATAAAGAAAAAGTGTACTCGAAACTCTTACCATGTGATAGTCAACACAATTATTTGTATAGGCTTCAAGTCGCTTCATATCATGAGGGGACAATAGGTTATTCATGGGCTTCAAGTCACCATTCATGACAGTCAATTCATGTTCCTGCTCTGCAAAATTTATCTTTGATGCCAAAACACTAGACAACATAGACAATCATAGTATAAGCATATGGCTAGAATTTATCATTGGAAGAAAGCTGAATATCTGAACTAACCTCATTGCGAGTTTATAATCAAATTTATGACATGTGGTACCCAAAAGACGCAGAAATCGCCGCCTGAAGTCTAGAGGAACATCATAAACATATTTTACTTATAATGAAATCACACAGGGAAAATATAAGGTGCACTTCTTTGGTATCTCACCTTGATAAAAAGGCTCAAGAAAACCATGTTCACCAGACTCACCAACTTCAACGTCATCATTGTTCAGTGGTTTCAAGAGCATGCATGTGTGCTCACCAGTGACAGCACTCTGATACACATAAAAATAAATAAATGAGTAAAATTATGCACAAACAAAATTATGAGAGAACATATGGTGCCAGGATAATAGAATATTTTGTGAGCAAATCATAACTGGAATCTGGCCAACATAGAATGGAAAAAATTTATGCTTTCTCCAGAAGCGAAAAAGATCCAAAGTAAGTCCAAAAGAGACACCAATATAGTGAAGCTTTTCTGGATGTCTCTCATGAAGATGAACGAGGAGAGGTGGAAGATTTGCTCTGGGCTTTATGTTTTCTTCTAATAAGGAAACCTGCAAATATGGCAGAATTCAGTAGAAAGACCATCAAATGTGCATCAGAAAACAAATGACTGCCTGGCACGATAGAAAACAAATTAAAGCTAGCTAACAGATTTAAGAGCAAATTTTCTTGACTTGAAGCACAAAAAGGAAATTCAGAACTTATCGTCCAACAGCAAACAAAGAATATTAAATATGTAAAATAAGCATTCTGGTGCTTCTTCAATTCCGAAAGAGCACTAGCCTTAAGTCAATTGCAAGACAAAAGCCTAAATCTAATTTTCTGATTTCCATAGAATACCCAGACCTCCTCAGAGTCACTCATCATGGATGACAGAAACACCGAAAAAAACAGATGATTCTTTTTACAAATGCTTGCATGGACTGTGGTAGGGAACTAGATGAAACCAATTTAGTTGAAATTTCAACCTTCTCTGCAGCTTCAGTCACTCTGACTTCAGGCTCCTCAACTTGCTCAGCATCTTCCTCAGCAAAATGAGCAAGCTGTCCTTCATAATATCTGATGACAGAACAATTTTATAAACACAAATTTCTCTGACTTGTGGTGTAAGCTGCACTATAATTCAGTTCAACTTAACAAAAAGATCAAACATTTACATATAGTAACTTGTAAACAAACACAGAGCCATAAGGGGCAATACAAAGAGAAAGGAAGGAAAATTTATGAGATGAGCAAGAAAAAAGTGTTCTGTTATTCCAAATGTTGTTTCATGATATGTCACCCACATGATGAAATGAATATGATTATCACAGATAATTTACATCACTTTTGTCCATATGTTCTCAAGACCAACACATATGCCTTGCATACTTTCAACCCCCATAGACTAACTCTTAGTATATCTAGACTATTTTATGCAAGATCCAGTGATTTAAAAAGCGCTAGGTGCCAAGGTCCAAAAAAGCCCGAGGCGCTACGCGCTCACCCAGGCGCTCGCCCGAGCGAAACGAGACGCTAAAATATAAAAATATATAATATAATTAATAAATATAATTATTTAAAATTTTAAATAAAAATATGCTATTAAATTAAGAAAATCTATGATAAAATTAATAGTATTAAGAAACCTAACAATAATTTCAAATAAATAAAAATTAACAGTATTAAAATCAAAATAATATATTATTAATCTATTAATAGTATTGAAAATTAATTATTTTAAATAAACTTAATAATATTAACAGTATACAGTATACGTATACTGTTAAAAGGAAGTGTAAAGGGGTGCTGAGCCTGCTGATTGAGAAAAGAGGAAGCGACAGCGGGATCGGCGAGCAGTGGGAGGCGCGAGCGGCGACAGCGGCAGCGGGAGCAGGAGCGGGAGCGGCGAGCAGCGACAGCGGCAAAGTTTACGAGCAGCGACAGCGGCGGGCAGCGGGATCGGGATCGGGAGCGGCAACGGCGAGGGTTAGGGTTGGGTTGTCACTTATATCGGTTTTAGTTGGTTCAATTGAACCAACTAATCGTCGGAGACCGAACCAGGACCGAACCAGACCTAAAATCCTGGTTCGGTCGCCTTGGTTAACCTAGGCGCTCGCCTGAAGCGCCCAGGCGGCGCCTGTTTGAAGCGCGCCGCCTGGGAGATTAGCGAGGCGCTCGGGCCTCGCCTCGCCCGAGCGCCTAGGTGAGCGCCCGAGCGCCTTTTTAAATCGCTGGCAAGATCCACCATGAAATCTGACAATTTACCTCTATTGTGGTACCATCACGATTATCAATCTTAGGAGGGATAGAAGATAACTATTTCAAGCCGGTGGCCTGCTAAGCAATGAAATGAAACCTTAGTAGAGCATAGTAAGCCTTTCCATGCATTACTTGACATACCACTTATAGGCCCATTCATCAATTCCTACAACAAAGAGATCCCCTAAGGCTACTGAGTCAACCATTGAGAGTTCCAAGCACTTGTCTGTCAATTTTCAGCAAGGTTTCCAATGATAATCCTTTTAGGAAAGGCTTTAATACCCATTCAGATGCTGATTTCAATAATTAGTCCGATTGGTATGGTACTGGTAAACCAAGTGATAAATCAACATGTACCACCAGGTATTACAGAAAATATTTAACAAATGAATACCAAGCAGTACCAAACTTTATGTTCCTACACCAGTTAGTATGCAATGATCCAAACAGTATCTGAAATCATGCTATAAGGTTAGTCAGCCTAACAACACATTTTGGAAGGAAGAACATGATTAAGGTGTTTCATATTGCACATCTAACATCAAATAAGAAAACCGAAGAATTAAGAACAATGAAAATAGAAATAACAGGAAATCAGACCTTGTTAGTAGATCCACGGCAGTTGAGCCATATCCAAGCTGCAACAATCAACATGATAATGTTTCATAAACAGAGTATGAAAGTAATAAACATGGAACACAAAAAAAGACACACAAATTACCCTCAAGGCACTTGGATGTACTGCGATGCGCACTATTCGAGCTCCAGAGAGAGTAGGGAAGACATTATCTTGAAATTGTTCACAAAACTTCCAAGGTATCTGATCACCAAAAGGTTGGCGGCCCTCGCTTAAACTTTTTATTGCAGACTTGCGTGATATTTGTCCTTCAAGGCAAACCTGAAAATTATATGAAATAAGGTAAATTTGCATGCTGATTCAAGAGAAAATTGCCTTCCAACCTATGACTAGCCATGAAACATGATCTGTATGGTTGAAACCGGAAAGAAATATCTCAATGTACAATGTTTAGCATAAAAATCAATTAGCAGAGGACTTTGTGAGTTATTCCAAGTTGATAAAAGCTAAGATTCTGCTAAAACATTGACTTCTTGTGTAATAACTAAGTCAACTTAAGTGTCATTCTACGTGACCTAAAATCAACATAAATGAAAATTATCAAAACAAATTCTTATGCTCTGTAACTCCACTAGAAAAACAGACACTTTTTCTATTAATTATGTGACTCCACCAGAAAACATGACACTTGTGCTATTAGAGGAACTTAAGCCCTAGGGACAAGCTGATTTCAAGGGCCTTAAAATATGTGAACACTTAAAATCAATGCAAAAAGAAAATCCATGTTTGATGGATATTAATGTGACATGATACTTCATGTCACATCAGTCAAGTTTTTCTATCAAAACCTAAAATTTCTTTTTTATTACTTTGAACTAAAAGAGCATTAAAACATGTCACACAGGTATGATGGGTAAAAAGCACAGATCAACCTGAATAACACATAAAATATCCGGAAGATGATTTTTTGATTCATCAACAGGACCTGCAAAAAGATACAGCAAACAGATGCAGTCAGCGAACGAATATTAGAACAAGCACTTGCTCGCCTATTTGGCTAAATGTAATTGGTACCAACAACAAGCAAACTATACCAAGCAACACAAACAAGTGGTGAGATGGAGCATCAGCCATCAGTTGCAAGTCATTAGGTGAATTTTTATAGTGGGAGGCAACATAAAGGGCCATCATGCGCTGAAATATAAAATTATACATATGTCAGTTTGAACTCTAAGCATTGAAAGAAATTGAAGCATAAACTATATTGGCTACCTGTAAAAATATCTCACTTTCTTTGTGATATGAAAAAAGTGTGTCTCGATTGACATAATAAAGATCACACTCACTTGGATGTGGTAGTCTATAATGATAGAGAAACGTTAATGATAAACACGAGAACAACATGACATGGTCTAGCTTTCAGTAACATGACACTGACCTGCTAATATTTGGAATATAACTTGCAACATCCAAGCAAAGCAAACCATTGAGCCAAGACTCAATTGGATCCCCAGAGGCATATCTGATAGATTCATTCAATTCAACCTTTTTGAAAAGCCTACCTAAAATTAAAGATATAAAGGTCAAAACCAAAGAGTAATAACAAAAATAAAAAGAAAAGGTAAAGCTCTAAAGCTCAGTCCATAATTCCCTACGCACATTTCAACTTGCATAATAAAACCTAAAAGAAACACTTAAATTTGATATCGAAAACTACTCAAGATGATTACCTTTGAACATGTACTTTCAAGAAAGTTGCTTTCTACTTGCATGCCAATAGTGCAAAACAATGACAACATAAAGTAGGCAAAGCAGAGAAGCACCAATTAGCATTTCCGCTTCAAGGTCATTAAACTTAATAGTGAAGATGGTACAAGATATGCTGCTTCAAGAACTACACATATACCAACTATTTGGGCTTAAGCATCTAAATGAAATGCTTAACAAATGAAACAATAGGTAAATGCATCAAGATTATACCATAAAGGGACCGTATATATGAACTATGGAGAAGAACATGAGACATGACAACTTGTGCAGCCATTGCCAAGTAAAAACTAAAAGGAATTCTAGGACTGCTGTATAATTGTTTTTCCTGTAACATCAAATGAATTGAATGAGAAGATAAGCTAACAATCAAAATGTATTGACGACCACATAAAAATAAAGTTAAAGGAAGATAACTTGTGTTCCATAAAGCTTGCAAAAAATAACATGAACTTTAACCACTAACTCCAATCTTGAGTCAGAGCCTTTTTTTATGCCTTGCCAAGATGAGCCCCTTGCCCATGTCAGTAACAGTAACTAGTTTTATGTCGCCACGTCAAGAAGTATTTCATGCACCATTATTAGCTACCAAGGACCAGATCCTCAAGACCAAGGGCCAACATATCCTCTGCACCAATACTTTCTTTGATCGTCATCCCTATCTCATGTCATCCAACAGCATGTCTACTAATTATTCACTACACGATATTTGAACTCGTCAGATCTACACTAAAAAAGAAGCAACTGGAAGAAATACAAGGAAATGATATGAAAGAGGCATAGCAATGATCTTATTTTGCAGAAGATTACTGAACATAAAATATATACTCAATATCATGATAAATATTCTTATGAAAGATTTAGACTTTTTTTGCATGGCAGATTTAGACAATAATGAAGCTGACAACAACAGAACCATATCATATTTGATGTGACCAGCCCCCTTTGATAGCTAACCAAGCTTGTCTCAGCAAACCTTATATATCAAAGCAGGGTTATTCAAAAAGACAACACGACTATTTTTTGGTTCCTATTAAACTAGTTTGAAATATGCAGGAAATGCTTCAAATATACATCACAAATAATCGAAAATCATTGACTTTACCAGAATGATTGCCATCAGCACCCTGACTAGGCATTTGGCTTTGTGATTCTAATTGCTGAAGAAGCTTTAGTGACAAAGACCGACCAGTTCCTTCATAGCTTAATGAAAAAGATACAATAACCGGTTATTACATCAACTTATTGTACATTTGTCCAAATGTATAATAAATCAATGGTAAACAATGGCATGGACATGACAACTTAAGATGGCATATCATACCCATTGACAGTAGATGAGAGGAAGACCAGATAAGGTCCAAGCAAGGATTTTACGATGGGTAATGGAATAGCAGCAGCTTCATCAACAACTAGGAGCTCAACTTGAGAAAGCTTTGCATGGTCATGTGGCCTCAAGTACTGTCCAAAAGAACATCTTGCTTAGATGGGTGGAGCCATTCGTTCGTAAGGTTCATATTTAGAAGAAAAAAACATAGCAAAACTTATTTAGAAATATCCTAAACATGAAAAGACTTTGTGCCATTGAAACTTAATGCATTTCTTCACTAAGAAAACATCTACATGTAATATATGGACAATTAGTTCTAAAAGCCTATATAAGAAATTTCTCCCATCATGACTACTTCCCATCAAAAAATATATTCTCGAAGTAACAAAACAACCCAGTAAAGGAAATACAGAATAAAATTTACTTACAATAACAAAAAACAGAGCAATATTATATCACCTGAATCGTCTGGCGATGTTGCTTATAGATATTTATCTGAATTGTTGCTTTCTTCAATTCAGGATCAGCACTCTTCACCAGGTCATAGTGTAAATGTTCCTAAAAGCAATCCAATGTAACATTAAAAAAAAAGTAACAAACAAAATGATCAATGAAGTTTAAATTAGAATGTAAACCAGAACAAAGTAGCAGATACAACAAAAGCAAAAAATACATCAGATGCACAGAGCAGAAGGAAATGGTTATCAAGTTTGTCAAAGCAAACCATGAAATTGAAAAGTAGGCATAATGGAAATCTTAATTGATACTGACAAGATAAAGATTAATCAGTCATTGAAATGTTATACACTGTCATCAGACAAGAACCATATCTTCACATGCCAACTACAAAGCATACACCAATACCTGATTTCCATATGATGTGATAAGGCATCAGTATAGCAAAGCATACACCATTTTTTTGGCTAGCTACTTTGACAATTTTACATGTAAGAATAAAAATTCTCAACAATTTAAAATCAAGATTTCGCAATTCCAATTTGGTCTATTTGAAAGGGAAAAAAGATTAAAATGCTTAGAATAATAAAAAAACAAAAGATTTTACTCATCTATCATGCATAACAATATGAGATAAAAATTGTTGCATCACTTGCAATATTTTATACCAAAATCACAAAATCTGATTATCAACTGTCAGATGATGTCAGCGTGGTTCTTTGGGATAATGAATAGAGAAAAGTAATAAGACAAATGTGTGCAATACTGGGTATTCCAAATGATGTCTGATGATGTCACAGCAAAGAATTGTTATCTAACATGAAAAATCTGCAAACCTTGTATTCCAATGCATTGATCCCCTTACAAACAAACTCAAACAA
Organism: Musa acuminata AAA Group; assembly: GCF_036884655.1. Classification (NCBI taxonomy): domain Eukaryota; kingdom Viridiplantae; phylum Streptophyta; class Magnoliopsida; order Zingiberales; family Musaceae; genus Musa; species Musa acuminata. The sequence continues at coordinate 46,108,112 of NC_088329.1, read as the reverse complement.
GGTCTTGAGATTCTCTGGGCTGGGTGCAGTGACAAATATATTGGAGTACCTAAATGAGAAGGCAAGTAGGCAACAGGTAAAAGTTTGAGTAAAAAAGAATAATGAAGTAGAAATGGGTTATAAATGTAACCCTGCAGCAACAGCTCCAGCGACTGCAAGGCCCAGAGCAGCAGATTTTCCACGCCCACGAGCAGCTATCAAAGCAACAGTACTTCGTAGTGTTTTGTCAAGAATAGCATCAAGAAAAGTAATAACAGCTTTTCCCTGTATGGTTACAGATTCATGTATCACTCAAATCAAACAAACTAGAAAAGAGGTAATAGATAAAATTATCTGGGCATCCACAGTATTTACCTGGTCCATCGTACAACACTTCCCAATCAGCGGACCAACAGGAAAATCATCATGAAATTGGTCCTTGAGATTCTTTAATTCCCGTTCCCTTTCAGATAAGCCCTCGGGATCCTTCAGCATTTAGGAAAACCACACAATAAGAACTGATGGAATTCTCAAATAACAAAACGAAGCCACATGAACAAGAGACTGCAATCCATGCATTATGGTGTCTGTTGTTGATGAACTTAATCAGCAATATGCAAAATATTATATGTGAGCACATGCCAATAGGATGCACCAACATCCAAATTCCAAGAAATGGCTCAAAAATATTCGAGACAATCATACCTCCGTTGTTGATACAGACTGAATTGATCTTATATGAGACGATATTGGCAAAATGTTAAGCTCATCATCCATTATAACACATGCCTTGCATAAGGCAATAGACAGCAAGAACCTTTCATTGAACCGTGCAGCCGCATGAGAATGAGACTCGGTTCGGAATCTCTCATGTACATCCTGAAACCGAGAGATGAATAAAAAGGTTAAACAGCTAACGTCTGAAACCAAGGGACAAAAAGATCGAAAAATATAAGAAGTCCACCAAAAAGGCATGAAGTGCATAAATCCTATTTCAAACTATTCTTAAGTGCAAATGATGCATCAAGGACATTCTATAAGCTGAAAGTTAGATACCTGTTAAATTTCACAAATATAAACTCTGAAAACAACTTAGGACATGCAAAATGCAATAAAGAGAATAACAAAACTTAGGGGAAAAAACATATCAGAAATTAAGAAGGTACCTAAATTTTAAAAAATAATTTATTAGCACAAAAATATCAGAAATATAAAAAGAAAAAAGGGGCAAAGATCCACAGCAAACTAAATAATGAGAGTGCCAACAAAAAAAAAAAATCCCTTGGGAAGTGATATTTAAAACAGAATGTGACAAATAAAGGCTCCTTTAGATTGGCTGCACAGGAAATGATGAATCAGGCATAATATAGGTACTGATACAAGAGGTCATGTACCTACATGGTACCGAATAGACCATCACATGTTCAGGTCAGAAATCCTTAATCAGTATTAAACAAGAACAAGAGCATTCATTCAATTACAAGTTATGGTTGCTCTGAAGATTACCATGACCATGGTGTAGAGACTGGTAAGAGAGGAAAGAGATCGGAGCAACAAGATTATGAGCCCACCACCCTCGACTGTCTCGATAGTTCTTGCAAGAAGGTTAGGTGTCAATGCCTCAAAATCCTACAAGAATGTACCAACTCCGTTAGCAAAAGAAAGTAATAAAAAATATTAAGAGGTAAGAAACAAGAGCAAGCTAATTGCAATATCTACCAGTAATTTGCAACAACAAACCTGTAAGATGCACATTCCAAATGTATTTCCAAGAATCCTTTCAGAATCTTTATATAAGCAATATGTTATATTTCCGCTCTCAACAAAAAGTGAAAAAGGATCAACTTTTTCAGGATCAAGCAACCCTCTCTGCATCAACTTCTTTATCTGCTTGGCACGTTTTTTCTTGTGACTAATATAAGAATTCATTAGTCAGATCAGGTGAAAACACCAGATAAAAATAGCAATTAGATACAAGAAGCATCAAGAAGAATCTAGATACCAAGTAATACAAAGCTATTACATGCAAAGGCTTAAGAAAGAAAATCGCAAGTAAAAGCAGCACCTGCTAAGCTCAAGCTTATCTTTGTAGCACCACAACACAGTTGGGCGAGACTTAACGACTGCCTTGCTTAACATGTAATGGAGATTCACAATCTGCATGCAGTCATGGTATTACCTTTATCAGATGACAAGAATTTAAAGGCAAGCTCTGCATGATAATATGCACCACAAGCACAATGAAACCAAAATTAACGATCAACAACAACAAAATTATGAGTTCTTGTTCCTATTTCTTGGAGCCGCTTTCTTTCCCACTTCAAAACACTTTACCTAATAATGAAAACTCTTAGTCTAATTATTCGTGATATCTCAGGGCATATTTTAGTGGCTCAACTTAAACTTAATCCAAGTATCAAAATACAAAAAACTTTTAACCGTTTAAAACTGCCAATGACTGTCAAGAAATCAGAATAAAGGGCCTAAAACCAGGTATAAAGTTGAGAGCCACAATCAATTTCATTATTTTTTTTAAAAAAACAAAAAACAAAAGGCGGTTCGAACGGAGTAATCGATGAGGGTTAAATTTCATGATCAAAGAACTAACACCAGGTGCACAGTTGAGGGGAAGAGGGAAGTCACCTGATCTCGGGATTTGTCGCCGACGATGAGGAACATAGAACGATGTCTGAGCTTAACACCATTCTCGATGAGGGTTCGGATGCGGTCGTCCACCTTCTTCCTCATCCTCGACCGAAGCGGAGAAACCCAGCAGGGATTCGAGGGTTCGTAATCGCCTCCTCCGAACGCGAGCGATTTAGGGTTTTAGGAACGCTCGACCCGTTGAAGGGTTTTTGATGGTCTAAAGCCGGTTGAACCAACGGATCACGGCCCTATAAATAGTTCTAAGCACTGTTCCGGACAAAGCAGCCCGGTTCGGCCCGGTTGGGTCGAGGCGAAGACAAGGCAACCCTTGGAGAACAAATTAAACGAGAGAGACTCAGGTCACCTGTCTCGGTCAAGGCACGGAACACTTTTCCTTCGTCAACATGCACGTGGACCGTGGACGACACGTCACCAAGTCCTCGAGCCCCGGAGCACAGCGGGGGTCTCACAACATCAGCTCTAGCGTTCGACGTGGCACTCTCCTGTGGCACAAGTGTGTGTCCTGTCACGGTATTGAATATTTTTTCTTTCAGAAATAGCTCGGAACAAAACGATTCGTCTGCGCGGAAACACAAGTAAAACAAGAAACACTTCGCACTTAAAAAAGAACAAAAATATCTTTACAGCACAAATCCAGAAGTACACGTGACAATGTTCGATAGAGTGAGTACATATGCATAATCGGAGAAATTTAAGGGGAAGCCATGATTACTATTGTGTCATTACAAGATTAGGCCACAAGTGTTTCTTGGTTCCATCAACAAACAAATTATATTGGTTTAATCGTAAATGACAACTTAAAAATCAGCAATTTTATGAAATAACAGCTTTTAGGGTCGACAAATTAATTTTGGTTTAATCGGTCCACACACCTCCCTGGATGAAAGCCCATAGATCAACCATCTGACTGGCTCAGCCCAGGGCTTATCTTCGGCCCAAAGGTCTCGACACGTTTTGGTGGGAGCCACTTTTATTTGAGGAAAAGTACCAAATCCTCATTGGACAAGTTTTCATAGATTACGTCACACACTGCCACCAGCCATAAGCAAGGTGGGTAAAGACGAAGGGTGGCGTAATCCGGTGGATTATTATTCGTTTCACGTTGCCTTGCAAAGGAAAGTCTCACCTCACCTTGCGCGGCTGCATTACAGGCTGGCCCAAAAGGGGGCCCAGACGCGGTCGGCACGTGCGCCGTGCGCCTCAGCCGCAGGCGTTAAGACGTCCCAACCGATGGCTAGCGCGAGCGAACCTTCGAGTGTCCAGTACGATTCGGTGGTTGAACGGTGTTGACTTGCCAACTTACTTCCTCTATAAATGAACTCGTCGATCCTTCCCCGCAAACCTTTATCCGTTCCGACGACTCCTCTCCGGCATTTTCATCCTCGTCCTGCAGGAGTCTCCTCGTGTTAGGGATCCAAGTGTTCGTTCGCCATGACTCCAGAATAGTAAGCTCCTACGCTGCTCGATTTCCCCTCTTTTCCTTTGCCAAGACATCCTGCCCGCGATTAACTAGGGTTTGCTGTTCTTGATTCGGTCTGGATCGTCTCTTCTCCCATTTCTTTATTTTGTTGGTATCCTAAATGATAATATGTTATAGCCGACTTTTCGCTCTTCACGGGCGAGCGAGTTCCGGATCCCTCTGTGGTTAGGTTCTCTCCTCCTTTTTGTATGCCGCACCAGATGGTGGCCAATATTTTTTGATACTGCTAATGTTTAGGGTTAATCGGTTGGTTTTGTGATTTTGGGTAATTTTAATTGGGGGCGCGTGGGGTGAATATAGCACTACTTTCTCTGACTGAATGTTGTGATATGTGTAGATCCACTATCGACATGGAACGGGAGATTCTTATGATTCATTTCATATCTTTGTGGTAGTAATTAGATTAAAATATTTGTTTGTGTCCATTATAGCTATCTAGTACCGATTACTACCTCCTATTCTGCGTGATTGCAATCATCATATACAATTCCTGAGAGTTGAATGCATGTAATTGATTATAGCTTTTGTTGGAAAATAAAAAATGGAAACGGGTTAAACTATTGCGGAAGTCCTTACCCTAGCAATCAAGAACTTTCTGGAGTGAGATTGTTAGTTAAACATTCCATGATGTGTGTTCTATGAGTGAGCCTTCCAAATGAGTTACCGTCACATAGCATCTTGTTGTACCCTCAGATGGACCACTCTATAGTGTGTATGTGGTGTCTTCGATGTCTTCCTTCTGAAGATGTTCTTAATGAAAAAACAAGGACTTCTGATGTGATTTAACAAACAAAAATTTGTAAGAATGTCATTCCTAAACATTAGCACTGACATCTAATACAGGATATTGAAGAAAGAAACTTGGTGTTTTAAACAAAACATTCGCTCTAGTTAGGTATATATTTTGCTGTTTTCTTGCACCTTGTTTATGAGTAGAGCCAATAGACTCAAAGCTGCTGAGGTAGATTTATCATCTAGTCAAGAACTGGCAGCACATGGTAATTCAATGCTTTGAAACGGGAGATGAGAATAGGCAACAAACATTATTTGTTAGACATTTTTTGAATGATTTATTGCTCATAGACTTGCTGATTACATGATATGTCGGCATTGCTTTGCTTTCTTAGCTATCGGTGAAGGTATTTATCAACATCATGTGCACTTATTGAGCTCTCACATTTTAGTTAATTGACAGTATTTTAACTTTATAATTGCTTAGTTTATGAAGTATTAGTATAGCAAATTCGCCTTTGCCCATACGCCTATCATGCAAGAAAGACGAGATTGATTTGGTTTTTTTTGTATTAAGAAATGGAAACTTAGAACTTGAGCAACCTTGACCAATGTATATTTTGCAGTGACTATCTTTTCAAGCTTTTGCTTATTGGAGATTCAGGGGTTGGGAAGTCATGCCTTCTATTGAGATTTGCGGTGAAGACTCTCTCTCTCTCTCTGTCTTTCCCGCCCCTCGGTTCTTTCTCACTTGCTATAGTTTTATAATAATACTCTGTTATTGCTTTAAATTTTACATTTGAACCTTAGGAACATTATTACCATAGGGGCACTTATGAGCATGGGCTCAAAAATCTTAGGATGAAGATAAAATGTGTTCACAGTATCACTTTGTGACTATGCGGTGCTTGGCAGTATTGAGTATTTAAACCTTTTTGCTGAGTTTCAATTTGATGGCCAATTGACAATCATACATGATGTAAAGTAACCATGGTTCTTATAGATTCTTAAGAATGTTAGCTCTTGGTGTATGATGTGCTACTTTGACTTCTGATTTTACTGCCTATTTATTTCTACTTTTTATTCATTTTTTGAGATCTATTATATGTTTTACTTTTCTTGCTGCAGGATGATTCCTATATAGAAAGTTACATCAGTACAATTGGTGTTGACTTTGTGAGTGCATTAATACTATACACTCTTTTTCCTCTCTCCTCCATTTATATCCTCGCCCATACCAAAACCTTACTTATATACCATTTAACAATTTGTTCCATCTTATTAGAAAATTCGAACAGTGGAGCAGGATGGGAAGACCATAAAACTTCAAATTGTAAGTAAGAGCTTTGTCAGTGTCTGGAAGTGTTTGAAGGACTTAGTCATGGCATTACCTCTTCTTTCTATTGTAGTGGGACACTGCTGGACAGGAACGCTTTAGGACAATCACGAGTAGCTACTACCGTGGTGCACATGGGATTATTGTGAGATCCCTCATCGTTCTTGTTGTGACCTAAAATTCCATGGATGAGTATGCTGTTTTGGTTGATAGTCTGGCACATGACAGGTAGTTTATGATGTGACTGACCAAGAAAGTTTCAACAACGTCAAGCAATGGCTCAATGAGATTGACAGGTATGCCAGCGAAAATGTGAACAAGCTTCTGGTGGGAAACAAATGTGATCTGACCGATGGTAGAGTGGTATCTTATGAAACTGGCAAGGTAATTATTCCTGCTAGTCAGTTTCGAGGATTAAGGTAGAATATATTGTATTCAGTAGACTGCAATTGAAGTGAAGTGAACTAGGGTGGTATTTGGCTTTGCTACTTGAAGGCATTTGCTGATGAGATTGGCATACCATTCCTGGAGACAAGTGCCAAGGATTCTACCAATGTAGAGAAAGCATTTATGACCATGGCTGCTGATATAAAAGACAGGTGAGCTTAATACTTGTCAACATCTGCATCGAAGAGTTCTCACGCCTCTTTTTTTTTTTAATGAGGTTTCATTGTTTGTTGTTAACCACTAGAGTAGGAGATGATACTAATGCCAGTTCGATCCTTTTTTTTTTTTCCCTTGGACAGAATGGCAAGCCAACCGGGTGGAAGTGCCAGCAAACCTACAACTGTACACATGCGGGGTCAACCAGTTGGCCAGAAGAGTAGCTGCTGCTCCTGAATATATGTAACATGAGGTTACACCTTTGTTCCTGACAAAGATGCCGTTATGCTGTTGAAAGCTGTGGGGGCTGTTGATCGGACCGGCATGATTTTGTGTTGTTGGATTTTAAAGAAATCGGTGTGTCTTAATCGAACAAGATTGTTATACTCCACCCAGATGCCCTTTCAGTACTGGAGTTTAATGACACAACGGTTAGATAGACGCAAACATGGTCCAGGTCCTGGTACTGGAGGTGCCTTGTCTTATTATATACGTACATGTCTTCGTTAGCTTGCTGTGAGAGTTCACTACCTCTGTTGTTGGATTATTTCCTGCGACGTACGTGTCTAAGTTTGGATAATAAATAACTTTCATTGTTTATCCTTGATGTAAATTGTTATGCCTGAGTTGTTTTTTTTTTTTTGGCCAAAGTGCCAGACCTCAAAAGTGCTTTCTAAAAGAAGACAAGGCAATATTGAGAAGAATAATATGGATATCCAAAATGATGCAAACGGTTCCTGTAATTTCGTTCTGGATCACCCAACTTCTTGGACAGAGGTACCTTGATGATCAGAAAAACACAAAAGGATGTAGCACACTTGAGGGGACCATATATCAAACAATAATCAATACAAAATAGGTTATATTACAAACAATATAGAGGCATTTTCATCTTAAAATTTTCTTCTTCTTTTTTTCCTCAATGTTCCATCGTATCAAACCAGCTTGGGCTTTATCCATGCAGATGTTTCTGCCATGTGCCAATCACCTGCCAGAAAAAAAATGTTATATGGTTCATTTGTGAGAGCTTATTCAAAAGAGAAAAAGAAAAAAAAATGTAGATCGATCGTGTGTGATTTCTCTTGAAGAGTCTTACTGCCGCCAGATAGCTTTGTAATATCCTTTCTACCCTTTGCAGGATTGGATTGTGATCATCGTACTGAATCCATTTTCCTGCGTCAAAAGGAGCTACACAAGGAACATAAAAAGAGCAAGCATAAAAGAACCTATGAGCTTATTAAGCACGCACCATTTTCTTGTTTCACCCAGAAGACATAGTCGGCACTCCTTCCCTTGTGAGTCAACACAGCGACCAAGTCATAAATTCCAGTTAACTGCACCTTTTCTTCAGAACACAACACAGTAAAGATGATCAAGCGATTCTGTGGCAAGCCATTAGCTCTCTCTTCATGAAACTAGAAAGTTGAATGATAACAGAGGGACTTCCCAATGTTTTATGGATACTACGCTTAATGAACTTAAGAAAGCCATTTCAAATTTCATTTTCAGGAGTCGTTTGACGACTACAGATGAGCTTTATGAATCTACGTAAGCATTAATCATGCAGCAGCACATCCACAGTGTTCTGGTCTAGTGCCTGTACCATGTGAAGCCACACACAGCAGGCCTGCTCTTCTTCAAGTGGGAAGAGGATCCTTAGTGGAACCTTTATACAAGTTCTGAATTTGTGTTTGGCAATGTGGCAAAGATGGTACAATTGATGAAAACAATTAGCTCTATTTCTCTCTCTGTAAATGTAGTTCACGTGCATGCATGCATATGGATGCAGAAACATTACCTCATAAAAATGTCAATAATCAAGTTATTAAACACCAATAGATGGCCAATGAAACGACAACTCAAAGTGTACATGAAAAGTTTTCAATCATGCATCAACAATGGGGTCACACAACTGACAAACGACATGGAATTATGATTCCCATATAACACGTTATATGATGTAATACATGACAATATAACCCTTGAAGTTTAATGATGTGAAATTCAGACACCATAATGTTGACTGATGAGAAGGTAAGATTAAAATACCAAACTAGAAATGCAGTTAGACGTCTATATGGTCCAAAAAAATCCATTAAAGGTCCGACTCAGGTGCAGATCTGGCTTTGTTGATCTCATGAGGTTAGTGACTGCAAATTATGGTTGGACAATGATATGGGTATAATGACTGCAAAATAATGATCGTGGATGACTCATCACCGTGTGGTTGACACTCCATCACATGGTCGACAGCTCGTCAAACACGTGGTTGACACCTCACCACCATGTGGCTGACATGATGTCACCCTCCAGACGTTACGACCCACTCGCAATCGCATCATATTCTCTGGATTCGATGTATAACAATGACACCCAACACCAGAGAAGACACATAGCCGTTTTCGACTTAAACCACAGTCTCAAGTGAAATTATCCTAAACCCCAATATAGAAGGGCTCCTGAGGCATGTTCTCTGAGCTGGTCTCTTTTTAGTATATTCAATCTTTACAAACTCGATGTCTACCTAAAACCACTTATTCGAGTGCTAACTTAAGCTTCAGGAGCTTTGTTGAGCATGCCCGACACTGTTTCGTAGGGTTCAACGTAGCTCCAAATTAGACAATCACGAAACCTCTCAACCTAATACCACCTTCCGCTAAGATGAAAAGAGTAGGAGCTTGGTTGGTTCCAAATCAGCATTCCAATCGAACAACCAAAATCTGCTTTAACATATTAGCGCTTAACGGAGGGCCCGTCCCAATATGTCCAAGGAAAATCATGTAGGTCCCTCTTGGGCAATAAGGAGGATCCAACTCTCCCCAATCTTACTTTAGGATCCATCGAAAACCCCACCTTCCCGATTTATACCTTCCATCGACTATTCCATAATGCGGCAATCAACCACCCATCAGTTACTCCACTCCCACCCAGTATCACAATTCTCATCGAAGCATTCATTAACCTAACCCAACAATCTCAAGCTTTAACAAGGGTTGTTCAAGCTGTCATTCCTTTCATCGCTCAGCTTACCCAGCTGGCATAGCAAAGATCAACTCATTTGGTCACCACTCAATCTGTGACATTCCTATCTTGACTCCTATTGCTAATCATAAAACTGATCCTGATCTTGCATATTTTAGCATCATTCAATTTGATGGTCAATTTTGGAAATCCAAAAGTCCAACACGAATTCTGATGAATCACAGCAACTGGATGATTCTTAGATTGATGATGATACAATTAAGACTCACTAAAGCTACTACTTGGTCTTCTTCTGGGAAATCCTTCATAAATACAGGACCTCTCTATGGAGCTTGCACTATTTCATCTGCAGTGCCCATCATCATCAACTTCTGACCCTGTCAAATATCTAAGAAAACTTCATATTATGTATTCATAAGATATAAAAAGCATCAAAAATCAAGAAAAGAAAACCACCTCTTTGACACATAAAGTTGTCCAATCTGCATCATCCCGCGTGAAAGGAAAATGCTTCTTATAACTTCAGAACAAATTTATTAAAAAACCATATAACATGGAAGTTCATATACCTTCAGAAGACCACCCTGGACCATAATTTTTTGCCTCTCAGGGGATACACCACTTAAAGCACACAACTGACTTTTAAATTCAAAGGGAGGTTGACTAGTGCCGATTTCCACGGGTGGAAAGATTTGTTTTTTCCATTTGACACTAACTGCACAACGATAAACACATAACTATTCCATATTATGCCAGCACAAATTGTAAATTAGTAAACATAATGATCAGTTACCAAGAAAAACGAGGAAACACTTTAATTGGAAATGACATGATTTGCAGCATAAGAAAAAAGAATCCAAATAACTATTCACATAACCCAAAGAAAATTATTCATATAATGAAATCTCCAGTGGGCTTGGGAAGCTAAGAATTGCTTCTGGCTAGTGTATAACACTTTAATTCTTTACCTGGGAGAAATGACAGATCGAACGCATTGGTCAAGAGAAGAAAATTGTGCTCACAGTTTTCTGCCTATCATGTTGCTTAGCTTTTCTTTTACTTATTTAGCAAGGTACGAATAAGATAAAATAAGTAAGCTAGTTCTTCCAATAATCCAAAAATAATAATTATATTGATGGATGATAAACGCATTGACTGCATCTAAGTACAACTTATGCATGTAACAGACTCTCAAATTCATGAGCTGAGAATCTTTTGACACAAGAAAAGAATGCCAAAGGAGTTTTCAGAAAAAAATGCAAACTAATCAAGATAATAGGGCACTCTAAAGAATTTAATCGAAACTATCTAAATCCCTGTGCTGTAAGTGACTTTTTAAGGAATCCAAAATAGCACAGGTTTTTTTAGGACGTTGCAAATAGTACAGGGCATTTTGCTGTTGGAATAGCTGTGATTATCTTAAAGCTTTAGTAGCACAATGCAGAAGCTTCTGTTGGCAAAACAATAAGGACGCATGAAGGACCTGAGAGACATTGCAGCATAGTTTCAACACATGGAGAATTTCCAATGGAGTACAAGACGCATGGCAAGTGGAACATGTAAAACAAACAAAAGTCCCCGTGCCCTGACTAGGGAATCGAGACATATCATACAATGTAGCGTGGAAAACAGGCATTCAGAACCCTAAGCCATTCAACCTCTTCATCATGTACATCGTTATGAGCACAAAAATGATGATGTAACAAAGCGTACCGCATTCTTGGTAGGGCTCGCAACAGACTTTACAAGATTTGTTGGATTAGAATTCCTCAAATAACATTAGATTATTTCCGTTAAGATTACGTGCGTAAGCATGCAACAAGGGATGAACATTAAGATATAGTTCGCCCTGGTCCATAATCAAGAACGATCGCAGAGTTACCAACTTTTCATCGGGTGAATAGACGCGATTCAGGCTTCGGAGAAAAATATAATGATCAAATGATTAATTCCCACTTATTCTCGGCCCAGATTAAATCGACCGAATTGGGGGGGAAAAAAAAAGGAAAGAAAACCCCTTGAGGCACATTTGTGAAACAAGAAAATTCTTGTAATTGTTACCGGAGATCAAATCCGTCGGCAATCATGGTGAATATAAGCGAGGAGGCAGTTACTCTTACCGGTCGGCATGTTCGATGAATCGCAGCTCCTATCCTCGGATAACGCGGCGACGGAGGAATCGAAGCGAGAAGAGAGAAAGGGAGAGGGTTTCGTTGGGCGGCGAAATGAGGCCTTCCTTAACGACCGGCGGGCGATGGAGAGAAGAAAAGATTCCGCGATTCCCCAAGAAAGAGCGATATATATGGCGACCTGATCGGCGGCATGACCGGGCGATTACCGGTCGGCATGTTCGATGAATCGCAGCTCCTATCCTCGGATAACGCGGCGACGGAGGAATCGAAGCGAGAAGAGAGAAAGGGAGAGGGTTTCGTTGGGCGGCGAAATGAGGCCTTCCTTAACGACCGGCGGGCGATGGAGAGAAGAAAAGATTCCGCGATTCCCCAAGAAAGAGCGATATATATGGCGACCTGATCGGCGGCATGACCGGGCGATTACCGGTCGGCATGTTCGATGAATCGCAGCTCCTATCCTCGGATAACGCGGCGACGGAGGAATCGAAGCGAGAAGAGAGAAAGGGAGAGGGTTTCGTTGGGCGGCGAAATGAGGCCTTCCTTAACGACCGGCGGGCGATGGAGAGAAGAAAAGATTCCGCGATTCCCCAAGAAAGAGCGATATATATGGCGACCTGATCGGCGACGGGTTACGGTGTGTATCATCCCGCTCGGATCCGGGTCGATCTATTCGGACCGTTGATTTATACCGTTGACTTCGATCGTGCGGTGAGTATTAGTTCACGGTCTGGGCTTTAGCCTCTGTGTGGCTCACCCGAATATAATTTGAACTCATATGTGTCTACCATATAATATAATTTGAATTCAATTATTCGTGTCGCATATACGGCTTTCTATAAAGGATTAGATTACTTTTATGTGATAGAATATGTGGGATGACAATAGTCAGCAAACGATCATAAATAAAAAATATTTACATATTTTTAATCAATTACAAATATATTATTTTTAATGAAAATTATATTTTGTAGATACTTTAGTTTAGCACCACTCGATTATTATTTGACGATCGTAGTTGATCAAAACTAATAACCGAGTCCGGAGGCTTGCTCGAGAATTACGTTGCCTCACAGCAAATTGGTGCTTAGAATCTCTCGCCCATCTCACCTCTCTTCGGAATCCATCTCCTTCTTCGTCTCCCTAGTGATGCGGCTTTTCATCTAGGGTTTGATGCCGCCCTCGCCCTTGATGTGCTTTGGATGGACGAGCCCTTCCCCTTCCCTCCCCGCTCCCTGCTGATCGCCGCCGGAGCCACCGCCCTGTGCTGCATCTGGGCCCTTTGGGTCCGACGATCGACCGACGGAGGGGTCCTCCGGAGGCCCCGGAGGAAGAGGCGTTGCAGTTGCGCTTGCGTCTGCGGCGGCGCCGGCACTGGCGGTGGTGCGGATCGCGATTCCTTCGCCGGCGACGGGGGCACAGCGGTGGGGGATAAGAAGGCTACCGTGGCGGAGTGGCAGGCCGGGGGGTCTATGATGGAGCAGTTGGTGCCGGAGATTACCACTCATGCTCTCAGCTACCTCGATTACACCAGTCTTTGCCGCCTTTCGATGACCAACTCTGCGATGAGGAGGGCTGCAAATGACGATGGCGCCTGGAAAGCCCTCTACCACAAGGTTTCCGCTTCTCCTGCCTCTTCTTTTTTGCCTTTCTTTGGTTACGGACAGATGCTCGGTTTTATACGTTGTGGTCCATCTGGATGGGCTCCTTAACTTGATCGATTGATTGGTGTTACTCCTTTGATTGACGCCGTTGACTTTTTATCGTTGGTTGAAAGGCATACTTTACATGCAAGAGGCACTTCGATGTTAGGAGTTGTTTGCCAATGTTATAGCCGTGCTATCTCAAAGTTCACTGTCGTGAAGTTTTGGCGGCCTTGCTCCTCTATGATTGGCTTTTTCTAATGATAATCTTACTGAAAAGAAACCCTTTTTTTTTCTTTTATAATAGCTGAACAAGGAAGGACTCATATCATTGATATAGTTAGCGAGACACCGGCCTAGGAAAAATCCTAGATCTCAAAAGATTTTACTTTCAAACGCCAGAGATTGCTAGTTGGTTGAGAATCTGGGAGTGCCATCTTATATTTTGATAGTTGAAATAGGAAAAGTTATGACTTTTTCTTCAGACAGGACACACTTGGGATGTTTCTCCACGGTAATTATCATGGGGACAAATATCTTTGGATGACCCTAATTTTGCAGAGAACCTAATTAGTGCAAATTTGATGTCTGTGACTGGAGAAGTTTTTGTTTATGTTTGGGATGCTCTCATCTACAATAGAGCTTAATCTGGTTTACAGGAGATGATGACCCGGACCAAGATTTCTAGCGCAAATGATATAGGGTTTTCAAAAGTAAACATAATGTTATTGCCTGTGGCCTTTTCAGCATGGTCAGTTGCATGGATGATCCTATTTGATTAACATTGTTCTCCTGATCTACACCCAATTTAATGCAGATGCTGGATTGTCTTCATCAGAAGAACAAAAAAATCTGACATGATAAACCAAGAATTTGGAACTCATTTCTTTCTTAGAAAGCAAACTATCCATTTTGTGCGACCCAGTTGCATTTCTAAAGGGGGCCACAGATATCAAGAAATTTTTCTATCACTGCTATAAATCCTGATAACTGAATCCCACGACTCTGGCACATAACAGACTCCGAAGCACATTGAAAGGTGATTTACCAACTCTAGCAAGCGCAAAGAACTGAATTGTATTGAAACAAAACCTAGATTTGTCCAAGTTGACTATACATGATTCAGTTTGTATGCTTACTCCCTGTCTAATCATTCCCCTATCGCTGAATCTGAATCCAAGTTGACAAGTCTGGACCATGAAAGATAATATCCGTTTGTCAAACATATTGCTCCGCTCTCTCTCTCCCTTGATCTTTTCTGATTTGTATCTCTTGCTGACACTGGCCACTGTCTCGAGCCACCTGCAGCCTCACCATCTCCAATACTTCCCTCCTCCTCCTACTAGTACTACTATTACTCCTCTCTCATACTCTGTTCTAAGAAATATGTGCATGGGTCTCCTCTTATCAGTTTCTGGGGTCTAAGTTTCCAAATTTCCAAATAACAAGACATGGTCAAAATTATTAATGTTGACTTAGTAAGTAATTTACTTTTATTATGATCTCTCCTCAGTCTGGCTTTTCTTTTCGCCTTCACCGAAGAGTCCTCTCTAAGAATAGTTACTGTTAAAGGAGTTATTTTATGAATTAACAAGTTCAGATGCTTCTCATCATATCTTGTGTTTGTAAGGCATATCTCGACAAATAGTTTTAGACATGCTTTTTAATTCACTTGCATCTGATGCACTTCCATGATTGTTCGTCTTAGAACTTTGTGTATATCATCCTATTTGTATAGATATTATGTATGACAAACATGGCTCTCTTTTTTTTCTCATTTTGTATCCCAACAGTTCTGGGTACTGGGTAGTGCTATGTTCATGTTAATATCCATAAAATTTCTAGTTTCTTCCTTACTGCGGTGCATCTCTATTCTTATCTGTTAGATGGTTTACATATCCTCACTAAGTTGATGGCAAATTTGAGCAGTCACTTGTGTTGGTTTAAATTGGATGGACCACATAACTATGAAAGACTTCTTATGCATTGTGTCTAGCATTTGGATGCTGCTGGCATCTAATGACTATTTGTTATACATGTTAATAATGTTTTTTCCTTGTAGGACTTCACAGTGGAACAGGACACTGTTAATCCAAGCAATGGATGGAAGGCTTACTATGCAGCCACAAAAGCCATTATCAATATTAATGCAGAATTCTATAATATAATCAGAGAGAGGTCACTTCCAGCAATGAGTCGTTTATGGCTTAACGCTGACTATGTGAAATGTATGCATGGATCCGGGGAACTATTCACAGGGTATGGCCTAAACCTTAATTTCGTTGAATCCGTTATGCTAGAAAAAAAACCTCGTGATGAAATCGGAATAAACACAGTTTTGCATTCTTGAATTTTATTCTACTTCAGAGAATGTTTTCCGTCTTATTTTCTTCTGGAGATGTCTTTGTAAAACCTACGTACAAATCTCTTACCCGATGAATATGCTATACATATCTCTTTGATGTAATTTAATTTTCATTTCAATTGTTGCTAAACAATAACCAGTCAGCTTGCTTGCAACCTGGATGACTAGGTTGTGGGCAACGGTATAACCTCTTTGGGTAAGAGTGCATGCAATGGTTTTCTGAGACATTGTGTTGATGGGAGTCTCGCCCATCGGGTTATCTTTTTCTATATCTAATTAAAGAATAGATTGACTTTTACAAGAAATACCACTTAAAGCTAAGAGTTTGGCTTGTTTGAGGTGCTCCTTTTTCAACCTACACATTTCATAATGTTGTTTACAGTTTGTGGTTTAGTGATACAGGTGGTGGTGGTTCTTTCTTGGCAGGTATGGTGCGGTAATTGACAGCTGGGCATTGGCATTGAACTGGGGCCAAGGCGGTGGTCAAGAGATTGATCTCCAGATACGGGATGTGCGTGCTCGTATTCTGGATTGCATGGCTTGGGTCACCATGACCACGTATATTGGTGTGGACTTGGAGGCATATTACGTAACGAATATCTATGAGTTCCATGATGGGCGATGGTACATGGTTCACCACCAGAGCTCGATGATGCTAGGTTGAAGAAGCCGCGAAAAGGGTGATTGTCGATATGATGTTCTCTATGCATGCATTTCATTTACAATAGACATTAAAAAAAAAAAAAAAAGGAACTCCCGAATCGATCAGTTCTGGTGTGGATAGTTCAGTACAGATGCCGGAAAAGATGAACGGTACATTCATCTGTGCTGTTGGTGTCTACTTAGTCACAGAAGCTGGCTTTGGTACCATGCTCACCATCTCCTCAGTTTCTTTTTATTTTTCTTTTACAACTTGCATAGGAAATGGAAAACTTGCACAAGAAACTTACAGATCAAGCTGATGACTAGAAATAGAAATAACTCCTTAATTTGATCAGTTCTGGTGTGGATAGGTAGAGTTGAGAGAGCTGAGAAGATGCAAGGTCGAATTATATTGACTTATATGGATGAAAATGGTTTTTCCTTTTTTATATATATGTTGTTGTAATGTTGGTGGTGTTTCAGTCCTGCAAGTGTTGCTGCGGTAGGAAGCACCTGTTGTTTTCCATCTGGAATTTGATTCGTTGATGCTGGCAATGCAAGATGGTATAAGCTTGTTTGTTGTCTGGATCAGATGGTATTACGTTTACCTTCAAAAAGAGTGATGCGAAGTTGGCCCCCCAATAAGGGTTGAAAAAATCCTGATCCGATATGGTGATTCGGGTTTCCACCCAAAAATTAAATATTATATTTAGAGAAATTAACAAGAATATAAAATAATGAGTAATTAAAACAAAAAATAAATACTAGCATTGATCGATTTCTCGATTAATTTAAAAATTATTAACTTGTGTCTTGTAGCACGCAGCTCGTTCCCCGTTTCGCGTGCTGAATCGTATCTTGAGTCGATGATAGCATGGAGCGGCAGAGTTTTGACCGTGTCAGTGGGATCAGGTGGGCCCACGCGGACAAAGAGACCATATGGTTTCTGCCGTGTGGGGGCCGTGAAGTGGACGGCGCTTCCCTCCGTGTGGGGCCTCCCCCATCCATCGTCGACGATGGAAACGGCTTCCGTGCGATCGACGGAAGGTCGCCTTCCACAACGCACTACTGACCTCTTACGTCTAACCGTTCTTCAAATCCTGTCCCCCTTCTCAACGCTAACATGTACGGAATCCGATCTAAGCTCCGTCTGGGATCAGAATGCTGTCGTCGCCTTCTTCTACGTTCGTAACCCTGTAATTTCTAGGGAAACGCCGCTACATTGCCAAGGGAGTTCGAACACGAGCGCAAAAAGCAGAACTTGTTTAGTTGAGCTTGACGAGCAGGATAGAACGGTACAACTATTACAGGCTAATCTGACGACGGTGGGAACTAATGATTCTCCTCACTCGTCTGCATGCATGCTAACAGGGAAAGACTTCCTCACAGTGACTCATCCGATCCGCTGCTCTCCTGCACTTGGGATGCTTCTGTGTCGCCGCCCCCGCCGTGCTCGCAGCATATGCCCTCATCCTCTCGATCATGGCCTCCGTGTTGGCCTGCTCCGACAATATCTCCGCCAGCTGCTCCGAGCTGATCGCCACCCTCACCCTCCAAACACCCTTCTCCGGCGAACGCAACAACCTCCAAGTTCTTGAAAGCTGCTGCCCCCTCGTAACTCATCGGTCCACCTGCGCTCCCACCGGGTCTGCATGCGGCGGAGGGCGGCGCAGAAGCCATGACGTCCTCGACTCTTCGGGGGGCCTCCGGCTTCACTTCTTTGATGGTTTCCGGGTCTACACGGACGCAACCATGAGCTTCACCAATTTTTGCGCAGCCATCACGAGCAGCTCCTACCGCAGAGCAACTCACGGTGCAGTTCCCCATCAGCGCTCCGTCTCCTCCAACAATGGCGTCCGCCGGTATTTAAGCGGGGGGATCACAGAGCTGGCATTCCTCCGGGAAGAAGAAGAAGAAGAAGAAGACAAAACGCTGCAAATAATTCTCGATGACCTTTTTCCTGAATTCCAAACCTACGGGGCACGCTGTGACTTGACAGAGGGTTTAAGCAACACGGAGTCGACGTGCGTCGTGTGTGACGGGTGAAATCTGTGCGTACAAGGGACTGAAAAGTGTGTGTACTCGGTGGGCAATCCAACAACATGACAAGTTTTGTGGGACGAGTAACCATGTGGTGCGCAGGAATGCCAGTCTGCCATGGATGTCTTCGCAGCATCGGAACAGCTTGCTAAAATGAGCGGAGGGTGAGGCACTCTCTGGTCCACACACGCACACAGCATCATTAATTGGGAGAAGACGGAATCATCCGGAGAAGGCAAACGAGGAACAAGTCAGAGTGGCAATAACCACAGAGCTCATCAAATCAGAAGGGTTGCTGATTCACAAGTTACGTCCTTCCACAGCATACGATGCAATCGGATACCATCGACCGACGCTTCCATGAATCGTCGCCTTGGTTTTGGATGACAATGCACCGATGTTTATTTATGATTTGGTATTTGTGCTTCGTACAGATGGTGAATTTTTGATTGAGTATGTGTTCGATTCCCTCAGGATAATGGAGAGGGATTAGAAAAGACAAAAAAAGGATTGAATTGAATTGAATTGCAAATGGAAGTAGAAAAGGACTTCCGTTTAGAAACTAAAGTGGAGATCGACAAGAAAGCTTTCGCGTGGATTAAAGATTTGGTTTGCTGCAGGAAGAGGATTGGCCCGACTCGTTTATTCTCACTCCGTAGCGAGTGGACGACATGACAGTGTCCATCATCCTCCCCGGCATATAAAAATTGATCCTTCTTCGCTCAGCAAAGCACAGAAAGAAAAATAATGCCAAGCAAGTGATAGATAGTGCAGAAAAGAACAATCTGCTGATTAGGAACAGCAACCTTTAGAGATCAGATTATGGATGATCAGCTTCTTTATTTACTCTTCTCCCACCGATGGAGACAAGAGTAGGTATCAGATAGTGAACCTTAACCGAATGAATTTATCTCTCTGTTTTGAGTTGATTTCTCTCGAACGTCGTCAGTCACCATCCTGCGTTGCAGATGAGAGATACTCGAATCGAATCGAATCGTGTAAAAGCATAGTGCGTGACAAGCAATTTATTATTCTCAACATCTAACGAGTGATGATCTGCATGCACTATCAGTCTATCTATCTATCTATCCATCTGTCTGAAAGAAGGATCGGTGGCTCCTGCTATACATACCAGAGCACCGCACACAAGTATAAAACCCGAGTTTATTATCGTAACACACACGGTATTCTCTCGAGAACATCACCTTATTTTAGACTGCTAATGGAAGACATATATCGGTCGTCTTCTCATCACACCTTCCTCAAGCGTTGTCGTTCTCGGCAAAGATATCAAGGAGCTTCAGTGCCTGAAGAGAGAAAATAAAAAAATTGCTGTGTGAGCATAGACTTAAATGTCTCATCGACCGTAACGTGAGATCAGGGATGACGATTCATGTACCTCCTCCACGTTCAATTCCAATCGGAACTTGGGGCCATCGTAGTGGTGGAGTATGGGCCTGAAAGCATCCTCCTCCAGGGGGTCATAGATCCTCCTCGTCACCACTCTCACCTAGTCAAAGAAGAACAGCAGCGTAAGTGACAGGACGTGCTATTATTAACTCTAAACCAAGCAGAGTCTTGGGAGGTTGCACGTCTGCGTCCAAAGATGATGAACAGAGCAGCTGCTCCGCCCCACTGTCTTGGCCTCGAGATGGGGGTAATGTTAAATGCAAAGCCAACCGATCATGCCTCACGGTCGGCATCAGACTCGATCGTCGATGCAATTGTTTCTGGTGGTTGCAGATTCCCAAATTCATAGAATAATCATCTTCATTTTTCTTAGTTTTCGACGATGAATGCAAATGCTTGGTATTATAGCATTCGATTCGGTGTGTCACGGTCACAGTCGGGCCTTCAAACGCAACTCCGAGACACCACCCCCAAGTAGAGAGGTGTTTGAAGGACAAGAATACTACTGTTCCGGTGATTAGTATGGTTGAGGTCAGCAGATTTCGAAGACAGATAGATGATGCGATAATTGAACCAAAGATGGAGTTGGGAACGAGAATAGCTTTGGAGTTTCCGGATTGATTATTCCATCCTAAATAAAGAGGCAACCATGGCATGAAAAGAAGAAGAAGATGATGAAGATGAAGAGAAGAAGAGGACACCTGAGCTGGGAAACGGGACTCGCCGGGGCATTTCTTGTCCTCCCAAGCTGTGGGATCGATGTTGGTTCCTCCAAAACTCGCCGCCTGCACAACCGAAACGTATCCACGTATCATTCTCAAGAATCTAAGGCAAACTTAAATCATACTAAACTTGGCACCTCAAAGATCCCGTAGAGCTGATGGGTTGAGTAGTTGTAGAGGAAAAGCGGCAACCCCGGTTTGATTGCTCGGACCGAATCCCTGTATCTCGATGGCAGACCTGACAATCACAAGCGCTCGGAATTACAAGTCGTCGTCGCCGGAAACTAATCTTTTAACTTCGACACGCTCTCCATAGGAAAGCAGAGCGGTAAGGCGAATACCAAAGAGCTGCCTGGTGAGATTCTCCGGCATGGTTTCGTTGTTGCAGACGAAGATATAACCTCCGATGGCCTCGTTCCTCGGCAGCGCTTCCCCAGGCGGCAGCGTCTTGAATCTCTTGTCCACGGCCCCACCTCTGTCGTTGTTGTTGTTGTTGCTGTTGTTGTGATTGTTGTTGCTGTTGTTGGTGTTCTTCTTCTTCTTCCCCAGGTTGCCATCGTTGCTAACGTTGATGTTGCTCTTCTTGCTACTGCCGGGGCCAAAATTGGCCGGCTTGCCGATAGCTTTGTTGAAGTAGTTCTTGGTCTCCCCGCCGCCGTATTTGTAATCGATGTTGTTGCCGGTGAAGTAATTCCCGTTCTTGGCGACGCCGTCGTTGGTGTGCTTGCCGTTGTCGTCGACGGCGTTGTAGCGGTTGAGTTGGCTGTTGTAGTTGTTGTTGTAGGTACCGAAGGCGAGCTTGTGATTAGTGTATGTCATCTTCCAGGGGTTGGGGTTGAAGTCGGCCGACAGGGGGGCTGAGCTGTCGAGGTTGCGGCGCTCGTCGGTGCGCCTGGCGTCGAGGGAGTCGCTCCATATGCTGTCGCCGAGTGAGAGGTTGGAGAAGGTGGAGGTGTGCAGCCGGAGCTGGTCGCTGAACTGCCAGAACGAGGTGTTCTCCCTGCTGCTGCTGCTGCCGATGCCGTGGCCCTCCATGTGTTTGTGCGTTGGACGCGACGGTCGTCGGGAAGACGAGCGCGAGGTGCATTAATATGGGCGTGCGAGAGAGAAGACAAAGGTTAGAGGAGGAGGAGGAGGAGGGGAAGGGAGCGGAGGAAGCTTCGTGGAAGTGGGGGAGAGGGAAAGCGTGTGAAGATGTGAAAGGAGAAGCAAAAGGAGTCGGCGTTTTCTGGAACGGAAGACCAAGTGGCGGATGAGCGACCGAGTTGAAAGGGAAATGTTGGGTGAGAAGGGAGAGAGAGTCACCCATTCCTTTTTTTTCCGATTTATTTAATGTATTTTAATTAATTCAGGATGAAAATGTATTCCTTAAATGCATAAATATTGAGAAGGGAAGTCACTATTCCTTAAACATATTATATATATATATATATATATATATATATATATATTAAAAAAATAGAATAAAGAAGATCAAATATATATTCAATTTTCATAAGATCTTCTCGACTTTTATTTATTTAGAAAGTCCAATAACGTGTACATAAAAATAATTATAGGTAATTATAAGTGGCCAGTAAAATACATTTTGAAAAATAGCAATGTATATGGTGAGAGGACCAAATAAATGTTGAAAATAATAAACTCTTAATTATTTTAACCCCCGCCCAAAATATTAAAAAAAAAAAAAGAAGAAAGGTGGGTAGCGTGTGGCTTAAGGTTAAGCAACGTCAGGACTTCTAGAAGGTTCTAGAGATTTGAGGTATGATTTATTGTGATGCATTATACCTAACCCAACCATCCCCTTTTGCTAGACAAGTCTATGGTTGAGGTAGCTATTAGGGAGGGATTGATGATGCTGGCAAAACAAGAACATTTATTTATTTATTTTTATTGTTGTTGTTAAAACGATGAAGGAAACAACGCGATGATTGATTGTATTGGAGGAGTTGGGAAAAAAGAAGACGAGAGAGGCATAGTAGTAGTTAGTTTAGGGGAGTCAAACGTGTTTCCTTCCATGTAGTAGTAGTACAAGAGACCATCTTTCTTGCGAGAGTTCAAAACAAAAAAAAGTAGCATTCATTCACAATATAAATGAATGGGTTGGTTGCTAAGTTGGATGGATGTGCGCTGTCGGTGGCGGTGACACAAAAATCCTTTTCACTGTGGGTGGGAAGAGGTCGGCATGCAATTAAAATTACTTTCATTCAGCCAATCCAACTAACTAAATCTTTTAATGGCGCAACCTATTTGCCTGCATCAACATACTCTTCTTTAATTATTATTATTATTATTATATTATTATTATTATTATTATTATTATTATTATTATTATTATTATTATTATTCATCATTATTAATCAATCATAATCATTATTAATCAACATCAATCTAGATCGGTGGTACGCCAACTTCATTCATGACTCGAGAGGGGGGGAGGCCAAAAGATGTGATGAGGATATTGAAGTTGCATAATCATACCACATTACTAACCTTTTTGTGAGAGGACAAAACGAAAGAGTCGGTGGCATTATTGGCATCCCATTGAATTAAGTCTTCGTAACCCGTAATCAGCTGCTTGCCATCCATCCATCATTCACTTGTCCAACTGCTTCTGCACAATCACCAGCCCCTGAATGGACATTTACAGAATGCGACCCTGAATGGATGGACGCAAGAATACATGCCCCAAGCGATGAGATCCCTCTGCATATGCTATATATATCACGAGGATTCACGCAAGCAGCATTATTATATCAACATAAAATTGAAATCTATGGTACACATCGCCAGATAGACCCATCTTTTTCTTCTTTTTTTTTATACTTCGTTCGTTTCGAGCTTTCCACCACCCTGCCTGTGCATAATAAATGCCCCTACTGCATTTCGGTCTCAAGATATCATATGTACATCACAAACCTTATATACATCAAAACATCAATCACCCCTTCCTCCCACACACCATGGGAGCCAAGCTTTCGCATTAGCCCATGGAACATGGGATGGGCCTAATATCCACTTCCAGGAGAGATGCATTCCAAACTGCAGAAATCTATAAAGCAGGAGGAAACAACCATCCGATGGTCCAGCCGAAGAACAACCCCATGCCAGCCAGACCCAATCCAAGAGATAATGCAACTGCATATTTGCATATTTCACATTTGTGCTTTTTCCTCCTCCTCCTTGTTATCTTACCTTCGCTGGATAACTTCCCCTTGGGTGCTATCCAAGGCAGCACAGGGATGACCGTCGATATCTGGTGCTCCTTTATCCTGAGCTGGAGAAACAGGTTCTCAAGCTGCAACATTAGTAGCCACTGCTTGTATGCAAATAGATGAGAAGCCTGTCTCAACAATAGCTTGACTATATGTTCCCTCTCATCGTAAGCTTTCTGGGCTGCCATTTCAGCTTTCCTAGCACGGGTCTGGGAATGGCAAAGTGCCTCCAACAGCTGAGCTCTTGAAAGGTCATCCTCACATGTCTGGTTACGTTCAGGTTGTTCATTTTTCACATAACCTCGACCGTCACTGCATAACATTAGAAATATATTCAGAAAGCACAGCATTTATATGAAGGACTCCCTTCTACGAGACATATTTCTACTGCCGAGAAATAAAGAAATGTTCATAGAGGAAAAAGAGTAGAAAGAACATGCCATCTTAGAAGAGACTGTCAACATTTTCAAGGTCATATACTGAAAAAGGCATGTCCTAATGGGCATAAACGCTAGAAGAACAAACTGACAAAGATACACAATCAAGTTAAAAGGCTGATGGGATGGGATACTATGTAAAATCAACGTTCGAGTTTGCCATAGATAGGCCAATTCATTTGATGACCTCTGCATGGCTTTGGAGGCTCAAAATTATAAATATATGTAATGATTCTTACTATTAACAACTAATAAATGCTAGCAATATAACATGGATCCGCTGATCAATTACCGCTCTATTACTCTACATCGACAAATAATCTAATCAATCTTGGCATGAAAAAGTTAATCAATCAAATAATTTTATCAATACGAGTTTTTCCTCAACGATACGTCGCATGAATTTAGCATTGCGGTATCGCTTGTATGTCATGTTTAAATCAGCCTTACCGTCCACCGTGATCGAGCAAGAAAGAATATTGGCCCAGCGGAAAAGAAGCATATTACGTGACATGGATCAGTATAACAGAATCCATAATCAGTTTTGTATGTGAAATTGGAGAATATAAAACATTATTAAATGGAAGCAATATTGACATTGACAACTCTTTTTACACCATTCATCAATAAGCAGAAGAACAAGAGTGCATTAGTTAACGACAAAACACATTCCTTGGTTCATGTCGATACGTTGACGATAAGAACAAGTCATTATTCCAAGGAATGTGTTCTTATCGTCAACGTATCGACATGAACTTCTGCAAAATCCATTCTGCAAAAAACTTCTTTTTCTAAAGATAATCCCCCTGACTCTGAATTTTAATTTATCCAGAGTCGTCTTTCCTTGGTCTTCACTAGCAAGTGATATATGCTACAGAATTTTTATTTGGGACAGGTGAACTCATTAATATAGAGTGCAAACAGATAAGGATCCAAGGCCAACCGTTAATGCAACCATATAATAGCTGGTAACTAAATTCAGGGTCAATGCAAATAGAAACACAACACCATGTAGTCACACAAATATTTCACTGAAATGAAAAACAGAGCACAAACTAAATAGAGCCTTGCCTGTATGGTTTCTCTGAATCATGCAGCATATAGCCTCTTTCACTGGAAGACAAGTTCTTGTTGTCAGATTTCACAGAAGTAGATGTGTTACATGAGTATTTGTTGCCGTTGCATATGTCTGCATTTAGCTTTCTACCCAGAGATGATTGAAATATTCCACTAGTATCCGAATTCTCAGGAGCAGAAAGTGGGTCCCTAGTAACATGAACTGTTTGGCTCGGCTTAGGCAGATCACAGTTTTCAATATGGTGCAGTGATTTTTGGGCTACCAGCAGAGCCAACTCATCTTTGTCTGCAATACGCCACCATGGCTCAGAATTATTACCCCCAGCCCATGATGTTTCAAAGTACGAAGAGGCTTTCTCTGGCCTGCACGAAGTAAATTGATCGACGGGCTTCAAATCCAGAAGCCCATCCTTTTTATCAAGATAATTCACCATAGACGTTTTCGGCTTTAGCAGCTGTTGTGAATAGCTGGTTGTTGTCTTCATCTCTTTGATCCTGGTTTCAGAACCATGTTTCTCGAAAGCTGTTGATACCACCCAAGAAGATTCCATAAAACACACCTCCTTTTTAAGGACAAAGTCAACTGGCAAAGACTCCCCACCCAGCTTCGATTTTGGGACTGCAGTTTCCATGTTCTCGTCAGCCTCATCTTCTAAGGAGCTTAGCTGCTCACAAATAAGCTCATTCTGGTATCCAAAGTTGGGTTGCAGCTGAAGCCACCATTTTGTTTCAGGTGATAGATAGGCATTCGTGAGATTCCTGCTAAACGGCATGAAGTTAGGGCCAGGGGAATCTTGTGCACTTGCTGTGTTCCCATTGCTTGAATCACTTTGTGGGGTAGATGAAGAACAGCAAGCTAATTTTGGAGCTCTTTTTGCATCTTCCTGGACTAGATAACGGTTTGCAGTGCGCTGCCAAGCAGCTCTGGCTTCCGCAGCTGCCATTAGTGGCTCATTTCCTCAAGACTATTTGTTATAAATGTTTATCTGCCAAATACAAGTCAGAGTTCCTCAAAATCAAGACTATCAGAAGAAGCAACTAAAATTTTCCATGTCATGGTTCACAGCATACCAAATGTTAAAAGCATTAAGCAAGCAGGGACAGTTCAGACAGACAAAGAACTTTACAAGTTGTAGTGCTCAAGACCACCAAATATAAGATACATCTATAACCTCATCAAACTACACATACAAAGGATAAGCATCATCAACTATGAAATGATACATAGGGTTCCTGATTTAATTTCATTATGTCAATCTTTCAGACATACAACAAGAAGTTATTATGACATCCCGGTTTAGTCCCACATAAAAAATGGTATAAAATATAAATCTTTGATGAACTTACAAGGACTAGACGAGTTGAGTCTACCACCAACTGCTTGGACTTAAGTATTTTGGGCTAATGGTTTAGGCTCAACAAGTTGATGAGTCAGTTTTGAATCGGCCCTATAAAAGTATAACCCAGCGCTAGTGAATTGTAAGTGAGATGGATCCTGTCAGAGGTAACGAGAGCAATGATGCTTCAGCTTGTAAGGTTGGTCGTAGATATAAGCCAAATGCTCCATGTACTCCAAGGGTTCCCCGAGCAAACCAAAACATCGAGCCTCTTCCGATGCTTCATAATGTGCAAGAGCAGACTTGGTCCTCTGCTCTACCTGGAGAAGACTTTGTACAAGCTTCAGAAACCTCACTGAATCTACCAGGTAGTCCTGAAGCTTTGGATGCCCCTTGTTCACGGAGTTAAAGGCTTGGTCTGTCGGGTTCTGATAATCTGAGGACTGAAGGAGAAAGGACATAGAATCTGAGGTTGGGATCATGTCTTCTTGAAGGGTATCTTCGACAAGAGGTGTTATGAGATTCGGACAAAATGATGTTAACTCTCAGATATATAGGTCCACTTGAAAACATACAAAAGATCGGATGCTTATAAACTGCCTTGTTCCCGGCGCTTGGAAACATAATGTGTTTCACGTGTCAATGCTTCAAAGGTACATTGTGGATCCATCCTAGATCTTACGATACCAACCTCTACAATTGCAAGAAGATACTGCTTATGAAGCATTCGATCCATTTTTAAAGTACTACATATAGTAAAAATGCCCTAGCAACACCATACAAAGAAAGAAGTTGTATGGGAAAGAGAAGAGGATGTTAAAAAATGTATCAACATCTTTTACTTCAAGGTAAGTCGAATCTGAAACCAAATGTCAAGAGGGGGAGAAATGTAATCATCTTTATTTTCTTAAATTGAAAGATAATAATGGTGCCCACTTCATTACCATATTTTGTGATCTTTCATGCCCTTACACGGAACATATTTCAGCAATTAGTATATATATTTCCTACTTTTGAATACCTTAATAAGGAATTATCTATTTTATCTTAATTAAGAATAAAAACTAAAATGGAATTGAACCTCCCTACCTCATTGTATATCCGTCCTCATCACTTTTTTTCTTTTACATCAAAATTTAAAATAAATAATCATCAGAATTTTATAAAATGTAAAACAAGTAAAGTTCATGAACTAGACCAAGTGTCTGTT
Source organism: Musa acuminata AAA Group (assembly GCF_036884655.1). Lineage (NCBI taxonomy): Eukaryota > Viridiplantae > Streptophyta > Magnoliopsida > Zingiberales > Musaceae > Musa > Musa acuminata. The sequence continues at coordinate 46,080,106 of NC_088329.1, read as the reverse complement.
TTCTGATTGGTTTGTTCCAGATAGCTCGCACCTATTCCCCCTTTGAAATGGAAAACACATACACAACCACTTTCATGACTCACCGTCACTAAAACTATGTAATCCATTATCTCATGCCTCAATCCACCAAAGGAAGATATTTCCAATTGTTGGACCTTCTAGCAAAACCCCATTAAAGAAACAATTGCCAAGTCTAAAAGAATATAAAGAAGAACACCCCCGTGGCCTACCCAAACCAATTCTGATATCGCAAGAAAAAAAGAAAAATAGGAACCACAAAAAACTGATATAAAACTGTACTGCATAGAAGTAACATTTTTCATTGATAAACCATTTTCTATTATAAATCTGTTAAGGGCAGAAATTGAAGAATAGATCAATAAAAACAGCAAAATGAATGGCTATGTTTTAAGAAATTATCAGCATATCTCCTTTTCAAAACAGGCCAAGTACAATGGAAAGAACAGTAGGAATCAAGGTATGAAGTTCATAATATAACAACGATCACTATAAGCTTCCATGTCATCTAGATCTTACTAATGAGTTCACAAGTAATCTAGACCAGTAATAGCATATAATGATCGACACTAAGACACAGCACAAGGAACTTTTTGTGGTATGTTAAGATGAAATTAAGCACCATTGAAAGCACTCAAATTTATTTTTTATTGCTAGTCAAGTAAAGGTATTAAGATCAAGATACAATACACATCATTAAATAACTTGAATCTGCAAATTTCTTCTAGGCAGCTCTTCATTTAGTGAATCAGCGAAACAATGACAGTAGCAAGGTGACAAATATGGTCACAGAACTTTAGAAGATTGTAATCATCCGACTCACCATGTATGTAAATCTATATATAAACCATAAATTAGAAGAAGGAAAGATCATTTTGTTTTTCTTTTAAACTTTTGCCTCTTGGAGGGCAAATGAACAATCATCATTGAGTCATCAACAACATAATCCGACCTTTTTCAAATTAAAAACGGTGTCACAGAGACCACTTCACGATGACTAAAAAAAAGGCTCCCTAGAAGTCTTCATAGGGCTTGACATTGGGTTGTTAAACTTACATGAAACAACAAAAGTTGATGTCAGATTCCTAAAGGCTGAATCAACCTACCCATACGATAAGGGGTTTCACAGAAAACATAAAAGGTGCATCGAAGGATGATACTAGTGTTGGGGGGCAAAAAATGAGACACTTGGATGATTTCGGATAGCACTCTGTGGAGCTAAAGCACAAGCTCAAATTACCAATAGGTTATGGATGATGACGATAGCTAATCTCTCATTCCAAAAAGTCTTTATCCATATTTTCATGAGATTAAACATCCTTCTAGTAGATAATCACCAATAGAAAGCTAGATTCAGGTCTCATATATGGAAGCTCTTGGAGCTTTCATCATACAAATGACGACCAAATATTATAGCACGATGCAACAAGTAAGCCGGGTGAAAAGTCTCATACCTACCATCATTTCCTGATTATCTACGAGGCTAAAATCCGGGGAGAATCAGTCACAGAACAGAATAAAACTCGCACATGGTCCGATAACCCTTTGAATTGAGCAACCTAAACTAAAAAGACCTAAAGAAACATAAAATTTCGAACAAGAAAAAATTATCAATTGCCAGATTCAGTATACGGAAATCCTAATTTAGTTAACTTCAACAAGCACAACTGACGACGCTTCACCGAAGAAAAGCAAAGAAAAGCACAAAAAACAGGCATCCAGATATTTCACGTATCATCGACATCATCGGCGAGATCAAAACAAGAAGATCAGAAGCTAACCAATCATGACTAGCGATACCCCTACAGTCACAAGAAAACCACCATCAACACAAATCAGAACCTATCATGACAACCGCCAGCACTACAGCTCAAGAAAATTACCAGGCAAGCAGGAAATCAAGAGAAATAAAATTGAGAAATAAAATCGCCACTACCCTCCAAAGAAATCCACCAGGCAAGCAGGAAATCAAGAGAAAAGAATCGCCGCAAGGAGAAGGTACCGGAACCTGATCAGAAGACCAAACACCGGAATCCAATAATCAGGGATCGGGGACGAGGAGACGTACTAGGGGATCTGCAGTAGCACGGGAACACGGAAATCAAAATCCAGAATTCAGCCGACTCTCATCGCTGGACGACGATACATAATCGATTGTGACGCAGAGGACGGAACATACCGATGAAAAAGTCGGGATCGAGACAGGTTGCTACCGCTCTCTCGCTCTCTCTCGTTTATCTCTAATTCAATCTCCGAAATATATTTTTTTCACTGGCAGAAGCTAAACCTCCAAACTAACGGGCCGTAACGACCAATTCCCCGCCCCAGTTATTTTACACGACCCATCTCTTTTATCCTCTGCTTCCCCCCTTGTGGGTCCCGCCAAGTGGGTCGTGTTGCGGGAACCACCCCTCCCCCCGGTAGAGGAGAAGGATTGCTCACCACCTTTTATACGCTTGAGAAGCATGTATTACGAAGAATGCAGGAATACTTTTTCCTACCAACTTATTAGTCACCACCGTGGTGGGAACCAGAGCGATCACCGAGTGGGACAGGATCCCGGCGCACCATGCGGGTGTGACATGATGGATCACAGGGATCGTCCACGCGAGAGATGCTCGGTGGCGATTGGATCGATAGATGGCGACGACGACGACGGCTTCACGTAGTCGAGGCTTCCCGAGTGATACGGATGATAACGGGGCCAAGCTCACTTGCTCCATCGACATCACACCATGGAGAATACGTATACCCGTAACATTTCAGACTCCTCCTCGTACGTATGTATGTTGGTTAGTCACCGGGCAACGCTGAAGCATACGGTCGTTCCAACGCGTAAACAATGTTTTAGATACATACATAAAATAAAAAGACATAAAAGCCAACGTAGGAGAGTTTTCTTTTATGTTGATGTTACCTGTCAAGGAGCTACCTATGGCGACTTGTGGACAGACAGACAGCAGGCAGGGATCCATCAGGTTTCTCGGCTGCGGCTGACGAACTAACAGGGTCGGTTTAATGATTATGGCAGGCCTATCATGATCATTAATTAAACCGACTCTTTATACGATCTACGTGTCATCCACCATCGACGAGGCAAGTTGATAAATCGACACTAAAACTGGAGGAGGATCAAATTAATCGTGTGCTAATCCCTTATGACCAAACATTCGAATTGGTGTCAGAATCGACCCGCCACCTGAAAAGCTAATCCGTCGAAAAGCGGCAACCTGTTGGCAGGCTCACCGGGAGCTCTGTGTTAGGTAAAATTGTGAGCGGCGTTGGGATTACACACAATTCCCAGTAAACAATGTGCTCAGAGGTGCTACAACCTGTGTAATTTGCTCTTTCCGCAGAGGCTTACGCGACAGCGACGAACACCCCCAGATATTTCGTACATTGGCAACGCGACACGCCCACCTAAGTAAGGGTTTTGATTATACAACAGTAGCACAAATTGCATCACGACTTGTGCTATACTCTACGAGGTCAATAGCATCGAGAATAATGTAATTCACACGACATGGTTAACGAAAGTAATCGCATCAAACATCATGCATTTAACGATAAACTTAGTAGAAGAGAAGTAAAATTGAATCGAATAACAAATCATGCATTCAAAGCAACAGACGATGATGGCCTTGGATATGTTAAAAAACTATAAATGTTGTGTGGTTCAAAAGCAACCCAAATTAAAGCTACCTAACATGGGATCTCGAGTTCTATTGATCACCTGGACTAGTAGTAGCGATGGGTGGATGGCTTCAATTCCATGGAACTCCTTGAGCGATGGGTGATGTCTCGGAATTTTCGTCTCAATAGTCATCAGGACGAAAATTCTCCCTCCTCTCAAAAAAGACTGTCAGGCACCAAGAAACTACACTAATAGAACGAACCTATGATGGAGGATGCTGTGCAGAGTCGGTATGGGATTGATTATTAAGATGTTTGATATTAATGATCCAGGAGCTCTCAAGAGACTCACAGACCTCCCTGGTTTGACTGCATCACCAAGTGAGAAGCACTGAGAAACTATCCTAACCTGCTACTACTACAAACCCAAATAAAAATTGTTAAACCATCATCTAGTCCACCACACACTGTCTGAAAGGTTTCAACATAGGCAGGTGTACCAACCAAGCACACATTAAAAAATAAAAATAAAAAAAAAGTCAAGTTTAGGGAAAGAAGATTAGTTCAGAATTGTGGAATAGTCCGGCATATGTTCAGGTCAAACTCAGAAATATATGCAGCACAAGATACCACCAACTAAAAGTAATTGTGGAATAGCTTCTCCAGAACTGACCATGGCATCGTTGAGATTAATCCAGCAAGTCTATCTTGAATGTAAACACATTCTGCAAAGCAGAACTATTTCATTTGCTGGAGAGGAGTGAACACCATCATTTTGAAGCTAAGGTTGCCTTCGAATCCTCCTTTATAACATGTTGGATTATTCATTAAAGCATGCTGCTCCTGAACTATAGATCCAATAATCCTTTTTCCGAATCTTTTTCCCTTTTTGAAAATAAATAAATAAATAAATAAATAAATAAATCTAACTAGGTCCATCTGCATGTAGAGCTATAATATCCAGCTTGATAGAATTTTCCCAGGGAGAAAGAGTACTTGGTAACCAAGCTAACTTAATTTAACTTGACCCATCCCGTACAGAACTAACTATTGGGGATACCTCTCATCATGCATTTGTCAAACAAATCGAAAGAATTTCCACCGTCGAGTGAACGAATCTGGAGGACAAACATTCACAGGAACTGCCTTCGGGACATCACCATTGAGTATTATATATTTCTACTCGTGATCTTAAATACCTAAACAGAGAGAATATTGGGAAGAAGTTACACCAAAAGCATCAACTTCCGACCTAATACTTACTACGCATGGATGTTTCCCTTGCAAACGCCGGAACTAGAGATTAACCACGTTAAATCGCTGAACTTCCAAAGATTCGAGCAAACAAAGGGAGAAGAGAACATTCTGAAGAGATAAAGGACGAACAATATGTAGCAGCAAGAACCCACAAAGATAGCTAATGCACGCGATTCGTGGAATTAAAAGGTCCTCGTACCTTTCGCTTAATCGGATAATATATGATGAACGAAGCATAAGATTCGAGGATTCTCCCGAAATGAAATGCCAAGTCGGGATTCTGAATCGCCAGGACATGAAGACTTAGGGTTTCCTGAAACAAATATCAAAGGGGGGTGAGCGTGGGGGCGGGCTTCTTAAATCCAAAACGAGTCCCGCTCTGGAAAATGCCCGCCAACTCAATGTCGGCAGTAATTTATCGCTAGAAAATTTTTTTAAAATGAAAAAAAATATGAAGATAAAAATAATTTTTTTTTATAAAAGATAAATGACTGAGGTAAGATTGAAAGTCAACGCTCTCTGATATATATTGTTGGTGAACATTTACGCCATGGTCGAGATGTCAATACGACTCGGTTTAATCTTGAATGCATAAGATTGCTCACGCGGATGCTCGGGTAGTAGAAGTATGCGTCGGGTCAAGTTGAGCTATGAGTCTTGTTGCCTGCTTTTTCGTCGCCAGTCCCTTGCGCACAGGTCGAGGTCAGGATATGGATTTCGTGACTTAACCCCTCTGAAGCTTAATTTAGCGTTGAGTGAAATAAGAATGAGTTGAATGTGCGAAAGTCCTCTCCCCCCTGATTAAGGAGGGTTAGCTCTTATACCTACCAGGATGAGTTAGTCATACGAGGTCAATTAATTACAGTCGACTTAAGCTTCTGTGTGAGCACCGACCGGCTTGCACAGATTGGCATCGCGTGACATCATCCTGAGCTTTCCGGGACGGTTATACCGTGATGATATTGTTCATACGGAGGGGGCGATGAGCGACTGTCTATCACGTGTGTGCTGCATGCTACATCAAACTTGAAGTTCCACATCTGCATCGTCGTGTCTACTTCACCCGAGTCCATATGGATAATCCCAAAATGTGTCATATCATATATCATTAAAATCCTTATCATCTAAACTAGTTAATAATTTTAAAATAAATAACTAAAAATTACTATCAATAAGAAAATCTTCACCTTAGTCCAGCCAGCAACTAACATTTTTTATGCTTTGAGAAGATTGCTTAACCATTGTATTTTATGCTGAAATGCGGGATAGAATATCCTTCATTTTATTGCATGTGATACTTTGACTATTCAAGTATCGTAAATTCACGTTGAAGTCAAGTGTTTTTTTTCTATTTGTGTCGACTAAAAGTTGGATTTATGGTATTAAAAAGTATATATATTTAATTTAATTTAGCTTATGCTAAATAAGTTGTATGACAACTTCTCGAAAAAAAGTCATATATTTTGGAATTTTTCGCCGATTATAATGTTTTTGAATGGAGTTACCATATTATGATTTAATAATAAAAACATTATGGGTCTATTGAAAATATTATAACTGTAGTTCAATTGCTTTAAATCTTATTGATCTTAGTTCTTAATGTTATCATAAGTTTCAAAGTTTTATTTGGCATAAATGATTTTTGAAAAGAAATACGATTATTTTGGTATATTTCATGATAAAGATGATAAATCTTTATTTTTCTATTCAATCTTAATTTTAGGTATATATATTCTGAAAATTTTATAATATTTATAGTTAATTAGCATAGAAATAATATTAATCATATACGGCCTCCTGACGATCGGCTTATTATGTCGGTAGTGGCGTTGCTTTATGATTAGTGCAAAGCCAGATTCCCCAACACTTACCTCCTCGTCCTCTTTAAAAGCAAACAGAAATTACTCGAGAGGGAACCGGAGAAAGAGGGATCCAGCGATAGGGTTAGGGTTTCGATCGGCTTTCGAGAAAGATGCCGAAGAACAAGGGGAAGGGAGGGAAGAACCGCAAGCGAGGGAAGAACGAGGCGGACGACGAGAAGCGCGAGCTGGTCTTCAAGGAGGACGGCCAGGAGTACGCTCAGGTGCTTCGGATGCTCGGCAACGGCCGCTGCGAGACCATGTGCATCGACGGCAGCAAGCGGCTCTGCCACATCCGTGGCAAGATGCACAAGAAGGTCTGGATCGCTGCCGGGGACATTATCCTGGTCGGCCTCCGCGACTACCAGGACGATAAGGCCGATGTCATCTTCAAGTACATGCCCGACGAGGCCCGACTCCTCAAGGCGTACGGTGAGCTGCCCGAGAACATTCGTCTCAACGAGGGCATCGGAGGCCTCGACGAGGAGGACGAGGGCGCTGCCGATGATTACATCGAGTTCGAGGATGAGGACATCGACAAGATCTAAGTGAATGGGGGTTTTCCTTTGCGTCGCCCAATCTCATGAATGATTTCTTGGTGATGATACGTTCCTTTTTCAATTAATTTTATGCGTAAATCTGCTTCTGGAATTTGGTTATAAGTACGAATATGCTTGTGTGCTTTTTAAATTCGTAAATTATGTGAGTGTTGTTGCTGGTACGAACAAGATTGTGACCCTTATCTGATATGATGATGATGCGTATGTTGCCTTTTTAATGTTTGTTGTGCGTTTTCTTTTGTGCTCGTAATTCTGGTGTTTTGTTGCTTAGAAATTCTGCAGTTGATGTTTCTGTGCTTCTACTGATTTCCATCCGACACCTATTATTGAAATTGAAATGACATGGGCAATTCTTCCGTTAAATTGTTGTCTCAAAGGTGTTTATGCTCATAATGTTTTTTTTTTTTTTAAATTATGCTTGTCTTGTATTGATGATGCCACATGGGAACAACATTCAGATTTGACATGAAAACTTGCTTCCTGATTGCACTTGGTCCATCGTTTGGTTTTGTTTGCAAACATGTTCCTTTCGTGTCTCCTTAAGATGTTAATTCACGGCTTGAATTGGATACTGGCCACCCTTTAACTTGCTATGTGAACAAGTTTGCTGTTAATGTTAGTTTGATCTTATTCCATGATTATACGTTCAAAAGACTGTTGATATCTTCATCACGATGATCTAAATGCTATCGTAGATACATGCCTTTTGTGTTGACGTCATTAACTGCATTATCTCCTAGATCTCAAGTAGTTCGATGGAATGACCGCATCATGTTGATCTAAATGCAATCATATTCTTGGAGATACTGTTAAAAATTTAGTGAGCACCAATGGTCATTAAAAAGACTTGGGAAATTTCAAACTCAAAAAGGATGGGGCAAGCTAGGTATCATGAAGTGGCATTGTTCAGTTGGAAATTTAGTTAGTCAATAAATCAAGAGATGTGATCACACAATAGGAATGGCAGCTGGAGGCAACATAATTTGATCCCTCATGTGGTATTATTTGGCCTAGATATGATTATTTTGTGAGTATCAGTTTGGTCCCTGGGATTCTCTATAGACATTTAAGATAATATTAGATTATGACTGTAACACTTTTTTTTTTACTTGCTTTTGGTGCTGGACACTTGTTTGGACTAATCGTAGTCTTTAAACTAGTTGTTGAGATTTATTTATCTTTGTCGGATACTAGTTCTGCTAGGTTTCCATGTTGTCTTTGCATTGTGGCTAGAGAAGGGATGTAAGAGTAGATAACTATAGGTATAACTGCAACCTAGGAAAGCTCTTTGTGAAAGAATGGACGAATTATAGCATTCGATGGTTGTGCTCCATGCATCGAGCTAGTTACTGGCCTTTGCTTGCTCTTTGCTCATACTTCTGAAGCACTTGAAGTGTTTGCACTCCTCCCGTTGAGTTAGCTACTGTGATTCATTTTTTCAATGCCATCGAACTTCTGGAATGTAAAAATTTTTCATCTCAATTTAGAGTAAGTCTCTAATAGTTTTGGTCGCCTCTGGGAGCGTATCGTCTTCTCCATTAATCTTGTCGTCTATTCCACTGAGTAGCAAAGGTACAGTACCGCGTACTGCCTGCTTTGTTCCTTGGTCAAGCTATCAAAAGTGAGCTCTTTGTGAAAGAATGGATGAATTATAGCGTTCAAGGTATCAAAAGTGGGGTTAGAATGATATGAGGGCTTTTGTTTCTAGATGGAAGAGTGCACCGCACTGCCTATTGAAGTTTGGTCATCTCTTCCTTGATTCATAGGGCAGGTGTATATGCCTCACAGACCTGTGGAAGGCCACAACTTTGGTGTGTTCTCTCCTCTATTTGATTCTTTATAACTAGATATCTTGGCTCTGGTTGCTACAAAGTAAAATACACAACATAGGTGACAGTTTATTTGGAGTCGGTCAGCAAAGAGAGAGAGAGAGAGAGAGTCATGTTATTTGGTGTGAAAAAGGTGAGAAGCTGGAAGAAAGATAACATGACTCTCTTCTTTTTGCCTCGTTGGGGAATGGTGGTTTGGTCGTTTCCTTAAAGAAAGATACTTGTTCCAGCGTGAAGAGAGTAGAAGATGTTTTAGTGGGATGATGGGGCTTTTGGTTTGTCTAAAGCAATTTTGATCGGGAGAGAACCACATAATGGGGCTTTTGCTTGGTTGAAAGTCGAGTAGAGTTGCTGCGAAGAGTCTGATTACCACCACAAAGCCTATATATAGATAGATCATCGTTATTTGCTGTTGTAGGATCAGGCAGGAGATGCAATTGGACCTGATTGCACTGAATAGAGGCAATAAACAACAGAAGAATTGGCTGTCTTTGAAGTGAGAAGAATGGATAGGAGAAGGCAGGGGAACAGGCAAGGAAGATAGGCAAGCTTCCAACTGTTATTAATCAAATCCCTTTGTTCAAAGCCGATTTTTCTTACATATCCTGATCCCAGAAACTCTTGTAGTCGTAGCGAAAGAAAACATAATGTTCTTTAAGATAGAAACTCTATAGGTTGGCATATATTATTTTTATTCTATGAGTTGCTAAACTTCATTTAAACTTGAAATAGATTGTCATGCACATCTCTAACCTGCGACCTTCGCTGGTTAGAGCTAATAATAGGTCAATACTAGTATAATAGTAAGCTTTTCATTTCAGTAAGTTTATGCAACCAAAATTTAATTTTCCTAATTGAATAAAATATGATGATGGAATTATTATGGGCTTCTCATTTACGTAGCATCGTTTAGTGCATATTTTTTACATCCTTTCTTGCTAGTTAGTTTGACGACTTTGAAGATTGTTAAGATGCAATCCAATCTCATCGTGTCACTCGTATGTTCAGCTGCCTCGATAATTTTTATCAGCCAAAGAATTGTACGATGGAAAAAGAAATATGTTCAGCTTTTGCGTTCGGAGTTAGTTGCATCGTTCGACTCCTGGCGATGCCCAACTAACTATCCTTCCTAATCATTATCAGGATCTTCTTCTTATTCTTAAATTTGAAATTTACTGAAGCCTGCCCCTAATTCTTTCCTCTTAAGCAATTATATTCTTAAATCATATCACACAAATCATCCAACATCTTTTGCTGATTACTTATGGTCATTATTTGCACCTAAGAGCGAGACGCAATCTTTGTTTGTCGGTCATTTGTTTCGTTCTCTTCCCATCATCGTATGTATTATTGGGATAGGGGATAGGCGGATCGGGCCCTCCCGGTTGACGAGGACCAGCAGCCCACTCAACCGAGAGAGCCTGCTGTCCTCGCGTGATATCAAGATGGGACGTCATCGGATGTGACGTGTTGCCTCTTGCGGATTCCTGTGTACCGATGCATCCATCTTTTGCTGTTCAACCTTTCCCCTCTCGTGATGACTTACTCGCGACCCTTTTGGATTTGTCGTACACCATGTGATCTTTTCTTTTTATTTATTTTATTTATTTATGGGAATTTGTGTTTCGAACATCCTTCTTCTTGGCTTTCTCCACTTGCGGATCTTAAGTTATCGGCTTGACATAGAGAGAGAGAGAGAGAGAGAGATCTTAGGGATGAACAACTAACTGACTCTGTGAATCGCGAGCATGCAGCAACGGGTTACCAAAATAGTTGAATATAACCATTGAACCGACGATCCCATCTCACAGTCTTCGAATCTCATGGTTTTACATCTTAGGGGAGGGAGTGGAACACCATGCAGCAGCAGCCAGCAACCACCTCGTCGTCATACCTCAAGATTCTTGTTCGTCCCCATGGAGGATTTGTTGGTCTCTTCGACTGATATCACCCCGCTTTCAACTCGTATCCCTTTTGCCACCTCCTCTTCCAAGCTTCTTCCATTTGGCTTCACCAGCCCGATCTCTGCTTCCCTTCTCCCTCCTTTCTTTTGCCGTGCAGTTGATCCGTGGTACACCGCGTGTAATGCGAGCTGAGCGACTGCAAACGCCACTCCCAAGCCATTCGGTATCTGGAGAAGAAAAGTTTCCAAGGCGGAACTATGTGATCGAAATTATTGGTAGATAATGTGAAATGAAGGGACAGAGTTGTCGAGTATCGGTGTTTGGGAAGAAGAGGAGCGGCTTACGGTGATGAAGAGGTCAAAGCGGATGGTGGCGTAGGTGGTCCAACAAAGGCCATTGACGAAAGAGGCCAGTGAAAGGGGGAGAGGCATGAACTCCACGCTCCTTGTCCGTATCACCTGTCTCTGCACCCATCCAGATCCAAATCACCTACTTCAGCAGTACCAGATGAAGACGAAACAAGGAACAAAAAAGCACAAGAGCGGTCTTGCGTTCTTGTTCTTCGATTCATTTCGGTGACATCTCGGTAGGGAGTCGAAACAAGAAGAAGAAGTAAAAGGTCGGCATGCAAGTCTAGTCTAGTGGTGCCACCAACAACCACTTGTGCTCTACGTGATCACACTAACCATCCAAGAACATACCATGGCAGCCAAGGGAGCGGCGTACATGGCGGCCCCAAATATGACGCAGAGCACTCCAGCTATCAACGACCGGCGCTCGTGGCTGTGGACAAGAGTGAGGATGAGGGCACCCACTGCACCCACGAAAGCAATCTCGAGTAGCAGCACCAACAACACACGAAGCCGCTGGTCTCCGTGGGAGCAGCCAAGGAAGACGAGCACGTAAATAAGCTCGATGACAAGGCCCGAGCCATTGATGGTGAGAACCAAGGTGCTGTGGGGGTGCACCATGGGCAGCCCGTACAGCACCCACATCATGCAGTTGAGTAGGGTTGCCAGGTACGGGGTGGCCGGGAATTGCTCCACGCTTCTACTCTTCCATATCCTACAAAACGTCGGACTGGCAACAGATCAAAGATCAGTAGCAGTATATCCGGTGGCACGACATCATGAAGAACACCGAGGAGTACTAGTGCTCGTGCTTACGCTGGCGAGAAGAAGAGCACCAGAGCGGTGGCGTTCCCTGCAACATTCAAAGCAATAATTTTTGAGGAAAAACACAATGGCTCGGATTTGAAAGCATGAACCGAGTCTACCCATGATGCCAACAGCCGTGCGGATGGTGTCCGCTGAAACCACCATCTTCCCGAGAAGAAGAACACAACACCGTGGTGATATCTCCAAACCCCAAGGCCAATGGCAAACGTTCATATAGAGAGGAGAGGGAGGTGGGATCAGGTCTCTCCGGTCGGGTCGGTTAAAGTAGGACATGGAATGTGGGGGTGGGGGGAGTTACTGTTGATAGAAATGGACAACAAAAGTAGGCTTTGCCGTATCGTTACCGTAAAAGAGATGAGAGTGAAAAGAGCAAGTAGTGCATGTTAGGCCGGCCCAAGAAGTTTCTTACTACCGTCCTCCCTAAGGTGTTGTGATCTGCACCAACTCTTCTGCTTTGCTATTCTGGGCTTGTCAAGCCATGTGAGGGTCTCCGTCTCTTTCCGGTGAAGGAGAGATGCGTACGAGAAGTTATCGATTTGACTTGTATTATTAGTAGACCTGCACAGAACATTTCGAGGAATCATTCACTCGCATTTATGGCTTTGATAAACATCACGATGGACTTCCTTATCGCTTTACGTCACTGTTATTGATGTGAGAAACTATCATCGACTGTCGCTTAACTATTCAACGTAAAAAGATAGATATGCCAGTAGAGCTTCCGCCGAGACACGTATGGCTTCAGAGTTCCTCCCTTATTGCACTGATATGAAACATGAAGCTTGGTTAGGCAAAGTACCACCGAATACTCAATTTATAACCAGTATGATAACGCTGCATCGTCGACATCAATTCGTCACCGAGATATTTCGAAATCGACAGTTAACTACGCTGGTTTACGTATTAATCGATAATTCCGATGCATGCAACAAGGAAGCTTAGTTATTCTTGTCACTACTGCATTCATTCTACAGTGAATTATATTTTTATTTATTTATATATTATGGTAATATTTGAATTGTATTCCTCGTGCTTATTTGCTGATCGATCATGGCCACGTAGACTTCATCGATGGACGGCAAGGGATGCTCCGATCGTAACGGTAGCACCGGTGGGCCCGACAGGAGCTGAATCTCGAACGAAAGTTAGCGGGGGGCGAATGATCCACGTGTCGGTGGACCCAGATGCGTTGTGGGCCATCACGATTATTTTATATGATGGGCGTTCACGAATCGTACGGCGGAGAAGCGGCGAGCGGCCTCATCGCCACTCTCTCGGTCTTCCATGCCACACCCTTTTTTTATAATTTTTTTTAAAAGAAATTATTTTGTTATTATTGTCTTCTTTTTTTATTAACCATCGTTTTGTTATCCCCACCTCCCCTCAGCTCCGCGAGCGGAAACCACTCGCTCTGTCGCTCGCATGGCGCTGGTGAGCCCGCGGCTGCCTCGATCGCTGCCGTGCGATGGAGCCGGCGGAGGAGGCCGGAGGAGGAGGAGGAGGGCGAGGGGGACGTGGTGCTCGGCCATCGCCGTCGACGCGCCGCTGGCCAGCGTCTCCGGGATCCGGTGGGGATCGAGCAAGCTCCAGGGCGCGCGATCGGAGATGGAGGACGACGTCGTCCTCCGATCCGACGGCCTCGCGGGCTTCTCCTTCGCTGCCGTCCTCGACGGCCACGCCGGCTTGTCCTCCGTGGAGTTCCTCAGGTTTACTTCACCTTGTTTAGTTCGTTTCTGGTGGTGTAGAGTAGACGTGGTTGCTGTCTCATCCTGTAGTTGATAGCTTATCCAAACCCTCGGTTAAGATGGAAATTTTGGTCTCTTCATATCCGATTACGAATTTCTATATCGAGAAGCTGAAAGCATTTTTCGGTGAAAGTTTTGATGATGATGATAATATTGTCATAAATATGTTGGTAATGATATCATTCCTCTGTTTGAGTATCGATTGGGATCGATAGATGCTTAATATGTCATGCAGGGAGGAACTGTACAAAGAATGTGTACTAGCGTTGCAAGGTGGGTTGCTCTTGACCAGCAAGAACTTCGCTGCTGTAAGAGATGCAATTCAGAAAGCCTTTGAGGACGTCGACGCAAAGCTCTTGATTTGGTGAGCTCTTGTACAACTAACGAAAAGTTACCAACATTGAACTTTTGCTCAGTTTTTGTATTTCCTGAAACTTAATGTACTGTGGTTTTGTCTCATCATTTAAGATTTACAACTTGTTGGTTTCTTTTTTGCAAAGGCTTGAACAGACAGGGAAGGAGGTCGAATCTGGTGCAACAGCAACAGTTATGTTTATCAGGAATGACATCCTGATCATCTCACATATTGGCGACTCATGTGTGGTATCCCCTGTTCTTATTCTGTTTAGGGTATTCTAGTCATATCATAGTTCCATATCCCACATAACATTGACTGAACTACATTCTTATTTAGACGCAAATGTTAAAGTTAAATCTCTGGTTTGCTGCTAATTTATTGAAATTTATGATGTAGGTAATATCTCGTACTGGGAAAGCTGAAGTGCTGACAAATCCACATCGACCTTATGGAAAAAATAGAGTTTCTCTTGAAGAAATCAAGCGTGTCAGAGCAGCAGGTGGATGGGTGTGTTTCCTTATTTTGCTCGCGTTCGTATGTCGCGGAGATGAGTTTTACCCAACAATCATGTGATATATAATGATATCAAGCCAACTACATCACTTGACGTTCTTACGTTGAATTAGTTTTCTCCTAAGTCATAATGATCCTTATTTTCTGATTTGTTTACAAGATCTTATTTCACCAACTGTTTTCAAGGGGTGGGATATTGTTCAGTAGACTTTTATTAAGAATTCTCTTAATAACAAACTTTACATTACGATCACTAGATCTTTACTGGTAAATGTAGGGACTGCAGATGATTTGCATTTTGCACCATCAAATGCATTAGTAGGGGAACAAAGCACATTTAACGCACACATTTTAGATATTGATTATTTTAAGAAGCATAAATAGAACAGCCAACCAGGTGTAGTAAATCTTTGTCAATTTGTCTGATTGTTCCAATTTGAGAAATGTCACTTCCAGTGTAAAACCTTTGTCTGAAGTCTTGAGTCTGTTCAGACACTGTCTGATTTAAAATTTAAGCCGGTTCAGTTTGGGCATCCAGACAATATGATTTGAATTGCTAGGTTAACAGTACTTAGTGGGTTCCAAGTTATATATCAAGTTAATAATTTTCATATGAAAATTGTAATTTTGTAATCTAGATATTATGTTTTATGTTATGTTGAAAACTTTGGTCAAACCTGGCTGATCTAGTATGTATCATATGTTTTATATGGTAAAAATTGGCTCAAAGAAGGCTGGATTGAGTAGCCCAAAAGAAAAGAACCTGGTTTTGAGCAAATAACATCACAAAAAACTAACTTCAGGTTGGTCATGTCAGGCATTTTTACTGCATGTCCGACTGCCAAGCCAGACCTAGTTTTTGGCCACCCAAACCTATTGTAGCCTGGTGCAGGAGGCTCACACCAATGAGGGTTTAGTGTGGTGCATATATATACATATATGTATATATGTATATGTATATATATATATGTATATGTATATATATATATATATATATATATATATATATATATATATATATATATATATGTATACGTATACATATATATACATATATAAGTATACATACATATACATATATATATTAGTCTTGTTCCATATTCGGAGAGGTCGTTTCCATCTCTCATAGCATTGTGTGTGTGTGGTCTAACGCCCACATTTAGAGAGGTGGTTTTCATATCTAAGATACATAGTCTTACTCCACGTTGTTACCATCTCCCAGACCTTGGCATCCAGGGTAATGGACTAACCTTCATAACATTGAGGTCGACCCTCAAAATTCATAATGAGATAGCTCAAAATTCATAATTAGATATCTAAATCTATGGCCTACCCTCAAAATTCATAATGAGACAGTTAAATCTACCAAATAATTAGTAGATATGGCTTATAAATATACTCTTACCATTTCCAAGAGTACTCTAGGGTTACTGTCACTATCCTAATTTTTCATTCCCACTTGACCATGTATGTAGAATACCAAGACAAGGTCTCAGAACCGGGTGGTTGGGTTATCATCTTTCATCTATTCTTACTTAAGGTGTCTATTAGTCCAGTAAATTTAGGCCCTAGTATGCTGGACTTGGTTTAGGTTCTTATTTGTGATCAAATTGAATCATAAATCTCTAAAATGGTTTGGTCGAGGTTCAGCGTATCATCAATATCTTCAGCCATAAAGAACACATGTAAATGCAGGCAGGTTAAAGCTGTAGAGTGGATCTAGTTCTCCAGAAACTCTGTCTGGTTTACCTGATTTTTCAAGGTCACAGGTTCGCATAGATTTTGCAAACTCTCTTATGGAATTAAGGCACACAAACATTATATTCATATAATGCTAAAAAATTCATTATTACATATTAAACACACAAGTACTACACTTCTGGCTTCTTAAAGAACGTTTTTAAGTTTTTTTTTTCACCTACATTTCCTTTTTAAAGAAAATGCTATGATATCATTTAAGATTGTGTGCAGAATCTTTATTTGTCTTTTAATCTCTTTGCCTAGATTTAATTATAAAGAAAATGCTATGATACTATTTAAGCTAGTGTGAAGAAGCATTTGTTTCGTGTCATCTATACATTTTGTTCTAACCAATACCTGACTTCTGTAGATTGTTGATGGACGAATTTGTGGGGATCTTGCTGTATCCCGTGCTTTTGGAGACATGCGCTTCAAGTCGAAAAAGAATGAGTTTGTTCCTCAAAACTCTCCTATGTTTTTCTGTACCTAAAATTTACTGAAATTGTCTAAAGGAAAATTTAAATTTTGTTAATACCAATATTTGTAAAA
Organism: Musa acuminata AAA Group; assembly: GCF_036884655.1. Lineage (NCBI taxonomy): Eukaryota > Viridiplantae > Streptophyta > Magnoliopsida > Zingiberales > Musaceae > Musa > Musa acuminata. Next base: position 46,062,963 of record NC_088329.1, on the reverse strand, counting down.
AATGATAAAGTAACCTTGCTGTCTCAATCTTTTCTGTTTAGGATGCTGATGAAAGGAGTTGAGGAGGGGCGATGGAGTGATAAATTTGTCTCCCGGTAATATACCGAGACAAATATAAAGTTGCCAACATTCTTACCCCATGTTTATTATTCTCAATTTTCAATAATCTTTTACTTTCTTTTGGTATGGAATGAAAAGACTCAATAACAACAACACAACAAAGCCGTAAAGTCCCGCCTATTTGGGGTCGGCTATATGGAATGAAAAAATTATGATTGAAATTTTTTTTTCATGTTTGTATTAATAACCATCCTTTTGAGAGGGCATGTATCAAATGTATTAATACATTTAAGTTCTTTGTAGAATCCAGTTCAAAGGAGATCTAGTAACCTCTTCACCGGACATAAATCAAGTTGCACTTGGCTCTGATGTGGAGTTTGTATTACTGGCTTCTGATGGTCTATGGGACTATATGAAAAGGTTTGTGTAGCATAAGTGCCTTGAAGTAGATATCTTCGATTAATACTGAAGAAACACATAATTGCACATCCATGAACAACATGAGCAATATTTACCGGATGGCTATGATCACATCAACAAATGTATCAGTTGGAATTAGATTTCCTTTTGTCTTTGGATATTTGAATGATGCACTTTGACTGATATCTTGCACTTCTGCTGGAGAAATGGTAATAAAATTAAACCATGCACACGAGTGTGCTTACAGAAATTAGCCTCCCACTAAGAGCGTGACTTTCTCTAAGTGGACTCAAATGTTGTGCTCCCTGATGCAAAGATGATTAAGATAATTGCTCTCTTTCTTCCTGATGAATGATTCCTGACATGAGAAAGCAACTGGTTTGTTCAGCTCAGATGCGGTTTCTTTTGTTAGAGATCAGCTTCGTCAACATGGTGATGTTCAGGTGCATATCTGTCATCTCAGTTCTTATTATCTGGCTTTGAGGATTCTGTATACCTTACTAAGCTTCATTCTCTTGGTTTTGTTTAGTTAGCTTGTGAAGCACTAGCTCGTGTAGCTCTGGTACTTCTCTTTCCTGATGGCTTGTTATTGGACATGTCTCTCATTTTAGGGCAATTCTCATCAGAGATTATATCTGTCTGATAATCACTTTTATTCTGCAGGACCGACGATCACAAGACAACATAAGCATAGTTATAGCTGACTTGGGGTACTTATCTTGCACCTTTTTTTTTTCTGAAAGTAGCTTTTCACTGTTTTAGTTGCTTTGCAAAGTTCTCGAGTATTTCATATGATCATTTGAGTTGCTTGCTGATTCACAAATTCACATGCAAAACATGAATTAAAAAGATTTGATGTTTGGATGGCAGAAAATATAATACTTTCGGCAAGGTGTTTTCTTAGTGTTGCTTACGAGCAAAAAGAGAAAAAGCCATGGATGGGAAAGAACTAAATATCCAACTAAAAGAAATATCATGTCTTCTCTTAAACTGTCGAGGGGAAGAAAAAGAATAGAGACCACAAAGGCTGGAAATTCATCTTGGTTTTGATTGTTTTGGGGGGTGCATGGTTTGGAGTTTGGTCAAGTATTATTTCCACTTGGTCATGAAGTGAAGCAGTTGAAACACTCTATTAAATAACAGCATAAACCATTTGGTATGATTTCTGGATAATATTGAAATCAAAATAACAAAGAAGGTAAAACAAAAAGATTGCACCAAGATACTTGTGAGATTTTCATATTTGAGTTATGCAGGACCCCAAATTATTCTTTGTAGCGCTATATCTTAGTGATAATGGGACTAAAATGATGAATGGAGCTTGTACCCATATCGATGAACAAGCTATGAATGTGGATGAACAGACCGTGAATATGGGACATGACACCTTTCTCTTCGTTCTTCATTATCTTTCGGTGTAATGTGGCTGGGTCACATACAAAATCTTCTCGACAATAATAAGAAACTCATATGATGAAAATATCTTGTGCCTATGTATCAACTTACAAATTGTTAGGCGACGAGAAGCAGCACCATCCTTTCTAAATCGGTGAGTGATCAAACACATGACATAGTGGTACAAGGAGAGAGTTGCGATAGACGAATGGAAAATGTGAGGGAGCCACATTAGGAAGCTTTTTAAACATGTTGCTTGTTCCAGTACACACAGATAGATGTGATGCAACATAGGAGAATATTCATACTTCATAACTTGATAATTATCATAAGTGTTACTGTCACACTATGATCCTCGGGTTCATAATATGTGCATTGTATACGTGCAGGAGGACAGATTGGCAGAGCTTGCCGGAGCAGGGGCCAAACTACCTGTATGAAATAAGTCAAGCTTTGGCGACAATAAGCGTGGTTTCTTTAGGAATCTGGATGTCCTCTTTCCTTCTTGTTTGAAACAAAGCGTCGACGAACTGTACATAGTTGTGGATTGTGGATAGATCCATGTTCACCACATGCTGGCTCGCATCTTCTCGATAGATTGAAATTTACTTTGTACACGCTGCTTTTATTTGTGAGAGATTTCTTGTTCTCCGTCCCATTTGATGTGGCATTGGTCATAGTTCCATCTCTTCTTTTGGTGTTCTGATGAATCCCATCTAACCTTTGTCATGGTCAGATGCATAAATGCTCATTTGGACATCTAATTTATAGGGTTTAAACTCTTTCCATTCAATTATGTTCTGTTTTCAATCGCTCGCATTGTAAGCGTAGTCCAAAATACTAAAATGAAAGATTCCCTATTTATCTATTTGTTCTCTTATCATTACTTTTACGAACCGAGCGAGGGTTTCAGAAATTATCACCTCATGAACTCTTCATGTGTCGTCAAGTAATCGATCGAACACAAATTTGAACGCGAAGAGAAAAAAAAGTAAAAGGTCGAAATTTAGACAACCAACAACAACAAACCTTCTCCCTTCCATTCATTATATGCTCAAACTGTAATGTTATTTCATAGCACTACAGCAACTCAATGGCAAACTAATTATTTTATTACATCCCTTCTTTGCCACACTATCAAAACAAAAACCATATCTGGATCCTAACCTCTGTTGCTCGGTGTATAGCTGCAATAGATATAAAGATTTTTAAGTACCGTAGGAAGAGAGTATAGCTGGTTGGCTCTTCTTATGCAGTAATCTCTCTCATGGAGGAGAATCCAAGCTACAGACCCCTGCCCGGCTTTCCTTTCCTGGGATCATGCCTAGAGTTGGGTCCTCCGTAGTCATAATCCAGGGTGAACTCTATCAACGCCTTTCTCGTATGCACCTGTCGGAAATAAGGACATTAAGATTATTCGTATCAAGAAGCATGAAGTGCAGATTGGAAGCCATCAAGGAAGAAAGAAGTAACATAACCTACATACATGTGTAGGACAAATTATATTACACTACAATGCTCCGATCTCATTACACCAGATCATCCTTTAGTCTTATACCCACCATGGACTTGATGGATTCCTGTCAGTTCTACTATTGAGATTATCGATCACTTGCACAATGATTCGAGTCTTTACCTAAAAGAAATCACTTGTACAATAATATTTTCATGCCATATATTCAATGACAAAAATTCAATCTTGGAACATATCATTGCATCACATGTCTATTTAATGCACCTTAGTGGTTATTGTCTATAAAAAAATGTACATACACGTGTATGTATCTGTGGCTCGAAACTCGAAAAAGTTCATTGCATTGGACCATAAATCTAATCGCAATGAATCAAAGCTAGCAAGCCACACCACCATGGAGCCTTTTTCATTAGATTTCATGCCTAAACTAATGCCATTTGCCTGATCGGCACGCCTAGATAAACAGATATGCACATTACCTTGGTCACCTGCAAGGCAGGATAAGTTCCATCTTCTGAACTCCCAACGAGGCCTGTAAAGATGAGATGCAGTATGTCACACAAGAAAACAATGAAAAATCACACAGATGAAAAAGGAAATTAGCTTTCACACCTAAAGATGACTCAAATAGAAAAATTAGCAAAAGGATGATAAAGAAGGCTTTGAATCTAACTGGCATGGTTGAGGTTATTGTTGCTGTTCTCAGTAGGCACTCTGGAAGGTTTCAAGAGGGTCGGGACCAAGGCTTCTTTTATGCTTGGGCAGCAGCAGATGGAGATGCATGCCTTTGCAGCTTTTGGCATGGTCCACCACCCATGATTGCTCTGGACAATGATGATGAAATCCATTAGCTACAAGTCAACTGCACTAACTTCGGCTACGTCAGAATTCCTGCTTGCCTGTTCTCCACCAGAAAGATATTGCATGTGGTGGTAAAGAAAGACGACGATGTCTCTTGTGTGACCTAATTGAAATTGCTATTAGCCCACTAAAATTAATACTTTTAGCTATAAGCTATTGTGCATGGTTTGCGGAGTCAAGGCTGCCGCATTGGTAAGAACTTTATCAGAACATTTCAAGAAAACAGCAAAGATCATATTACAAGGGATGCATCTGATCCAAAAGACTGGTTCCTTCCACCTTTCTGATTTCATGTGAAAAAGAAGCAGATAATCAGTGTTAACAAAGTAGATAAACAGTGAAAACACACTTCATGTTGGATGGCAAGGAGGTATAATATAACTTGCAAATAACCTCACTGCTCAATAGTTCAAATTATTCTTTCAAGTAGGATACCTGATGAACACTATGTTTATGAGACAATGGTGTTTGCAAAGTTATGTGAACCATCAGAAAAATTCTAGTTACAGGACATCTCGTACGACTACAGTGAGTCAGATTTTCCACAGTTTATGGAATATATATGAAGCATCCTGATAGTTAGGTATGGGCTCTTCCATCACTATCAAGTCGAGTGCACATCGATTCATACATGCACAAGAATGCAATATGCTTTTTCTTATGAAACTGTGTAAAATGCAAAAAAAGATTGCCAGATCTAATTGAAACTAAGCCACACAAAGTGGACCAAAGTCATCAAACATGATTGATTAAAACAAGCACGTGTGGCTGCAAAAAGTTGATGAAAGCACTAGATGTAAGAACCCAAATATCAGTCAAATAAAAATAACAGGATGATCGTCTTCTTTGCTTTAATCTACTATATTCTGCATCTTTGCTCTTTAATCTGTAAATTGTCATACTTTGTGCATGATTAATTACCGTAAATGGAAAAGATCAGGACCTCACATACCTGTCACCAATGTAATCTTCAGACAATCAGGTCCATGACATGGGTGGTCGCCATCATATCAAGGATACTGCATTCATGAAGTTGACCTGCTTATTGTCCATATCCTTTGTGTTTATTGCTCTGTCATGCATGGTTCATATTTCATACCATTAATCTCCACCATATCAAGAAATGAATAGTACGATAATGAATGTTGTTGTGCCACTTTGACTTCTTTTACCTAATTTTGCACAGCATCATAGAGCCTTTGAGCTATGGATGCAGAATTTATTAGTGTTGGCAGATCATATTCACAGAGTTAAGTCACTAGTTTATGATGATAAAAAACCACATAAATCTTTTTATGGTGTTTAAAGTCAGTGACTCAGTGAGGTCTTTCAGAATGTGAATGCAATTTTCCTTCATGCGTCAGAGCAAATTTGAAAGAACAGGTAGCATGTAAATCATCCCACTGTTATCACTCATCAAAATGTAAAAGACATTATGCACAGTAAAAGCTGACAACAAACATTTCATACATTCGTCTGGCCGAGCTTGCCTGCATTTTATCCTAATATCACTTTCCAACTATATTTATGAATTGCAGAAAAAATGAAGATAGTGTTGTGTGAACACCATGCCTAATATTCAAGAAATAAGTATTTTGTACCTTGATCTGTGTTTGCATGAGTGTATCATAGCACAGCTTGTGAATGAAGATCTCATAAGATGGTGACCTGCATCTTTTGCATGCATAAACCTGAGCATCAATCAATTGTATCTAATGCATATTTTCTGATTTAGAAAGCTTACCAAGTTCACCAATCTCCTCATCTTGCATGAGAAGTACCTCCAATAACATTGGAACTAAAGCTGGTACTGCTTGCCCAACAGAGTATAGCAAGAAATATCAGAAATATTCATTTAAGAGGCCAAACTCATTAACACAGGTATGAGCTCTATGGCATGAAGAGCAGTAGGCTCCTCATCTCCCCTCACAGCTCTTGCTTCATTGTTGATTATGTCCTACTTGTATGATGCAAGTTTGTCATAGTAATTACTGAGCAGACGATAGCAACCAGACACTCAAATGCAGGCTATCATATCTTCACCTCTGGGGATAAAATTACTTCACAAACAGCTACTATGATAGAATCTCATTCAACTGAAAAAGGAATAGTCCACCCCATGGGGTTCCTAGCAACGCAGAGATGGGTAGGGTCAATGTATTTAACCGAAACTCTGCAAATTGAGAGGACGATACTATGACTCATACCTTAAGTCACCCAAGTCACAAAGATACAACCTCACCATAGCATCAATGCTCCCCCCCTAAAATCTTGCTCCATGTCGTTTGAAAATTTTGCTTGTGCAAAATCTGAATGCATTGTACAATGCTCAATTAGTGACCAGTCTGACGTCCATGCTCATTCTTAGTATGAGAGTCCGTACTGCCAGTGCAGTCTTCTGGGAGTATAAATGACCAAGACTACATAGATTTTTTTATGTTATGTATGGTATATATCAAATTACTAAATTTGTGGGACTGAGTTAGACTAGGCTCAGACTGGAATTTGGATGAATTTAGGCCTTCAGGTCACCCTAACCAAGACCCAATTTTGAAAATCGGCAAACCGGACTAGTCCAGTGATCGGGTCAGGTCATGCAGGTTAGGATTCGATCCAACCCAGCATGATACTAAAGTCAGCATAGGCCCAAAACAAAGATTTTGCTTCCATAAGAAAGCAATTATGTCATGGGCTGCGACAATGCTGTGATGCTAGGCAAGTAACTCATGTAGAATACTAACTTTGTTCATGGAAATAATCCCTTCAGATTCTGCATGAAGTTACAATTGTCAAGAACATACGAAGGAAGCAAGCATACTATGTACACATCCTTATGACCACACTAAATGATCTTTTCTGCGTGCTACAAATATACAAGCATTGCATTTCTTCCAAAAAGAAAAAAGATGACCAAGACGGAAAAAGATCCTCGATCTATCAGTTCCATCAACAAGACAACAAAAATATGAAATTTACAGATACTCGGGTATGAAATCCTAGTCCACATCCACATTCATCTTTCTTAGATCTTTTAGGTTTCTCACCCTCCATTTCAGTCCCCATTTCTCTTTTCACCTCTATCTAACACTAACTCCATCTCTCAGTGCAGTGCAACGGGAGAGACAGGGAGCTACACGGCATATGGGTGCTGGTGCCACCTAGACTTGGTAGTGGAACCACCATCAGAGGAATGCACCATCCTCTCGAAAGGGGGCATTAACACTGAAAACATTAAAGATCCCTCCTTTTCTCTTCCCCTTTCGGCCACTTCATCTCCTTCAAATGTTTCAGCTCTAATTCTCTCCTCACGCTTTTCTTGCTTTCTCTCTTCCACTGTCCCTAGCAACTGACATCATGCTCTCTTCCTACCCAGCTATTGAGGCCCCCTCTATTTCTATGTTAAGTTGGTAGAGATGTTTCATCCTGCAAATGCTCCCAATCAAAATGGTGAACTGCTTCACCAGTTGCAAGCACAAGTATCTGAACAATTAGATCTTCATATCTTCTGTGACATCATCACAAAGCACATATAGTATCTTCCACCAACTGTGAAGTTCAAGAAATTCATTTCTCACACGGAATTAGAGGGCAGAACATCCAGATTTTAAGTCCAAGCTCAAGCGTTGCCATCATGGTCGCACACTGCAATTCCTAACCTCCAACACCCAAGTCAGACCACTATCTGAGAAAAAGTCTGGGTAACGGCGGAGTAACCCGCATGATGCGACTACAAAAGATAAGAGTTCCCAAAGCCAGTGCCTGCGAATCGTTGCCACCCTCGTCTCCTCAAACCGAAGAGATGATGCTGCCTCCAATTCCAAAAGAATCTAACAATTGGATTTGATTAGCTCGAAGAAAAACGAAAAAAAATCAACCTGGAGATTGAGTCGGTGGAGTGAATGCAGGAGGAGCAAGAGGCTGTGGCAGTGAGGTAACCGATGTCCTCTTCACCGGATCCGTTCGTCTTCCAACCAGGCGGAGCGGAGTTTCTTCGCGCGAGCCGCTCATCGTCGGATGCCTCTTCCCCTCTTCTCCGTCGGATGCCACCGCCCCCTTTCCCGTGTAAATAGGCTCGTCAATTCGTCACACCCGACCCGACTCGACTCCGTTGACGTATAAGTTTAACCCGAATCCGTTAAATCTTATACGATGACATGTCGTTCAATTTACACATCATATATATATATATATATAAGGCTGAAACTATTGTGGCTAACAATAATATGTGTCTAAACTAATGATGTCGTTTCGTGTCCCAATAACATCGTTTATGGTTCTGTTTCTTCTGTTCCTTCCTCTCTCCCTCGTCGTCCGCTCGTTGCGGCTTTTCCTTCTTCCCACTCGCCACTGTCTTCTCCCTCCCACTTCCTCGTTTCGCCCCCATCGCCAATTCCCAACCCCCCTCCGATCTTTCCTGGTAATCGAACGAACAGGAGATCATTCGTTTCGTGGTGGGAGTTAGAAAGGAGTAGGAATAGAAGGGCGGGAGAGAGGAGGAAGAAGCAAGATGTGCTGCGAGTGCCGACCGCTCGGATGGCTGCTGGGCCTTCCCTTCGCTTTGCTCTCCCTTGTCGTCTCCATCGTCGGCGCCGCCATCTGGATCGTCGGGTACGTCGACAGCCTATATCCCTTTCTTCTTCTTCTTCTTCTCATTCTTCGTTTCAGCATCGGTGAATGCCAATGGATCGATGAGCTGCGCTATCAGATTTTGAATTGATGGGGTTTCCTTTTAATCTTCCTTCTCTAATTGTTTTGGGGGGGGCTGCAATTGCAGGCTGCCGGTATCGTGCATCTGCCCGTGCTGCCTGTGCGTGACGATCCTGGTGGAGTTCGCCGTCGAGCTCATCAAGGCGCCGCTCCACGTCATGAGGTGGTTCGCCTCGCAGATCCCCTGTTAGCCCCTCATCCTCTTTAACCACCCATATTCCGAGGGATTTCGCTCGGTACTCGAACGTCATCTCACCATTTCCGCTTCACATTTGGTTTCTTAGTTTATGCGGTGATTCTTATCTTCCATCGTTGTGCATCCACTGCCGATTCATACTGTTTGGATCGTAGTTTTGGATTCCGGATGATGTTATGGATCAGATGGATGAAAAGATGGAGGGTGGCGTTGGGAGTCTCGGAAGCATGCAGTGTTTGTTGCCCATGATGTCCATGGATCGTATCGAGGAACAATCCATGCATTTCCATCACAACCCAACTAGCGTCGGACTTCCATCTCTCATATTTCAAATCATCACTTAATATTTCAGTCAAGTATCCCGGTCTTAAAGCATGTTATGGTGAAATATTACGATTAGATGGTTCGTTCGTGGGTTAATGAAATTTATATTGTTTAGGAGGAATGAAGTATCAAAGAAATATTCTGATTTAGAGACGCTCTCTTGAATACAAATTCTAAAAAAAATAATAATAATATTTGAATTTCCATTTAGAGAAAGCTACAGAGACGACACAATGCGTGACCAAAACCTCAGTTAACGTAATTAAAGGGCCCAATTTTTATGAATCCGAAGCATACGGACGGACGGACGGCCGGCCGTATTTGATACCTCGATCCAGGCTGCATGCTGTGCAAATTAGGGTCCCATCAACCAACCCTAACTAACTCACCTGATTACTCGGAACGTGGTGGGCCTTGTCGATCCAAGAAATGAACGTTCTTTTCCCTACTCTAAACCCATCACTAGCATTCACGATGTTTGGAGCATCGGAGGGCAAAACTTGTGCGCTCACATGCACATTGTAAACCAAACCCCTACATCCGTTCGATCACGAATCTGGACGACATCGACCGTGCCTCTCCAGCGCATGCCTCTCTGCGCTTCATGGGGCGACACGAGAGGGCGTGAAGCCATGTCTCTCCACGTACATCTTGCCGCCATGGCACCTGTCTTCCTCCTCGGTTTCTTGGGCGTGTGCGCTGAGGGACTGCATGACGCACTTGTCTAAGGAGCGTCAAGACGGAGTCGCCCATGGTTTAACTGCGGTGCAGCGTGTGGGACAACGTCTTCGTGAAGGATTCTTGTTTTCCTCCTCTTTGCTTATAGAGGGCCTCGCTTTACTGTCCGCTTGGTCACTCGTTCACAACCGGTGAGCGACGCAAATCCACAAGCTGCCAAGGAAAAGCGTGTTATTGCTTTCATAGGGGATGGAAGTTTCCAGGTACATTCGGAGTGCTTACCCGATCGAATTATCTGATTTAAGTGTTCGATGCAAGAAATGGTTACCGAACTAGATTTTGCATTTAGATCATAATTTTTGTTTGAGATCTCTGCAAACCATTTAGAGTTGTCGGTACGTAACTCTGATGAAACGAAAGTTTATTACAATGGCCAACGGATTGAGGCTGGCTTCTTTGAAATCGTAGTTTGAGCAGGACAGGACATTATTGTGATCGATGACCGATACATGAAGAGGTGATGGGAATGCTTCTCGCTTACTGGTTACCAGTTGCGAGCTTTGGTTGGTGGTTCTTTCACCGAGTCCGGATTCCATCAAGCAAGTGCTGCATACAGGATCTGATTCCAGGTATCGGGAAGGCCGGCGAGGCACCAGTGGCTGCAGTCCATGCCCGAGTGATCTCCACTGTAAGCGGATGGATGCGCGTCCTTTCTGAGCTGGGAGAGCAAGGTTATGTCGAGCAGATAGACCGGCTTCGACATGGCCCCGAGGACGCTGTTGACGATGCCTTGAGCTGGAAGTGGACCGCCTGGGTACGTCGATCCAGCGACCGGTTGCGTCTGTTTGTTACAGTTGTTCGTATTCTGCTCTCCCCAGTCCGCTCCTCTGATTCCATGACCAAGAGAAGAACCCAGTCAGATCAGATGAAGGAGAACAGAGGTGAGTGGTTTGTGATGTTGCAGAGCTTACTGGTAATGGGTTGGGGAGATGCCTTGGAAGAAGACTTTGGTGGCAGCCGGGTCGATGTTGGAGTTCACCCACTTGGCCCACGTCGTCAGCCCCTTGTTGAAGGCCACCAATCGATCCATGTCTCTGTACACCTGATCTCCATCCTGTACGTAGTCCCATCTGCGCCAGCCCACAAGATTGCTGTGGTTAGACGGAGAGGAGTGGAGAGGTTTTGCATTGTGGTATCAACAAGGACAGAGACAGAGACAGAGACGGAGACGGAGACAGGGCGGATCTCACACGGTTGGCTACTTCCCTTGTGAGTCCACCAATGCCAAGTGTTGAAGACCAAGACGTCGACGCCCAGCCACGCGGAACCGGACTGGATGGAGTCAAGCTTGAGGACGCGTCCGATGGGTTCGCTCACTATGTCCACCAGATAGGTGGTGTGGTAGAGCATCACCGACACGCCATAGTCCTGCAAGCAACATGGCATCGCGTTAGCTGTGGCCGAGCTCATCTCCTCCTTGTTTCTTCCCGTTCTTGTGCCCGGTTCGCTGAGTAGCATCCAAGATGAATTCCGTCGGATTAGGTAAGCAACACACTGCAGAGAGGTTTAGTCTGAGGAATTTCTAATATCATTTGTTTTAGGTGGTCCGGCAGAGGCGCTGTTAGGAATGAGAGTCCGTGACACAGGAGGGAGGGGCCGGGGGAGGCCCTCACATGGTGCATGTTTTGTTGTTGCATGGCCTGACCATTGACAGTCACATGACCTCTTTCTGGGTAATCCCAAGGAGGAAAATGTTCTCGGGCACCCAACTTTATTCCATGGATAACACCAAGAATCTTTTGGTACCGAATTGCACGAGGAAAACAAAAGGAAAGTTTCAGAAAGGGGGAAGAAGTTGGGCAAAGACGGCAAGCAAACGGAAGGAAGAAGAGAAAGGAAGAGTTTTTACACCTCGACCTCTTCTTGTCTTGCTCTCATCGAATCATCACCCTCAACGAAACACAACATGTGAGTTCTTATCTTTCGAGTTCATATTTCCGAATCTAACGTATTGTATTGACAGGATTGTGGGAGAGTCGTGTGTAGGTCTATTGAGACACTGAACCCGTGACCGCAGCATGTTGGGAGCCATCTGAAACTTACTGTAAAGTCTATTTATTTGATGCATTGCATAAAAGAATAATATAGCCTTTGTAACCTTGTTGAAGATGACAGAATAAAAAACACTTTTAAAGAAGAGCTAATCGAAGAAATCGACGGGGGTGGGCGGCGGTGTTTGGCCGTTGGCCATCATCGCTACATGAGCTCAGGACAGGTGCAATGGGGAGAAGATAGACTGGAGATGGGCAGTGCGGTGAACTGCTCTGCTGTCTTCCATGATTAGCGTTTGCTGCTACTTGGCCATTAAACAAATGAGAAATTGGGCACGACATGTGGTGGTGGTTGTGACGTTTGATACGTCCATGTCCGCAAACAAAAAGAACAGACAAAAGCCATCTGAGGAGGGCGACCAAAATGAAAACTGTGGGTGCTCGTGTCATGATTGGTGTCTTGTGGAATTCAGGGAACGAAGGATACGAGGGATGGAAGACGAAGAAGAAGAAGAAGAAGAAGATGATGATGAGCACCTCAAATGTTATGGTGGACAGAGGGGTCTTCCTGGTGTAGGTTGTCTTGGCGTTGGGCACGGCGGCACGAAGCATGCAGCCGAGCGACTCCCACTGGTTGAGGCTGATGGAATCGCCCACGAACATTATCTTCTTGCCTTTCAGCCTCCCCAGCATATCCTGCCCATTGAACCTTCACAACAGAACACCCATTCGCTTCAGAGTCTTAACATTAGAGACGAACTCTGTCGATGCAAGCGACGGCCGAAACACGAGAGAGGAGGCGACCTCGGGAGTTCGCAGGCGTCGGGCTTCCACCGGTACTTGAGGTACTCCTTGTCCGGCCGGCCGTAGCGCTGGCAGTCGAACTCTGCCTCCAGGAAAGGGCAGGTGGAGGAGTCGTAGAGCGGGTAGGAGTCGTCGTAGACCCAGCTCCCCTGGAACATGTTGCAGCTGATACCGTTCGCTCGCTCCCTCCTCCTGGCCGACGTGCCATTGCCGCGGTGGTGCTTGTGACGGAAGCTCTCCGTCGTCATGCCATGCAAGGAGGCAATCAGAACCGAGAGCAACGCGCAGCGGAGCCCAAAGCTCCATTGAGTTTTGGATCCCATCACAAACAGGAGGAAGAAGACGAAATGATGAGAGGGAGGGAGAGGTGAGGCTTTAAGTACGTCTGTCTATGGAGCTTTTATAAATAAATAAATATATATATATATATATATGTATATATATATATATGTATATATATATATATGTATATATATATATATGTATATATATATATATGTATATATATATATATGTATATATATATATATGTATATATATATATATGTATATATATATATATGTATATATATATATATATGTATATATATATATATATGTATATATATATATGTATATATATATATGTATGTATATGTATATATATATATACATATATATATATGCGTGTGTCCGTATATGAAGCCAATGTAAGAAAGGATAGAAGTCGAACATATGAAAATGCAGCATAGTATTTGCCTCCCGATGAACACTATAGTGATTATTGATGCAGTGAAAGGGTAGGGGAATCGAAGGAGAATAATCAACTGATGTGACGCTTGGCACAAGAATCTTGATGAGTATTACATCCACGTCAATCTCTTTCATCTCTTGCCTTATTGCTAGTGTCGGCAGACGTGTTCTTACCGTCACTTTTAGCCGTATCTTTTGCATGCCACCAGCTGCTTCCTGATTGATGATCGATGGAGAAGACGAAATTTGATCCAAACGCAAGAAACAGTGAGTGACTTCATTGAGAAAACACATCTCTTTTTTCTTTCTTTTTGAGAAGAGAGTGAAGGCTATTATTATTCCACGTCCAATGATGTTGCTTGTTGACTATTATTAATGGCTTCCACTCTGCATTAAGATTTCATAAAGCCTTACTCATGCACCGGAAAGGTTGTTCTTTAATCACCTGGAAAGCCTGAGGACCAGCGGAATAACAAGTGGTTTTGGCTGAGTTAAGAGCATTAACTTTGACTTCTTTCCAACTTTTGATGTCCCGTGGAGAAGGACGGGATAATGGACTCGCCTATATTTTGCAGTGAGCACTTGGGGCATCCACCTCTATCCAAGTCAGATCTTTCTGAGGCAGCACAGTTTGGTGCTTCACCAACCATGCGCAATTTTCTCATCTTTCTGCATCCACCCCAGTTTGGTGCTTCGCCAACTATGCGTAATTGGTAGCCTGGTACCACGCTTGGGCATGTCACCATCGCACCGTGCCACCATAGATATCTTTAGTCGCCACGCTATTCTTTGCTTGCTTCCTTCCTTGCGTTTCACCTCTTCGGACCTTTAATGATTCAAGCTCAACAATGGCTGGGAAATCTAACCTACCCCAAGTTTATTGTGCACGGTGTTTGATGCCCAAGATTCACAGTTCCTGAATCTTTCTTGTATGCTATACGTCTTCGAGAGTTCGATGGTAGATTCTCCTGGCTAGTTAATAACTCGAGAATGCAGCGAGTCAATCACGGGGGCAGATGTCATCACCATGCGGCCGGGTCAAATCAGTGGAACGAGATTTGCTGCGAAATGGGGCCTTGTCGCACTCTGTAGTTCTTCTACCTTGGAACACATCATGTGTCTAACGCCTGCACGTCCTAATCTTTCTTCTTTTCTACTCACATGTATCGAGCTCTTCTCTTCATCTTTATCCCCACCAGGTGACTAAATGGTTATGCAAAATCGACCCATGGAAATTTGGAAGAGACTAGACCACCCTGTGTTCTCACAGTTCTTGCATTCATGATCGATCATGTCTGAATAAGACTTGCGACCTTCCACGTTCGGTATTAAACTCATACGAACGATTGCCTGTCATGATAATGATGCAGCACCAGCTCTCTCTCTCTCTCTCGGGTGTTCTGCTGCTGTGTCTTCGAAAGCCCTCTTAGAATCCATTTGAATGTTCGGTAAGAATGCCCTGTAGATCGAATAATTGTGAGTGACGAAGCTTCAACGCTCGTTTTTTGGCCAAAAAAAATTGCTCCTTTGAGGTGCAGAGCCTTTCGTTGCGGGGTCGTTGTTTGCTTGTGTGTGTTTATTTGCGATGCTGCTCATCATGGCACGAGATGAAAGAATGCGACGACAACAGTGACCCCAACGCAGTCATGGATCGAATTGGAGTAGGCTGAGTGAGCTGGCTGTGGCGCACCGAATCCTCCCCTCCCCTCCCCACCCCACCCACCGTGCTGCGTGCATGAGATGGAAGAAGATCAACAGGCCACTTGTGTGGGTGGCAAGGTTAGATGCTGGTTGTTGTCGTGCTGGGCATGCAAGTGGTGCCGTATCCGGTGGGTGGAGTAGCGTCTGGAATCATGCTGGTTTCAACTGGCACGGGCTTATGGATGGGTGATGACAGCCATTGGTGGCAGAAAGGGAGCAGTTGTAGGAGACGGCAATCAATGGCTTTTGGACCCTGCTTCGATTGAGCCGCGTAGGGCCGCGAGCGACGAGGAGGCGAAGGTGACGGCGGAGCCCACGCGGCGTCCGAGAGAAGCAAGCCTTTCGGCCGCAACGTTCATCGGTAGGAAACGAAGGATGAGGACTAGGGATGGAGTTCAAATACTACGGCTAAAGGCCCACTGAGCCCAAGTAAAGCATTGCCTACTACTCCTGTCAGACATGTAAACGAAACCTCAACTTGATCTCAGCTCGGCTGATTAGCATCTCCAAGTATTTTGCTTCTATTCTGGCAAACATACGATGGATTGATGAAGTTATACTTCTCCGGCACTAGTCATATATAATTCATCGAAGATTGGAGATCTGAGCTTTTGAGGGTGGCGACACTCCATCATATACAACCAGAATGTCACCGTGGGAAATTATTTCTTTCAGTTTATCATCCTCCAGCATGCATGTCAACAACTGTGTGTGAGCGTTTGCGCCGGTGCTCATGTAGCTGCAACCCAAGAAGAGAGACGAGTGCAGGTTTCTTGGACCAACCTGCGTCATCCGCAACGCACGGGAAAACGCCAACCACCATGCTCCAAAAACAGAGGATAAGGGCATTAGAATCTCTTATCAACAGTTGACTTAAGATTTAGATTTGGAAGCTTGAGTTGACCACATCGTCAGTAAGGCAAGCTCTTGGAGCTGGAGGTGGCAGCCAAACTCTCGAAGCAAGAAAAATCCTCGGATGCACGAGCTCTCCTTATGATGGCTTGCATGTTCTTGTCAAGACTCTGCTTCACCATCGTATTCACAGCCCTTTTGCCCTCTCTTATCTGCTGCCTACCATCTGAGAGGTGATCTGGTCGAGGCCCAGAATGGCCTCCGGTTCTTGCACGCCCCTCCTCTTTGAACCACTGCAACATCTTGATCGCTCTCTTCCGTGCGAGGGGACTCCCCATCAGCGCCACTTCCAGAAGCAGAGGCACTATCCCCAGCTCCGCCATCTTCTTCCTCTGGACCTTGCTCCGGTGCGCAAGGGCCATCAGTACGTAGGCGGCGAGCTCTTGGCATTTGGGCTCCTCCTCCCACGCCATGATCTCCATCAGAGCTTCTGGGACCATCGCGTCCTCCTCCACTGCTTTCTTCCCCGTTTCGCACAGCATCAAGTTACCGAGAGTCGCCAAGGCGCCCTCCGCCACGCTTCTCATCTTCTGCGACGACTTGAGCAGAACAGGCACCGCGCCACCGGAAACGACGGCTCTAATGTTGTCGAGCTTGGTGGAGAGGTTGTATAGCGCGGCCACGCACGTTAGCTTCATCTCTTCGGACGTTTCGGTGGCGTCCAGGATTCGGATGAGGCAAGGCAACATGGGGCTGGGGTTGATCGGGAAAGTTGTTTTTGCGAGGAAGGAGAGGGATAAGAGGAGGGCTGTCAAGTGCTGGTTCTTCGGAAGGTCCTCGGTGTTCATGAGCTGCGGCAATCGGAGCAGGAGACCTGCCTCCACGGTGAGCGCCTTGTTCCTGGAACATGCAGGATATGGATCAAGATCGATGATAAACAAGTGACGGACCGAATGCTGTGAATGTTATGAGCAGCCCAAGCTGCAAGATATCCGTCGAGACCTTCCAAAACTGGTCAACGGAATAGTTCGGTAAGATGCGCAGAGGTGCAGCTTTGACTTGCAGCGGACAGATAAGGGAAGCCTCGTGACTAAGACAGGTCAGCGTTGACAAAAAAAGTAGAAAAGCGACAAAATTGGGACCCACTTGGGGTTGACAATTGCGGGTTCAAAACGGATGCCGGCTTCTGCTCCTGCACCTACCTACGGGACCACGACATAAGCGACGAAGATAATGGCGAACATTTACTCCCCGACTTCGGTTACGAACGTATTACGTTGACATAAGAAAACGTTTATTTTCTTTAAATCTGCACTTAAAAGGAATCTGTCGGTGTGAGTAACGCAAAGTAGACATCAACAGTGCGAGAGTGGTCGTCGTAGTCATGCAACGCAAAGCAAAGCAAAGCAGCTCTGGTGAAGCATTAACGCTGGAAGAAACAGGATCAGAGACGGAGAGTCTGCAACATGAAAACAGAGGAGGACATCTAATACATATCCTCTGCCTCTTCCTAATTGTTCCTGTTGCTCGGATCAATACTCGTAATCAAATCGGGTTCTATTCGATCATTAGCTAATTCGACCTAATCATGAGGAAGAACTGCTGAGAAGGATAATTCATGGTGGGAATCGATACTTGGTGGCGGACTCTTACACGAGCGAAGCAAGAAAGTATTAGCGGAGGCGAAGCAGAGTACTGGCGTCTAAGACTTGGCGATGGTGGGGTGGAATCTATCATTATTAATCGGGCCTCCATCTCTGATGGGTAGTTCTTTCGTCGAACAACATAACAATTCCAAGAACACAAGAAACAAGGAATATAATAGGTGTTCGTGTGCTACTCACTTGAAAGTGCCGTGGGCTAGTTCGATGAGCGTTTCGACTACAAGCTGCCGGCAACGATCGTCCTGCGCCTGGAGGAGCATGGAAACCAACGGCGGTATGACCCCGAGTGCCGCCAACAAGCGCTTCCTACGGGGATCGCTCGCTGCCAACCTCTTGATCTCCGCAACCGCCGTCACCTTCACGTCGTCGCACTCTCCAAAGTGCAGCTGCTTCACCGCCCTTTGCATGGCCACCACCCCATCCTTACCCCCTTCCATCGCTGCCCTCAAAAGCTGGTATGAGCGGAGGCAGACGGGGGGGGCCTTGGCCTTGTCGGAATTGGTTGCTAAAGAGGAGCAGGCGGTGGAGCAAGCAAGTCAAAGATGCGAGCCAAGAAGCGAAGCGGCAGAAACGTCGTCTTCTTATCGTCGTTTCCGTCGAAGGAATGAGGCGCGCCAAACCCAATATACCGATCTACGGTTCGTCACAGCTTTTCCAAATCTAAGATGGATATACGGTAGCTAGCAAAAGACTAAACCAAAAGGAGACGAGAGATGATAGTCTGGCAAGGGGGAAGAAGCAATGGCGATAACGAGGAAGACAAAGGAGAAAGAACAGGTTGCCGAACATGTTGACTCTGGCAGGCACCGAGTATATTTATCGAGCGATCGATTGGTGAGGCTGTACGCACCGGCAAATATTTGTCATGTTAGGCTACCAAACAGAGGTGCATTGTGGGGTTGGATTTGGGTGCTTGGACATCGGAACACGATGGTCGTCGCGTGGGCGATCACCACCATAACAACACGCACCAAGAGATGGAGATTCCTCTCGTTAACTCACGTGTTGGGCGAACACCGCTGCTTTCGTTGAACTCACAAAAGCTTTCTTTTTCCTCTCTCTCTCTCTCTCTCTCTCTCTCTCTCTCATCAATCATCATCGACATCGGTCGTCCATCGATAATACAAACATTAATGTCGTTGTTCGTCCATGACACGTACTCGGAAGAAGACGCCAACGCGAAGAACAGCATCAGAAGGCGGGGATCAAATGGGGTCCTAATGGCGCACCATGGAACATCGTTTCGTTGCCACCCTCCCTCGGATTCCATTTGATCTACGGCGGCATACCTAATATAACACGAGATCCATCAGCACATCATTAGCCGCCGCCCCCTCCCCACTGCATCGATGGACGGTCCATTTAGAAATCCTCAGTCCGGCCTTGACGAAGCTCGCGATTCAGAACCACGAGTTGGGCCACCGCATGGGCATCACTTTCATCGATCGGATAACGCTCGATGACCGCCGAAGCATTATTGGTGTGGCCCAAATCCACCATGGACACGGCTCGCAGATCAGCATCCATTCGAGTGTTGGGCACCACATAGGAAAGTTGTGAATCCATGACTTCCGATTTGGGTTCCACGTCAACTCACTTAGTCCCGTGATGCACGTTCCGAAATGGTACAAAGAAGAGCTCTCGATTGCATCGGAAAAAACAAAAAAAGATTTCTCTTTTTTTTATTTTCTTTTGTTCAATCATCGGCAAATTGTATTTATCTTCTTTTGTTTTTTGGGAGGGGGGGACATTTAGACTAGTTTTAAACTAGAATCTATCTGTATCTCTGTTTGAAGTTTTTGGAGAAGTGAGATATCAAATCTTTGATAATTAATCTAGTACTAATAGTCATCCTTTACACCGCGGTAGAGCGAGCTGGTACGGCTTAGTTCAGTCCCGGGTGGTGCGTAGATCATCGACGTCGACGTTCGGTCGGCGAGGACTGTAGTATGACGGGGCGGGGTTTGGGCTCTGTATCCCAAGCTGAAAGATCGCTTGGGATTGCAACTGGGGGGACATGTCGACGGCACACACTTCTGATGCTAAAAAGCTTGACAAATAACGGAATGTCTGTATCACACTACCCAGGAAGTTTAATCCATCGTACTATCATTGCCCCCCAAGATGATACTAAGGATATCAATATTGGATTGATGTAAAGAATGGTTTACAAGCGAGATACGTAGGGCAAGAGCAGATCGTTACTATTGTTGCGATTGCTGTTGCTGTGAGGGCACAGGCGTTCCCTTCGTTTTCCTTAAGTCCGTCCTTCGTTCTTCTTAAATCCATCAACTGTTGACAGATCAGCGAAGGATATCGTGGTGAGGCCGTGGAGCCTCTTAGGAATGTGGCTGTAGTGGCATTGGTCGCTGGCCGAAGACAAGGGCGAGCTTCGCTTTTCTCAACGACCTTGGTCGTTGGCCAAAGGCAAGAGCAATCGGCAGTTTCGCTCTTCTCACTGCTCATACGTCTCTACTCCTCTTTGCCTTGGTCTTCTTATGTCGTTTTTGCCCGACACGTCTCTACTCCATGGAGCTGCCAACGAACAGAGCGCCCAGTCCTGGCCGCCGGAGACGCCGATACCACATCCAAACCAGGTCTTTATCGTACCACCTCTCGACCAGCGCACACAACTTTCAACCGCGCCACTACGGCTTCCCCAGGACTAGTTACAGGTGCATCTTAAGGAACGTGAGCTCCTGGCGGTCGTCGGCCCGAGCGGCGCTGGAAAGACCACACGGCTGTCTCGTGCCAATGAAAACATACCCAGCTACTGGATCTTCATGCACCACCCGACCTCGATCGAGTATCCTTTCGAGGCTTTGGTTCTGAACGAGTTCGGCGGGCAAGGGGATGTGCTCTTGATGGAGGGATGCTCCTGAGGCGGCCGGGTGTAGAGGAGTTCCAAAGGTGGAGTCATGTAGGGATGATGCTTTCGTTCGTGTGTGGGGTACAGGATCCTCTGCTTCCTTGTTCTCTGGTGTAGATGTTACAGGTTGAGAAGATAGCCTCTTCCTCCTCCTCTCGGCTTCTGCTTCTTTTGGCAATGGGTCGAACTATGGAACGGAGCTCTGATCGCAAAATAACATCTTTACGGGGCGTGTTTCTGTGAAATTTAATTAACTCCAGGGGTGTAATTATAAAAACGAGTGTCAGGTATATTTGAAGAGGGCGTTGGAAGAAAACCCCAAGTCGCTGGCTGTTGCGCTTTCTCTGTTTCTTTCCATCTATGGCGGCGGCTCAACCCTTCGCCCCTTCCGCCTCACTCTCCACGGCCTTGAAGCCGGCGGCACCAAGAACTTTAGGTTTTGGGTCTTCCTTCTCGTTCGCCAAGTCCCCTAGCCATCTCCTCCGCCGGATACACACTCATGCCGCGCCCGGTGGTCGAGTAGGCGGCGCTGCCCTTGCAGCTCGGATGGTCTCTTCCCTGCCTTCCATCGGTGGGTCTGTCACCTCTCTCGACTTCGAGAGCTCGGTGTTCAAGAAAGAGAAGGTCAACCTTGCCGGCCACGATGAGGTCTTTCACCCGTATCCACCCCGATTTCATTTTCCTTTCTCGCCCCGGTCTCTTCATACTTTTGTTCCTTTTTTCGGGTGGATGGGGGCTTTGACCTTCTTTTGGGCTCTTGTGTTGCTTACAGTATATTGTTAGAGGTGGAAGAGATCTGTTCCATTTGTTGCCGGACGCGTTCAAGGGGATCAGGCAAATTGGTGTGATCGGATGGGGGTCTCAGGTGCAATAGCCCTATTTTGGCACCACCTTTTTTCTTTCGTAGATGCAAAGACGTGTTCTTCCCTATGTCTCCTTCCTTTCAGTTTCACTAGTCCCCCCGTGTTCACCTCATGGTTCACTCGTTTGTGTATCTAACACCAAGGTCTTTCTTGTTCCGTAGGGTCCAGCCCAGGCACAGAATTTGAGGGATTCACTTGCCGCGGCGAATTCAGATATCGTGGTCAAGGTGATGCTGCTTTTAAGTTTCATTTTTCTTTTCGTGTTTATCATTGCTTTTGAGGTGAGATCTTTCATGGTCACCTTGGAAGATCCAACTTATACGTACCCTTATGTACTGCCTATATAAATATGATGTGTTTGTTCAAGATGTTAGAGTTTACGTATCCAAAACACTTAATGAACTACCGACAAGATAATGAGGATGTCTATTAAAACTCTGTGGCGGTTGACTTTTAGAAATTTTGGCTTTCTAATTTTGATTTTTCACCTGCAAAAAAGTATAAAATGAGGACTCCAAAAAATGACTTCCCTTTATATATTATAAACCTACTATCAGCTTCCTGTCATCTTTGCCTAAAAATGGTTTCCTTAGTCATTTAGTAAGATTTGTTGTGCTGATCTGTTCACGTCGTATTTTTAGTTGTATGGAACCTTTTATCTTCTCCTGGCTTTTTAACCTGCATGATTGTTTTGAAACCCCAACATCGACAAGGTTGCCATGTGGGATGACAGACGACAGATTAAATGTTTTCTCTTCCAGCAGATTCCGTTTACATGGTTCTTTGATCTATTGGTCTGTTCGATGTTTTATTCCCCTCAATTATATATTTATTGGATCATCAATATCTCTTCTGTTCTGTACAAGTTGCTCTTTTTCTGTATACCAGCTGTTGTACAACTAAGAAACTGTGGCGTTGAACCTATCCTTCAATTATTCTAGTGTTCTGTGCTTGTGTATCCTTAAGCATTGTGATTTGCACACCTGCAGATTGGCCTAAGAAAAGGTTCTCGATCTTTTGATGAAGCACGCGCTGCTGGATTCACTGAAGAAAATGGAACTTTGGGTGATATCTGGGAAACAGTTTCTGGCAGTGATCTTTTATTGTTGTTGATTTCCGATGCTGCACAGGTTAGCTGTTGAACATATAGAATCTGCAGTCAAGAGGATTCAATTTGTGTGCTGGTTTGCATGGTCTGGCAGATTTCCAACTCATATAGCTTGAAAACTTCATTATAATGATCATGGAAATATGTAAACAAATAACGCTTACAAAACATCGGGAAAATAGCCCTATCAAACTTGTAACAAAAGAGGTTTCTTTGAGACATTAAACGACACAGTAGTTAATTGAAAGTTGATCTCCATTATTTGCATTATCTGCATTTTGTCTTTAAGTATTTGGTTTCGATTTAATGTTGACCAGCATGCTTATTTTATTTTGCCAGTTTCCTTAGTGTTAATATCAATACGAGCTTTTGTAGGTCAGCGTGTTGGCAAAATGTCTTGCTAATTTACCATAAGTTAACAACACCATTTTGCATGTTAATACTCCAGGCGGACAACTATGAGAAGGTATTCTCTCACATGAAGCCAAACAGCATCCTGGGCCTCTCCCATGGCTTTCTTCTTGGACATTTGCAAACACTTGGTCTTGATTTTCCCAAAAACATTAGTGTGATTGCTGTATGCCCCAAGGGAATGGGTCCTTCTGTTAGAAGGTTGTATGTCCAAGGGAAAGAAATAAATGGTGCAGGAATCAATTCTAGTTTTGGTGTACACCAGGTACCTTCATGACCTAGAAGTTTGTTTCATGAACTAATACCTGCAATGTTGATACACAGTTGCTTTCTATGTCAACAGGACATTGATGGCAGGGCTGCAGATGTTGCTCTGGGATGGTCGGTCGCTCTAGGATCACCTTTCACCTTTGCTACCACATTGGAGCAGGAATATAAGAGTGACATTTTTGGAGAGCGCGGTTAGTCTGTTTGCCTGGTACAGTGTTGCTTTTCAACTTCGGTCAGTTGTATAATTTAGTTTGATTGGTTGCAGGTATTTTACTCGGCGCTGTGCATGGAATTGTGGAGTCATTGTTCAGAAGATACACTGAGAACGGAATGAGCGAAGAACTGGCTTACAAAAACACCGTAGAGTGTATCACGGGGATCATATCAAAGACCATTTCAACAAAGGTAAATGTATCTGTTTTGTGTTTCTTATTCAAGGGATCTTACTCATACAACTGAATTCCAGGGTATGCTTGCTGTGTACGATGCTCTGTCTGAAGAGGGGAAGAAAGAATTTAATGCTGCATATAGTGCATCATACTACCCTTGCATGGATATATTATACGAGTGCTATGAGGATGTTGCATGTGGCAGTGAAATTCGCAGTGTCGTTCTAGCTGGACGACGCTTCTACGTAAGCTCTTAAGCATGGTCTATGCAAATATTATGCTTATTTTCTTTTTCCGACATGATGTGAAAATGACATGAATGTTGTGCTTATTTTCTGTGTCAGGAAAAGGAGGGTCTTCCTGCTTTCCCAATGGGTAAAATCGATCAAACACGTATGTGGAAAGTTGGTGAGAAAGTTCGTGCCGTTCGTCCTGAAGGTGATTTGGGGCCTCTGCATCCGTTTACTGCAGGCGTTTATGTAGCTTTGATGATGGCACAGGTATAACATATTGTATTGTTCTTTGTTTGAATCTCGTACATGTTGCTTAAATTCTGTTCATGTTCCTTGACACCCTTGATGGCATGAACTATGTGCAGATCGAGGTCCTAAGGAAGAAGGGACACTCCTATTCGGAGATCATCAACGAGAGTGTCATAGAGTCTGTTGATTCACTGAACCCTTTCATGCATGCTCGTGGGGTGTCATTTATGGTGGATAACTGTTCCACGACTGCACGTCTGGGATCAAGGAAATGGGCTCCACGGTTTGATTACATCCTCACGCAGCAGGCTTTTGTTGGTGTCGATAAAAAGAGCCCCATTAATCAAGACCTCCTCAGCAACTTCTTGTCTGATCCAGTTCATGGTGCAATCGAGGTTTGTGCACGGTTGAGGCCAACTGTTGACATCTCAGTTCCACCCGACGCGGATTTCGTCCGCCCGGAACTGCGGCAAAGTAGCAATTGAGATGTGATTAGTTTTGATACTCGGACCAACAAGTGTGTGTTTGTTTGAGAGGTTAAACTCAAGGAAAGCTTCCTAAAGATGCAGTTCCATCAAGCCTCCGGAGAAATTAGGCTGCCGATTATGTAGCTGGTAGTGAAGCGTTGTGGCGTTTGTTTGTAGTTTTGCACGTTGAATAATATGGTGCTCCACTGAGCATCGTTCGTGTTGTTTTCGTCTTCGTCGTCCGGCAGTAAATTGGTGATTATGTACCCTACTAAGACAATATTGTTCTCTTTTTTAGATCTTTTTGACGGAATGGAATTTTTATTGGTTGACAGCAGCCGATTGCTTATTCTGAAAGTTGAAGCTTAAAAAGTGCTTTAGCTGTAGTTAAATGTGGTTTGGTGGCAAAGATGTCGATCGCAAATGACACATGGAAATATTTGGCAGCAGTAGCAAACCAAAAAGAGGAGCATCGGATATGGACAGAGAGAGAGTAGGGAACGAGAAGAAAACCAAATCCATGCCCGCAAACACAAACAGCCACTGTGGAACCCGAGCATCCCTTGGCGTGTGACCCGAAGCCACAAAGAAGTATTGGATCACGAGCGTGCGGTCATAGAACGAATGAGGGACTTTGATGGACTCAAAAGACCCACTCATGTGCCTTCAATTCTAACTCCATCATCTATTTTCCTACTCGATTCGATGCTTTGAAGCTGTGAGACCGACCGGATGGAGGATATCGTCCGTGTGAGGCCGAAAGAACACCGGCACACTTGACCCATGGTGGATCTCAGACATTCTGCGTCATCTTAGTTGCAGGAGATGACGCCTGTGTTCATGTCCTTCACCAGCCATTCAAATCACTCGAAACCTACTCCCCTACCGACTTCACTGTTGCTCGGCATCGGATAACATATTAACATCACACAAAGAGGGGTCTGCGTGCCCATCACAAGGGTAGCACCGGCCTTATTGATTGCTTGCTTGCGGTCATCCTCTCGTCAGGCTCGGAGGCGAAGACACCGACCCCAGTACTTACAGCAGCATGTAAGACAAACGGCGTCCGAGTCGGATCCACGAGTGCTGTCGGAGACCGACAACACATGATCACAGCTATCCATCTCATCATCACCATTCTAGGATTCTCCATACGCATGTGACCTCACCGAACGTTTTACGTTCACCCGCTGATCTCCCCCATCATCATTCATGTGAAGACAGAACAGTAGCGAGCTTCGTAGTCAACTCCATTAACAGTAGCGCCCGGCACCGCCACTAGAGTGCCTGTAGCAGGTATCGTCGATAGGTCCTCGACGTGGAGCTGACATTCGCTTCACGAGCGACGTACGTTAGACATTGATGTAGCGTCTTCCACGGTTGGCGGTCCTTGGGAATTCCTCGGTTTAGGTGATACCAACCCTCCCAATGCAGATGGGCCTAACCTTCTCCTTCATTTGAATTCCGAAGCTGATGAGCTATGTCCGACGCAGGCACCATTAATACTTGGGACGGTGACTCCTCTCCGAGGCAGACGATCGAGACAGCACTAGGAAATGCACGTGTGCTGACTCGGCGATGAGGTGATCCACTGTCAGATTTAGATAAATCGTACGTGGTGCAAGCAGTTTGACCGGTGATGAGTTCAGGAAGCAGGTGCTCCTGCACTTGCTTTGCGGTACAAAGATTACGAAAGGAAGCTGGACTAGTAGACGCATGTAGTTCGATCTCCCATGGCTCGACGGTAAAGAGTTTGATTTAAAAAGTCAACGAGACCATGTAGTTCGATCCGTGTCATGGACTATTTTGGCTTCTGTTTCTTAGGAGAGAGAACCAGCCGACGCGTACGTGTAAGTCTCTCGCTGTTCCGTGTACGGTCGAGCTGTCGGCAGACTGCGGCCTATCAAGTGTCGATCTCGTGGGTGCTGGAACGGAACAGGGAACAGCGTTTGGGACAGGAAGCCGGCGTCTTCGGTCTTCCCGTGCCGGAGTTGACCTCGAGCGACTCCAGGTGTGCCACGTGATCGGGGATAAGGTGGTGGTGGTAGTACGTGGCGCATAGTTGGAACCGGGCCCAACTGCTATCACGTATCAAACACGTGCTCCGTGGAAGTCACGTTACGGTGGGGTCCGTCCCCAATCCGACGACGTCAGGTTCCTAGGTTCCCGGCACAGACTGCTATTATTTTTGCCTCCAATAATATGGGGTGTGGGGGGGGTAAAACCAATTTATATTTATATTATTTTTCTGAAAGAAACCATTACAACGAGGAACATTGATTCGACCGATCTACTGCGATCTGAGCCGAGACAGTGATGATGATGATGATGATGTTTTTGAAAACTTCAAGCTTACCTTTGAAAATTGGTTTGATGATGCATCAAATCAAATCACATCACATCACATCACAAGACTTTTGTCCCACGGAGTGATTCACTCGCCCTGCAGATAGATGACGACCGATTGGAATGGGTTTGGATCCCTGAATCGGTGTGTGGAAGGGAAGACTCTCCTTTAACTCCTAACAGATGTACGGTGGACGATTGCATCTTTTCCATTCTATAGGTAAAAAGAAAAAAGAAAAAGATATATATAAAGAGTTCATCTCTGCGGGCGGGCTGCTCATGCAAGCATCCATAAACAAGCGTCAACAAGTCTGAAGCAGATTTAAGAGAAATACGTGGAACATGATTTCGTATGCCTCGTGGCATGCAATATACATGTAGCAAAGTCCAGTTTGGCTTTTGCATCCCGAGTTGATGCGTCTTTCAAATCCGCTTACCGACCTTTGCAAAGAATCTTGAGATGTCGGGTGACTCATTCAAGAACGAATTAATCCATGTCCTGACCCACCCTGATTTGATATGATTAACAAATGGCATTTTTTATTTTATGTATTTTTGAATCTTTTTTATCTTACTTTTAACCGATCCATCTTGTCCACCCCATTCTCCATCCAGCCATCCATCCTAGTTTGTAGGTCACCCATATGAAACCTACTCTTTATTTTCTCGCCTACTCTCTTATTGTGACAGAATCAACACCTACTCTTCCCTACACGCCCTTTTCAAGAACTGGACAACGTCGCATCTTTAGCAGCAGCGTAGAAATTGTGGTGTGGTGGGGGTGGATGGTGTTTGGGGGGTTTATTTATATACGTGCACATAAAATACGTACAAACCTCCGTACTTGTCACCCAGACACCAAACGTCTTATAACGACCATCGTATCACATCGAGGACTAACGCTGAAGAGGAAGGAAGACGAGCAACGGTGGGCACACTATCCAAACCACATTGGAACGACCGTTACTACCGTTTCTTCAAGCGCACACCGCCACCAACGGCTGCATTCCGCATTCCCCGCTGGTGACACAGCACGCGTCCTCGTCTGCAATCCCAACGACGGACGACCGCCCGCCGTGTGCGGATCCTATCCCGCTGTCGCGACCCAACTTCGTAGTCCACGACAACAAGAAACTAATCGCGATTAGATTTTAACCCCATCCGGTAAACAAAACATCGAGGTTGCAGCTCTAACTTTGTCCGGTCGAGTCATCAAGTTAGACGATAAGAAGCGAGATTAATGTATGCGTATGTCATGCCAAATCAAAGAAAATGGTAAAATTAGGTGGGGAATGCACGAACGAACGATCGAGTCAAAGGAAACAATGGGAGATGTGATGTCCATTTTCCGGATACATGATGTTGGTTGGGGAGTTTGAGGTGACCTTCGAATGGATTTTATATGATGAGACGATTAACGTGCTAACCACTCGACAATCGCTTGACGGGGAAACACGTCATATTTCTTCGATCTAATACTATTTCGGATAGGTGGGGGTGGGGGGATACTTGTGAAGGGAAATATCTCTCCGTCAACGAAGACGATGATGATGATACTGCTGCTTCCATCAATAGTTGAAAGGGCTGCTTCAATCCGAGGACTTGGAATTCATTAAATCGGATCAGTGGTGATTCCATGTAGCAGCACGATTTTTGTGATATGATTTGTATGAACATGTCACAGTTATAAATAAAGCTTCGTCTAATCTGAACTCATGCGACTCAAAAAGTGGAGGAGCCACATGATTTGAAGGAGCGCTCACTACACATGATTTGATGTAACCCTCAAAGATGCAACGTAAAAGTGGAGATGGGATTCTCCTAAAGCCTACAAAGATGCGGCCATGTCTAAAGTTTCAAGCTGTTGGCTCTCCTCGGCGGTACTTGATCAAATCAAGAAACATTTTTGACTTTCTACTCTCACCCACCTATAGCAAAGCATTCCATTTGGCTTTCTTCAGTCCGATGATGATGGCATCAGCCTTGTGCCTGCGCAGACAAGTCATCAAAAAGAGTGTAAGAGAACAAGTCATATCTCAGGCAGATAACCCTATCCACAACCCAAAGTCTAGTACGAGTTTGAAGGAAAGAACGTGGAGTGCGACGTCACCTAATCCTGATGGTGGTCCAAATCCATGACTCCCTTGTCACGCCGACAGCCGCCGGGTTTGGATATTATCTTCTGTGCAAGTGCAAGCTGGGAATATTCTTTTCCCTCTCTCCCTTCAATTCTATCGACCAACCACCGATGTGAGATTCCATCACACGTTCCATCGTCACCGGCTGCTGCCATCACGAAATATCGATGCATTCTCGTTTTCCTCTTGTTTCAGTCGTTGTTCAAACAAGAAGAAGAAGAAGAAGAAGAAGAAGAAGAAGAAGACGGTATCCGAGAGCGAACATGAGTCACATGCATGCATGAGTGGATGACAGGGGAGGAGACTAAAAATGATGAACCGGTCAGCTCCACAGTGTCTGCAGCAGCTGATCTGATGCTTCAGCACACGAAGAAGAGTAGCAGGGACTGCTTGCGACTCGCAAGCGGAAATTAAAGGATGTGAGCTGCTGGGCATCAGATGGTCGTTCATGGATACCAAATCCATCGGCCACTCCAAAATCCAAGCTCCGCCCACTCACTGCATTAAACACCGCCAGCATCGTCACGTTCTGTATCGACACAACATTAATTCCTTACTTCTGGCTTTTGCAGTCCCACCAGGTTCTTCCATCGCCCCATCCCACAATAGCCAATAGTCAATATCCAGCTTCTCATCAACACAAGATTGGACCAATTTTTAATCGGAATTTGAATAATAATAATAATAATAATAATAAAAGCTTCTCCTGAGATGAAGAAAAACGTATGAGCAGGTGGATGCCATGGTGAATCGGGTAGAAGACACGGCCCGTGATACAACAAGAGTGGTTCTCATGTGACTTCCCAGGGAAAACAACAAGAGCGGTTCTCATAATAGATGGCATAGCATGTGGTTTACCTCCATCCATCATTCGGCAGATGGACCCCTGACGTCGTTGGCAACCGAGTACAACTCGTGTCGATTAAATCGTGGAGCTGCAAGAGCTACAACGGAGCACTCGTGTCGATTAAATCGTGCTCATTTCTATTTCATCTGGTGCAATCCAACCAAACCAAACAACGAGCAAATCGAGGGAAGAATGCCTGCGCACTCCACTCCCACTCCCTGCCCTGCTGTCTCATGCATCGAGCGAAGCACAATGACACACACGCAATTCATGCGTTGGCGTGATCGTACGTGGAGCCACCCTGCAGTTTTTGTTTACTGGGTAAACTCGGATCGGATGACAAACCATCTATCGATTGGAACCACCGCAGGATGACTGGGCGTCTGTCTGTCTGTCTGTCTTGTCTTTGACGAGAAGCGAGAAATCCACCGCAACATGACGTGGTAGCCGCCCGAGGGCCGAACACTTGGAACAAGGAGCACCCGCCATAGGAGGCGGAGGTCGAGGTCGAGGTCGAGGTCGAGGTCGAGGTCGAGGTCGAGGCCGCCGTGGAAGACGTCAAATCCCACGGGAGATGAAGCCGATACCTTAATCGAAGAAGATAACGTAGTTTAATCCTTAATTAGAGATTTGAACGGCCACAGCACGATTGTGCTCGCTCGCTGTGTCCACACAGGTCTCCCTCATTTTTATTGTTATTGTTACGTTGCCCACCAAACTCGGACGCACCTAATTATCCTTACGTGGGGTCCATCCCCATCACATCACCCGCCAGCATTTCATTAGTAAGCGGCTCGGTCCGATCGATTTCAGGAACCACTCGTCTTCACCTCGATTGAACCCGAACCAAAATGTGCT
This sequence comes from Musa acuminata AAA Group, assembly GCF_036884655.1. NCBI lineage: Eukaryota > Viridiplantae > Streptophyta > Magnoliopsida > Zingiberales > Musaceae > Musa > Musa acuminata. The sequence goes on along the minus strand of NC_088329.1, from coordinate 46,031,996 downwards.
TCGTTCGCTTGCGTGGACGACGCTGCACGCTCACCGACTCTTTTCTACGTCGACCCGAAAGCTTCCAACTTCCACGCAACGACGGTCCACCGGTCTGGGCCCAACGTAACCATCGATGGGCCCCGGCGGGCTGGTTCGGAGAAGGAGGGGGTGCGTAGCAAAATAGCGTGAGACGCGGAGAGGTGCCCTCAAGAAAAGAACAAAAAGAGGGGGTTTTGGCCGACCCGATTTATAAATAACACCACTCCGGCTCTCCAAATCTCCCCAGCTCATTGTTCTTTCGCTCTGAGGCGGCAGCCACGCTTTCGGCGACGCCCGGTTTGTGTGTGTGTGTGTGTGTGTGAGAGACAGAGAGAGAGAGAGAGAGAGAGAGAGAGAGAGAGAGAAAGAGACGAGGGCAGGGAGTGTGGAGGTGCTCACACCGTTGTCGTGCTCTCCGCTCCTCGTAAGCTGCTTTCGTGCTGGTCCAGAGGAACAGAGAGAGAGAGAGAGAGAGAGAGAGAGAGAGATGAAGTACGTATTGGTGACGGGGGGAGTGGTGAGCGGACTGGGGAAAGGGGTGACGGCCAGCAGCATCGGCGTCGTCCTCAAGGCGTGCGGGCTCCGCGTCACCTCCATAAAAATCGGTGCCTGCCTACCCCTCCATGTTTTACCGTCCAAAGAATGCTTTTTCGCTTGGTGTTGGTGAAGGCAATGGATCTTTTTCTCTCCAACGAGGTGGATTTTTGTGGTGTCAGCCTCATCCCCATGAATCAAAGAGTCCTTCTTGCCCCTCATTTTTCTTCTTAAAGGAGACGCTTCTTTTTGGTCTGATCTTTTCCGTAGGGTCCCTTCCGGGCCTCCCGGGTTTAAGGAGGTTGGATTGTGCAGTAGGTTGTCTTCTTCCGGCATTCATATCCAACAAGGTTAATATATCGAAATTATGACGCAAGAAAGAAGAGATCTTTGCATATTTTCCCCCGCCAGTTTGATGTGTCCTTTGCCGACTCCAGATGCTTCTTGATTCTGGCTGCGGTTATAGTCAAACTCCTTTTTTCTTGCATCGCCCTGCGTCAACTCTGTTGCCCTTTCTGATTCTTGGGAAATCCCCTTGGTGCGATCGGTGGTTTCCGATGAGATTGTGGTACAGGGTGCCCTTCTCTTTTGCGTTTTGTGGCCGACAGCAGCCGATCTTGGGTAATGAAAATGGAGGTTTCGTGCGTTATTATTCTTCTGCAGATACGGGACTTTCAATGCTCATCCCCTTTGAATTCTTCTTTGGCCGTCTTCGGTGACGACGATGTCTGATTGGGTGCTTTTGCTTGACACCAAGTTTTCTTCCGGCCATCATTACTGATTGGATGACCTGGATCTTTCTGATTTACTTTATTGCTTACGATATTCTTATTCTGCGATCGATGTGCAATAAGACCATTTGACGAAAGACTTTTCTCCTTTATGTTGATCAACTTTGACGTGCGCTGGGAAATTGTTGTCTTCACCTCTCTTCGGGGCATGTTTGTTTTGCAAAGAAGAAGAAGAAGAAGAATAGGAAGAAGAAGAAAAGTCTTTCATTTTCTGTCTATGTCGATCGTAATGTTATGCAACTTTGTTTCTGTTATTCTTTAATCGAGATGGTCTAATGCTGTACCCTGTGGACTTACGCAGATCCTTATCTCAACACTGATGCGGGGACTATGTCTCCGTTTGAGCATGGGGAAGTCTTCGTCTTAGACGATGGTGGCGAGGTAAAGAGCACTGTGGATGTCATCGTATGGTCTCTGCAAGTCTGAAAACCGATGCCTTTCTCATTGACCTGCACAGATTTACACTCACATTTTACTTTGCTTAAAAATGTTTAGGAGATCTTTGTTCTTCGGTTTTGTTCCATTTCTTCTGATGGCCTCCCCTCTTTTACAGGTGGACTTGGATCTCGGAAACTATGAACGGTTCCTCGATATCAAATTAACTCGTGACAACAATATCACGACTGGAAAAATCTATCAGGTGCTCAATTAGGCTTTAGATGTTTAATGGTCGTAAGATTTGTGACGACCTGAGGCTGTTGAGCTATTATCTACTATGGAAGGAGATAATTCTTTTAGGTCAATTTTCATTTTTCTTTCTCATGTTAATCTTGTCCCATCTCCTCCTTGTTCATGTGATAGACTAACTTTCTTCTCTCTTGATGTCATGTCCGTGATAGTCCGTCATCGACAAGGAGAGGAGGGGAGACTATCTGGGGAAAACAGTCCAGGTGTGTTTCTCTCTGATCCAGAACCAATTGTGTGTCGTAATTTTCACATTTACTTACCGGTGCCAGAATGCCTCCTCTTTTTCTTTTGAAGGTCGTGCCACATATCACAGATGCCATACAAGAGTGGATCGAACGTGTAGCGATGATACCTGTGGACGGTAAAGAAGGACCAGCTGATGTTTGTGTTATAGAATTGGGTGGAACTATAGGTAAATTTGCTACAGAGTTCTGTTCTTGATAAAACAAAGTGGAATAATATATTGGTCGAACAATCTCACCTTACTCCGAGTGAGAATTATAATTCACATGATAATCATTCTTGTCCGAGTGCTTGTTGCAGGAGCCACATTCCTTTTCATAGTATTGACCGTGGCATTCTTGATGCAGGGGATATTGAGTCAATGCCATTCATAGAAGCTTTGGGTCAATTCTCTTACCGTGTAGGTGAGAAAAGTGTGAAGGCACCTGTTCAAATATTGTTCTTTCCAACAGCTTATTTTCCTATCCCCCTTTATAAATGAGGTTTGTTGTCATGTTTTTGGACAGGGCCCGGTAACTTCTGTCTGGTTCATGTTAGTCTCGTACCAGTTCTTAAAGCAGTTGGGGAGCCGGTAATGACAATTAACCAGCTACACATAATGAGACTTTGACTGAAGCCTTTCACAGCTGAAATTTGATTCTATCCTATTTTTGATGGATGTTTTTTTTTTCCCCTTATGTTCCTGTAGAAAACTAAACCGACCCAACATAGTGTTAGGGGACTACGAGGACTTGGGCTGACACCAAATATTCTAGCCTGCCGCAGTGATAAGGTTCCTATTAACCTCTCATCTCCTGGCTCAATCCTAATTTTTCAGCCTAGTATTTGTTCTTCCTACATCTGTGTTGATCTTTGAGAATTACATTTTGATGCTTTTGACAGCCGTTGGATATAAATATTAAAGAAAAACTCTCACTGTTTTGCCATGTTCCGGTAATTTCTTTACTGTTACTCCTCGTCCATTGTACCTGCTGCAAAGTCAGTGTGTAGATTTTGATACTCACAATCGATAGCTTTTTTTCACAGGTTGCCAATATCATTAATCTCCATGACGTCACAAACATTTGGCACATTCCTTTATTGTTGAAGGTAGAGTATATTTTGTTGACACTATTGTGGATTTTATCCATCGCCAAGGTTATTTCAGCATCCATATTAACATACTTCTTCACCTATAGGAGCAAAAGGCACATGAAGCTCTTCTGAAACTATTAAACCTTCAAGGGTCTGTCCGATGAATGGCTTATTTATTTAATTACTTTGATACTTCAGCCATTGATTCTGACATTAATATATACAGATGTGCTGAGGAACCCATGCTGGAAGAATGGATGGGTAGAGCTAAACTCTATGATATGTTGCACAAGACTGTGAGTTCTTTTTTTTTCTTTGCTATTGTTTTATGGTTCACTGGAAACATCTGAAATCTTACCATTTGAATAAATTTTCAGGTCAGAATTGCTATGGTAGGAAAATATACTGGTCTTTCTGATTCTTACCTCTCTGTTTTGAAGGTGAGTACGTTCATCACTCATCAGTCTAATGTTGTCCGTTTCTTGTACGTTGCTTATTTACTGGACGGATCTGTATTTGTCATTTTATCTTTTCTTAGATGTACTTGTTTTTTATTTGTTCTCCACCACAGGAGGACCACGATACTTACACTAGAAACTCATGTGATTTATTCCTTGTGCTTACTGTAATGGCCATTTCGACAAACAAATCAAGTAGTTTTTTATTTGTCACAGGCCATTGTTCGTATGTGAAGCTGTTTGTTTAAATGCTTTAGGGCAATAAAAAAAAATTATAATCACCAGATGTTGATGCTATTTACTTAAAATGTTAAGGACAATGTGAAACTTCTAAAACCATGACCTTATTCATGAGTAGTTCATGTTTCTAGTTTAGCATCTCTCGATCAAGGTTGAACATTTTGAAGTCATCTAAACCCTGAGTGATCTTTAACTAGCTTCTTAACATGAAACAAGTGGAGGATTGATAGGGAGAAAAACACTTGCAAAAGGAATTAGCATTATGAGTGAAACTTGTGGCAACAAGACTGGTTATCTGAACAATCAAATTTGCTATATTGAAGTTTGGCAATTAGTAAGGAAGATTTGGAAATCTCAAGAAAAATTATTTCCTGCCATTTGGCTTCTCTTGAGTTCACCTCTGTGGGTGCCTCACTCCCCTTTGCCTCTTTTTCACTAAAAAAATCGCTACGGTCTCTTGGCATGTTTATCATCAATTTTATTTTGATTGTTTTTTTTTTTTTTGCTGACATAATTATTACTGCCTGTAGATTTGGGTCAGTTGGGTCATGATAATAATTCAATTTCCACATGATGCACTTCTTTTTGTGTACAACTCCACAGTAAATCATTTTCATTACAACAGGGGATTGTGTTCTTTTATTTAATTCTTCTGATCCACTAAAATGGGATTTTTTTTTTCCGAAGTACCTCTCTTGGATGACTTATATCATTTGTGCAAGTGCAGAATGCCCAAGTCTTATACATCTTAAAATGCAAAAGGTCATCATGGACCTGACAGATTCCCTGATCTGTCATCTTCTCTTGGTTAGTTGGATGCTCGTGACTTCAGGATGGGGAACAAAATAGAGTTAGAAGTTGCTATTTGTTCTTTTTGAACTAGTTAGGTCGTCAATAACTTAGTGTTGGTTTATAGAATCTGGCGAGCATATGGCCAAAGGTTTGTTCAGAGATCCTACGCAGTTATCTTAGTTATCTCCCATGCCCATGATGAGCAATATGGCTGGATAACTGCAAATATAGCTCCCCCTTGTTTTGTGTTTTTGTTGAACGGTCACTTCATAAGATTGTCAAACTGGTGCTAGTTGTGGCTTGGGCTTTGTTATGGTTTCTTTGGTGATAGAAACTCTAATGCACTCGAGTGTTTCCTTTGTTATTCTTGGTGATCATTCGATGCTCGTTTGTCTTTGATGAAAGAATAGATCAATCTATTATCCTATGAGCATTCCTTCCGCAAACTGATTGTTTTGTTAAACTATTGCAGGCTCTTTTGCATGCTTCTGTTGCTTGCCGAAGAAAACTTGTCGTGGACTGGGTCCCATCATCTGATCTTGAAGAAACTGCTGCGAAAGAGGTCTGTCCATTTTACAGTTTAAGCAGTTATGTTGGTCTTTTTTATTATTCTTGTTGGACTGGTCTGTCCATTTTACAGTTTAAGCAGAGTTGTGCTTCTGCTTTTTATTATTCATGTTGGATTCTTTGTTGCAAAGAGTTGAATATTTTACGTTTATACAGGCACCCGAAGCTTACAACGCAGCATGGAGGCTTTTGAGTGTGAGCTTCTTGCAAAATTAAAGAAGATGTTTAGCTGTGTACCATACTAGTTTTATCTAACATGAGGCAATCAATGCTCGCCATGTTCTTCTATCTCAGGGTGCAGATGGGATACTAGTCCCAGGAGGCTTTGGGGACAGAGGGGTGCAGGGAAAAATCCTTGCTGCTAAATATGCCCGCGAAAACAAAATTCCGTATCTTGGCATTTGTCTTGGCATGCAGATCGCCGTCATCGAATTCGCTCGCTCCGTTATGAACTTGAGGGAGGCAAATAGCATGGAGTTTGATCCCGATACAACTGCTCCCGTTGTCATTTTTATGCCGGAGGTAATTCGTAAGGTTTTTTTTGTTTTTTTATTTTTATTTTTGCATCTTTGGTCATCATTGTCAATTATAAAACCCTTCCTCCACCTCTCATATATTTTCTGTGTGATCGGATTGACCTTCAGGGTTCCAAGACACACATGGGAGGTACCATGAGACTTGGATCGAGGAGGACCTTTTTCACGGTTGCTGATTGCAAATCTGCAAAGCTGTAAGTAGAGAAATGTTATCCGCGATGCTTGAATGATATGTTCTATCTAACTTGCTCAACGAAAGAAAGAAAGACTTAAAAAGAGAGTTCAACCACCTGGTTTCTTCAGGTATGGCAAAGTCAGCTTCGTGGACGAACGGCATCGACATAGATATGAGGTTCTGATGATAGGAGAAGTAGTAAAATATTTATATTCCAGCATCGATGAGATTGGGTTCCCACTTATCATTTTTTATATTTTATTGCAGGTAAATCCTGATATGGTCCAAGAATTTGAAAAGGCTGGTCTTGCTTTCGTCGGTAAAGACGAGACAGGAAAACGGATGGAGGTGGGCTTTCTTTCTGTCTTTTCTTTTTTTTTTCTTCTTTTTTTTCCTGAATTTTTTGTTTCTTGACGACGATGATGACGATGATGCAGATCATCGAGCTGCCTTCTCATCCATACTATGTTGGCGTGCAATTTCATCCGGAATTCAAGTCTAGACCTGGAAAGCCCTCTGCTGTTTTCTTAGGTAAAATAATAATAGTGCCTCAACTCTGCCCATCCATCATCTATAGTTCCAACTCTGCCTCAAATAATAGTGGCTTTCTTATCGAATCAATAGTTTCTGCAGGAGCAACTTTAAGCCCTTCCCCTTCCCCTTCCCTTCTTCATATATCCTGTTTCATCCTCGCTCGTTATAAAATGCTTTTACAGGACTGATAGCCGCATCATGCCGGCAGCTGGATGCATGGCTACAAGCTTCCAACGGGCAGATCAGCCCGCCGGCGCTGCATGCTCACAGCAATGGCTACCCGAGCCCCAGAACATACCGAAACGGCGGGGGGAGCCTGAAGAAGCCCGCCGTCAAGAGCCTGGTTAACGGAGGAAGCTTCCATTCGAATGGCAATGGGCTGCATGTCCACCAGCACAGCAGCACGTAGGCACCCTCCTCTTCCTGGTTTTGTTTTTCTCTTCTTCCATCCGAGGATTCCTCCTCATGTACAGTACAGTCGATCGAATGGATCTGTATCGTTCCAAAGGAAGAGCGTGGTGTGCATGGATGATGCTGGTTCCACTGTTTTTCACAAGGAAACCAGCATCGTGTTCGTGCAGCCAGCCAAGAGTTTTTATTTTAGGTTTGAATGATGTTGATTTGTTTTGGTTTGTGAGGGGGGCTGTGGTGCTTTAACATCTGTACCTCATTCCAGCAGGAAAAGGCCTCGGAAGAATACTGTCGTATTGCGTTATAAGTAAAGATCCAATGTTTGGATGAGAGTTGAATCGCGGTTTGTGTTGGCAGTCTTAAAAACATTTCCTTTTTTCTATCGATCTGTGGATGTCGAATGCGGAGCACTAAGCTTCCGTGCAACATATCATCGCAGGGGAGACAGAAGCCCCTGATGGCACGGAACGCCCACGTCCTCGGGAGACTTCGACTACCGCTGCAGCGTAGAAAACCAAGGATTAATTTACAGCACTAACAAAACGCTTAACTCGTACGCCTATCCATCCATCCGCACATCTCTCCCTCTCTCTCTCTGGATTAACATGAGCCCTTCAACCGGTGCCGGTGACGCCGAGGTCCGGCTTGTGCTCCTCCTTGCCGGCACCGAACACGGGGCCGCCCCCACCGGCGGCGTCCTCCACCTTGTCCTGCTGCTTCTCGATCTTGATCATGCCCTCGTCCTCCTTCGACCGCGGGTCCAGCCGCGTCTTGTTCTTCTCCGCCGGCACCGACTCGTACGTCGTCGGCGTCAGCGATTCCTTGGGCTGCGCTCCTTGCGCACCGGACATGCCGCCCAGCTTCTTCAGCAGCGGTGGGCTCGAGTCTGAGTCTTCTTCTTCTTCTTCCTGGATTTATAGCACCGCCGCTGGGTACGGCGGGGTGTTGGGTTTGGGTGCTACGTGCAGGTGAGCGGCGGTGCCGAAGCCAGGCGTGCGGACGCGCTGGTGACACGCGGTAAGGGCGAATGACTCGGTGGTGCCACGTCTCGTCTGGGTCACATGCATTGTTGCGTCTCCGACCGCCCGTGTTGGGCGGAGGGTCGATATGGAAAATTAGGGTGGGAATGGTATCATCGGCAAATGGACCCAAACTAAAATTGTGGGCGCATAACCAGGAAGAGAGGAGATGGCATCGGACGAAGATGGAGGATGGCAAGTCAGTCAAGTCGCGGCTCGAAAGACTTGGATGGGAATTGCGTGCGTAAGTCCCGTCCAAATCCAACCCCACTCCCCCAATGGCTTGTGAGATAAGCATGCAGTCGTTTGGCTTGTCAGCAGTTGGATCAGCGATCGATTAACTCGAAAGAGTGGCATCAATTAACTCTTTTCACAAACAAATACATACATACATATATACATGATGATAACAGCATAGGAAATAAAGTCAGTAGATCGTCAATAGAACTAGTAGGCACATCCCTTCACCAACAAATATATACATATATACATACATGCATACGCGATGACAACACGAAAAATAGAGTCAATAGATTGTCAATAGAGTAAGTAGGCGCATCTCTTCACCAACAAATACTAATGGTAGTATCTGGACACCAACAAATACTAATGGTAGTATCCTAGAAACAGAGTAGAGTTATGGGCTTAGCTATTTGTGGTTCTTATTTTAATTCCTGGATTGGTGATTCATCCTTTATCCAGTGATCCTCCTCCTCCTCGTCCATCTTTATAAAACTCGAATTCGTTTACAACTCGGCTTAAATTTAAGTAGCAATCGACCCTATATGAATAAGTATGAAATCTAAGGCTTTGTAGGTATATCCAATTTACATATTCTATTATTGCTCATAGGTATTACGAGTTTTATTTATTTATTTATTATATATATTATTTCGTTATTTTTATGAAATTATATTATTATAATTTAAGTTTAAGATGAGTTATTTATTGTTTTTCTTATATCCCTTCAGACGGACGACGAATGTTGAAGTTGAGCTACCTAATCGTTCATTTGTTTTTATTTGGAACCCATATCGACAGTGTTCAAATATTCCTTATAAATCATCAAGTTAATAAATCTCATGTAAAGTATTAGTTTCAATCCTCGGATATCTACTACTTATCTACGCAATACATGATTTTGTATACTTATGGCTCATATATATATACTTTTTTATAATACATAAAAATAATAACTTATGATCAATGACAAGATGAGGAGATATATTCACTATAATTTTCATCCTGCAAAGTTACTGATCCCTCGTATTGTATTGTGGTGATATTGATAGAATTTTCATCCTACAAAGATTTTGACATGTGAATTCTCATTAATGTCTCGAATAAAATGTTTAATAATGAGATAAAATCATTTATCATCTCATAGGTTTCCTTTTTTTTTTTTTGTGCTCGATAGAACCCTATACAACCTCCTCGACCAAAGCATCTTTTAATATTCTATACATTTATTTCTCATTAACAAAGACATCTATAGTGGTCAATGTGACCTCCTTAAAGTGTCCTACTTAATTTCTTCGTCGATAAAAAAAAACATCTTTCAACAATTGATATGCTTAAGAGGTAGGTATTTGTGGTGACCGATGTCAAAAGCAAAGCATATAGAAAATATTTTTTAAAATTTAAAAAATATTTTCTTAAATCATAAAAAAAAACTAGGATGGCCCATATTATTATAAATAAAAGAATCTTTTCTCTCTTCTTCATTCATTTGGATGACCTTAAAAATTAAACTTAGGTCAAGATAGAGTCGAAAAGCTTTATGTTATTTTGATTCTATTAGTCCGTTCCTCTTGAAAATTGAAGAGACTCTTTGCTTGAATCATTGTTGGATATTTTTTTAGTATCCTAGTATAAATTATTTTTTTAAACAAAAATTATGTTATTTTTTAAAGATTTTTTTAGATTGAAAATTGAAAAAAATTAGAATTTTTTTTTAGTATCGTAGTATAAATTATTTTTTAAAACAAAAATTGTTTCGATGGTGATAATTACTGAAACTATTAAACATAATATCCGCCGTGGATTATTTAATTATCCTATATATGGAAAACAAAACAAAAACCGTAACCGTCGCTGAGGTAAGCGATGACGGCAACCGCAATCCCGTAACGGTATATCTGTTGACCGAAAAGCCCGATCCAGAGTGGGCTCTCGTCGTTCGGGTGGGCCCCTCATTCCGAGCGGCTGTCGCGTGCCACATAGACGCAACTGCGATGACGCGTCGCGATAAAAGGCGTCCACGCTGTGACGCCGGACCCCACACTTTTGACACACGCAGGTCTCTCAGAAACAACAAGAAATGATACGAGATAAGAAAGGAGCTACAAACTCGGCGGGTAGATTGGGGGTGGGGCCCTCGTGAACATCGAACCCTCGCCTGCCTATAAATAAAGCCTCTCAGGCCCTCCGCAAAGCCAGCGGGCGGCCCACGCGGCGAGTGCGAGGAAGCAATAGAGAACGAGATCGAGATCGAGTTCGTTTGGGAGGCGGAGCCTCGTCCCTTCTCTCTGTTTCCGTTATTCGCTCATTCACCCATCTTTCGGTAGATCCATAGACGGGGAGGGGAGTTGCTTGTGAATGCAGCCATCTTTATTCACTCGTGAATGCCGGGAGAGGAGGCGTCGTTCTGAGGTGTGTTGGTGGAAGGAGATCGGCCGACTACCGTATCGAGGTCGAGTAAAAGAAAGAAATGTCAAGGATCCTTAGGGTTCGTTCTAGAGATGCATGCGATGTCGACCGACCTCGAAACTATTTTTTGGCTTTTGTTGTTTTTGGGGTTTGTTTATGTGCTGAATCCAAAGATTCCTCGGAAGTTCTCTTGTTTTTTTTAATTATTATTCCTTTTGTAGATTCTGTTCTTGTATTCCTGCTTCTAGATCCATCTGGTGATTCTTTTTTTGGTATCATCGAGCGTCATTCTTGGGTTTCCTCATGTTTTGCAGGAGAAATCCGCTCCCGGAACAGTGCTCTTGAACGATCCCTTCGGCGTCTCTTTCTTCTATCATAACTCGATCTAGTATAAATCCGTCATCCTTTTGGCCCGATTCGGTTGAACCTTTCTGAGACCTCTCAAAGACTCAGCCTTTAAACCTCGAGAAAGAAATCGCATTTTTCCCGTCGATTTCTTTGCAAGCCAAAGCTCCTCATCTATGGCGGCAGTCCCGGGGTCCGCCTTTAACCTACGAAGCCTACCGGTGTCTCTCCCTTCCGTCGTCAACCATAAGCCTAGTGTCTGCCGCGGCGGTAGAGCTGTGCGATGCTCTGCCTTCAGACGAGCTCAGACGATGCATTTGGAGAGCCATTTTCTCGGGGCGAAGCTTCGAGCATGTGAACGTGTTCAGCTGTGGCGGACGGATGGCCCCGGACGTTCTCCGAAGCTGAGGGTCGTCTCTCCATCAATGTCCCTGTCTAGGGTGCCGGAGAAGCCCCTCGGTCTCTATGATACATCCTTCGATAAAGATTCTTGTGGTGTTGGTTTTATTGCCGAGCTCTCCGGCGACTATAGCCGGAAAACTGTACGTCTCTGTTCACATCTGTCGGGTGTATTCTTGATCATCAGAGTTGGTTTATGGCCTGTCATGGTTGGCAAATCCGCAGGTCGCTGATGCTTTGGAGATGCTGCTAAGAATGAGCCATCGCGGGGCATGTGGCTGTGAGACTAACACAGGTGATGGAGCTGGCATTCTTGTAGCGCTCCCTCATGAGTTCTTCAAGGAGGCACGTACCTTGTCTTTTCCAGGGTCTTTATTCCATGTCAAAAATGTCATGTTTGAACTTAAATGTGTGTTTGTATACATTTTTGTTTGTTTCTTTAATTTTTTTTTTGTATGCCCTGTAGATCGGTCAATGAAAATTTTGAGCATCTGGCAAGTTTCCAATTCTTCTTATTGCTGGATATAATCCTTATTCATCATGATGCTTTTGTTTATTTTTTGTTCTGTGTGTTTTAGGTGACCAAGGATGTGGGGATTCAACTGCCACCACCCGGTCAATATGCAGTTGGCATGTTTTTCTTGCCAACAGATGACGGTCGCAGGAAGGAAAGCAAAGTTGTTTTTGCTAAGGTAGATGCTAATGATGATTAACCTTAAAGAACTGGTACCACCTATGCGGTGATCCTGTTCTGCTTTCTCTGAAAAAGAATGATTTTCTTTTAAGCTTTTTGGCTCCTTTAATTTTTGGCAAAAATGTGCTGGTGTATTGCTAAGGTTGGTGTTGGTGTTAGAGGTATTAGTGAGCTCATGACTTCATTCTGGAGGGTCTAGGTTGCTATTGTGGTTGATTATTCATGATGCTCTTTTTTTCCTTGGCATTTCTTTGTACTATTCAACTGCAAGCTTCAGCTACTTTTTATGTTCCTTCATAATTTAACTAGTTCTTGGTCAAACTATTATTGATATTCTTATATATTCCTGACTTTGTATTCTGGAAGTTAATTGTGTCCCATAACAGTGACATAATAAGGATCAATGTAAGATTTTATTTATAATTCTTCTTCAAACTCCATGATTCTGTTGTTTATTTGCGTTTTTTTACCTTTCTAAGATCTTCTTAGATAATCTGTTTTATTGCATTATTAGGGAAATTTGAGAATTTAAAATTCTTGTGCCATAACTATCAGGTTTGGTTGACTAAAGAAATACAACTGCATGTCTAAATCCTATTCTGTTTTTGACTGGCTCTGCCAGGCTGTCCTGAGAAGTATGACTTTTTTGGTAGTGTGAATTATCAATCACTCTAATTATAACCAAGTTAAAGAGCAATCATCTATCACTATTGCCTACACATACTAAATATCACACTGTATTACTTGTCACTTCTCCTGTCCAATTATTTCTTGCTTCTGTCTGTTCCTCAAACTTGAAACTACTAAAAGGCATCCTACTTCTTTATCTTGTTAGCCCTGCTTCTGCCAACATTCTATGTTTCTTCTGCCATTTTTCCCTCTTTGTGTAAATTGTTGTATATCTCTAGTTTAGTTGCCTTACTCAAATGGGATGATTTTAGAGAGCAAAATTGAGATAGGGAGATACCTTAAAGAAAAGTGGAGTAATGAGATTACCCTTGCATGATGTAAGTGAGAGGTACTGTTGCAGATAAGGGAATAAACCTTAAGTTCCTTCTTATGGCTTGTTTGGACAATCAAAATATGGTAGTCACCAATATCGGATCTTATAGGTTGTGTCAGATTTAAACTGATAAAGGAAAAATAAATCATCTTTTTTCTTTTGCTGAATCAATGGCCAACAAGGTTAGAATCCATGGTCGTTGATTAGAACTTCTAAATCCATGAAGCAAATCCATGGTAAATCAACATTTACATGTGTTATGATTGAGACAAAAAAGAGTAGAAAGTCAATTTTAAGAAAATTCTTTTTTTCAATATATATAAAAAAAGTCAGCTACAGCCTCCTGTGATATTTGAGTGCAGGCCCTTCTTATTATATAACAGCATTTTTTTAGGTGATTCAAATAAATATAAAAGCAAACATATATGTGCTATTGTGGGATTGGCCAATAAGCTGTGACACATTTCCTATTTGCTTGGAGAAATCAAAGCTTACGATGCTTATCAGTCAGGTTTTTTCTCATTTCTGAAACCTACCTTAGTTTTTCTTCTCTTGAAGAAGCTATGCTTTATTATTTTTAACAATGAAAATTTTGTTTTCACACCATAAAATTAGTAGTGGTAAAAGCTTTCCTTGGATGCTGACCTTAGTTTGCTTTGTCTTTGGATGTCATGCCAGGTATTCACTTATAGGTTTCATTTTTTACCTTTTTATTATTTCTGAATGAATTTTTCTTTAGTCTGTGTCACCTAAAATTTATGGCCTAAAAACAGTCAGATTGATAATTGAGTGGGCATGCAGGTAGCAGAATCTTTGGGACATGTGGTTCTTGGCTGGCGCAGTGTACCGACAGATAATAGAGATCTGGGTGTGTCTGCACTACAGACAGAGCCTATCATCGAACAAGTTTTCCTTGCTCCAAGTTCACGGTCGAGTGCTGATTTTGAGCAACAGGTTCAGTAACTTGTCATGATTATGTCTTTTCTAGTGCAGGCTTGTAAGATAATGACTGATTTTCATAACTTATTTTATCATTTGATTTAACTCTTGTTTCTGAATGTATCTAGATGTACATATTGCGGCGGGTTTCAATGGTAGCCATTCGAGATGCTCTGAATCTGCAGTATGGTGGAGCTAAGGACTTCTATATATGTTCACTCTCTTCCAGGTTAGTTTTTGTATTTCTTGTCATCTATTTTCTTGAGTGAAAGCATTGGATTGCTTTTCCAAATGATGGGATATTATTGTTGGAAGTTATAGCCAACTAAGAAATTAAAAAAAAGAGCTTTACGTTCGACGTTAATTGTATTTCTTTTTACCTTTGGTGGATAGATTTCTGGATCTTCTGAAATCAGCATCACTGACTTATCTGACTTTGGCAGGACTGTTGTTTATAAAGGTCAACTGAAACCTGTTCAATTGAAGGACTACTATTATGCAGATCTTGGAGATGAAAGGTTTACAAGTTACATGGCCCTGGTAAATATAATCCTATCTGACCTTCTTCTTTATGTGCAAACACTGATCAATGAAGCCCTCAAGGAGACTCTGGTAGTGGGACTCTTAAGGTTAAATGCAGTTATGAGGCATTAAAATTTATATTATCTCATACTCTGCTGTATTCGGTGCTACTTTAATTTGAGTACTGAATAATTTGGGTGGGTTGGTGAGATTTCATAGTTGATAACTTAGTAAACCATGTTGCAGAATCATGATGCAGTGCTTCCCATGGTCAGTGGGAGGAGAGTTCCAATTTGAAGGTGAAAATAATGGTATTTGCCTAAAGTAGCTTAGGTTTCTGTGTTATTTTGTATTGGAAGTTAAAAATAACACAATTTATGGTGCTTTAAGTGCATTGATACAAGATATATGAGATTTCGATTGGACCCCAGAGTACAAGTTTAAAAGGTTCAATCTAGATCCCTGAGATATAATGTCCATATGCAGGTACACTCACGATTTTCCACAAATACCTTCCCTAGTTGGGATCGTGCACAACCGATGCGTGTTCTGGGTCACAATGGAGAAATCAACACATTGCGAGGAAATGTAAATTGGTACGTTTTTGAAGGCAGCGTCGGTTATGGTGTTGGATGTCATTTATATCTAAACTGAAAAGCATGTTTAGATTGACATCTTATGTTTTTTTTTTTTTCGCTTTACAGGATGAAGGCACGGGAAGGTCTTTTAAAGTGCAGGGAACTAGACTTATCAAGGAATGATATGGAGAAACTTCTACCCATTGTTGACGCTAGCTCATCAGATTCTGGTAGGATCTAGCTTGTTACTTCTTTTGTTACTTTCTAGTGTACTTTTGCTTGTTAAATATATGTTGTATTTCGTTTCTTTCTGAACATGTAGGTATCGAGTGTGCAGTTGCTTATATCATATATATATGATGGCTTGATCTAAAATGATTTGCATGTGATTAGGGGCATTTGATGGTGTTCTTGAACTTTTGGTCCGTGCTGGTAGAAGTCTACCCGAAGCTGTTATGATGATGATACCTGAGGCATGGCAAAATGAAAACAACATGGACCCCGATAAAAAGGCTCTGTATGAATATTTCTCTGCCCTCATGGAGCCCTGGGATGGACCTGCTCTTATATCTTGTGAGATTCTGTACAGGTGCATACTAAATAGAACTCCATCTAACATAGTAACTCTTACGACGTGTTCTGATTTTATCTTACAGTTACGGATGGTCACTATCTCGGAGCAACACTGGATCGTAATGGTCTGAGACCTGGTCGCTTTTACATCACACATAGTGGACGTGTTATCATGGCCAGTGAAGTAGGTGTCGTAGACATTAGTCCTGCAGATGTGTCGAGAAAAGGAAGGCTCAACCCTGGAATGATGCTTTTAGTGGATTTTGAAAATCATACCGTTGTTGATGATGAGAAATTGAAGAAGCAGTACTCACAAGCCAGACCATACAGGGAATGGCTTAAGAGACAAAAGATTTCTCTTGAAGAAATTGTCAATTCCTATCCTAAAAGTGATAGGATCCCTCCAAGCATATTTGGGACTGCACCAGTAAGTCTATGTATTGTTATTTGAAGGAATTGTATTTCATGTTTTGTTTGCATATATGAGATTGTTTATTGTTCTTAGGCTCAAAATCATGATGAGAACATGGAGAATATGGGAATTTGTGGTCTTTTGGCCCCGCTTAAAGCCTTTGGGTAACTTAAAACTTAGCAAAGTTACCTTTTAGTTCATTCTACTTGCATAAAGATGTATGTCCTGAAATTGATTACTTGCAGCTACACTACTGAAGCTTTGGATATGCTGTTGTTGCCCATGGCAAAAGATGCCACTGAAGCTCTAGGTTCTATGGGAAATGATGCTCCCTTGGCTGTGATGTCGAACAGAGAAAAACTTTCCTTTGAGTACTTTAAGCAGATGTTTGCTCAAGTTACAAACCCTCCAATTGATCCAATTCGAGAGAAAATAGTTACATCTATGGAGTGCATGATTGGTCCAGAAGGCGATCTTACTGAAACCACTGAAGAGCAGTGTCATCGCCTCTCATTGGAAGGGCCTCTTTTATCCATTGATGAAATGCAAGCTATAAAAAAGATGAACTATAGAGGTTGGCGCAGCAAGGTGCTTGACATCACATATCCCAAAAAGCATGGTCGAAAGGGTTTAGAGGAAACCCTGGACAGGATTTGCTTGGAAGCTTGTGATGCAATTCATGGGGGCTATACAACTCTTGTACTGTCTGACAGAGGTGAGAGGTTGAGAAATTTAGTGTATTCATCATCTTTGACTGTGTAAGCGCACGATAACAATCATGTCCCTATATTGTACTTTTTTGTGTTTTGTTCATCTCTAGTCATGTTACTTTCAGCAATCACCTCTTTTCATTCTCCTTTTTTATAACCAGATTGTTCTTGCACACTTGTCTTATTGATCGATTTCAGTTTACATGCTGTCATTATCTCTCTGATTTCCTTACTCTTTCATTGGATATTGTGATCCTTATTTCTTCCTTGTATCAATTACATGCTGCCGGATGTTTCTGATATTTCATATTATGAATTGTAATGTTAAAAAGAGGGTCACTCCATGTCTTTGATATAGGTTTTTCATCCGACCGTGTTGCGGTAAGTTCCCTCTTGGCAGTTGGTGCTGTTCATCAACATCTAGTCTCAACACTAGAGAGGACACGCATTGGATTGTTAGTGGAATCTGCAGAGCCACGTGAAGTGCATCATTTTTGTACTCTTGTTGGATTTGGTGCAGATGCTATCTGCCCATATTTGGCCATAGAGACAATTTGGCGATTGAAGATTGATGGAAAAATCTCTCCTAGAGCGGATGGCAAGTTTCATTCCCGAGAGGATCTTGTCAAGAGGTACTTCAAAGCAAGCAACTATGGAATGATGAAAGTTCTCGCCAAAATGGGAATATCCACTCTTGCATCTTACAAGGGAGCACAGATTTTTGAAGCTCTAGGTCTTTCTTCTGAGGTGATCCAGAAATGCTTCAAAGGAACACCAAGTAGAGTTGAAGGTGCAACATTTGAAATGCTTGCTGGGGATGCCCTTCGTCTTCATGAATTGGCATTTCCAACCAGAGTTTTGCCACTGGGAAGCGCAGAAGCATTGGCATTGCCTAATCCTGGGGATTACCACTGGAGAAAGGGAGGTGAAGTGCACCTTAATGACCCCCTTGCAATTGCTAAGTTACAGGAGGCGGCCAGAGCTAATAGTGTTGCAGCATACAAAGAATATTCTAGGTGTATACAGGAGCTGAACAAGACATGCAATTTGCGTGGTATGCTTAAGTTTAAAGATGTTTGTGCAAAGATTGCCTTGGATGAAGTGGAACCTGCTAGCGAGATTGTTAAGCGATTCTGCACTGGAGCTATGAGTTATGGTTCAATATCATTGGAAACGCACACTACTCTAGCTATCGCAATGAATAAGATTGGAGGAAAATCTAATACTGGTATGATTCTATTCAGAGAGGCGATAGAATCTTTTGAGAAACTGATTTTTTCATAATTAGTAGCATCACCTGTTCACACCTAGGCCATCTGGAAGGATTGTAGCTTCTTTCGTTCCAAGACTGCATAAATTGTTTTCATCTGATTAAGAGAACTGCTTTGTTATATGCGGTTGGCTCCTTAGTTTAGTGCTTCCTGCTAATTTATCATTGATCCTTTATATTCAGTGGAAGCAGCCTTTCAGAACTTATAAACTGATGTTTTCTGTTCTAAAGTGTTCAACTATTGAAGCAGTCATATATTTAATGAGTAATTCAGAAATTTCTGCTACTTTGCTTCAAAGTATTAAGCAATTCAAGGCCCCTTGCTGTTCTTTCGTGTGTCAGTAACTTTCAGTTATACCATACCTATATTAGGATGTTTTAAAAAATGAGAACATTGGTCTACATGTTCAGTCCGTCTAATGCTTTAATTTATTTATACATTAAAAAAAATAGATCAAAATTTTTACAAGGAAAATGCAAGATTATAGGTTGCAAACTTGGTGCCTCTTGATTGTTTTTTTGTTTGACAATATTTGGCTGAGGGAGAGAGAAATTGTCGTTTATCTGGTCATTCTAACTTATTTCTGGTCCCTTCTTTTTTGAAGGAGAGGGAGGTGAGCAACCTTCTCGAATGAAGCCTTATTCAGATGGTTCCATGAATCTAGAGAGGAGTGCGATTAAACAAGTGGCAAGTGGCAGGTTTGGAGTGACAAGCTACTACCTAACCAATGCTGACGAACTCCAGATAAAGATGGCTCAGGTAATTACCACATGCTCAACAATCCTTGTCCAATAAATCTTCTTTATATGAAATTTGAACAATGGGGACTCTTCTACCTTTGCGCCTCCTCTTTCCTCCTATTGGAACATAAGTTCCTCTTGTTTTTGTATCTATGTTCATGGACAGATGATGCCGAGTCTACAAAGCATTAATGTGTCTTTGTATAACTGATGAATACCTTAGCAATTTGGTGAGGTCATTTTTTTCTGGAATTTATGCTGCTTGTCTTGTGCTTTTGTTCAACAGACTTCTGCTGTTGTGCAGGGTGCCAAGCCTGGTGAAGGAGGAGAACTTCCAGGTCATAAAGTTATTGGCGATATTGCGGTCACGAGAAATTCCATTGCTGGTGTGGGCCTCATTAGTCCTCCTCCTCACCATGATATATATTCAATTGAGGACCTTGCACAACTTATTCATGACCTTAAGGTATTTGATCATGATAAATTAACACTCCTCTTAAATTGGTTTCCTATGTTGGTGATTAATAAAAATATTTTGTTGTATAAAGATTGATAATGTAGTAATTTTCCTGCTTCAGTTACATTTTATGGTCTTTGTAATTCCTTTCTATGAGAACTTGTTGCCAGTAAGACAGCATGAGGAGCTTTGCAAATTGCATTTTGGTTTGCTCGTATGACAGTCTTTGCATTCATGTAACATATCAATCAAATCCCTAAATTCTTTTTTCTTTTTGTAGAACTCAAATCCAGGTGCTCGAATCAGTGTTAAACTAGTGTCTGAGGCTGGCGTTGGAGTAATTGCTAGTGGAGCTGTGAAAGGGCATGCGGACCATGTTTTGATTTCTGGCCATGATGGAGGCACCGGAGCTTCTCGTTGGACTGGAATTAAAAATGCAGGGCTTCCTTGGGAGCTGGGGTTGGCAGAGACACATCAGACTCTAGTTGCAAATGACCTCCGTGGCCGAACAGTCCTGCAAACTGATGGCCAGTTGAAAACAGGCAGAGATGTTGCAATTGCTGCTTTACTTGGTGCAGAGGAGTTTGGTTTCAGCACTGCACCTCTGATAACTCTTGGTTGCATTATGATGCGAAAATGCCACCAGAATACTTGCCCAGTTGGCATTGCCACTCAAGATCCTGTACTTCGAAAAAAATTTGCTGGGGAACCTCAGCATGTCATAAACTTCTTTTTTATGCTGGCAGAGGAAGTCCGTGAGATCATGTCACAGCTGGGCTTCCGAACAATTAATGAAATGGTTGGTCGTGTTGACATGCTTGAGATTGATAAAGAGTTGATTAAGGGCAATGAAAAATTGGGAAATATCAATCTGTCATTGCTGCTTAGACCTGCAGCTGATATTCGACCTGCAGCTGCTCAATACTGCATTCAGAAACAGGATCATGGACTGGAGATGGCAATAGATCAGGAGCTTATCTCTCTATCAAAAGTTGCACTTGAAAAAGGCCTTCCTGTCTATATTGAAAAACCAATCTGTAATGTAAATCGTGCTGTTGGTACCATGCTTAGCCATGAAGTCACTAAACATTATCAATTGAATGGGTTGCCTTCAGATACCATACATATTAAGCTGGTTGGAAGCGCTGGTCAAAGCCTAGGGGCCTTTCTATGCCCTGGAATCACCCTTGAGCTTGAAGGTGACAGCAATGACTATGTTGGGAAAGGATTATCCGGTGGCAAGATCATAGTATATCCTCCAAGAGAAAGCCAATTTGATCCAAAAGAAAATATTGTCATAGGAAATGTTGCATTATATGGAGCCACAAGCGGGGAGGCATATTTTAGTGGAATGGCAGCAGAAAGGTTCTGTGTCCGTAACTCAGGTGCTAGAACAGTTGTTGAAGGCGTTGGAGATCACGGGTGTGAGTATATGACTGGTGGTATTGTTGTTATTCTTGGAAAAACTGGGAGAAACTTTGCTGCAGGTATGAGCGGTGGAATCGCTTATGTTTCTGATGTCGATGGGATGTTTCACACAAGATGTAATCTTGAATTGGTCGATCTTGAAAAGGTTGAGGATGAGGAAGATATAACAACATTGAGAATGATGATACAGCAACATCAGCGTCATACGAGCAGTGTGTTAGCAAGAGAAGTCCTTTGCAACTTTGGCGCTTTGTTACCCAAGTTTGTGAAAGTATTTCCGAGAGACTACAAGAGAGTTCTTCAGAAATTTAAGATAGAGCAAGTTGCCAAAGAGGCCAAGGAACAAGAAGAAAAAGAAATGATGGAGAAGGATGCGTTTGAAGAACTCAAGAAATTGGCAACAGTGTCTTTGAATGGGAAGGTAAAATACTTCATGACAGTGATAGGAATTGTTTCTGGTTTTCAAAATTTTTCCTTATAAAGATAGTCAAAAATCTCTGCAGTAATATTATCTCAACCCATATTTTCTATAATTGTATCTTTCATCCTGCTTTCTTGATCATGTCCATCGTTGGTGTTAATATGGTGGTAATTCTCCCCTAATTTTCTTTCTTAGGGATTTTTTATTGATTCTGCAAAATTATTCATGCTTTCAAATACCATTTGATCCAAGAAAATTTACTTCTTCCTGTATAAAATCTGTTGAATTTTGACTTGCAAAGCCAGTGTTAGATTTCCTTTGGAGTGATAGACTTTAAAACTAAATAGAGTATTTGAATCTACAGAAGGCAGAAGAATTAGCTGCACCAAAAAGGCCAACGTTGGTTGATAATGCTGTCAAGCATCGAGGTTTTATTGCTTATGAGCGGCAGGGTATTTCATATAGGGACCCTAATGATCGAATTAAAGATTGGAAAGAAGTTTTCATGGAATCGAAGCCTGGACCACTAATGAAAACCCAATCTGCTCGCTGCATGGACTGTGGAACTCCTTTTTGTCATCAGGTAATATGAAATTATTTGCACCAAATCATGGATGCCATTTGATGTTCTTTTGTATTGATGATGTTATTCGACTCAATGTATCTGTTGTCCTATTTCTCAATGTTGATATCTATGTCCAAAATATTTGGTCGTCTCTTATATTTTACTCTTATGTATTAGAGTTTGATATGATCTCGGTAAGAGTTACATAGGTCTATTCCTATAGTATAACGGGTTATTACCTTGAAAACACTAAGTCGTTGAAGTCTAAAACTGTCAGTCATTGCAGATTATGCCGTTATCCAAAAATTTTAGTAACATAAAAACAATAGAATACTAAAACTTATCATAGGTCATAAATATTTTTAGGTTCTCAATTCTATCTGTATTCTTTTATTTAATATCTAACAATTTTAGAGTTATTTAATTTTATGCAAGATCAGTTAACAAATTTTGTTAACTGTTTTCTAATGCATAGAATTCTGTTCTTCTAAATGCAACCAAAATTGTAGCTTGAAATTTTTAATTGTATTGTTAGGTTTACAATGGCGTAATATAATATAAAATGATAAGTACGTTTGAGTCATACATTCACTACCATTTTTAAGTTTACAACGGCTTTTAGGAATATAGAACACTGTTATTTTTATTTTGGTTATAAAATTGTTGCTTATGATGTCTTAAAGAACCTAATTGCATAAAGAGCATCAACTAGTAATTAAATCCATCTCAGTCAGTTTTGCCCGTACAATTAGCAAGCAAAAATGGGCCTAGTTAAACTATGCAAAATACATTGTATTTTGGAGTAGATTTTTATCGTTATGCTTTTAGGTCCAGCAAGATAAAGCTTGCAAGAGGCTTTTGTACTGTCTTTAGCCGGAATGGTAATCTTGATCTTGATCTTGATGAGTCTTTGCTGGATGTTTGACTTTCTAATAGTTCTGTTCCTCTTTCCTTTGCTGCCATAGAGCAGAAATTTCTTTATGCCTCATTGTTGCTGGGTGGGGCTTTCATAACTTCCTACCTGTGGTTCAGATCAATGCCTGAGCATATATGTTTCAGTACCTTCATTTATGCTATATAATATATATAATTACATCTTAAATATTTTTTTAATCACTTTCATCTTGCAGGAGACTTCTGGGTGCCCTCTTGGGAATAAGATACCAGAATTTAATGAACTGGTCCATCAGAATAGGTGGCGTGAAGCTGTGGATCGGCTTTTGGAGACAAATAACTTCCCAGAATTTACTGGTCGAGTCTGCCCTGCTCCTTGTGAAGGATCATGTGTTCTCGGCATCATTGAGAATCCTGTATCTATTAAAAGCATAGAGTGTGCCATCATAGACAAGGCATTTGAAGAAGGATGGATGGTACCTCGTCCTCCACAACAGAGAACAGGGTAATTTTTCCTTATTTTTGCTATGTCAAGCAATCATCATATATTCGTGGATGTTACAATGGATATATCGGATAGTGGAGTCACCAATGAGCCATGTGCCTTACATGATGCCTATTAGCAAACGATTTTGGTTTTTGATGAAAAATCAATGCCTTTATACGTGGAATGATGATGATACACCCCAAACTCCCCAACTTTTGAAGTGGGATGATGATAGTGAAGAGATAGGGCTAGCTGTTTCTGCTGCTAACAACTGTGCTCAAGCATGTTGGCCTCTTGGTTCCAGTTTTGTTATATCCAAGTTGTTGAGTTAGTAAGTTGACCAGGGTTGGATTGTGACAATATCAATGGAAATACACAATATTCTTTACTGATCTGATGGTAAGGGTTTTAAAAGATTTCTTACATAAAATTATTCCATTCTCATTGAATGGAGTAATTGTTCCAGTCTTGGAAGCATTCAATCGTTCCAAGGGTGTTGCAGTTGTCCTTTTCTTCCGTAGATTGGTTGAGTTCCCTTTTGTTGTTTCAATTGTATCCCTGAAGTCATTAAACTTGTGCAGAACCACCTGTTCTCTGTTAGCAAGATACTCTATGACAGATAAGTAATAATGCACTGAAACATATATAATCTCATGAATTTTCTTGCCACCATATATAAGAAAGATATCTTCAATCGATGTCGTATTGTGGGTGCATCATTTATAAATTAGGTTATATGCCTGTTTTTCCTTATATGTATTGATTTGGATGCTTCATTCTTGTGGTGGTAAATTTTTCATTGATCAGTTATTTATATTAACAAGCAGTTTATTGGTCTCTTTCATTTGTTTCAAACGATATGTATATGTATATGTATATGTATATGTATATAGTGAAACAGTTGTATGCATAAGATGGGAACGAATTGGCTTTTCTTACTTGTGAATGTTGTAATTTAGATGGTTAATTTATTGACGTATTGGCTTTGCTTACTTCTGAATGTTGTAATTTATATGGTTAATTCATTGACGTATCTTGGATAACTGATACAGAAAGAGAGTTGCCATTGTTGGTAGCGGTCCAGCTGGTCTTGCTGCTGCTGATCAGTTGAATAAAATGGGTCACTTGGCCACCGTTTATGAACGTGCTGACCGCATTGGTGGCCTAATGATGTATGGAGTTCCAAACATGAAGGCTGACAAGGTTGGGATTGTTCAGCGCCGTGTAGACCTAATGACTGCGGAAGGTGTTAAGTTTGTGGTCAATGCCAATGTTGGAATTGACCCCACGTACTCCCTCAACCGTCTTCGTGGTGAGAATGATGCAATTGTGTTGGCTTGTGGAGCTACAAAACCAAGGTGATACAAGTTTCTGCAAAACTTGCTTTGGATATACGCAGATAATAACAAAGTTAGATAACCCTTTTATTTGACTTAAGCATGCATCTTTTCTTAAAGCACTCAATTATATATCATGCTATATTTTCAACACAAAAGCAAAATAAATGCTGCACATTGTTTCAGTTTTTTTTTGCATTTATGAGGAATCCTTTTAGGCATGGAATTATTCCTGTTGATTCTCTTACGGATTCTGAGTCATCTTTGTTTCCTAAAAATTTTCCCATGCCTGTTTATTCCATGCCTAAAAGGATATTTATACTATTTCTGAACCCCTGAAAGTTTGACAAACTTTCACCTCCATGTATAAATATTCTTTTCCCGAGTAATGAACCCCAGTCTGGATTTAGTTATCGTTCAAATTCCTGCCAAACCTGCAATTATTATGATGTTTGCAATGAATAACATGCTTACTTTTATGTTATGTTACTGTGGTGTCTTGACTGATGTATACCATAATGTCTTTCTGTCGATGCTCGGTTATCCTCTTAAATGTAAAAGCCATTTTGACCCTGGTGTATCATGGGATGGGCGGGTGCACTAAAAATGCGTCTTTGTGCAGGGATCTTCCTGTTCCTGGACGAGAGCTCTCTGGAATTCATTTTGCGATGGAGTTTCTTCATGCAAACACCAAAAGCTTGCTCGATAGCAATCTGCGGGATGGTAAATACTTATCTGCCAAGGGGAAGAAGGTGATTGTGATAGGTGGAGGAGATACAGGAACGGATTGTGTAGCGACATCCATCCGACATGGCTGCAACAACATGATAAATCTAGAACTCCTTTCTAAGCCACCTCAGGAAAGAGCACCGGGCAATCCGTGGCCCCAGGTACATCTCTATCCCTTGGTACCACTAATTCATTTATATGTCAGGATTGTCTTTTTGGATAAAATTCAACCAAATTTCGGTCGTCACACAGTGCCAATGATGATTCTGATCGTGTTCCATATTATATATATGGTAAGATCATAGTGGTAACGGGGTTGTTTTGTCTTGTCGCAGTGGCCTCGTATTTTTCGAGTGGATTATGGTCACCAAGAAGCTTCAGTTAAGTTCAGAAAAGACCCACGATGCTATGAGGTCCTGACGAAGCGATTCGTGGGAGATGAAAATGGAGCTGTGAAAGGCCTAGAGACGGTACGCGTACACTGGGAACGGGATAGCAGTGGCAAATTCCAGTTTGATGAAATCAAGGGTTCGGAAGAGATGATAGAGGCCGACTTGGTTCTCTTAGCTATGGGTTTCCTTGGCCCTGAATCGGTGAGTTCTTTGTCCGTCATGTACTTACTATCTTTCTAGCCCTTTACTATCCATCTATCTGGGTGGTTGGCCCCTTTCTTGAAGTTTAAGCTCTGGTGGAAGTCAATCTTGTGTCTCCCTTGGGTATCTGACTCGAGCTAGCTATCGACCGTTCTCGCAGACAATTGCGGATCAGCTGGGTCTAGAGCGAGACAACAGGTCAAACTTCAAGGCTGACTATGGGCGTTTCTTGACCAGCGTCGAGGGGGTGTTTGCTGTAGGAGACTGCAGGAGGGGGCAGTCGCTCGTGGTTTGGGCAATCAACGAGGGCCGGCAAGCCGCCTCACAGATAGACAAATATCTGATGCTTCTTGCGAGTAGGGAGACTCCATCCAAAAAGTTGTCAGCGTAGAAATACTTTTAGCGATGGGGCAGTCGCTCGTGGTTTGGTTTGCTTCTTTGCTGATGCTGATGCTGATGCTGATGCTTCAAAGCAAGAAGCTCCCTCCCTCGTACGTACGTACGTACGTTCCAGGATGGGTCAGAAGGCTTAGAAATACTTTTTAGCGATGGTGGTGTTATTAGATTGATTGATGGTGCCGATTTACATATAGATTTGGTGGTCTTTTATGATTTCTTTCTTTCTTTTTTTTTGTCCTTCTGCATGATATATATTTTTTGTATGTGGATGCAATAAAGACTGTACAGTTTCTCCTCTCTTTTTTTTTTCCAAAAATAAAAAAAGAGAATTGATTGAGAAGAG
The DNA here is from genome assembly GCF_036884655.1 of Musa acuminata AAA Group. NCBI lineage: Eukaryota > Viridiplantae > Streptophyta > Magnoliopsida > Zingiberales > Musaceae > Musa > Musa acuminata. The sequence continues at coordinate 46,005,426 of NC_088329.1, read as the reverse complement.
GCATCGTAGCAAGTCTGTTGTGGGTATCGAGCATTTAATACCTGGATCCGAATCCACATCCCGATTCACGAACGAAGTTAATCGCTGAGGCTGAGGTTGGAGCGCATACATACTTGCTACAAAATGAGTTGCAGTCCCCCCATAACATCAATCAGATAATGAAATAAATTGTGTGAGAGAGACTGCTTATCCACCTCATCCATCCATCCATCCATGTTATATAATAATGGTGAATGAAGCGTGTACTTTTGTTTCCACACCCAACTCCATTCTCCTCTTGCATCTTAATTGCCATCATCATCATCATCATCCTCTCTCCTGTTTTTACCTTTTATTCGAATCGAAATAGGGATGGAAATTAGGAATGAGATTGCCCTTTCAGCCACCGCTAGCCGTACATATTACGTATGTGTGATGCCTCCCCATTACTACTACTTTCTTCTTCTGTCGCGTCCATTCATCGAAATCAATAAATGTCAAATGGACCATCTCCATCCGATCCGGGAGGGAAGGAGCCACCGTACACGGGATTCGGGAGGGCATCAGGACGCCGTCGGATGGACATCACCCACCGTGCCCCACAAGTCACTCCAGATGTTCCACGCCCACTTGGTGCGACTTCGTCGGCCTCACACTAACGTAAAACCACCGGCAACAGCCGGTCAAACCTCGACTTTGTTAGGAGCGACTAGTTGTGACTGCAGGTGTCTCCAAGTCCAACCCACCTCCACCTCCACCTCCGCCTCAGCCTCCAGCCTCCAGCCACCAAATCTATTGCGGTCGCCTCTCCTCAACCCCCCACTCCAACTCCCCTGCCCCGCCCGTCACTCTTTATTTGGATCACCCAACTCTATAAATAGATAGGGCTGGAGAGACGAGGGACGGGGAGATCCATCGGTGGCGGCGGAGAGATGAAGCACCTTCTAGAGGTCGAGAAGGGACGGGAGGCCGCCGACGGCCGACCCTCCGTCGGTCCCGCCTACCGCAGCGCCTTCGCCAAGGACGGCTTCCCCCCGCCCATCCCCGGCGTCGACAGTTGCTGGGACGTCTTCCGGTACGCGTTCATCCCCATCCTTCCTCCCTCGGTCGATCTCGATCTGTATCTCTCCCCCTCCCCTCTCCTCTCCTCTCCATCATCGCCGACTCTCGCCTTTCCGTTCTTGAATCGTTTCTTCTTTCGGAGGAAATATATACCGTGTTTGGGAAGAATTGATGCTAGCGATTCTGATTGGTTTCCCCCCTCCGTTGATTCAGCTTGTCCGCCGAGAGGCATCCCGGGAACCGGATGCTTGGCCGCCGCGAGGTTGTTGATGGGAAGGTCGGGCACGACGTCACGGTTTCTTTCTCGTCGTCTTATTCTATCGTTTGCTTCGATTCGGCTTTGACCTGTGCTTCTGCAGGCGGGTGAATATGTCTGGATAACTTATAAGGAGGTGTATGACACTGTGATCAAAGTTGGGGCTTCCATCAGAAGTCGTGGGGTCGATCAGGTAACGATGCGCGTGACTCTCTCTCTCTCTCTCTCTCTCTCTCTCTCTCTCTCTCTCTCTCTCTCTCTCTTTGTTCTGCGTGGAGTTAATGGTCTGGTTGCTGACCGACATGTTTACTGACAAAATGGTCTTCCGCGGAAACTACCAGCATATTGTAAAATCTTGACTGCGAAGATAGATATGAGTTTGCGTTTACATATCCATAACTAGTTCAGTTTCATGGGCTCTGTAATCTCTTGCCATCACAATGTTAGTCTATCTATAAATGCTTGATCTGATATTCCACCAACCTCTCCACATATAACTGCCGTGATATCCATAATTGGTCTAGAGTGTTCCACATATCACTGCTGACACCGAATTCTTCATGGTAGAGTATCATTCGTTACTACCAATTTTGTGGAATAGCTTCCGACAAGTGATGTTACACCATAGTTCTTTTTGCAAGTGCAGTCCTTTTTGGAACTGGTGGTCAAAAACATACTTGAGAACTTTATGGCAACAAGAGGAAAAAAAAAGGAGCGAAACTTGGTCTTGGTTTACTGGTTAGCTACCCTCCTCGCTTTTGAGTTCGAAACCTTGTGGAGGTGATGCAAAATGATTTCACCCAGGTAATTCTCATGATGGGTGATTATCCACCATGTTATGAGAACAGGGGAGGAAACGGGAAGGGTTTCACATTTCATCGAGTTCTGTTCGCTGAAATGGAGATCACGGTCATTGTTGTGTGTTCAAATGTGACCAAAACTACACATCCAACCATGACTAACATGCCAAATTAGTGCTGGTTGTCATTTTCTAGAACTTCCCTTCCAAAAATTGGTGTTAGGACTTCTGATGCTAGTTGCAAACTTGCAACTGGGATGTGTCGCAAGATCCTAATTGTTGATGCAGAAGAAATAACTGTTGGAATGCTGAGGACTTTCCATTTCACATTTTGTTATTTAATTCTGAATTTCCTTCAGATTTATGTGTCTGACTTTAGTTATACTTAAACTAATCTTTGAGTTAACATGCTTATGGTACAACCAGTCAAGATATCTATGTTGATGATCTGTAACGAGATGCTTAAATTTGATACCTGACAAGGAACATTCATATTTCAGGTGTGTGATAACTTAACCAGCTCCAGTGCGTAGTGTTAGAGCTGTCATATTATCCCAAAATTATTATAGCCATTAGCTCAGTTTGCCCTTGATATTCTACATTGCCATAATTTATGAGGGATATTTGGAAAATTGTGCCATCAGCATTATGCCAACATTCGTACTTAGCTGGCACACAGAACATGTGCAACATTGTATGGATGTTGTACTATTTCTTGTTTCATAGTTTGTGTTGTACTGCCAATCAAGCATCAAAATGCCAGCAGTGAGTTATCTCTATCTTGAGTTTAAATGGCTGATTTAAGAGTTCATGAACTTCATCGTAGTGTTAAGACTCCAGTACGTCACTTGGGTGTTCTACCTATCTTAGAAGTATGGTGTTAAATTTTTGGTCCGACTTCTTTGTAAGCCACCCCAGTACTTCTGTCCTTCATGCTATCCTTATTTCTATTTGTATGGAGCTTAAAGTTCTATGGAATGATTTTCATTCTGCATCTTGCTATGAACCGTGTTTTGTTCTTCTCCAAAATCGAGCCTTGCATGCAATGTTGATTCACACCCAGTGTTTTTGTGTACTTTGAAATCACGTGCTTCTTTGTATGAACAACATATGATTGCTTATACTAGGTTAAGTGTAACTTATGCCTGTTCAAGATGTTAGCTTGTTCACTTACTAGCATCTAGGGAAGTCATTTCATGTTTTCCTTCTAAAGAAATATGATGTGGTAATATGGCACTGATTTTATTGATGAAGACTGTTGAATCTCACTAGAAAATCTGTAATTGCTCCTTTGCAGGGTGGTCGCTGCGGTATCTATGGTGCTAACTGTCCCGAGTGGGTCGTTAGTATGGAGGTAAAATGTGCTTTACATTTGAGCATGTCTTTCCAGTGACCAGTCAGCTGCAATATTTTTAACTGCCTCTGTTAAAACTGAGACTTCATATGATTCGATAATGGAAAATGATTGTGTTTTCAACTATTACTGTAGTGTGGGGCTTTATTTCTTATCCAATCATCATCCTATTTGTGAAGTTTGAAGCAAATAATTGCCCAAGCAGACCACAATTTGTTTTTGTTTACTGTTTAGTTTCTTTCTTGACTTTGCAGGCATGCAACGCTCATGGGATATATTGTGTCCCTTTGTATGATACACTTGGTAAGTAGGACTACATTCTTAGCAGATTTTTTCCATAGATTCTAAAGCAACAATGGTTAAAATTTGATGTAGGAGTAGGAGCAGAAGCTACTGTCTGCCTGTTGACATTGCACATACAATATTAATTGCATTTTGCATTGGTTACAGGTGCTGGTGCGGTAGAATTTATTTTATGTCATGCGGAGGTTCAGATTGCTTTTGTAGAGGAGAAAAAGATTGCAGAGGTACATTTATGTCATCTTATCTTATTAAATGCTTTTTCCTGGCATAGAAAAATGTTTAAGCAGTCTCTCATGTATAAATCTCAGTGAATACTGTTGCAGTACCTCACACGCCATGCAAATGAAAACAACAAAAATGAGTCCTAATTAGTGTCGGCTACATAGATCATTTCTGCCATTGAAATAGCTAGGAGAATGACTTTAGCACAACGATTGATTTGTTTGCTAATGTGAAAAGTACCATATGCCTGCTGGTACTAATGATCCACAAATTTTCCAGGTGCTGAAAACTCTTCAAAATTCATCCAAATTTTTGAGAAGTAAGTTGATGTATTTTATTAGTTCCAACACCAATCTTTGTTACTCCTTTATGTTGATACAATTATTATCTATTTACAGCAATTGTCAGTTTTGGCAAGGTCACCCTTGAACAAAGAGAAGCAGTTGAAAAGTCTGGTTTGGCAATATTCGAGTGGGATGAATTCTTGCTCTTGGTAGGTTAATTCTGTTTAGTTATGAGGTTTGTTGTGTTGAAATGATTATTAAGCTCCAAATAATCACCTTTCATCTAGGCATTTAGTATCTTATGAGAGATTCAGCATGTGTACATTCACCTCTTATGCATCATTCCCATGTTAGCAAGGTTTTCTATAAACTCTGTATCGTTCCAATTTTATCAGATGTCTCCGAAGAGACAGGTTTTCTATAAACACTCCAGCAATTTTTATTGGAGAAATTATTAAAGTGAGTTGAAGCTTGATTTACTTTCCAAAGACACACCAAAAGTAGTTTAATTAGTTTGCATTGGAAGCTGAAATAAGAAGGAACTTGAATGTTAGTTCTAGTGGGCTATTTACTCTCTGACTTGAGCAAAAGAAGATCCCTTGCCTGTATCTTAAGTTTCATATTTGTATGTGTCCTGCTACTTTTTTGTGTTCTGATCTGTGTGAACTCTTGGATGCTTAGGTTATAGGAGTAATTGACTATTCATTGCAAAATCATAAACCGAAGGACTTGGATAGAAGTCAAGCATGTTTAGTAGCCGAGTATTTGCTATGAAACTAAAGGTTCTACTGTTAATTGCTGTTGGACAGTATGGTACTTCAATTTGGAACTGTGTAACTTTCAAGAACTGATGCTAAATAACTAATAGTTCTTATGAGCTATTAACATGTTGGAGTCATACTGCTGAATAAGCTTGGTGGTAAATGAAGAGATAATTCACTATCTAAAGGTGTTATCATAATGCTTTCAATATGACTTCTGAATACTCATGAGCTTCTGCAGTTTGCACGTATATCATGGTTACTTTTTCTATGAGAAATACTTGCATCTTTTTTAGAAGTGCTGATCTGTTTAGATCAAATCTGGAATTTTGGGTTTTCTTGTCTATGATTTTCACAAGTTCATTCTACATGTTAGAGAATGGCTTTGCTGCTACTTATGTGTGCCACATACAGGGATGCAATAATCATTTTGATCTGCCTGTGAAGAAGAAGGATGACATATGTACCATTATGTATACCAGTGGGACTACTGGTGATCCCAAGGGTGTCATGATATCCAACAATAGCATAATTACTCTTATCTCTGGGGTAGATCGCCTTCTTCATTGTGTGAATGAGCAGGTAATTCTGCTTTCTGTTTTTTATATCTCTAAACTATGACTTAGAGCTCGAACAGCTTACTTTGCTCTGTGAATCACCTACTGTTTTGGAGCAAGCTGTCAATTTTATCGATAATTCCTTTTCTTTTTTCCCTTCTTGTTTTGCTCATTTCTACTTTAAATTCTTACAGTTGCATGAAGATGAGGTTTACATGTCATATCTCCCCCTTGCACATATCTTTGACCGTGTGATTGAAGAGTTGTTTATATTCCATGGAGCTTCAATTGGATTTTGGCGTGGGGTAAGTCTTGCAGTTTAAGATTCTACCTTTGCTGATCGGTAGCTCTTACTCAGTTACATGTTTCATATTCAGGATGTCAAATTATTGGTCGAAGACATTGGGGAGTTGAAGCCAACCATCTTTTGTGCTGTTCCACGTGTGCTGGACCGCATTTATACAGGTACTGTTTGGATGTTTCAATGCCCAGAATTTGAGCGCAAGCTGTAAATCTAAGTGTTTGCATCAATCGTAATCAATAAATGGTACTCATGTTTCATTAAGCCGTTTGACTTTAGGTCATTGAATGTGCACTTGGAACAGTATGCTCTAAATAGTTGGAATGTATATACCTCTTTACCCTATATCCTTGACATCTCTGGTATAGCATGCACTTGCATATGGAATTTTCCATGTCATGCTATGGTCTGGCATAGACATGACTTGTGGGATGGGGATTACGCTGAACATAACTTGACTTTAACTTGACTTAGCCGTGGTTTCGTCGGAATTTGCTTGATTCCTGATTTTGATCTGGCAAACAACTGTGGTTCATCTCATGAAATGCTGGATCCGACCAGACTAGTCTTCTGCAGAAAGGCCTGGTCCTCTTGCAGCTTGGGTCCCACTAGTGGCCAACATGCTTTACCTGATATTGGAAAATTGGATATGGTTCTCAATGGTATTTACTGCTGACCGATATGTGTATGCTTGTGAGCTTGTAAGGTGTACAGTGCAATCTGTTATCAGTGCACATTTTTCTAAGTACCTGACAGAGGAACCTAAATTGTTCTTCCATTTTATACAGTTATACTGAAACTGCATATGGTTTCTAGCAATCAAGTGCTGTTGCGCATACTGACTAGCATTTGGACCCTCGGTTGTACTCGTAGACGTCTATCTTATTCACAAATCATCCTCCACTTGTTTCACAGGACTGCAAACCAAGATTTCCTCTGGAGGCATGCTGAAGCAGACATTGTTTAACGTCTCTTATAAATAGTAAGTTTTTGTTCATCATTTAATTTTAAAACCGTAGCTAAGCCTCTTTTTATGGCACTGTGATTCTCTACATATCCATGCTTCTCCCTGTCAATGGCTTTTGACTTTTTCATTCATCTGCCCTTTTTCCCAGTTGGAAAATTTGTTTGATGAGACATTTGTCTTTTGTGGTTATTTCTTGTGAGTCATCTTTACTCTTTGGTGGTCTTGTGAGTCCCAGTTGGAAAATTATAGCTATAATTTTGGATATTTGGTTTAAGATGTGAGTCATCTTTACTCTTTGGTGGTCTTGTGACTTACATGTGGATTGAGACTTGCAGCAAACTTCATAACATGATGAGAGGAAGTAAGCATGATGAGGCAGCTACAATTTGTGATAAATTTGTATTTAACAAGGTAATTGAAAAATACCAGAAGATCTTTTTATGTAAACTTTATTTTCTGAATTTTGACTAGCAATCCTAATATTTTTTCTATATCTTACAAAAATGGGCTTACACAATTTATTTAGGTAAAACATGGGCTTGGTGGAAATGTCCGACTCATCTTGTCTGGAGCAGCTCCTTTAGCTACCCATGTGGAACAATTTCTACGAGTGGTGACATGTGCACATGTTTTACAAGGCTATGGTATAAAAGTGGTTGAATTTATAGTTTTTACATTTTTTCTGCATCCTTCTCACTGCTATAACAAAATGAATACACAGATTTATGCTCTTTAGGGAAATTCACAATTCACATGACAAAGTTTTCTATGTAAATCATGCTTTAGCAAGAAATTTTTTTTTTCTTATTTACTGTTGCAACTATTCTGTCACTGGACAAACCTCAACCATACAGAACACACTGTATCATATCAAAACAAATAATTCCCTCAAAATACTTGGTTCTTGACCTGATGTGATCTCATCTAAGTTGGTGCTTAAGATTTCTTTTGTCAAGAAACTGGTTTTCTGTTTAAACCATAAGGTCGGTTGGTTGTTCTAGCTTATGCATACGAATTGGGAGCAATCTTTTTGCACATGTAGAAATAGATTACATAGTGGGAGAAATTTTAATTCTATGTAGGTTTTGCCTTTATTATCTAAGCCAGAATATTCAAGCCAAATAATTAGGTTTGGAACACAAGGTCTTGCACTAATTTAATATGTTTAATTTGGTTATACTGTTGATAGTACTTTTATTTTTTTTGCACCAGATGTTATTTTAAAAAATATATGTAGTAAACATTATAGATTTTAAGGATTTAAACTTGGAAAATGCTTGCAGAAATGCCAAATAACAAGCAAAAGAATATCCATTTATAGTCTCTATTACTAGGACTAAAGTACCGTGATGGATGGAAATTTGTGTAGAACATTACAATGTAGTTGTATGACACACTCCTGATTCAACTAGTCACCCTCCAATCTTTGTGTTCTCGTGATGATGCAGACAAGATGAGCTCATGGTCCATGGCTCCCCTGAAAGTCCCTAACCCAACAAGAAAGCTTCAAGTTTTAAAATGTAGCTCAATTCAGTTAAGGATCCACTTTGACAAGTACAGAACTGAAATATCAGAAAGATATAAAAAAGTAGAGTTGTGAATGTTTCTGGTTCTTGCAGAACTCAATGCTTAGCCATCCATTTTGTTCATGGACCAGTATATATTATCTGGCATGTAAAGATACATGGAGATTTGCCAGGATATTTGTAAACCTTATCACCTCTGACATTGAAGGAGTCTTTCGTAACACATTTTGCATTAATATATTGTTCTTAGTTATTGGGAAGAAAATGATACATGGAAACTTTCTGTTACTACTCTAATAATAGTTAGGCGATTCTTGCTGTTACATTTAAGTTCTTGGAACTTCAAAGTTTTGGCCCAAAACACTAAATTCTTATGTAGAGCTTTGATGGAAACCATTGCTAATGACTTATCTGTGCTATTTGTCCTTCAGTCTTTTATTCCAAAATGATGATTTGGTTGACTGAATCGGAAACCTGCTGTGCACGAGTAAGGATCTGTTGGTGTTCATCCTTGACCTTGTATAAATGTTTGGAAATATTAAAATCAGTTTGTCCTAAAAAATGTGAAGGTCTAGTATTTATTTAAAGGCTCATGTTTACTAGTAATTTAGCCTGAATAATTTCATTTGAAGGTGATGATTTTTTTGAAATTTGAGACCTACTTGAAGCATCTTAGTAGGTCATCTTATATATCCGATCAAAGAAGCATCATCTAAGTTGGCCATCAAAGAAGTGTTTACCTTTAATCTCAGTTCTCTCTTTTACCTAGAGTTGTAGCCACTTGGTAGAACTATCTTCCATGCAATTGCTTCGGTAGAGTTCTTAGGCATTTTAACTCTCGTGATCTTCTAATGTTGGAGATGGGACTACAAGGCACACGAAATGTGCAACGTTTTAATAATAGTAAAACATTGAACATATTAAAGCTAAACTGTCTTTGTTTATCTCTACTGAAAGGATCATAAGGAAGACTTTGATCTGAATTTTCCTTGTAAGTACAATAAAGTAATTTTTTCAAGTATCCACTGGGATGATTTATTCAGTGTTATATGTGAAGAAATCCAGAAACATCACATAAATCAAATTCATATATGTATGTACAGATGCAACAGCAGTACAACAAGAAGCAGTAATGCCCCATCTATTTAGGTTCCATAAATAATCACAGAAAGATACTTCTATTTACACGTGTCCAAGGATGTTTGTGTATGCTAATCCATATTTGTTATTTGTGTTAATATCTCATAAATCAGACGACTGAATTTGATATATTTTGTGCTGGAGTTTGTAGCTGAAGGCTGATTCCTTATCTTTCGATGGTAGGTCTTACGGAGACATGTGCTGGGACATTTGTGTCATTGCCTAATGACCTTTCCATGCTAGGAACGGTAGGACCACCAGTACCAAACGTCGATGTGCGTTTGGAGTCCGTTCCCGAGATGGGATATGATGCTCTTTCAGAAGTTCCTCGTGGAGAAATCTGCATCAAAGGAAATACTTTATTCTCAGGTTACTACAAAAGAGAAGACCTCACAGAAGAGGTTATGGTTGATGGATGGTTTCATACAGGTTTGTCTCAGCATCTATCTGTTGTGCATGGACATTTACTGAAGTCATCCTTACAATAAGATGAATGAATATTCACTGGTGAAGCTTTGAGTTTGGCTTTGTTGATTTTGAATTTTTGGTCCATATCTATCATAAGTATTGGTTACTCTACCATACATGTACCAATAGATATTGATTACTGACAGATGCCAACTCTTAGGGGGAAGGATTGCTTTGTTTATTTCCACCACACTATGTTTAGATGTAATGCTCTGGTTCTGGTCTTCATTATCTTTTGTTTTCAGGGGACGTTGGTGAATGGCAGCCGGACGGAAGTATGAAAATAATTGATCGTAAGAAAAACATTTTTAAACTTTCACAAGGAGAATATGTTGCGGTTGAAAATTTGGAGAACATATATGCCCTTGTTTCTGGTATCGATTCGGTATGTGTTTTCAAGTACCACCTCAGAAAGAATTATGCTTTGTATATGTACAAACGCAATTTTTATTTTAGCATGATTGGGGTAGAAACATCATGATCTCGTATTCTTAGTACGTTCTGTAAAACATTGTGATTCCATTTTTTTTCTATAGTTCAGTCAGTGATGAAGTGGCACTGTCATAGATTTTCACAATTATTTACTGTTATATGTTATAATTTCATGAGAAGCGAAAAGTTTGTTGACATTCTCAAAGCCTCCATTTAGCTAATTGTATGATCACATAGTGGTTAGGGATCACATTTATAAAATGCTTTATTTCCATAGTGTATGTTCATTATATCTCACCACCCACAAAATTTTTTTCAGATATGGGTATATGGAAATAGTTTTGAGTCTTTCCTCATTGCTATAATCAATCCCAATAAGCAAGCTCTTGAGCATTGGGCTGAACTGACTGGTATTACTGGGGATTTTGCAACGCTCTGTGAAAATCCAAAAGCGAAAGAATACATTCTGGGGGAACTAACTAAGATTGGGAAAGAAAAGAAGGTGACTTGGCCTAACTCTTAAGTTTCATTTTGCTTGGTAGATATTACTTGTATCATGTGAGAATGTTCTTTTTTGTTTCCTAAGATCCTCTCTGTTACCTGATCTCATATCCTGGCAGTTAAAGGGCTTCGAGCTCATTAAAGCCGTTCACCTGGATCCAGAACCATTTGATATGGAGCGTGATTTGCTAACCCCAACATACAAAAAGAAGCGGCCACAGCTACTAAAGCATTATCAGGTACATGTCTGTTTTCTCTACCTTGTGGATTTTCTGCTAAGTTCCAGTTGGATTTTCTTGTGTTTCAGAATATCTTAGAATTTGTACTGTACTTGGTGTTGAGAGTTCACTGGTTAGTATAATATGTTCTATATTTATGCATCAACATATAGATAATATTTATTAGGAAATTTTCTGGATGATGTGTCTCAGTATATTTCCTCTACAAAAATGTTCACTTGGAATTGGATTGGTCTGATCATCAACCACATTGCGGAGTCATCTGCTATTAACTTTACCAAATTATTGGCACCTCTTATGGTAGTTGAACATGTTGTTAGGGGAAATTTTTGTTCTATCTTTTGGAGATTATATATATATATATATATATATATATATATATATATATATATATATATATATATAAAATTCTTGTTACTGAAGTTTACTCTCTGTTCCAGCTGTCATTGTCTTCTGCCTTCACCCTCACCATTCATGTTCTTGAAACAATAAACAGTTGAAACTGCGGCACTATATTCCTCTGGTAGAATACAAAAAAAAAAAAAAAAAAGGCAAAAACTTGGTATCCTGTTTCTAAGACAAAAGTAGAGCATTAGATGTTCTTGGCACTCTTCATCCTATTAGAAGAGTGCAGTTAATCCATGGAATGCTAATGAATTTTTGTCGGGTTTCAGAGTGTAATTGATGAGCTGTACAAAAGCTCCAAGTGATTGGGTGGTTCTCAAGGCAGCCACCACCGGGTATGCAGCAGCTTATGGGATTAGCAGCAGCTCAGATACACACCATTTCATCTCGTAACTTAACAATCGTTCAATGTTTCTGCTGCTTTTACTCGTGTGATGTCTTATTGGAAAGATTCTTCATGTTGAGTTGGTTGAAGTTTCATCATGAGATGTAAGACACGGTTTGACACCATTTTCATCACGAGAGCAAATACATGTAATTCTAATAATAATCTCCATATATGCATGCTAGTTAGTGTAAAGCCTACTTGTTGTGCACGCCCTAATTTTCCCTTTCTACCGAGATATAATAATAGAGCTGCTGTATGTATTACGCAAGAAGCATTCATCCTATTGGGTTTTGCGTGTTGGTTGTCCTTCTCATCATGAGATGCACTTGGAAGAGTGTGTAGAGCGAGCTTGAATAAATTGAACATATTAAAGAGTGTGTAGAGTTGTATTGCACAAAGATTAAGTATTTGGGTCTTTTTGACTGCCACTACCGGAAGATACGCTCTGAAATCATAAATTACTATGCCAAAACACATTTTTCTTTTCTCTAAATAGATAAATGGCTACGTGTCACAACTTAAATTGTCGGTACGTATAGTTGATGGACGTGCATACCCTGTGTTTGGACCCCGCATTCTCGTGGTGGCAAATGGAAAGCAACAAGTACTTGGGGCTCGGGGGTGTCCCAACTGAGATGGCCCCCAACCGAGCAGGGGTTCCTCCTCTACAAGCGGTCGCCGTCGCCCCTTCGCCAATTCGAAAAGGGCGGCGGAGTCCTCCTCTACAAGCGGTCGCCGTCTCCTCCTCCTCCTCCTCGGATTGCCGTTCGCGCCTCGCGTTCAACAAGAAACCAAAAGAAAAACCTAATCGGTGAATCACCTTCTCTGGAATCCCCCCCCCCCCCCAAAACCCTTGGAATCACATGTATGAAATCTGTTTCTCCAACTGATCTGCTTCTGTTTTTATTGTTTTCTTGCCTCGATTCCAGGTCGCAAGTTCCCGGGATGATCCTGGGCACTTTTTACTCCTTGTCTTCGTTCGATTCGGTTCGGTGGGGATGGGGATGGGGGGGAATGGAAATGGAAATGGAACCGGTACTGCGACAACACCTCGCTGGTACAGATCGAGGGGGGTGAACGCAAGGAGGAGGTCGCTTGGACTGCGGCAAGAGAAGGGCGTACATGTACAAGGCCAACGGTGTATCCGGGGGCAAGGTGACTCGATCCCACGGCCACACCGGTCCCGCCCGATTCCATGGTGCGATTCCATCTCGTTTAGTAGCTCCTCCTCCGGGGGAGGTCCCGCTAAAACCAAAGGGCCATCATTTCCTTCTAATTTTCATGGTTTTTTCTTCCCTTCGATGCGCAGGATGGAACGACTTGGTTTTCTTGTACCCGAGCAACGAGGACAGGTGAGCTGCCTGACTTTATTCTCTTTTATAGTTTAACCTTGTGATGATGTGTTGTTCTTTAACATAGCACTTTATTTAGGAAGATGAAGTTAATAAATGAAACGTTGTTTATTTCTTCTATCTATCTTTAGCTTCCATTCTTGTAAGGTTGGTGGTGGTGGTGGTGGTGGTGGTGGGTGCGTGGAAGCTCGCTAGCCGTCGATGAACTCCTCTACAGTATAGAATAAAAGAGTGAGAGAGAGAGGAGACGCGGCATTCGATGATTGACCATATGCCATAAAGGTGGATCGGGACGAAGAGTTAATTGTTAGGCCGTTTCTCACAATCTCTTAATCGTTTGGGTTTGATCTCTTATGCATTTAACAACACAGAGTGGGATGAGAAAGGTCAGTCAGTCCAAATATGAGAGCTAGAAAGAAAGGTCCCCACCACATACACATCCGAGGCTGGTGGATGTGCACATGAGAGTTGCGTGCTGCTGATCAAAATGGCTTCATCAGTCGACGCACATGGTAGGACACGTGGTATCCATCGTGTTTATACACCAGCTTTGAGTGTTGCAATATTTTGCAGAGGATACACATATATATGTATATATTCCAACATAAGAATGACCTGGAAATGCTCTTTTAACATCTTTAGAGTTGGCTCCACTATACATACATAAATGGGCTTCACGACTGCTGCCTCGTCCTCCTCTGGAGGAGGAGGAGGAGGAGGAGGAGGGGATCAGTGCCTGCCGGCGTCATGAGGTCCTACCACGCAATCTTTTTAGCTCCACCACCACCACGCTTATGTTGTCTTCGCTCCCCCGAGAGATGGCGAGTTCAGCTAATAGACCCGCTGCCTCCGCAGCGGTGCACCCGCTGACGGCGTCGGGGAACATCCTCGCCATGCGTCCGCTGAGGCATTGCCTGGCGATCTTGCATGCTGCCTCGTTGGAGACGACGTCCCAAAGCCCGTCGCTGGCTAATATGAGGAACTCATCTTTCTCCGTCCTCTCCGTCACAGTGACGTCAGGTTCTGAGATCACAAATGGTTTCAAGTAGCAGTCACCTGGAACACACCAAGTCATAGACTAAGGGGGGTGAGACTTCCGAGGTCGTACAAACATAAAAGAAAAACACAGACCCAACGCCAACCCCAACCAAGGTGTATGGCGGGGTGGGTGGGCTCATTCTCGAGTTACTATCATATTGTCCATCCATTGTCCATGCACTTAATATGATGTTTGCCACTAAGGATCTTGAACAAGTTTGCCAGGGAACAGTAGTCTTTCCATATCATTGTTGTCCCATTATTTGTGTGAATAGGAACTAGCAAAAGACAAAACACAATTCATCATCTTCTATGGTTAATATTTCAGTCCATCTTGCAGGAAACAATCTTTTAACGCATTGTGTTCCAGAACATCTCAAACTAATCAGTCATGGCTGAAGAAACATACCGATGGATCTGGAGGTGGCCAGCACTCCTAAGACACGGTATCCATCCCAATTGATTACCCTCCCTCCTGCTGCTTCCACTCTTTCCATCTCGTCTGGTCTATCAGCCTGCGCCAGAAGACACATGCTTACACCCACATCAGTTCCATTTGTGAGAGAACATCAGTAGCAAATCATAGAATTGAACAAGCGCAAGAAGAAAAATTTTTTATGTTACCAACAACTTTAACCAAAATTACATATGAAATGACTTAGACATTATGAACTCATCCCACCACCTCACACTCATAGGGCCTGCTATATTAAGTATTAAGCTAAAGCAAAGAGTAAGCGGCGTGCTCAATTACAATATCAACCAAAATGCTATGTTACTACTGTTGGGACTATGCTACCAATGTATCGGAATCGAGCATGCTAATGCAAATTAATAACGTGAATTTGGTCAGTGTCTAAAATCTCAAATACAATGGTTATGAGACCAAAGCATATATGAAAGCAGAACCAGATAAGTTAAATATGGCTGGAAAGTTGGGATAAGATGTAATCCTGTAGTTCATCTCATGACAAGTCCTCAATGTACCCTAGCCATTTTCCATTACGAAACAAGTTTGGAGCCAGAGACCAATAGTTTTCATGGATGTCAAATTAAAATGAGCACAAAGCAAAAATATCCATATTATCTTAGGACCAGTTGCACTAAGTTCTGCACTTAAACCTGTCAAACATTGAAGAAGGAGGTCGCTGATCGGGAGAGAGGAACAGTAAGGTATTATAAGGAAGCAGTAGAAGAAAAGTTAGGAGGAAACAAAATGGGAAACTGCACATGAGAGGTTTCACCATTTAGTAAAATCGGAGCTCTACCGTCTATCGATGCATGTTTTCATAAACTTTCACATACTGAAGTTTCTTCTTCTATGAACTGATGTTTTCATAAACTTTCACATACTGAAGTTTCTTCTTCTATGAACTGATGTTTTCATAAACTTTCACATACTGAAGTTTCTTCTTCTATGAACTGCAAGAAGCATGCATATGTGACAGTGATTGAATACACTGTAAAGACAATTGTTTTATCGCTTTTGTAGCTTGGTAGGGTTCTGGTGTTCGACTTTTTATCGGAAAGTTCAGTCACTTAAACATATATTAGTTTAGTTTCTGATAGTTCCGATACCAAGTTGATTTTTTAACTTATAGTCGTTGACCACCAAGATAGAAAAGAGGAAAAGTAAATATCAATCTAGCATGAGGGGTATATTCTCCCATGCTTATCCAACCGAAGCCATCAGAAAAGTAAAATTGGATGTGTGGAACATTAGAACCATGTAGAAGCACCCACCCAATTCTAATATAAAAGAGAGACCGTCCACAGCTTTATCAAACTCAAACAGGAGAAAGCAGCCTATTATTAATCTGTACATTTATATTTAATCTATTCATATATCAGCATGAGTCATCTGACTACACACCCATTGCGACTTTTTCTAAGTTCTCTTTGCATTGAGATTTTCCCCAAACGACTGACGCATGATTCCATGTTTGCTTGTAAGCTTTTAAACATTGATCTAGCTGCTCATGTAAATTCTAGAATGGATTTTTTTTGGACTTTCCATCCTGATATATCTACTCTACTGTGGCAACCAGCTTTCTGGAAATGAGCAGGTAGGTAGCACAGGTCAACCTATATGTATGCCCTTTTCAAACAATTAAAGAAACAATCCCTACACATAGAAACAATCAGAATATTGCACAAGCCAAGAAACAAAGGTGCAGGCAAGAAAGGGCTCCAAATGAGTTCAGAGTTAAACCAGTGGGCTGGTGACAAAATCCAAGTCTTTTGGTGCATTGTATTGGTAATTCTTCAAAATTTCCTTAAGCTTGAACAAATTAGATCTTCCCTATTGGACATCCACAACAATTAATCGATAATTGAACAGATGGATCTAAATCTAGAATGATGTAATTCTGTATCCAATAACACACCACGACCAACAGGTCCAAGTTGTAGTGTTGTTAAGAAGCAGAACCCCGGAAGCACTAATTCCACATGGATGTAAAGAAGCCCCCTTTTTTTTTGGCTTGGCTTGGCTTGGCTTGGCTTTTCTTGTTCGCCCACTGTGCTGTCCCCACGACGACAAACACATGGCCATCTTCCGAGCCGAGTAATGGTAATTTAGAATATATCGGACGAGGAGATTAAGGAGCAGCTAATCAAACAAGAGCAAGTCGCGCATCCTAACGTTACCTTGTGGTCCAAGGAGAGGGGAACGGCCGCGCCGCCGCGGGAGAGCACCGCCCGCGAGTCGCCGCAGTTAGCCACCACGATCCGCTTGGTACCCACCACGGCCACCACCGCCGTGGACCCCACCGTCCTCTCTGCCTCGCCCTGCGCCGCCGCCTCCACCTCCCCATCCACCCTCGAGAAGCTCGCCGTCATCACCTCCCTCCACCGCCCCTCCGCCCGCGGCCACCCCCCGGCCGCCACCTCCTCCGCCAGCACCACGTGCAGCCGCTCCCGGCACGCCTGCGCCACCCTTGCCCCGCCGTGCCCGTCGTACACCCCGAAGAAGTCGTACACCGGCACCCCTCCTCCTCCGGCGAACCCGGGCGCGACCGCCACCGTGTCCTCCATCACCCTCCGCCGCCCGATCAGCGACACGGCCCCGTGGGACAGGCAGGGAAGCCGGGCCCCTTGGCCTTCTCGCCCCCGGATCTCCCCGCCGGCGGCGAGGATCCCTACGATACCGTCCTCCGTGTCCCGATCGGACGGCGAAGAGGAATTCGAGCCCTCGACGGGGTCCATGGTGCGCTTAACGGCGAGGCCGCCGGCCCTGGCTCGGCGGATCTCAAGACGCCGCCGGCTAGTGACCGCTGGCTTCTTAACGAGAAGCCTCTGGGTTCCATCTGCTTCGCAGAAAGCCCCTTCTCCGTCGTCCCTCGAGTGGGGGGCGTCGTCACCCGCCATAGTCTGCCTCGGAATAGCTGATTCGAACAGCTTCAAGAGAAGTAGGCGAGGAAAAGGAGAGAGAGGGGAGGGAGCCAGGAAGCCTCCCTTTTAAAGTATTTGTTAGACGACAATGGAGAGAGGTCGAACGGGGAGAGGTGGAGGAAGCACTGCCGTCCGATCCGTCGCTGGGAGCCGATGCGCGCCACCTTCGAGAGTCCGTACGCGAGGACCACCGAGACGTGGACCACCCGAGACGGAGACGTGGAGGGCGGAGATGTGGTTTGATCTCGCACGTGGCGCAGTTGGTGCTCGGATCCGGATTTTGAATGCGGCCGAGGCAGGCTGTTATCGTCACGCCCTCTTCGTCGAAGGACGCTCCGCAGGGGTCCGCGTGGCGGCCGTGCTTCGATCGGGGAACGCATGGGCGGCGCGAGAGAATAGGGGGCGTGAGAATAGTAGTTGTTTTCTCGTGGAATAAATGTCGCGGCGGTGACGTGTAGGGCGGATGGGGAAGCGATGCGGTCATGCATGTGTTGACTCCGCGGGGATATTTGGGGGAACAGCGAGGGACGCGTGGCGTCATGCGGGCGCGGCGGATCAGTATTCCTCCGGATGCGGTGCGTTTCCCCGTACCAACCCCATCTGGTCAAACCAAGCTCTCGGTCAAATCATGATGCCACGTTCGATCTCGTTTTTCTTTCTTCGACAGGGAAATTTTGTACAATATCATTTTTGATATATATGATTTCACGCATTAATCATAGAAACATGGTTTGCTATGTTCGTCGACCAAGACCGATACATACCGTGCATGCAGCTTCAGCAAAGACTGTGATGGTGTGTGATTCGATGTAAATAGCACATCGTGTCCATATATATGACAGGAGCACGTACGTCGGACATGGTGCAGTCGGAGATGGTGGTGTTGATGGAAGAAAGCAGATGATGTGTGAAACAAGTCGAGGAACGATACAAGACTCGGTTGTGAGTCGTTGGTCAATCAGACGGCGGAGGCGTTGGATGAAGTTGATGTAGAGGTCCTCATGCGTTTGCGTCACCTACACGGCTGCACTGTACATGCTCCGCAGGAACACCCGTCAGCACACACGCCATGGTTTCCACCAAACGTCAACCGGTGCTCCTCATATCATAAAGCCTTTTCATCCTCCAATCTCATTCACCGTGGAATCTAATAGTTGGCGAGACCCTGACGCCATCGGTGTCACCCCATCAGGATTCGCCACCACCTCAGCCCTTCACCAAATCGATCATTCTTGGGTGGGCTGTATTCAAAGCTAGAAAGCATGCATCACTGATTGCAGAACTGTGATTTCGTCTACCCATCATGCTTGAGGAACAAGTCATTGACCCAAGTGGCAATGGAGGACGAAAAGAGAGAGAGAGAGAGAGGGAGAAGAAAAGAGGCGTAAAGGCAGAGGTGAAGCTTCGCCGACGCGTGGCCCGATCACTGCCCCGGAAAACACGTAAAAGAAAAAGCTGGGAGATGATGCTGTTGCTGCTTTGTGGGGGCTTGCTTAATTCTTCTGGGACAAGAGAGAAAGATCCCATCGTGTCACTTCCAAGGATGTCCATGCACGCTCTTGTGGGGTCTTTGATGGAGATAGCTCTTATTAGTCTTTGGAGTGCAGTGCAAATCGATTCCGATCTATATATATATATATCTATATCTTGGACGCATCCGATTGGAGTTTTCCCAGATTGGTACGAATCAAGAAACACATGCCGATCTCGCGCTTCAAATGCGGCTCGATTTCAGCTCCATGTTCTGATCTTTTAGATACTACTTGCTGCTATAATATGCATTCAGATAATATGGTTCGATGGACATGCATACTGCATCACATCACAGGGCACAGCTTCCTCGGCGAGTTCACATGATCGATCGATGCTGCGTAAGTGCTTGATGTGTCATGACCCGGGTCTGATGGGCTAATTAGGCTATCAACTTCGTTTGGTCTAAACCACTGACCAAAATGCTTAAGCTGAAGTTGCTAGTAGTACACTCATTAGACCCTTATAAGTCAATTTTAATCCTGCCCACTTTCGATGTGGGACTAATCAGGGATGTTACATGATGAGTCCCAACACTCTGTATGTACTTGATGAGTGCATGAAGTCAGTACTCATCGCGCCTCCTCCTTCCCAAACAGTTTTGTTCGACGGCATGGGAGCACTCGACATCTCACCAAGTTTATCAGATCTAAAACTTGTCGACGAGGAAGAGGCGGCACCGGCGACGGGAGGGCTTCTGACGCGATGTAGGGCGGAGGATAGGTGAGTAAACCCCGGCCGGACACGGGCTGAGGATCGTGTCGCCTCATGTGGCCATGGATGCCAGCCCATGTTCACCATCAATTGATAATTACGTGGAATATCTATTATTATGGAATTATGTTAAAAGAAAGAGGGAAGCTATATATACATACATATTCTCCTTTTTTTAATTATTTGATTTGATTTTTTTAAGAACAAACTGAATAATCAGTAACCAAATAATAATAATAATAATAATAATAATTTTTAAATTGATAGGAAAGAGCCTAATTTGTATACAGGTCCCCCAACTTATCTATTGACCGTACGTATGTCATCTATCTAAGAAAAGCGTTGTGATCAAAAGCATCCGAAGACCAAGAATCTAATGCGAAGAAAAACGAGATAAGCGCCATCAAACTTCCAAGTTAGACACGAATTAAGAAAATGAATGGGAAGGTTTCTGTCGCACATATGCTGCTCGATACTTTATTTGTTTCGCATCCATCAGATGACAGTAACTCATGCACACTATTTCGTCTTAATGGGCTGAAGGTTTTCATGGGCTCAAATGAGTCTTAACATAGTCACCCAAAGCTTAGGAGCAATTTATCAATACTAATGTCAAATAACATCTAAACATCTCTCTTCGTACGATCAATTGATAGTCAATTAATATGTATATATATATATATATATACATATTATATATATGTGTATATATATGAATATATATATATATATACACATAATATATATATACATATATATATATATATGTATATATATACATATAATTTGAAAGGGGTATGTATTACGTTTAATTTTGCGTGTCCTCTTTAATCATTACGACAACTAATTCCACTTATATAAATCTTAGTTTCGGCCTCCACTGGGACGGTAGCCGACATACCGCTACTGCTACAATCGTGCCACGTTCTCGCCATTCGTCGGCCCAGACCACGACCACCCCCCCGCCCCTCTCTCTCTCTCTCTCTCTCTCTCTCTCTCTCAACTCTCTCCAATCATTTCGAGCGAGCACCGCCACGTCCATTGATCGATTCCCCCCACCCTCATCTATTTACGGGGTTTTCTCGGATCGCCGCCGCCCATGCCGGATTCCCGATCGCTTATCCTGATAGTCTCCTGCTGCGCCACGATCTCCGCGACCGCGGCCCCCTTGTGCGCTTGCTGATCTCCCTGTCGGCCTCCGATCAGAACGTTCGACGCGTATGTTTCTCTCCTTAAATCATCATCCAATCCGAGTGGATGATTTGGTTATCTCGATGATGATCAGAGTTCGGGTATTATTATGTTGGGGGAAAAGAGAGCATTTCTCGTTTAACTCTGTTTCAGATAGCTTCTTAAATGCAGAAAGATCTGTTCATCGTGTCGGATTGCGACATTGCATTTCCCTCTCTGTTTTGCAGGCCCTCCTCGGCAAGCAAGTTAGATAGATGGTAGGTGATGGCGGCATAACCGACTTTGTCGATCGCGCAAAGAAGGCAGCGGATTCTTTTTTCAAGGGAAGGAGGCAGATCGAAGGCTGGGGTTGTGCTGGAAGTAAGAAGGTTGACTTGAGGTGTCTAAGAAGCACCGGCCACCTGGAGCGGTTGTAAAGATGATGCTGGATTCTGGTCCGGCTGCGCAGCCTGGAACTGCCGCTAATGCATCACCCGAGAAGGATCGGGCAGGCAATGGTGACTATGCCTGTGGAGGATGGAAAAGGTAAGTTGGCAATCAACGCCTCGAATCCAACTCTAAAACCTCTTATCCTTCAGGCATTTAATTTAATTTAATTTAATTGCTAGTAAATGCTCAAATGCTCAGCCTCTTCTACAATACATTCGCGTGTCAATTTCTTTTGGGAACATCTCATACTTGCAACATGGTAGGAGTGAGTAGAACTGCCAAATGCATGTCGCCTGAAACATATCCTTTACTGTGAGTACTCGGTAGTACTTGGTCTGCACTAATGCGTGGTACGAGAAATTAAAACTCGTCGACGCATGCTTTAATTATAGGCCTTTTTAGTTTGATTCGTTGTCCTTTTATCATGTTCGGTACAAGTTTGTGTTTTGGTAACATGGAGGATGACTCGTTGTCCTTTTTATCAAACCGAGATTGTTTTGATGAGATGCATGCAGGTGGGGGGCTTTGTCACCTTTTTCCCTATAAAAAAGAATGGAAGATGAGCAGTAGAATCAGCAGGTTTCTCGTGCACTAGTTTTAGTGTAACTCTGGCCTTGTTCCTTTTATTATCTGTCTATGAGACGTTTCCCTTTTTCCTATTGAAGTAGAGCTCAACCACGAAAAAATTGGCATATGGCCAATACCAAATAGTTGAGAACTATGACTTCTTTGTTGTTACTATTTTATTCTTTGGTCATGGCTGGTGATAAAGTTGTACCAACGAACGATGAGTCTCCCGGACTTAGAACTGTGCATTCTGGCTGAACCGGGGACAAAAAAAAAAAAGGGTAGAAGAAAAAGATGTTGCAGTGCATGAGGCTCTTGCTGAGATCGAGGGAGGGATCAATGTATGCAGCCTTATCCCTGCTAGTGTTTCCATGGTCTAGCTGTTCTGTAAAACTCAGTAGAGCATATGAACATAATTTGTTTATTAATTTATCTCAATGCTTGGTCTTACGGGTCACTGGACTTGTTTGCAGTGAGGATGGAAGTTTAACTTGTGGATACTCTAGCTTCAGGGGACAAAGAGTCAGCATGGAGGACTACTGTGATCTAAAATCAACTAAAATTGATGGGCATACAGTTCATCTTTTTGGAATATTTGATGGTCTGGTATTCTTTCCAGTAATCTCCATTTCTAAATGTCTTGAGTATGAAATGTCTCTATCTCAGAGACAAATTGGTGTTGCAGGACATGGTGGTTCACATGCTGCTGAATATTTGAAGGAACACTTATTTGAGAACCTCACGAGGCACCCACAATTCATGTCGGACACAAAACTTGCATTAAGTACTAACAGACTTGTGAAATTACTTGGTGCTTTTATATGTTGTTCTTTTTTTTTTTTTGTCTCCAGTAAACCTTTTCAATTTGGGATTTTCATGTCAATTGTCAGGTGAAACATATAGAAAAACTGATTCAGACTTTTTAGCTGCTGAAAGCAATACTTCCAGAGATGATGGTTCTACAGCTTCTACAGCTGTTTTGATTGGCAAGCACTTATATGTAGCTAATGTTGGAGATTCACGTGCTGTAATATCAAAAACAGGCAAAGGTGATTTTTTTCTCTTGAACTCTTCCACTTTCTTTTTTTAAATGAAAGTGCAGCTCTGAGTTCCATCCTCCTCCAGCCAGCATGTAGGATGCTGGTTTACTACCGCTAGGCTCATATAGAGACACTGATAAGTGGCCTTCTGCAATCTTAAAATTACTAGATTTGGTTTGGTGTTTTGACTCTCTGCCATGTCATTATGTGAACTACTTGTGCCTCGACCTAAATGTTGGAACCTGGTGAAGCATGATTGAACACTTAATCATCCATGTACAGTCTCCAGGCATGTTGAATATTGGCCACATATGTATTTTGGATTTCTATTTAGTCTTATTTTTAATGATGTATGCATACACTTATTTGGGTCGGTGATGAGGATTGTCATGCTTTTGTTTCTAGTAAAAATCGTCATGCTTCCTATAAGATACATATAGTAGAATAACACATTGCCTAAATTATACAAAAAATTATCTCAAACATAAAACAGAAGATAAATAATGATTAACTGCTGTGCGTGCAATGTCCATGCTTGTATATCTCAAACATAAAATAGAACATAGCATATCCTACGTTTCTCATATTAGTTATATTACTGCATACATTTTGCACTGTGTAGGTGTTACATGTCAGTGTCCTGTGATTGTTGAGCTAAAATACAATGTTTATGAATTATTTATAAAAAAGTCAATCCTACGTAAATGAGAGACTAAGAGATGTGTGGTTATCTATATCTTAATGATATGTCTCATCACAAGTCGACAATGTTGACCCACAGTTGATGATCCTGAATTAGTAAGTGCAAACAGAAAGTAAAGGTTACAAGTTCATAGATTGTATAATTAGGTAGATATCTTGTATGCAACTAGTGGCTCTAGGTTCTGCAGCATATCAAATTTACATGCTTGTAGACTGACACCAATGAGATCGATAGCCATAATGTTTCTATGACCACTTTGTTCTTTCATAGTTCAGTTTCCTTTTTCTCTGTCTCCTGATTTTTATCATGTCATGTGGCTACACTTCCAATGCAGTTAAAATTAATGAGTTACTCATTAAGTATCATACTCCAATATTCTTGGTTGTAGCAATTCCTCTCTCCAATGATCACAAGCCAAACAGAAGTGATGAGCGCAAGAGGATTGAGGATGCTGGAGGTGTTGTCACGTGGACTGGTAAGTCTCAAAATTCTGAAAATGCTTGTCTTTCTCATTAAGACAAATGCTATAGCAGTTTATCCCTTTAAAGCTTATGCATCAAGCATAATTTCTCAACCTACGAATTAGATATTAGCACAGAGGTTGACCTTCTTTTGTGATGCAATATTTCTCCTGTATGCTTCTGCTTTGATTAGGATCCTAGCTGATGGACGAGAAATTTGCTCCATATTTGGAAATGATGTGATAACCAACAAAATAATACATTGACCATTAGATTAGAGAAGTAAATCGTATAGCATATGGATGGCCATTTGGATAAATTATTGCTTTTCTCGTTAAAATTTGTTTGTGGCAAGTAATCATATGGTTATGTCTTTCCTCTAAACTAATTGCGTTTTATGTTATAGAGGGAAACAGGTGGCATTTGGATTGTGCAACATGAGCTGTTTCTTCTTTTAATTGTGGGCATATTTACTTTATAGGCACTTGGAGAGTTGGAGGCATATTGGCGATGTCACGAGCATTTGGTAACCGCCTTTTGAAACAATTTGTTGTGGCAGAGCCTGAGATTCAGGTATTTTGGCGCACATAGAAACTCAGCTCAAACTCTTTTTCATGATACCCTATGAACTCATTTTGATCTTTGAAAGACTCGTGGGCCATACTGTTATTGTTCGTTCTGCTATTGTTTCTTGATAATGGTGCATGATTTTTGATTTGCATAGGAGCACTATTGATGAAATGTTCTACAAGAAGCTCGCATGCTTTTGTTGTATTGTATGTTCCAGAATTTTCTGGTGCTTCATAGAGAAAATTAGACGCATGCAGTGGCATATTATGGCAAACTCGGTTAGCAAGTTGTTTTGTGTTGGATTATATTTGTCAGGAGCAAGTGGTGGATGAAGAATTGGAAACTCTGGTGTTGGCTAGTGACGGGCTGTGGGATGTGGTAGCAAATGAGGTTAGATTCTCCTCCCTCCTCTTAAATCCAATTACTTAATCAATACGATGAATCTCGTTTTACTTAACATTATTAGATCAGCTCAGTTATGATTACAAGTAAGAAAAATATGCTCGAGTTCATGTGTTCATTCAGTCCCTCTTAAATTTGATGGAATTTTGTTTGGCTCACCAAGTCACAGCACATTGAAACCGTGCATTGGTTTTCATTGTTTCTCATGTCGATCAGGATGCTGTCTCACTTGCGAGAGTGGAAGAGGAACCCGAGGCTGCTGCTCGGAAGTTGACGGAGACCGCCTTCTCGCGCGGCAGCGCAGACAACATTACATGCATCGTGGTCAGATTCCACCACGACAAGTTTGAGGTAGATCAGTCTCCTTCTCCTCCTCCCAACAGCTATTCAGGCTTGACGTCTTGATGCAGTCTTCCCATCCATATATATATATGTATCGTTGGCTTGGTGGTGTGTACAACATAACCTGCTCCTCGTGTGTTCCTCGATCTCCCCTGTCAGCGGTCTATTGGCTGATAATTCCTCTTCATTTATTTATTTATTTTCCAAGTTATAGGAAATCCCCAAAGAAGAGCGTTCTGTTCCTGTTTCAATCTGCTCCGAATGGTATAACACAATTTTAGATTCACGACTCGGAATGGATATGGATTGTTTGTCGATGTGGCCATCACATATACATCACAAGCATTCTGACTTTAAATTTTAGATAAAGGCTTTGATTGCCGATAATGCCGGTTAAGTAATAGTTTCTTCTTTTTCTTCTTTTTGCCTGCGAGTAATAGTTAGTGGTAAGACATAAATAAACAAAATGTTGTATCGATTGCAAATGCAGCCGTGGATTCATTCGTGGCTACGATGCTGAGATTCTCCTTTGACCGTACAAGTACACGAGGCAAAAGTTGAACATCAGTACAACAACAGCTACCGTGTACTGATGATGTTGCCTTCTACCTAATGGTTGCTATGAAATTCTAAGAAATGGGATGGACTCGAAAACCCTTTTAGAGAATGTAAGGTTTTCCAATAGATTTGGTCACCTTCATTGGCTCCTCGTCTCTTGCTGCTCGTGTTTACGAGCGATCCAACGGCTGGAATAGCTTAGAGAAGAGGATCGGACGGTGAGGAGGGGATCGTGAGGAGAAACAGAGACGTGGATCCGTGGATGGATGTTTCCCGCGTATTTTTTATCTTCTAACATAACGTCTGCCGGACCCCCCACTGACCACGTCACCCCCGAAATCCAGCAAACTTTTCGTGGTTTCGGGTAAAACCGTCCAGTCATCGCAGAGAAGGGGGCAATTATCGCAGGCATGTGATTCGCGCGTGATGCAATCATTGATTAAACGAGTCGGTTCAATTATTGCACACTGTTTGAACCAACGTCATCGCCCCTTTACGGCTGACTACGATTCGAAGGCTACTGTCCCGAGATGTGACTTTGGACCAGCGGCATCGCGAAGCAACCGCAACCTTCCATTTGCTCGCCACCTGGGCCAGGCGATCCAAGGAAGACCCATCCTTGGCTGGCGTCTCGGTGCCCGCCTCCTGCAGCGCCCGTACCTTGCTCCTCGCCCTCCTTCCTGCCTCCCGATCCATCAGCTGCTTCACCACCGACACCTCCCCCGCTGCCACCACGCCGTCGGGCCCCGCCTCCGGCCGCAGCGCCGCGCCCACCCCCTCCGCCAGCATCACCGCGTTCATCCTCTGTTCCGCGTACAGGCGATCATCGGCACGCCTCACGCCAAGCTCTCCAGCACGGAGTTCCAACCGCAGTGCGTCAGGAACCCGCCCGTGGACCCGTGCCGCAGCACCTCCGCCTACGGCACTACTAGCCCCGCGTCCTTGGTCCTCTCCAGGAACCCCTCTGGCAGGTAGCACAGCGGGTCGACGCCGCTCGCTAGGCCCAAGTAAACGCCGCTGAGGCAACGCGCTGCCCACAGGAACCGGTGTCCGCTCGTCTCCAGCCCCCGGGCGAGCTCCCTCGTCTGCTCCGTCGAGAGGGTGCCGCCGCTCCCGAAAGCGACGAAGAGCACCGAACCTCGAGGCTGGTCGTCGAGCCACTTGAGGCACTCTGATCCCGACGACTCTTCCTGCTGCGACCACACGAGCGGGCCGGCAGGGTACACAGAGGCCAGGTCAGTTCTGCTTCCTCGAAAGCCTTGTACGTGTCCGGCTCAAGATCCACAAAGCTGTTCACGAGTATGCCGTCCGTTTTCTTCGTTAAGTTTGCAATCTCTCAGCCCCATCGGTAGGCTTCGTTGTTTCGGTTCTTCATCACGTCGGCGAGGTCTGCACTTCTGAGTGGGATGCACCCGGGTATGACCACCGGTTCCGGCAGGTCCCGGTCCTCGGACGAGGTGGTCGCGTGAAGGACCGGAAAGCGAACTATGATAGACAGCAACATGAAGTTTGCGGTAAAGAAGACGTAGCACGGGACGCCAACTTCTCTGGCTACAGGGAGGGCAGCGCTGTAAGAAGTCGGAGGAGGTGATGAAGGTGACGGTGAAGGAGTGGTGGAGGACGAGGCGCTTGGAGAGCTCGGCGAAGGGGATGAAGCTTCCATGATAACCTTGTGCAGAGCTGTGTTCCTCTCCACCGATCTGAAGGCTGCAGTGGTTACTTCATTAAATACTGAGAGCTGCACGGTTCAGAAATTTAATGCCGGTTTAATCCATGCATCGGTACGAGAATGATTTCCAGGGATGAATTTTCTTTTTTCTTTTTTGTGTGTGTGGTGGTGACATTTCATTTGAATACTACGAAGCCGAGCAATATTAATAAGGATCACAGATATACATATATATATATATATATATATATATATGACAGAAAAAGCATGGGAAGAATAGGTTTGGTTTACATGGAATAGGCAGTACTAAAGTAACACGCCGTGACATTCCTGCACAGTATCTGCCAAACCTCGCTGTTGGACCGGCCGACGCAGCGCGGCGTCTTGAACTGGCTCATGGCACCCCCCAGGCGGATGTAATGATCCGAGATCTTCTGGAACGTTCCCCTGCGAACCACACGGAGCTCCAGAGCCCCGATGGCGCCGGCCTTCCTGGATCCCACGTAGCCGGCGTCGACGAAGGACAGGTCCAAGCAATTGCAGCAGCCGCGGAGAACCTCCTCCGCCGCGTCGGAGCACAGCTCCCAGAAGACCACGTAGTGGCCGGTCTCCGTCGATGTGTCGACGTGGCTTGTGAAGTCCACCACCTCCAGCTTTTCCTCCGCCAGCAGCTTGGCTGCTGCTTCCACCGCCAACTGCAGATCCTTCTCGGTGTTCTTGTCGATGTTGATGCTCAGCATTAGGCTTCTTCTGCATACGAATTGGAGCTCCGGTGTGGAGTTGCGAAACCCGGCTATCCTCACGATGTCTCCCAGCCTGTATCGATATAAGCCTGTCACAAGATCCACACCGATTAGTGAGTGCTGCGGAAAACATGGGGGATTCACTGCCACAGACACGAAGACCACGAGGAAACGAACGAGCAAATAGATAACGATTACCTGTAAAGTTGGTGACGACGACTTCGTACTGTTTGCCGACTTCGACTTGGGTCAGGCCTACCGGTTGGGCCTCTACATAGTGAATGGTTGCGGCAGTACCCTTCTCCGTCTCCGTCCCCGTCCCCTCGGGTTTCTCCAGAGGGATGAACTCGTAGTAGCCGATGTTAGGAAGCACCGCAAAGGTAGCCAACTCGGGAGGCAAACTGGGGTTGACATTGGCACCGATCCATCCTTCCGAAGAGCCATAGTCAGCACTCATGAGGGGCAGGCTTCCCGCATAATGCCTTAGTTTGTTCAAGTATGGCTCCATGGATCCCGTCATAATGCCATAGACATACTTGGCATTGGGCCACAGCGCCGGGATCACACCATACCAGTTGCTCAATCTCGAACACTTGCTGTGTATTGAATCTGCCAGGCCGGGGTTGGGGTTTAGAAGCTTAGAGACGGCTGCACGTATGGACGGGACGGTGATTCTGCTCGACAGAACACCTTCCCTGAGATCCGTGCAAAGTTCCTCCCACACCCGCTCAAACGTCCGGAAAGCATGAACGAGGCTGTGTGCGAAGGTGGAGGATACGATCTGGACTTCGTCCGAGTAGATCAGCCCGCACAGCAGGTGGCAATACAGTGACTGCTGGAAGTCTGGACCAAATATAACCTCATCGGGACTGCAACATTGCGATCGGATGTCCTTCATGGTGTGCTTGAATTGTTCGCTCCGGTATACGTTGGTCGTCGCTGTTGTGGCAGTGAGGCCCCCTTTGGTTTTGGCCTGCTTGCTGCTGTAAATGAACTGCAGAGCTTTCCCGTTGCCGATTGGATATTCTCTGCAAACACAACGTTTGATCATATGAGGACATACGGAATGCCAACCAATACTCTCACCCAGTAGAATTCAGCTTCCATGCTAAGCAAGCTTGAAGTGTATCGTGGAAGAAGAAGAAGAAGAAGAAGAAGAAGAAGAAGAAGAAGAAGAAGCAAGCTTAATCTGTTCAAGCTCCATACCGGTTTCTGAAAGCAAAGGAGGTCCGATATATCTGCATCGTGGAATGGATTAGCGCATCATTGAACGGCAACAGCTTGGGCTTCCCTTGTGTGGTACCCGAACTGTGGCGAGCAGACCAAGCTTCTCAAATGTTAGCAAGAGCAGGCACCGTAGTATCAAAAGAAAAGGCACGCAGAGGTCCAAAAGCATCACCTGAGCGAGATGGAAGTTATAGGCTTCCCTGTTAGAACAGGAGAAGTATCTCCGTCGGCAATCCTCTGGATGTAGGGCTCCAAATCACTATGAGTGACCAAAGGGATGCAAGACTTGAAGCTGTCGGGGTCGGTTCTTCCTCCCAGGCCAAAGTTGTGCAAGTACTCTGCTTCACCATTTTGTTCGAGAATCTCCCGAAGAGTCTCTCTCTGGAGCCGGCCGGCGTCCTTGGTCAGTGCTTCGAATTCGTTTATCACACTTGCGTGGCTAGAAACTCCCATCTTCTCGAGTAGTATCAGTGGACTTGGAAGAGGAAACCTGCACAGTTGTTGCTGGAAATGAGGAGGTTTCATGCCAGGAGAGAGGAACACGTTGAAGAGGCAAATGATTCACACGAGCAGACTATTCCATGTTCTGAGCAGCAGACTCCGAACAGAACCGTCTTCTTTTTCGAATCAATTGGATTAGCAGATAAAAAATGGTGTCCAAACAAAAATGCAGATGAATGAAACAGAGACCATAAAAATAACGAAGAACAGAACGAGGAACTGTTACGAAAAATAAAGTAAGATTGAAGACTTCTTTGGACTTTCCCGAGGAGGAGTCAATAGGCCTTAAAAACACAAACTCGACACTAAAAGGATCTTGGAAAATGTAGCCCGAACCGAACATTCCTCATCTTTTCGGTGGGTTCTCCGGAACAAGAACAGAACTAAGAAAGAGACCAAAAAGAGCACAAGGAATTCAAGCAAACACTGCCTTCGA
Source organism: Musa acuminata AAA Group (assembly GCF_036884655.1). NCBI lineage: Eukaryota > Viridiplantae > Streptophyta > Magnoliopsida > Zingiberales > Musaceae > Musa > Musa acuminata. Next base: position 45,974,616 of record NC_088329.1, on the reverse strand, counting down.
CTCGAGCAACAAGTATGGAGAGAAACAAAAGGATCGCAGACGTAGGCCTGCGAAGCCAAGGATTCCTCGGCAAATAGGCATCATATCCAATAAAAATCGGGCCTTGTTCCACAAGGAATCCAGCCGCCTCCCCTGTTCCCCTTCCCGCCCCCCCCCCCCCCCACTCTATTCGTCGCCTCCACCCTCAGATAGAAAGCACCATTCCGTTGCAAGGAAAAGCCAACGGGAGACACAAAGCCAAAGGAATATTGCACGAGCATAAAGCTCTCACCTTTCTCTGTCTCGCCCTGCTGCTCTTGGTGAAGAGGAGCGAGGGAAGCTTCCGAATTTATAGCGGGAGGATCGGGAGGGAGAGCTCACTCGGGCCAAAGGACGACCGCTTCTAGCATTGTAATCGAGTGGTGAGCAGAGGAGAGAGATGAAATCATCGAAGGCTGTCCGCCGACCGTGACGCGTAACCACTCAGTATCGGCTGCAGACGGTGCATACGGACAACAGCGGTCGGCAACGAACCCAAAATGCCCGCCGCAACCTCCATTTTGAGCCACGGAGACCGGCATCGAATGGGGGACTCCATTAAGTCGACTTTTTCTCTACTGTGCTGCTGTCATGGACGATGATGCAATTAACATGAGTCAAAAACTAAATCATAAAGAACCAAAAGAAAGATTCTGAAGCAGTCCAATCTGTTATCAGCCATCCTCAATGGAGCAGTGTTTTGGCTTCCCAAATAAAGATCTGCTTCCGGTAGCGGGTGGGACATGTAGCTCGATCTCATAAACCTAATCGCACGTGCTCTCTATTGGACCAAAAAAGATACGACGACCGATCACGACAGCATATAAAAGCACATGAGTATATATTGTACATGCGTAGACTTGTGTGTGACGCGTGTGTAAAAGTCAAGTAGGTAAATAGCGACAACATAACAATGGCTGCAACGCACGCCACTTTCGAGTGTCAGCGTCCTCTGCAAAAGAGAAAGATTGGTTATTTCTTGTTCTTGCTTCGAACCTGGTTCACTTTTCCTAGCAAATAGTGCTTGTCATTCCTGCCGTTCGCTTTTCGGCGGTGGGCTGTACTGACAACGTGCTGCGATGTCGCTCTCACGCTTCTGATCTCGACATGAAGAAAGAAGGTAGCCCTACGTTCTTGTAGTAGAGATAAGAAGAGTCTTACGCTCTTGATCTCGACAGGAAGACCTGAGAAGAAAGAACGCAACCCTGAGTTCTTAGAACAGAAAAAGGATGCGCCGCTATACACGACTTGCACTGAAGAAGAAGACAAGCAGTGCGCACTGCATTGGCATGTGTTCCTCCCGGTGATCCATTTGTCACCACGTTTCATCGCAGAACGGGTTAGCAGCTGCGCCATCATACGGAAAGCGTGCGGAGTTATCTGATGCGGCAGTGGAGAGCTCGCACGTTGCCCTCGTGCTGCCGCAAGTGGAACCCTTCTCCGGCGAGGCTTGCACTGCACCGCACTGCCTCGTCCCTACTCGGAACCAAGCAAACAACATCTTCCACGTACAAATAAGAACTCGCATCGGCCGCCCAAGCGAAATACCCTAAAAGTCTTCTGGCATCTTTCTTGCTATTTTCCCCCCACTCGACTCGAGCTTCCTTTTGGCAATCACATCTTCGACTGTCCATTCACGCCCCTCTCTTCCCATGTTCTCACTTTGTCATCGTTCGTTTTGATGTTTTTTTTTTGTTTTGTTTTGTTTCTTTTTGGGTCATAAGCAACTCATACTTCCTTCTCCTGTCATCATCTGCCACCCAACCTCAACGAAAAAGAAAAGGGAAAAAAAATGATGATTCAGTGAACGTGTGATTCAGTGGCGGCTATCGTATAGTGTGAATCCTCGACTGAAGTAAACTTTCTATATCCATATTTAGTTAATGATCAATGATTGGGGTCTCTTTGGCACCAAAAATGTGGCTTGGATGAGGTGACTCGACGTTTGACGATAAAGAAAAGAGTTCGTGATAACAAACAGGAAGGAGCTAAATTTCTCGGAGTGGAAGAAGAAAAAGATGTCGAGCCGATTCAAATACATCATCGACGAAGCCCCGATGCCTGCGTTCTTCGGTCAGTAGGAGAGCAGTCCATCGACAATGAACCATGGCTCGATTAGGCCCGTCATTAGCATGTAGTGTTGCCTTTTGCGTGTGTGGATGAAGCTGATTACTCTGTTCTTGTCGTTCCCGAGTTTTATGAAAACAGTCTCGGGCATGCATCGAGCAACTCATGATGAAATAGGTTTGCATTATGATGAACACATGGCCTGTCTATCGAGACATCATGATGCTTACCCACTTTTATTGTAGTATATACGTCGAGATGCTTACCCACCTTAAGCATTGCTTCTAACACTTCATCTTCCTTGCCACCACCTTAAGAATGACATTTTTTGGTTTGAGAAGAAACAGGACATGCGTTTTCTGAAGATGAAGAAGACATAAAAACCTTCTTCTTTCCTTTGTTTCTTCGAAGAAACATGACTGTGTTGGGGGTTAATTTCGTAATTTGATCGTCATCCGGCGACTCCCATAGCGCTGATGGCCTCTGGGAATCCATCGTTACCGGTTCTTAACGAGCAATACTTTTTTTCACCCGATGTTTGCCCTCACCTTCGCTACCCCCATGATTATCGGGTAATCTCTGGGACCCAGGTTGATTTTTTTTTGGGGTGACTGAGACTGGTGAGCGGGAAGGTAAGTCGCACGAGTAACACACAGGTTTTCTTTATATATTAATACCCCAAGAAAAGTGACTCCCTGTTTCCCTTTATTCCTCACTCGCTCACTTGTTTATGTGTTCGAAAGAGAGTGACGCCATTCGAACACGAACCCTACCGCCGCCACCGCCTCCCCCCTTCCCGCTCCGCTGCCTCTCACCGCGGAAGGAGAAGAGTCGGAGGAATCGGAGACAGACCGCCTTTGTTTGTTTCCTCGTCTCCCGTCGATCGCTGAACAAGCCACGTGCTCTCCCCCAGGTCCAGTTTAGTTTAGGGTTTAGGCCGCTTCGATCCTGTTGTAGGGTTTTATGGCGTCGGAGGATGTGGTGGGGAAGAGCACGGGGGAGTCGGCGGTGACGACGATCGTGAATCTCGCGGAGGAGGCGAAGCTCGCGAGGGAGGGAGTCAAGGCCCCCGGCTACGCGGTCGTCAGCATCTGCAAGTCCCTCGTGGCCGGAGGCGTCGCGGGAGGAGTGTAAGTCTTCCGAATCTCTTTCTTGACCGTATTTGTCTGTTTCGTTTTCTCCTTCTTGAAACTTGCATGTCCGTTTTCTTGGATAGATTGTTAAATTGGACTTCCTTCTCTCCTTCTTTCTCCCGTACGATTAGTCTCGATGTTTTGTTCCTTTCGATTTCGCTTTCCATATTTCACCCGTTGTCCCCTAAGATCTTTAATTCTTGGTTGTTTGATTGGGTATTTTGACCCTAGCTTTTATCTCGATGCTTGCCAAATTGGTTAGTTTAGTTTCTGGCTTCTGCGAGCCCTAATAGTTGTAGCCAGCATGAAACTCAACTCTTCTTCTTCTTTGTCCCATCCGACTAGTTCCGTTGCTTTTTTCCTTTTGAGTTCGGTGGTGATTTCGCTTTCCAAGTTTCACCTGCTGTTCCCTAAGATCTTTAAATCTTGCTTGTTTGTTTGGGTCTTTTGACCCTGGCATGGGTCTTGATGCTTGCCAAATTGGTTGGTTTAGTTTCTTGCTTCTTCAAACTCTATCTAGTAGTTGTAGCGAGCATGAAACTCAACTTTTCTGACTTTTTATTCGGGCAGCGAAAATATGAGCGTAATGGACATTTGCTCATGGTGTTTTATATTTTTATGATATTACCTCTTTGGTCAACCTTCTTGTTTAGTCTGCTAGTCTTTCTGTAAACGTCAGAATGTATGGTCTGCTCGGAGGTATGACACACAACTGACATAACAATTTAGGAACTTTTAGAACGTTATAAAAACGAATGAATGAGAGTAATTGGTCAGTGTCGGTTGATGGTCTAGGTAGATGAATTTGGATGTTAGACCCAATTACTTGGTAGAATTAGGAGGGTGTTATGCTAAATTAGTTTAATATCTGTTGATTTTGATGTAAACCACAATTACATAGAAAGTGAATTGCTCTGGACCATGGTAGTTTAGAGGCAAGATACACATATACCCTGATTCTTGCCACATGGGGTGTACTATTAATTGTTCTGCTCTTTTGGATGACGTATTGGAACTTGGGTTTCTTGTTATTTGTTATAGATATTTTGGTCTTGCTAGTCACATTCTTCTAGGTCAAACATGATGGTCATAGATTTACTTGTAAGGTTCCACCTTGATGATCCTTCTGCCTGCTCAATATTTTGTTATTTCGAGATTTTTAAATGGATTTTAGGGTATCAATGTATTGATTTTGCACCAACGACGAATTAACATTTTTCAGATTGAATTTTCCATTTCTATTCAGAAGGCAAATACAAACCCTCAAAGTCGTCTGCTGATCATGGCTTCTGTGCAGTAGACCGATCCTGGATTCCCAATTAATATTTCCAAGTGTTTGAAATCATGAATGTACATAAAATTAAAAACATGATATGAATGAGGACTTGTTAACTCGTGTTAAGAAAAATATCATGGTTTGGTCATCTTCCAGACTTTTCTTTTGAGTTAAAAGATGACCTATGCAGCTGTGCTTTGTTATGGCAAGTAGTAAATATTAAAGCTTGCTACTTATGTATTTGTTTGTTTATTTTTCCTGCATAATAACTATAATATTTTGGATTGCATAACTTGTCGACTGGACTTCTACTTTAGTTATGGCCTATTTTAGTGCCAAAATACTTTTGGTGTTAGTCTTGAAATTGGTGATTCAGTATCAATCTATTTAAATTTTGGTTGGCTCAAAACTTCATTGGTAACTGCTTTTCTTGAAATCAGCTGATTTAATTTTTTGGTGAGAGTGGTTAAGTGAAAGAAAATTTTGATTGAAATATTATAAAATAATGTATACTGTTATGATTAGGCTTTCCAATTTATCTGAAAGGTTTAAAAGAGTTAAATATTATATATGTAAAGTAAGCTACATGCGGATAGATATGCAGCATTCTTACTCCTGGAGGAACTTTCTGAATTAGAAGACTGACTTCGTCTGGATTGTTTCTTCCTTCTTGTCTCTCTCTTTCTCTGATGGTCTTCTACCTTATCACTTCACTCGAACATATTTTTTCACCATTGCCATATGGAAGACTGCAACTACTTTGATATTAACAAATGAATAATTTTGATCTTTTGATGAGCAAGGGAGTCCTAATTCTATGAGAATAAGTTCACTTGCTTGCATTTGTTTATTTGTTGTCACTGATTTGAATCTGATGTTACAGAGGGAATATATTTGTCTTTTTAGTACATTCACACTACAATTTGGTATCTTACAATAGTATTGTATATACAACCTTCACATAGACTGTCTCATTGTATGAATGCTTTGCAGATCAAGGACTGCTGTTGCTCCACTTGAACGTTTAAAAATCCTGCTTCAGGTATAACGACTGTTCTTTTCACCCCTTTGTGTAACTGTGCAATACTTATGTATCTGTTCTTTTGCTTTCTTGTAGCTGTTGAGGTTTTAGAATATTTTGTGTGTAGTGAGATAAATTATTTCTTTTTGCCTTCTGAGATCTAGGGAGTTATTTTTTAAATTGACACGGTCTTTAATGATATGCAAATACTTTTTGGCATCGAGGACTCCAATGTATCTTTTCCTGGATTTGCTTTGCAACTATCATCTTCATTTGGTGAATCTTCGAAATAAAAATTTTCCTACCCAATTATCGATGGACCAGAATATAGCATTTTCCATGCTTAGCATTAGCATGTAAGCTCTAAATACCTTCAAGAAAGTACAATTGGATTTCAGCATTGTCTTTCTTTTCCGTTTGTTTCGGATTTAAGCAATGGCTCTGCTTGTGAGCAGATGATGTTAAATTCATAGACTGTAGGCAGTCAAACTGAATAAGATCATTTTCAGTTGTTCCTTTGCTTGCCCTTTACCATTGCTCAAGCATATGTATATCATAAGCATGCAATCATTAGATTAGGATTATCGAGACGGATCTGATGTTTAGTGTATTGTTGATCTGATCAACATCGAACCAATTATTCATATCCCATGGTTTTAAGATTGGTAGACACCGATTTGGTTGTTTCTGCAATAGTAAGTGGTTCTGACAACCAGTCACCAGATATATCGTAGTCGGTTGTAGTGTAATGAAATTGATGAGTCAATCAATTCTAGTCCGATTGGCTGATCTGAATTGAAACGACAAGCTGATTTTTCGTTGTCCAAGTTTGGGTTGATTGATTCAGCCAATCATTTTTCACTTCAATCAATATGCAGTCAGATATTAACTTATCACAGCCCCTTATCACTCAATTGATTTGGTTGGCTATAATACAAGAACTTTAGTGCTGGTACTAATTGTTTGTTCCCCTGATACCCTTCCTTTTGTACGAATTGGCCGTCCTTATAATTCTAAGAGTAGCCTTTGTTCTGTTTCTACTGGTGCCTACTCAACGACCCAGGACTTTCCCCCTAGGATTGGGAATGGGCCCCTTGCTCCGTCAGAGGCGTTCCTGGGCCTCTCTCAACAGTTGCAAACCCTCATCGACATGATGCAAGCCATCGCCCCACTCCTCCCCCAGTTGATGCAGCTAGTGATTCCACGCAACGACCGGCCCTCCAGTCGTCGATTGCACATCCTCCACCTGAAGCTCAATTGGAGAGTCCACGCCCCATCTTCCAAGAACCTCCTCGGTCGGAAGGGATGAGTGACACCGCACCACACCCTCCAACCGCGGAGTGTAGCGCTTTGCCAAACCGCACTAAAACCCTGACAGAGTCTGAGGCCCAGTCTGTCGACTCCTGAGAACACTCGATGAAGGCATAACTCCAAGCCATGAATCGTAGGCTCGACGAGGTTCAGCAGGAATCCGATACGACCCACGGTGGGTGTCAAATTTGATAAGTCACTTAGTCGGCAGTCACTAGTGCGATGGGCTTGTTAGAAATTCTTCGCTTTGGGCAGATTAGCGTACCCGCACGGTTTTACCCTTTCAGAGCGCGTGGGCTCAAAAAAGCACCTCTGAGTGTAAGGGAGACCCGGGGGACTTATGAGCCCTTGGTTCCCCTACTCAATCAATCTGGGACTAAATGACCTTATCAGTGCTCCCGCCTGGAGGGGAGCCAAGGGCTCAAGGGCCCTTCTTCTAATGCCAATTTGATAAGTCATTTAGTCGGCGGTCATTGGTGCGATCAGTGATTTAAAAAGCACTAGGCGCCAAGGTCCAAAAACGCTTGAGGCGTTAGGTGCTCGCCCGAGCGAAGTGAGACGCTAAAATATAAAAAAATTATAATATAATTATTTAAATAAAAAAATATGTTATTAAATTAAGATAATTGGGTACAAAATCACAATGTCACATTAATAGAATGTCTCAAAAATCAAAACAATAAAATTTTACATCAAATCTATTAAGTTGCTCTGTACACTTGCCATTTATTCTGAAACCTAAAAATAATTTTAAATAAATAAAAATAATAGAATTAAAATTAAAATAATATATTATTAATCTAATAAAAAAATATTATTATTAGTATACAGTTAGCAGTATATTGTTAATATACTGTTAACAGTATAGTGAGAAGAGTATGAGAAGATCGAGGCTGTTGAGGCAACGATAGTGGTAGTTGGAGCGGGAGCAGCAAGTGATAGTGGGAGTGGGAGCGGGAGCGGCAACAGCAGCAGGGAGCGGCGACAGCAGCGGCGCGCGACGACAACAACGGCGAGCAGCGATTGTGGCAGCGGCGAGCAGCGGCAGCAGTGAGCAGTGACAGCGGAGAAGAAATCTCAGCGGCAAAATCGCGAGCATCCTAGGGTTGGGGAAGTCGGGGAAATCGCGAGAGGGAGCCTGACATCGGTGATTTAGTTGGTTCGATTGAACCAACTAAAGCATCGGGGACCAACCAGACCTAAAAATCTGATTTGGTCGCCTGGTTTAACCCAGGCGTTCGCCCGAAGCCCTCGATGCTTGGGCTCGGGCGAGCGCCCAGGCGTTGGGCCTCTTTCAAGCGCGTCACATGGAAATGAGGCGAGGCGCTCGGGCCTCGCCTCGCCTCGCCCGAGCGCCTATTGTAATCACCGGGTGCAATGGGCTCGTGAGGAATTGTCCGCTTTGAATGGATGAGCGTACCTACAAGGTTTTGCCCTTTTGGAGCACGTGGGCTCCAAAAGGCGCCTCTGAGGGTAAGGGAGACCCGGGAGGTTTATGTGTCCTTGGTTCCTCTATTGCTCAACCAATATGAGACTAAATGATCTTATCACTAATCTTGTGAGATTTTCAAATGAGATCTTATGCTACATCTAGACAAGTGTATTATACCTCATGAGGTTATGATGCATATAGTGATGATAGCATAATGCAATAAAAATGGGGTTACTTGATTGGACCAGTTGGTTTCGCAGGCATGATGAAGCATTTTTTTTATTGTGATGTTTTATACTATAGAGATGGTTGATGGGGTTGGCTTATTTTTTCAATTGGATATGTCATTGTCACTTGGTAAACAAGATAAGCATCTGGACATCAATTGTGAGATTTTAAGTTTTCCATTGGTGTCTGGATTCCTCTTGGTTTTTTAGATATACAAATTAAGCTTCAATATTTCATGTGACCAGATCTTGAAGCTCCTTTTATTTTTAACTTAACGTGCACATATAATTGCATACAACTGTAAATGCAGGTATTTTTGCCAGCGCAACACAACTAATTTGCTAATGCAATACAACTGAAGTTATCATGCTATGTTCAATATTGTTCATTAATTCTGGCATTTGTGTGAGTTTTGAACAGAAACAAGTCTTTGAACAACATGGCTTTCTTGATTTATTACTAATATGGATTTTGTTGTAAATACAGGTTCAAAATCCTCATAGCATTCAATATAATGGAACTATCCAAGGCCTCAAGTATATATGGAAATCTGAGGGTTTACGAGGACTATTCAGAGGCAATGGTACTAACTGTGCACGGATTGTCCCCAATTCGGCAGTCAAGTTTTTTAGCTACGAACAAGCATCAAGGTAAATTCTTGGATGCTTTCTTGGTTTTATACTTAGATGAAAGTCAGTTAAAAGAAAATATCAAAGAAATGATTTTTATTTGGCATGTGATATTTTTCGTTTTTGGTATCTTTGTGTTGGTTGTGATATAAATTTTGCTTCTTGTACCACTATTTCGGACTTGTGCATTGGCTTAAAAACCTAATGCGCTGGAATATACTTAATCCGTGGCTCAAGTCTTAGTGTATTTGAAAATGTTTTGCTAAAACTACTAATACTATGGATCACATGCTATTCTAATTTGTTCACTGGATGTGATGAGCAAAATAGTTGCATAGCTACACTTTAGATGACAAGTAACTTTACAGATTTGCACCTCTAGTGTCTTGTTGACGATCAACATCCAAATATTCTCAAACTTTATGTCTTGGACTGAAGTTTTGATCATAAGCTGCAAGACTTCAAAAATTTTCAGACTTTTCAAGTGGTTTGTGTGTCCGTGTCAAAGGTTGATGGGAAAAATATTATTTCATGCATGCTAGAATATGCTGTCCGGTTTTGTTGTAACAAGTATACAGATATTAATTTGCATTTGGCAAATATTTCTCGTTGCTTTTTTTCTTCTTGTTTTGATTATGAATATGTCAAATGTAAGTAGCAGTGTCCTAGTGGAGAGGTTTGGTTGTGTCAGCTAAGGGCTTATTGGGTTCAAGACTGCAATGACATTATAGCAAATTTAATATTATAACAAGTACGTGTAGAGTATCTGGAGATCTCAGTGGAATTAAGCACAGAAATGCAGAATGTTGGGCGTGTGGTTCAAAATTTCACTCTTTCCATCGGATAAAACTGGCATGGATGGACGTCCATCTGTTGGACGCTCATATGTTATTGCAGAGATATTTCTTTGTAAATAGGGTTTGTTTTGATTGGGACAAGCATAATGAGGGTATAAGATTAATCATTATCAATTCGTATTCTGTGGTCTTATTTATACTTCAGCTAATGTTTGAGTTTTGATCTGAAATCTTGAATAAGAAAATATCTAATCTACCATTGGGCACATATTACAACTTGGAACAAGTTTTTTTTGTTCACATGCTTAGACTGAATTTCATTGTGAATAGTGTTCCAGGTAAAACCAAGTGCAAAAAATCATGTGGGATTTGATTTTATTACTTATGAGATCCTTTTTCAAAGACAGGGTTCGCATGGTTGCAACTGCTTTGAACTTTGTTAGAGACAAAAATAAACTATTGACAAAGCATAGTTTTTTTAGTGGTTTAATTTCAAATCCATATGAACGTTAAGTTCTCAAGTGTAATATTAAGGATAACTGGATGATTTCCCTGGGTTTGTCCAAACGTTGTCTGGGAATTGTGCTAAATGACTTCTGATTATCCATCTATTTAATTCCTTGTAGCTGAGATTAGGTTGTATTCTTATTTTTGCAAATCAATATTGTATGACTACTGATGTTTGGATATGTAACTTGTCACAGTGGAATTTTGTGGCTTTATCGTCAGCAATCAGGCAATGGTATGACCTATCCTTATATATTGTATTTTTTATTGGCGTACTTAATTGAATGCTGTTAATTGGTGCAGTAATTGGTCATGTTATATTATTATATATTTATGTCACTTCAAGGAAATTAGCAAACACATGCCTCTCTTTGAGAGGTTTTTTTTTTTTCTTTCTCTTTCCATTCCATAAATTGTCCTGATCACTGGATGAAAATCAGTCGCTAGCTGAACCGGTGTAGGTGGGTTCATATAGTTTTGTGTCAATCATGCAGAAGAAGCTCAGCTCACTCCTGTATTACGTCTTGGGGCTGGAGCATGTGCTGGAATTATTGCTATGTCGGCCACTTACCCAATGGATATGGTCCGTGGAAGAATTACAGTTCAGGTGCACTTTCTTGTTTTTACTAGATCTTGTGATATGGTTGATCCTCTAGATCTTGTTCATACCCCTTGTCTCTTTTTTTCTTTGGCAATGCAGACTGAAAAGTCGCCTTACCAGTACAGAGGAATGTTCCATGCATTGGGTACTGTCTACCGTGAAGAAGGCTTTCGAGCTCTGTACAAAGGGTGGCTTCCATCTGTCATAGGAGTAGTAAGTATTCTCCTTATCTTTGGCGGCATCGCTCATTAAGTACAGGCAAACATCTATTTATATCTAGCAATCCCTAAGATGCTTTTGCTCATTAGATTTTTCTTAGACTGTTTAATTTAATAAACCGTCTGCAAATTTTGGAGTAATAAACCTAAAAGAGGCATGACACACATGTAAAGATTGTTTTCTTTACAGAAGGCATGACAAATAAACCTATGAAACCAAATTTTGGTTGCTCATACAGAGAATTTGTTTTGTTTGCAGATCCCTTATGTAGGCCTCAATTTTGCGGTATACGAATCGCTTAAGGATTGGTTAATTAAATCTAACCCATATGGTCTTGTTGAAGATTCGGAGTTGAGTGTGGTCACAAGACTTGGATGCGGTGCTGTTGCTGGAACTGTTGGGCAGACGGTTGCGTACCCGCTCGATGTCATTCGCAGAAGAATGCAAATGGTGGGTTGGAAAGATGCAGCCTCGGTTGTGACAGGTCAAGGTAGGAGTAGTGCTCCCTTGGAATACACAGGAATGGTTGATGCATTCAGGAAAACGGTGCATCATGAAGGCTTTGGGGCATTATACAAGGGTCTCGTCCCCAATTCGGTCAAGGTAGGAGTAGTTCTCTCTCCTCATCAGCTTTAATCCGATGACAAAGTTTATCTGTCGAGAATATTGTTTTTTATCTTTGGTTTCAGGTGGTTCCGTCCATTGCGATTGCATTCGTGACATACGAGGTTGTGAAGGATCTTCTCGAAGTAGAAATGAGAATATCTGACTGAAGCCCCGGAATCGATGGGGTGGTTGTGCCACTTTGGCTGCTGTTTTTTCTTTCCCCCATCCCCCCACCCAGGTTTCATAAGAGGGGCAAAAGATCCAGTTCTCTCTCTCATCCCAACCCAAAGTGCTTCGCGGTGAAATAAATGGTTTCTGTAAGTTGCGGCGAGAACACGAAATGTGTTATGCTTGTTTATGATGATGAATAATGTTTGCTGCTGCAATTTTTTTTGTGGCTTCGACCCCTGATGAAAGGCCGAGCTATTTAGCTTTTTAGCCGCAGTTCACCCTTTTTTTCTTAGAGCAATTTCTTCCTTTTATATAAAGTCGTCAAAGAAATGAAAAAGCAACTGAAAGGTGTCACTTTGTTGTGAGCAGTCTTTGGCGATTGTGTCTACGCACGATTGATTGGAAATGTAAATTCGTAAGGCCCCAGAAATCAAAACCTGTAAGAGAAATGATAATCAAAGGATAAATCAAAAGAATAAAAAAAAATCATGCCCGGGAAAATACATGTTTGGTTTCGTCATATTAGTTGTAAATGTGACACATGTTTGGTTTGATAATAGCAATAAATAGAAATTTCAGCTTATCATCTGTTTTTTTAATCTAATTATTCATTCCTAATAAATCAGACAAATTTTGGCCCGAGAGTTACTTCAGATCCTGGACAATCACCTATGAGTAAAACCAAAATATCATGATGTGAAATTTGCAAACAGAAGCAAACAATCTTCTCACAGAATACACAAATAGCAGACATCTATGTTCATTAGAATTGACAAGTCTTTCTGGTCAATCATAAATTTCTCATAAATAATAATACATTGGCTATTTTGAGAAATAAGTGTTGCCAAGTCAAGCTATCAACAACACGTTCTGACATTAAGAACTTTCACATCATTAAATAGTTAAAAGGTAAAAAAAATCAGAAATGGCAGGAAAATTCACTTGAGAAATATCAGCAAAAGTGAGTTTCATGGTTTCCTCATCATCATCTGAAAAAAAGAGATTCACCGACATGGGAAGATTGTTATAACCAGCCTATCGAACATTTCATTTCACTTTTATTATAATAAACCTAATTCGAAAACAGTGGGGGATTTCATGTGTGAAGTTAGTTAGTTTTGGTGTTTCTGTTAGTATATACATACGATACAGACAAAAGGAACTCAAAAAGGAATTTGTTTGAGAAAAAAAAAAATGGAGGAATTACCCACATTTTATTTTTGGCTATTTTGTCCTAAGTTGATGTCTCCTGCCATGAAGTGATTTCCTTCTTAGCACCTTCGTGGATGTTCTTAGAACTCATTGGCACCGATATATGACACAATTCTTCCTATGAACAATAAAAAAAACAAGGTAATGCTTGCTCAGGAGGAAAATTTCTATTGAATTGTTGCACATGATTATTCACCATACGACCAAACTCTCACAAAGCATCACTCGACAAATGTGCGTAAACTAAGGCTGCAGTCCATTCTAACAAGTCTGGCTAACATCATGGGACCAAATTATGCTCATAAACATCTACTTAACATCCTATTATTTATAACCCAATATCCACAATCTCTCTCTCTCTCTGCTTGATTACAAAGAAAGGATTATGTTCTCAGATACCAATTTCTATAGGCTTTCTAAGTGAACAGATCCAGTCCATAGATGAAAACGAAGAATACGGGTGGTCACAAGTACAACAAGGAAAGGAAGAAACTAAAAATTATTAATTCAAGTGTTATTAATGTTCCCTTTAATCCGGCCTTAAGAGACTAAAAAGAACCCGTCACAACTAGCACCGAAGAAAAGGATCGACCAGCGAAACAAACTGCATCAGAAATACAGATCAAGCTACTTCGAATCAGAAGGCAACACACCTGGAATCTGTTCTCCAGCGTCCGGATAATTCCATGACTCGGAGACGAAGCAAATCGATCGACGAAGAAAACCCCACATCGATCCTTCGCCACTTTCTTGGACCCCAACAAAAAGCGAACTACTCGTCACAAGATCACGCGAAAAAGACACAGACAAGAATCGAAACGAAGAAAACCGCACATCGATCCGTCGCCACTTGGAAACAGACGCATACAAGAATCGAACCCAAGAAAACCTCACATCGATCCTTCGCCACTTGGAACAGACACATACAAGAATCGAAACGAAGAAAACCTCACATCGATCCTTCGTCACTTGGAAACAGACACATACAAGAATCGAACCCGAGAAAACCTCACATCGATCCTTCGCCACTTGGAAACAGAAACATACAAGAATCGAAACGACGAAAACCCCGCATCGAGCCTTCGCCACTTTCTTGGACCCCAACGAAAAAGCGAACAATCACACGAGGAAGAGAAATCTAAAGAAACAATCATATACAAGAATCGAAACGAAGAAAACCCCGCATCGATCCTTCGCCACTTTTAGCGACATCAAGAAACCGGGTCTCACCTGGAACTGGAATTTACGGCAGAGGACGAAGCGATTCGCACGGGAGATCAAACCAAACCAAACCAGTTTATCAAAAGGTTCGATGAGGCGACAAGAGATCCAAGAAAGGAACAAAGAAGGAACTAAAACCAAAGAAGCGGAAGATGAAGCGCGTTTAAATTAAATTAAATTAAATAGCACAAACCATCAATTAGAGTTGCGGAGAGAGAGAGGAATAACTAACTTTAGTGGGCGGTGGGTTGGAGGTGATTCTTGCTTCTACTCTCAGAAGTTAATGTAGGGTCCAGTGTGATGAGGGCTCGTGGCCATCGAAACCGTCCCATGTCATCCCACAGCCGTCCGATTCGTAGAGTCCGTCTGATATCCCTTTTGGCCACGTTCTTGGACCCCAACGAAAAGCTAACCATCCACACGAGGCTTCCTAGGAGGGCCAGGCACGGATCACGAATCTCACAGCAGAAGGCGCAAACCACACCACGGATCCTAATAATGCCGAGAAGAGAGACTCGCACGCACGAATCTCACAGCAGAAGGCGCAAATCACACCCCCCATGCACGGATCCTAATAATGCCGATAAGAGATACTCGCGCGCACGAATCTCAGAACAGAAGGCGCCTACCCGTATTTTTCGGGACGGTTGTGACGTGGCACAAGGTCAGGCGTACAAACTGGCCGAGCCCGACACCGGCCAGGCTGGGCTTGACGCGGTTCGGGGAGGCGGTACTCACGTGGGTGGGCCACGCGAGATGGGGACCACAGCGACGGCGTGCCCCGCCTCCCAATTTGTTTTCTATTTGGCAGAATTACGTACATATCCCTTGAAAGACTTCGATTTTTATCAGTCCCTATAAGTTTAACACACACACATATATATATATATATATATATATATACACACTCCAAAACAAAAATAATAATAATCAATTATATCAATTATTTTTTTTATTAATTACGGTAATTTAATCAATTAAGACTGTAATTCCCACGTTCTAATCATGGCTAGAATTAGTTGGCATGAATATTTTAAGATTAATATGTCTGTGGAAAGCTTAAAAGTATTTCGTAACTTTTAAGGGACATGCATGTAAAATTGGGGCCATCGGATCCGCTATGGAGCTCCAAACCATCGGGTCCGGGAGATGTGTTCGAATCCAGAAAGGAAAAGAAAAGGAATAAAAGAGGAGGAAGTGAATCGAGCCGCATTGCCCTCTCCCAAATCCCGCTCCTCCTCTCTGCTCCGCCCGCAGAAGGAAGAGAGAGAGAGAGAGAGTGTGTGATCTCAGGGCGTGCTGTTCGCTTCTTGGTCTCGGAGGAGATGGCGGGGATTCCCAGGGCTTCATTCGGTTTGGTGGCCGTCATGGTTCTCGCCTTGGCCATCCTCATGCCTGCCGTACAGGCCCAGGCCCCCGCTCCCTCGCCCACCAGCGACGGTGATCTGATGTTTCCTTTATTATTATTTTTGTTTTCCTGCTGTTGTTATTGTTTTAGATGCCAAAGATCTGATGTTTTTGCTGCTTTTACGTCGATCTGTTCTCTTCTTTTTGGATCTTCCCCTTCTTTTATCCGTGTTTTGGTTTCTAATAGCTTAGGCACAATGTGCTGTTTCTTCGTACATTTAATCGCCGACAGATGTAAAAAGATTTAATCTTTAAAGCAGATGGTTTTGAAGCCTATGAGAGTCTTTAAGTGAGCTCGATCTATGAATGGTACTCTTTGGTTTGCCATGATTGCGTGTGTCGAAGGTTCGGAAGACTGATAGAAATGTTATATTTTCTGGGCAGGGACATCAATCGACCAAGGGATTGCTTATCTGCTAATGCTGGTGGCGCTGGTCCTGACCTACCTCATCCACCCCTTGGATGCCTCCTCTCCCTACAAGCTCTTCTTCTAAGCCTTTTGGGAGCACATGCATGCTTGTGATGGGGGGGTGGAGGATGTTTGTCATGTTGGTTGTATTTGGGTACTAGGGCTCGTTTAGTGTTGTGGTATTTGGACGCCTTTAATGGAATCATCATGTTGAGTTACCCTAGTTGTTCTTACTGCTTTTGTGGCCAATGCTTTTTGTTTTAGTTGCAGTCTGATGGTGATGTGCCATGGTATAAAATGGATATTTAGGAATTATCATACACCGTTCTTTCCTTCCGGTATCAATGGGAGTCCTTTTCTGTTACGAGGGGTTTAGTAAATGAGCTTTTTGGCTAGCAGCAATTGCAAGGCATTTTGAAGAGGAAGGATTAATCTTGATGATGAGCTTTGAATCCAGGCTGCCATCACATCACGTCTTGCTAATTCTGAGGCGCTGAGGGGGGCTACAAGCAGGACTGCTGCATGATGGTGACGTCCGATTATTTTCCAAGTCAGTAAACATCAACTCATCAGCATAAAACTTGTTGTTGTGGTCAGCCGAAGGAATTAACTAGGTCACACTAGACAAAAATGGAAGGCATCAACAACCGCCTGTATGTCTCTCCACTAGCAAATGGCAATCACAACCGTATGTCTCTCTACTCGTGCCTCGACCAAGGGTATCAGCTCCGCTCTAGGCCGGACTCTGTTTCTGGCTGTTTCCCTGCACATGTTGCGTCCTCGTAGGGCCAAGACACAGCAGGTGCTACAAGAAAGTCTGCTGTCTGTGCAGGTTGTAGGCACATGTTGCGTCCCCGTAGGGCCTAGACACAGCACGGGCCTGCACTCCACCACGTGCGGTGCAGATGACCATAAATTCTTTTTATTCAGCGTGTGGAAAGTTCGTTCATGGTTCATTTCAAACAGCGGTTTCCTCGCCCCCCCTCATACTCACTCGAATTATATATAGCTTGAGTAACCATATAATGGTAAAGGATTTGCATCATTTCTAATTTAAGCTGTTGCTAAGAGAAATGGATGGAGACATCTTATTTACGAGCGACAAACTTGTCCTCCTCTCCCTCTCACTCTTGTTTTCTTGATTTGATATGAGCTCAATGATTTATTGTAGCAGGGAACCAACCTAAGAAAATTATATAACTGTTGATGTTACCACAACAACCGTAGTGTTCCAGCACACCAAAGGGATGCGGCAGAATGTCCCCTCGAGCGCCGGAGGTTGATTGTTTAGGATCTGGAGCAATTGCATACAACCGGGGCCCAACCTGCATCTTGCCATCCCCTTTGGAAACCATTCATTTAAGCCGATTTTAACAGTTCAGACCATCATAACAAACTATCAATGTTCTAAAATGCAATATACTCAGTTGTATATGCTTGTATGCACAGGCATACATGTGCAGCCATATCACAACCTAGCATAAGCTTCTTATACGTGAACCTGTTGTCGACATATGGTTTGGATAGGCATTGCAATTTGTATTAGCACTAGTGTACTTTTCAACTATCGGTATTACTTGAGTACTATTATGTGTTCTTCGATAATATGCCATTCATGACTTAACGTTCACCCATTTCTTGTGACACACCACTCAATTAAGTTCTTAAATGTACATCATTGACATCCTAAACTTTTCTAGTTGGTCCGAGTATGTATATACTTATTAGCAACTTAGACTTGATTGTATATTTCTTTATTTGTACTCAAATGAGGATCATCTTAAATATTAATGGAACCACATTATCTGGCCCCCATATGCTTCTGCATACCTTGACTGTTGGATTACTGTGGCCACTACTTGGAATACTACAATCTGCATACTGCAATCTGCGACAAGTAAAATAGGTTGGAGAAACGAGGAGAGAATTCGGAGAATCCACTTCTCTCCGTTCCTTCTCTCCGCAAATAGAGAGACTTGGAGCAAGGTGACCATAAAGGTTTATCTAAATATTTTCTTTTTCTTATTTGTCCTTGTGTGACAGGAAAGGAATCGCATAGTCTAAAATTATTAAGTGCTTGTTATCACCTCCTCTTCACCCGTCAAACCAAACGAAAGAGGGCTAATTATCTCTTTAGTATCCAAATCCTTACACCTATAAAATATAGGTCTCGATCCCTAGATCTAAAAAATTTACATAAGAATCTCTATAGTTACGAAAGTGAAACATCTGACTTCATTTACTCTAATATCATTGGTTTTACCGACGGGAGCACAAAAATGATAAGTAAAACAAGTAATTTCAATATCCCAGTTACGTTTTCAGTGATGACAAACGACGACACCGTTAGAGACCACAAGAGAACAATGATAAGAGATTGAGACAAAGAGAGATGATGACGCAGATGCTGACGCTTTGCATTGATGTCAACGCAAACAATGATGTGGGAACGGGCAATGTTGCTCTGCATTTGTGTCTGTGCTGATGCAAATGTTGAGCGATTCTTTCGTCGCTTTGCATTTGTGTTGACATCGATAACAATACGATGAAGGGTAACATTGTTTTACATTTGCATCGACACTGATGCAAATGTCGAGCGACCATTTCGTTGCTCTACATTTGCGTCAACGTCGATATAAATGCCGAACGATCCTTTTATCGTTTTACCTCCTTATCCACAACAACTACCCGTGGGCCCCAACAACGCCGTTCAACCTCGCTCTATGATAACCTTCTTGTATGTGCAAGTAGATCAAATACCTAGATGACAGTTTTTGAGATGAAATTGTCATTAAAAGAAGTGCAATCGTTTTATATCATCTTATCCTGAATCGATACCCAATTATCTATGGAGGTAAAGAAATTCTATCACAGAGTGGTACAGCCCTGCGTCCAAGCAATCTCCATCTAAATCAAAATAGAAGGTAGACGCAAGGAGGATCTGAGGAATTCGAGTCAGAAGATCAACACGACGCTAATAATTAAACATCTACGAGAGAAGCATCAATATCAGTAAGACTAAAATCTACATATTAATTAATATGTGGGAAAAAGAAGCAGTAAAAGGATAGTGGAGGGGAAGCATCGGAATCCGAGATACCTGCGCTGCAAGACGTATGGAGGCCCTTCTGGAGATCATTGAGCTCCTCGAGAATCCGCTTGGAAGCCATCGCCAAGCGTCACCCCCTGGTCCTGACTCCCGATCCGTCCAAAGCCCCACGGAAACATGGATCGATCGGAGTAGTAAGATAACAGGTGGGAACAAGAGATCGGTCGAAAAGAAAGTGAAACAAATTGAAGCGAGAAAAAGATAGGAAGGGAGAGAGAGAGAGACGCGGTACCGGTGGCGAGGGTTTCTTGGATTCCTCCCCCTCCCGCCCCTTTCCTCTGTATCTCGCTGCCGTCTCTCTCTGGGCGCGCTTGGCCGAGAGAGAGAGAGAGACAGAAGCTTGATTCAATTCTTGAATGACTTGTATGCGACCAGGAGGAGTCGAGTTCCGAGATGCTGCTGATGATGACAATAATGACGGCTATGATTGTAACCGGTCCATCGATGCCTCTGTGTTTGTTGCCCACGGTTGGAGACAAGGATGGTGATCCGAAACTGAAATGAACGGGTTAGGTTTGACCAGATCCGGCCCAATCTCTCGTGAGTGGGCTTTACTCGGTCCGGCTTGCTCAACATCAGATGTGCTGCCCACTCTGAACCAGAGCAACTTGCTCACTATCCTTTTGACCATGCCTGGTTTCTGGATCATATCGTCGAGCAAAAGACCATGTATTAATTCAATTACAAAGCAGAATATACAGTAATCAATCGAGGATTCTACCGCATCAATTCATGGACAAATAAATAGAAGAAGAAAATAAGGAAAAGAAAGTCGGGTGTAGTTACCTGCAAGTAAGACGACAAGGCCTCGGCAGCAAATGTCCTTTCAGCGTCATCCGAAAATTTCATATATATCGGGCAAACACCAAACATCTCACTCATATGATTCTGCAGAACAGGTTGCTCTATAAAAATGTGCATACAGGATTCCCTCGAAATCTAGTATTACTGCCACCAAAATCTCTAAATGGCAGAAAATATACAGGTATCAATTGCTTGCCATTGTTACATTATTTGGCAAGCTTGGGATGGGAGGAATATGATAAATATATGTTATGCTTGTCACCTTGAATGCCTGACAAAGATTAGCTGGCTGATCTCCTCCATTTATAGTTGCTTCAGTCCTCAGAGCTGCAGTGTGTGACTTTAACAGCTTTCATTGGGTATCTATCTGCATTATAATGGAGGATGTTACTGTTGATTTACCAATTAGGACATAACTAGTTTGTGTATAATCTAATAAGTAGATGTGGGATTATATAATCGCACTAACAAAAGGAAGAATAAATGCTAAAAGGTAGAGCAACAAAAGAAGGACAAATGCAAAGGCAGGACTTGAATCACATTCCTACAGTTGAAGAATATTGAGGAGTGGGGGAGGAATTCATACTTTCCATGAGCAGTTTCCCCAGAGAGCATTATTGGATCTGAACCCTCACGAACCGCAATAGCAATATCCAAGACGTCTGCATGGGATGGCGTCCGATGAACAATCATGCTTTCAGCATGTTTGTTGCTACAATAACAGCTTTCACATGCTCCTGCATATTCTAATAATTTCCTCCTGCACATTTGGAACACGAGGTAAGACATTGAATAATACAGCACATAATTACTCACTGGACATATGCCCTTGGGCGTTAGAGCTTTACACAAAATATAACATTAAAACAAGCCTTTATATCGTGGCTGTTGATCGCCATAGGTACCTGCAGCAGTGGAACTTCATCGATAGGGAGTTAAGCTCCAAGATCCCCTCTAGCAACTATTGCCTACAGAAAACACAGAAGAAATTACATAATTGAAGATCAAGGTTACCAGCAAATAGAAAAGTCAGCATATGTTACAGAAAAAAATATTATGTTGAAAGAGAATCAAGCTCAAAAGGGGATCGCCTCAAAATAAGCACCAAGTAATCTAAGAGATCTGACTAAAAGAAACTTGCAATCAACTAGCTAGAGAAAATAAACAGGAATACCAATCTATTATATATAGTGAGGCTTCACAAACAGAAAAATAAACAGAAAGGACAAGAGTGACATCCACTTAACCCCTTTTCTTTCGAAGTTCAAAACACTGCTAAATTGAGACTGGTATTATACCTTATGTTTCTATAACTTGGGCAACAATGTGGGTGTGCCTTCAGAATAAATAA
Organism: Musa acuminata AAA Group; assembly: GCF_036884655.1. Lineage (NCBI taxonomy): Eukaryota > Viridiplantae > Streptophyta > Magnoliopsida > Zingiberales > Musaceae > Musa > Musa acuminata. Next base: position 45,953,087 of record NC_088329.1, on the reverse strand, counting down.
AGGCATAACTCATTAAGGATTTTTCGATGCTCCAAAGTGGCATCATATGGTGTTTTTTTTCCATATTTTACAAGTGCAAGTCCTAGACAAAATATACAAGTGAACTACGCCAAAAGAAACATTGACAAATTAATTTATCTTTACATCTGCTTCATATGTTTTCCATTTATCTCTTTATGCAAATAATGACCCTCGACAAATATTCATTCTTGCACAATGTCTGTTAAAATAAAATGTTCTCCCCGTCAAACGCAAAACATTTTTCTTTTCGGACATACCAATATTAAAGACTGTAAGCATTAAGTTCTAATGAAGGTTTATACGAGAATCAACAACATGTGACTGTGTAACTCGTATCATAGTAGTAAAGCTTGATCAGCGGTGAAGCACTACATCACATCAAATACATTAATTGATACCATTATGCCTTATCTTAAGATACCCATATGTACAAACCACTTGTAAGCTTAGCAGCATCCATGTTTAATATACAACATTCAGATGCTTACCCCATCAGATGCGTGACCATGGAATGCAGATTAGGAATCGAATCCACGCTTCCAATTTTGACAATAACATGTATGTCTGCATTACAACTTGACAAAATGAATCAAAAGATTCAGTGCCAACAAGGAAAGTTCTGATCTTTTGAGGCACTTAAAGAGAGATTTCAACCAAAACTAGGACCGAGCATCTGGTTTTGAGATAATCCTTCAATTCATGGACAACTTTTGCATCTTTGACAAAGGAAACTGCATAAAAGTCCACATTGTTTTCAACTCCAAATTTGATATCGACCCAATCTTTTTCTACAAGGAATAAAAAAAAATTATTATACCAGAAATACAGAGTTCAAATATCTATTAGACAAAGGACTTAATTAGAAGCACAAAACCAAACATAATTTCTCTAACTTACCTGTGATGGATGGCAAGGTTGCACTCTTTCCTCTAACAATCAGATGCCTCCTGGACTATCCCATCAACGACTTCACACGTGACAGAATCCTCAGTTTTTGACATAATCAATAGAGACATCATTCCTCCTGTAGCATAAACAAGATCAGTTTCCTAATTTCCCAGCGATAAACATACATCAAGATGAAAAGTGAAAGGCTGTTTGCTACTTGTCCAGCATTAGATATCAAAAACATTACCATTTTTTGTGCTTTGTTTCTGGTTACAGAAACGAGGTTAAAGAATGGACGTAAGCAAATCATTTAATCACAACTCATATACAAACATTGTGTTTGTCTATATGGAATCCTCAATCCATTACTTCTAATTAGAGGCACATGCTTCATTCATGCCAATTATTCTGAACACTGCAAAAGTTTTTATGTCATCATAGTATTAAATATTGACCTCAAACTCCATACTGTGTCAAATAGTTATTGAGCCAACTATATTCCGTATATTACATGTATGCAAACAGTGCAGAACGGACATTTGTTGCTTATATCAGAAAGGATCAAGTCCCTTTTATATTTTCAAAGACTTCATTAGTGATGTATAAGAGATGTGACATGAATTGTGAAAAATAAAGAGATGGGAAATGAAATATATCATAAAGGAAACTTATTGGACAGTACCAGCTACCAACGTTTGTGAAAATAAATGTCATGTAACTATATCTCGAAAGATCATTTGAATCAGACCAGACATTTTTACTTGCCATCTACAAGAAGCATGCCACCAACTTCTACATCATTAACGAAGTCATCATAGCTGACACTAACACAAGTATCTGAGCCAACTCCTCCTTTTATCTCAAAAGTGAAGTCTCGTCTACTTGTTAAGGTAATCAGCTGTGGTGAGTCACCACTCCTAACCTCAGGGCCCTAAGACAGAACATGCAGAGATAAGAAAATCATATTAAGAAACCGGCGTAAGGGATATGCATGACGAAGGAACTAGTGAACATTTGCAAGATTGTTGGCAATAGTGTCCGATATTTGTCATCAAGATCAGGTAAAATAACTGTCCAGTATATTGACTCTCAAATTACGAAGCCTTTAAAGATACTACGACGTTTGTGCTTGCATCATACAACATAAAGAAAAAGAAGTATACGCACTGCAGCATTCTAGTAAACATAAACTCAGTATGCATTCGTGGGATACAAAATGATGTCACCGAGATCCAAAAGAAGCCAGAGGAATGAAATAGCAGTCGGAAGAAACCTGCCTTGGTATCAAGCATGAGATCGATGACTTTTGATGAGATGCATGGTCTCCATGCGACATGTTCGACCGAGCAACATTCATGCCAGCCTCAGCTAGCTTCCATATCATGTCCCTTGTGTTGGTTGATGGGCCGATGATGGTGCAGACTATCTTAGTCTGCCGCACCACATTCGGCTTAGACCACAATCCCTTGGGAACTTCCCCAAATTGCTGAATACCCTTCTTCCTGCAACCAATTAATCGTCTTCAATTTGTAATAATCTTTAACAAGATTATAATGATTAAAAGCCCACTGAAATGAAAGAAATGGCAAGCACATAATGCACTGGAGACGAGCAATCTTCGACATGAAATAAAAGGTAAAGGGAAAGAGGAAAAAACAGAAAAGACAGTTGAGAGGTTGGAATCCGATAGGTGAACACCTTTAATGTGTCATCCGGGAAGACAGGAAGAACACCGGCGTCGGAACGAGCGAGCGGCCTCGCCACGGTAACAGCTGCCTATCTCGATCCTCTGCTACTTTTCCTGGGGGAAGAACCTCGGGGGTAGCGTCGAAGGCCTGAGCTCGTGGAGATGGCTCCTCGCGTCCCCGGATCCGGAGCCCGATGGCGAAAGGCGAGAGAGACTTGGATGGATCGCGTCGCCACCACCTGCGCCATGGCTTCCACGTCCCAAAATTACCACCACATTCGAGCAGAGCCCTTCTTCGTTGGGGAGATCGCCGCGCCCGCGCCCGAGATTTGTCTTTGATCTCCTGCTAATGCGATCGCATGTACGAAACATGGAGCGATGCCCTCCAGGCGACCCGTTACGACAAACTACCTGACCTGTGATCAGAGCACGCAGATATGGTCCCACAAGGGGACCCAGCACCGGAGCGCCGTGAGACGGTTCCGACAGGAACGGGTAGGAGCAGAGGGTCCTCTGTAGTCCAAATCCGAACTTGTAACCCATGCCATGCATGAATGTATCCCAAATTCCAGTCTGATAAAAGTCAAATGAGGTGGTTTATAGCATTCATTAGGTGTATTATCATTGGTTTGGACTTTTAATTGTTTTGGATCAACGATCTCGATGCATAAGAATAAGTTGCATCCGCTTATGGTCAACAGCAAGATGTTGGATTTTGCTTAATGATCATAGCCTTTTCCTTTTTTCTTTTAATGTTATTTTGTACGTTCTAAGCCCGCCTGTCGCTTGAACTTTGCAGTTGCAGCGAGTTGCTCGACTGCATCGACCAGGTGATCGAGGCGAGCGACGAACTCGATGAGCAGCAAGGCGAAGGTGGCAAGCGAGAGAGCTGCAGTGCTCTCCAACGCACGCATCCTGGTGATCAGCTCGGCGCTGTCACCTCCTCCGTCTTCTTCTTCCAGCTCATCCACCTCCCTCGATGGCCACGAGTACAGCCTCCTCTGCTGCTTTTTCATGGTCTCATGATAAGTCCGGGTCTGCGGTTGTGCAGTCGCCGGACTGCGTTCAGCCTCGCGGTGTAGTTTGCTGGATGGATCAGATCCAGATCCATGAGAACAATCTTTACCGGTCGGCATGTGACGGAAACCATGTGAGTTGAGGAGGTAAGAGTGCAGGTCCACGGATCGCTGAAGACGATCGGTGGAGACACGAACACGCATGAGTTGGCTCACTCGAACGGTATGCTTCATGTTGCCGAGATCATTCGCCAAGCCGCGGAGCAGCTCTGCTGCTTCGACTGTTGCCTCAAGGATCTCTGTTTGGAATGTGACTCGAAGCTCGATCGGTGCCTGCAACCAATACGACACAAGTAGGTAGAATCGGCTTCTTTACAGAGGGAAGAAGGAAGGCGAGCGAGCACGAGGATTCGAACATCACCTGTATCTCCGAACGCAAACAGCCGTAGAGCGCCATCACTTCGTAGGCACAGTGCCGGAGCACGGCTCCGACCTTGACGTACTCCGACCAAGCACCGTAGTAGTGCCTGAACCTGCCGTGCGGCGGCTCCCACTTCGCCGAATTCGCCTGCGGACGCATGCACGCAATGCCACCGCAAATAAATCCTAGATCGATGCATTGCGGAGATTGCAATCGGGAAAGCAGACGAGATCGATTACCAAAGACTCGATCCTCGCGGATGAGTTCAGTATCGCTCTGCATCTCTGGCACGCAGGGTCGTCAGGGAATTCATCGATGACCACCCTCTTGCAGAACTCCGTGTGCTCTAAGCCATCGCCGCTCAAGTACTTCCTCGCACATTCTAAGCCCACAACACAGATGCGATGGAATGAACCACGGCATGAGAGTTTACGCTAAGCGGCGAGAGAAGCGCAGACCTTCGAGCGACTCGGCGACACAATAGAAGCTGTTAACAAGCTCCTCGTGCAGCTGCTCGCCGGCCCATATGGGGAAGACGAGTAGATTGACGCCGACGGTGACCGCCGCTCCGATCGCGATCGAGTACAGGCGCTCCATGGCGGTCCTCATCGGGTTGCTCATACGATAGATGGAGACTACAATGAGGCAGTAGGTGAAGAGGATGACTCTAAAGCCATACTCGTAGGGGACACATGAAGGCCACAGCTTCACGAAGGAAGTCGCAGCTCCTGCAAGTTCCAAAAGTCTACCGTTAACGAAATCTGAAGCCGACTGTCGTCGTCGTAGGACAGATTGTGCATACCTACGAGGAAGATGCTGAAGCCAACAACAAATGGCTCGGCAAAACGGCCGCTGCTCATGGATATCCCGATCACCAAGATTGCGAAGATGCCGGCGAACAAGCTTCCGACGGCTCGGTTGAATCCCCGGTACAAGGTTGCACCTAGACGAATCATCCTTGAGAGAAATCTAACAGCGATGAAAGGCAGATGTTTGCATGATCTGCTGCGGTGAGGTGTACGCACCTACAGTGTATTCGAACATGATGCCGACGGTAAGGATGGACCAGAGGATGTTGGTGCCAAAGACCTCGAAGGGCCGCTGGATTAGTCCGAGCAGGGAGACGAGAAGCATGGCGAGACCAACCTTCAGCGCGAAGGTCACCCTGTCGGTGTCCTCCTCCGCGAACTCCAACACATCTCGAATGCATTTGGTGAGCAGCGAACTCTCCTTGCTCGACTTCTTCACGAACTCAGGCAGTACGGCGTTGGGCGACAAGCTCACGTCGACCTTGTTGCTGCTTCTGCTTCCATTCATTCTCCTAAGCGTGTCAAGATTGACGACAGGAAGACGACAAGGTACCTGCAACTGGAAACGATCGTCACAAGGAGAGCGGTAATTTATAGTGTGTGAGCAAGGAAAGGAAAGGAAAGGAAAGGAGTGGCGGCTAAGGAAGAAGCGAGCATAATGTAGAACGTAACGCGAAGAATAATCCTAAAATAATATTAGAATATGATCGAAAGATGCTGCTCGACAGCAATAATGTAGTGGTGGATGGAACAGCTAAGAATATAACACCCAGGTGATAAGAATGCGCATGCACAGTCAAAGTTTAGATACTGCAACTTTGCCCACTGGTAGCCTTCATTATCTATCACTGATGGAGGATGAATTGAGTTGGGAATTAGTGAACTCGCAAGTTGCTGAAAGAGAACAACACAATTTTATGCATTCATAAATCTAAAGACAAGGGGAGAAACACCTGACAGACAGATACCAGCATGCATCTACAACAGTCACATCACAACGAGGCAGTTGCTTACTCGGTTCAAGAACATGAGCATTCTACTAAAGAGGAGATGACGCAATTCGCTGGCAGAAAGAAACCCATCAGGATACCAGAACTCGTTTGGGCTTCAAGGTCTTGTTTCTTGGGAAAAATGCTGAGAGAATGCTCCTGTTGCGAGCGGGAGGCGGGCAGATCTCGCGCCGTCCCGAGTTGTCGAAGGACATGAATCCTGAGAGGGTCTTTGTGCCACCCACTGGGTCCTGCTAACAAAATGGCATCCCGAAATATCAACTGAGTTATGCACATGAGAAACGATCTCGGAAAACAGAAAACTCATAGTTGTGATCAACAACAAAGTGTGTCTGTCAGAATTCCAGTTCCAATAGAACACAAACTCGTCCATAGTGCATGCGTTAAGTCCAAGTACGGTCATGTCATGGAATATGATGCATAGAAAGTTATAAAACAACTGCACGAGTTGCACACTCTTGTTTTGACTGTGGATAAGTTACCGAAAAATGCGGATATCATCGTTGTGATTATCCTTCATTCAACAAAGCTAACAAGGCATTAGGTATAAAATTCCGATGTGACATTATCTTATCTGATGTGAAATATCTTCATCAAATTTCAGGGAACATTTTGTCATTCTGTGGAGAATAATTATAGGGGCACCATCATTTCTACAGTAAGAATGCAAATAAATACTTTTGTCAATTAAAGAGGGAACACATGTTCAACCACATGGCTGACAAGCAAGGTGAAAAAATTCCGTATTGCAGAAATATGTTATATATACTCTTTCAGAACTATTCCTGGTAGACAGGTTTCAGAATAAAGAAGGAACCTAAAGCATGATGATGATTATCAAACAATAGTGGGGGAACAACAAACATGATACAGCAATTCAAAGCAGATGTTTGATAATAAAGCAATATCGATTGGTGTTGCCATAAAATTTGAATAAATAGAGGACCATTGCTTTAAAATTCACTGCCCTCACATCTTTTATTCTCCCATCTCATGGTAGATGAACTTTTGAATTAATGCAATAAAAAGAGTTTCTTTGTATATGCAACTTGCTTAGCTTCATTTAGTTAAAAGCTGTTTCACTATTTTACCTTCACGCCAAATGTGCAAGATGCAGGATCAGTAGTTGGATGTCCCTTGGCAGCCTGAAGGTGACTCTTTAAGGGCAGTGGTGCAGTAGGCTCCTCTGCTTCTGAAATTTTACATGAACTTAAATACTTTGCAAATACTAATAGAAGGAAAACATCATGTAGAAGACATTGAGATGCAAGATACCCAAAAGATGGAAAGAATCAGAAGTCACTTTAAAAGATTTAGATTCTTCAACCCTGCCAGAAGAGAAGAACATAACATTTAGGTCACGACAACAGAGCAAAGTTAGGCAAACCATTATAAACAGTGGTTGGGGAGTATTGCAGAAGCTTGCCGTGGTGCTGTATGAGGCTCACTACTTGGTGCAGAGTTGCTCTCTGAGGACAGGTGCCAAGATAACGTTTTTGGAGCAAGGTTTCCTGTGAAGTAAAGATACAAAAGGAAGCTTAAGGTTCAGGATTAACATATCTCAAAACCAAGCTGCATCAGTACGTATGGACTAAAAACAAAAAACTGCACACCTGAAGCATGTGGAAGAGGTTTTGATTGAGCACGAGTCAGGTTGTTAGCTATTTGTAGCTTTGAACTGCTTTCCACCCTTTTACCTACCACATCTAGCTCGGTTATCAAATCAAAAATTTAGATATACCATCTAACCATTTCCTAAAAGAAGACAGGAATACTTATTGTCTCATACTTGGTAAAATGTAATGTTTGCGATGCCTCCTTCTTGTTCCAAACAATTGCTGCTGCCTAAGACCTTCTTTATCGGTGAAAGTTTGGCAAGTAAGAATTTGCTGAAAATGAGAAAGAACACTAGTTCAACACTAAATTTTAAAAATGGTGCTGTATTTCATATAACATTAACCTGATTGAGGCAATAAATTTTCAGCTCTATGGTTGAGACATCTGATGATTGTTGCTCAAAAAGGTCAGTCAATTTGTAAGCAACAGTACCAAGGTGATCAACAGCATTGACTAGGGCTCGGACAGCATATTCTTTCAGGTTATCCAATACCCTGAAAAAGGATGCAGTTACATTTTCATAACAAAGCAAAAAAGTCATTCTCAATTAGCTTGGTGAAAGTTTGAGGTTGTGATTCTCTGCATTTTCCCTAAAAAGATAATCTGTATGTGTAAACTCCAAATGTTCGACATAAAGACAATATTATCATAGTTGGGGATTTACAATTCTGAATAAGTGAATTATATATTTCTTAATGTTTACAAGAATATCGAAAGACACTTGGTCGCCAATCAACTGCATGCAGCTGTCATTCATCTAGTTAAAGAGCAGCTCTGTGATGGTAAAAGACACTACTTTAAGTATTATCAATTTCGTTTATCTCGCAAGTAAAACTGAGAAGCACCCAATATCATACCGAGCTGTGCCATGTTGGTAAACACTTAGAACTTGCTATACAGACTACGCATTTTTTAGTTAAAAAAATTATCCTCAGTGTTGAAGTAAACAAATACAGTTTACACATTTAGATATATTACAGTGCCGTTTGCTTTTATGCTTGTCTCTCAATGAAACTAGTTTAATCTAAAAATAAAAACCTTGAATATGAGACCCTTTTCCAGATGAGAGAACACCCATTTCTTGTTTTGGGACTTGATGTGCTCAAAGAGCAATGAATTTGAAGAAAGACGCTATCCACATGTTTCTTCAGGGAAAAAAAAGGGGGATTTCCATGCTTCTCAAGAACATTTTTGCAGAATTAGATGATGGGAGATCTCATAACCATCTTCACATACCATCGAGTATGATTCAATGATGTCAAACCAATGTTTGATGATGCACTAAGTTATTCATTTGTCTTATACTGTGGTATTTATTGACTAGAAACGATATTTTCTTGCGAGAACAAATAAAGCAACTAATAAGGTTTTTATGAAAATAAACCTATCAGAAGCAAAAGTGAAGTGAACTATTTTTGGTTTTTCATCTTCAGCTCTCAAATTTTGTGGCAATAAATGCCCATGAATGATCTGTTTGGTACAATTACAGTCAGCAGGTTCCCTCAGTTTGGTCCCTACCATGTTCAGTTAATTGGATGTCGATACTGGTACCATCCAAATAGCATCATCGTACAGCATCACATGAAGCAGGTATCTTTGGACCTTGTGAAAATTCCATATACTCAATTTACCCAGGAAAACGAAAAAGGAACACTCTGCTTGATGTATGTTATCCATATAGCAATACAAGGATAAAAAAAATATATAACTTTTCTTTCCAAGAAGACATATAGACAAAGGATCAAGATCAGAGTTCCATGGAAGCAAAATCATAGGAAAATAGATCTTACATCTGTTTCTGTTCACTGTGAAGGTAGGATTTTTCACAGTACTCGGCAGCAGAGTAAAGCTGAGGCCTCAGATTCTTGAGTTCCTAAACATTGTCAGCATCGATGAGCACAAATTTTGATGTGTTACAGACGACGAATATGTACAAAAATAGATGATATCGAAATAGAACTGAACTCCAAAAACTAAGTAAAAGCATATCGTTCAGTCCAAAGGACACGAATCCTCAACTGATTAATCACAGAACAAAAGAGCCCGTCCATCTTTGCTTCCCACTCTAGTTAATCCACAGTGGAGCGAAGAAGAGTGGGTGATTCGAGATCGATGTGGATCTGAAGCAAGGGGCACCGAAAAATTGGAAGCGCCAACGAACATAGTCATCTCAAATGCTAATCATCATCAACTCATACAAGAAAAGAGGAAAAATCATTACGCACGCACCAAACCAAACGACAGCAAAGAGAGGTATCAGATCCGGAAAGCCGCGGAAGCAACAATGGGAAGGAGAGGAGGGACCCGGGTCGGAAGGAGCGGACGAGACCACCTGCAAAGCCTGGACGAAGCCCTTGCTACGCTCGAGAGAGACCTCGTCGAAGGTCATGGCCGCGTTCTCCGGCCGCCATTGCTGCATTCTTGTTGCTCCCCCTCCCGCTCTCTCCGCAACACCAGCACCGCGATCCGAAGAACAAAGAGAGAAGGGAAACGAAGAAGACGAGGGTACGACCAGGAAGTTCTTCGATGAGAGGAAGCAAAGATTAGATCTCTGCTCGCCGTCTCCTCTCTCCCCCTTAAATTGCAATAAAGAAGAGGGAGGAAGCGATACCGGGAAACGTTATTTTTTGATTACTTTAATTTAAATAAAATATAAATATGCGAAGCAGAAAGGCACCAATGAAATGATGATCATAATGATTGACGGTGATATGATCGATGGTGCGCAATATTAACCATCATCGTGTTATGCATTTGTCTTTAATCTTTTTTTTCCTTACATAGTTTATTATAAAAATTATCAAAAGATTTATATCTTATCATGCTAATTATTTTTATTAAAACTCACATATATGCAGAATGTATGTATGCATGCACATATACGCTTCCACATGTATGCATATTGTAATTTATTGTCCAAGTTGTCCCTTATCAAAGTGAGTTACGCTTACCACGAGTGAGTGATGCATAGTAGTAGCATATACTATATATACATATACTACATGCCAAACGCCATGGCAGCCGCATCATGAGGATCTTTCACATCTAGCAATTTATAATTCATTATGATACTCTTGACGAAGTATTATTATTATAGGGAAGCGTTAGAGATTAATTTTGTTCGAGTCCAATCTCTCTCTCTCTCAGTGGCGAATTTGTAATTGTCATGCAAATTACAAAGTCTCATGCATTGACTGGAATGACCAACGTAGGATCCGACCCAATAGAGAATGATTTGGTCGAGGGCTCTCATGCATTGTTGTTTCCGTTCTACGAACAAATCATTTTGATAATTTCATGTAAATAATTATCTCTATCATATGATATATTTATATAATGTATGATAATATCCTATTCGGATGCAGTGGAGTGGAGGTGGTGGTGTCACCGGAGAGGGAGACGACGTCCGTCGGTGTGGGGCGTGCACTCGATGCCGTGCCACCACGATCTCGTACGCGGCCGGCTGCTCGGCCGGAGAAGCCCGTCTGGGGCAGGACGACGGTGAATTCGGACAAAGAGAGTGGAAGAAAGCAGCACGACCGGAGCCGAGTTCGGCGACGGCTACGCGATACGTGCATGGCTTTGCAGGGAGGAATGGAGGGGGAAAGGATGATGAGGTCACTAAAGTGTGGATTCGGGAACGCTGAATTGGTTTCACGGGGAATGACGACGAAGCATCGAATGCAGCTTCTTTCCTCGTTGCTTTCGAGCCTTCCGTCCTACTCCATCATCAACTTCTTCCGGGCATTTGATCTTCGAGGAGAGTCCGATATCCCTCGCTCTCTGTTTTCCCTCTGTTCATCGAGAAACACCAAACGTATCCTGTGATTTTGAGCTGCAGTCGACGATATAGAACCTATCAGCTGAAGCATTTGCATATCAAACAGTAAGCCATAGAGATGAACATCCAAAAGATTACAAGGCTATTATAATAAACGAAGCAAATCATGGGGAATCTTACCGAGGAGAAGCAGGTGCCCGGATGCTTGCGCTTCACGCGCTGTTCATCGAGTGCAATGATCGACTTCAAAAAAATTCCTTTCCTTTCCTTTGGTCTGTTTCTCCTGTCTAAGAGGCATATCAGGCTACTTTTGTAAACCCTTGTCGGTGTTAACAATTTGATATCGTGGACCGAAAGTTAGTACGATTTAGTCATATATCTTTGAAGTTGTAAAGTCATCCTGAAGGATCCTAACGAGAGCAAGATAGGAGACAGAGTTGAATAGATACCAATAAGAGTTGCTCCGAGGTGGTCTCTAAACTTCTGAGATTGTCCCGAGATGGACTTGAGTGAGCTCAATCTCTTTGGCGCCCTGCACAATAGGTTAATGGCGGGTGGGGGTTTCCTACTCAACTCCTTCAATGCTTGGATTAGTTTAGAGCGGGGACTATAACCTTTTTGGGATTCCAAATCATATTCCTGTTTAAATATCAAGTATCGATTTTTATACTTACGAAGTCTCTGGGATAGGATCATGGCCGATAGGGACCATCGGTATGTCCTTTTATAGTGCATTCATGTGGACAGTCAGTCGATACGATCCCCTACGACATGAGTTGACTAGTACGATCTCCTAAGACGCAAGTCGACTAATACGATCTCCTCATATGTGGATCAACTACTATAAACTTTTGTGGTGCGACATCGTGCTAACAAAGGATGGCCAAGGGGGTGTTGGCAATCTACATCATTTAGATGCTCCACTATCTTCCACATTAGCTCATTAGTGATCGTCAACTTACGATTGATATTGAAATATTCCCTATCAATACCAATGTTACACTAGAATAGTTTGGCTTATGGGTTTGAATAAGATAATAAATAACACAGTAATTGTTAATTTGAATAGACAGAAAATGCTTCTGAAATGGAAGTAAGCCATGAGAATATAGCATCATGCCATCTACAGTTCACGCGTCTCTGGCCTTGGGTTGGAGCCAATCTCCTCCCCCTCCCTCTTCTACGGCTGCACCTCCCATGGAGACCTCACAACAGTGCTCCAACGGCAGCTTTTCCTGTGGCTGGTCAAGGAACGTCAGGCTCCCTGGTGAATCCTCGGACGGTGGCCTGCGCTCCTCCCACGACGCTCAAGACAGCGACTCCTTCATCGAGATGGACCCCAGATTCATCTCCAAGCGCCGGAAAGCTGACTCCATGGATTTCGAGTTCGATCTGCCGGCGAGCCCTGAGCCTCCGCTCCTGGTTCATGCAGATCAAATCTTCTCGGACGGCTTACTGCTGCCGCTCCACCGCGTGACCCCTCCAAAGGCCGAAACGATCTCTGTTTCTCCCGCTGCAGATTCAGCTCTGAAGAGATCTCTGTCGGCAGGCTCATCAGAATCCTCTCTCTCTCGCAGCGACCGGTTCCGATTCCGCCATTCCCAGACTGCCGTAACTCAGCCTCCGTCACTAAATTCTTCGCCTCTCCGTAGCCCAATGCGAGGTCTGCCTTGGAGCTCACGCAGAACCAAGCAGGAGTCACCTCTCTCGAATGCCCGTGCCAAGTCCTACAGGAACTTCTTCTTCAAGCACTTGAAGTACTTCCTGACGCCGTTCTGCAAGAAGGTAAAGGGAAAGGTGGTGATAACCAGGGCTTCCTGCTCGACATCACCGAGTGTGGTCGATGCAAGCATCCACGACGCCGTCATCTACTGCAAGAATTCTCTTGGTGAGCGCAGTGAGGCGCGCCCACAAGTGCGAAAACTGTGTGTGTAATCTTTTCTTCCCCTCATTATGGAACGCGTTCTTCTTCGTTTTTTCCTTGTCTGTTCAGAGGGAGAAGATCAAGTGGACGCTTACAGAAGAGCGGACGAAATAGTAAGCAACCATATCATCTTTCGTATCATCGTCTTTCTCCGAGGACAAGGTCGCTTCACAATTACTGCAACTGTAAACGGTACGTACCTTTCGTTGATAACAGGATTTGACTACATATGGTTGGTCATTAGGAGGAAGCATCGATCAAAGTTGGCGATTAATGGTTTGATTGAATGACGAGCTTTAGGTATCAAATCTGATACCGGACACCGTCTGCATGTCGACGTCATTCATAGTTGCAAGCAAATATATTCTTTCCAGCTCGATCGGATCGTATTCTTTTGATATGGAACGTCGTTGAGAGTCTGACAAATTCAACCTTATCAACCTTGGAAGAGGAAATCAGAAGTTCTTTTTTTTTTCTGAAAGAAAAATCACATATATAAGAACTAAAGGAGCTATTTTAAGTCGAACATCTTCTGGTTTGTTAGATTCAAGGCAAATCACTGGCAAACGATTATTTGGATGATATAAAGAAAATATCATATATCATAAAGTTAGGAGACACACGATGACGGTGACAATGAAGTGCTCCACCTGCGTGAGCCGTAAACAGCAGCCGAAGTTGGCATAGTTAGACAAGATGAGATGCTCTTCATAAATTGATGCTACCTGGGCCTTCCATTGATGTTCTTCATAAATGGCCAGCCTCGGTGTCATGGCTAACATCAAGATGATACTTACGCTCTTGATAGGTGATATGGATACTACCTGGGCCTTGCATTTATTTAAGCACTGACTGCACTGTCAAGCCTCGGTCCCATGACTAACACCAATCTCCAATCTCTGCATCAGGAGCCCTGGGACCAGCTTCTTCTTCCCCATCCAACTCCTATGAAAGCATCCTACAACTGGAGGATCGTAGGTAGAGTGGTGGGTCAGGTTGTGGTGCAGCTGGGTCACATGGGAATAAATAGAACCAGCGAAGAGAAATTTACCACCTGATTCTTTCTGAGCACGATGAGGAATACCAACCATGTATGATGTCCGAAGCATCCTGCACAACAAGATTTAGAGCCAACATTTCAGTACATTGATGAGTGCAGATGTTTATTTCAGTAGCGAATCTGCTCATATTTTTCTTCAGCACCTGCTGACCGAGTGATACGCACATCATTGTTTGTAGAAGACCTACCAGTTGAAGCAGCGATCATTGCAGAGAGGCAGCTTTTTTTTGCTTTTAGGCATGATAAAAAGCTTGAACCTTTCAAGAGGACGAAAGCTATGTCCATGCAAGCGACACTTTCCGATATACCAGTTTTGCATCAGAGAATACCAAATAATAACCTCACCTCAGTAGAAGATGTAATCGGCTCCAAATTGCAAGCAACGCTGACTATGTCACATTATAAATAGCAGGCAAGGAGTATATATACCTCATGCCTTTTATCTGGCGCAGCAACACACATCACAAGCCAAAAGAATCTACTGCTGGATTAACAGAAGCAAAGGGCACACCTGTATTCTTCTTCCATCACTTTGAACTGTTTGTCCATCATCATGCTCTATTTGTTCAACTTGCCTCGCATCAAACATGTAACCATCCCTCCCAGTGGCTCTACATAGCAGCCAACATCAACATCAAAATCCAAAATTAAAAATGGTCCTCATCAAAATCCCCAACTTCTATACTTTTGTGTGCAACCATATATGCAAAATTCAATATACATAATGATCGTGCCAGTACTAATGTAAACCAACATTTAAATGCTAACCTTAAATCCTCAAATATTCAACTTTACTTGTAAGGATAAGACTATGGAAATCCATAGAGCTTAGCAGATCAGGAAAATTTCCATCCATGTCTGCCTGCAACCGTAAAGGCAAAAGGGATAAATTGAAACCGTTGCTTTTTGAAAGAGAATGAAAGTGTTGTATATGACAACTTAAAAAGTAAAAGGTGTGAAGGCAAAAGGCTGAAAGGCCAACAAAGCAGAACGTAAGCATCATCGCTTTATATACCACAAATCACCTCCGGAAGCAGGGTTAGGCTACTTTACAACCTGCCTCAGCTCAAAGGCAGTCGAATCCTGAGCACTTTTTTGTGGTCGTAGCAACAGCACTTCTGGGAATGGCGTGACAAGCTCCTGAGTCCTGCCCCTGAGATATAGTACCAGCAATCACAATGTTAAAAGGAAGCCACATAAGAAAACTTTGCGATACCCAAACAACATAACGTAATCATGATGCTAAAGAGAGCAACAAAACCATCAGAAGTTTCACGAAATTAAATCATGCAAAGAATCCATCGGTACCATGAACATGAGTCCTATTGTCGTGTTTTCAAATTGCTCATTCCGGTGCATACCAAAATAAATACACTGACGTATCTTCAAATTAATAATTAGCAGCCCTAAGAATTTTTTTTTTCCGAATGAAACATAAACTTCCATAATCTCACAAAACAATCTTCAGCTTCTGCACATCAAGAACAACTTGCATACTCTTCCAGGAAACATATAAGCGAGGAAGTTCCGATAACCACATAGTACACAGACAACCAAGAAGCAAAAAATATGCCACAGAGCATATAGCTTATCCAAATCCACCAAGGAACCCGTTTACGGTGACATGCACTAAAACAAGAAAAACTACGTGATGCAATACAGAAACATTAACAAAACCAGATGACTGATAATAATGACATGGATAAGAAACAACTCACAAATTTCAGTACATCAAATCACCTCATATAAGCCGAAAATTATCATGATCGATACAAGAATGATAACATAGCTTTGATCCACATCATAAAACATGGAATCACTTATATTAGTTCAATTGGTGGTGGTCTCCATGGCCACCTAATTAGCTACCCAAGTGGAGAGTTAGTTATAAGCGAAAAATTGATGAACAGTCATCACAACAACTGAAAATCCATCACTAGCCAATAAACTGAAACGATCAGCTGCAGCCACACAATAACTTCTCCAGTATTGGAACTTCTTATGCTTCAAAGGCACCTTTGAAATCTTGCTCAAGTATTTGGCAGTAACTACAGCATAGTGTTTCTTGAACTCTGCTTGTGTCTTCTCTGCAAATGCATCAACCTGGTCCTCGTACTTCTCATACAGCACAGGCACCGTGTGCAGCATGACAAATGCTGTGTCCCAAGTTCAATGGCATAAGAAATCTAAGGATGCAGTCAATTCGATCCAGAAAATTAGATACTACTTCGGAAGTTTAGATTACCTATATAAAATAAGGTCAAGAAATTGCAGCAGTTGCCAAGGATCGACAGAACCCACAACCCAGCAATAACCTGAAACATCAAAGTACCAGCCATTATATACCCAAAACAATGCACTAAGATCCTGAACTCCATCGTGAGATAAGCTACACAACATACGGCAAGGAACTTCTTCAGATCACGCCCTAAAGCGATGTCCCTCAAGGCAGCAAAGCCCCGGTTGATCTGGTAACGAATGGAAAGGGCAATGTTCACAGCTACAACTTGGGGAACGCTTACCACGGGAATGTTCGGCGGGAACCTACCAACACGTCACGATTAGATAGAGCTATCGGAGGAGGCATGAACTCGAAGCCACACAAATCTGAGAGCCGAGCTCACTTGTTCATGAAATGGGTCGCATTGGAGTAGAGGAAGGTGATGGCCAGGGATAGGATGAGGGTGTGGCACGCCACGGTGAGCAGACGGTAGTCCAAAAGCTCGAACAATACCCACGTGGCCGTCGCCCCACCGAGCGTGGCGGCCGAGACCTTGTTGTTCCTCCATAGGAAGACATCAGCAGCTGCTCGACGATTGCCGTCCTATCATCAGTAATCGTTCAGATGCTCTCAAGCAATTCGATCAAACAAATATTACAAAAAGGCAGCTCGATCCGACTGAGCACATATCTCATTTGTCGATCGAGGTCGAATCGGGGTTTCGGTGTGGATAAAATACTTCGAATAAAAGAAGGCAATAATCTTTCTTTCCTTCTAAATGGAAGACAGATGCAAACTCAAATCCGAGAGAAGTAGCCGACTCGAATCAACACTTGGCAGATCACGGAACGGCATCTTATAGAGCCTACAGATCTCATCGGCTACCCAACTCGGCGAATAAAGCAAACTCGATCTCGATCAAACCGATGGGATTTTTTTATTCTTCTTCCTTTTAGAAAAAAAAAGTGCATATATTATCGGTAAAATCATAAAATGTGGACAACAGAAAGAGGATCCGTACGCTTCCCGCCGCCCAAGATCAGGTGGACGGCCTTCTCCCGGCCGAAGAGGCGGTATATCTTCGCCTTGACGGCGTCGGCGGCGGAGGGTTCCGAGGTCTTCTCGTTGTCCGAATACGACGACGAAGAATCCTCGCGGTGCAACTTCTCCTTTTATCTGTTCCATCTGCGACGACTCCGCCGCCGTCTCCTCCTCGTGCTCCGCCATTGTCGCCCCCCGCTCCCACTCTATAGTTTGAGGACAAGCGATCGTGGCCATCGGATCGGGCTACGGAGATCGATCGAAAAGAGGCGGGGCAAAGCTGCCCGAAAGGGAGGGGAGGATTAAATTCGACGGGCGGCTCGGACGGCCGTTATTAGCTTGACGGCGATTTCGCTTTGAGAAGGGCCGCGTCGAAGGCGACGTCAGCGAGGCGTTATTTGTTTTTGCATACTACAGTTTTTGTAGGGTCGATAATATATTAATCATTCTAAATAACATCGTACTTTTATGCAGCTGTTAGCCATGACAACCTTCCCCCTGATGAGATTATTACTTTACTTGGAAAAGAAAGCAGAACCTAAATTTGTCAACGGTCGTTGTAGTATAGTGGTGAGTATTCCCGCCTGTCACGCGGGCAACCCGGGTTCGATCCCCGGCAACGGCGGTTTTGTCGTTCGTTTTAAAATAAAAAAAGATTAAAACATAACCTTCTTGAGCTCATTAGAATGCTTTAGAGAGATACCCAAACAGTTAAGAGAGATAAATTTACCATTTAAATTCGATTTTTGATCGTGTTTGTGCCAGCTATCAAAACATCTTCAAACAAACAACACTTGAACTTGTATCATACCGTCTTAATCGACATGACAAGAAATCTCGTCAACAACTCGACACTCCACAAGAGCAGAGTCACCGCGGCCAAATTCCACAGCACTCGCATAATACCCAAAAAAAGAGAAAATAATACAAATCATAACAACAATAAACATCACAGAAGAACAACAATTCCTCCTTTTAATTAATATATAGTCCTTTTTTTTTAATTTTCTTGCTTTTATGGTTTTATTTTGATGTGCGCACCGACGTTCAGTTGGTGTAATTCTTGAGGGCGGCGGCCGGCTCGCAGGCCTTGGCGGCGGGCGTGGGCTCGACGCCGGGCGAGGGCGGCACCGGCGTGCCGAGCAGCTCCTTGGGGAGGTCGGGGATGCCCCTGAGGTAGAAGGTGTAGAAGATCTTGAAGGGGAAGACGATCTGCTGCAGCTTGACCTGGCCGTAGGCACCCGCGAACACTCCGGAGCCGCCGGTCACGGCCAGGTGGGATTCCTCGTACGTCAGGTACGCCCCCTGCACCGAGATGTGCCCGTAGTCCCCGAAGTAGAAGCTGTAGATGGCCTCGTACCGGTCGCCGTCCCTCTCCGGCACGTGCTGGATCAGCACGCAGATCCCCGACGTGATGCCCAGCCGCTTCTCCAGATTCCCCGAGTACAGCTATTGTCATCATGCATGTTGACAGAAAAGAAATGTTCACGCACCGGAAAATAGATGATGAACACTGTGAATATGCAGATAGGATGATGGAGAAGCTTGAGCCTGCCTTATTGCTGAAGGGCACGAGATCGCCCAGGAAGTTGACTTGTTTCTGGCTCAGCCGAAGGTAGGCGGGGCTGCCGCGGTCGCGTTCGTTGATCTCGTACACGCACAGCTCCTGCACCTTAGCTGAAAGCCGTTTCCTTGTGTTACCCTCGGCTTTCGGAAAACAAAGACTAGCTACTGCAAACGGAGAACGAAGAAGATAATACAAGCTCGTGAGAAGAGACGAGAAGAAAGAATACTTGGTCTGGAATCTTCAGGGAGCTTCTTGGAGAAGAAAGAAGTGAAACCGATGGCTATCGTCGGAAGAGCAGATTGGCGGCGGCGCCTGCGGGGATTTGAAATCCGTAGTTTCGGGATTTTACACGAAGAAAGGAACGGGTTTGGGATCGATGGGATTGAGGAAGGCGCGGTGGTGACTCGTGAGAGATTGGAGAGGGCTTCCGATGAGTTTGGCAGGTCGAGGGAGGAAGCTCTGAGGCATGAGGATGATGCCATGGAGGAAGCGGAAGGTGAGTTGGCGGATCCGAAGCAGACGGACGATGGAAAGCGGTGAACAGCGTCGAGTGAGGGATGATTGCGTTTACTTACGGGTGCAGTATATAATGTGTGTGTATGTGGCTGCGTTTAGAAGGAAAAGAAGTGACGACAGAAAGGAAAACAAAGCGTCGCCTGGGGTCCACTCACGTACGGAGACACAGAGGCCAGTGAAGATTGCGCGATGGTGAGCGAACGAGTAGAGTGCATCGATGACTTGGAAGGAAAAGAAGGCAATGGTGGTCCGCCTCGACCACTGTCCTGCGTCACGCACACTGAGCCACGTCATGTCTGGCACAGGCAGCCCGTGGTGGCGGACCTCCACACCAAGTCTCACTCCGCTGCGAAACGCACACGGATTGATTAGTGTACTGCCACTCGCTCTCTTCTGCTACCGATCAATCTAACCAACTTAATCCCCATTGTTTACTGGTAGTTCTGCACATGTTTTGCACGTGTAGACAATGTCTGATTACAATCCTATTTGTCGGATCCACACGATCCGACCCGTTAGCCCGGTTGTGTCGGACGAGGGTACGTTCCATCAGACCCATGTCCGGTTCGGCTGGATCTCTTAAATCAACGGCTCTCGTCGGGTTCGCCTCTCCGCGCCTACTACTAAATTCGCGTAACGGCGTCTCCCGCGCCTCTGATGACCTTAACGACGCGGTTGTACTGCCGGGCTCAGCGCAGCCCACAAGACCTCAAAGAAGCGCTCGCTCACGCCATCTCCCGCTGCTGCTCCGCCCACCATCTCCGGGGCCTCCATGGCCGAGCCATCGCCTTCGGACTCCGTCACAACCTGTACGTAGCCAGCCTCCTTATCGCCCGATACTTCCATTTCGGTGACCCCGCAACCGCCCGCTTAGTCTTCGACGATGGCCGACGAGAGGGACCGTCGAAGACCCTCCTCTGGAATTCTCTTATTAGAGGATACCTCAACAACGGCCGGCCTCGGTCGGCCTTGCACGTCTATCGTGAAATGGTGGCGGCGCGGCCTCTGGCGCAGTGCGAGCCGGACAGGGTGACCTTTCACCTCGTCATCACGGCTTGCACCCATTTGTCCGAATTCGATTTGGGTTCGAGGGTTGGAGGACATGCTCGGGCCAAAGGGCTCGATTCCGATCTCATGGTGGGGACGGCGCTTCTTGATATGCACGGTAAAGCCGGGGAGATTGGATCCGCTCGAAAGGTGTTTGATGGAATGGCTTCCAGAGATGTGGTAGCTTGGAACGCCATGATCGCGGGGTACTCGAGAGTTGGATCCTTCTACGAGGCTGTCAGTTTGTTTAATGTCATGAGGCTTGGCCAAGGAGTTCTACCCAGCGAGGCTACTCTGGTTAGCTTAATCTCCGGCTGTGGGCGTTCTGGTTCTCCCAAGGACGGAGAGGCCATACATGCTGATGCAATCAAGCTTGGTTTTGAGGCCAGTTTGTTTGTCTTGAATTCTCTAATTGAAATGTACACCAACTGCGACTGCTTGGGTGTGGCATGCAAATTATTTGACAGGATGGTGTTTAAGGATGCCGTCTCATGGAGTACCATGATTGGTGGATATGTCCAACACAAGTGGCCATATGATGCCCTCAAACTGTTCGAATGGATGATCATGAACACACAAACTCCTCCTACCAGATCCATTTTGGTCAACGTAATTCTTGCTTGCGCAGACTTGGGTGATTGGGAGGAAGGTAAACTGATCGAGGAAAAGTACTTAACTAGCAAGCAAAGCGAATCTGCATGGGACCCAAGTATGGTTACTACACTCGCCTACATGTATGCCAAATGTGGGAAGTTGGATGTTTCACTCAACCTTCTGGATAGAGTTGAAGTGAGAGGAGATACGATTGCATGGAATGCAGTGATGAAGGCCTATGCTGAGCTTGGAATTGTCGATAAGGTTTTATATCTCACGCTTGTAATGCAAAGGAGAGGCATCAATCCTGATCTGGTTACCATCGTTACTTTGCTTTCCGCTATATCCCATACCACATTTTTGAAAAAAGTGATGGAAGCACATGCACAGATTATTAAAAGAGGCTTTGAAATGGAAAGACAGATCGCAAACTGTCTTGTCGATGCGTATGCCAAGTCCGGAAGCATTACAGACTCGAGCAAGGTATTTGATGACATTGCAGAGAAGGATGTGGTTTCGTGGAGCACAATGATAAAAGCTTTTGCATGGGAAGGGAAAGTAGCTGAAGTCCTCAATCATTTTGAGCTAATGAGGGAAACAGATACAAGGCCAAACCATTTTACGTTTCTTTCACTGCTATCTGCTTGCAGCCATGCAGGTCTTGCAGAGAAGGGGTGGAAAATTTTCAATTGTATGAAAGAGGAATATGGCTTGGAACCGGGTGTCGAACATTTAACTTGCCTGGTGGATATGTTCTGCCGAGCTGCAAGGTTGTCTGATGCATACAGTTTGCTCAAAAATGTGATGCAAAGAACCATCGGTCATGCTGCTTTGTGGAATACTTTGCTCAGTGCTTGCAGATTGCATGGTGATGTTGTGATCGGGGAAGCTGCTGCCAGGCATCTCTTCCAGTTGGAACCAGAAAATGCAGCGAATCACAAGATGCTCGCAGACATATATATTTCAGCAGGGAGAAGAGATGATGCTAATGGTGTTCTAAGATTGCTGAATGCAAATGGCTTGGACAGTATACCTGGATGCAGTTGGTATGAGGCAGGTTAAAGATGTTCCTTGGTAATGGAATATGTAGTGCGACTTGGAGTGAAGGTTTTGCTTTTGTGACAGTCGAACCATCAAATGTGCTACAAGATCAGCCCATACCTGAAGCAAATGGATGTCATGGTAGATTAATAGACCTGTTTTTATTTGGTTTTTCCTCAAAGTTATCCATTGAAGGTGGTATCATAAACATCAACAATAGTGTGAATAATAGATTTAATTTAAAAAATGAAAATCAAAACTACAGTGTGGTAAGGAAGGAGCAAATTTAGATGCAAGAAGAATATAAATGCAAGGTAGATGGTTGACCAACTACTCGTACTAATTATTTTGTTAGCTTTTCAAGTTCAGCTTGATGTTATTAGTGTGTTATATTTTTCTTTTCATTTTTAGGAGAGGCAGCATGGCTTTGACCTGTGGCCTATTCTCATCTCTAAAGCATTCTGATTGCAACCACAGAGGAAGATATAATATTGGATCAGTTTCACATAGAATGGTGAAAGAATTAGAACATTTTTTTAATACCTTCAAGCTTTTGACTATTAGGAACAAAGGTCCTGATTGGATTCATGTAGGATTAATTGTCAGCTCAACTTCTTCTGGATACGTATAATTGATATTGGCACCTGTTCAAACTGAAATTTAATAGGTCTAGCCACAGAATAATATTGTTGTAAATTCATGTACCTTTTTTGTAGGGAAAAATACATGATTGTTTAGGCAAGATCGTATATACAATGACACTTGTATTGTTTTAGGTTCCTGTTGAAGCATTCGATAGCATTTTCACAAACATAGCAAAGATATTAATGGAAGCCAAATATGAGGAGGATCATCTGAAACAGCATCTTATGCTCTCTCTCTCAATGTTCATGCTCAAAGGAGATATAGGGTACACCGGAGGTTATACCTTATCCTTTCACAGTGTCAGTTGACTCATGAACGTTTAGAACTGCTGTTTTCAAAGATGCGAGGAAATTAAGATCAAAATTGCTGTTGCTGCTTGTGGGATTTGGATGGCCAGGAATACTAACACATACGTGGGAAGATCATGGAACTCTACATGGGTGCTGTGGTATATTGGTGGCATGGTTAAATCTTTGCAGGTAGGACAACATCAGCAGGAGATTCAAGACAGCTCGGGAGCAAATTGAAAGTGGATACCGCCTCTGCAGGGCGAATGTAAGCCAATTGTGGTAGCGCCTGCTGTCATGAAACGAAATATAGTTGACAAGGTGTGACCATTGGAGATGCATGCGGCCATGTTGTAGGGTCCAGCTGACCCATTGCAACGTGCTCAAAAGGTATTTATAATGTCAAGATCTTGGCAGTTCATGAAGGAATGGTTTTTGAGCAATATCACCAGCGAACGCAGAGGATGAGTAGTTGGTGTCAAGTTAGGATGAGTGTAATGCCATCAAGATTTCCTCATTGCTGTAGATTGGATCCTAAAAGTCAGAAGTTACCTTCCTGCAGGAGAAAATGATGGCGAACTCTCAAGAAATTGCTGCATGGACTTCTTTTCTTGTAGTTCCAGAAATTGAGCGTTGGTGGAACCATACTTTTTAGATCAATGTCGATGAGGCTCATCATTGGTCATTACTGATGTGATCACTTTGGCTAGTAAGAGACTTTCCACTCTGAAATAGATTTTTCTGTTTCGGGATGGAATCAAAAGGTGGCATTCGGGAGGAGTGGCTTTTTGACTTTTTAATGAGGCATTCATCAAACGTTTTATTTTGCTCCCCAACCAATATGAGACCAGACCAAATGTAAGTATTATCGAGTATATTTGTTGCAAATATATTTTTCAGAACTATGGAACTTCTTTATAAGCCAATTTGCTTTGTGAAGGTCTGTCTTGTAGATAGATGCTGGTGTTCACTTAGAGTCTGCTGATTGAATTTGTCTCCTTGTTTTTCCTACGGAAAAAGCAGGAGGAGGCTTATACAGACTGCTAAATCGACTGTGTCATGGTCCTTCATTTAAATCTCTTTAAATGGGAGCACAGTTGAGCACACTCCCATCCTGTATGTAGTACCTCTTATCTCAATTGGATCATGTAGTTTGCTGATTCGTGTGCGTCTTTGCAGGGATGAACTTTCATGCTCAGCCTATACACCGCTGGCGTAAACCTGAACCTGGCTTGCTGATCTATTCCTCCTGGCGATCGAGAACCACTGCCCGCACAGCCTGAGGCAAGATTGGTAGAACAAAAATTCACTTGATGATTAAACCTTATGGGTCCACTGTCTTGGCCTACCTTCCCCACCTCGAGGTTTGAATCGAAATGGTCCAGCTGATGAATCTTGAATTGGCTTGGAAACACTGCACCTTTGCCTGGCTTCCCAATGACAACAAGGACAGCGTGTGGGGGGGCCTTCCCTTGCAGGCTTGCAGTGATTAGATTTTTTTTTCCATGAAGCAGCTTTTGGAACCCAGGTGTGGTTGCACACAAGGGAAGGGTGTAGACCTAATATCCTTAATCCAATCATGCCACCTTTTGATTTTGATTTGTATCTCCTGCTGTTGATTTTTCTTCAGAACCAGCTGTTGACTCGGAGCTAAATGACGCAGTGCACTGGGGACCCACCGAAAGATCAAGAAACACACACACACACACACAAACACATGTTATCTTACATGGCATCCAGAGAGACTTTAAAGAACATGGTTGGGGTGGCAGCAGCTTCATGGATATGTCTGTGTTTTGGAGGATGTTGTGGAATTAAATTAACCCTTTCCCTTGGTTAGGTTTTTCTGCATTGTGGCCTTCGTTCGATAGGGGGGATGCATCCATTAATCCCATCCAAGAAATTATTCAGATGAACAACATACTTGTTTAGATGGACGGTGACTCGTAAGCTTTATTTATGTCCTCCCTCTTGAATCTGACACCATTAACGTGAGACATCGACCAAGCTGCTTGTGAATTTTCCAAGGCCTTCTCATCTCTCGGCTCCCTCTTCTCAGTTTCAAAACTAATGAGAAGGAGGGAAGCTTGATCTGAAAAATGAATGAAACGGAACCTACCATCATGTTGTTTACCTAACTTCTAGTCTGACAAGAACTTGACCTTCTTCTCCAAAACCAAAACATTACAGAAAAGAGAGAGGCAAAATGGGGTAATCATCACCCCTGCTGCTGCTGCTGCTCATCATTCCTTCAGCAGATTCATTTGAACCAGCAAGGTGTCCTCATCGTATCCAGTGAACCTGAAACTGGAGGGTGGTATGATGACGACGCCTGCCCCCTGTCACCACCATCCCCATCCATTGCGGAAAAGAAGAGGAAAAAGGAAAAGCTGCAAACCAAAGGCTTCTCCTCCCCCTCTCTCTCTCTCTCTCTTTGCAGAGTCTCCTCCGCTCCCTCTTTGGGGAAGCTTCCTGTTCCACATGCATCACAACCCCAGGTGACCCGTCACTTCCAAAAAGAACTCCTTTCCCCCTTTCCTTCTCTTTCTGCGACCTCACTGTAGTGCACGCAAGGGCACTAAACACAAAAAAATAAAGAGATGGCGCGGAGTTCACCTCTCCCTCTCCCTACCCACTCGCCACAGCCGTGCTAAGGCACACTCCATCACCCACCCTACGCGAGCGACATGATTCGGGAGGACGATCGCGCGGTGCGATCCCCTCCCCGTACACATTCCGGATGGTGACAACGACTCTGTCGTCACGTCATGATCGTGCCCAACAACATTTCGTCATTTGGTTTTGGCGTTGCCTTTCTCACGTACATATAATTGCATTTGTTCCGACCTTCACATTTTGTCTTGTTCATGAGCAACCTCCTCGGATTAGTAGTCTTCTTCTACGTAATAGCTACAGGTTTGGGGGCACGATGTCCCTCGTCCTTCTCGAGAGCTTGCATGCGAGATTACCCGACTCGGATCGACGTTGAGTCACGGGAAGACCAGAGCGACATGCGATTGGACATCGTCATGCGGGACCCATCGCATACAGGGACTGCGGTAAGGGCGGTGGAATAGGAGTTCAGCAAATGAACCACAGGTGATGCAGCCGCGAAGAAGCTCCTGATTCGTGTTGTCTGATATCACGTCGCTTCTTTAGACAGCTGTAGGCCACCGTTTGGAGTCAAAGAAATGGTCCGATTCTTTGGTCCTCTCTCTCCCTCTCGGGTCGAATCGATGACGCGACTACCACTGCTGCCACCGCCTACTACTACTGCTGCTGCGAGGAGCCGCGCTCGAGCTCACTCACGGCGACACGCCTCTTTTTGAGTTGGACTGCACTCTCCCTCTCTAAAAGCCTTCGGCAAACAAGCCAAAAAGAAGCCACAGGCCTGCAAGCCAGCGACATGGAGTTCCTCAGACTGCTCGCGCATGGTAAACGCGGTGGCGGCGCCAAGCGCTCCTTCATTAACACCGCCGCCGCCGCCGCTACCATTGCCACCACTGTCCTCCGCCCAAACTCCGACGACGGGGGCGGCGACAGTGAGGACGAGGGCCCCTTCTTCGACCTCGAGTTCGCCTTGCCACTGCGGGAAGAAGATCATCTCTACCGCCAGAAGCAGCAGCAGTTCTCCTCCGATACAGAGTCGTATGACGAGGACGAGGAGGAGGAGGAGGAGGACGACGAGGAGTTCGACCTTACGGTGTCCCCGGACAGATGTAGGTACGGCCGCGGCTTCTCGTCCCGCTCCGAAGACCTCTTCTTTAAGGGTCGCCTCGTCCCGCTCGAGCCGTCTTCGTTAAGAGACTTGGCTGCATCCGAGCCCAAGGCGTCGAAGCCTCAAGTTACCGCCTTTCTTCTCAAATCCGCCGCCAAGTTCCGCGTCTTTAGGCTGGGATTTCACAGGAAGTCGAATTCGGCATCGACGCAGACCAACCCCGTCGCCTCCCCTGCTACGACGTCGCCATCGCCGAAGCAACAGCATCAAAACAAGTTTTCCGTCAAATTCAAGGTGGAGGAGACGCCGCTGGCGTCGCTCTTCACCAGGGACAGCAGCTCGAGGAGCTCCAGCAGCAGCAGATCCGTCCGGTTTTTTGCCGATGACGGGTTACCGACCTCGGAAGCAAGGAAACTCCCAAAGGACGTACTTCAACGGTATATCAGCAAGATCAAGCCGCTTTACATCAACATTTCGAAGCGGTACGGCGGGAAGCTCCGCTTCACCGGGCCGCTGAGGTCTGGCGGAGCCTGGAAGGTACGTCCCGCAGGGGAAGGCGGAGAAGCAAGCGGAGGAGAGCAGCTGAAAGAACCAGCTTCGGCCGCGGGTACCGTCGCGGGGTCACTGAAGTCGCAAGATGGAACTATCCCGGCAGGGCTGAAGGTGGTGTGCCGGCGGCTGAGGAAGAGCCGGTCGGCATCGGCAGCCGTCGCCTCGGTCCGGTCGCCTCCTCTGGCGACCGGCAGGCGGGACGACTCCCTACTGGAGCAGCAAGACGGAATCCAAAGCGCCATCGCCCACTGCAAGCGGTCCTTCAACAGAGGTATGTACGGTAAGTAGCTCCCAAGTCCGGTCGCGCCTTCGTGTCACTGTACATCCACACTCAATCGTACCAACACACTGGCGTCAACTGGTCGTGCAGGTTCCGAGTCGCCGCTGATGCGGTCGAGGAGCGATCCCGGCGAAGGGAGATCAGTAGAATTAGGCAGCGGCAACAACGTTTGATCATCGTTTGTGAGGACGGAGGCGGTAATTGAAATGCATGAAGGAAACATGGAAACTGAATCTCGAGTCATGCCGTCAAGTAGATCTCAGTCAGAATCGTCCTTGTTAGGAGTCGAGAAGTCGTCGCGTTCTCTTCCTTGCTCCATTTCTAATGTCGTGTGCCATGTAATGCTTGTAACTAGATTCACTAAGCTAGTCAATGATCGACTTCCGTCTTTGTTAAAGACAAAGCGTTTCTCCTTCTCCAAATGAAAAGCATAAGCGGCACGCAGCAGGAAGTGTTTCTTCTTCCCGGAACGATGGCGAGGCGGAAGAAGACAGGGCCGGGAAGACAAAAGGATCTAAATGATTCTTAGGTGTTGGAAACAGTGTCTTCTTTAGAGTATGAGATGTGCTGCCGTAGTAACACCTCACTCGTTCCTTTCTTTGCTAGAGACGCAGCTTAGGTTAGGTCATCCACAACGCGAAATCCTCTTCTTTTCTTTCTTTCACATCTGAGAGGGAGAGTAGAGACAATGACCGAAACAGTAAAAGCTTTGACCACTGAAAGGAAAAGCCAACCGCCTGCCCCCCCATTCTTTTCCTTTTCCCATCCCCTCGCAAAGATTTCCCTCTGTATCTTCCACCGCTGTAGTCGGAACTCTATCGTGGTCATGACACCATCCCAAGATTTGGAGTGTTGACGGCCTTGATTGATTCTATCAGGAGGATGCAGTGTGCATGCGCCAAAAAGATCCTGAAAAGGGATGCTATTGTCGATGATCCCCGCCGGTATTAGTATACCTCCGCTGGAGTCGCTGGTGGTCGTGTTCATCTTCCTGGCTTGCGGCAGAGGCAAGTCAGAGAGTACTCCGGCACGCATAATCCATCGAAGCGCTTTACAAACCAGAGGGCCATGACATGGGGGTTCGCACCCGATGCACAATTCATTGCGCTATTCTACCTGCAGGATCATCTCTTCAACCAAGGCGGGCGAGTAAATTGTTGCTGTGTCTGGACTTTGACTGATACAACTTGGACGCCAGAAAAGTGGGATTCCCAAGTTTGACTCATCATTGCTGTCAGATCACGGTTTATCTTCCCCATTTTTTCCTGCTGCTACATCAAATTGGACCCTTAATCATGCTTTCGTTCACAGAGATGCATCACAACCCCTGTATGAGAGAAGACAATTCCTGCTGCTACATCAAATTGGACCCTTAATCATGCTTTTTTCGTTCACGGAGGTGCATCACAACCCCTGTACGAGAGAAGACAAAACATGGCTTCAAACGCGAGACTTTCAGCGTACGGATTGGGCAGGAGAAGGCATCGTTGAAGACATACGCAAGCCTTTGGGTTGGCTCTTTCGGGTACATGACTAGATTGATTACTTACATGGCAAAGAAAAGCTAAAGTCCATGGAAGGCCGCTTTAGCAGACACGGAGAATAAAGCGAGGGGCATCACCGGCCCAATGACCAGCATATATAGCATGGAAAAGGCAGGAGGGCTTGCGGTCTGAGGTCCCAAAAGTATGCAGGCGTCCCAAGTTTCTGCAAGAACTTGTAAAGATGTGGACATTGAAAGAGTTAAAAGCACATCTCTTTTGCTTTTCGTGCCCTTATTCCTACGCTTATACAACTAATGTGTTGTACGAGTAAAGAAGAAGTTGGTCCACTCTCGTGTAGCTCTACAATCCATTCATGAAGCAACCAAAAGGCGATTTATAGCATAAAAAAAAAGGGACTCATGTAATGTGACACCATTTTTTACTGACGACATGAAGGAGGAACACCGGCTTCATTTCACTTGACATTAGCAGAGCAGTCGGTGCTTTGAATTGCCTGATGCGTAGCCGACACCTCCAGCGTCATGCTGCAGTTCATCGTTACCTCGATGTCACGCTTGTACACGCCTAGCACGTTCACTCTCCCGTTTATATCCGTGAAGCTCGTCAGGTTCAGCTGCGTGCCGGAAGTTAGTGTGTCGGCCGTGATGTTCATCTGCCTCACCACCCGGTTGGTGAGCACGTCCACCGTCACGTTCATTCGCACCGTCCGGTGGGCCGACACCTTCCCTGCCGGCGCGTACGCCACCCCGACCGTCTCCCCCTCGTAGTAGAAGTCCGTCGTGCTGTTGTCGAACCGGAAGGAAGCGACGTTCGGGTTTTTGATGGAGATGTCGGCGACGAGTGTGGCGTTCAGCTGCACCAGGTCGTCGAACGGGCCTACGTCGAAGTTGACGCCGTCGACGGTGAGGGAGTTCATGGTGAGGGTGGGGTCCTTCACCTTGAACACGGTGAGGGAGAGGATGAGGATGGTGATGCCGAGGACCACGACGGCCGCACCGCAGCAGCCGCAGCACCACAAAGCGTAGCGGCGCTTGCGGAGGTACCGGATCGAGCGCCACCTGGTGGCGGCCTCCTCGTCGGCGCCGACGGATGGCGACGACATGGCGAGCGGCTTCGCCTGCTTCTCCTCCTTTCCTGCCATGGATCAATGAACACGAGCGCTCTGCTCTCCGTCATCGTTCCGCTCCTTTTTCAAGGTATGAAGAGGCCAAATTGGACCGGTCGAAGGCCACCATGGTTTCCTCACCGCAGTTGACACGCTCCAGCATCGTCCACTTGACCAATCGCTATGCAACGCCATGAAACATTTCGTCTATGATGAAATAAGATCATTGACGCTGTATAATTAAATGGATCGCCGTCTGTCTTTTCTTATGCCTTCTTCAATGATCGTTTACTTTTGTAACTTGTTTAGGACGCTGAGTTGAATCCAGACGGTGACTAAAGTTTTCGCGAGAGGTCAAATGCCGCAGAGGTTGACCGCAGGGTGAACGGGTCAAACGGTTCTTGAAACTGGCAAGCCGTCGAGTCTCCTCGTGCAATGAGGGAGCGGGCTTTAAATGGGCCGTTCAACGGATCGGATCTTATTAGTCCATATCGGATCCCCATGCTAATTGGGTCGAATCGAGCCTCACGTTTCAGTCGTAACCCGATCCACAAAGGTTTTCACACCATCCGGCCCACAAGAGAATCGGACCGCATTGATTCACTTGAATGTTTATGTTACCCTTAGTTATACCCCTACGCTTCATATAAGTTAACACTAAGATTCAAGCATTGTATCTTCATTGGGTATTTTCTTGAACATAATATTTTTCGGTATTATGATCTTCAAACTCAAAAAGTTTTTATATCACGTCATGTTATTTTTATTGAATCCACCTTTCTCTTCTAAAATCTTGCTCGGATAATATAAGCTACTATAAAAAACTATCAATCAATGGGTTTATATGAGTATACCTCTAACTCCCTTAAGCCCACCTCTCATCAAATCAATCAATAGATCTTCTCTAAACCTGTACTCTCTTATTACTCCAATTCAGTAGTACCTCACTCCCTTTACAACCTCTTTATCTATCTCTCTACTAACATACTCTGTAATGCCTTCGGCACCACAAATGATGTCTTTGTCCCCTCAACCAATTAACAT
The DNA here is from genome assembly GCF_036884655.1 of Musa acuminata AAA Group. NCBI lineage: Eukaryota > Viridiplantae > Streptophyta > Magnoliopsida > Zingiberales > Musaceae > Musa > Musa acuminata. The sequence continues at coordinate 45,921,690 of NC_088329.1, read as the reverse complement.
CAAAGTGCATCAGCCTAATTAGGTACATGTAACTAACTCTCATACTTTCAACTCTCATACTTACATGACCATATGCTTCAAATTTGACATATTCAAACCATATCAAATCCTTGATTTTACTGCTACCACAAACTCTCCACCTAAGCCTACTGAACTTATAACCATCACCTAAGCCCAAAAATCCTCATACTAGCATAAAGTCATGTGTGAAGAATATGATGCCTTACTTCATAATGCCACACCCTTGTACCATCTCATATCACACAAAATGTGATTGAGTGTAATTAGATCTTTCGAATTAAGTAGAGTTTATATGGATCTATTGCTAGAAACAAAACATGTTTGGTGGCCAAAGGATTTTACCGATGACTTGGTATTGATGTTATAAATACCTTCAATTTAGTTGTTAAACCGACGATAATTTTACTTATCTTGAATTTGACTATTACTCAAGGCTAGTATATATACTAGCTAGATGTTAACATTGTTTTCTTACCGGGGATCTTAATTAAAGATGTCTTTATGTAGCAATCCCATGACTTCATGCATTCTCAATATCGAAACTATATTTGTAAACTACGAAAAACTATTTATGAACTTCGTTAAGTCTCGAGAGCTTGGTATATTAAACTTGGCTTTTTTTTATGTCAGCCAACTTCGTCAACTCAATATGATACATCTTTATTCTTTTGACAACAAAAGAGATATAATATATATTTATTAGTTTACGTGGATAACATTATCATCACAAATAATAATTTTATCAACATCAAGCATTCCTTAGTAATTAACAAATCGATTCTCCATGAAAGATCTAGAAACTTTAAGCTATCTTTTTAGTAGTGGAAGCAATGTTCACATTTTTTGGACTTTTCTTATCTCACAAAAGTACAATCGATATATAATTAAATACGAACATATAGAATATTAAAGAAGTCACCGTCCCACTCTCCACTATTGAGTCGTTCAAATTATATGATGGCAACCTTACTACAAATCTCATACAAGATTGACAAGTACTTGGTTTTATATAGTATTTATCTCTTACATATCCAGACATCTTATTTGTAATTAATAAATTATCATAATTTATACATCGGTCCTCAACTATGCACTAGTTTGTACTAAAATGTGTCATGTGATATCTTAAAGAGATTATCAATCATGGACATCTTCATTGTAAACACTCATCATTTCATCTCCATGCTTTCATTGATACTAATTGGACGGGTAACATTGAAGATATGATATCTACATTAGTTTATATTGTCTTTTTTGAAACAAATCTAATCAATTCGAGTTCCAAGATACATAATACAATCGCAAGATCTATCATTAAAGCTGAATACTGAGTCATTGTTACCACTGCTATAGAACTCAAGTGGGTTACCAATCTGTGTTATATGATCTTGACCTCACCTTCCAATCTACTCATATAATATACTATGATAATATCGGTGTCACCTAGTTATGCACCAATCGGGTGTTTCACTCACGCATGAAACATATTATCATCAATTTTCACTTTGTTATAGATCAAGTTGTCAGATGTCCACTGCATGTTTCTCACGTCCATACTTCTAACTAACTAGCAGATTCTTTCAGAAAACCTTTGGCTCATAGGATATTTCAATTGCATCAATTCAAGATTGATCTCCTTGATGGAAACTCAATCTTGCGGAGGCATGATAGAAGATTATAATAGAAACAAATAAATGACAACTTTACAATATTTACATCCTCGATCACAAATTTGAATAATTACATAATTGAAGTATATGATTAATAGAAATCTTTTCTTAAAATTTATATAAATAAATATTACCTTATTAAATGGAAAATAAACTTCTCAATTCTTTTGGGCACCTCATATGTATATTTAAGGACAATATTATGACAGCTATCCCATATGTATACTTACTTCCTTCGAAGAAGTCTCCTATTATACATGTCGGCCTCGATTTGGATTGGTCGTAGTCATCAAGAAGAAGATATCTTTGAGTCTACATTCTTTTTCCTTTTGTTCTGCTTTTAAAAGAGAAAGGACGGTCAGTTCGTGGATGAGCGTCTTGCGATCAGAAGCAGGTTCCTAAAGGAGAACAGTGTCAACTATACACTGACTTGTCTTTCAAGGTGATGACCACACAAAACTTGACCATCTTCTCTTTTGGTTCTTATTTCACACCAAATCTTTTGTCATCGTCCTAAAACCCTTTTTATTTCTCGAGGTGTCATCTCTACATGGATCGAGAATGGTGTAGCAAAGACGAAAGCAGTAGTGATCGGGGGCAATTAGCACAAAGGCGACCTGTGGTAGCAATCAGTCGCATTCATAGGCTAAGGGAACCAACATAAATAAATACCAAGAAAAATTTCATCGTTCGAACCACGCGAAAGCAATGCCATATGTTCCACACACAGTAAATATATATTACCTCAATTGGATTTTTGTTCATTCTATAAAAATCATTATCATGATATCAAAACAAATTATGAACAAGAGAAAAATGTGATCTATGAGACGGAGAAGAAAAAGTTAATACTGGACGAAAAAGAACAAAGAACCGGAGACGAAACGGTTGGATCGGAGAAAAGCATCGATTTAGAAAGAGATAAGGAGGTAGACATATTCGAAGTCGTAATCAATAAAAAAAGAGGATCACATTGACTCGACCGCATCTCCATATCGTATACTTAATCGTTGCAAGCCAACGTAACCTAATCATTAGGACGTCCTCGATATGACCCTCTTGGATTCTTACATGAATAAGAATTTATCGATGGGTCGTACCTTATGCTATGGTAAAATTATCGTAATTACGATCGAATTGGATTACAATATGGTCGGTCTATTGAGTTTCTTCTAATCAAATTAGTAGCTCGATTGGTCAAATTTTAGATTTAATAAAATACATTTTGCTTCGATCTTTTATTTCCAAATATGAACTATCAAAACAATTTACTCAAATTCTTTCAAGCATTATTTAATATTATAATATTTATTAAGATTTAAAATGTTATCATATGTCATGAACCTATGGACAGGACAAGATGGGCGTGGCTACCTCATGTCCTCTTCCCTTTTTTCGCCCTAATGTTCTCTTTGCTTTGGCCTTTCAACTGTTACTTGGTGCAACCAATGCCTTCGACCTTCCACTGGCTTTTGTGCAAAGGCTCCCTCTCGTCGGCAACAAGCAAATAAATTGATTGCTTGACATCTGTCGCCGGATGACTGGATAACTCTGGCGTCGCCTCCTGCTTTGGCCAGTATGGGCGGACAGCGACGGCGGACGTCACTGCGACTGTTCCTTCCGATAGGCCTCACATGTTGCCCACGGTCCAAAGATTAGGGCAGTCAACCACAAGGCACAGCTCCCATGTTAATGTTCGAGTCTTTCTTGTGCTCAGAAAAGGAAAAGAGGGGCCACGAAATCTACCGTGCTACTTACCAAATCCAGATTACTATTTGGGTAGTTCGGTGATGTCACGAGGAGGGCGGTTGATGCAGCAGGGAAACAAGGGTGGCAAGATCCGGTGAGTACGATCGGTGCAGCTTATCGAGAATCCAACGAACCATGATCTGTAACGTGATGGGGTCCATCTCATGAATTATCAGATACATGCACGCCAATGGCTTAGGGTTAGTAACAGAAGGATCAAGAAAGACGATGACACGCGCCCACCATTCCCCGCCTGCTGATCCTTCTCTGTGTACCATAAATTCCACATGGATGGTGGAAGCACTGCCTCCCTTCAGTGTCTGCTTCTCAGGCGTTGCTTGTTTCCACTGGTTTTCGTCCTCCATGTCCACTATTTATGAGATATAAAGTCTCCGGGAAGAGCGCAGGGACAACAGCGACAGCTTTCGGTTGTCATCTCCCATATATGTCAGAGAGAGAAATGATTGGGTAGCGATGGAGGGAACCAGTAACGATAGCATCGGCTACGAAGCACAGGCGGCGGCTCCCTTCGTGGAGAAGACGTATGCGATGGTGAACGATCCAAGGACGGACTCGTTGATCCTGTGGGGGAAGAAGAACAACAGCTTCCTGGTGCTCAGTCCCAACGAGTTCTCCCAGTTCCTGCTGCCTTACTATTTCAGGCACAGTAACTTCTCCAGCTTCGTCCGCCAGCTGAACACCTACGTCTGTAGTGTCACTCCTTCCTCGATATTTTCCGCCTGCAATCCTTTGCATCAGAACTGTTCATGTCTATCTTCTCTTATCGTGTTCAGGGATTCAGGAAGGTGGATCCAGATAGGTGGGAGTTCGCTCACCAGTCGTTCCTCAGGGACCAGATTCACCTCCTTCCTCGCATCATTAGGCGGACCAAGAGAGCCCATGCTGGCTTGTTTGCCTGTAGCAGCAGCAGCGAGAAGGAGAAGGGAGCCATGGAAGGGGAGGTGGACGAGATGCTCCTGCAGGAGCTCTTTAGGTTACGGCAGGAGCAGAGGGCCCTCGAAGAAGAGCTGCAGGTTATGAGCAAGCGATTAAAGGCTACCGAAAGGAGACCGCACCAGATGATGTCGTTCCTTGCTAAAATGGCTGATGACCCTCGATCGCTCTCCAGGCTCGTAATCTCCAAGCAGCAGTCTTCCACAGCAGCGAAGAAGAGGCGTCTCATTGTTTCTCCTCCTCCTCCTCCTCCTCCTCCTGCTGCTGCTGCAACCCAGCTTGATGATGGACTCTTCCTGCCTTCCATTCTGGTTCCAGGGATTCAACAGACAATGTTCGAGCCATTAGATCATGGAAGTGATCAGTTGATAATGGAGGAAGTGAAACCATTTGCACTCATTACCGATGTTTCCGCCATCAACAGCTACGATGCTGAGCTTATCAGTCCCAATTCTGCAAGCGAAATCAGCTTCCTCCCAGAATTCGAACTGAGCATGACGGGTTCAGAGACAGCGGCGGCGGAAGCCAACTTTCCATTCTCACTACTCGGCCATGGATTCTACTAGTCATTGTAAGCAAAAGACTACCCCAAACAGACGTTGCACCTGCATCTTAAGAAGACATTGTTTACCATTCATAAATTTGCTTAGCTCACCTCTGCAATCAAAATTAATGTAACCTATTTACTTATAATATTTATTCGAAGAAGCTTGAGCAGCAAAGTTCCCACAAGTCATACGTCAAGACTAATTGAAGCTATGCCCAAGCATATAATTCATTGCCACCGGCGGAAAGTAAAGCAAGTAGATCTATAGCTTGTCGAGTTAAAATGGCTGCTTGTTTTGTACTAGTTTTAGCTCCATCGGCAGTCATCTGCTTCGAACAGAGAGACATGAGGGGGCAGTGATTACCTCAGCGCAGCATGAGCAGATAAGAAAATTTTCTCAACATTTTCTTCGTGTCTTCTGCCACCATTCATCATCATCATCATCCTCATCTCCTACCGCCCACCACACATCGTCGTCTTCTTACGTTTGTCGCACTTTGTGAAAATTAGATTCATTGAAATCTGACGAGGAAAATATGTAGACTGTTAAACTATGAAGCACACTAAGCATTCCGACGGAAGAAAAAAGAAACGTAAAGCAGACCTTATCATATATCCTATCATGATATAAGAAAGTAAATATTGGAATTGAGACAAGATGCAGTTGGACAACCATCATTCCATACGCTAAAACAACCCAGATGACACTGAAATAAGTGAGAAGGAAACACTGGCTATGACAACTGGTATGTGTACACATGTAACAAGATCAAAGGTTCCATGAACCACCATGAATAGGAGTCAATTGGTTTCTATTTACTATTTCAAGTTGTGAACAGAGATAAAGAAAGGAACAAAATGTGAAGTACCACTTTTCACTTTGATAATCAAAGCAATCAAAATGGAAATCATACCAGAACTTTAGGCATCTTCCTATGAGTGAATCCAAATGACATTAAAGCCTTTAGATCATGAAGCCTTGAGTTTATTCCATTCTCTAGACCCTCCCTGCTTGCTACCATCTCATAGAGAACATGGTCATAATATTCAATCGAATGGCCTCAAAGGAGCTGTGCACCAAGACAACAAACAATAGCATCAAAATGATTAAAGAGATATTGAACCATGGATCGATCTGGTCTAAAGACACTTTAGCATCAATGTTATTACATCAGAATAAATGAAGGATACAGTCGAATCCTTAATTAATAAACCTAAAAACGAAATTTCCAAGGAAAGATAAACCTTCATAATTCAAGAGAATTCACATGCCCATCGAGAAGATTAAAGTTTCCACACTAGGTAACTTGATAGAAAGGCTTTCAAAAATATCATAATAAAAATGACAAACACTCCCACTAATGCAGGGTTTAAGGAGGGTTAATGTACGCAGCATTACATTTAAATAGTTTAAAGAGATTATTTTCGTGACTCAAATCCTGATCTCTCCGGTTACAAAGGAGCAACCTTATCGTTGTACGAACCCTGATCTCCAAGAATACCACAATAAAAGTGAAAAATTATCTTTCTCTAAAAATCAATAAAAAGCATAAGAGGTTATCCAAGTTCGACAACGACAAGACCAAGCCATGAAGCAGATCCAAACCATCTGGGTAGGCTTACATGAAAGCTTTCCCGCCACCGAGTTCTGTCAAAGAAACATCACTAGTTAAACTAAGGACAACAGATCTTATTTTACTGTTTCCAACAAAATTTTATTTAGTCTTCTTTTACCTCTCCATAGATCTCCTGAACATGCCCATACAATCTTAAATGTTCCTCCATTATACATTGAAAAAGGTAGAAAAGTGTGTATAACCCTTGGATCAGCAGTGCAAAATAATCAAGATTGGAAGTCGATGATATTAAGAAGGATAGCTCGGAAGTCTGCTTGAAAGGCTCTTGGAACAAGGAAACACAGAAGCATACAGAACGCAAGATTCGATTGGACCTCATGGTAACATGAAATACAAATAGCACACGAAATGCAGGACCGATTGGCCAACCTATTAGCTTCGACTATCCAAGACAAAATCAGACGATCGAACGATGCGTGGAATCGACCAAACTAACTAGACATCTAGTACACCAAGAGTAATTATAATGGGAAAATCAACAAACAGTTGGTCTGCAACATGGATCGCCAACACCATATCAACCTGGAAAGACCAAATAATATACTCGATCCTTCACGACCGTACAAAAAGAACGACAACAAATAAAAATAAAAAAAAGGCAGCCAGCAGTACCTGAAAAAGAGGTGGAGACCGACCAAGGTAGCTGACGACAACGGTCTGCACGGCCGAGAACTTGGGAAGCGACGTTCTCGCCGTGGCCGGCCGGCCGGATGTATAAGAGGAAGAGGATAAAGGTCTGCTGGGGTCTCGTAGGGCGGATTTCGCCTCTCAACAGCGTGAAGGATATGAAAGGCAACGACGACGATGATAATAGTAATGCCGAGATTTAGACAGACAAACGCACCGAAGCCGGAATCAACGTGACCCAAACCCGACGCTTCTAACGCACGCGACGGGACCTCAAGGCGTACGAAATTAGTGGCTTGGCACGTGTCAGTCGGCACCCCGTTCTTTTCAGAACGGAATGAGATTTGCAACTGTTGGCTATTGATTAAAACTTGCAGGGATGTTATTATATATATATATATATATATATATATAACGTTGATCACAAAAGCAATAGAGTTTCATTTGAAGTTTTATGATAAGAGAATGGGTTTTAAGCTCCACTGGATGCTTTAATGCGGTACTCGAAAGGCTTTATGCTTGATGGCGACGAGAGCCCAACTCCCACCGCTGGTGTATTCATGGTGGCGCAAAAAGAACAGATTCGCCTGTGGAGAGAATAGATTTAAAGGGAAACGAAGGCCATACCGGAGAGCACTCACTGCCTCCGAGGGGAACTGTGGCTGAAGCATGAGTTCCAACAACCTCGCCTTGATGAATCCCCGGGGTGGTGGGAGGTATGGGTATCTGCTAGGATCGTCGTCGCCCGATCACGACCGTCGTCATCCCATCGAGCGGCCGGTCGTCCCGCATCCCCTGCAACGACGGCCGGTGAGCCCCGTCGTCGCCGTGCATGCTGCTTAGCATCTCCACATCTGCCGCTTACGTGTTTCTTCCCCGCAGGAAGAGGACTTGTTCGGTCCATGGAGGTTGTTCGAGGAGAGGGTGAGGACGGGACCCTTCGGCCTGACACGGTAAACTTGGTATCACTCGCACAATTAGCATGATCAAATGGATTCGCGTAACGTTCTTCCTGAGTCGATGGGTTTCTTCATCAGCTTCCCTCTGCAACCCCATTCTCCGGTCCGAATCCTGGTGCTCCAAGGAGGCTCTGATGACCGGGTGAATCCCGGACTCATGCAGTTCATCAGGGATTCGCCGCCACGGATCAGGGGCCGGTGGCACCTCGGCCAAGCCCCGGAGGCGGAGGAGGACCCTGGCCTGACCGAGGAGGAGTTCAACAAGGCCATGAAGAAGCTCAAGAAGAAGGTGTACAACCCACCCAACCACCGGAAGAGGGCTTGGAAGCGAGGCCTCTTCAGCAGTAGGACCAGCAGCGGCGGCGGCGCCGCAGCCGAGGGGGAGAAGGAGGACGGCAAGGATTGCACCGTTTGCCTGGAGACGTTCGTGGCCAACGAGCCCGTCCTGGTGACGCCGTGCAACCACATGTTCCACAGAGACTGCTTGGAGCCGTGGGTGAGGAGCCATGGCAAGTGCCCGGTGTGCAGGTTTGTGTTGTGCGAGCGGAAGGAGAACGCACTGGTCCGAATCAACGACGGTGGCTTCAGCGCCAACCATGTCCGCAACGACGCCAGGGGTTTGTATGACCACGACTATGTGGAAGACGACGACTTGATCTCGGACATCATCACGCTCATCAGGGCCATGGAAGAGGCTTTCAACTGGGTCAACCACGCTCCCGCTGCATCGTATCGCTGAAAGCGGCATATACACAAGCACGTGGCGTGAATGTGATGGCTGTGTGTCGACGATGCTGGGTGTCAAGAATCCATCTGTATGCTTTTGCTGGGTTGCTTAGGTCCTACGTAGACAAAATAAGATGCCAATTAATGTTGGTGCAGTTTCGATTGTGTCATTGCTCTCAAAATAATACTAGTCGGTGAAAAGACACGTACGTTATGCAACAATTTTATACAGTTCTACACAGGAGAAATCACATATCAAGCTAAGCTGTGCATGATGAAGTCATTAGAAGTACCCGGCATGAACTTGCATTCCTGCTAACATCGAAATGTAGAAGTCACATTTCCATGAGTTTAGTTGGGATGCTGTTTGAATACCACAGGCATATATAGATGCACTAAAACATGTAGGAGACTAAGTACACATCTCATTTTGCTTGATCACTTGAATGACAGTAGTTTCGTTTAGCTATTTCCTGATAACGATGTTGTACGACTCCATGACACTGACTTCTGGTGACCTTTAGTATCAGATGAGGCGCGCACTATTGTTCACTCGACGGTCAAGTTTGCTTGAAAGGAAGCTTGACAAGTAAACTAATGAAGAAATCTTTCTCTTCACAAAAGCACAAACTGTGCCCAACAGATGTTGGAAGTCGAGTAATTTACAAGATCTACATTGATGCTTGAGCACTTCACCCTTTTTGATCAGCTGTCTCGAATCAAGTTGGTAGGCTCACTTAAAACATACTTTGGTAGTTCATATTTGGCACCTGCAATAAAGAATGCTTGTGAACGAGAATTTCGCAGATATGACCATCAAAGAGTGCCAATGAGATAGCGAGGAAGAAGCCTGTATTTACCTCTTTCATCGTAACAAAGTGTCATGTCAGCATTTGGAATAATTATGCCTGCACTGTCGACGATAGCTTGAGCAAGGTCTAAATCAGCTTCTGCTGCAGCTCGGAGTGCATCCCATATTTCTGCCATGGGTAAAACAAATTGTTTGGACCAAAACAGTGATTTATACCAAAAACCTACAAGTCATCACCTAATGAAAAAAGGTCATGCATGAACAACGATTTCACAATGGTTTCACATTCATACGCTAAGCTCCTGTTCTGCTGGAATAGAAATTCTAATACTCTAGATGGCGACAATGAGAAGTGCAGCATCTACATGCTTTATCACAAGTTATGCAATTGTTTAATCTGTAGTTATTAACTTGTTGCTGTATCCAATGCATATGGTGACAAAATTTTAATATTGAGAATGCTGCTTCAATTCAGGAAAGATGTCTACGCTAACATCACTGAAGACACCCCATTTATGACTTCAATAAATGTCTTCAAGAGATGATTTACTAACCATCATTTCTCTACCAAGCCTCTTTTGGTCAGTGCACAAGAGATTTATATAGTTTAATGAACAAATATACATGTATTTAATGATGGTTTTGCGAAAACCTGCAACAGTCGTCAACGACAAGATGTAAATGCAGAGGAAAAAAGTAATGGAACGAACCTACAGACCAAATCAACCTTTCCAGTAAAGATGATTGGCTCCAGCACAAAGTATTCATCTTAATTTGATATTTCTATAGGTATATAATATTTTTACATTTAAGTCAACCATTACAGCTCTGCAAGTCTCTCCTTGAAAATAGTACTTCCTAAAATATCATAACAACAGGAATATTTAATATAGCATACTTCCATCAAATGCTCAGTACCATCAGACAAAAAAGGAAAGCTTGTTTGAGTGCTTATCTGCATCCCTATTTAGTATGCAAAAGTGTCTGTGTTCGTGATGGACATCCTCAAAATTTTGTTTCGGCTATGGAAACTTTCTATAGCTGAGAAAGAAACCTGTCCTAGAACAATTCAATGTGCTTCCCTTTACTAAAGAACCAGAAATCTCATAACATCACTAAAACAGCATGCAGATATAACTAAATGATCAAATTTTTGAAGGAACAATTGATTTCTTAATATAAAACCTTGCAAGAAAATTCATTAGCCAAAACTTGTTTTATCAGAATTTCATTTATTTTATCAAGTCATTTTGACAAGCCACTATTTACTTGGAGAAATGTTTTCTACGGTGACAAGCCACCATTTACATGGAGAAATTTTGTTAATAAAAAACCTAACAGGTTATTTACAAGCTAAAATAAGTAAAATTTATTAGCCTTATGGCTATTATGGAAAGGGTAGAAAACTGATCCAAGAACTTGTGATATCTGAACACCGTCTTAAAAAGAAAAAAACTTCTGCCTGTGAGATGAACTTTATCAACTGAAGTTAAAAGGTTTCTGATTGAAAGGCCACACTCTCTTGTTGAATGTAAAATAAGTTGTGTGCTAAACAAACATGTTAAAATATATAAAACCAAGAGCTGTAGAAATTATCAGAGGAAGGGAGCACCTTTTTGGCCGCCATAGTGAGGGGCTGTATCCCAGAATTCATCGCGCATCTGCTTGAGCTGTGCGCGAGTTATTTGCTGTGTATGCTTCCAGGGCTTTGGTTTTTGAATTTTTTTAGTATTCTCTAGGATCACTAAAGTCAATCAGACCATAGACAAAGAAACTCATTCATTACTGACAATCAAGTAAAAAACTTCGGTGCAAGTTACTTAAAATTAATAAAATGGGGAGCTAATATTTGAGACATTTGTTTCTGATGATTTGAAGAACAACAGAAATAGAATCTTGAATAAAGCATAAACTTAATGCATCATAATTCAGTTATGATGGATGCATCAATGTGCAAGCCAACTCAATTTACAAAAGTATCCATTGTGCTAAAAAGTCAAGACATCCAATAACAGAAACCGTGAATTACCGTGGTACAAAGAAATCTTGAGTTCACCATTAATATCAGGTCATGATTATTTCTTGGCAACACACATCATGAATTAGAAATGTCATTAAAAAAAATAGAAACCAAAGCATAAGTACATTTCTTTCATCATAAATCAAACTACATGAATACGATGCATTTATGCAAAAGGAACCAAGTATCAACATAAAAAGAGGCACTAAGGAATAAACCAAAGTATCAGAATAAATAATTATAGAGATAAAACATGCTTGGCAAACATTCAGATTAATTCCATCCCACCAAAAGAAAGTCTATCATGACCTATCAGTATTAAAAGAATAAGGCCAAAATATATGTAATTCAAAATTAAAAGTTTCATGTACTCTTCCAGTTTCTTGCATAAACATCATTGCCAATGGGCCCCTTATCTGATAAAAACTTCAAATCTACATATGACCTCTTCATAATAACATGACTATCAATCATTCATATAAAAAGGAAGTACAACTTTGGCAGAAGGCTAATTTTACAAAGAGGAGATATCATCCAGAAAAATTGGATTCTAGCAGCAAGCTTACAGCATGGTTTTCAATTATCCATTTACAAGTTACTTTTCTATCCTAGAGAGTCGTGAAAATAATATAGGAACTTGCTTTTCCAGATGAACATGACTACTCTTGTTCAGCTAGTCAATATAAATGTGTTCTTCTTGCGACTCCCTTTAGAACCGTGTACTTCACTCAGTATGTTTGGCAGCTCTCCATCCATGCAGAAGAGGTAAAAAGCATCTGTTACACTAGCACTTTCTGACTAGCTTAACGATGACAAGATTCAATAGTAATATATTCTGATTAAACCTGTTCCATGCATACAGCAGCAGTGTCAACTTCTGAAGTCTCAATAACCAAGATGACTAAACCTGGACACTTCTCATGCTTGTGATACTTTATAGAAACACTCTATAACCTGACATCACTTACACCCATAGGCTACAGCTATAAAAACCTATGACAAAGCTGGTTTTTGAACTTGCAATCTCTGCGAGGATGAAGCATAAAAGAAAAAGAAGGAACATGATCATTCAATCATATCACATATCCGACATCTAACATGAGTAAGGCAAGTTCACGATGACAAGGTGGGACATCATTTCGCACCATGAACATGCTAGTCCGCAATAACACATCGCATAATAAGTAATGGGTACTCGATGTGTATGTTGTATCGATGGACTAAAGAATTGTGACTCCATTATATGGTGGTCTACTCGCAATATAAGACCAATGGTACATAATAACAAATCATACATCAGAAACAATTACAGAGAATAATAGTGATGAAAGACTATTTCCAATGTTGGATGCACGTTAGGTAACCCCATATCCAAGTTTCCCCTCGTGTGCTGCGAGTCTATTGTCAAACAGCAGCCGGGACAGAACGCCCCCAAATACGAAGACGTGAACATAACACGTCGTCGGTGAAAGGAAAAAGAGATGATCAACGATTTAGTAATCAAGGACAACAATAGAATCGAAGTACAAGCGTAAGAAGAAACAAGAAGTGGGATCGGAATTTACCGTCTCCTTTGGCGGGAGTGGATCCAGCGCAGCCCATCTTGATGCGCCCCCAATTCTACCCAGCCGCGATCGGGGAGAGAAGGGAGATCAGACCATCGGGACCCACTGCCGAAGAGGGAGAAGGGCAAGAAGGGGCGGAGATTGGGGTGGTCGGCGCCTCGGGCTCCGCCGAGGATCTCGAGATGGGAAAGGGAAGAGGAGTCGGGGTCGGAGTCGGGACGAGGAAGCTTCTGCCTCGAGGTCAATTGATCGCGTGCGTCGCACCGACGCAGATAAAGCGAGACGGCAACCGAATTATCCTATTTCTTTTTATTTATTTTCTTATTTATTTTTCCGAGCGAGGAGCGACTGCCGTTCGTGTCGGTAATTACGAGACACGACCAAAGCACTTCTCACAAAAAATACCTAATTAAATAATTTATATTTAAAATACAAAGCTGATCATATTATATAATATCAAAAAATATTTAGATAATTTATTAATATAATGGGCTTATCCACGGCCCATTACGATACGGGCAAGTGAGATAGTGTGGGCCGGCCCGGAAGAAGCTTACCTTGATTGATCCCAATTGAATCGGATATGGATTCATGTCAAGTTTAGATCCGGTTGAAATGTTCATACGCATAAGCCAAATGCAAGTGATTCTTCTCTCTCTCTCTCTCTCTCTCTCTCTTAATCTTTGGCATCTGAGGGGGACAGAGATGGGAGGTCGAGAAGAAGTCCATCACTTGGGAAGCGGATCTCAAAGTTAAGGAGTACTTGTGCCCCAACCAATGCTTCGATCTCCGCCAGTTGAGACAGGCTGCAACAAGCTGGATATTCTTTCTCTTCATGAAGCATGTCACGGCGGTGCCTCAAACCTGAGCGCACATACTATATATATACATTGTTTGTATCATCACACTGTGGGTGACTTCAGAATCCGACAGCAATTATTTGTGGAGTGGCCGCGTGCCAGCTCAATCGCGGCTGGTTGTCAGCTCATCATAACAGGTCTGCACCAACTTTACCAGGTCTCGTATGGATGCCCAAATCAAGGTTGCCTCTGATGGGCTGTTCACTCATGTCAGCATCAGGTTCTGCTGCTGATCCTCTAGCCCAAGCTTTTTCTTCTTGATGTGTGCACCGTTTGTCAGATTAAGTCGTCCAAGGTTACGAGGTGATCTCAAAGATTATGTTGCTTTCTGCCCCCTGCTGGACGCGTGGCCATGGCGGTAGCCAAACCAGATGAACTCCAACCTCGCTCGTCTCTTCTTACCACCAGCACAGGAGGAGTTGAGGAAGAAGAAGCAGTGACCCGAGCCTCCCGCCCGCGTGATGGAAGAGTTGTACGAGTCGGAGGTGGTGTGGCCGGACGGCCACGAGGAGCGGCCGAGCGACGCGGGGAGTAGACCGTGCAGCTCGTCGCGGGGTCGGACTTGGACGGCCTCCGCGCCGATGGATGTCCCGAGGACCCCACGCGTGCCTGCAACCGGCGAGGCCAGCATCGGTGATTACGGTGACGAGGAGCGAGAGACGGAGATGGTGCCGCCGCATGTCTTGGCGTCTCGCGGTAGGATGGTGGGGAAGGCGGCCTTCTCGGTGTGCACCGGCCAGGGGAGGACGCTCAAGGGCCGGGATCTGAGGCACGTCCGGAACTCCGTGCTCCGGATGACCGGCTTCCTTGAGGACTGACGCGTGCGTCCTCGGTGGAAGTAAGAACAGGAGGAGGAGCTTCGCTTCAGCTTCTTGTGATCTTGTGAAGCATACCGCTTGCTACATTAATGAGCATCCTTCCTTCCTCTTCTCACAAGATCACCGTGGGAACTGAGTTCCTACCCTGTACTTCATTCCTTTTTTCTTTCTGCTCGATGAAATGCCCAGGTAAGATCTGAGTCCAGCTGACTTCATGATTTCATACTTCCAGCTTAATCCAGTGTTCTAATCTTGATATCATGCATGTGATCTGTTCCCAAGTTTCGTACGTAGATACGTTTCTAGTAAGAGGATGATCGATAAACCACAGCTTTGTCATTTATATCGAGTGAAGAGACCTCCCTTCATTGAATCCTTGCTTGTGTTAGGAACTATCTCGTTGCTGATTCTTCACCGACTACGGTTGTGAAGATCCACTTTCATAGACTCATTGATGCATAACAATGTAGTGCTCGAGATTGCTTTTCTTTCTATTCCTTGTTTCGAGAGATTGGAGCATGAAAACTGTTACGTAAGTATGACATGCATGCATGAAGAGTGTATATATGCTTGTGAGGAAGAGGTAGCTATCTGTGATTTAGTCATCTTTTACTTCATCAAAGAGGGATCGGATCGAAGAGTATATGAAGGCTTAAAATTGATCTCTCAACCTGCAGGCGCCAAACTCACATGTAAGGTTTAGTCTGTGCGAGCTATGAATAAGAAATCGTCAAGTCATTGACATATAATTTGAACTTAGATGAAGGCATTTGGTAGAACAAGAGAGTGGCCGAGGAGCTGTTTTGGGAAGATGGCAAATGCACGAAAGGGATTGAATACAGCTCATTCGGACAGATTAGGACAGGAAGGATATGTGACGTCAAAAGAAGATTTTTTGTACTCGATAATGTCAGCTTGATTTAGTAACAACGTGAAGTGTTATGATAGATAATACTTTGTTGGGGTTTCCAAGTCAGTTTGGGTTTAGTATCCCAACTCCTCGTGGTAGAAACTCCGATGAAGTCACGTTATGTACGTTAGTAGAAACATTTGGTTGTGTTCTTTATTCATCCATGCAAGCTTAAAAAAACACGAAACGCGTGGACTACATGATATAGAATATGGAGGATGTAGTTTTTATATTCATTTTGGGTTGTTTGATAAATATAAGAGAACGACTTTGATTATGACACGTTGATCCATTGGTTTATTTGACTAATTGCTACATGAAAGAACGGTAGTTATTCTATGTCTGATAACAGTATTCTCATTATGAAAATAGTAAAAATATATAAGACATAAAGAAGATAAAAATAAATCATATATGCGTGTAGAGTAAAGATTATGATGACTTTACGATTTAGTTATTGTTGTGTGTCAAGCAAAAAATGAAAAAAAAAAAAAAAAAAAAAAACTTAAAAAGAAATATATGAGACACTGCCAAATCCATCTCCGGCGAGTTTGACATCATATTGACTAGGAAATGTGTCGATGGAATTCGACCCCATTGAGACCATCTCATCCAGAGGCTGATGATAACCAAGTCTGTCTGTCCATTGACGCAGCAGCAACAGTTTTGAGTTTCAGCAGAAAACGGTTCAACATGGCACGCTGATACAGGAAACAAAAATTCAGCTATCATTCGTCAATCATACATAATTTACTTGAGCTGCAGAAATTATCTGGGACAAAGATCAGCACACAACATAAGTAGAGATTTTAGCTCTTGAGCTGTAGAAATCGTCTTGGACAAACAACATCGCACAACAAAAGTAATGATCATTTGACTGAAAACACTAGAGTTGTAGTATCTACAAGTTCTTCAACTGAGAAATCAACCACCGGGTGAAACAACAACATCCATTCGCTTACAGAACAGGAAGAAATATCACCATTGCTTCCAAAGTACAAGAAATTGAAAAAGTATGAACATAGGTGAATCAAGCATTTCTCATGTTGACTCATTAAAGAAACCCTGAAAAATACTTTTTCAACAAATCGACTAGGAAACTCAAAAAAGTTTTCACCGAGCAATGATATTATTTAAACATTCTTCCAAATAACATCCTTTGATCAATCTCAACAATAACATCCACCTCTTGTCAAAACTGATTTCCTGTTAATGAAAGGCAACTAAGTACACCCACCCGAACAAGTATTTTAATCACCCCTCATCCTCCCCCCCACCGTCCATGTCATAGTTATCCTCTCTACTTCGTTCCATGTTCACCAGAATCAACTAATAAACAATAATTCAAAATACTAAACAAAATGTGCACAACTAGCAGATCACACACACGATTATAAATAAATAAAAAATCAAACTACATTTCGAACTCCAAAGTGCACAAGATCAAAAGATAATTATAGATTCCATAGAAATATTCTGAAAGTAGAGGAAGAAAATGACAAATAGAATGTAGAATGTAACAACAAATGGATGCATCAAAAAGAATGTAGCTAGTAAATTGGACAGTCCAAATTTAGAGGACAAATAATAATAGTCTCTTGTAAAGAAACTAAACAAGAACAACAAAACAGACTACCTAATAAAATTAATCAAGTTTTTCCTCCTGCTTAGATAAGTATTCCTGATGCAGAGTTTGTATGATGATAGTCATACTGCCATGTGTTGGATGACATTAATGATGTCATTAATCAAGTTTGTATTGATGAAAGTCGTACTGTGACATTGAGGAAGCTTATCAGTGAGAAAGGACCTGGATGGTTGGCTCAAAAACACATTTGATGAGAGAATCTTTGATGGACAACAACTCGGGAGACTCACTCTTCAATTTTGTAGTATCCATCTCGTTATTGCTTCGAGGTGCTACTATGACTTTAGCCTGTATTTCCAGTGTAAAATAGATCCATTAAAAGCAGGGGTCAATGTAGATCTTCTACATTTCTAGGATTTAGGGTTTAGGGTTTCTACAGCTTCGAATCCATCACATTGTGGCTCACCACACCAGGATTGGTAAAGTTCCATACGCCTCTGCAATTTCTCTTTGCCATCTCAATTGAAATGGGGACAAGTTCATCTAAAACCATCATGCTATTTGGAATGTTCACAACTTTGTCATAACAAGTAATTTTAGTAATGAATTTACATGGATTGCTACGATCAGAAGATATTGGCACTTGAACTCTAAGGGTACAGACATTATCATATTCCCTCAAAAGCTCTTCAACCTGTGTCACAGACCAACAATAACTAATTTGTTAGCTTTTAAGAATATGCAAAAAAACATTAAGTTAGAAAAAATAATTTCATTAAATGCAAGGCAAAAATTACCATTGCTTTAGTTTTCGAATAGAAGGATCCAATAAAGTTTGGATTGTCTTCCACCGTGAATCCAGTGCCCGACACTTCAGGATGTTTAGCATCATGCTCGAAAATACAACCGGTAGCATAATTCATCAGTAACAGGTCATGCTCCCTACAAACATCCGCTAAAGTCAGAGTTCCCACGACAATCGACCGAATTGTCTCCTGCTTATGAGATTCGCACCAGTCAACATTAGGTCTACCAGTCACACCAGCAGCATTGAAAACATGAGTTGGCTTCACGTTCTGAATGTCCAGTATGATATGGGAACGCTCTTCCAAACGCCCCCTTCCATACTCATATGGTATGCCCTGCTTCTCGCATATCTTGCCAAGAAGGCACCCTATCCATCCAGTTCTACCATAGATCAAGAACTTCAAATATGATTTCTTAGGTGGCATCACACTGCTTTTTGAGGCAGGAAGCACCATCCCATTCTGACTATTAGAGGTCATCGACTGAGAAGCCATGGACTTGGTTTCTTCAGAACCATCAATATGCCTTTCAATACCAGGCATCATCAACATCTGTGGATGAGCCAAAAGTGCTCCTGAAACATCTCCCCACCAATCTGGATGGCTCATATACCACTCCATCGTCTTCTTGAGTCCATCATCCCATGCAGTCCGCTCCGACCATCCCAGGTTCTTCAGCTTCTGATAATCCAAAAAGTACCTCTGGTCATTGAAAGGCCGATTCTCCACAAACTGAATGACCTTATCTGGGTCTAGTGAAAAAAGTGAACAGATGTCCTTCGCCACATCAATCACTCTCCTTTCTATCTTTGTGCCGATATTATAAACATGCCCAACTTCTCCTTTGTGGAGGATGACATCAAAAGCCTCTGCAACATCCTCACAGTACAAAAAGCTTCTAGCATTGGAGCCATCACCGTAAATCGGAAGTGGCTGCCCTCTCATGGCCAAAAGAATAAATTTTGGGATCAGCTTCTCCGGAAATTGAAATGGCCCATACACATTGTTTCCTCGGGTAGTGATCACAGGCAAGCCGTATGACTTTCCATAAGCCATAACAAGCATCTCAGCCCCGGCTTTTGTTGCCGAGTATGGGTTGGTTGGCAGAAGTTGAGACCCCTCGTGTTTGCCAACCGTGGCATCCTCATCGGTTTCTCCATAGACCTCATCAGTGCTAACATAGATAAACCTCCTAACCCGACCTGTGACGTTGCAGGCATCCAGGAGAACGTGGGTGCCGTAGATGTTGTTCTTGGTGAACTCAAAGGAGTTACCAAAAGAATTATCAACATGGGTCTGGGCTGCAAAATGCATGATGGTATCAATCGATTCGGTGATCAGGAGGTCGTTGATGAGGTCAGCGCTCCTAATATCATCCTCGACAAACTTGAAGTTGGGAGAGGAGCGTGATGGGTTGAGGTTATTGAGGTTGGAGCAGTAATCAAGCTTATCGAGAACCACGATCTTGTACTGGGGGTAGTTACAAACGAGGCGGTTGGCGACATGGGACGCAATGAAGCCTGCCGCTCCGGTTATGAGTATGTTTTTGGGTTTGTACGTCGGCGCCATCGACAGACTGAACTCTGCCAAACAAAGATCGCACATTGTCCACACATGGCAGCAAGCAACTTGCAAACTAATCTGAAGCAATAATTACAGAAAAGAAGACCATAAATTGCTCACAGAGGGCAAACGGGATCGTAAAATATTCTGGGGAAAAGGTAAAAGTCGAACATTTTTGGTCGATTAGGGGTTTCCACCTGCGATTGAATTTGACGATAACAAGATACACCAACCGGAATCGCGAAAATAAGGAACCAAAATCCGTATATCTTGAACAGAGCAACAAAGACAACCAGTTATCTATCAATGTGATGTGAATCAAAGAATAGTTCTCGAGTCATCAGAACCAGAAATATCGAATCAAAAAGGCTCCACGGATCAACAACGAAATCATCAAATCTATATTCCATTAAACGGTTAGCCAATTCATCAAACACAGAATGCACAAGAAAATAACCGATCCGGTCCAGGTCACGTGTCATTCGAGAAAACCAGACGAGAACCAAATCCAGATCTGAAGGTAATGCAATGCCCATCGCAACAACTCGAAAACAAGTACCAACAACAGATGGATAGGGAGGGAGAGGAAAAGCTTACGCGAGATGGTGAGCAGGAGGAGGGAGGAACGGGGAAGGCTTATTCCGACAGGAGAACGAGTAAGGACCACCGGATGCGAAGCGGCGACGAGAAAAGGAACGGGGGGAATGCAGAGCGGCGATGAGAAATGTGATTAATGAGGCGGTTAAAGAGATAAGAACATATTTGAGGAGGTGAAAGGAACCTCTAAACAATCACATGCGAAGCACGTGCGTCCCATCAGAAGCACGCTTCTCGCCATCTTCTGGAAAAGGCGCGATCAACTTCTTGGTTCGTTCGTTCATCATTAAAAGCCTTATTGGGACGAGAAAGAGAGCCAAACACGGCTCAATCCTTCCATCCACGAACCTGTCAGGTGTGAATTGGTGTTGCTGCCTCGACTACGGGGGAATGAAGTCATTCTCCTCCGGTCTGATATTTTCTAAGGGAAACTTGAGAAGTTCAGCAGATTTCTTTCAACAATATATTTATCATCGGTTGCCTTCTTCGATGGAGATTTTATATATATATATATAATGCATAGTAAAAAGGATAATTTTTATTAAAAATCTCTTCTTTTTTAGCTTTTTTGGAAGGTGTTCATGTTTTTATATTTTAGAGATAGATAGTATTCATATTTCCTTTAATTTAATAAAGAACTCCCCCTCGACAGTCGATAGTCGAGCCCTCCTCTCCCTTCTCCCCCCCGTAGCCCACCGTCCAATCCCACGATCACGACATGTCAGTGCTTGTGCTGATGACGACTGAGATCTCACAGTAACATCCAATGTCAACCTCTTGTCAAAACAGAGTTCCTGTTACTGAAAGGCAACTTGGTGCCTTCCTGAAGATTAGCTCCATGCCTACTTGGCAATTCACCAGGATCAACTAGTAAAAAATGATTCAAAATAATAAACAAAATGTACACAATCAAAAAAATAATCAAACTGGATATCCATGATTTGGACTCCATTGCGCACAAAGATCGAAAGATAGATTCCATAGAAATATTCTCAAAGTAGA
Organism: Musa acuminata AAA Group; assembly: GCF_036884655.1. NCBI lineage: Eukaryota > Viridiplantae > Streptophyta > Magnoliopsida > Zingiberales > Musaceae > Musa > Musa acuminata. The sequence goes on along the minus strand of NC_088329.1, from coordinate 45,900,260 downwards.
AGAAGAAAAAAAATGACAAATAGAATGCAGAATGTAAACGATAAATGGATGCATTAACAGAATGAAGCTACTACATGCCACATAGAGTGGACAGTACAAATTTAGAAGACAAATAATAATAGCCTCTTGTAAAGAACCTAAACAAGAACAAGGCAGACTACCTAATAAAATTAATCAGGTTTTTCCTCCCGCCTAGAAAAAAAGTATTCCTGATGCAGAGTTTGTATTATGATAGTCATACTGCAAAGTATTGGATGACATTAATGATTAAAATACTAAGGGTCAACTGCTTAGTTCCAAAGTCTAGGGAAACTGTGACATTGAGGAAGCCTATCAGTGAGAAAGGACCTTCTTGTTTGGCTCAAAAACAAACTTGATGAGAGAATCTTTGATGGACAACAACTCAGGAAACTCTCTCTTTAATTTTGTAGCATCCATCTCATTGTTGCTTCGAGGTGCAACTATGACTTTAGCCTGTTCTTCCAATGTAAAATTGGTCCACTTAAAGCTGGGATCAATGTAGCTCCTGTACATCTCTAGGATCTCATTGTGGCTCACCACACCAGGATTGGTAAAGTTCCATATTCCTCTGCAATTTCTCTTTGCCATCTCAATCGAAATGGGGAGAAGTTCGTCTAAAACCGTCATGCTATTTGGAATGTTCACAACTTTGTCATAACGAGCGATTTTGGTAATGAAGTTACGTGGATTGCTAAGATCAGAAGATATTGGCATTCGAACTCTAAGGGTACAGACATTCTCATATTCCCTCAAAAGCTCTTCAACCTGCATCATGGCCCAACAATAACTAATTTGTTAGCTTTTAAGAATACACAAAATAACATAAGTTTGAAAAGATAATTTCTTTAAATGCAACAAAAAGTACCATTGCTTTAGTTTTTGAATAGAAGGATCCAATAAAGTTTGGCTTGTCTTCCTCCTTGAATCCAATGCCCGACCTTTCAGGATGTTTAGCATCATACTCAAAAATACAACCGGTAGCATAATTCATTAGTAACAGGTCATGATCCCTACAGACATCTGCCAAATTCAGAGTTCCCACAACATTCGTGCGAATTGTCTCCTGCTTATGAGATTCGCACCAGTCAACATTAGGTCTACCAGTCACACCAGCAGCATTGAAAACATGAGTTGGCTTCACATTCTGAATGTCAAGTATGAGATGGGAACGCTCTTCCAAACGACCCCTTCCATACTCGTATGGTATCCCCTGCTTCTCGCATATCTTGCCAAGAAGGCCCCCTATCCATCCAGTCCTACCGTATATCAAGAACTTCAAATATGGTTTCTTAGGAGGTACCACGCTGCTTCTTGCAGCAGGAACCACCATCCGGTTCTGACTATTAGTGGTCGTTGACTGCGAAGACATGGACTTGGTTTCTTCAGACCCATCAGTATGCCTTTCAATACCAGGCATCATCAACATCCGTGGATGAGGTAAAAGTGCTCCTGAAACATCTCCCCACCAATCTGGATGGCTCATATACCACTCCATCGTCTTCTTGAGTCCATCATCCCATGCAGTCCGCTCCGACCATCCCAGGTTCTTCAGCTTCTGATCATCCAAAAAGTACCTCTGGTCATTGAAAGGTCGATTCTCCACAAACTGAATAACCTTAACTGGGTCTAGTGAAAAAAGTGCACAGATGTCCCTCGCCACATCAATCACTCTCCTTTCTCTCTTTGTGCCGATATTATAAACATGCCCAACTTCTCCTCTGTGGAGGATGACCTCAAAAGCCTCTGCAACATCTTCAGAGTACAAATAGCTTCTCACATTTGAGCCATCACCGTGAATTGGAAGTGGCTGCCCTCTCATGGCCAAGAGAATAAATTTTGGGATCATCTTCTCAGGGAATTGATTTGGCCCATACACATTGTTTCCTCGGGTAGTGATCACAGGCAAGCCATATGACCTTCCATAAGCCATAACAAGCATCTCAGCCCCAGCCTTTGTTGCCGAGTATGGGTTGGTTGGCAGAAGTTGAGATGCCTCGTGGTTGCCAACCACAGCGTCCTCATCAGTCTCTCCGTAGACCTCATCGGTGCTAACATGGATAAACCTCTTAATCTGACCAGTGACCTTGCAGGCCTCCAGGAGGACGTGGGTGCCATATATGTTGTTCTTGGTGAACTCAAAGGAGTTACCAAAAGAATTATCAACATGGGTCTGGGCTGCAAAATGCATGATGGTATCAATCGACTCGGTGATGAGGAGGTAGTTGACGAGGTCGGCGCTCCCAATATCACCCTTGACAAACTTGAAGTTCGGAGAGGAGCGCGACAGGTTGAGGTTCTTCAGGTTGGAGCAGTAATCAAGCTTGTCGAGAACCACGATCTTGTACTCGGGGTAGTTCCAAACGAGGCGGTTGGCAACATGGGACGCAATGAAGCCTGCCGCCCCTGTAATGAGGATGTTTTTGGGTTTGTACGTCGCCATCTATAAACTAAACTCTGCCAAAGAAAGATCGCACGTTGTCTACACATATCAGATCCAAAATCACAAGCGCTCATCGAGCAATTAAATTGCAAAGTGATTTGCAGCAATAAAAGAAGACCTAAAATTGCTCAGAGATCGGCAAACGTGATCGTAAAATATTCTGGCGACAACGTAAAATCGAACATTTTTTGGTCAATTAGGGGTTTCACCTACGCTTCAATTTGTCGATGAAAAGATATGCCAACGAGAATCGCGAAAATAAGGAACCAAAATTTGTACATCTTGAACAGAACAACAAATACAACCGGTTATCTATCAAGATGATGTGAATCATAGGTTGATTCTCGAGTCATCAGAACCATGAATATCGAATCAAAGGTTCCACGGAACAACAACGAAATCATCAAAACTACATTACATTTTAAGGTCGGGCAATTCATCAAACACAAAACGCATAAGTAATACACAAATCTAGCACGAGAACCGATCCGGTCCAGATCCCTTGTCATCCAAGAAAACCCTACGAGAACCAAATCCAGATCTGACGGAAAAGCAAGGCCTGCATGAAAAGGAACAACGAAAAGACGCATATTTTTTGCAGAAAAATAGAAAAACACAGCTCCTGGAACAGAAAAAACCTATCGCAAGAACTCGAAAACAACTACCAACAGATCGATCGGGAGAGAGAGAGAGAGAGAGAGGCTTACGTGATCGGGAGCGGAAGGAGGGGAAGAGGGAAGCCTTCTTCCGACAAGAGAACGAGCGATGGGGAGGAAGAAAGGGAATCGAGAATGCGGGATGGCTGTGATACCCTGACCAACGCGGAGGTGATGAACGGGAACCGGCGACCGACAAGAAGGGGAGGATTTATCGCGTGAGCAGGGAGATGAGGGAGCTAATTAACGAGGCGTTAAGAGATGATGGAGAGATTTGAGGAGGTGACGGAGGGAGGAGAGATCCAACGATCACATGACAAGAACGTTCGAGCCAACCCCCCGCCACCGTTCACGCATTTCTCGGCCACATCAAGACAGTACTAATATTTGTTCTTAAATAAAATAATAATAATAATAATAATAAATTTAAATATCAATCGCATTCGGTCACCTACTAGAAAAAAAAGTTGGTGACATTTTTGTTAGTACAACGGGGTCTGATCCGTATGCGAGGAGTCGTTTAGAATAAAGTCTCACTTCACTAAACTTGTTCCTATACAAAGATAAAAGTCAAAAGTAGCTTATCAAGCCGATCCCTTCGACGTTTAAGTTAGTATCGAGATCTCTCCTATAATATAGAGTTAATGGTATATTTTTATACTGACTTTAAGAAGAAAGAATATCCCATAAAAATTCCACGAGAAAAATAATTCGTAATCATTGTTTCTAAATTTTCGAGAATATTCCTATGAATATTTCACAAAGGAGACGATTCATAAATGACCTGAGCTATCCCAGACTTTCGAGAATATTCCTATAAATATTTTATAAGGGAGACAATTCAAATATTATACATGGGAGGTAATTCGAAACCAACTCGAGCTATCCCTTGGACTTCAATAAATATTGATGTAAATATTCTACAATGGAGATAGTTCGTAATCAACTCGAGTTATCCTCTTAGATTTTCAAGAATATTCCTATGAATACTCAATAGGAGAAGCTTCTAAAAATATTTCTATAAATATTTTACATAAGAGGCAACTCACCCGAGTTGCCTTTTGGAATCTTATACACATGGGCAAGAGGGTATTGATCTTACATGGCATTGATGTAATGAACGATGGCTAGTTGATTTTATATTCCCTATCATTTATTCCTTCCCCCTCCGGAAAATATACTTTGGTGCTTTTTTACGGTTAGAATTACGTCATTTGATTTTTTTTCTTTCTTTTTTAATCTTATGTAGGTCAAGTTTTCATGCATCTAGGATGTACTTTACCTTGTGCTTTCATCATAGTGGGTTTTACATAGCGTGAGTTGTATTTTCGTTAACTTGTGCGTCTCAAACGCCTCTCTAGCTCGATCTTTCACTATAATAGATTTCTTTTCTACGTGCAACAAGTTTTCTTAACACATGCATCTTGGGCATACTTCACCTTGTGCTTCTAACATAGTAGGTTTTACTTGGCACAAGTAAAATTTTTCTCAACTCATGCGCCTCATTTCAGAGGCCTTATCCACTGTTGAGCTACTCCATAATATTTTCGTTTATCTTTTTGTAGATCGATGTCTAATTTTGGTTGTAGGGATCTGGTTTATCTATTGTAATTTTTCTTATAGTGTCCTCAATAGGACTCGAGGGTTACCTTAAGGATAAAACTTTAAGTTGGAGATGTGTCATATTGTTGGTAATGCCCCACATTCTATTATACTAAGGCGATATGTCTCATCTTGGATGATTTTGACGACTCGGTATGGTCCTTCCTAGTTTAGTGCTAGCATTCCTCGAGATCGAGTCTGATTACTTATATCAGCCTTGCGTAGCACAAAATCTCCTAGTCGAATTCTCAAAGGACAAATATCTTGGTCGTAGAGTTTGGCCACTACCTTCTTATAACTTATAATTCTCAGATAGGCAACTACTCAAGTCTCATTGACTAAGTTGAGTCTGGCTCAAAGTCCTAATTTATAGGAGATTCTTCATTAAAGTTCTCAATATGGGGTGTTGGGAAAACTATCTCAAGTGGCATAACAACCTCGGTACATAAGGCTAGGGTAATGGGGATTCTTTCAATATGGTCTTAGGTGTCATTCAAAAAGCCCATAGGATGCTCAATAACTCATCCACTCGGGTTACGTTCGATCCGATGACTTACTTTTTTAAGACCTTTAAGGATAGATCGGTTGGTGAATTTGGTAAAATTATTGATTTGAGATTGAGCCACTGAGTTGAATCCTAGCTGGATTTCATAGGACTAGGAACTTACTGAATTTTAGGTTGTTGAACTAAGTCCCATTATATGTTATGAGAGTCTTTGGTATATCGAAACGGGTGATAATATTCTTTCATATAAACCTCTTGACTTGTTTCTTAGTTACTAATGCTAACAGCTTAGCATCTACCCACTATGCGAAATAATCGATCCCTACGATGAGGAACCTTCGTTAACCCAAAGTCAATTGGAAGGGCCTGAGAAGGTCCATACCCAATTCAGCAAATGATCACCCGCAATTGATCGAGCTAAAGGGGACTGCTTGTTGTCGTGGCATATGAGCAAATTCCTAGCACATGTAGCACCTTTGAGTGAAAGCAATCGCATCTTTGCGTAGTGTGGGCTAGTAGAACCATTATCGAAATACCTTGAAGGCAAGGGTCCATCTATCGATGTGTTCTCCATATATACTCTCATGTACCTTGGTAAGCACCATCTTAGCTTCATGGGGTTTTAAGCATCCGAGGAGCAGTTGGTTGGATAACTTGCAATATAGGAGACCATTGATTAGACAATACCATGCTTGGTGGTGCTTGACTATTCGGGCCACTGCAAGATTGGTTGGGAGCATCATGTCTTTTTGTAGAATAGGATCTCATCCATCTAGTTTGGTTCTTCCTTGACCATAGTCTTGTCGAGCTTCTCAATAGCTCAAATGGAAAATGTCTTGACCAGTGGAGAACCTTGTTTGAGAGTTAGGGTAGATACTAATTGGGCAAGTGCATCCACTTTGATTTTTTTTCACGTGATATTCGAAACACATGGAGTCAAGAGAAGCTGTGAGCCAATTTTTGCACGTTAGTGAGGTTCTTTGTCATAGTTGTATCTCAGGCTTCATAGTTTTCTTCTACCTAGCTTACGACTAATTACGAGTCATTGAACATTTTTAATTCTTAGACCTAGAGTTCCTATGCGAGTTGAAGTCCCGAGAGGAGTGTCTTGTATTCAGCCTTATTGTTAGAAATTTTAAATTCGAATATGAGGGCTTACTCATGCATCTGCTAGTCTGAGCCCTTTTAGATAATATCGACGCCACCAATCTTTGAGGTGGCTAAGTCACTGACAAATAATGTCCATGGTGTGGGAGTATGGTTGTCGTCCTCAAGTGAGGGAGTCAGCTTCGAGATGAAATATGCTAGAGCCTAGGCTTTTATGATAGTTCTTGGCATATATTATATATCAAACTCACTCGGTTGTATGGACCATTTCGGTAGTCATCCTGAGATGTCAAATGGAGATTAAACCTATTTGAGTGGATGGTTGATAATGACATGTATGACATGCACTTGAAAGTATAGACAAAACTTTCTCACTACGAGAACTAGTTCAAATGCTAGTTGCTTTATACATGGGTATCACTCCTCGAGTCTGCTTTGAACATGGCTAACGTAATAGATAGGCCTTTTGACTTTTTGCATTGTCTTGGATTAGTACGAAACTGATGCTCAAGTTAGTGGCGACAAAATAGAGATTTAGAATTTCTCCCAAGGTGGAGGTCAACTAATCGAGATAGGAATTGACTCAGTGTCACCATTCACCCCATTAACCATTGGACTTTTTTTATCGATCGAGGTGGGCAAATTTCCAATATGGCTTGTATCATTTTAGGATTTGCGTCTATCCCCTTCTAGTATATAATGAATCCGATAAACTTTCGTGAGCCAACTCCGAAAATACATTTGGTTGGATTAAGATGAATGTTGAATCTTTTTAAGATTTGAAAAGTTTCAACTAGGTTTGTCAAGTGTGAGTTGGTCATTCTGCTCTTGACTATCATATTATCTATATATACTTCAATATTCCTCTCGATATTGTGCTTTATGATTTTATTTATCATCCTTTGGTATGTTGTCTCCTACATTTTTTAGTCTATACGACATGACTTAGTAGTAATATGTGTCTTTGTTGGTGATGAAGGATATGTGTTCTTAATCTTTTAGTATCATTTTTATTTGGTTATACACTAAAAATACATCAATGAAAGTGAGGAGATCATGACCCAAGGTGGCATTGACCAGTTTATCTACCTGAGGGAGTGGATAGCTATCCTTTGAGTATACTTTGTTGCAAATTCATATAGTCAACACACATCCTCTAGTTTCCATTTGACTTTTTAACAAATACAATATTAGCAGGCCATTACGAGTATTGCACCTTGGTAATGAAGCCTACTCTTAATAGCTTGTCAATTTCATTACTAATAGCTTGCTAGCATTTGAAGGCAAATTTGTGGAACCTTTACTTGATTGGTCAAGCTCCAAAAGAGATGTTTAGATAATGTTAGGTCACATCCGGATTGATTCTTGGCATATCACTTATTAATCATGCGAACACCTATCACTTGATAATCATGCGAACACCTCGGTGTTCTTCTTGAGGAAGCTAATAAGTTGTACTCATGTCTCGTCAGGTAACATTACACACATCTTGATGACCAGATCGAGGTGAGCCCTATCCATGGGTATTTTAATCAATGGTTCCACTGGTTTTAGGTGTAAACGGGTTTGACAAAATCTCGATAGTCTGCAGATAGTACCTCGGGTTGAACCTTCTTATACAAGGAGACCGTCATGAGGTAGCACTATCGGGATTCCCTTAGGTTGCTCCTCAATTTACCAATGTTGATATTAGTTGAGAACTTTATCATCATGTGGTGGTTTGATACTATTGCATGCAGTTTGTTCAATATATGTCAACTTACGATAGCATTGTATGCCAAGGAAATTTTACCACTATTAACTTGGTCATAACTATTTTGGAGTATGGCTCATCTCCAAATATAACATGTCGAGTCACAATTTCAAGAGAGGAGATTATGTCGCGTGTGAATCCTATCAGCGAGGAATCCATAAGGGTAAGGTCATTAGTCATAACTCAAGTTTTTGAAAAGCATCGACTTAGAGGATATTAACAAAGCTACTTGTATCAATCATAACCCTCTTTACACGGACGCTGACCATTCTCACAGAGACCACCAAGGCATTATTATAGTTTGGGTCGATGTATTCTATTTTTTCCTCTCTAAAAGTTATTTATTGGTCACCTATAGTCTTGGGGTGCTTTCAAATAATGGCTCTAGTGTAAGCTTTGTGAACCAAGGTACTATCTCCCCTTGTGGTTAGACCATTGATGATGATGTTGATTTGTCTTTAAACTGACTCCTGAGGTAAAAGTGATGACTGAAAACATCTTTAGATGAATCGCCCCTAAGGTGTTCTTACCATTTGAGCTCATCAAACTGTCATGTTAGATCATGATAGTCCTATATATTATGGTTATAATCATAGTGAAAATGATAATACTTGATTTTGTTTCTTTTCTTAAGTAGAGTCGTCATCGATCGTGGGTCTCTTACTAAGCCTTTTTCTCTTATCTGCAAGAGAAATTCCATTATAGTCAAGTTCTATGGGTTAGTTTGGATCTCGAGTGAGGTAGGTCGGGTTGTTCATTTCTCCTCCATGGTGGTGACCTTGGGATGAGGGTGGATTATGGTTGCTCTTGCCTTAGTCTCTTGTGAGATTCCCTATGCTTACTCGAGACCATTGTATCAGCAATAATATAATGATTGGCTCTATGAAGTCCTTCAAGTACCATTATTGATGTTCTTTCTACTAACAACCATAAGAGGTGGGAGGGTTTTAGTCCTATCATAAATGACTGAATCATGAGTGAGGAGTAAAGATTGTCCACGCCGAAGATCTTGTTGGTGTATCGGTCGACAAAATTCAAGATTATCTCCTCCTCATCTTGTCTTAGTTCGAGAAGGATTGTTATCATGGGACTCAAACCCACATTCCCGAGGAAGTGAAGCTTGAACTCCTTTGCTAGTTGAGTGAAGGAGCTAATAGAAAACGGTGTTAGACGAGTGTACCACTCTATTACCAAACCTAATGTGGTTAAGAAGATACAACACATTAAGGCATCCGAAGTATCATATAGCAACATCGGAGTCCAGAAGGCAACGATGTGCTCCACTAGGTTAGTAGTGCTATTAAAGTTTTCTAATGATGAGAAGTAAAAGTTAGTGGGGATCAACTCCTTTTAGATATCATGAATAGATGGTGATCAACTGAGGTGGAGTCAATATGCCCCTTACCCCTGGACTAGTGAAAGTTGCAGTGCATCTCTTCCAAGTGTTAATTCATTTGTTGCAGTTGAATCCTCGGATAGTTGCCTGTTGAATTGATCGAGTGAGTCCTAATTCATGTGGAGTGGAGAGGAGCGATGATGGGGCAACCTACTAAACTTGGCGATTAGGGGAGTGGGGGATTCTCTCGGTCAATGGCCCAATGCTAGTGGTTGTTGGACTATTGATACTGGCTGAGGTAGTAGCTACTATTTATATGTACCTTACAAGCAAATCACATGGGTGATGACAAATGTGACACGTTGCATACTTATTATTATTATTATTATTATTATATTTTCTCACTTTATATTAGATGATGAATATATTGTCATATCCTTGGATCATGATATGAGATCAATTCCCCTATAAACACAAACACTAAATATTCTCGATCATAGATTATTCGAGAGGGACATCAAGATAACCAAATAGATTGGTATACTATATATCCATCCATATGGTAGATGTAGTTGGTCTCATAGTTACTTATGTGGGGACACTCGAGATATAGTGCAAGTGCTCATTGAATAACAAGTTCACTGAATGATCCGCTTACGGAATGTTCGTTGGTTAATGATACCTCATCGTAAAATAATAATTTTATATTCTCAATTATGCATTTGGTCCTTAGACTTGAGATACCAAAGATGTCATATTCGAATATTACATTCTTTGATACCATACTTATAGGTATGAAGGTTTCAGATTTAGCATAACTAGTCATCAGGAGTGGTAGCCAACCTTACGAGAGCAATTGAGTCTTAATAGAGGATCATCCACTCTTAGTATTATAAGAGAAATATCTCATGCGTTCTCACTCAGGTAAATCCTTGGCTAGGGTTGATCGAATTATTATGAATCTAATAAGCGAGAGATTCAGAGTGGGAGAGAATGAGTTGTTTGGGAGAATATGATCAGATTGAGACTTGGATAAATTTTATATAGATCTGATAGTGTAATACCTGATATATGATCTCTGATATATTAGATTGATGAGAGACTATAGATATACAATAACTAAGGGCAGACAGATCCAACGGATTAGATCCCTTGTACCATATAGCGATTATAGTGTAGTAGCATAGTACATCCATAATCGATGAGTTGAATGAATTATTATGAGGATAATAATTCACTGAATAAAAAAAAAAATTGATAGGTGTAACTCATAGCCAACTCGATATTAGGCATAGAGAGTTACACACATATGGTGGATGATACGACAAATAAAGAATTGGATATGTGATATCTAATAAACCATTGTTTTATTCGATCCATTGGGTGAAATCCAATAAGAGCTTAGAGTAGATATTTGGATAGAGATACAATTTTTGTTAAGCTATGGATAATTATATAAAGATCCAGTGTTCAATATGAGAGGGTAATTTGATGAAGATCTAATACCCAATAGGGTAGGATCTATTATGGTTAAGTTGAGACGACTTTCTATAAATAGGAGAAGGGCCAAAGGGTCATAGGCTTGACTCCTTTGGCTGCTCACCTCCTATTCTCCTCTCTCCCTTTCCTCTGAAAACAACAAAAAGGGCGGCTCATTCTTGTTTTTGATGCTTTATGGTGGTGCATAAAGGCGAGGAAAGAACGTATCACAAGAGAAAGTGCGTTGCCATTTCATTCATCGTGTGTATCACCGCTAGAAAAGAGTTTGTGAGAGCTCTTTCATCCATGGATAAGGATCTACAGATTGGGGATATACGATCTCCCATAGGTAAGAATGTCTCACACATATTACGTAGTTTTTGGTTTTACGAGTTTTTCGCTCCTGATCTTCGCATGACGATCTGATATGATTCTTTTGGGAAACTTTATTTTATTTTTCCGCTACGCATGTGATGCTCTCTGTAGTTTTCCAACAGTAGCGTCACCCATTGGTGTCACCCATTGGTCTTACCGAGGTAGGAGTGGGGTAATAACCTATAATATGTTGACAAATGCATGCATTTATTAGGTTAGATTAAGGAATGCCTCAACAGGAATAAGTCGATTGTTTGATGACACTTTTAAAGATGAGGGTCTAGGGCCATTGAACGAATGCTAGCACTATGTTGGTACTTGTGGCGAGGTGGACGTATATATAGGGGGAAACTATGTCGTTTAAGTGAATTGTTGTGAGTCGAAAGTAGTTCTCACCGAATGTTCATGGACAAGGTCAGCCTATGGATGCTCCTACGACATTTAGCCCTTCTTCTAACACCAAAATATTATAAAAAATATATCATTAACATCTTTGTCAGCACAACATGACCCTGATCCATAAGCGAGGAATCATCCGGAATAGAGCGTGATCTCTCTAAACTCAGATCAAGGTCGAGGGTAGCTTCCCGAGCCGATCCCTTCGACGCTTAAGTTAGTATCAAGGTCTCTCATTTGTTAATCTAAAGCTAAGGGTACATTTTTATATTGACCTTGAGGAGATGGAATATCCTATTAAGTATCTATGGAGAAGGCAGTTCGTAATCGACCCCAGTTGTTCCTTAGACTTTTTGAAATATTCCTATGAATATTCTATAAGGGTTCGTAATCGATCCGAGCTGTCCCTTGGACTTCTTGAAATATTCTTGCGAATATTCTATAAAGGAGCCAGCTCGTACTCAGACCAAAGCTACATTTGGACTTTCAAGAATATTCTTACGAATATTCTATAAAGGAGCCAGCTCGTACTCAGACCAAAGCTACATTTGGACTTTCAAGAATATTCTTACGAATATTCTATTAGGAAAGTAGTTCGACTAAAGTTGTCATCTAAACTTTTAAGAATATTCCTATGAATATTCTGTAAGGAGGTAGTTCATAGTCGATCTCCCTGGATTTTTTAGAATATTCCTACAAATATTCTTGAGGGAGATAGTTTATAATCGACCCGAGTTACTTTTATAGAGAAAATAGTTCGTAACAACCCAAATTATCTCTTGAACTTTTAAAAATATTTCTATAAATATTGTACGGAGGAAATAACTTAGAAACTCGGTAACTAAACCGAGCTACTTTTTGAACTCTTGTACACAGGCATAGGAGGGGATTGACCTGGCATGACAAATGATGGTTAATCGATTTTATATTTTCTATCATGATATTTTTTCTTTAAATATGAACGATATTTTTGAAATTATTGTGATGTAATTATTATACTTACATTATAAGAAGACAAGCCTTCAACACGTACTAATTCTTCATATTTTTCACTTGGCTGTACTAATTCTTCGATCAGAAACGACACAGCTGTTGAAGTTACAAATCGTGCCGGCCGAAGTTTCCAGTATTATATTTGCGACCCACACAGTCATCGATGCCGATCCAGGACAGGCCTCGCTGCAGAATCACAGCCGTCCGTCCACGATGCACGCATGCATGTCCTTTGCCCAGTGACGATCACTTGCACAAGTTGTGCAGCGAATCAAGTTGCCACTTGGGTCGCGGCTGGTCCACACGTTGCTTGTCTCATGGGTTCTGCTACCTGTCTTCCCGTGGTCAGCCGAAGCTGATACAGTATGCTAGCTTTGGATTTACCATAATCTTATGAGTTATTTAGACTACGTAAGCACAAAAAAAGACTGCCGCATGCCATCATCTTAATTATTCCGGGAAGGTAAATTACAATTCATTAGAAGGAGGAAAAATATGATCATGTGTGTTCATGGGCCTGGGGACACGACCTCCTGACAAACATGTGGGTGACATGACTGTGTAACATTTAAAACAACCGGTCATAGCACATTTATGTGGTAGATGGAAACCCTCCCTGGCTCACCAACAAATCTTACAAGATGGAACTCCTCATGCACCTTGACCTTCCGATACGAAGCCAATAGCCATCGGATCGAGTGTCCCGACGTAATCAATGGGAGTTCCTAGGAGCCATGCAACGGGCCAAACAGTACGATACCATCCGTCCGATCACCATCATGATCATCATGTTCACGAACTTACGTGCCAACACTGTTCCTATCGTCGTAAAACCCTAACTAACGCCAGATGAACAACTAACGTTCAAAGCCATCCACGTCTCTCTCTTTCCATCACAGCCATGCAATGATCGCACCCTTGTATAAAGCAGACGCTCCAATCTATTCTCGGTAAAGCGAAACGGGGTCGTGACAGCGAGAACACAACTCGGCAGCGAGAAGAGCCGTTTGGAAGCAGCCAACTAACCCTAATGCCACCACGCAGCGACGTACGTCGACCTGCATGCGATCTATTTATACCCAACCGAAGCCTCGAGTCTTCGTTCTTGACTTGCCTCGTGCATCACTCTGTGTTCTTCGGCTGGAGTTGCAGAGAATGATGGCGGCGGTCTCCAAAAGCTTGCTCGGTTCTCTTCTTCTTGCAGGGGTCATAATGGGGTTGGTGACGTCTTCCGAGGCTTATGTTTACGACGTCGGTGGGAGAGATGGTTGGGTGCCCAATCCTTCGGAGAGTTACGACGGCTGGGCTGGGAGGAACAGGTTCCTGGTCGATGACAAGCTCGGTATGCATAGATACCAATCTACTCTGCGCCTTACTCTGCTGTGATCTGCTATACTTTGATGGATGCCTATGTGCAGTGTTTAGATACAGGAAGGATGCGGACTCGGTTCTGGTGGTGACGAAGCAGGACTACGACGCATGCAACGGGGGCAATCCGATCCAGAAGTTGGAGGGAGGCGATTCGGAGTTCAAGTTGGATCGGTCGGGGCCGTTCTTCTTCATCAGCGGCACGCCGGGCAACTGCCAGAAGGGCCAGAAGCTGCAGGTGGTGGTGTTGGCCGTCAGAAACGTGAAACCAGGCCCGTCGCCGCCGGCCCCTCCACCAGCTATCCCTCCGTCACCGCTTCCTCCTTCCGAGCGCCCCACCTCCCCTCCTGCTCCTCCACCATCTCTCTCTTCCAACTCCTCTAGTGGAACTGGTACACAGACAACGCCGTCGCCGTCGCCGATCCCGTCTCACCCGAGCCACTCCTCCTCTCTCGCAGGCGCATCAACGATCACGCTTGGACTAGCGGCCATGATCCTGGGTGGCGCCTTTGTCTACTAATACCACGGGTTGATGATGATGATGGATGATTAATAAGTTTTTGTTTCTTGACGTACTTATTGCTGATGGTGATTGTGTTTGAGGCATTCTTGTGGATGTTGTATTTCTCTTCTTTGTTCTTTTCCAGGGGTTCAAAGTATTTCTGGGTGGTGGGTTTGTATGTGTACCAATAAGAAAGACAATGACTTTAGTGTAGCTGATTTATCTTTCTTTTTGTCTACTTGACGAAGCAGGGATTCGATGACAACACCTTTCAACAATGATCTTATCAAAGAATTATTATTTATTATATAAAACTGACCGACACAAACTTACTTTTATATATATATATATATATATATATATATATATATATATATAATCTCATTTCTCATGTTTTTTATTATTATATTTTTTAATACCTGGAATATGCTTAATCTGACAACAAACCATTATCCCTTTTCCTATCGGTCGGTCAATAGGATGAATCAATTCAATTATAATATTTTTACCTTATGTTATAACTTTTTCAGTATTATCAAAAAATATTTTCATATAATAAAAATACTATATCATAGTGTTTTTATACTATAATATTTTCAGCAATACCATGAAAATATTGTAAAGCAGTAAAAAAATTATTTTTATTATAATACTTTTTATATTACTGAAAATATATTGTAACATAGTGCAAAAATACTGTAATAGAATTGAATAAATCCATCAGAAAGGAGGAAAAAAAAAACAAGATAGGTGATCAAATGGGGTATTAGATAAAGAAGGTAAAATTCTGAAAATGGGGATATTTGTTGAGAAAAATCTAAAAACTCTATAAAATTTGCTCTTTATGTATGCCTACAATAAGTTTTCGTTAATTGATTATAATTTGACTATTAGCTGAATCTTTAAGTGACATTGATATCAGATAGTAACAAGTCATTGTTGAATTGTTAGTATAATAATAATATTATAAAAGATCATCATCGTTGCGTGGTCAACGATGCTGGGCGTCTCGTCATCGTGATCGTGGCGTTGGTTGGCAAGGGCAATGTTCTCCACGGGCTTGCGGCCGACATTTAATGGACTCGAGACGTGTCATAACCCGGTCAGACCTCATTTATGTGGTTGATCGGCAACGTTGGAGCCCACCGACACATAAAACAAAATGGCACTTGTCCTACGTCTCCACCCTCTGATATGAATCCAACCGCTGTGTGCCCCAACGTAGCAAATGGAGTTCCCACGAGCCGCAACACGGTCAACGGCGCAATACGATCGTGATCATGTCCAAGAACTTCACAGGTGTACGCGTCGTGAACACGGGATGACGGCATGAAATCCGTGTCTCGCACGCCGGCCGTCGCATCGTTTCCTCACGAACACGTTGCGGCTGAAATGTATGCAGTCTTCGGACGTTCATTCTCCTCCGGAGAGATGCACAGTGAGTCCTCGCACACGGTGCGAATCCATCCTTGCCAAAGCGAAACATACCTCCCAGCAAAAAAGAGTAATTCGGAAGCAGCCGACTTACCGTCACGTCACCACACCACGGCATGCGTGAACCTGCGTGCAATCTATTTATACCCAGCCAAGCAGTTTGAGTCTTCTCCATTGACTTACTTGCCTATCGCTCCGTTCTGCGATCTTCCGCTGGAATTGCAGAGAACGATGGAGATCTCTAAAAGTTGGCTCAGTTCACTTGTTTTTGTAGGGGTTTTGATGGGGTCGGTGACTTCTTCCGGGGCTTATGTTTTCTACGTCGGCGGGAGAGATGGTTGGGTGTCCAATCCTTCGGAGAGCTACGACAGCTGGGCTGGGAGGAACAGGTTCCGGGTTAATGACACACTCGGTATGTATTCAAGATTTGGTTCTTCGGTGCTGCTTGTTGTTCCCATGTTTCGGATACACTGATGGATTCCTTTGTACAGTGTTTAGATACAAAAACGGGACGGACTCTGTTTTGGTGGTGACGAAGCAGGACTACGACGCATGCAACGTGAGTAATCCGATCCAGAAGTTGGAGGGAGGCGATTCGATGTTCAATCTCGACCGGTCGGGACCGTTCTTCTTCATCAGCGGCGTCCCGGACAACTGCCGGAAGGGCCAGAAGCTGGTGGTGGTGGTGTTGGCTGTTAGGAACGGGGGGAAACCAAGCCCATCGCCGCCGTCCCCTCCACCGGCTGCTGTCTCACCGTCACCATTAGCTCCCTCCGAGCCCCCCACGTCTTCTCCTGCCTCGTCTCCTCCTCTTCCGCCATCTCCTTCTTCCTCTGCTTCGCCTTCTCCTTCTCCCTCTGCCCCATCTCCGGCATCCATCTCCCAGTCTCCTTCTCCATCACCTGCTCGTTCACCATCCCCTTCTTCTTTCACTTTAACTCCAGCCACCGCTCCTACTCCAACAGCAGAGCCACCCAATTCAGGTTCTCCTGCCTCTGCCCCATCTCCGGCATCCATTTCCCAGTCTCCTTCTCCATCACCTGCTCGTTCACCATCCCCTTCTTCTTCCACTTTAACTCCAGCCACCGCTCCTACTCCAACAGCAGAGCCACCCAATTCAGGTTCTCCTCCTCCTCCTCCTCCCCCCAGCTCCCCTAGTGGAACCCCATCTGGTCCAGAGTCATCTCCGTCGCAGTCTTTGTCTCCTCCAAGCCCCTCCTCCTCCTCCTCTATCGTGAGTGCATCAAGTATCACCCTTGGACTGATTGCCATGATCCTTGGCGGTGCCCTTCTCCACTAATTCCATGGATTGATTCACCATATTGCTCATGTTCATGGAGTTTGGCACATTCTTGTGGATGTCGTATCTCCGTTATGTGTTCTTTGTAGGGTGTTGAAAGCACAGCGGGTGGTGTTGTGTACCGACAAAGAGGATACGGATACTATTGTTTGGGTCTCGTATACGAATAAAGGAGGACATGAACGGTGAAGTTTATTGTGAATGATTCATGTTGGTGTTTAGCAATTATACTTCTCGTGTAAGTTTCGCGTCATCAGTCGTGTTGACTTTTGCGAGGGTGAATCGGGTCATTTGAATTGCGACGTTCGTCGTCCCATTTGACTCGGGGGCGTAAGACTAACTCTTTCTGCGACTCGTGGGACAAGTTGTGAACGTAGAGCAGATCCAGACGTGAGATCTTAATTCGCAACTTATCGCGGCTCGTTGTACAGCAGGAAGCTTAATTATACTAATAGTCATGTCGCATTCTTCTCATGACTCGTCTCCTGTGTCGTTACCCGGCATCGACACCTCTTCCACGAACAAGATGAAGAGGACGACAAAATAAACAGCCTCGACTGAAGAGTCGGCCCCACAAAAAAGAAATATTGGGCTGCTTACTTTGAATTAATTGCTCATCAGTCATCGATGCGTCGTCGTCCGTTCTCGTTTTCCACACAGACGTATGAGAAGACAAATAAATGGTCCTCTAAATCAGACAACGGCAAGTCTGAGGATAAGCATACAGCAGTGGATCCGAATTCCTGCTTTGGAGTGACGCTCTTAATTTGGATCGATGTTTCTGGCAGTTAACGAAGCTAGCTACTCTACCCCTACGCCTCCTCGTTTTCGGAGAGCCTCGAGCATGCTGCGGGTGAGATACGCAGCAAGGGAGCTTCTCTTTGCCTTGATGGCCTGCCTTGCTTTGCGAAAAAAACTGAGTGGGTCATAGTTATCCGGGTGTTGGTTGGGTACTTCACGATGTGGGAACTCGTCCCACACGGTCTGGGCGAGGTAATCCTGCACGCATTCGTTGTACGTTTCTAAGCCCGTAGGGAAGACGGGGACGTTTACGTGGTCCTCCAGCTCCACGGGAACCGTCTTCCATTACCGGGCGCCGTAGTCGTCCTTGACATGACAACGTATTTTTTTGTGTGTCCGTGAGAGTGAGAGAGAGAGAGAGAGAGAGAGAGAACCCGGATGGACGAGAAGCGTGGATGGATGGGTAAGAGAAGACGCGTTCTGCAACATGGACATGGTGGGTGAGTCGTCGATAGGGATCTCGTTCTGCAAAATGGACTTGGTGGGTGAGTCGTCGATGGGGACCTCGGACTCGAAAACTGCCAGAATGCTCAGAGACAGCGTCGAACTGTTCAAGCACTGGGCGGTCGGGCTCACCGGCTCATCGCCGGCGCCGCTGCTCTTCTCGGTTGCTACGTCACAGGCCATGGCAGACGCGGAGGAGAGCTACTCTGTTGGTTTCTCTGTCGCTTGACATGGCTCGGTGCATGCGACGAACAACGTCCGCACATATACATACAGGCAATGCAAGCGCTGGCTGCAACCCGCGTGCGTAATATTTGCATCAGCAACATCGGTGATGGTGTAATTAGTTACGTTGACGGGGTAATGGGCCGCGTTGGATGTAATTAGTTCGTATAATTGAGAAAAAAAATCAATTATCACAGTTTAATTTAATTAAAAATTAAAATAATAAGAAAAATTAATAAAAAATTTTGAACCAGATATCTTTTGAAGAACTAAATATATAGATAATTTAACCATTATTTATATTATTTATATATTTTAATTCTCAGTTAATCTATGATTTAAGAATAAGCATCATGATTAATCATCAAAACTTCTTTCATTCTAAAAGTTTAAAGTTACGAACAAATCTATGAATAGGATGTTCGATATAATGCTTATGTATGTTCATATCTTTTACACAATAAATAGTAGATTTGTAGTATATTTAGCAATCACTTTTTTGTTGGCCTTTGTAGCTGTTTCAATATTGTAAACACAAGTTATATAAAATAATCCAAAAATAAACCATCAAAGTAATCATTTTGAGAGTTTTCAGCTTAACAGAGTGGTACAATGTGTCCGTCAATATAACGCTTAAGAGCTACGTGAGTGACACATGATTGAATGGGATGATGGGATGAACATGGACGCCTATCTCATCCAAATACATGCCAGCTGCTGCACCGGCTACCAACTAACACAGTGAAAGACAGTGTTTCCAGGAGAAAGAGATGGAATTGATTGATACAATCAATTTAAATATAACATCAAAATTAGAGCATATTGGTGAGATGCTGTTGTGGATGATTCAAGATTAACTATTGAGGGGCCAATCTTGCCTCACTCCTCTTGTCGGGGGGTTTTCACTACTTTTATCAGTTGCTAAGCCATGGGAGAAGAGACACGAGTGTGGCAGCGTTGGGACCGTAAGAGTCTCTTAAGCATCCATTTGATGGAAGTGTCGTTGTCTACACCCATTCACGAGATGCTACCGAATGCTTGTTGTCCTGTGGATATGCTGCTACCATTTCCTTTCAAATGGCTTGTTTAAGTATATGAACTATAAGACTCATGCTTTAGTATATGACTAGCAAGCAAGAGAGAGAGAGAGAGAGAGAGAGAGAGAGAGAGCAGCCTTTCTACAATACTCGTATGATTCAAGGATGATAGTTTACAGGCGACATTACACTCTTAATTAGGTGTGCCAAAACTGAAGACCAGGTGGAGGTTTCAAGCTCGGAAACGGTGTCGAGTCTCCGATTCAGACGACTTCCACGGCGGTGCGGTGCAAGTCGAAGGTCAACATGGAAGCCCTGAGCTTGGGCTGTGGGTGATCCGGAACAACAACGGCGGCCGGGAAGGACATGACCGGGCCCGTCCTCTCCGGCGTCCCCAGCCACTTGGACTGCATGTACTTGTGCTTCCTCCACGGGGCCATGTGCATCTTGTTGTCCTTCATGCACTTCTTGGCGGCGGCGCACATGACCTTGATGACGCCGCGCAGCTTCTCCGGCTTGCCCACGAACACCTCCGGGAGGCAGCTCACCAGGCAGTTGTACTCCTGGCTGCCTCTTGCCATCTCGAATTCCGCTCGGAAGCGTAGCTCTATCACCAGCCTGACGGGGCCCTTCTTCCCGCTCTTCGTTTCCATCACCACATCGACGTACCGGTGCTCCCCTGCAACCATTTCGCCGAGCAACATCACGCACTGCGGTTGTACGTCGATATCGTGTCGGGTGATCCATTTCGTGGAACACCATGAGCACCGAAAGGAGAAGCGTCCACGAGTACCTGAAGGGATGTCCGGCGATCTCCTCCATTTGGACTTGCACAAGGCGCTGTTGTATCCGAGACGGTGGAGCTGCTCCGCGACGAACACTAGTGCGCAGTTCCGGCATTCCTTCGCCGTGCTACTCGAGCAAGTACAGACGACGCCCTCGGCCCGCATCTTGTTTACGGCGTCGTTTGTGCGCTGCAGTAGCTTCACCTCCGTGGAGCTGGTCCGAGAAAGGGCTTCCTATATCCATCATGGGGAGGAGAAATGAAGGCTCGGTTAGATCATCGGATTCAAACAAGAACTTGCAGGTTTCGCAAGAGAGGCGTTAAAACACGCGTTTCCCCTTCAAATCGAATAGTTTGGACAGAGATTCCGGCCTTTTCATCTTCGTTTTCATGGACTCGGACATAAAAGATCAAATCTTTGCAACGTAAATCGCCATGTCGTAACGACTTACTCGTAGAAGCTGCTGCTGTGACTCCCAAAAAGCCTTGTTCTCCACGGCGCCGTCGCTCGTCCCCTCGTCGCCGCTGTCGAAGCCATCCCCGCCGCCGCGGCAGCTGCCGTCCGGGCTCTCTTCGGTACCGGCGCCGGATCCTCCTCCTCCTTCTCCTTCCTCCAAGAAGCTGAACACCGTGTCCGACAGGCTCATCCGACCATCCATCGCCTCCACCAAGCCCATCGAAACCCTCAGCTGCCTCGCCGAGCTCGTTTTGCCCTCTTTCTCTGGGATCAACTCGGCACTGCGATGCCGTCGACGGGGCGCCCTTAAATACGAGGAGGTGGAGCCCACGGCGACGGCGTGGGCGAACGAGCCGCCGCGAACATGAGGGGGACAGCGCGACGGTCTACGCGGCGGATGCTCATTGGACCCGTGTCCGGGGGTTTGGTTTCCGATGAGAGAGGGGTTGAACCCAGCGCGGATCCACGTCAGATACCCGCGTCCGTGGCTCAATTATTGGCGTCCTTTCCCCAACCCGGTCTCTTCTTATCCCTTCCCCTTCCGGTCGGGAGCTCGCCCGTCGCTGCCGAGTCACCGATCAGGGTCGATGGCTACCCACGAAAAGAGCGAGGTGGGGCGTTACATAGCGGGACCCATTTGTTCCGTGAATGAGAGAGGGTGTTTTTTGTGTTTGGTGATTTCGGAGAGAACAGATGATCAAAATCACCGGATATGGAGAGGGAAGCGGGAAGGGATATACTTGGGATCGTGATCGGGACACCGCACCTGAAGAATATATCCTTATTTAATGCACTCCGCTCACGGGTAGGTGGGTGGAGCCTGCCGCGTCGGTTATTTCACCGGGTGGTATCGCTAAAACAGGGCAAGGAAGCAGCTGCTTCGTGCCATGCTAGTAGGCAGGATTGGGTCGGATAAAGTATATCCCGAACACTTATCCATGTTTGAATGATGATGGATTAATTTACATGGAGCTGTATGCTTCGATGTAAGGATACCCACCCATACGACTCCCATCTCTACTCGTCATTTATCCTGCGAGATAGTATGGATGGATAGATAGGTGGGTGGATGAGACAGATGCTTGTGATGATCATTATCATGGTTGGGAAATATTTTAGATTGGATGCCGATCGATCGTCGTATCCTAAGCATCCTCGATCTTAATCGAATACCCGCAATCACGTCATTCTTATCAGCAACAGCAGCAACAAAACAAGCGAACACTAGAAAACAAGAGTGAACAGTGGGGCAGACCGAATTATTGCAGAATGAAAGAGGGAGAGAGAGAGAGAGAATAAAAGAGTGGAGTTTTGAGGGTTCTTATCCTGGATGTCTGCAAGCAGAGGGACCGCAAACAGTGAGAGCGAGGCAGCTCCGCCACCAGCACCAACCGGCCAAGGGAGGCCCACAGGGGAGGCTTCCTATCCGACATGTGTCTGATGTTACCAGGTCAATCGCGTCGGCATCTAATCACAGAATGTGGACTGTAGCAGGAGGAGAGGGAGAGAGAGGATGGTGATTTCGGTGGTGGCGATTTGCCCACGGGTTTCGTGACTCCGGTTTGGCAGAACGTACGAGAGAGAGAGAGAGATGCTCGTGAACTGCTACACATGCCGACGGGGAGAGAGTCGCAGGAGCTCAAGCCTCTCTTTTAGTCGAGGCGTCGCAGTAAACGTGCCTTACAAAAGCAAGAATTAGATGTCAGAGATTAATAATTACATAATAAAAATAAAAAATAGGTATAAATTCAATAATCTATATCGATTACGAAAACATAAATACAGAAAAAGAAATGCTCTCTCGAGTTAACCAAATCCGAGCTCGAAACTCTATGCTTCTTCCTATATTTATAGAAATTTGGGATACTTTTCTCGTAATCCAATGATAACATCCTAAAAAATAGAAAAAATAATTTTCCTCTCTCATTAAAATTTTAAAATATATGCAATATTTACAAAAATAAATCTTCATTTATATAGCTTAAATATAATCAGAACTCCATATATTACTTGCTCAAATTCTTAGTATAATTAGGCAGTAAATGAAACTAGTCAACCGGTTCATCGCATGTTCACGTCACGTGCAATCAGCCTGTATGATGATCAAGCATCACGTACACGTCGATGTCAACTGTACACTTATTGAAGTGGCTGATAAAGTTTGAGGGTCCACAAGACTCGGATGACGAAGGCTCGTCCCACGTGGCGCTCTCTCTCTCTCTCGTCCCTGTCAACTGTATACGCATTGAGGTGGCTGATAAAGTTCGTGGCGTCGAGGCAATGAGGAAGAGGTCTGTGATTGCCAAGTGTACGTGGGGTGGACTACTGAAACGTGGGGCGTCCGCACCCTGTTTCGTCGCCGCCCTCCGCGTCTGGAATTGGCGGATTCTGATCCCGAACGTTCTCGGTGGTTTCATCCCCTGCCAACTTTGTTGTGGGTGTCGTTGTCCTCTAATACAAATAACCCATACGGATCAGTTTGGTTGCTGCTAGATGTTGGTCTCTTTAGAATTAGTAATCTACTTATAAATATTTCATCAGCTACAAAGAGATGTTCTCTATTTATTTAGGATGTAGCAGATCAAATTTTGCAAGTAATAGGATTGAGAATTCAAAAATTTATTCATAAAAAAACAATCAATCAACAAGATTAAGAGCTCAAAACCCTCCATCCGATAAATTTTATACCAAACACAGTTATAAAAAGAAAATTCTTTGCGAAAAAAAGAAACAGATCATAAATCATCTGGAAAACGTCTCAAAAAAATTCAAATGAATGATTTCATCATTTTCGTATTCTAGTAAAACTAATAGGTAAATTTGAAAGGCCGAAAAATGAAACCATATGTCAAACATGAAACACGTACCACCAACATCCACAGCTTCGATGTCCTCCTCAATCTCTACCATCCAAAGTGTACCACGTTTCGGAACAGGGTAGGTCTTCTCCTAAAAAGGACAATAAAATATGCAACCTGGGTAGAAAAGAATACTGCTTTCGACAGTATTCACCTGCGGATCCAATGACTCAGTGTTGGAGACATACAACATTAAGAAAACAAAGCTCCACGGTAAAATGCATTCTTTACTCCAATGTTGCACACCGTGTGCCAATGGAGGAGTCTACCGTGCACACCAAAGATCAACAGACAAATAAGTTTTAAGTCATGCCGAGAGAAGATTGCACACACCTGTCAATGGTTCGTAAGCCAACCCCATAAACTGATGAAGCGTCTGCATCTCGACATCTACCAGTCTTTCCATCAATTACTAGGCAAAAAAGTACTTCCAACAAACCACAACTTCAAAAAAAAAAAAAACAAGAGAGAATACATCACATGCAACAGTGATTCTGTGAGAGATGCTGCTGCTATCAACGAGGGCCTAAACAGTGGTGGGTGTACTGTGCAAGCGCCGGTTTTATCTCGATGGCAGCAGCATCGGCCTCCGAGAGGCTATACCCACTAGAATATCAAAGAAAAAGATGGTGAACAGCTAAAACAA
Organism: Musa acuminata AAA Group; assembly: GCF_036884655.1. Lineage (NCBI taxonomy): Eukaryota > Viridiplantae > Streptophyta > Magnoliopsida > Zingiberales > Musaceae > Musa > Musa acuminata. The sequence continues at coordinate 45,875,741 of NC_088329.1, read as the reverse complement.
TTTTTTTTGTTGCTGATGAACTTGAGATGTGGACCTACCAATGCACCAAATTGCAGTGGAAACAAACTTTTAATCAGGAAAACCAAACATTTGATTGAAAAGCCTGATCTGATTAACTATGTACCTCTAATTAGTGATGCATGCACATGAACCATTCATTCCCTTGTAGCCTAGAATATCAAAAGTAAAGAGAAGGTGACCCAGTTATACTAGTTAATCACACTCCCAAAAAGCATGATGTAGACCACCCAATGCACCAGATTGCAAGGAAAACATACCTTTAACCAAGGAAACCCAATCAGTTGATCGAAAAGCTTGATGTAATCGACTATATACCTGTAACCAATGATGTACATGAACCATTCCCTCTTAGTCTTCCTCTTCTTCTTTTCCTTTTTTATGATACAATATGTTAACTACTTCACCTATAATTAAGTAGAGGCTCCTGCTAACTTCACCGTTCCTACCACAGCCACTTTTTATCATTCTTGATTGCTTCTGCTGCTTGACAAAGCGATGAATGCACTAACTTTTTACCACGAGATGACAGCCGTTATCTTTGAACGCTGAACTTAAACCATCTCCAAGAATTTAATGTTACCACTGGAACTTGCAGCAAGCAACATGGAAGTCTGGCCTCGCCAGCACACAGAAGATATGAATTGTGATGTGTCATCAACTTCCTTGCCAGATATCGGGTCGATAATGCTGAATTTGTATGACAACACTGGCATAGGAAAAGCTTTGGAATAGACAAAAACCTGATCCAAGACATAAAAGAAACTAATGGGCATGTCAGGGATTAAGCTAATCAAAGGCATTATTATATATTGATATACTCCAAGTAGATATTGCTTGCTATGAAGGAATCATGGATAATATGTTTACCGATGAATAAGCTTGACTGAGCTTAGAAAATGTCTTAGCAACATGCAGTCCATTTTGACTAATGTGACAGATGAAGAATCATTTGGACATCACAAGGGACCAACATAAACTCTTCTCTTCCTGCAAGGTAATTGAACCAAAAAAATGCCACTTTCCTGTTGTTTTCTAGTGTATTCAAGCAGCATTCTATGTTACCGCTTTTGAGACAATTCTTGAGCATTCCGTGGTATGTATCATTTATGATCGCTCACTGAAACTTCCTTGTTCAATAATGATTTCATCTAATGAGTTGCCTAAGTATTTGAAAACAAATTAAATTGGCTTGAACCAAGTATGCACACCCACACAGTACAAACTCATGTACATGCCAGTGTTGCAATTTAAGCTTGTCTTCCCAATCCCCATAACATACCAACTTCTTCGAGAGTGCAATTCGCTTCGAGTATAATGGTAACAATATGGCCTTCAAAACTTCCAAATTTCTATTTGTGTTGACTTGCATAACTTTCATATCTGTGATGATCTACTGAAACATTGGCCCTAGGACTTGTGCTTAGGTCACAAGATCCTTATTGACAATGGACCATTAAACACATAGCAAGCTCTGAAAATAGTCATCAACATATTTTTTATAATGTAAAACTTCGGAAAAAGAAGAGTCAGCAATATATATGTATAAATATTCTAAAGGTTTATTCATCATCTTATTTGCTACGATGATCTAATTGGGTAGCTCCCAGAAAGACCAAATTCTTGGAAGCATGATATCGTGTTGTGACTCTAGCCATCGTCTGAAATGTAGTCCACTTAGTTTCTTTGATAAGAAAGAAAAACAGAAGCCGGAAAACCAGAAGTTATCCATTCCAAATACCAGACACTAATTACACAATAACACTAATGGATATGTATGCACACACGAGGGGATGAAGAGAAAGAGAGGGAGAGAAGAGAGAGAGGGAAGGAGGGGTGAGAGAGAGATAAATAATTTAACAAGTATCTTTTCCTTTTCCTCCAATGTCATCCTACCATTCTATTATCATGCGGCTATCTCTTGTAACACTTTTTAGCATAGAAACATGGCAAAGATTGAAGAAATACACTGAACACTAGGACACTTCTAACAGTAGCTGACCTTGTCTGTCAAATCAGTCTAAAAAGGTTTCGTATGACTTAATATGCCCTCCAGGCTTATCTAGGGCATCCATTATCTCTCTATCTCAAAAAAAGTAGTTTTTACAATTTAGGAGGTTATGCAATGAATGAAAAGGGACAAGAGTCATTCAAAATTTACAACTGATGTATCAATATCTCAGTTAATCTCTCTGTCAAAACATGCATCAAGTGCCATGTGGTTCACCACTGAACTCCAGGCTTCATTTGGCAATAACTTGCAGCAACCAACTACTCCAATTATATAGTTATCTAAATTTTAGGCATTTATATGAGCCCAAGAAGTCACTAATATTTTCTAATTTGGCAATCCTCTATTCTGTCATCATATATTCTACTCATGAACTGAATAAAATCAATGGAACTTATAGAACTGTAACTAATGCCTTTAGATGTTCACATTATTTAATAATTTGCTTGAACTCATTGACAAACATTTGTTGATTCAAAGCTGCTGGTGGCCTCCAATAGTTGTCATCTCATTTATGAAATGTAAGATATGTCTTGGTTTCCTATTGATAATATTTTCCCAAGCTCCACAGTCATGGTATAGCCACCAGAGATCAACAAGTTTCTCCCACAAATTATATAAACACGTGAACTGACTAACATAGCTCACAAAGATCTTGTCAATCATTTCAAATCCTGCTTTCACCACTTCCCACTTAAGAAAAAAAATTGTATCATATATCCCTTTAACAGCAATATTGACAGAAAGAAGCATAACACATACCTCATTTGTTTCAGAGCCTGTCGCGATATATCCATCAGAAATAGACAGGCCAACAAAATTCTGGCGAAAGGAAGAAGCAGCAGAGCATCAAACCACAAATACGAAAAACCATCAGAATGAATTGTTCAGAATATAAAGAAACCGATTGATATAAGAAAACAAAGGGGACGCAGATAGATGCATTTTGAAGCCTAAAACTAGGAAAGATATTGTAGAATCCAAATTATATCCAGAAAACCAAATCTGCACAACAAAATCCAGAATGAATGTAGCAGCAATCAGGTCATATTTCTTATATATATGGAATATGTTATTCTGCTATTAGAACCATATTTCGAATTGTTTTCATTTCCATTGCATCTCAGTTGGAAACCACAAATAGAACAAAGCTATCAGATAATGCAAGATCTGTATGACGTAGCGAGGACCCCAATAAGAGTAGCATCTAAAAAGATGATAGTATAAAGAGTACCATTAACTTTTCTTAAGACTAAAACTTTGACACTGATGAGTGCAAACCAGTTTGACAATGATGATAGTATAAAGAGTACCATACAAATATCCTGAGTCTGGTAAAGATTAAAACTAGCACCACAAATGCACCAACTCCACAAGGAAGTGGATGCTGACATGAGACAGTGCAACCTATCAACAGAAAGTTAAGAATCAATAGGCAAATAAACCTACCAAGAGAAGCTAGTAGTACAGATTATAACTCAATAATGACCTAGCAATATCCATTTTGAAGTTCAAACAAAGTAGAACAAGAATACCCAAAGTCAAACTTAGAGATATGCATTCTCCATGTGAGAAGTCCTAGATGATTATCTAAAAGACTAAAACTGAATTGAATGTCTCCAAACCATCATTAGGAGCTTTGCTCCCTGTCCATCCAGCACAGACAATATTAATCATTCCAAAGAGGGAACAGTAACACCTGAAACCCCAGTATTGTAGCATACAAGCAGAACAAATTTCATAAATATAACTTCCTTATAATGATAAGCATTATTTCAGCTTTTATATGTTTCAAGGAAAGGATAAAGACGTATGTAGATAATTGAAAGAGTCTCCATAATCAATCTTGTCGCTCTCCTTGGAGACTGGACACATGCAAGCAAAATGGAGACTGAAGGAAACTATTTGACATGTGAGTTCTCCATCACATTTTCTCTTTTTTTTTGTCACCCTTTTTTGTCTTCTTTACCTGATTGGTGGTGCCATTAATATTCCTGCTTTCAGGCCCAATGCAGGTGCCAGCTGCAATTAGTTCATTGCTCTTAACTTCTAAGACAAACCTAGATAAAAGGCTTTTCAGGGCATATTCAGCATCAATTATATTTCCAGTAAGTACTATGAAATCTCTCTACTTATTTCCAATAAAATGTTCTGGAGGTCCCTCTATCTCTCCTTGCACCATAAGTTTGGATGGACTATATCCTGCCTAGCTAGTGTATTCATAAGTACATTGTAACATAACAAAACCACCTTCATCGAGTTTGCAATACTTGTCTGTTGGAATGACCACAAATTGCAGTTCTTATTTTCCCTGTAACGGTAACATCATATATCCATCTCATAAGCCCAATATCCATGAGATTAACTTTCTGGATATGTTGTTCCATAACCCACCAAATATAGCAAGCTTAAAAGATTTTATATTTAATGGGCACATGACAATCACACAACATTTTAAACCACTTTTCCAATCTATCCAGTTTTAACTCTAAACAATATCCTCTTGTTAGCCTCCTTATCCTCTTGAAATGATATTCAGATTAAAAATATAGGAAGTTTCCATTGTTCAAAGAATTAAAGATTTGCTTCTCAAGTATAAAAACCTTTCTTCCTTTATTTGAAGTTTAAATTAAGAAGATGACAAAATATTGATGACAAAAAGACCATGAAAATTATCCCAAGAAAAGGATGGGTAAATTTACCAAAGCTCATAGACTATCATCAACAACAGGTGCACTATTACATGAAACCCTATTTCCTTTCCCAATCCAAAATTCCAACACTCAAGTAGAATCCACAACATTGATGACAAGATAAATAATTTGTTACAGGGGTACCAAAAGACACAAATTCTTGATGCGACTGAAGGCATTATAAAGACCTAAAGGCACCTATCTCATCACCTGATAATAACAGAAAATGCAATTTAATAAATAAAAGGAGCTATTGTTTCTTAGATTATAATTATTAGTTTCAAAATGCTAGATAAAGTACTTGTAACTAACTTACTTATCTAGCCTGTTGTACCAAATAAGCAAGTCTAATTGCCAACTACCAGTAACAATTCAAGCAACAGGAGTTAAAAGTTTTAACAGGTCAGCATACCTTTATATTTATATGCCCCGTGAAAGTCTGAAGAGGAGTTTCTATCATTCTTGATATACTTGTGGACAAGTCCCAAAGCTTCAATGAACTATCAGTAGATGCAGATACGATAGTTGATGAATCCAAGTATTTCACATAGCTCACTGTCTTCATATGATCAGCTAGTGTACAGCTAGGTATTCTCAAGTTCCGCAGATCATAACAATAGATCTTATGATCAGCAGAACCAATTGCAAGAGAATATGCAGAATCCGGTTGAAAGTGAACGGAGCACACATTTGCCTTGGTTTTGACTGTACACACGCTTCCAGCCTGAAAGAACAATCATTTGATATATTCTTTATTCTGTATTGTAAAGAAAACTCATCAACATAAAGCCAATTGATTAGTGTGGTATATATAGTTCAAAAGCAGACATACACCAAGTGCAAGAATAGAATTGCCTGATTGATATTCCATATCTTCACAGCACCATCATCACTACCACTGGCCAATTTTGTTGGGTCTGCAAGAGAGAAGTCAACAGACCATACACGTCTCTCATGCTCCCGCATTTCTGCAAAAACTTGGCTCCTCGTAGCATCCCACACCTGATTTGAGTTTGCATTTACACACAAAATCAAAAGACAAAATTGTTAGATTAACAAACAAAAAATGCAGTACCTGTACAACACCCTCGAAGTCGCTGGAGGCTATATGGCTCTTAATATAATTGTTCCAACAAATACAGCTTATTTTTGATGTATTTGTCATTTCTGTTACAGGATAATGAATGTCACGGTCACCATTCAGAATTGTGTCACATTCAAAAACCTTAATTTTCTTATTTACACCAGCAGTAGCAAAAAATTCTTTATCCCGATCAAAGCCCATGGAACATACTAAATTCATTGAATTCAGCAGATCACCATGCTTAAGGTCAGCCCTAACTTTCAACTTGCTGAATGCTAGATATTTGCGCAAGCCATCAAGGAAAGGATTTATCCATTCACTTTTCGTTTCACCAGTATTTCCTCTCCTATATACTTTATCGTCAACTGAGCTTCCCTCGGTCCTAATCATTGACCCTCTGCCACTACTGGTAACTTGAAAGAATTTGGTTACTGATTTGCCTGATGGTTTCATTTGCCTGCATCTTGCAGAAAAATAAGCTGCCTCCAATTTTTTAAAGTTCTTCATCAACCGTGAGCTCTTTGATAATGCATTTTCCTGAATTTGCTGATCTGTTTCTGATCTTGCACCTTCAGCAACATTCTCCTCAGGAACAAAATTCTGAAGCTCAGGTCTGAGGCGTTTTCTAGAACCAGAGCTGTATGAGTGCTCATCCATCACGGGATGCAATGAGGCTTTATCCAATGTTCCCACAGCTGAGTGCTCATCATTGTCCAGTTCTTGGTATGACTTCTTTTTGAGGATTGACTGCTGATGTAGGACCTCCTCGATATCAGCAGAGAGAAAACAGACGGTATCATGCAACCGATCAGCAATTTCCTTCTTTCTTTGCTGCAAATGCAAAAGAAAATCCAGCAGTAATTCCTGATCTTCAATCTCTTCTTTTAACTTAATGGCTGCGTCACGCTCCTCCAGACTATCCCTTGGTTGATTAAGGAACTCACTATGTAATACCTCACTGTATTATATGAAAAAACAAGGTCGTTAACAAAATGACCACCAGGAAAAATATAGGCAAAATGAGACGTCAATAAATGCACAAACACTTGTGTATACATCTAATCCAAATGATATTTTCATTTAGAAAAGCACTAACCAGTCTTAAAGTCAGAATGAAGTTATTCATCAGGCTTACAAGGCAGTCGCTCTTTGAAAGAGCTCTGGATGGGAATTTAACACGTTCAACCACCCTAGGCTCGTTGAATAATCACATCAACAAGTAAATATAATGAAAGATCAACTTGACATCTGCAATAATCTTTTGAGCTAGATATGTCCAGAACCAGATGTGTCTATGATTCTTAATTTGGCTTACGCATGTTAGGCCATGTAGTTCTGAAAAACTAAATCTTTCACTATTTACCTTTAGAAATTTAGATTCTTCAGGTAAAATACTCATCCTACTAAGAAAAGTTTGTCATAACCTTGATTCTAGTAGCATCCATATGGCTTCAACATTCTTCAAACAAAAAGCATACTTATCACAAATAATAATACCAATTTTTTTCTAATTTGAAAAGCGAACGAAAGAATAACTTATTGTACTATTTTCCCTTGACAGGAATCCTTTTATGTCACCAAGCTTGATCAGGCAGGCCTCTAGGCAAAAAAATGAGTCCATAAGCCTTCATCTTTCTTCAAACAAAAAAGCATAATAATCAGAATAACAAATTTTGCTAATTTGGAATGTGAAACACTAACTTATTGCACTATTTTCCCTTGAAAGGGATCCTTTTATTTCACCATCCTTGATCAGGCAGGCCTCAAGGCAAAAGAATAAATGGCGACAAGAATTTTGTATCTCACCAAGCTTGATCGGGCAGAGGCCTCAAGGCAAAGAATGCGTCTATAAGCCTTCAACATTCTTCAAGCAACAAGCATAATACTCGCAATAATTATTTTTGCTAATTCGGAAAGCCAAACAATAGCTTATTGTACAAATTTTTCTTGACAGGAATCCTTTTTGAGTTACCATCCCTATTGATCAGGCAGGCCTCGAGGCAAAAGAACAAATGGTAAGCTCCTCGGTCTTGTGAGGTTCTTGTTTGCTGGTGACAATCTTGCCTGAGGTATTATCATATGAACTACGAAGACATGAGCCTCCCGAGTTCACATTTAAATATAGAAAATAGAAAAAGACAAAGTCATTAAGGGTTTCACGAGAAACCTAAACGAAGTAACGTGCTGCATCAATGAACCTAGGGATCTATATATCAATATATATATTTTAGATGGTATACGCTCAAGCATTTAACCATTCTTCCGGCGAGGACGGAACTCGAAATCAAGATTTGAGACCCACCTCATCTTCGGCCGGGTATCCGGTTGAGGGTGCAAGAGCCACAGACAGAAGGAAGCTTCCTTAGGCCACTTGAGCAGCAGCTGCGGTGGTAGAACCCGGTGTCTCAAGTTGGACATGGTTATAAGCTTCTCTTCCAGCGAGTCGAACGTGCAGAACAGCTGGGAACAAAAAAAATCCCATCCCAACTAACTATCAAACCGAAGAAGAAGAAGAAGAAGAAGAAGAAGAAGAAGAAGAGAGAGAGAGAGAGAAGATTTTTGCCAACCTCGAAGAGAAGAACGCCTAATCGATAGATGTCCGACGCAAATGTACCCGATCGCCCGGTGGCTTCTTCTGGGCTCGTGTACCAGATGGACTCCATCAGCAAGATCTTCTTCAGCGGGAACGCCGTCCGATCTCCCGCGCCCACGTCGCCCTCCCCACGCTCCTTGGTCTCCTCCAAGCACGCCGAGACCGCCGGCATCTCGGAGGCGCTCTCCGGAGTTCCCGTGGCGCCCCGCTCCCCGAACCCGTCGGGCGACCCGGCGCCGTCCTCGGAGGAGTCGGAGGAGGAAGAGCAGGACGCGGACTCGATGAAGGAGACGCGGTCGAGGGAGGACATGACGAAGCAGGAGGGGCGGACGTTGCCGACGACGACGCCCTGGGCGTGGGCCGCGCTCACCGCGTCGGCGATCTGGCGGAAGATATGGAGGCACTGGAGGAGGTCGACCGCGCGCCCCGGCTGGTCCAGCCATTCCCGGAGGCTGACCTCCCTCTCGTTGCCGAACCCGGCCTCAAACCCCGCGGCGGCGGAGGGGGAGATCGGGCGGCGCCGGGGCTCCTCCCCCTCCTCGTCCTCCTCCGCGCCATCGTCGCCCTCCCCTCTGGAAGCCGCACGGAGGCTGCCGCTGGAGGCGACACAGGCCGTGTTGGGGCCGGACGCGGCCTCAGAGCCACCCATCTCTCTCTCTCTCTCTACACACACACCTCTTTTACTTGGCCAACAATAATAACAGTTGAGAATCGAGAAGGGAAACAAGAAGAAGACGGGAGCGAGAGATAAGGAATCGCTGCAGCTTCAACCTGCGGATTTGAGCCACATATTCCCGGTTTCAATTGCTACCCCTCCATTTCTTTAACCTTTTCTCCTATCCCTCTTCACTGCTTTCCATGTCCCTTGGAGCGCCCTCCGCCTCACAAAACTTGCCGCACATGTTCCTTTTCTTTTCTTTTATTTTTATTTTTATTTTTTTTTGGGGGTGGGGGTGGGGGGCCTTATTTATTTTGAAACGGACGCTCCTATTAATCCTTGCGTGGGAAAACCATCTCCCATTATATTTAATTAGACGGTCCGCACACACTTTGTGGGTCGCCGTACTCACGGCCACTATTCCAGTTCGGGGAGAGCGGAGGGGCAACGGGTGACGTTTCCGGTCAATATTAGGCAAGTAATGAAGTCATTAGGTGCGGATGATAAAATAAAAAGGTTAACGTGTGTGGTGGTGGGGAACGGTTTCCCAAGCGCTCGCCACCCCCACTGCCTCTGCCTTTGCCCACTGCCTGATAATAGCAACAGTGAACCGATGGAATAGATGGACCGAAACCATTAAACAAAAAAACCAATTTTGAGTGGGCCTCCCTCACCCCTCCAACTCACCGTCGCGATGATTGGGCAGGGTGCTCCGGGGATCCAACTGGGCTCGGGGTAGGACGCTGCGTGACGCCGACGGAGGCAGGTGAGTTTTCTGATGTTGGGAGTTGTGCTTTTCTGCCAAGGAACGAAAGCGACATACACCGAGCGCTCTGCTGACATGCCATCTGCCACTTAGCTGTTTCAGTTTAGGGCGACCCACGTGGCGCAACCATGTCCGCGTGAAGCATGTTAGTGCGAGACGTGCGGAGTACGTCTCCTCCGAGAAAGGTGACGGCGGAGTTCCTTTCTTCCGTGTACATATAACATATACGTTTAATAATCCGTAATAGTCCGATGAACAAAAGTGATGCGGAGCGAGGATTTTAACTCGTCTAAGTGGCGACAATTAATTTTAGCTTCCATCGAATGGGGTCGAAATTAGGCGTTCGGGGTCCAGTATTTCAAAATTCGACGGACGGATCCGTACCGTCCATCGCGTTCGAGATTCGTACTGCTACCGATAGTGGAGACAAAAAAAGGTGGCACGAACGATGTCGGAAGCTAATGCAAAGGGGGCGTTCCCGCCATCGTATGGAGGCGGCGGCGTTGGCCGGAGATCGTCAACAGTCGAGAAGGACAAAAGCACATGCAGCAAAAACCTACTCGGTCCGTCTCCACCTGTTGTTTCCTGTTCTGCACTGCAGGAGGCACATGCTACGAAGACCTACTCATCCGTTTCCGCTTCCTCACTGCTTGAACGACATCATCTTTTTCTTCAACGGGTGAGCATCATTCTTGAAATGAGTCGATCATGTGAATGCTTCCAAGCATGACAAAAGAAAGAAGAAGAAGAAGAAGAAGAAGAAAAAGAAGAGCCTACTTGATACTAGTCATGGTCTCTGTCTTGATGAGAAAAATAGAAAGTCGAACAGTTGACTGGGCCAATACATTCTGCCAAAATAACGGAAATAAATCTAATTCCTTTGTATTTGTTTTTTAAGGTAATTTTTTTAAAGTGTTTTAAACCAAAGAAAATTGAATGGCTCCGTACTCAACATTTAAGAGTTCATTTAAGAACGAGTTTGTCGTATGCTTCGTGAATCATAAGCGCTTCAGTAATCGGGTATTAACGAGATAGCGGACAATCCAATCCCAAGAGATTTCGATAAGGCCCTCTAAGTTGGATGAATGTCCAAAACCTAGTTTGAGCGGGTTGCAGGATTTCAAATCCCCCTCTCTCCAACTCTCATTTGGTGCAAAGATCGAAGGCTTAATCGGATTCAACCACTCCCTCGGAACGTCGAATCAGAACGACTGACTGATCAAGAAGAAGGACATGAATGAACAGTCTGTCGAACCATCGAGTTCATGCACCGAAAGCATACGACAGCGGATCAAGCGACGACGAATCGAGAACAAGGCGGTAACCACGAGAGCAATCCAATCCCAAGAGATTTCGATAAGGCCCTCTAAGTTGGATGAATGTCCAAAACCTAGTTTGAGCGGGTCGCAGGATTTCAAATCCCCCTCTCGCCAACTCTCATTTGGTGCAAAGATCGAAGGCTTAATCGGATTCAACCACTCCCTCGGAACGTCGAATTAGAGCGACTGACTGATCAAGAAGAAGGACATGAATGAACAGTCTGTCGAACCATCGAGTTCATGCACCGAAAGCAAACGACAGCGGATCAAGCGACGACGAATCGAGAACAAGGCGGTAACCACGAGAGCAATCCAATCCCAAGAGATTTCGATAGCGGACAATCCAATCCCAAGAGATTTCGATAAGGCCCTCTAAGTTGGATGAATGTCCAAAACCTAGTTTGAGCGGGTCGCAGGATTTCAAATCCCCCTCTCGCCAACTCTCATTTGGTACAAAGATCGAAGGCTTAATCGGATTCAACCACTCCCTCGGAACGTCGAATTAGAGCGACTGACTGATCAAGAAGAAGGACATGAATGAACAGTCTGTCGAACCATCGAGTTCATGCACCGAAAGCAAACGACAGCGGATCAAGCGACGACGAATCGAGAACAAGGCGGTAACCACGAGAGCAATCCAATCCCAAGAGATTTCGATAAGGCCCTCTAAGTTGGATGAATGTCCAAAACCTAGTTTGAGCGGGTCGCAGGATTTCAAATCCCCCTCTCGCCAACTCTCATTTGGTGCAAAGATCGAAGGCTTAATCGGATTCAACCACTCCCTCGGAACGTCGAATTAGAGCGACTGCCTAATCAAGAAGAAGGACATGAATGAACAGTCTGTCGAACCATCGAGTTCATGCACCGAAAGCAAACGACAGCGGATCAAGCGACGACGAATCGAGAACAAGGCGGCAACCACGAGAGCAATCCAATCCCAAGAGATTTCGATAAGGCCCTCTAAGTTGGATGAATGTCCAAAACCTAGTTTGAGCGGGTCGCAGGATTTCAAATCCCCCTCTCGCCAACTCTCATTTGGTGCAAAGATCGAAGGCTTAATCGGATTCAACCACTCCCTCGGAACGTCGAATTAGAGCGACTGCCTGATCAAGAAGAAGGACATGAATGAACAGTCTGTCGAACCATCGAGTTCATGCACCGAAAGCAAACGACAGCGGATCAAGCGACGACGAATCGAGAACAAGGCGGTAACCACGAGAGCAATCCAATCCCAAGAGATTTCGATAGCGGACAATCCAATCCCAAGAGATTTCGATAAGGCCCTCTAAGTTGGATGAATGTCCAAAACCTAGTTTGAGCGGGTCAAGCGACGACGAATCGAGAACAAGGCGGTAACCACGAGAGCAATCGGCACACCAACAAGGAAGCTATAAGAAGAATGCAATCCATCGATAGGGTTCAGAAGCTTACCTCCACCGATTCCGTCTGACCGAGCGAAGCATGGTCGTGATGAAGCTGAATCCCATCGCCTCACCATCGTCAGCGTCCGTTCCGGGGAGCATTATTCAGAAGGGGCAGAAGCGGAGGGCGAAGCGAACAAAAAAGACGGAGATCGCGAGAGACGATGGAGATAGTTTGTTGCGAGATACTCTTTCGTTTTGTACGACGAGGCGGGGAAGGTTACCTATACCGCCGAGGGACACCTTTTGTTTTAGTGCTTTTACATATGTAGCCTTGTCAATAGTGGAAATCGCATATTTTACTCTCTCTTTTTTTTTTTGGTAAATCTTAATACAACATACATGTCTTCTTACCTTTGATACCATAAAACATATTCACATTAATTATGCATATTCATGCATAAAAACATTTGATATTTTATTTAGACAGATATAAATGTCACTTAAAGTTTCAATTTAGCAACATTTCATAGAGATCTACACGGATATATACAGACGTGTACTTGGAATTTGCAGGTACATATAGAGAGAGAGACATATGAGTATCATCTTGATTGTGTGGATATGAGGTTGCCGATGGCAATTTCTGCTATTTCTTTCGAGGGCATCGATCATCGTTACAAGGCGGAGTACACTAAGGTTGCGCAGATGAATCACATCGCATGACAAATGACTAGATTTCAGGTTTCCATGACCAATAAAACATGCGATGATGTAAAACAAAATTAGGCAAAAAGAAACATACATTAGGAAGGTGTGATAAGACCCGCAACCTCTGTATTCGGTCATGCATCCGCCCGCTATCAACTGCTCTATCACTCTTGTAATAATTCATGTGCAAGTCCTTTTACACTATGCTGGAAGGTCATTCCGCTTTACTTAATTCACTGCCAGGGGTTCTTCCTTTTTGTATTATTACCAATCCTTTTCGATTTGCTAGTAGAGTTCGCTTTGGAATTCTGCAAACGAGAGAGAGAGAGAGAGAGATTAGTTGGCCAGGAATCCTATTCTTCGGGGGTTTCAATTTGTAAATACGAACCATCCAATGATGTGTAGTGAACACCTGCGCCAACCACAACAGCCAGTGAAGTAACACGATGCTAATACAAGAGCATTGCAGATTTGGTAATCAAGAATCTTGTCATCTTAGCATCAGACTTCATAGATGGTATGGAAAAACAAAAGCAGTTCTTCCCAATGGAAACATAAACACAACAATGAAACACTATCTAACACAGGAAATAAGTCGGAAAAAAACTTACCTCCTCAAAATGGGATAGCTTGAAATGTTTCTTCCCGATTTCAGTCCCCCTGACTCTATCAAAACCTTTACCATCTGTTTCCACAAACCTGGAAACAAGCAAGAGGAATGATTATAAACTTTCTGAGTACATAAGATTTCAGATTATAATTGCCAACCTCCAAAGATGACCAGAACATATTTGACATTCAGGGAATTGAATATCTCCCAAGCTGGCTTCTCTGGAGAAGACATAGCAGTACCTACAGTTGCGATATGAGTGTTATTCCAGGTATTATTATCAACAATGACTGTACGATTTGCCATTGCAGTTGTTTGGTAACCATAGTCCCACCAAGGTGCCACCTGCACAAAATGTACTGTTTAAGAAACTTGATTCATGCAAAGCATTCTTTGGAGATTTTTGAAACATACATAGTCTCTGAATCTTGTACACAAGAATATTCGACTTTTGCTGTTGATGTGGCTTCAGGCAAGCAAGCAACAGGAAAAAAAAAAGCATTTTAGTAATTCACTTCCCAGGAAGGCGATGCTAAAAGGCACGACATACCGGGTGTGAACATGTTGGAGAAATTGAAGTGCCTTTGTATCGATTAATTGCTATGTACCAGACTAGTAAGAAATATAACCATAGGCAGCTAAAATCATAAATCTTATTCGAATAATTGACGTGTTGTTTCATAAACTCAACACATTTTTACATAGTAAGACCTTAAAGTATAAAATGAACGTATACCCTTTACCAACTGGCACCACCCGAAGATGAGTGCATTAAATACTTATTGCCTTCAAGGTTCAGAAAATAAGAGATTTCTTCTCCTGAAGTAGAGATTGATTGCACATCAGTAAACAACCTTTTTAAATTCCTGCAGGTTACAGGTTTAAAAGGCTACATGTCTTGCTTCTCCAGCATTTACAGAAAACATTGATCTAATCATACAATCTAGTGAAAGGTGAACTTGGCAGCTGCCAACAGCCACACTTCAACACCAGAACTGAGCCCTTGACCACATGGCCATCTCTTGGGTATTAGAAATAGAGTCGGTTTATTATATTCCATTTTGGTTATTATTATACTCTCTCTCTCTCTCTCTCTCTAATCTAGTGAAAGGTGAACTTGGCAGCTGCCAACAGCCACACTTCAACACCAGAACTGAGCCCTTGTCCACATGGCCATCTCTTGGGTATTAGAAATAGAGTCAGTTTATTATATTCCATTTTGGTCATTATTATACTCTCTCTCTCTCTCTCTCTCTCTCTCTCTCTCTCTCTCTCTCTCTCTCTCTCTCTATAAAAAAAAAAAACAACAACAAAAGTTCAGCAAAACAGAAGGATGTCATCAGTTCTAATGCACATTTCAAAAACTAATTAGATAAAATTGGACCATAAAATAATTCAATCTTCTTTGTTAATATACATAGCATGAGGCATAAATAATTATAGGGATCATAATTTAGTCAAATACTCAAATTGGTCCTTATTCAATGGTATTCACTGATCTGAATGCCAATCAGTGCACATACCGAACCATTTTGCATTGTCCAGGATTATTCCAAGCGCACCACCCAATATGGTTACTGTGTCGGGCATACCACATTGTTGTTTACCGATAAACCTAGGTGTACCAGATGGCAAACACACTGTCAAATACTCATTCTGACTCGCTCCTCCAACCCATTTAAACATCTACATAGCCCCTGTTTACATCTACATGGGTATTAAAGACAGTTTTTAACATATTTGTTATGTATTGATCCTTAATAGGTGTTAAATACAAAATGTTTAATCATTATTGGAGCTAATACATAGAAAAAAATATTAAAAGGGTTTGGAGGGCTCCAACTAGAAACCATCAGCTCAGCCAGTCTTGGCTGGTACTAGTCCATACTGAGTATCAATACAGTAAGGTACCAGTGAGGTTGACGACTGGTAGATATCTCACTAAGATTTGAAACCTTAATTATCAGAATCGATAATAACATATCCAGATTAACTGCCGCAGCAACTACTAATAATATTAGTGTGTAAATTCAGAAAAGTTACAGCAAAAAAAAACTAAAGATGCGAATATAGTATTTCATGTCCATATTTATCATCAAAGACATGAAAGGCAATCTCCAGTTATCTAAATAAACAAGGCTCTCCTATCCTTCTTTTAGTCCCCCAACGATGCTAGTAAGTAACGACCCAGCATTAAAATAAAGCTGGACGTGTTCATAATCTCATTCATCACATCTTTCTTGCTATATACTAAGAAAAGCATCAATGGAGGACTACAAATAGCATAGGTACATCTAACAATGCACATCTGCTCCTCTTCTATACCTACAACTAAATTTCAATTGCAAGACACTTGAGCACAAACACAAAAAAAACATGCAGAATAGACCAAAGAAAAAGGCAAAGAAGAATAACCTTATCATCAACATCAGTATTATGCCTCAACCATGCATAGGCTTCACGAAAATCATCAAAGACATGTAAACCGTCATGCGAGTGAGATGTTAGAACAATTGATGGGGCAGAATAAGCTTCTGCTGCTGCCCATACACAGTGAACCTACAACAAGTAACAGTAGACCTTCAGTTCAAGACCAAACATCCAGATAAAACACAATACTGGAGAATTTACAGTATATTTACATAGAAGGAGAAGGATATATCAGGCAGCAAACCAAAAAATTATTTCTAACATTTATCAACTTATGAGTATGCTTTGTGGCACATCAAACTGATAAGTCGGAATCACTTTTTTGTTATTTATTGACTTTTAAATTTTCTCTGTGAGTACTGATGCTAAAAGTATGACAGTAACAAATTTAAATGGCCTAAGACCATAATCAGATACAAGCAGTTAAAAAAAAGTTCTTTAACCCAATGAGAATGTTCATTAAGCATGACAAAGAAACAAATCCACAGTCATATAGTTATACAGACATGAATAGCAAAATAACTTAACATATCTTCAATCACTGTGAAATTTTCCTCACTTGTAATATAGGAGTGCCACTTAAGTCGAGACAATATTTGACTAAATTAAGAATGTTGCACACATATATTACTATAAAGAAATGTAAAATGCATCTTGGCAAAATAAATAACGTATCAAATTCACATTGCCATGAATCTGAGAATAATTTCAGCAGAAAATCTTAAATAAAAAATTTGCATACCACATAAAAGGCACCAAGTATGATCAACAGAAGAATGGCAACCGCAGATGCCTCCAAAGGCAGCACCAGAAGTCTTTCTGCATTTAGAGGCCTATTAGGAACCATTTCAACAATTTCCTTTTTTTTCTTCCGATTCTTCCTTGATGGTCTTTCTTTTGGTGCAGATTCAGATTTAACCGTTGCTGCCTTGGTATCAACCTTTACGACATCTTGACTGGAATTAATATCCCCTGCCTTGAAATTCATATTGTAACAGCAAGAATTAAAGGAAACCTTATACAAAAACCATGAAGTTTTAAGTATATTTTTAAAAATTTGAGCAATAAGAGAATAATCCACATCTTAGTCACATACACCAGAAGGTGGACTTTCAAACATCTTTGGCAGCTGAAGTTTAATTGACCGTGTGAAGACATCAAAAGCTTCAGAAAGTGCAATCCCGGACATAATGCATGCAGCTGAAGCAAGAACAAGCATAAGGCGCACCTGACAAAATGTTGCAGATGATAATGACAGACTAAAATGTTTGCAAGTAATGTTGATGACAGACTGAAATGTTTGTTAGTTATGTTGACTAGCTTCCCATTAGGTCACTTACCATTACTCCAGAAAAATAAACTGATGTTGCTATATGCAGAACCATGAACGAGCTAGCATCAGATAGAGGCAAAAAGCATGCCTGCATTACATATTAAATAGTTACCATAAAGTAATCAAATTTAGTAGACTGTTTACTATAATATGCAAGTTAAAAACACGATCCTAAATGAAAAAGGTGAATTATTTCCTTGTTTTACATATGAAAAGAACTGATACCTTGCTTTTAGTACAATAAATCCATTCAACGATAAACAACATAAGGTTCAGTATTCCAAGGTCTCCTAACTCGAATGTCCTAAGGTATCAAAAATCAACTTGTGGGAGGACCAGAAGGGGGATGAAGCAAAGATAAGTTCAAAGCTGTCATACCTGAGTGATTCTGTAGTTGAAGTATGGACCAAACTCGTGATCACGCTCTCATACTTGATGACCTACGAGTTCGATTCGAACAACAGCTACATACGTCAGTAAACCAGGAAGGAAGACATCCTAGTCCAATCTTACACTCTCGAGCTCAGATCTAGAGTCGAGAGATCGAGGATTGGAGGACTTACGGAGAAGAGGCGGATCGAGAAGGCAAGGATTCCGATCAGGAGCAGGATGAAGAAGCCGAGAACGCCCCCGATGGCCTTCCTCAGGGTTGCTTCCCCCGCCATTGACGGTGGAATAAGCAGGGCAGCGCGCCAAGGGACGGGATAGGAGACCCCGACGAAGACTTCAGCAAGCGTTCGGACTCAGCGAGAGGTTTCGCGGTCCGAAGAAGCGCCTAAATGGTGCTCCTGATTTCGGTGGGTCAGATATAAGTGAGGATAATTTTATCATTTTAAAAAAGTATTTTGAAAATTAAAAACTTGGATTTTTCGCATGTAATCGCCAACGAAACTGTGTTTTTTTGTTTTTTGTTTTCATTTGTTTGCTTCCTCCGTTCTGCAGATCAACAGCTGCTTTTCGGAGTCTTTGATGTTATTGTTGTGTTCACGAGCTAATTACATATTATTCTCTCTAACTAATTATCTTTTGTATTTTGATTCTTACATTTTAAAAAATTATATTAATATTTCTATAATTATATAAATAAAATATTTTAAATTTATTTATCATGATAATATTAATTTTATTAATAAAAATAAAAAAATAAAAAAAATAATAATTTTAATATTCCAATCGATAGTAACAGACAACAACGTCGTTGGAGGTTGCTAGTAGCTATTACATATAAGGAGAACACCGACGAGAGGTGAGGACCGCTTGGAAACTATGTCCACGCCGGCACATAAACAGAGCAACCCTCACCTCTCGTCGTCATTGTATTCATTCACAACAATCATCCGCGACCCCCAACGACATCGTCATCCATTATCATCGATGTTATCCGTCACCATAACTAAAACGTTAAAATTATTTTTTTTTTATTTTATTTTCATGTTTCCATTAATAAAACCAACTACATTAAAATAAATAAACCTAAATATTTTATTTTTATAATTATTGAGATGACAATATAATTTTTTAAAATATATAGATTAAAATATTAAAGGTAACTAACTACAAAGAAATAATATGTAATTAACCCTTGTGTCCGCTAGTTCTAATTGGCATCATTCATCATCTTCTTCTCACCAACCAACAAGATGAAACATTTCTAAGAGAAATATTAGATGAAAACACAACATGCTTAAGTTATAGAAGTCCTCAACAACCTTAATTCATCCACAGATGACCACAAAGTCGCGTAAGTCCTTCGCTCATACAAAGATGGTGCATTCTACAAATTTTGATATAGTCAAGACGAGAGTGAAACCAACTACACAAATCAAAAAAGGCACAAGAACAAGACTCGGTTTTAAATCGTCGAGCTTTAAATGATTTATTGCAGCCTCAAACTTATATAAGAAGTGGAGAATATATATATATATGCTGATAGTATGCTGATATTTATTGCAGCCTTTAAATGACGATAGTATGCTGAAAACAGCAAAACACTGCACATTAAGGTGAATGATGTTGCCTCCCAGTGGATAGAGAAACAAGGCACTCCTTGACAAGTTCTCGTACTCTCCTCTTCATCAGCCTGTCCTTCACGGTAGACAGCATACTGCGATAGAACATCTCCATTCGAATTAGCTCCTCATCATCGGCCTTTTCCAGTACGTTCTCTAATTCCTTTCTGACATCAAAGACACCAGAGTCTTGCAGTGACTGCGGAAGTCTTCGCTCATCGAGTGGCTTTCTGAATATAGATAAATGCAGCAGACCGGCATAACGTTCCATAAGAGTCAGCTTTGTCTTTAGAAAGTTCAATTCCTCCGTTACCGCAGACAGTTTGTGGTCCATCTCGACAGTTTTTCCAACTTCATGGTCTTCGGTCTTTGATATCAGGTCATCTGTTTTTAATTTTTCATCCTTGAATACCGTATCGAGAGGTGGCCACATTACAGCAGAAGGAACATAACTATCAGCTGTCTGACCTCTCCCCAGGACCCCACTTCGGCCTCTACCCCATGCCCAAAGCTTATAACCATTGTCAGAAACAAGAACTGTATGGGCTGCTCCACAGGCAACTTGCATGGGACCTGTAAACCTGAATCCGTTGGTTTCAGAAGCCCGAATTCTCAATGGGAGGTATGCATCACCAGCATCAGTTCCCGTGAAGCTAGCATCCGGGCATAATCCAAGCCCTTTCTCCATTCCCCAAGACCATACATCACCAGCTGATGACACAACAGACGTGTGAAACAAACCACAATCAAGAGAAATCAGGAAAGCATCTTGTGGTAAAGCATCTACCGTCTGTGGCAAACATATGCTCTTCGTAGTCCCATGACCAAGCTGCCCATTTTCACCAAGACCAAATGTCCAACACTTTGATTCGATCTCCTGGTTATATGACTTCTTATTAGTGAGAATAGCAGTATGAAATGCTCCACAAGCGACTTCATAAACCACCCAGGAGGACTCCTCGTTGAAAGTCGAGATGACTTCAGGTCGTAGTCTGATTTCCTTGTCACCTAACCCTAACTGACCATGATTGTTATTACCCCAAGCATAGCATACGAGATCATCCCCTCCAGTGTAGGTTTCTCCAGCACTAACTACAGCAACCACATGTTCATTTCCACATGCCACCTTGACGACAGTATGGCCATGGAAGTTCCACACAGGTAGAGGAACACTGCTACTAGAAAGGCAAAATTCTCCATCGTCATTAGCCTGTGGACAGTTTCCCCAGATCCATAAAGACCCATGATCATCTATTGCAAGTGACATCATTCCTCCTGCTTTGACAGCACAAATCTGCATGGAAGACACCCAAATTAGTCCTGTGAGAGTACTAATAGAACAATAGGATCATCACCAGAATTCAATCATTCACACTTGCATATAATTCCTCATTTTATCATTGTTTTGAAGGGTGGCATGTGGATGCAATCCCTTAATGGTCCTTGTCTGCCAGTTGGGTTAAGCTGCAACCCAGGTTGCAACTTATGTGGATGACACTATATCTATGTGGTCATATATACAAGTCAAATTAGACTAAGTGGTGCATATGTATGGTTATCTTCTTTCATTTTGTTTATTGATATTAATTTTCTATATATTTTCTTTCCCCTTGTAGTTCAAATTTGTTAGAAGGCATGGATCTCTTCAGCATTAATTATCAATTAATTTGGCAAATATATTCAAAAAGGTTTGTGATATGGATGATCAAATTACTGTTTATAAATTAATAATCCCCTGCAATCAGAAAGCTTCAGTGATATTACCTTTAAAGAAGTTCCTGTGTGATCTGCACTTGATTCCTCTGTCAAAGAGTCAGAAGAACCCAATTCCTTGAAATGTTCTATCAAGCAAGGAACTGAGCAATTTTCCTTGCCATGACCAAGCTGGCCATCCATATAATAGTCAAGGGCCCAATAACCACATTGTCTTATATATTAAAATTAAAATCAAGCAGAGGTATCTTCATATCCAAGACAAATGATCAGATCACAAAGGATACAGACATTATAGCCCCAGGACCAAACAGAACCATCATCTGGCAATTTCACAATAAAAGAAATGAGCTGTGTAGCATCAACATAGTTTGGAATAGGATTATCATCACGTTGCAAATAGAAAAGTTGTGATTTTAAAGTTTCAATTTTCAAGTTGAAACCATCACGCAGAAAGATATATGCAGATGAGAGTATTAACAATTTTCATGCCTCACAAAGTTCACTCTGGATAAATAAGATAAATTAATCGTTAGAAGAATCAGATTGAGAGCTTTTAAACTGTCAAAATATGCTAGATCATCAACAGATAATAACTTAATTATTGCAGGTGCACTCTCCTCTAGCATCTGATTAATAAAATTTGTCCAATATTAAACTGAAAATGCTGAAAAAATCATGATCAGATCCATTATGCAGCAAGTGAAGGGTATCTAAAAGTAGCATCAGCATTACAAGGCAAAAGTTCCTAGAACTTTGGCACTCAGCAAAGATACAGATATTACAAGAAGACAGTTGACTGACAATAAGGTTCCCATCTGTGTCAATTCTTCACCAAAAACAGGAGTTTAGTTTCATGGAAATGACGAAAATAAGTGGAAGATGGCGAACCAGAATTTCCAGCCAAGCTATCATATCTTTAAACTAAAAGTGGTATAAATTAAGGCTGAAAGAAAAGGGAGGCATTGACTGACAATAAGGTTCCCATCTGTGTCAATTCTTCACCAAAAACAGGAGTTTAGTTTCATGGAAATGACGAAAATAAGTGGAAGATGGCGAACCAGAATTGCCAGCCAAGCTATCATATCTTTAAACTAAAAGTGGTATAAATTAAGGCTGAAAGAAAAGGGAGGCATGATAAATATTTTAAGCTCATAATCTATCATAGTCAGTCATAGATGTCAGTAGTGCCAGAGAAGTGCCTGCAGAGAGTATGCTTTCAGCACCCAACCTACAGACCAACTAAATAATGTTCAAAATTATACAAATTTTTAATGACTTGCTCTAGAACAAATCTAATGATTACATAAGTGATCAAAGGGAACATTAGCAGGATTAAGCCCCAGTTGATTGTAAGGTCTTATAAAGGGGTAAGCGCTTACAGTACACGTCTTGATGTAACCTAGAAAGGACGTGGATAGCATATGAAGAAACTAGCAAGTTTGGATGCTCGATTTTACCATCCAGAAGTAATTCACATCTGATCAAGCAGCCATGAATAGGTAATGGTTGAGATAATCTCAGGAGAAGTCCATGGAGCACCGTTCTCAATTATGTTTTTTGATCCATTGATAACAATAATAACTTCGATGTTGCTTTTGGTAGAATTTCCATAAAACACTAGAATTAGTGCCAAGTTTATAGCAGAATCTTCATCAAACACCAGTAATAGTGTCAATTATTTAAAACGATGATGATGATGATCAGAACTGAAAGAAGAGAAGAGAGATTGAACGATGAGAACCTCGCAAGGCAAGGCTGTGGTAAGCACCAGCAGCGATCCCTACGAAATTGGGCTGCGGCGCCTTGAGCCCTCCCTTCTTCCTCTGAGACGAAGCACCGCAGGAGGCGATGGGAACCGGAAAGAGCTCGTCGACGTCCTTGCCGGTGCCCAGCCGGCCAAAAGTCCCCCGTCCCCATGAAAACACGATCCCATCCGCTAAATCCAGTCAGAAAACCAACAAGCGAGCCATTCACCGACGGGAAAAAAAAGAAGATTATCCTCGGAGACTCGGGAAAGACGTGATACCTGTGAGAGCGAGAGTGTGGGCTTCTCCTGCGGCGACAGCGACGACCTTGCGCGACATGGTCGGACCGGATTGCTTCGTGCGCGAGGGAGGAGATCGCCCGTGCACTAGTTTGCCGGAAGAGGAATCCCCAATTAAAGAGGAACACGATAAGCTTTGCGGACTGAAGCATTATGTAATATGCTCGCAGTCACAGTAAAAAGAAGGGAAGCTAAAAACGCAAAGAATAGAAAAGTGGACACCTCGGATTCGGCCGTGGCAACCAACCCTGTCTGATCTCGGACAGGGTTGGGCCTTCGCCCTCGGTGTATTGACGTGGAGGCAGCGGCAGTGTTCACTAGGGTTTGCACCGGGGTTTTCCTACTCCAGTGGGTCCCGTCCGGTCCTACACATCTAGTGATGGGCGATCCTGTATCCTGTTAGGACCCGACGTGAATGAGCTACACCCACCACATTGTGGATTCCCTTTTTATATCAATGAAGGAATGATGGAATCCATCGTTACTCGAGTGTGAATTGAAAAAAATCTACCTCATATTAAAAAAAATTGAGTTAGCAAGTAACGATGGAATCCCTTTTATATCACATACATGGCTTTCATACATTTAGCAAGTTGGGCACTAGTAATCATAAGTTTAAGGAACGATGGAATCCATCGATACGTATCAATTAAAAAAATCTAACTTATATTAAAAAAAATCTATTACGACGAAAGTATAAGGCCAAATATGTCTAAAACTTATGACTCAGAAAAATTCGATTCAATAAAAAGAAATTCATCATGGTATAGACACAAAGCTAAATGCTCTCGAAACGCGTGAATTTAAAAACCTTACTCGTGTAAAAAAGAAATTCGCTACAACATAGGTGCAAAGCTAAATGTGTTCGATACGTATTAGTCATGAACCCTAATCCACGCAAAAAGAAATCTGCTATGACAAAAGCATAATACAAAATATGCCCGAGTTGCATAAGCCATGTAAAGAAAAATCCATCACAGTGGAGGCGATAACCTGACCCGTGAAAGTAAATCTCAAATTCTCACATGTTAAATGAATTAAACGTCACACAAACAAATGATAGATAATACATTGTCATCTAATATGTTATTACCACATGTCACCTAGAGAGGGAAGAGAAAACAAAACTTCCTTCTTATCATTTATGATAAAAAAAATTAATTATAAATTTAGTTTGGGTTAGTTTAAGTATAAAGATATTAGATTAGAAAACCTATTCCGACCTAAGTCTTCGTACATATAACATCTCAAGAGCTTGATATTCTCATTTTGGATAGTCTTATGTATCTAAGTATGAACTACGTCGAGTTGACTAAGACGTCAATGATAATTTTTCTCTAACACACATTAATCATATTAGAAATCAATTCGTTAATATAGAAAGAATGCATCTCAAAATTACAAAGACTTTCCTATGAGAGGTGGGAGGTCATTCAGTATATATGAATCATATAACAATTTAAAATGATTCAAAGAGATTATTACTTAGCATGCTAAGTAACCAATTTTGTAATATTACAGTAGCCAATTTTGATATATAAATAGAGAAAAAAAAATTATATTAATTATTAAAGACTTGCACAACAATCTTCTCTCGTATCAGAGATAAAAACTCCCTACTCCCGACGAAGGGAGCTCTCTTAGAAAACACCACACTCTTGCACCTGACATAACATCAATTACGCTGCTTCATTAATGGTTCATAACACCTGTTTTGAACTATTAATCATCCAAAGAATATTTCTCTGATCATTAAAAATCCGACTATGATTATTTGCGCCTCTCTCTCACTCTCTTACTCACCCGTCGATTCCATTCTCCAAACTATATAACTTTTGTAAATTCTACAAAAAAATGATTTATCAAAAACGGGACAAAATTAATGATTTTTATATTTAATTACCTAGGTTTGAGATCAAAATATATAATTGAATTCTGCATAGCTCAAAACTTCTTTTGTCCCAAAGCACATAAATTACTTCAAGATATCACCATCCTTTCGAAGGTAAATAATATAATTCACGTACCCATCCAATTATTAATATAGATTTTAAATTAACTTAGATCTTATTCTATATTTAACTTTGACCCGTGTCTATATGAATATATCAAATCCCTTTTGATCATTCGAAGATCCGAATCCTATAAAACCACATCGCTAGCTGAGGTTTATCCAATACTTAAATTAATTTTAGTTATGAGATATTGACGTAGAGTCAAGTCCTTCGAATTTAGAAGTACTGAAACATGAAAACTTAAGAGTTTGAAGTACACACCTATAAGGATCTTTTATAGTATGATTTCATGATCATTATGCTTAAATATATACATTGATATCGGACATAATTATATGCTTTAATTGGTTCCGGTGGTATCATGCATCAATTTATTTACCGACATAATTTCTAACATTCACTTTAGCCATTTGATGTCGAGAGGTACAATTTTGAAGGTTGGTAAAATAGATTGCATACCTAACTTAGTAAATTTATCAGTCGATTTGTATAATTAAGAAACAACGATGCAAACTCGAGAACTTAATATGATCGTAACCAAACTACGTTAATTGATTGTTAACATAATAATATTAAAATTTCACTTAATATAACTACTCTTTAACCACAAATAGTATAGAGTGAAAGAAAAAAAAACAAATAAAGAAGATAGAAAATATGAAGAAATAAAAAAAGATAAAAGGAAAATTATACTTGAGAATGATGGAAGTTGGTAAAAAAAATGAATTTTTATTTTCCTTTTCCTCTCGACGAATTAAAACCCCCACGTGCGGTGGCCTACATTTGACCTCTTCACATCCCTGCTTTAAGATCCGCGGAAGCCCACCTGATGCTTCATTGTTTTCCTCAACATTCGTGCAACCACACGATCGAACCTTGATGCAGCATGTACGAGTTCCCCAAGCCAATTCTACTCGACCATGTCACACTCGTTTCCGATCGTGCAGCAGAAAGATGAGCTCGGTGCACTTCGATCCCACCCGATCACAATGACCACTGGTACAATTTGGACGTCCATAGTTGGGCTCGCTTAATCAACGTTACAGATTTGACGTGCGACCGGGGCACGTGGTTAAAGTGCAGCGGGGGAGAGTGAGGAACGCAATCGGATGCGGACTCGTGGAATTGACCACCGCTCGCGGTGGGGCTTTTGACGCGACCTCGGCGACCCACATGGTCGCTGACACCCATCACGTGCCCCCCGGTCCCACCAGAGAGACGTGACCTGGCCCAATCATCTGTCGCAGCAGTACTTACATCCTCCACCAAAAGGATCAATTGTAATTTTAACGCAGTTGCTACACCACATCTCGACCGTTGATTCGTTAATTCGATCAGATCACACGGTTGTTAAAGCGGGATATGCTGTCCCGTCCTCCTACGACGCGTCACGTGGAGGGCGGAAAAGGCATCCGAAGACTAAACGTTGTGTCTCCACGTTGGCGAAGTCGAAGGCCGACGACGTGGATGGCCTCCTCTGCTACCGTTGGTGTCCACGTGGGATGACCCGGCCCGTCGGATGGTGCGAAGTCGAGCTGTAACCGTCGTGCTTCGACGTGACCCCGTCAATTTTCAAAGCCCGGGGGGTGGAAATGAGAGCGGAATAAAAAACAATATCGCAATAAATAAAAGCAGGTAATATATATATATATATATATATATATATATAGAAAAAGGAACGCGAATCCCGAGGAGGGAAATGGGGGCGAGAAAGGAAATTACGAGGGAGGAGGGGGGGGAGGCAGAGGAATCCGGCTGTAAACTTGGACTCTAATGCACGAGTCGCAGCCACAAAAGCTGTGGATCGATTCCTTCGGAGGGTGGGGAGAAGTCTTAATCCCTCGCGTTTAACTCTCGCATCACTGGAACCGATTAACGGCACCGTTACTACATATCCATCCGTTATGTGTTGGGAGCAACGAGGAACGATGGTCAGCCAACGGGCTTGACGGACGAGTTGTCCGTCTCGCGCGAACGCAGTTCCGAGGGAAGGGAAGGGAAGGGAAGGGTATGAATGTAAATATAGGTGGGCGATAGGGGCGTGGTATATGAGTGGTTTTCCCCGGGGGAGTGAAGGGGTTGTGCACTCATCCGTGGGCCCGTATTAGTAATTGGGACTTAACCCTGGCTTTTAGCTTTATTTACTCGACCGACTTCCCTCCTTTGTAGCTCTACGGCGGTCCCCTTCAGATAAACCAGACCTCGTCCCACCTCTCTCTCTCTCTCTTTGTCTCCCATTTTGGTTCCTAATCCTCCCTCCTCTCTCTGTGCGTCATAAACCCTGATTTGGAACTCGAACAAGGACGGCGATGGAGGCACCGCAGTACTTCCACGGCGGCTTTTACCGCGACGGGAACCCGCAGTGCGCGCCGGAGAGGAAGGCCGGCGGCGGAGGCGAACAGTTCTCGGTGGAAGACCTGCTGGACTTCTCCAACGAGGAGGAGGACGAAGCCGGGGGGCTGGCCGCGACCGGGGAGGACGGCGCAGCCGGGAACTCCACGGACTCCTCCACCGTCACTGCCGTGGACAGCTGCGGCAACTCCTTCTCCGCCCTCGAGCCGCATTTCTCCAGCGACCTCGTCTGCCGGAGCCTCGCCGACGCCAGCCTCTCCGGCGACCTATGCGAGCCGGTAATCCCACCTCTCCTCCCCTGGACGAAGACCTGATGAGCCTTTGGCTCTCTCTACCCAACCTTCTTTCCTCAAGTTTCTCATAATGCACAGGCTCTGTTTCTTTGCTATTTTCCGGTCATTTTCTTTGCCCCGAACATTTCCAGGCAAAATTAAGTGCGGACATGATAACCGGAATCGATTCGAAGGAGATTAATGTTCTTGTTGTTCGACCCGATCGTTTTCATGGATTCCTCGTGAAACTTGTTTGCAGTCGATCGTCTGGTTTTAGGTTAACCGCCTTCGCTGTCGTAGTACTTCCACTAGGAGGGATAATTTTGTGCCCGAAATGCGAGCCATGTGGTAGCGAAAGTCTTCTCGATTACCTGCACGCAAGAAAAGGAATCATGTGTTCTCTTGTTTTGTTTGTTATCTTTGAATGCAGCAGTACGACGAGCTGGCGGAGCTCGAATGGCTTTCTAATTTCGTCGAGGAATCCTTCTCCAGTGAGGACCTCCACAAGCTTCACCTCATCTCCGGCGTCAATTCCACCACCACCTCCTCCAGGACCACCGCGGCGGCCGCTACCCGAGCCGAGTTCTCCGCTCAGGAGGCCGCCAACCAGGTGGCCCCCTTCCGCGCCGAGGCCCTCGTCCCCGGCAAGGCGCGGAGCAAGCGCTCCCGCGCCGCCCCCTGCAGCTGGTCCTCCCGGCTGCTCGTGCTCTCCCCGTCCCTGACGGCCGCTCCGTCGCCGGAGTCTGAGCTCATCGTGCCCCCCAGCGCTGCTGCCGCCGGCGCAGGCGGGAAGAAGGCGGCGAAGCCGGCGTCGAAGAAGAAGGATATGTCCGCCGGCCCGGCCGTGGCGGCGGCGCCGGACGGCCGCAAGTGCCTGCACTGCCAGACCGACAAGACGCCGCAGTGGCGGACGGGGCCCATGGGCCCCAAGACGCTGTGCAACGCCTGCGGCGTCCGCTACAAGTCCGGCCGCCTCGTGCCTGAGTACCGCCCGGCCGCCAGCCCCACCTTCGTGGTTTCCAAGCACTCCAACTCCCACCGAAAGGTCCTCGAGCTCCGCCGCCAGAAGGAGCTCCAGCAGCAGCACCTCCACGCCGGCGGCGGCGCCTCCCTCTACAACGGTCCCACGCCGGTGGACGCCGCTGCCGCTGACGACTTCTTGATCCACGGCCCCGACTTCCGACATCTCATTTAACGGTGACGTCTCAGTCCGGATTGATCGCGCGGCGGAGGCCAAAAAGGACTCTCTTTTTACCGAAAGTAATTCCCTAGGGGTTAAATTAGGAGGAATTTAGGCTACTTTCCATGCTCTTTTGCCCTAAATCCTTGAAGCAGCTCAGCTCATCAATGTCTTCCATATTTTTCCTAATCCGTTCCTTTTCTTCTCTAACCTCAGATATTAATTCTAGGACGATTTAAATTGTAGTGTGAAATGCCAGCAAAAAAAAAAAGAAATCAATAAAATTAGACATCTTGCCCGTCTTCACTCCTTTTGCGTACTCCCATGCCATGCATCCCTTCCCCTGTCAGGTTTTCTACCATTGCAGCTGCTGCAATCGCACAAAATACCACAGACGGAGTGCATGTCCTTGGGATTCTTAAATGGGCACCATCGTCGCCGCCACCATTCCTCAATTTCTGAGCTAATGTCCGATTTCCGCCGGAACACATGCTTCGCACTGGCACATACGAAGAAGAAGAATAAAGGGTCATCCCCCTTTCACCACAATCGCCTCGGGATCGTGTGTCGTCGTTTCACCGCGAGGAAGCAGGCAAGGGAGGGTGAACCCTTGGACACAATAATAATAATTACTCCGATAGAAGGGTAGATGGACAACAATGCATCGATATGGGTGTCCTCGTGATCCCGACACAGCTGCTGACCCAAAAGGTAACGCGCATCGGGTGCATGCAAGTCCATGGCAATATTCCCATCGTCAACGAGGATTAGTTTATATGCGGCGGTGGTGGTGGTGATGGTGCACCGGCAAGGCTACGTAACAGTGGATCACATGGCTGTCTAATATATATTGGAACGTGTTAAGCTTTACCGTTCCGTTAGACCCCATAGCAGTATAAATAGTGTGGCTCACGTCTCCGAGCACGTGATGTCACGTGCATGGGCGTGGAGGCCACTTCCGAGAAAAGAGGTGAGCCAAGCGAGCGTAGTTTAGCTTTGCATGTGGGGGATGTCGTCATACGTGTGGTCTTCGGGTGGCTCTTCCATGCACGCATCCTCTAATTCCATGGAGTTCTGGACGAAACACTCACTCTACAGAGTAACATTTACAAATGCAGTTGTCAGATTCAATAAACATATTGGTTTCTTTCTTAATTGTAGATTAATCCACTAGAAAAGACGATTGCTTGATACTATTCTAACACGAGGTTAGATCACAATATCTGCTTCAAAATTGACGATCAACTAAGTGCATGTGAAGGAGCTTGTAAAGATAAGACCTCAGCATTAACTTAAGCAATCCTTTGAATCCAGGATCCGTTTGTTCTTACTCCCCGACAAGACTGATCAATGCATGCATACCACATTTTCTGATATTTTTTTTATTTTTTTTATAACGTTGAGTTGTTTGTGGTTCTCTGATGCAGCACCAGATATCTTTGAACATAAATCTAATTCAACGTCTAAATCTCACGAGAAAGAAGAGTTTAGATTTCAGCACTACGTTAACCATACAAATCAACCGAGTCTTCGGACGTAAAGCTACATCAGGACAAACTATACGTACTAGTTTTCTCCTTTAGATTCTTCTTCTTCTATCTCCGTAACAAATTGCAGATGTTACTGGGGGAAGAGACGACGCAAATATCTCGTATTACTAGTCGAGATATTAGCCATCGGAAACTTTTCTCCCTGCTCGACTTTTAGGTTCGAGTTGCAGCTCGTGAGGGATCACGAGTGCCGATCTCGACAAGTCTAACATTCCCTGCCTTTTGGATGTCGAACTCCTGCCATCTCCAAGGTTTTGGTGCAGACACATGGGCGATGCAGTTCCTGTGTCTTCGCTCACACGCCCTTCCACAGTGCGCGCTCTCAACGTAGGCCGCCAGTTGCAGCAATTTGAAGCGTAATGGCGAAACATGCAAGAAGCCGTCTGCAACCGCAGGTTCCATCTTTAGTGACTTTTTGCAGAAGGCCTGATCTAAACACTGTTCCACTTTTTGCTATCTATAAAGGAGGGGAGAAGGCAATCTCATCACCCCATTAGTAGAACAATAGAGGTTTCCATTGCTTCAAGTGGGGATGCAGTCCAAACTTTCCAAACAAGAGCAAGAATCACATCTGTTCCACCGCAAGGTAACCATCATATCTCACTTTGCTTCTTGTCTTCTTGCTGATCGTATATGGATGGTGATGGAAAAAGTTGGTCTTTGCACTTTTGTTCCTCTGGAAATATTTTTTATGTGGCTTCATCTTGATAACATCTCTCTCTCCCCCCCACCCTCCCCCTTTGCAACTCTAAGCTTTCCACCTTTTATAAAGAGGAAGCTTACCTGTTTCAAGTTGAAACATGCAGTCCGAGCTCTGTACAAAATAGGAAGAACCATGTCTCATCTTTTGCAAGTTTGTGTCATTTGTATCCTAGTTTTTTGTTATTCATCTAAAGCTCTGCAGGGCTTCCTTTCTTTTATTCTTCTTCTTTTTTGTGTTCTATTATGATCAAGAGCGAGGAGAAATGCTCATATAATTCTAAGATCCACCAGAAAATGCTGATTCCATTTTTGGATGAAGCAAAGTAGCATGATCGAGGTCTCCTGGAGGCTCAAGCTAGCATGATCTTTCTGCAGCTCGTCCCTGCTCTGCATGTGCATGTGGCATGCACTCGCTCTTTAATCTGTCTTCGAGTTGGCCCCGTAATCATAAAAGCAACACAAGAAACTATGACACGAGGAATGATCTATTCACAAGGACGTAAATAATGAATCAAGGAACAGTAGAAAGAAGCTACGTAATCAAGGAGGCGTCATGCAGTTAGCAACAAAGTCGACGCAGTGAGAGAGAGCATCTTTGAAGAACACTTGGTTCTCTCGATGTGGAGAGCCTCTCTGCATGCAAGCGAGTCTCCGTTTTGATGTTCGTTGTGTGTTATACATCACCGTGCTTGACTTCCTACCCTCTCACGTCCTTTATGCGACGACAGATGGCCCAGCGGAAGGATCAAGCGCTCTCATCGGGCGAGCCAACCATGAACGCCATCAAGATCATGGAGGAGTTGAACGAGAAGGCGACCGCAAACGACGTGGAGAGCGCGGAGTGCGAGTGCTGTGGCATGTCCGAAGACTGCACTCCCACGTACATACGCCGGATCAAGGAGTTCTTCCACGGGAGATGGATCTGCGGGCTCTGCTCCGAGGCGGTGAAGGAGCAGATGAAGCGGACACCGGCGGCGACCATGGAAGAAGCCGTGGACTCCCACACCTCTCTCTGCAAGAAGTTCAACAGGACCGTTCGTCTCAACCCCAAGCTTTCCTTGGCAGTTTCCATGAGGGACATAGCGAGGAAGAGCTCGGAGCGCAGGACCATCGATGGCATGCCGGGATCCAAGATCGTGAGGTCGATGAACTGCGGGCCTAAGTTGGACGTCGCCATCAAACAGTCACAGATCCAGTAACCATGCAAACATCTCTTATCCTCATTTACTTCCCTGTGTTTCCTGATCCAATTCGCTTGCTAGTACATTAATTCCTTGCCGCAATTTCCTATTCAGACTGCGTTAATGATGGAATTAATGTCTTTACTTAATCTATCTTCTTATCAAGCTATATTGAAGCCGCATGCCCGTAGAAAATGATACATTTTTACTACATGAAAACAGTTCGACACTTCAATCCATAATTTCCCATCTATACAAAGTGATGGGCAAATTTTCATATATACATATACATATATACATGTATATATATATATATACATATATATATAAGTATATATGTATATATACATATATATATATATATATATACATATATATATATACATATATATATATACATATATATATATACATATACATATATATATACATATACATATATATATACATATATATATATATATATATATATATAGTATCAACTTTGAAATGGTAATTGCGGGAACGGGATGCCATCGGCGCTTAAATAACGCATAATTGTTCCTTCCTCATGCCGGAATCGCTTTTTGTCTGTCCCATTGCTTCTTGGTTCAAAGTCGCCGAAGGTACGCCGATCTCCTCCATCTCCCTCTCTTTCTTTCTCGTCTCCCCTTCTCGTTTCCTTTCTTCGTCTTTCCTGATTTGCATCGGCCTATGCCCTGTTCTTGATCTGGGGTACGGAAGGGATGTGGTCTCTCTCGATTACTTTGTCGTGGAGAGTGGGGCTTGTCTGTTTGCATTTTGTTCGACACATAGATCGGTTTTGGTTGTTTCGTAGCTCGTAGGGAGGGTTTCCCGTTCGATAATTCTTTGTAACTGCTGTGAATTTTATGTGCGCGAGTAAATTAGTTTCTTAATTCCTTGTTTTTCTGCTAGTTACTGTTATCTACGCCCCAGTTTCGAAGTCTCACTAGGGTTTAAAGATTGTTGTTGTTCTTGGCTCTAAACATTCCGTTTTCTTCCTCCAACTCTTCAATTTTGCACGACATCTGTTTTGCCATGGTTGTGGATTCCTATGATTAGGGTTAGGGAGCCAAGAAGTTGATTGGTACAGAAGAGGATATAGATAAAGAGAAAGGTTTAGGGGGAAGGTAGGAGGATAAAGATAAATAAGAAGGAAAAACTAAGGGGAAAATTCTGAGGAGGGGGACATGGAAAGAGAAAATTAATGAATGTAAACAATCGAGGCTGCGATGGGAGTGAATGAGCTTATATAATGAATCCAATGTTTTGATGTAACATTTATTGTATCATGGTTATAAATATCTATGGTTAGGATCAGGTATCCAAGAACCTTCGTTGATTAGTGCAGAAGAGAAGGGTTACAGAGGTCAAAGAAGGTGCAAAGGGAAGGAAGGAGGATAAAGAAAAAGAAACAGGGGGAATTCTTGAGAGGAGAGGAACCAGCAAATTGAGCTTATATAATAAATCCAATGTTTGATGCATTTGCCAGGATAGCTCGCTAGTGTTCAATTTGTTTGTGGTCCAAGAAAAAGATTTTAATTCCGGTCTGACATTAATTTTGACAGACCGTCATGCTGGTTAGCAACCAGTAAACCCAGCTGTATGCCAACTTGTACTGCCAATATCACCTGGAAAAAATTAAAATAAAATACTGATGGAAAATGACCTATGTGGCTTTGTACTGGTCCTTGATAAGACTAGTAAATAATGATCGATACGTGCTGAAAGGACAAGCATTTGAAATTTGATTACCATATAGGTGGCTACGAAAATGCTAAATTTTTTATCAGGTTAAACATGGATCAAATCTGCATCGAACCTTGTTTTTCACAGGTCTAATTTTGCCTGAATAAATGAAATCTTAAATAAAAAGGATAAATGAATTATATGATATAGTATGTGCATGGGAACATAAGCAAACAACAAAAATAGTTTTAAGTACCAACCGGTAAATATTGCATTTCCATTAAATTAGTAGTGATCTTTGTAGCATATAGAATGCTTTTTTTTTTATAATAATAAGGAATAATGCTTTTTGGCAACTTGCACACCTTTATTTTCAATAAGATAAAGAGATTGACTATTGATAGGGTATAGGATGATTAATACAATGAAAGATATGAGGAGTTTTATGTTATTATCGAATATTTTTAAGATTAAAAGAAAAATTTTATAGATAGTTGTGCGATCAACAATACTTTATGAATATGAGTGTTAGACAGTTAAGATATAAAAAGTTTGTATTGTGGAGATGAGAATATTAAGATGGATGTGTGGAGCTATTAGGAAAGATAGAAAAAGAAATATTCTTATTTTGGAATAAGTGTCGCTTCGATAAAGGATAAAATAAGAAAAAATAATTTAAGATAGTATAAGTGTGCTTAGATGATCTTATGATAGTCAGAAAGGTAAAATGATTAATGTTAGTGGTATAAGGAGAGGTAGATGAAAACCTAAAAAGACTTTAATAGAAAATATAAATAAAGATTTAAGTACTATGAACTTAATTAAACATATGACATTTTACAAATTTTAATGGTGGCAAAAGATTCATGTAGCCAACTCCAAATAATTGAGACTTACGGTTTTGTTGTTATTGTTGTTGTTATATATTTTATTTATTATTATGCTTTTGATTCCTAATGGAAAGAAAGTCTTTTAGGATAATTTTATGGGATGATGAGATTGGATTTATCTCATAATTTCTATGCTTTCTCCCACAATTTTGGAGTGCCTACTTTCTTTCAGGCGTATATTTTAACTTAAATTAGTTTAGTCTCTCTCTTCTCTATTGTTCTTTTTGAGACATCTTTTCTCCTCAAGTCGGAGAAAGTCTCAATAGGAGGGATGTAGCCTATCACTAAACTATAATTACTATATTCATGCTTTGTGAACCCTGTGTTCTGAAGCAACAGATGCAGGCCTGCCACTCTCAGGCAGAATTTTATGGCTATACTTAGCAAAGCTATATCACCTTGGTTCCTGAAGAATGGAGAAACTGCTTCTTGTGTGCCATCAGTTCGTACTAAAAAAACTTCAACAACTTGTATAAGATACATAAAACATAGTAGTTAAAAAGTTACAAACAAACCGAACAAAAAACTGAAGAGACTCTGCAACTCTAGTTAAGGTTGCAAACAAAGCGAAAGATAATTAAAGAAACTTTGTGTGTTAGTTTAAGTTTGTCATTTATGTCTGCGTTTAGTCGCACTTGATCAAATCCAAGGCCTCCAGGTTTATGTCAAAGAATCATGAGAGCTTTATACTCGGCAAATATACTGCTATTCAACCTTTATCTGTTCAATGTTCACAGCAATGTAAAATTGATTTTACAGTTTCAAAAGATTAAATTGAATAAGAACACCTAACTACAATTACAGTCTTTAAATTTCCATTGTGCATATTGCTTGTTCTTATGTCGTGGGATCAGGAGTAAGTTTTATGCATATAATATATGGTATGGAATGCAGGCCTCCTTGCTTGCACCACTGGATACATGGTTGGAGTCATGAGGTAAAAAATTGTAATAAAATAATACGGTGAGGGTGGATTGTTAGAATCATGCGGGGCATAAAAATTATAATAAAATAATACGATGAGCATGGATCAAACACGCGACCTTTAGATCTTCAATATGATGTTCTCCCAATTGAGCTATCCTCGCTTGCACCATCAATTATATGGTTGGAGCAAGTATGCAGGTGCATCTCTGAGTGAGTTTGTTTTCTATGTTAGTTCACCTCTGCAAAGAGTTGTAAAGCTTTTTAGACTCTGATTGTCTATGCCACTAGATTTTTGTGGCGGTATCCGACTGCTCGAGTCATGCGGGGCACAAAAACTGTAATAAAAAAATACGGTGAAGGTGGACTGTTCGAGTCATGCGGGGCACAAAAACTATAATAAAATAATATGGTGAGCGTGGATCGAACATGCGATTTTCAGATCTTCAGTCTGACGCTCTCCCAACTGAGCTATCTTTGCTTGCACTATTGGATACATGGTTGGAGCAAGCATGCAGGTGCATCTCTGAGTGAGTTTATTTTCTCTGTTAGTTCACGACGCTCTCCCAAAAGCTTTTTAGACTTTGTCTGTTTGTGCCACTAGCTTTTTGCGACGGTATTCGACTGCTCGAGTCATGCGGAGTACAAAAAATGTATTAAAATAATATAGTGAGGGTGGCCTGCTCGAGTCTTCAGATTGATGTTCTCCAAACTAAGCTATCCCTGCTTGCACTCTCCTAACTAAGTTATCCCCACTTGCACTATTGGATACATGGTTTAGCGGTATTCGATCGCTCGAGTCATGCGTAGCACAAAAACTGTAATAAAACAATACAGTAAGCGTGGATCGAACACACAACCTTCAGATCTTCAATCTGACGCTCTCCCAACTAAGCTATCCCCGCTTACACTCTCCTAACTAAGCTATCCCCACTTGCACTATTGGATACATGGTTTGGCGGTATTCGATTGCTCGAGTCATGCAGAGCACAAAAACTGTAATAAAACAATGCGGTGAGCGTGGATCGAACACGCGACCTTCAAATCTTCAATCTGACGCTCTCCCAACTGAGCTATCCCCGCTTGCACTCTCCTAACTAGGCTATCCCAACTTGCACTATTAGATACATGGTTTGGCGATACTCGATTGCTCGATTCATGCGGAGCACAAAAACTATAATAAAACAATACGATGAGCGTAGATCGAACACGCGATCTTCATATCTTCGTTTAACGCTCTCCCAACTGAGCTATCCCCGCTTGCACCACCTAATACATGGTTGGGGCAAGTATTTATGTGCATCTCTGAGTGAGTCATGCGGGGCACAAAAACTGTAATAAAATAATGCGTTGAGGGTGGACTGCTCGAGTCATGCGGGGCACAAAAACTGTAATAAAACAATGCGGTGAGGGTGGACTGCTTGAGTCATGCGGGGCACAAAAACTATAATAAAACAATGCGGTGAGCGTGGATCGAACACGCGACCTTCAGATCTTCATGCAGGGCACAAAAACTATAATAAAACAATGCGACGAGCATGGATCGAACACGCGACCTTCAGATCTTCAGTCTGACACTCTCCCAACTGAGCTATCCCCGCTTGCACTTTCCTAACTAAGCTATCCCCACTTGCACTATTGGATACATGGTTTGGCGATATTCAATTGCTCGATTCATGTGGAGCACAAAAACTATAATAAAACAATGCGATGAGCGTAGATCAAACACACGATCTTCAGATCTTCGTCTAACGCTCTCCCAACTGAGCTATCCCCGCTTGCACCACCTAATACATGTTTGGGGCAAGTATATATGTGCATCTTTGAGTGAGTCATGCGGGGCACAAAAATTGTAATAAAATAATACAGTGAGGGTGGACTGCTCGAGTTGCGGGGCACAAAAACTGTAATAAAACAATGCGGTGAGGGTGGACTGCTCGAGTCATGCGGGGCACAAAAACTATAATAAAACAATGCGGTGAGCGTGGATCGAACACGCGACCTTCAGATCTTCATGCGGGGCACAAAAACTGTAATAAAACAATGCGGTGAGCGTGGATCAAACACGTGACCTTCGGATCTTCAGTCTGACGCTCTCCCAACTGAGCTATCCCCGCTTGCACTTTCCTAACTGGGCTATCCCCACTTGCACTATTGGATACATGGTTTGGCGATACTCGATTGCTCGATTCATGTGGAGCACAAAAATTATAATAAAACAATGCGGTGAGCGTGGATCGAACACGCGACCTTCAGATCTTCAGTCTAACGCTCTCCCAACTGAGCTATCCCCGCTTACACTTTCCTAACTAAGCTATCCCCACTTGCACTATTGGATACATGGTTTGGCGATATTCAATTGCTCGATTCATGCGGAGCACAAAAACTATAATAAAACAATGCGATGAGCGTAGATCAAACACGCGATCTTCAGATCTTCGTCTAACGCTCTCCCAACTGAGCTATCCCCGCTTGCACCACCTAATACATGTTTGGGGCAAGTATATATGTGCATCTTTGAGCGAGTCATGCGGGGCACAAAAACTGTAATAAAATAATGCAGTGAGGGTGGACTGCTCGAGTCATGCGGGGCACAAAAACTGTAATAAAACAATGTGGTGAGGGTGGACTGCTCGAGTCATGCGGGGCACAAAAACTATAATAAAACAATGCGGTGAGCGTGGATCGAGCACGCGACCTTCAGATCTTCATGCGGGGCACAAAAACTGTAATAAAACAATGCGGTGAACGTGGATCGAACACGCGACCTTCAGATCTTCAGTCTGACGCTCTCCCAACTGAGCTATCCCCGCTTGCACTTTCCTAACTAGGCTATCCCCACTTGCACTATTGGATTCATGGTTTGGCGATACTCGATTGCTCGATTCATGTGGAGCACAAAAACTATAATAAAACAATGCGGTGAGCGTGGATCGAACACGCGACCTTCAGATCTTCAGTCTGACGCTCTCCCAACTGAGCTATCCCCGCTTGCACTTTCCTAACTAGGCTATCCCCACTTGCACTATTGGATACATGGTTTGGCGATACTCGATTGCTCGATTCATGTGGAGCACAAAAACTATAATAAAACAATGCGATGAGCGTAGATCGAACACGCGATCTTCAGATCTTCGTCTAACACTCTCCTAACTGAGCTATCCCCGTTTGCACCACCTAATACATGTTTGGGGCAAGTATATATGTGCATCTCTGAGTGAGTCATGCGGGGCACAAAAACTGTAATAAAATAATGCGGTGAGGGTGGACTGCTCGAGTCATGCGGGGCACAAAAACTGTAATAAAACAATGCGGTGAGGGTGGACTGCTCGAGTCATGCGGGGCACAAAAACTATAATAAAACAATGCGGTGAGCGTGGATCGAACACGCGACCTTCAGATCTTCATGCGGGGCACAAAAACTGTAATAAAACAATACGGTGAGCGTGAATCAAATACGCGACCTTCAAATCTTCAGTCTGACGCTCTCCCAGCTTGCACCATCGGATGCATGGTTGGAGCAAGTATATATGTGCATCTTTGAGTGAGTCATGCGGAGCACAAAAACTGTAATAAAACAATGCGGTGAGCATGGATCGAACACGCGACCTTCAGATCTTCAGTCTGCCGCTCTCCCAACTGAACTATCCCCGCTTACACTCTTTTAATTAAGCTATCCCCACTTGCACTATTGGATACATGGTTTGGATCCCCGCTTACACTATCAAATGCATGGTTGGAATAAACATGCAGGTGCATCTCTCTGAGTGAGTTTGTTTTCTCTGTTAGTTCACCTCTCTAGTTGTTTTGTTGATGGATATTGTTTCTTGCTGTTGCAAAGAGGTGCATCTGTGAGTGAGTTATGCAGAAACAGAAACTGTAATAAAATAATATGGTAAGGATGGATTGCTTGAGTCGAGACATAAAAACTGTAATAAAATAATACGATGAGCGTGGATCAAACATAAACTGAGCTATCCCCGTTGATTGAAAAGATGCGTTACACATTTCTATAGTAGTCATTTTTTTCATGATCATGTCTCTCCATTTCATCTGAATCTGACAAAGTTGACCTTCTACCCCAAGAAGAATCAATTGTACCTTTGTTCTTACGAAGGCCTACAACGAGCACTTCAATCGAACAGGTGCTTGGGGCATAACACGCTGACCATATCCGCGCAGAAGATTTGCATCTCCATCTCACTCACATACTCACACAGCTCTCCAAACCCCTTGCACTGTGTGCCCGAGTTAAAAGGAACTCGGGAGATGGTGTTAAAAGAGTCAATTTCGAACAGCCACGGAGAGAACAATTTTAGTTCCAGCTCATATTGGCAAAAGGTCATACAACAACAATATAGTGAGGCAACAGCAACAAAGACATCCACAACATCTATCGCTACTGAGATCTACAATTACTACTACTAGTATTCATTCAAAACTGGAGACCCATTCATCTGTAACTGCGGTAAACAGGGTTGTACATGCAGCTCTCTGCGTACTTCACCAGGTCCTTGGGACATGGGAGCCGACTTGCCAGACCTAACAAATGGCAACAACACACACGACCACTATTAACTTGCTGCGCAAAATCTAAACAAGTAGCCACAAATAGCTGCTGAAGAAGCAACTCACCAAGTTCATATGCTTTAGCAGCGACGTTAGCGGCAATATGAGCAGATATCTTCCTAATATTTGAGAAGGGTGGATAGATCAATCCTTTATCCAAGTTCTCTTGTGTCACCTGTTGGGCCAATGCTTCCGCTGTCCAAGAGAAAGTGAGGACGCAGTCAATATAAAAAAGAGCAAACCAACAAATCGCACGAGCTTTCCTTGTGGGCGTACGTTCTTTTTGCCTAGTCTCTCAAGGAGACACATCATAAGCACAGTTAGTGGCATACTATCAGCCAAAATCTATGGAGCTGCTTTTATTAGTTGAGATTTCCAAGTTTTTTTTGACAAAATTCCAAGTTTTACTCAAGGGAAAAAGAGTGCTCTAACTATGTTATGTTCAACTTAATCATATGTTAGAAATCTTTTTTATAAATAAAACACTTAATCACATCCAAGAAGCAGAATGTAGGCATTGTTTTTAACTCTGTTACTTACAGGCTGCAAGGAGCATGTCATCATGCACACGGGTAGCTCCAGAGATAACCAACCCGAGGCCAAATCCTGGGAAAATATAGGCATTGTTTGCCTGAAAGCATGCAAAACACACACCTGAGGTTAGAGTGCTTCACTTGAAAGTAAATATTTCTAAAGTGACACCACAGCCATGTCAAAGGATGATAAGACATTTCAAACCTGGCCAGGCACAAAAATCTTTTCATCATATTCAACTGGATCGAACGGGCTCCCACTAGCAAATATTGCTCGACCCTGTGAATGCGGCAAGCCAGTTTTTAAGCAGAAAATTGAACCCCATGAAAAATCTCTTATCATGGCGGATATGGGACATGTGGCTACAAGAATAACAAGATTTACCTTACTCCATGTGTATGCTTCTTCTGCACTACACTCGGACTGTGTGGTCGGGTTGGAGAGAGCCAAAATTATGGGCTTCTGCGTTAAATAAAGAAATCTTACGGTTATAATTCAATACACAAATCGTATCGTAGATTGTAAATACAAATAATAACTGAACACACTAAAAAAGAAAACTAGTAAAAGGAATGCATACCTCATTAAATGTGGCCATGGCTTCAACCACCTCCTTTGTGAAAGTTCTTCCCACTCCGGAGGAGCCAATTAAAACAGTTGGCTTTATAGCCTAAAAATTGGAAGAAAAAAAAAATTATATAGAGGGTATAAGAACCTCTGACATTCATCACCAACTTCCAATTAATCAGCAAATCCACTTGAGGTTGCTTTATAGAAACAGAGATCAGATTGACATTTGGTGACTTAAAACAAATTATGTACAAGTCGGTCTTTCATCCCTAATGAAAATTTTGATTTCCTATAATGCATGTCTGATTATGCTTTAGTCCTGACACTAAGTGCCAACAAATTATTCATTTGAACTCTTCCAGTGTACCACCAGAAACAAGCAAATACAACCAACATCAAGCAGAAAAACACTCTACAGTAAATTCGAAAACATGCCCACCAGAAAGACCTTTTATATGGTCAATACCTGGAATGAACAAATCACTCTCACAAACAAATAATATAGTTGGAGATCGTCAATGGTAGGGAACGGAAAAGGTAAGAACAAATACTTTTACATGAGATGTAACCTATACAATAATCAAACTCTGCATAGGAGGACTTCATACCTTGACAGCATCCAAGAGATTACCGACAGGTTCATGGTCATGCGCCCAAGGTTTCTTAAAGTGCTGAAGAGATTCCTTGCGTGAGCTCACAATTAAGCCCTAAAAGAGGGGAAAACATCAGCTGGAGTCAAATGATGAATTCAAAGACATGAAAGCAAGCATAAGGAACAATGATGTATAAACACAGAAATATATACAGCCAATAACTGTACCTTTGAATCCACCATCCAAATTTTCTTCCGAGTCTCTTCCAATGGAGCTTTTGTCTACAACATTCATTACCAAAGGAATCATTCAGTCAGATTTTTGAGCTCATCAGTCCTTTTTTTTTTCTTTCTGTTGTGTGTGTGTGTGTGTGTGTGTGGGTGCATAATTGAGCAAAAAATGAAGTCAATTAATCATTTGGCATGCTCGTGTTAATCAACAACATATTTTCAGTACCTGTTTTGACATCTCACGTGCTATGAGTTCTGCGATACCGGTACCAGCCTGTAATACAAAAATAAAGGCAGATTATTTTAGTATCTTCCACAAACATTGAAAGACCCTGAATTGGTAAGAAAATGAGAATGAATTTGTGACCATGAGAAATGCAAGACACCCATGAAATGTCTGCCCTTCCTAATAGAAAGGAGAAAACCCTAGCCATGCAAGGCATCTTGCTGATGAGAATGCACATGGAATAGCAGAAGCAAATGCAAATGCAGGAAATGCTAAGAACATTGAACATAACAATAAATTGTGCAATCAAAACAATAGTAGACTTGTACACTCCACTATAAACTGCAATTATGCAAAGACAACTCAGTTAGAATTAGAACTACCAGGAAAATAAAAACATAGATGATCAAGCACAGCGCTCATGCTTGCAAATATGCACAGTAAAATTATGATTCAAGAGGTGTCACACAGGACAAATTGATTGCATTTGAACAAAATAGTAAGGAGAAACCCAATTGAGCAAAAGGGTACGACCTCCCCAGCACCAAGGAATAAGAAACTGTGCTCCGCCAGAGTTCCACCAACTATATTCAAAGCTGCAAAAAGCCCAGCAAGAACCACAGAAGCTGTGCCCTGCAATGATAATAACCATACAGAATGGTTCAAATGCATGCAACAGGTAATTGGACAGAGAGAATATTAGAGAAGTAATCTATCGATGCATTACCTGGATGTCATCATTGAACACGAGATGCGTTTTACGATATTTGGCAAGCAGTTCAAATGCATTATGGTTAGCAAAGTCTTCAAACTGAAAAAAAGAAAAAACATACAAAACCAAAATCAAGATCGACGTAACATGGATTGTGTGAAGCAAATATCAAACGTGAAATAACCAAGAGCGGATCCTCTCCAATATCTCATTGGGTGGTGACCAACCTGAATGAGCACTTTCTCCCCATACCTCTGCTTCACAGCAGTCATGAACTCATGCATCAACTCAGCATATTCCTAAGTCGATACAAAAAAAAAAAAAAACTGATTCAACAAATTTATCTACATCATAAAAAAATTCATGTATTTAAATATGGTACCTGACCAGTAGCTCTTCTTCGGCGCAGTCCAATATAGAACTCATCCTTAAGTAGCTGCTCATTGTTGGTCCCCACATCAATAGTGACAGGTAAGCACTGCAAAACGTCGATTGGTTAAGGGAACCTTGTAAATGAACACGCCAAAAACACTAGATAATGATGCAAAAAGTAAGAAGAAGCATAATACAAGTAATGAAACTAAAACCAATAAAGATAAAACTTACAGCAGATGGACGCAGACCCCCAAGAGCAGTATATAGAGCAAGCTTGCCCACAGGAATTCCCATTCCCTACGAAATCACGAAATAACAACCTGACCGAAAGTAAGCACACAGTCCCATTAAACAGTTGTAAACATACAACCGAATTGTAATGTTACCTGGCAGCCAAGGTCTCCGAGACCCAAAATCCGCTCACCATCTGTGACCACAATAACTTGGATGTTCCTTTCGGGCCAGTTTCTCAAGACTTCGAGAATCTTCCCCCTGCAAATAAAAATTACCTGTGGTTAACAATTGATAGATGTCGATAGTGTGGGAAACAAGAAAGGAAAATCTCTAACCTCTCGTTCAAACTGATGTAGAGACCCTGAGGATGCCCAAAGATGGAGCCATACTTCTGGCAAGCCTCACCAACAGTAGGAGTATAAACAATTGGAAGTAACTCCTCAACATGGTCAATTAGCAGCTTGTAAAAGAGCTTCTCGTTTCTCTCCTGAGAATCCGACCATCGATGCCTCAGGTGAAGTTTAGTATAACAAAACTATTAGGTGGAAATGAAATGCGAGCTGTTTTCCAGGTACCTGAAGATCCATCATGGACACATAACGTTGCAGGGGCACCTGGTATTGGCGAAGATTGTGCATAATCTTTTTCTCCTGTGGGGAAAAAGTTGCAAGTAGACATCAGCAAATGGTATTCATCGCTTCAATCT
The DNA here is from genome assembly GCF_036884655.1 of Musa acuminata AAA Group. Taxonomy (NCBI): domain Eukaryota; kingdom Viridiplantae; phylum Streptophyta; class Magnoliopsida; order Zingiberales; family Musaceae; genus Musa; species Musa acuminata. The sequence goes on along the minus strand of NC_088329.1, from coordinate 45,830,881 downwards.
TTTGGATGGCTTCCTTTACAAGATACAAACAAACCTGAAGCTCTTGCGTAACACATGCTGGAGGAAGGAGGCCTCGCAAGTAGTGGGCATCCCTCTCTTTCTCATTGAAAGCGAGCCCTTTGTTGTGTTGTGGATTCCGCAACAACGAGTAACCACTAAGTTCAAAAGAATAGATCAAATGATAAAGTTATCCACCAAGGTCACTACATAAATCATCATTGACATCATCGCCGGAAAGAACTATGCCTATAATTACACAAACATGTTTTGAAGCTACATAATATTAGGCATAATTAACGAGATTTTTTATGCATATAGACATTTCTGATGAACATGTAGATTGAGCAGTCACTTCTCGCATGAAAGACGTATGCACGAATAGTCCTTGACCCATAGGAACGATCTCAAATTGACCTCTAATTGTCGTGAATCGTATTGAGTCCCTACCATCAATCTTAGTCAGGTGTCTATAGGCCAATCAGCCCTAAAAGTTTGGAAAATCCCCACCATGTGTTTTCTTCTTCCGTCAGTTTTTTCGTCTATCCCATTTTCTTTCTCAGTTTTTCTCCTCCCTTCCTTTCCTTCATCCCCGCTCCACTTTCTCTTGAGGAACGATAGTGATCAGGATTGGGGAAGATGGAAAAAAGAACGTGGACATGAGATTCACCGTCTCGTCGTTTCCTGTTTTCCAGCTTCTCGCCACTTCCTTTATCCTCCTCTCGTCTCATAAAATGTTGATGGCGAATGACATCACCACAAAAAGAAAAAAAGAAAAAAAAAACCAAAGGGAAGGAGAAAACAAACTTTATATCCTCTTCTTTCTCAGAATGTGGCATGGCGCATTTTAATTCATTTAGTCCCAGACGACTTTTCCCACTGGCAGAGTATTCTACACCAAACTCCACGGTGGGAGAAGACCTGATTGCAACACTACCAAAACCCTAGGGATTCGACAAATTAAAGCTCGAGGATCGATTAGAAAATCGGGCCTGTCGTTCAAGGACTATCCATGTGATCCACCCTAAAAAGAACGAAAGAAAAATTGAAATGAAAATGAGGGCAAAAGAGCGGAGCGACACTACAGATGATCGGTCGGGACAAATGAATAGTAACAAGAGACTCCGAGTCAACTCCACCAGATTTACTTGGCGGGTAAAGATTTCTGTGGCACAAGTTAAGGAAAACCTAATCGTTTCATTTGTCTAACAACTCCCAATTACTAATATGCATGAATCTAAAAAATGATCCGAGTACGGTTGAGCAGCCGCCCAAATTAGACCCAATGGTAAAGAGACTTTCGCGAAACGTAATGATCAAGGCAGGAAACCTCATCGAATAGGTTAATAAATTCTTATTACAGGGAACAAAATAGGGCCAGTATGGGACCACCAAGACGCATTCGAACTCAAGAAAGCCACGCCAAAAGAATTCTCGCTCTGGGATCCAAGAAACACCCGAGATCCAACCAGATCGAGCAAAATAGATAAATCGAGTCAAAAAAAAAGTGAATTCGCGCACTTGTTGGATTCCATCTGGGAACCCCAGGAAACATCCAAGATCCAACCAGATCGAACAAAAAGAGCCGTGAAACTCTCGAGGGAACCAGGCGATAGGATCCGAGCCGATCGATCGAGAGCAAACCTGGCGACGGAGACGGTCCACGGCATGATGAACTGCTCCTCCACGTCCCCGTCCTCACCGTGCGCGTCCTCCACGACGCCTCCGGCGGACTTGGGCTCGAGCACCGGCTCGGCCTCGCCCCTGAGCTCCTTGACCGTGTTGTCCACCGCGATCCCCCTCCCATTCAGCTCCCCTCCGCCCCTCGCCGCGCACCGCACCCCCGCCGGCGCCAGCGGCATCCGCCACCTCTGCGACACAAGCAGGCCTGGCTTCTCGTCGCATCGCTGCTCCCCCGGTCCACAAAGAAAAAAGAAATCAATAAGCGATTCGACATTCCCACCACCATCGTAGCTCATTTTATATATCCACAAGAATCAAAAGGAATAACCATCTAATCAACCATTCACATGGGTAAATGTCAAAAACGGGAACAAGAAAACAAGAGATTAATTACCAAGAAGCCGCTTCGATTTAGCGAGAGCATGGCGACGAGGAGAGGAGGAGGGAGAAAGGGGGGATCTCCGCCGGCTCTTGTCTTCTTTTACCTCGAGAGAGATCGCCGAATGGAAATGAAATGAGGGAGGGAGGTAGGAGGCCTTGATGGGGCTGCTTTTATAGCAACACGGGGGGTGTAAGTTGTGCCGGCGGAGAAGCGTACGTTGCCTTGCAGCGAGGGGCGTGGATCCTACGCAATGGACACATGAGCGGCGTCAGTTTGGGGTGCGACGAAGTAGATCCGAGGGTGAGCGTACCGAGGGCTCCTGGGTTTGGGCGAACGCGCGGGTTGTAAGCGGGGGAGGCAGCGAGCGCGGGGGTTTGTTGCCGGAATACGCGTGTTGCGTCGGCGTCGGCTTCCGCGCGCGCTGGTGGTAGTTGCCTGCGGCGACCGCGAACCTTCGCCTTTATTCGCCAATTTATTGCTGGATCGAATGTATGTATTCATTCCGAAACTAATAACAATTAAACATCGAATTCAATATAAATACTACTTTGATAAGACAAAGATAAAATGATATTTTTATATGGTTAAGGAATTTTTTAAAGTTGAAAAATAATGTCAAAATTTTCGAAACTTAAAAGGGTGTTTTGGGAAATTCACCCAATATTATATTATGTATGGTATGATGAATCGGGTGGTGTGGTGCACGTGACTTCGGACCGTGGGGCGCATGATGCGTGCACGCTGTTTCGAGGGTACTCTCGTGTACGTTTGGATACGTATAATAATAATAGAATAATACAGACGTACGGCGGATGGGTGGGAAACAGCAGCAGCTGCCGCGGGAATCGACGGCTATGGTTGCGGTGGCCCACGTCATTCACTTGACTCTCACGTGAAGGGTCCCATCTCCGGTCCGAGATTTGGTGCATTGTTTCCGTGGTTTTGGAGGACGGCGTTCGAGTCGTGGGGAGGGTAGTGATCCCTTTTTGCCCCTTTTTTGAGTGTCTTGAGAAACGAGAAAAGTATTATTCTTTTATTATTTTATAGAGTTCGAGGAAATAAAGGCTTTTTTCTGATGCATATTCCAAAAGTATTTCCTAATAATAAAAAATAAAAAGTTCCATCAAGTAAGTCTTAGGCCCTCTTTCTAACGTTAATCTGGGTATATCTGTACGATTTTATCCTTTTGGAACATGTAAACTCTAAAAAATATCCGCTCTTGAATCAAGCCTAAATAATTTTATTAAATATTTTATTATTAAACGGACAAGGTCTCGATGTCATATCCATAATATCTTAATATTACCGATTATATCTTATCTTATTCATCGCATAACTCTACTTAGATTAAAGAATACGATCAACATATAATATATAAATAAAATAGGATCCTAAATCATAAATTATTTTTTATTCAAATTCGAAGCATACTAATTAATTAAATACAAAGATGTCAAATTCATACATATTATTTTCATGCCTAACTTCTTTACAACCATAAAAAAAAAATTTCAGCCCTACGAAACCGATAATGTCTGTAGTTGCGCCACCAACTCGGCAGACAACGGTGACGGAGTTCTCCATTCGTGCAAGAGTCAAACTCGCTATTCGTGTTGCCCAAAGAAAACCAACGGAATAAGGATTCTTTGATACCCATTCTTTCCCACTTAACATATGCGATCAAAGAGCTGGTAACGATGATCCCAAGGGACTCACTCGACCAGCCTTTCCGCTTTCACGCGTCTCTCTCATGTGCATACTTTATGTTAGCCCTAACCGCGTCGTGGAAGCCACATCATGACCATCAGCAAACGGGTTTGGGGACGGGTCGATGAGGAGGATAGGCTTTAAAGACGGGAAGGAAGGCGTCGCTGTTCCAAAGCGCACCAGCCATGGAGATGCCGAGCTGATGCACGGTGACCACATGGGGTGCACAGAGGCAGCCTTTACATATGTGGTTGGAATTAGCACGATAATGATCCATGGCATGTGAGATTCGTGTCAAGTGCAGAAACACTTATTAGGTGGTGGTGGTTGGTTGGGAATCGGGTGCCGAACCGACGCTATTTGCCTCTCTTGCGACAGCAGGCAGCACCACACAAGAGTGACTGGTTTGACTCTCTCTCTCTCTCTCTCTCTAAATATAAATGAGTTTGGCGGTGTTGGTGATGCAATAAGAGGTGGGTAGAGGGAGAGAAAAGAAGAGGAAACTTGCACTATGGTAACGACAATAATGATGGATTAAGACACTTAACTTGGAAGATGTTCCAATCTGGACGATACTCCATAACACTTCGCCTCTGATCCATATGTTTGGAGTGCAGGCAAAGATGAAACAAATAGAAGCTTACGGGTATAGGGCTTGGGCCCGTTAAGAGCCCAATAAATACAGAGACCATTAACAAGGAACGGTCCTGATGAGAAGCTGTTTCCATCCGACGTACCGCGATGAGCGATCGCTGCGGAACATCGTGTGATGAGGTTACTCGGTTCATCGGTTGGCCGTTGAGCGTCGGAGCACTATAAATAACTGCTTAACGGACACATGATGCGGTTACTCTGAGAGGGAGGGGGAGAGAGAGAGAGGGAGAGAGCTCTCCAGCGTTTGCGAGGGCGGTGTCGTCCTCAGGTTCTTTCTTCGTTCTTTCGCTTGCTTCAGACTCTTGCTTGGACGATTGGTTTGCGATTTGGATTCATCCGTCTCATCTGCCGCTTGATCGCGAGATGTATCGACGAGGTTTAACATGGTTCGATTATGCTCGTATATGATTTTTTTTTTTGCTGGAAACGTAGTTCGGCTTCTTGTTTCTTGTCGACGAGATTGAGACGCACACGAGAAGGAGCTGATTGTTTGTGACTTATTTGTTGATGTACAACGGATTTGCAGTCCTAATGCATGTAGAATGATGACTTGCAGCGAAACCATACATACAATGGGTAAATACTCGGATCGCTTTCCTCTTTGCTCTCGATGCAGAGGCCGGCCACTTCGCTCTATAACATCACGGCTCATCTTCCGGTGGTCGAATCGATTGGGTTCTCACTGCTCTTAGCCAGGCGTTCACCCAGTGTGTCTTTGACCGCTGGGTCCTGATGTCTTCCGATCTATAGGATGAGGCTCGTGATCGACATCCGTCAGAGGAAGGGCTTGAAGAAGCAGATTACCCCTCTCCCCAAATACCAAAACCAGCTCTAAATTTCCCAAAATGCTTCTGGTACGCTCCGCCGTTAACCCTTCCTTCGGTTTTCCCCTGTGATTAGGCCGCTTTACATATCTTAGTTAGCTACTGATGTCAGTTCACCTCACCTAATGAAAGGAGAACGCCTAACAAATTTGCGTGCATTTAGATGAATTCATAACGAATTTCTCATTTTCCGACTAGATCTTGTTATCACATAGCTTGCATTTTGACACAAAGGCCAAAACTTCCGACTTGTTTTGCATGTCTCGCTGACTCAGGTGCAGGTCTTCAACCACATACATTTACTACACGAAGACCTTTTTGGCTGAATCGGGATATCCAGTGAAACCAATTTGAAGGTCACCGATCCCTAATTTATTCAATAGTTTGTGGGACAATATGGAGAAGAAACATAACAGAATAAAAAGGCTAACCGCAATGCCACTCCGCAGAAGAGCAAAAAAATTGGCAGGACAAACCGGCAGCATCATCCACAAGCCCGCTTCCGGTCCTGCTTTTATACATTCATGACGACACCACCGAAGTGTTAACCTAAACATTCTTTTTTTCGACAACAGAGAAAAGGGTAAGCAGAAACCGCAGGTTTCCTTACTTTATTTTGTATTGGAATCCTCTTAGGACTGTTCAAGGTACCGAGAGTGAGAGGCTGCAAGAAGAGACGCGCCAAGGCCTGATCCATCGTTAGTGAGGTTGACGACAACAGACGAAGAGGCCTCATCTCCGAGCATTTCATTCAGGGCGCCGTGCAAGCATTGTCTGAATACAGTGTAATGCTCGTAAAGCCCACCGTCCATGGCGATCACTGTCCTTCGCATGCCACTGCCATCCCGTCCCAGCTTCTTCAGAATCCCAACTATGCCTGCGGCAGCCAGCCGAGCCCCACGCTTGGCAACGACATCACAGATCTGGACAACCACTTTTCTCGCTTTCAAGGAGGTGCTGGAAATCTGGAGTTCAGGCAAAAACAAAGACAGTAAAAAAAAAAAACTGGCTGCGGAACATGAGATTTAGGGAAAATGTAAAGGATTGTACCCCCAAGAATTCCTTCAGTTTGGCCCCGACAACTTTGAGATCAGCTGAAGTATCATGATGCATAGCGGACATGACTGGTGTCCTACAAACCATAAATTGCGTACTTGTTCAGATAACAAACCGAAAGGGTGAGTCAACCGATCCATTAAATAAGGACCCAAAAGTAAAAAACAAAGCAAAAGTCAGCAGGAGATTGGTTATCACAAATTTGATCAACAGGAGCGGTGCCGATTGTCTAGTCATAACACAATTACGAAAAAGTTGAAAACTCGGTTGCAACTTATGCTTGAATCCTGTCTACACAGTACCCACACAATCATAAAGTTGACTCTTTTTCTTTTAACATCAGCTTGCGTACTTAAGAAACAAATATGACAGGATCAAGCAGGAAACCTGCAACAATGTCCTAAAAAAATGATACCATAACATTATTATATTTATTGGCAGGCACAATGCAATACTATTGACTTTCATCATTTACATCATATCAACGGAACAAATCAGAAATGAGGAAAATCTTTACATTGCCTTATTTTATGTCAACATAGAAAGTATAGATGTAATATGCATGAATGAAACTTCAGTTCATGACATGCAACAAAGACAAAAATAATGATGACCCACCATTTATGTTTTGTCAGTTTGAGTAATCAGTAATATGACCAACGTGGAATAAGTAGGTTAAAGGAGTAAAGGACAAAGCATTATGTGCAACATGAAACCCTAGTCATGATCTAGGTACTTTACTAGGCACGCACTATGCCTAAAACATAGCTTCTATTCATTTTCTGTCTCAATGTTTTGATAAGATGAACCATCAGAAGCACCCAACAATAACAAAGAATAGCATCAATGGCATCCTACAAATCTTAGTTAATTGGTTTCTCGATAGACGTGGTTGCCACCTAATGTTATTCTACTATGTTCAATTCAATGGTTATTATTTGAAGAAAAGTGTGTAGCTTGATAGTCATCAATCATGTTACACCTCATGAATCGTGAAAAAATAAGTTATGACAAAATCGGAGCACGTTTGTTAACCAGGAAATTGGTTGACCAGAAAATTGGCCTGAGAGCTATGTTGCAATGGAATAATTTAGTTTCAATGATTTACATAGGAAAATAATGAAAAAAAAATGCCAAGATACTGAATCTCCAAAAGCTGGCAAAAATAAAAAACCTCTGCAGATACTTCAGTGCTATGGGGAAGTCATTCACATGTAAACTTTTTGCATATAAAAAGCAAATTTAAAGCTATACTTCTTTTTTAGTAGGAGAGCCAGAGAAGGTGAGATACAAAAAACTAATAATCAAGGCCTCACACAAACCAATGACTGCAACACTTCTAATGATGTACAACCTCTTCCCATCATGAAATTGGCACAAATACTGCCCATATGCACCGCCCAGAAGAATATAATAACAACAGTCAGCAAGAATGGTTCTCATCACAGTAACAATACTACTGCTACGTGCTCTTGGTATTGAAAATTAAATGGTATCCAAAAGAAACATATTGATAAGATGTGTAATATAACTCTTGCCTGAACCAACGAGCAAGCAAGCTGCACAAAAGATTGCCATAGCCCACAATATTCAAAAGCCTTTGTACCCGTTAGCATGATCTAGAGCCAAGACATGTAGGAAAATAAAGAATATACCAGATGTTGATTTGCATTAAAGGTTAATTATGATAATGCTTTATAATATGACAAGAGCGGTCTAGTGAATGAGACTCCTGCTGACATGGGGTCAACATATGTAGCCTAACCCCAAGTTGGAAGTTTGTTTATACAAAACCTTGACACCCAGGTCATCCCATCAGGTGTTGGGTTAAGTCAAAGGAGTAATATTAGCACGGCACCAAGGCTCAGCCTTGGTTACACATAAGAATATAGCACGGTAAGGTCCATCATATGAGAGAAGGGAGACTGAGTTGAATCTATGCTCAAGAGAACAATGGATATTATCTTCATGCAAGGGGCCACAGAAACCTTACCGTAATACGAATGGAATTTCAAGTTGTGGGGGTACATTATCTCCAAATAAAGCAGTTTGTACAGCTAATCTCAGCAGGACTCTTCGGACAATTTCACCAAGATACATTCCTGAAATGAGCTTCTCAAAGATCTGAACATGACAAGTACCTTGGATTACATATCACACAAATTTGAAGGATAAAAAGAAATTAGGCTGCTCAAGGTAACAAGTGAAGTTGTTACCTGATCACCAGGATTCAAACTTTCAACATCTAATGCAGTATCATATTCTGTCATTGGGAGGTGAGAGGAGCTAAAATTTCCCCATTCCATGTTGATGACCTAGAAGGGCAAGGAAATATTCACAAACAATCTTAAACACGAACCAATGAGATTTATTGAATGAAACAGAAGTTACCATATTCTACCGCATGCTCTACTAGAGTTTCAATTGCTAACGAAAGACTAGTTTACAATATAAGACCACAGATTCCAAAGTTATTGTTCTGGGTTCCGCTCGACTCAGCTCTCAACTTACAATTTCTCCCGATCCAGGAAGCGGACCTTTCCACTTTTTAATTGCATCAGCACGCTCAACATATGCTGCATTAGTACCAGTACCCAATATAACAGCAGCGACAACATCAGTATCATCATACCTGCCACCAGCTAGCGTTCCAACTGTATCATTAACCTGAATTAAAGGAAATCATTCTCTTTAATTTCATTCAAATAACATTAGTAAAAAAGATTGAGATAAAATCACAGAAAATTTACATATTAAAACCTTACACTACAAAGTTTTCCTTCTTTATAATGAAATAAAAAAGGAAATGCTAGAAGGAACTCACCAAAGCTGCAACTTCCATATCAAGACCTTGTCTTTGTAGGGCCTTATTCAATTCAGATACAACATCTTCCCCAACCTGCCTTCACACAAACAGGAGAGTTCTAATCACCATATATCATTCCCAAATTAACAATATATAATTCTTCTTTTGTCATGCATCAACAACAATTAAATTTAGAATAATAGTTCCAGAACAAAAATACTGGAAAAAGACTAACAGTTTAAATCCAGATAATTCCTAACAAGGGATTACTGAAACGAGAGAGTAGAGAGCAGAAATATTTTAATCTTCTGTAACATCAACAAAGCATGCTTATCTTGAAATCTAATTAATTTTGGCCCCAAGCTCGAATGGAGAAGGCTTGCAGCGGAAAAGATCAACAATACTCCATCACATCCTATGAACACATATCCCTACCAATTTTAACATTGTCATCTGAAAGTGCACACATCACCCAGATAGCCCAAAGTGCAGACGGTGAGGAAGGAGGTTACTCCTTTGAATAAAGCAGCAGTCTAGTATACACAAAATTCATGGTTAACAAATGCAAAAGTTAACACAACTTATTTCCACCATAGCATAGCTCCTTCGACCAACATGTGACCTAATTAACTCGTACAAAAGTAAAATTAGAACTTCCTTGTATTAGACATGAAGGTACTTAAGAGTCTACCATGCCATCTATGTTGAAACCCTTTGTCCATTTGATTAGAGTGCCTGAAGCAACAGAAGTTTGCTTGACCGGAAAGGAAAAGGTGAAGCCGAGTTCTCTCTGCCTGCCAGAATGAAGGTGAAACTCTTCACCTTCCGAATCAACAAACTTCACTAAAGCTGAAGCGATAAAATCAAATAGTTCCTGGTGTGACATAATCAAAAGTCGGGAATACTTAGAATCAGACCGAACAATTATATGGGTAGAGAAAAGCACAAAAGAAGTATCTGAATCTTACATCAGATCTTCCAACCATCAAATCATGGGGTATTGAAACCTCCTTAGCCTCTTGCCTGACAACACGCCCTTCCCTTCCTCCTAGCTGCACGCGCAAGACACGAAAATTGGTTCCTCCAAGGTCCAACGCATAAAATAATCCTCTCTCATCCCTGTCAAGGTTGTGATCAAGAAGCACAAGATGTGAATTTGTTGAATCTACCATTGCAAGTTTGATGCATCAATTTACATGAGAATGGAGAAAGAAGGATGTGAGCTCCTACCCGGTGGGGAGTTTGTCGACGTAGCTAATGATCATCTTGAGCTTGCTCACATCCTCCGACTCGAGCCCGGCGTGCATCTCCTTCGTCATCGCGTCGGCCACCTCCCAAAGCTTCTCAACCGGGGTGGCGCACTTCTCCTCGAGCTCCCTCAGCACCGCGGCAGCACGGGCCCAGCGCTCGGCGCTCCGCATCCGATGGCGCACCACGAGCGCCGTCACGGCGACGGCCGCCGCCGCGCACACCACAGCTGCCCCGACCGCGACCTTCCCCATTATGGCAACAGAACGAATCAAAACCCTAACCTCCCGCTCGACTCAAAGACCTCAATCGAGCCAGACCCCGGTCTTGCCGCCGGATTCGAGAACCTAGGGCTTCAAATCCTCCCAAAGCTTCTTCGCCCTAATCAATCCGCTTCTGCTAGCCTCCCGAATCAGCTGATCTCGACTCAGGACCAGATCGGTCTATAAATCGAAGGAAATAAAACGGCCAAATACACTCAAAAAGGAATCGGATGATCTTTCCTTTTTCCCTCGGCAGAAACGGGAAGAGAATTGGAACGAGATCAGGAGGAGAAACTAAGCTTAATCTTCTGGGGGGATTGAATTCGTGGGAAGAAGCAAAAAGGAAATGAGAGATCTCGAGGGCGGGGGCGTGATAGTTTGCTTTTATTTTGGAATTGGATTCCAACAACCGCGTGGTTTGAGGAGGAAGATACGACTGACTACAAGCCGCGATCGATGGATTGGGTTTTAGAACACGTCTCTTTCCATCTCAGATCTGAAACCCATCCGAATGGCCAACCCATTTGCTCGTGATTCGTGCCATGTGGTGACTTGGTGGGATATGGATTTGATGTTGAGGGGTTCTACTATCTTATGTCTTGACTTCCACGAATATTATTTATAGGCGTTTTCTAACATCAACATTAACGATAACAAAATCATAAATCTCAATTATTCGAGAAGTTCTAATTAATCGAACTAAAAAAATAATCAAACATAACATTTGAGTATATTGAACATATAAATAATATATATATGGTAAGAAACTTCCTTTCCTTTCTCACTTCTCTCATGGATTTTTATACAAAAAGGCAGATATATTAACTACTATAGATTTTTATGAATATTTTAAATCTCATGAGATGCCATAAGCTAAGAAAACCTCTTTTCTTAATGGAGAAATTTGAAGGATTTAGAAAGAAACATCATTTGGCTTAGTGATATGGTAGATGAGAGGATTTAAATAGTGAATTATAGCAATCATATTATAAATTTGGTATAATTTTAATGTTCGTCTTGTGTGATATGATTATTATATACATGATTTTGATGGATGATGAAAAGCATGTATGCAAATTAGCAACATCAAGAACTATGTGACTGGACCGTACATGATGATTCACACGTGTGATGGACCACAAGTTCCGGCCCATTTGGGCTTGACATGCAGGCCCAGTTCACATGCTCAGATGGCAGCAATCTGCTACGACAACATCTAAACACAGGCAGAGCTTATTAGATGATGCAAACCTTTTTCATTCCAATACAAATGATGCCTGTTTGGTGACATCGAAAAAGGAAGACCCTAAAGAAAATGAATGGCAATAATTTGCATGCAACAAATGGTGAACTGGTTCCAGCTCCAACTTGAGTTATAACTTTTATAACCCAAGTAATGTTGGTTTTCTTCTTATGCTTATAATAGATTTGAATTCGAATGTTTGTATCACTGAACAACAAGGATGCGGTGCGGCGAGCAGTCTGGCTTGTTCTGGAATCGAACATCAGAAAACATATTCGTAAATAGCCTTTGCCACACCATCTTCATCATTGCAAGCTCCAATCACGTCGGCAACAGCTTTCGTCTTTTCCGATCCATTTGCAAGTGCAATGCCTAGCGATGCTAACTGAAGCATCTCGATGTCATTTTCACCATCACCGATAGCCATGATCTGTCAGCAAATAAAAATATAATCGTTATCTAGAAAAATATGCAACTATTATGATGTATCAAGGCTATACGATTATCATAGATTAGGTCTTTATTGAGTTGTAGCTCAATTTCCTTAACTTTGTGCATCGTAATTCTAGAAAGGTAAAAACCAACTAACCACCTAATACGATTGGAATCACATGGACAGCCCAGGCAATGGTTACCGCCAGGCATGAAACTAAAGGTAAGACAGGTTGGTACTTGAATGTTTAACACATCATATTTTACGACTCTTGCTTGTCTTCATGGCACCACCACTTACTCGTAATGTGCCTTGACAAAGTGGTTAGCCAGATGACTGGCACGTCAAGGATGCACTTAGAAGATAGCAGCTCACAGCTTTAGTTAAATTGTGTGCCAAACACAAAAAAAGAACTAGAAAACCAAATGAGTTAACGAAAGGTAGCACGGCTGTCTTCTTTGTGCAGTGATACAAGTATGTCGTTAACTGACCAATCCTATCAAAAGATTTTTTTTTTCAATCTTATCAAAAGATTTCTTTTTGTATCATAATAAAAAGAAATGAAAACTAGAGCTAGGAACCATTCAGCTTGACAATTAAATCTGTATGTACGCACTTCACATGGACTCTGAGGTTGGTTAGATTCTCAACATCGTTATGTTCATTACCTCAACATTCACGGCATTTGGTGAGGACACATGTAAAAGATTTCCACAATCCACAGAACAAAACGACATATGCAACTAAACCAAAACCCAATGTTAATCTAGTATAATCTTCAACATATCCAAACGGTTGGTATCAAGAAAAAAGAATCGATAGAAATGAAAAGAATTTTGTACCTCTTTCTCACTAATACCAAGGTGATTCAGCAGCATTTTCACACCGTTGCCCTTTGATGTTCCAGCAGGTACAATCTCGAGCATATCAGGTTGAGCCTGGACAACCTCTGCTCGTCCCATTATTGCCTCTGCCCAATATGGTCGCAGAGTCGTCGAAACCCCCTCAGCAGTATCCAAGAAAAGTAGTTTCTGGAAGTACCAAGACATCCATGCAAATTATCAGTCATCTGCTTTCTTATGATCTCAACTTCAACCCTAGTATAACAAGGATGATGTAGTGCTAAAACTTCACAAATGAACCCCAATGAGAAAATTCAACTTCTGCTCTCTCAATTTAAAACTTTGCCATGAATCTGACAAACATCGGCTAATGCAAAGAGGAAGAGTTGCAAGTAAAATTGTTGGTCTCTGACTCGTACGGCACAAAGAATTGCACCAAAAGAAAAAGAAACAAGAAACAAGAGAGCTCTAGACCAATCAACTGGACTCCAGGACATAAATCAATTATACAGTTTGGAGCACACAATAGATGCTTCAATAGAAAACACATTTTAGACAAAAATGTGCAGCAACTTACCTGCACTTCAGCAGCCGCAAGAAGGTGTTCAACCGAAGACATCATCTCTGCCTGTGGCAAAAGAATTAGCATAACTACATAAAATTTTAGATAAAAAGGAATGCAAGGTAAGAGTTGTGCTGCTACCACCTTTGGCTCATGATATACAGTGTGGAGGGAATCAACCAAAGGATGATCAAATAATGTGAAACACTGATCCTGGGAAAATGCTATCAGAGGAACTTCATGCTCCAGAGAATATAAAAGTGCCTGTCAGTAGTAAACAAAAATAACCAACATGCCAGATTGCAACGTTCAAGTGAATTATTGGTTTCTATTCTGAATTATAAATTAATAAATTTTCAGTTGCAATCATAAATGATACTGTATGTAATATGCTTCAAATTATTAAATTTTGATATGGTGGTGAACCAACAGGATCTGAACAGAAAACACATACAAGCATCAAAGTTTTGGAGAAGCAGAAGAAACTTTTGTTTTACTTCTGTTCTCATGATAAAAATACTTGATTACTTTTGTGATGAAGGTACAAGTGCACTGCAGTTAACAAATTTTTCAAGAAACAATCAGCTCAGAAATGAACACGAGAATGGATAGCTCATTACCTCCCTACAGACATCTTGGTCTAAGTTACTTCTACAAATTTCTCTACCCTGTCTCCCATAAACAAGCAATCCCTGAAATACAATTTAGAGTAAATCAGATGGAAAAAACTCATAGTCAATATGGTAAAATTGAAAATAAGATTTTTTTAAATCATTATAGGGACATTTCACGATCTTACATACAGAATAAAGTCAGAAATTTTCATCATAATGTTTGCACTATTGATGTTTACAACCTCCTTCATCGATAATTATATTTCACTCCCCATGGTCTCCAACATTCATTTTGCTCTGTTTGTTAATATATCATAAAGATTTACCTAATCCTTGAATTAAATAAACCTAAGCAACAGCTTGATAAAACTATTCTCAAGTTAATAGTATTAATACCTTTTATTTGTCAGTTCATTACAAAATCCACCTGTTATCAGTTAAATATAAAGATGCCTTATATTGTCAATTAGCTACACAAAAATACTTTATGTCACCTTGGCCCTTACCCTCCACGTCGGCATCTTGGTGGTGGCCAGTTGTTGAGTTGGTTTAGTCGCTAGAGTATTCCCTATCAGTCTCCTACATATATTGTTCTAAGATACAAATCTTGTTGTGGTTTAGGTATCAAGAATATTTTGGTTGTCCAATTTTATTTAAGAAAATTTCATTACGCACCTTATGTTTTCGCTTATGCATTGAAAATATACATTCTGTTCCTGTGGGTTTTTTTCAATCTATTGATTGAAAATATATTGAATGCTTATAATTGTAAAAAGCCTCCTCGCCTTAAGTAAAATTACACTTTACATTGTCCTAACCCACCCTCTTATTTACCTTTAATCTATACCCATCCTTTTCTCCCTCCTCTCATACTGCTTTACCCATATTTACAGGGAAGCCCACCAGTCACTATATCTTGGTACTAAAGGATCTTCCCATTTGTGTTCAGCTATCCACGAATGCAGAAAAGCTTTTCTATAGTTAACTAATAATAGAATGTGGTTTTTGTAATTAACTACTGCTCCCCACTCAACCACAATGTGGAGGGGATAACGGCCTATCGACCCCAGTGGACAACAATCCACGGGAGGCCGTTCGGGCTGATCCTGTCGACCGCCAGGAACAATGGTCCCCGGGTGGCCGTTCAGACCTGTTCCCCCTCGGTCAGCCTCCATGAACAACAGCTCACATATGGCTGTTTGGGCCTATCGCCCACATGGACAAAATGTCACGAGGAGGGCGTTATGACGGTTATAGATGGTCCCCTTTGTCGCCCAAGTATAAAACCCGACCTCCGGCGCCTGCCCAGGGGTCGGACCTCTCTCCAAAACCCTTTGCCTTCTACACAACCCCAAAAGAGTTAACTTGAGCGTCGGAGGGGTCGGGTCAGGAAACTCCCCCCGACACTGACCTTTGTGCAGGAACCCACTGTGGAGATCGAAATCCACCTCGGCCCGACCTTGGGTCTACCTCGAATATTCAAAAACGACCTTGAAGACCACCTCGAAGCCACCTCGGTGCTGCGTCAACCACCGCTCGGGGTTGCCATGAGGGATCCTTGGACGACCTCGCGCCTTTGGGAGAAGATCAAGCCGTGCTGACTCACGGTCGACGGTACTCATGCAACAACAGAGACTAACAATTGCTATCACCTAAATTGTTACTCCATATCCAAGTACATCTCAATTTCAGACCATGTAAATTCTCTACAGGAATTGAAAATATTAAATTATCTTTGCCAACTTAATAGCCATGTAAACTGTACATGCTTCCATAAATTAATTTTTGAATCTATGAGAGAAACATGTTGCCTTAAGGCAAGTCATTTTGTTTCTAGTGTATACATGACCAGCAACATGATGGCGATGCATTCATATTTCATACTTACCACCATCAATGACAATCCTGATAAAATGTTTTACATTTACTTTCCAAGAGAAGCTTCTGAGTTTCTCCCAAGAATCAAGAATATGAAAGCAAAAAGTTGGTGAAATACATAGAGTTATTTTTGCACAGGATATTGCTGTGATTTTGATCTTACATAGGTACTTCCAGATATTAGATCAACCAAGAAATTTGAGCATGTATTAAAACATAAATGTGCATGTGAATTAAGATTTCTTCAAAACAGGTTGGCCAGTGTCTGTCTAATGAGCAACAAAGTCAGGTTGAAGTCAAATAAATAAACCTGCAAGAATATCCCAGGTGAAAACTCAGAAATAACACCATTTTTCCCAGCCAAATCAACCATCTTCAGAGCACTTATGACGGCAGGGCGGGTCTGTTTCAGAATATAGATATGGAAATCAAATCAGCATAAATCTACTAATGTCTTGAACAACATTACTCAGTACTAACAGGTCCAAAATGGAATGTTTAACAGGAAACAACAGTAACAACTTACCATCTTAAGTGACCTCTTATGTTATGTACAAGATATTATCAGAATTACCTAATTCTAGGTAACAATTGTAGCAGAAACAGAGAACCAAAAAGGGAAAGACATTAATGTCTCTCACCTTTCCAGTAGCAATAATTATGTTCACTCCTCTTGATACTGCTGCTTTTATAGCTTCAGCATTTGTTACACTAATCTGACTTTTACTGTTTAAAAGTGTACCTTATCACAAAGCAACTGTTAGAATATTCACAATTAAGAAAATACCAAATGACAAATTGAACGTGAGGAACAGAAACTCACCATCCATATCACAAAAAATATAGCTGAACTTGGGTTTATAAAACCGCAGGCTGCCTGCATCCTTTGAATCTTTTATTTCTATTCCTGTTAAGAAATCGAAACTGCAACATTGTCTGACAGTGTCTTTCATTTAAAAGTAGATTCTACAAAGGGAAGAAGAGAGGAGAGGATCCAAGGAAACTATACCATCTAAATCTTCTTTCTGAAGGCTTCCATTTTCTGTAGTATCCAATGCACTCTTTATTAGACCTTTTCCTTTCCATCCAAGACTCTTCAAGACTAGTTCCTCCTCCTTTTCCATTTCTGTTTCAGCCTCATCACTAATCTCATGATCAAACCCAAGAAGATGCAGCAAACCATGAACCTAGATGAAGATTAGGTAGATATCCATTACAATATATGGATTAAATTTATGAATTTAGAAGAAAATAATGATCATGATTGATAAGATAACAGAATCGGTATCCCACCATGAGAATTCGTATTTCATCAAGCAGGGTGTGACCTCTCTCCTCTGCTTGTCTAGCAGCGGTCTCAACAGAGATTACTATATCACCTAGCATTAGCTGCATGAGAAAATAAACAGATAAAAATTTAATGAAATTAGAAAATGACAAGACTTCAAAACAAACATTGTTTTTACCACAGGTAAATCAAGTGCAGCTATATGCTGTGATATTGAGAGAACATCTGTAGCTTTGTCCTCGCCTCTCCAATCTTTATTTAGCCCTCGGATAAAATCATCATTGCAAAGCAATATAGATAGCTCAACCTTATCAAATTTACCAACATCATCTATAGAGGTATCCCTGGTCTTGTACTCTGAATCTTTTAGACCATCAAATGCTATTTTCATTGCCATGGGAACGTTTAGCTTTAACATTTCGACAATGTTCTGCAAAAAATATCAGGGCAGAAAAGATTACTCTGAAAGGGAACAATGAAAATTGACTATTTTATCTTCGATTACCGAGTCAAAATGATCGCCTAGCAAACAAAGGCAAAGCAAAAAACACTGAAATGCTTTCAAGAAGAATTCTCCATTTTCCTTCCAGATAAAAGGGAAATATCCAAAAATTTAACAGTATCAAACTCCTCAATTTAGAGACAATAGTCAGTTTTTCAGTTTCCATGAATAACATACAAAGGTCAGTTTACCTTTTGGAAGTTGGAACAAGGTAGATGCCTACAGACCAAGATATGAGCAAGTTCATTTGATAATGGCTGGGTCAAATTAAAAACAATCATAACCGCTAAACCTTTTTAAGGATGATACTGGCAGCAGATATCTCATATCACATCGTACAAAAGCATCTCATACATGGACTAGAGAAAAAAAAATCCAATTAGCAATTCGTACGATGTCTTATTTAAGAATTAAGATATCCTGACTTTGTGTTCTCTGGTAAAACCACAGTTAAAACTAAGCAGAAAAAAATACCTCTCTGAAAGAATTAATCATCAAGCAATGATACAAAAATTAATCAATGAAGTCATACTACTAACAAGACAAAAATGTCATCAAAGGATCGATAGAACATCATCTTCTAACTAGGTGGATCACATAACTGCAAATCTTCTAGAGTGGCATTCACCATTAGTTAGGTAAATATCGCACTTGAAAATCTTATGACATGATCAACGTTACCCAAGTTCCTATAAGAGAGACTTATCAACTTAATGATTATATGCATAAGCATTGGAGATACGATAGGTCTAGACGACACGTTTCACATCTGTTGCAGATTCTCCTTATAATAGGATTTTATTAGATGCAAGTGGAAAAGAATATTCATTCTTTCTTATTCAGTGCATCAGATCATGGATCCAGTCTAGGGAGATTAATATTTATTTATAATTCTGGTTCAATCATATACCTGTAAATGAAAAAAAAATCCAAATGGTCTTCTCAACCATCCATTACATGATCCAAAACTATATATCTCCTATTGTTAATAAGAATATTGTGCATTTCCTCAAAATTGTGCAAATAAATGCTACATGGAAAAGCAATAATCAAGACAATAAAGATGCATATCTATGGTATCTAGCATTGTCTCTAGAGTTCAAAATGAACATTTTGATTCATCCAATAACATTGACAAAGGTTCACGTACAGTCTGAACACCACTAAACACGATAATTCGAAATGTTTGCCATGCCCATACTGGATACATGCGGGATATATATACTCCTCAGATACCTCACAAACGCCTGATGGCTATCATGCATATGTTCTCATGAATGTTGATCTTTTGATAGACGACAAAATAAACCTAAAATTATTAAGCTCGTCACAAATTGACCATCAATCAGAGCACCTACTAAATTAACCATCAATTAAAAAATCTAATATATTAACCATCAGCCATAATTTCCAGAGGTAATACGTTTGTATACAAGTTTATAGGATGGGAATATAACATGCCTACCAACACTTCGGGATCCTTGGGCATTTCTTCTTCAATACCAATCTTCACATCTAGCTGCAGCTGCTTGTCCTTGGGCGCCTCCTTCTTCGACGCCGCCTGCTTGCGCCTCACCTTCCGAAACCCCCTGAGGTTCGCGAAGAACCCACCGAACGGCACGGTCGAGCGTAAATGCCCACAGGAGACGTGGAAGGATCTCCCAATAGGAACACCGGAGATGCCCGGGGGTAGAAACGAGGCCGCAGGGGCAGACGAGGAGGCCGGATCACCCGGCAACCGCCACCAGAGCACAGCGGCGACCCGAGGGGAAAAAGTGAGCGGGAGAGAAGATCTGGTGGTGATGGGGAAGGCTCGGGCGGCGATCCTCGCCATGGCGTGGGAGGCGGGGGCGACGGCGGGGGAGGGCCACATGGTGAGGGGGACTCGCGCCCATCTCACAGTCAGTTCACACATATCTTAAATGTCAACAGCATCCTTTTGGGCCTCGAGAAAGAAGCTTCGGCCTACATCAGAGAATATTGGGCTTCTCAGCCCAACTCAAAATCTAAGCGATTCAAGTTCAGTAGAGTCGATCGTACCATATTATTATTATTATTATTATTATTATTATTATTATTATTATTATTATTATTTTAATTATTTTTATTTATGGATAGTGAGATTCAATTTTCAATATTGGTGATCAGATTTCATGAAAGACAAAAGAACTAATTTGAGATTAAGGATACCACATATATTATTATTATTATTATTATTATTATTATTATATATTGAAGTTACAAAATTGGTGAAACAGACTTGGGATTCACCACACAAAAAAAAGAACTTATTTGAGATCAACAAAAGCCTTATACAGAGAATGTGTATAATGATTTGTGCACGATTTAAGTAAGAAAAGCTTGCTTTATTGAAAGAAAACTTGTTGGAAGACCAAGAACAGCAATGGAATAATGGACTTACTGTGATGAAGCTTTATTAAAGATAAGAAGCTTTAACTTAAATACATTAACATATCCCTCTCTTATTTATATAGATTAAGAGGAAGGATTTTCCTCAACAGAATGAAATTTTTTTTTCAACAAAATAGAGAGATTTCCTAATATAGTTGAAAAAATCTTATCTTCTATAGTTGTTCTTATTTTCTATTATTTTCATCACACTATACATACGCATTTGTCTCTACTTTTGATTTACAAAAACTCAATCATAGTGGGTTCTCTCTAACTATCATGCATGTATCTGATGAACAATGAACAATGAACAATGAACAATAGCAATGGAACAATGAACTTTCATGACTGTGACGAAGTCAAAACATCCGGATACAAGAACTTCGTCATCTCCGATAGAACATGTCAGCATTTGGTCCGCGATCATTTCACTTGATGGAGTGTTGAAGCCTTCAAAATCCTCATCGGGATCATAGCCTTCAAGATCAGTTTCAGTTAGGAAAACTTCGTCTCCCGTAAGAACGTATGCTGTGCTTGGAGTGACTGCAGGGAGTTCCAACTTGCGCCTGCTGTATTCTTGGACAGCCTGAAAATATTAGTCCATAGGCATCTCAGTTATTACAAAAGAAAAAAGAAAGAGAGGGAGCAAATCCAACTTGTAAAGATGCAGAAAAAGCTTAACATCACAAGATACACCATAAATATTTTCATGCAGTGCAAGTTAAAGGCTACATTCCATACCCTCCATTGTGATGGAGCCAATCGGACACGGGGCCTTCTCGATCGCACATGTTCCGGAGCAGCTTCTGGTGTCATGTTCTTATGTTCCACCTGAAATTTTAGCATAATTATGTATGCAGATCAACTTCGTCCCACCAGTGGAATTGCGCCTCGACCTTGTTCCTAATAAGGTTGTGGACAATGGTCGGATAGAAGAGAATCCGAGCTCCTACCCCAACCAACGCATTCTTGGCTTGAGCGATCTCGCCATCGACATAATCTTTGGACTCCCCATCCCTCTCGACCACAATGGTATCCATTCCCGATTCCTTGGTTCGGAGACAAGAACGATGAGCGGCAGAGGGCAGCGGAGAATTGCACTGACGGTAAGAGTGCAGGAGTGGGGCGACATTTATCGTGATCGGATTCCGAATCCGAGTCGGAAGAGGAGTCGCTCGATTCCGACCAGGATTCGGTTTCGAAGCATGATCAATCTTATTGTCCGGTTGATCAAACAGGAGTCACTCAATTGAGCAACGGGAGATAGACAAAAGGGATTGTAGTGAAAGATGATACTCAACAAGAAAAGACAGACGAGATCAATCTTATTGTCCGGTCACACAACGAGAAAAGACAGATGGGGAGGGCTTGGGTGGGTGTGGGCGACAGTCGAGTTGGGCGATAAGGGAGA
Source organism: Musa acuminata AAA Group (assembly GCF_036884655.1). Lineage (NCBI taxonomy): Eukaryota > Viridiplantae > Streptophyta > Magnoliopsida > Zingiberales > Musaceae > Musa > Musa acuminata. The sequence goes on along the minus strand of NC_088329.1, from coordinate 45,809,076 downwards.
GAGGAGGTCACGTCACACATATCTTAAACCTCAATCGGTATGTGGACTCTCGTGGGAGGATGAACGTCGTCGATCGATATGTAAGCCTTTTGTGGTAGGATGAATGTGGTCGATCATGTACTTAGCAAGGCTTTTTATTATTGACATAACATGATATGATTAATATAGGGTGAGGAGATGTAGTTGAGTCGAGAAAGAATGGCGACAAGGACACAAATGCTCAAACATTCAAAGAATTATAGGTTGCGGTCTCAGTGGGTTTCCTCAGATATGAAATACAATCTTTTGTTTAAGATCCATAGTTTCTTGGTGTAAGATCGAATGCTGCTTCTATGTTTATCAAGCAGAATATTTAGCTAGATCTTCAGTAGCATCCATCTTCCACCTACCCCTCTCCTCGAAGAACGTCTTTACACCACCTTTCTACCTAATCTTCCACCATGGCATGCCGTAGTCGTCATCTACAGTTGCATGACGAAGTTGAACTCTCCTCGCATATTGGAAATCATATTTCTGTAGCAGCAGCAACTACAACAACAACAACAACAACTGGATTTAGTTCACCAGACTGCGTGTTCTCAACCTGCAAACCATCCCCAGACTTCTGCAGATCTATCTACATCGATGGCATCTAAGCGACTCTTCTCCGTACGTGCTGATATTTGTTGCTGCACCACTCGTTTCTGCAATGAATCAGATACATACAGACTGCAGAAACCACGATCACCAGTTCTGCAGTGTTTGCAAGTGGGTTGCTAGGGTTTTGATTCAGGTTAATTTGCTGACGCACATTGTGGATTCTGTTCTTTTGTTTGCTGCATGCAGCAATGACTGAGAGAAGAAAAGGATTTGGTAGCATAGGTTTTCGTCGAGCGACAACGATGAAGTGTGTGCTTGTCACGGACCAGCGTCAGAGGACGCCTGCTTTGTCTCGTCTTTGCATTCGTTTCTGAGGGTCTCAGGGTGTCTGCTTCGACCACATCATCCATGGGGACGTAAGCATGTGTTCATGCACTCCATGAATTCCAACACGTAAAAGCTTTCTCTTACGTGCATACTGTGTTCATCGTTCTCTTTTTATCAGGAGCAGATGATAATTATTTGTTGAGGAGGGAATACTTCCTAACAAAAAATAAAAACAAAGAGATCAATAATAAAGAAAAAACATATCAAAAATATAATTGATAGATGTATATAATGTGTATTTCTTATATGCCCTACTCGTTATTTTCTTGCCTTATCCTCCAAATATGAAGAACAATATTCTTCCTTTATTTACGCACAGATACTGAAGATGATTAACTCCTTTAATCCTTCAGCAATTCCAATATCCATCCAAACTGCGCTGCCTCCTCCTCCTCCGTCAACTGATACTCGCTCGAACCCGACGCCTCATCCGCTGTCTCCTCCGACACGTTCGCCGGTGTCCAGAAGGATGCTAGCAACCCGGGCCCCGTCCGCGTCCACATGGGCAGCCCCGCCGTGCTCAGCTGCATGTTCGCCAGCTTCGCCGCCACCTCGTCCTCCACCACCCGCGACACCGGCGTCGACATGGACGCCGGTGCCATCGTGGCCGGGGACGCTCCCAGTGGCAGAATGATACGGAGCTGCTCGGGGCAGTGGGCGAAGAAGCAGACGCGGCGTCGGCAGGCGGTGCCGTCCTTGCAGATCCGGGTCCGGTAGCGTGCCGGGTGGAGCCAGGTCTCGAAAATGCCGTGCGAGAGCTGGCAGGCGTCCCCGCAGCGGCACTCCTCGGTTTGGCGGAAGTCTGGGCATGGTATGCAGGAATAGTGGAAGCGCCGGGGATCGCGCCGCCGCGCTTTCTCGCCGGGATGCAGGAACGGGCACTCGGTCCAGTCATGCGACCGCCCGCGGGGGCACGGCCGCACCTTGAACACGTACATGCGGAACTCGTCGGAGGTGTACGAGTCGGTCGCCGTGGACACGTCGTCGTTGAAGGGCAGGAAGCGCTGCAGGGCTGCAAACCGCGCCTCGCCGGCGAGGCTCGGGGGCAGGTAGCTGGAAGGGCCGGTGTACAGCTGCGTAGCGGTCGTAGGATCCTCGTACACGGACCGGGTGGGGGGACCCCGGTCGCTTCCCTCGCCGGGCTCCATTGGAGGCTTTCTTGTTGTTGCTGCTGCTTTAGCTCGTACAAGGCAGCATCAGAACTGGCTGAGGAACGAAGTCCAGGTGGAATTGGTCGATAATAAATGGAAGCGGAGGCGTTCATTTATAAGTAATACCGAAGCAGAGGGCGGGGTTTGGGTTCATCGAACGAAACAATGAAGGGTCAGGGGATACGCACGCTGCTTTGATGTCGAAGCCGGTGGGTGGAGAAGACGACGACATGCAGTGAATCAAGAACGATCCGAGGGACGAATCTCCCACCCCCTTACGTAGTTACATTAATTAGCATTTGCAACATTAATAATGTAGCAAATATCCATAACATTTGATGGCATTGGCAAAATAATTCACATATAATGGAGCTCAACAAATTTAGATTTAATGCTCCAAAGCACACATCACGCCCACTAGTTTGGAATTGACCGACTGATGTTGAAGGTCGAAAACCTGAGAGGCACACAGCAAATTAAAATGTGGACGCTTTGTTCTTTAATATGCACTCCATCACTATATTTATCAATAAGATCGATTGTCGGACGACACGTGTCCACGCATTTACGACGTAGATTTTTGAGGACTTATTGGTAAATTAATGTATGGTGAGGGGTACATATGCGAGTGGCTATTCCGGAACGATCTCTGCCGTTCATAGGGCCGTCTGTTTGATCGACCCCCAAACCCGTCGTCTCGACATCATACGCACGATCTAGGAGAATCTCATCCGCGTGATCTTAATTTAACGGTCCATGATCCATATGTAGGAAGCACCATAAAAAGTATACTACCACCATCGAGGCGAAGAAGCCATTTGACCAAAATACCCATAATTATCCTCCCATACAACGAAGAAATTTCGTAGTAAGACTAAACTTCGGTGACTATTTCCGTACTTTTATCTCCTGAAACAGCCTCCTATTTATGTTCGCCAAAATCGCCTCTCTCGCCTCCATCTCCCTCGCGAGCGCGGCGCTCGCCGTATGCTTCGAGGTATTTCGCCTCCGAGTCTAGAGTTTATTGGAGCTATTTGGTCTTGCAGTGAGAGAGGTAAGGAAGGTGGGAACACCACTATCCTGGTGGACCTTCCGGCTGTATGGAGGCGTCGATGGTGCCGGAGGAAGTGAAGATGCTGATGACTCTGGTATGTAACGGAATGGTGCAGGCCATGGGAACTGGGGAATGACAACTGGTGAGACTATTGATTTTGTATATTTAGTTTTGAAAGATGTGTTTGTTCTTGTCATCATATTTCACCCTAATTGCGAAGCAATTTGTTGGATAGGTGAAAAGAGGGGATTGATGATGCTGTTGATAAAGTCTGTTGCAACTGCGAAACAGGCGGATGGAGATGAAGTGCCATATTCTGAGGAGAACAAAGATAGCGAGGATGGTGTTTGGTGAACTCGACGCAGAGAAGACGATTTGGTGAGTACTTCTGTACAAAAACCTGTTGACGCCAAGAACATGTGTTTCTTCATAACAGTGTTGGGTGAATTAAAGTAAAGATTCACTAATGAATGTCAGAAATATAGCTTATTGATCAATTAATAGTGTAACATGTTTACTGCAATTTGGCAAATCTCACCACCTTTCATTTCAGTTGGTTGTGCTGCAAGCGCTTGTGGCAAGGACCTCTGTGGAGATCTTTTACCTGTGGCATGCACACACATAGGTGTGCATGCGTATTTGGAGTTTGGATTTACTGGTATTTGGAGTCAGTTTATCTAATGTTGTTTGGATGGGTGGTCTTGTATGTTATAGAAAGAAAGAGGAAAAGCTTATTCAAACGTGTGATCCAACTTGTCCAAAATCCATTACAGCAACAGATTTCACATGCTCTTTCTTGCATTTATGAGATCCAGGGGATAAATGATGCTTATGTTTTGAAATGAATCCATTGTTGTTTTTCTTTTTAGTTGATTTCTAGTTAATGTTTCTGTTCATTTTCTTTCTGTTGAATATGCTTTTGATCTCTGCTTAGTGTGTTTCTGAAACTTGATCTATTCTGAATACTTCAGTTTGTTCGAGAACTTACAAAGTCTAAATTGTCTTACATCTTTTATCTTTTGAAAATCTATTACATATTCAACATAAGTGTGACAAGATGATGCTATTGGTTTAATCGCTTTGAGGATTTACAGACCAGCAGCAACCTGTACATGATATCTGTGACTGGCTGATGTATAATTTAGTGGTCACCTTAATTGTTAGCTTGTTGCAACTTTTACGCATTCTAAGAGGGTAAGAGCTGAAAAGGTTCTACACTCGGTCCGAAATTAGGGTACTAAATACTGGAGTCTCATCCGAGTCTTCATCTTATTGAATACTAATTTCAGTGCTGCCTAGATAAATATTATGCCATTTTTATTTGCTAGTACAAAAGGACTTGCTGATAAACAATGTCTTTCCGAGAGACAATTAGTTGTGTCCTAGACTTCAGGATGATACTTGGCAAACTTGGGTAGGAACTAAGGTTGAAATCTACTTTTTGGATACAAATTCAATTATTCTTCATGATCATCGATGTTGGTACTAGGTTTAGTTACAGCTACAAAAGAAGAGCATGTTCTCTAAGCTAATGCAGGAAAACCCTCAGATGAGACTCTGAAGTGTGTTTAGTCCCTTGTAGGATAAACCTGCTACTGCTATAACATCAAGCTCGTAGATGATTTATGTGCTAATAGTTAGCATATAACTTGATTTCATGTTGACCTTTATGTTTTTTTGGTCTTCCATGATTTGTGGAAGCTTATAATGTGGAAAAAGAAGCAATGGTATATTGTAATTGCCATTTGAAACAATCATCACCTTCTTTACCATCCCTTTTCCTCTTCTTCTGCCCTTGGTTTAGTTGCGTGAGGCGTAATTGTTAGGACCCTTTTATTTTTTGAGCTTTTGAATAATGTTTATTGAGTATGTTTAGTTCAGATAGAGTCGGATAGAGATTTATTTATTATTAAGAGTCCAAGTCCTGATGGACTCTAGGTGGAACTCTATAAATAGTGATGTAATCGTTTCTACAATGAAATATTATTCAGTCTTTTGACAAAACCCTAGGAGGTCGATCCCCTCAAAGTGATCAAGGAGGTCGATCCTCTCAAAGTGATCATTCCCTTTTCTCTCATTCTCCCATGATAAAACCCTAGAGTCTTATCAATAATCTACATTCAAATTTCTGTCAATCTGGAGGTTTCCGTGATATCTTGATAAAAATTTCAGCTGCTATCATATATACTCATGTATCTCGACTTAATTGAGTAGGAGATGACGCTGGGGGAGCATGAGAAACTGAAGAGAAGAGAAAAGCCTTTATCACACTGAAGAATGAGGGGAGACAGGTTGAAATTGAAATTGTAGTCCATATGCCATGCTCTTTTGATCATTGAAAGTGAAAAAAGAAACAGTTGTTTTCATTAAGTTATCAAGTATTATGGCTTTTGCATTTTCTTTTATGAATCATATGTGCCTTTCTTTTATGACAGACGAGTTTGATACAGCATAAACTTTGTAGGGTTCATACAAGGACACAAGAAGAGGGGGGGGAAAAACTGCTGATCAGGATCGATGGAGCAATAAGGTATATGCAGTTACTGCTTATATGCTTTGACCATTGTAGCAGCATTCTCGTATGCTCTTTTTGAGCGATAAGAGTACTTCCTCGATGGTCTATGTGCACTACAAAGTTTCTTAAGCCGACAGTTCAGGTGGCTGTGGCCGTGGCAGGGGGTGAGGTGGTTCTAGACACAATGGATTTAGTTTAACTTACACAGTTGCTACTGCAGTCTGTTGAGGATCCTGGACAGTTAGCCACACGAATGATCAAGTGCCACAAAATTGTGCCCATCTTTTACTATCCCGAGTTGTTGGAGTTATTACTGATGATGATGTGTAGGTCTTACAGTAATTGTCACAATCTTCCCACTTGTATGGTTTTGTCATTCTTGGACTTTCTAATTATCCATCATCTTCCTCAGACGACCTCCATCATCCTTTGAATTAGATCAATAGTTGTTCCCTGATCTTTTCCGTAATTTTCTGCAATGTGGACAATCTTGTAGCATTTCATCAGTCACTAAGAGATGCTACAAATTCTCAGTTCTCTTATAAGGTTTCCCCATAGGATGTGGTATAATTAGGTAGATTTCTCTCTTTCCTGAGGCTGTGCATGCAGCACTAACTTTGGATCGCACAAGAGTCACCATATGTTTGTGGCCTCGTACGATGTGGTAAGGTTGGCAGAATTTATCGATAGGTTGATGTCATTTTGGTCTCAGGCCATCTCCATCAATTCTTCGATTGATATTGAAGAAGGATGGTGTGGATCTAGAAATAATATGTTTGTTCGTAGATTAATGTGCTACCATGTTTGTTCACCACATAACCTATCCATCCATCATCATATGGCAGGAGTCTGGTCTGCGGTCAGGTATCCGATCAAACACCTGGCGAGCATCCCCCACGGGAGAGCATCTCCGGCAGCTTATTCTTGGTCCTGAAGTCTGGCATGGGAAAGGTGTATCGCTTTTTGCTACATGGCATTGCTTCTCTGTTATGCCTATCATCTGTTTGGTGAATTGTCCCAGAGAAGTCAAAGATATATGGCTTTTAACTCTCCGTTTCCAAATTCTCATACGCAGTGTCACTTGACAGATCTTTTACTTCATCCACCCAACAGATCAAGTCATGTGGAAATGAGTTGAAGCACCCAAATCTCTGCTATTGCTCTGTTGGCCAAAGAGAAGCAAATTGCAAGGAATTCGTTCTTCGAGCGGCGGAGACACGAATCTGCTGCTTTCGCAACATTTCAGGTGACATTGCAAGAAAAGCAAAGGAGAAGAACAAGTTCTTGCCCTCCTTCCAATCCTTCAGACCCTTTAACCTTGCAACTTACGCTGTGTGCAGGTATATCTCGCTTTGAGAAAGCACTTGTGAGGATTCGGCAGTGCAACACCATATCATCGATTAGATTTAGATTCTTTGTACGCACACGAGGCTGAGGTCCCGAATTCATTTTGGGCATCAAAGTCATCAAACATCATCACTGACTATTCTTCGACATGATTGACACCTGACCTCTTTTGCAGGGCGAAGCACACTGCCGCTATTGGCTATCCACTCACGACTAGATATCGATGGAACAATCCGCACCAAAAAGATATGATTTGGTAAGGTTTTGATTAGCTTTATGCTTTTGGGTTAGATTCGGTAGCATGCAACGATTACGTCGATGTCCTCTCGGATACGGCGTCTGTGCCCAACACCTCCCCCTTAGCTGATGACAGTCTTCTCTAACTCAATATCTTTATGTGTATTATTACTAAAACCTCTTAGCCTTTGTCTTGCCCACATGAGAACCTTGACAAGGCTCCTTAGTCTATTCATGTCAAGCCAGCATGTAATGTCGATGTAAGCAGAAGAACATGCGCTGATAGTACACAGATTTCTTCATCTGTGTCCTACTAAATTGTGTCTTCTTCTTTGGGCTTAAATTGCCTAACATGCATTCCCTCACCGAAAAGCTTCCACCTGATCAGGTGTCAATGAAGACTTGGAAGCTTGCACCTCATGCAACTGAGCTGGATCCATTTTGTTCGACAACTCGAGTGTCAAACAATGCTGCCTCTCACATGGTTGTTCATAATGATCCATGTGAGGATGCCATTACCAACACATAGCATCTTCCTTTCTCTCTTTCTTCTGTCTCACACCTCTCCTTTCTGCTTTCCAGCTACCATCAGAAGGCACAAGGAAAACACAAGTGAAGGATTGGAAACAGAGGGGTCCCCCTGTCCTCTCCATGTTTCTTTCTTTAATGCAGTGGGACACAACCGGGCATCCCCTCTCTGCCAACATCTCTCTTCCAAGCTTAGCATGACAGGTGTGATGGGTAAAGCAGCAAAGTCACCAACACGTCTCCAAAGGCTACAGGCTTTGAGCTGCTTTGTCTACTTTTATCTTCTTCCCCCTCCGGCTTTCTTTTTTTTCCCTTTTTACTGTGAGAAGTTGGGAGGTAAGCATAGTTTGCAGCTCTGCTTGTCGTAACAATTGAAGCATCATTTCAGCAGAGGAATGAAAGCAAGCACAGATGACATGAGGTAGTAGTAGTAGCTGGCCATCATTTGCAGCGACTCTGTTGGCATTATGTATCAGAGGCCAAAGAAGAATTGGCAAGTGATTCAGTGTTTCAGTGAGTACATTGGTCAAAATAAGGCCGGGGAAGTAGTGTCACATGATTCCAGCGGGGGGCACCTACATGCTTTGTCCCTACTTCACTTGGTAGAGCGAGGATGAACAGGACTTGGAACAGTGGTGAGATCTATCTGCAGGTTTTTACAGTGAGGTTGACAATTTTTACACCAATAGACTTGGAAGTTCATAGAAACCTTGGAGTTCCTACATGCTCTAATCACAGAGAGTTGGTAAAGGATATTGATGTCATTTAGAACAGTCAGAAGTTAAACTGATGGAGATCAAGCATAATGATACATGCATGTAGAAAAGTCTCATTTCCAGGGATGCATATAAAATCTTGAAGTTAAGAGGAACAAATACCACAAAAATCATTTCTTGAAGAGAGTAGAAACAGTAATGTCAACTCTATACGTTCTTTTAGAGTTTCGAGATGGTGAAATGTATTAAAAACTAATTTATTTTTATTTTTAAATCGAATGATCGATCATCAAGTGAAATGAATAAAAGATAAGGAGAGAGAAAACAATATTCAACACATGTCTTGAAACAAATGATACGAGAATCCTAAAATCGAGTCGAGCGGGTCGGGTGGAGCACGAACCGGAACCAAGAAATGGCGACGGTCCGGTTCACAAGAAATTACGAGAAGTGCCAGAGAGTCGCGGATAAGAATGAAGAATGGGGCAAAGATATCAGGAATGGCAATGAGTGTTCGATGGCCGCTAGGCGGCAGGCATCATTTAACCGGACGTCGAACGCAATACGGTGGAAGCTCGGTCACTCCCACGAACACGCGGAGACGGAGGAGCTCACGGCGTCACCGTTCCTTCTTCCGCAAATACCGCAAGCATATACGGGGAACACGAGAAGGGATATTTTGGTCATAAAGGCATTTATTCCGGTCCACCGCACCCGAACACCCAACCACCGTCCGCTTCTTATTATTAGCCTCCGCACACCCCTTCTCGTTTCCTTCTTTAATATGCTACGGCCTCGTAGTTCTCTCACTACTCCCCACTGAGCTCAGCCCTCTCTCTGTCTCTCTGTCTCCGCTTCGATGGCGGTCACCGCGTCTCACCCGTTGCTTCTTCTTCTCCTCCTCTCTCTCCGCCTCCTCGCCGTGGCAAATGGCGCTTCGAAGCCACTAGCGTACCAAACCCTCGTTGTCACCCCCCTCGCGAGCTCCAAACCCCTCCTCTCGGAGGACGCCGACGACGGCGACGAAAACCTCGCCTCGGCAGTGGAATCTGAGACGACTCTCTCCTCTTCCCCTTCCTCTTCTCTCCATGTCCACCTTTCCCACCGTGACTCCCTTCTGGCTGACACCACCGCCGCGGAGCAGATCTTTCTTCTCCGCCTCGACCGTGACGCTGCTCGAGTCGAGACACTCTCTCAGATCCTCGCAGTGGCGACGGCGCCGCCGGCTGCGAACGTGACCAGCCGACGGGGGTTCAGTAGTAAGGTGGTGTCCGGCCTTGCCCAGGGCAGCGGCGAGTACTTCGCTCGGATCGGGATTGGCACGCCCGCGAGGTACGCCTACATGGTGCTCGACACCGGTAGCGACGTCGTCTGGCTCCAGTGCGCTCCCTGCCGCCGCTGCTACTCCCAGTCCGACCCCATCTTTGACCCCCGCAGTTCCCGCTCTTACGCTGCCATCCCCTGCGGTGCCCCGCTTTGTCGCCGCCTCGATGTCGCGGGGTGCGACACCCGCCGCCGTAGCTGCCTCTACCAGGTCTCCTACGGCGACGGATCCATCACAACCGGCGAGTTCTCCACCGAGACCCTCACTTTTCGAAGAAGTGCCCGAGTGCCGCGCATCGCCCTCGGGTGCGGCCACGACAACGAGGGTCTCTTCGTCGCCGCCGCGGGTCTCCTCGGTCTCGGGCGGGGAAGCCTCTCCTTCCCGTCTCAGGCCGGCCGACGGTTCGGCCGCATGTTCTCGTACTGCCTGGTGGACCGTACCTCCGCCGGCGCGCCGAACCGGTCATCTTCGGTGGTGTTCGGCGGCTCAGCGGTGCCCAGGTCCTCCGCGCGGGTCGCGTACACGCCCATGGTGCGGAACCCCAAGGTCGACACTTTCTATTACGTCGAACTCATGGGGGTGAGCGTGGGCGGGACGCGAGTGACCGGAGTCTTGGCGTCCGACCTCCGGCTGGATCCGACGACGGGGAGGGGAGGGGTGATCGTGGACTCGGGCACATCAGTGACGCGGCTGGCGCGGCCAGCATACCAGGCTCTGCGCGACGCCTTCAAGGCCGGGGTTTCGGGCCTGAAGCTGGCGCCGGGAGGCTTCTCCCTCTTCGACACATGCTACGACCTGTCCGGGCGGACGGAGGTGAAGGTGCCGACGGTGGTGTTGCACCTCGCCGGCGGTGCGGCAGTGTCGCTGCCGGCGGAGAACTACCTCATCCCGGTGGACACCAAGGGCACCTTCTGCTTCGCCTTCGCCGGGACCGACAGCGGCGTTTCCATCATCGGCAACATACAGCAGCAAGGGTTCCGGGTGGTGTTCGACGCGGAGAATTCGAGGGTGGGGTTCATGCCGCGCGGGTGTTAGCAGCGGCAGCTAGCATGGCGTCTCCGTTCGGTGGCCCTCGAGGAAATGAGACCGGCGCCACTGTAGCGGCAAGAGAGAGAAACCGGCAAAAATCATGCTTTCTTTTCCCCCTTTTTTACTGTGTCAAAACACCGTCTTCCTTGGACTAATGTAGTGAGAGTGACATGAACAAAATGGTTGATTAATGACCAAACCAGCACCTGAGTACGCGCTTGCTTTTTAGAAGCCTTGTTCTTCCATTGCCGCGACGAGTACAATAAATAGCCCGGAGATGTCCATCAACGTCTGCAACGAAGAAGACTGCCGAATATATTATTATTCTTCAGAAAAGGTAAAGACGTGCTTCGGAAGCCGGAAAAAAGAGAGACAGACAGAGACGCGAAAGAGGACGAAACGGGTGGGAGAGAAGAGCGGCAGAGAGGCGGCACATGGGAACCCGGGATTGACTCCGGCTGTCGTCGCCTGCCTGCCCGCCTCCACTGCGCTCGCTCGTGGCTCGGGCGGCGTGTCATCCACATAGCCGTTGCGACCACATGCACAGGAAGAGCGGTGGTGTCTACGCGCATCGGTCTTGCACGTGCTTTCCGCCAGCGCTGTACTCTTATCTCAAAACAATAAAAGCATACGCATTTAGGACACAGGTGTGCAACCAAAGCAGAACACATTTCATTGATGCTAATGCCCGGTTACGAATGACAGACGCTAAGCTTCGGGATCAAAGTGAACACGTTACTCGCACGAACGAACGATTCCTGGGTAAGCCCAGAGACACATCGGCCCTCGGCCGTGTCATTGAGCTGCTGCTTCTCCAACCGGTATCAGCTTCGGCAACGACGTGCTACGGTCCCCATCCACCTGGAAGAATGGCAGGCTCCCCGGGTCTTTCTCCTCCAAGATGAGCTTTACTGGGGTTTCTGCAGGGTAACTGTTCAATATGAATTCGATTTGATCTCCACTTATTTCCTTGTTATCCAGGAGAACCTGCATGGTTGACACCATTGAGCGAGCTATGCAATGCACTAAAATGACGATGAATAAGAAGACCCGACAGGCTGAAGCCAACCATAGATACCTTCACCGACTTCGCAAGGGCTGCGACGTGTGTTTTCAACAAGGACACGGTTTTCTCGTACATGTCACGCAGCAGCTCTTCGGTTCTCCGGGCGACGGCATCATCGAGATCGAAGTTGATCGAAGGCTCTACAAGCCCGTAGTGATCATAAAGTTCTTTTTCGAAATCCAACTTCGGGCCTATAAACTTTGGCTTCTTTTTCCAAGGAAAGGACTCTCCGTGGATGGTCATAGGATTCTCCAAGTTCCAACTGTTACGCAATCACAAGAAAGATTAAAGGGGAACATCATCGATATGTGAAAAGTTGAGGTTCTTTACATGGTTAGCATTTTGCGAGCCAGGCATGTGGCATCTTGAAGATACTTCAAGGATGCTTTTGAGGTGTCTCGTCCATATATAACCTCTTCGGCAGCTCTCCCTCCCAAGAACACCTTTATGAATGAAACATACAAACAAGAGTCCAAGAAAATTTGGAAGGTCTATCGAACAATAGTATTTCCACAAATATACCTGAAGACGATGCAGTAACTGGGGTCGTCTTTCAAACATGTATGACTCTTCATCGAGGTGAAGAAATACAATTTGGGAAAGGGCCTGCAAGCATTTGTATGACTTCGTTAACAATGATCCCTTTGATGTAATAAATCTAGAGGAATATTTGGACTGAAAACATTCTAAAAGCATGCAGCAAACGATATGTGATCATACAAAATTGTTGCAATCAAAACAAAAGCGAAAAAGAACCTGGCCACGGGGAATGATTGAAATGCGTTCACAAAATTCGACTCTGGCATTTTCATAGCGCCTGAGCAAATGGGATGTAAGTGCAACTCCAACCTCGGTAACAGCCCTTCGGCATTGCCCTTGATGGCCTAATTCAATTCCTAAGCGCTTAGGCCCTACCGTCAGCCGATCGACTGCATCATCCATGTCAGACTGAAGTATTGATTCGTGACCTCTCCTGACTGCCACCAGCGCTGACTCTTGCACCAGCTGTGCCAACTTAGCCCCCGTCCATCCTACAAAATACATTTGTAATTCCAAAGTAAACATAATAAGCTGCAAACAGGTTGATGATTACTTCAAACCACGATGGTGTGGTTATAATCTATCCACTATAGTAGCATCAGTAAGGTTTTTTCATCAATCCATCACTTTAGGCTAACCAAAATTGGCATTTTTCGACCTTATCACTTTCCCTAATTTCTACATTATTAAAAACCATTCTTCCACTCCAAAGATTATCTCCCTCTAAACATTTGAAAGAAGACAACCATATGAACACTCATAGATAACTGTACCTCCTGGTGCATATTATTTTAACAATAAATGCAAGGTATACATTTATAGTCATCTAGAATCTGTTTCCATCTGTGTTCTCTCTTCCATACTTCATTGATATAATATTTTCTTCTAAAGGTAACTTCTGTTCAACTAAATGATGATTCAGAGTTTTGATTTCACTATTTTTCTACAGTAACAAGGTGACAGAAGAGTTATTTACTGTATCCAAGCACATGCAGACTACACAAAATATGCATGTGGCTTGAACAAAGTTAACAAACAGCCACATTCTCAGAACGTGACCAACATTGTGGCTGTCCTAGATAGTTGAGAAAAATGATATAAATATTAAACATCTTTTGAGAGCAGAAGATTAAGGGGAAAAAAAGAAGTAGAAGAGGATCAAAACCAGGCAAATTTTGAGCATAGGTTGACAGGTCAACTGTTGGCGACATCTTGACTTTACGTGCGTGAACCTTCAAGATATCCAATCGCCCCTTTGCCCCAGGAGGACGTATTCTAATCTGAAAACAATAGGAGTTTTAAGATGATAGAATTTCAACCATCATTGGAGAAGAGAACATATTAACGGCATCTACACAAATTGAGGCGTCAACCCACCAGTAGAAGTATCAAACAGTTACAAATCATCCTTAATTCATAAGCAACCACATACGAATTAGTGAAAATATTCAAATTAATAATTTAATTGTGTAAATATATAATTATACAGTCAAGTCTAAATTGATAGTAGGTTTCATATATATAGTCCTAAGATAACAGTAATAGTAGAAATGATACTACAAAGAATAGAAATATAAACTACAAATGTAAAATATTTTTATGTATATGTGAATCATTCATGCATAATGTGTTTCACATATATAAAACAATGCTGCATATTCAGGCATATAACTTCATAAAGCAGGGTAATGCAACCACATGCAAGTATGCTGCTACATATACACTGAATCAACCACATTTTGAAGCACTGGGATGCACAAACATAAACTAAAGCACAAGTTAACGAGGTTACCATAAATAATAGTTTATTTTTAAATGTACATAAAAAACCCTTTTATATGGATACATACAATGGCATAAAACCATATAGCAAACCTTGCGGTCAAAGCGACCAGGACGAAGGAGTGCAGGATCTAATAGATCCATACGATTAGTGGCTCCCAGAAAGATAACACCTTTTCCAGTATCAAAACCATCAAGCTCTATCAGTAGCTGGTTAAGTGTAGTCTCTCTCTCCTGAGTCGCAGCATTGTAAAAGTAGTTGGTAGATTCATTGAAAATTCCTTGGCGCCTGCAACAAGAAGATATAAGTTTCCCAATTATTGTGCATTAAATGATATCAAAACAAAGGCGATAACATGTCTCCTACTTAATTGAATTCTACATTATTTTACAAGTGCATGCACATATGTGCAAACAACAGACAGTTCACAACCTAAATCATGGCAAAACTTATGGACACAGTTAATGTGAATTGGAACCATAACTGGTTGTTGGACAAAAAGTGTGTAGATGTTGGTACTGATTGTAAAGACACTCAAAAACAATTTTAAAAATCACAGATGATATAATGTCAGAGAACGGCATAACCATTCAAATACCCATATCATAAATTGAAAATATTTGGAATATCTAGCTCGAGTTGAACAAAAGACGAAGCTTATAATCCTCCCTTTGGTGGAAAGGAAATGAAGCTTATGATCCTCCAAATCATGTATCAACAAATAAAATTATGTAAAAAGTACTCACAAGAGTAGTCAAACTTTGCTTAAAATAGGGCCAAAAGCCCTACATGTGATCTTAGTATGATATCAACTAGAAGAGAATTTAAGAACGGCTACTTTAACCATATATTAACCCCAACAGATGTAATAGCAGTATGAGAAAGGAAACAATGACAAAATAAATATACAAAGAAAAAAATTCATGAGAAAACATTAAGGCTGTCAGTGAATTAAGCTGTTAAGAGCATCATGTTACCTAGTTGCCAACGCATCAATCTCATCAACAAAGACAACTGCTGGTTTGTTTACCTGCACATACATATCATTAGAAGGCAATAGATGCTCTGTCATAATGGAAGTCTTATCAGCTCCAGCAGAAAGACAATAATCAGAATAATTATCAGCCAACAACTGATCTGACCACAAAAAGAAAAAAGAACAAGAACATATAACTGTTGCATTCTAAACAACCCCCCCCCCCCCCCCCCCCCCAAAAAAAAAAAGATCATCAGATCTTTTTGGACTGAGTACTACAATTATAAAATCCACTGATCAGTAGAGCGTATAGCTTAACTCCCTTGTGATTCATAGATAGATGAGAATTATATTATATAGGATATATCTCATCATTCCTTTTCAGATACTGATAAAAAATCAAAAAGAATTCCATGCAGAACAAAGCTTGGTGAAGATAGAAATCCTGTTAACCAAGAAAAGCATTTATAACTACAAGTCATTGTTCTACATATAATGAACTTCGGCATCATCGATACCTTGGCTCTCATAAAAAGATCCCGTATTCGAGCAGATCCAACACCAACTAGAACTTCAACAAACTCAGAACCAGCCATTTGATAAAATGGTACATGAGCTTCACCAGCAATAGCCTTGGCAACAAGAGTCTAAGAAGTAATGTAGAAAAAGATGAATCAATACAAAAAGAATGAATCTTACCATTAACAAATAATAATGTGACTTACCTTTCCACAGCCAGGAGGACCTTCCAAAAGGACGCCATGTGGAGGCTTGATACCTATCTTATCAAATAGTTCTGGGTTCTTCAAATATCTCACCAGCTAAATAATCAAATGGAGTTAGAATCATTATCCCGCTATAACTTACATATAATGTATATGTAGAATATGAAAACCAAAACATCAATAGGGGGGACCCTTATGTTCATCAACATGGTATGTACTACCAATGACAGCTTAATGTTAAGGTTATTGAATTAACGTAATACATGACATGAACCAGAAAAATTCAAAGACATATGCAGGATAAGTTTATAAATAGTGTCTGCATTTCTGCATAAACTTCTCCATCCTACTGGAATCACAGAAAAGAATTGAGTCAATATCAGAGAACTCTGGGAAGAACCACTGCAACCAACACTCAAAGAAAGTAAAAAAAGGTCTGAATACAGTACAAACAGAAACTAAATATTCTGTTACTGCAAAGCAGTTTCCAAGAAAGGTACAGTACAAGGGAGTTTCTCAGTGGTACCAGTACTTGCACCTGAAGACACATTAGCTGTCCTTGAGGGTCAAGTTGGAGATTAATTTTACTTAGAAGTTTAGAACATACAAATTCAATCATGTAGTAGTTTATAAATCACCAAACTATTTTCCAAAAGAAGATGTTATCTTCATAATCATGCCTTTATTTTCTTGTTGTTTGCTTCATTCAGAATAGTTGATGAAATAGAATCTAACTATGATGGCTTGAGCAGCTATGTAGGATTGCCTCCATCTTCTCCCCTTCTTCCTCCTTGCCTCTTCTCTCCATCTCTCTTTGGTCTGGGAGGACCACACCTAGTACTGATACATTGATCCATACCAGAATTATATAGGTTTAATCACCAACTAATACCAATGTTGAACCATGATATTCAACCTTGTGGTAAATCATTTGTCTTTCTTCTAAAATAAACGAAGAAAAGAATTCAAATACCATAAATTTGTTAAGCAAATGACCAGAAATTTTTTTCACATTAGTAGAAGACAAGACATTAATAAGCATCTTTCATATAATTGGTATGGATACAATAAACTATAAGGGACAACAAGACTGTTCTAGAGTTCATAGTTGGCATGAAGGCTGACCTCCTGAAGTTCCTCAACTGCATCATCTATCCCTGCCACGTCACTGAACTTGACCCCAGTAGAACCCTGATTACCAGAATATAAAGGATGATTGCTGTGGGTGAATATGTGCTATTGATGACATAGTATATGTGCTATAATGGGTGTTCTGAAGCCAAAGAAGACTTACATCAACTCGGGCCTGTGATTTGGAATGTCCAAATTCAATCCCTTGCCATATATCCTGCCGAATATATGTTCATGTCAAAACCATATGGTAGGGCCAAGAAGATTTTTCTCATTGCAGCATCCAAAACAGAATCATATTCAAGCAAAGATACTAATTGAAGCAGGAAGAAGGAATCACCCATTTCCTAAAGTTTTTTGGCCTTCTCGACAGAGTAAATCGAACAAGGAGAACCATAGTGATAAGAACCAGCATGATAGGTTTTAGCATCACAAGGCTGGCAGAGACACCACCGAAAGTGTAAAATTCATATATTTTGGAGAAAAAACCTCCTTCACTGAATATATCAACGACATTCTCCCACATACGTTCTGCAATACTGGAGACTATACCCAGAACAAGCTTCACGAAAGGCCTTGATAGAGGCCAGACAAAATAAATAGTAGCAGCATATAGAAAACTGGTTATTGCAAAAGCTGCAGATGCCACAAAACCTACAATAACTGCAGCTGCAGCAGCTATCAATGCTGTTGCCATCGCAAGTTCAACCATGACTCTGCTTGATATCGAAGAGGCCACTGGATGAGGGTATTCAAGTGATTTCCCAACATAAGACTGCAGAAATGGAATCAGATGATCAAGAAATACCAAGTAAAAGCCAAAAAAATTTCAAACAATCACAATAAACAGTCACTACCGTGCAAGATAAACAAAATGTTATAGCAATGCTAAGTAGACAGATCCAATGGTCCACTTGCAAATAGAACCATTACTTCAATTCTTCTTCCATAGCTTGATTGTGTAATTGGTCATAATGGTGTACTGCATCTTGTGTAACAGAAAACAAAGATTCAAAAAGTGTAAAATTGGGGTTCTAGTTTAATGGCATGCTTGTGATTGTAGCACAACATCAGAAATATGCAATATGTAGCATATCATCTGAATGATATGGGAATCTATCATTAAAATGTTCCTTTGGCTCTTTGCTTAACGATTTATGTTTTACATATAAATCCTCTGAGATAGAGAGAAAAAAAGTTCTGAACCCTTATAAAAATATGTGTGTTTCAGAAGACAAAAAGTAAAGAGCATTCTGTATAACATGTTCATCAAAACAATCAGAATTGCTTGATTTGTATTAATCTAAAAAAAAAGCTGCTGTTTCTGTAAATAAAATTAATAGCCAACCATGGTGTGTTTTTCGATCTCATACTGTGGTCCATTGTACTCCTCCAATGCTGCCCGTGCTTGACTCGCACTTAACCTAATCACCCTGCGAAATGAGCAAACCCAGATAAACTGTAAAATCAAACCCATAATCGTATTTAATTACGCAACAAGAAAGAAAAATCATGTTCCTACCATTTAGTTTTCTGTATGTTTCTGTCACCTGGAATCTCTTTCAAGTCAACAAGAAAATCTCTATAATATATTTCAGAAGAATAATCAAATGTCGACTTTGACGTCAACAATTTAATTTTGTCAGCTTTTAGATGCTTCTGAAAATCCTCGAAGCTCATCAATGGAAGCTCCTGTACATTCTTCTCGAACTCTTCCTCTTCTGATAAATTTTCCCTGAACACCTCCTCGGGAACATATAGTTTGCCCTTGAATTCCCTTAGTAGATCCTTAAGATACACAGGTTCTGCAGCTTCTCCTTCCTTCCTCCCACCGCCCTCGACTCCCTCCTTCCTAGTCCCGGACCGCCCAAACAACCGCTTCAATAACTGAATTACACCAAAGTTCAATTCTTTACCTGATCTTTGCTTCTCCCTCAACGTAACAAACCGATCTCCGACCAGGAACTTGGGCTCCACCTGGCTAGGATTCTCCTTCAAAACCCTAGTTATGAAATCATCATCTCTGGCGCTGCCATTTCGATCGGCATCAAGCTTTTGGAAGACCACGAGAGATCGACGGAACCGAGCTCCATGGAGGGTTTTCGTCCATAGACGAAAGGGCTTGGAGCGTAGCCGGAGGTGGAGAGAGGTCGGCGGCGATGGGAAGAGGGCGGCGACGGCGGCGCATTGGCGGGATCCGGCGGAGACCCGACAGGAGAGAAGGGGATCGCCGGAGCTCGCAGCCAGGAGATTTAAAATGGGCATCTCGAAGCGTCGGGCTTTCGAATTGAAGGGTTTGGCGCAGGAGCGAAAGAAGTGGGCGGCGGTTTATCCGAACGGGGAGGGTTTTCGGCGGTGGCTGCGTTTAACGGTACGGACCGAAGAAAGGAGAAAGATGATATTATTATCGTTATTATTATTATTATTTCCCTCCCTCAGATAGTCATCTTTTAAAAAATACTTTTCAGATTAATCTTCTTTAAAAAGTGTTTTTAGCATTTTTTTTATGACATGAAAAGAAGGATACTACTATTTTTTATTTTGTTTTATTCCTTAAGTTTCCACCTTGCAGTCAATCTATTTTTAATTTTCAAAAGATATATTACAGTTTCTTTCTTTCTTTTTGTTTTATATCCAAGAGATCAAATATTCATTTCCCTGGAGAAACAAATTTTGTTTGCTTTTCCTTTAACCCCAAAGGTTGAGATATGTTCATATTTTCTAATATTATCGATCAATCTAGCCATAAACTGTTGATAATAAAGGAAGTAACAATTCCCATCTACAGAATTGTGAGTCAAATTTGGACACCACCATAAGCATTTGAACTGTATCCTTTTCATATTAGAGAGGAACCAACCATTTGCCAAAAATCTGATTGTAGAAACTTGGAACTCATCAGTATCTCTTACAGCTCTGCAAAAGGTTACTATCAAACCTTCATGATCACATTGCTTTCTTGGCAAGTACGACTAGAATATATTGAAACTAAATAGATATTGAATGCAAGCTACGAATCAACATCAGGAACCTGAATCCACTATTTAACTCAATACAGTAATTTGGCAAAATTTGGGGGGTAGAAATTATTGTTCATGCAAGTGGCTGAGCAAGATAATAAATAATGATCATTTGGAGCTTCTACCAGGTGGAAGATACTGACCAGTTATTCTGGGAAAACATTGATTCTTTGTACCACCCGGGGAAAATGTAATCTCCATGTAGTCCCAGCAAATGGTCTACAAAGATAAGGCACCCACCCTGCTTCCGATGAACAGCTATGATGAAACACAATCATGTGCAAGCAGGAACAGGCATTTAGTTCAGCTGGTTGCAGAGACACATCTATGCTTCATTTATCAACTTTCATCTACTAAGAATCTACCATCTTCTACATGTATATACAGATTCTGGGTGAACAATTATCTAATTTGGCCAATTCTGTATCACAAGTGTAAGAACGGATATAGTCACATTGGCTGCTGCTAAACCGTGCCTCGGGCTATGTCGTAGCCATTTCTTTAAGCAAGATGAATAGGGAATGCACATAGAGAAACAGATTTAAGGTCAGGAAAAAGGAAACAGCAAAAACATGGATTGGCTCTGGTGGTAATGCCAGGACTATTAACAATGATCTGGATGCCCCCTGATGATAGAAACTATCACATCTTTTGCTGAGCAACTTCTGCATATTGCTCTGCGAGCTTTTTCACCTTGTCACCTTCTTTGATGAGAAAATTTGCATTTTTAGCATTGCAGTGGTGTCCCATAACTTTATCTGTTGTTCTTGTGACAGCCCATCTGTATTGCTCAACAGTTATCACGCCACTTTTACAAAGTGGCCTGATGTGTTCTTTCACATATGCCTCAACCTGAGAAAGCAGGCCAGAATGAAGAAGTTAAAGCAATTTCCTCAGAAAACCCAAAATAAATATGCTGCAGTTATGTAAAAAGAATCCATGTTTTCCAATAGATTTATGATCCAAGGTTTTGAGTACCAATTCATCAATTCATATACTCACAGGTATTTGCTGGTCTAAACCTTGAGACCAGTTGGTATTTTTCTTTAATGTTTCTAGTGATACTGTACGGTACAGGTTGGTATACTTCTCAGTATACTAATATTGTACTAGTCCGAC
Organism: Musa acuminata AAA Group; assembly: GCF_036884655.1. Taxonomy (NCBI): domain Eukaryota; kingdom Viridiplantae; phylum Streptophyta; class Magnoliopsida; order Zingiberales; family Musaceae; genus Musa; species Musa acuminata. The sequence continues at coordinate 45,787,849 of NC_088329.1, read as the reverse complement.
CAGTTGTCGTGACTGGTATCTGACCGAGGTTTAAATCCTTGTTCCAATAAATGATAGATTATAATAATCTTAGGACAATGATACGAGTGAAGTATATAGCAAAAGAACTGCAGAGAATAAGTGTAACATAATAATATCCAAGACAACATTCTGAAATGCAAAAGACAAAATAAGGCAGTCTAACCTAGTACAGAAATGACACAAGTTTCCTAAATTGGCATAAGCAACGGAAAAGTCAACTAAGGGTTTCAAGATATTTCTAGGACATACAAAAAGAAGATTTATTCATGCCAATGCTCGGAATATAGTGTTCTGTGATGAAGCATCGCCCTGATTACAAAAAATAGAAAGTCATTTCCCATGTTATTCATAACTCCACGTGACCTTAGTTCTTAAACAGAATCTCCAATGTTAGTATGAAAATTCACAAAGCATATGCAGCAGACAAGGTTATATTATTTATCAACCTAATACTCTCTTCCATAAAATGGTAAATGCAATTGTCACTAACATTTGAAAAGCAAGTCTTAGTTCTGAATTTGACTTAAAAGCATGAAATATTCAAGTCATAACATTAGTATTCCTTTGCTTTGATATTCCATATTGCCAAACATCATAAGCCAGGTGAGGTTACCTGCCAGCATTAGCAGTGCATTTCACATTCAGCAAGAGTAATTTAAACCAGGCTAAAGGACTGGCAGTAACATATAAATAACTTCCCCACCACAAATAATCATACTTTTGTACTAGTATAGCATGTCCCTGTAAGGTTTATGTTTAATAATGTATCAAAGGTTCCATTAACACTTTACCTTTTTATATATGGGATGAGATGAATCAGATAAATCAGCAGTGCTGGGTTTAGCCTGTTCCACCTTAGGAGCAATTTCGCTCATGATAGAATTTGGTGAATTTCTCCTTCCAGAAGATCTACCTTCAAAAGGAACCTTATCACCAAGAATGTTATTCTTGGAACAGTTACCAATCTCAAGCTTAGGCACTGCAAATTCATCTTTTGAACTATTATCTTCCTTTTCATTATTAATGCTGCTTTTTCCTGCAGCTTCTCTCTCCATTATCTTGCATGCCTCTCCCATTAGTTCACTAGATGTGTCAAGGGGAGGTTCTTTTTCTGGTCCATGCAACTTATTGTGCTCAGTTGAGGAAAGCACATTGATTTCATCCCCTTGAAATATTTTTGTAGCAGTTGAAACATCAACCTCAACATTAACATGTGCATTTCCTTTGCCACATACGTTTTGATACTGGAGCAAAGTTGAACAATTAGATGGTACCTCCACAATCAAGTCATCCTGATTGGTGGCAGCTAATGATTTTGTCGAACTTGCAGGTTCTTGAGATTCATAGTTGGGGCACTTAAGTGGCTCTTCAGAACCAATGATTGAGAACATGCCCTTCATTTTGGAGTTCTCATTTTCTGACACCTCTGAAGCTTCAGCAACACTGGAAGATGCTGCATACCCCTGATCATCTAATTTATTCTTCGTATCTCCATATGTACCAAACAGAGGATGGGTATCAATGTCATTGTCAACATATTCCTGCCCACCATATACCGAAGAATCAACATCTGCATTGGTGCCCTTCACATTTTTTTCAGGACTATTAGGAGGAGAATCAGAGAGGCCAGCAACTCTTAATGCTTCTTCTACATCACCAAACACTACTGGTTTAGGCCCCGAGATTGCTTTTTTCGCAACCTGATCAATACAATTTTCACTTTTTTCAACTGCCTGATCAGCACTAGATTTAGTGTTTACCAGTGAGTCGGATGGACCTGCATCTGATTGCAACCTAGTGCACTGAGATAGAACCTGTGCACAAAGGTTTATGTAAACCATTTTGCTGTTAGACCTTTCAGAAATATCTTTTTCTACATTAACTGCATCAGCTACAGCCAACTCAACATCTGCCGTTCTGCAAATAACAGATAGATTTGTTCTCCTCAAGTAATTTTCAGCAATGCGGTAAAGTTGTGCCTGGAGTAAAAGGAACACAAATATTCATCTCTGGCTTCAAGAAAACCAATTACTAAGAAAAATTGTGCAACTTATGTAGTGATTACTGCAAAATAGCAGTATGCATTAATTCTTTACGATCCAAAAGATAAATACTTGAACAAATAGACCTTTTTTAAACACCCAACCTACCGTGTATATGTCATAGCTATAAGAATATAATGAATGCAAATGTACAAGCACAGAAACTGCAAGGTAAAGTTGCAATTTACAAAGCATTCGCCAAAAAAGAAAAAAAGAGTTACATGACGAAGTTATTGTCAATAAAGAATTAAATGTCATACCTGCCTGACTGAAATTGGGACTTTATTGTGGCGGCTGGGTGCCACAACTGGTCTCATGTCACTGGGAAGTTGGGCCTACATGTATAAATAAATGAATATTATGTATCAGGGAAAAGTCAATAAGAAGATGCTACTATCACACCTAACAATCCAAAGTAATCAATGATGTACCAGTAGCGGATAGTTTCCCTTGAGCATATTTCCCTCTTCTTGTCCATCGTTAACTGAATTTGAACTCGTTACAGCATTCTTTCTAGCAAGAATCTCCATAGCCCACTTCCTTTTATCATTCTTAGCCATATTAGATACATTAGCCTGCTCCTTCAGAATTTGTCCACTCTTAATGGAAACAGATGTCTCGTTCTTGTTTTGCCCTTTCACCTTACTTGCAGCCAAGATGGAGGATGTTGCTGTGTTTTGTACATCTGGACTTCCTCTTTTGCAAGGAGCTTTCTTCGGAATAATTGAAGCACCAAAATTCTTTCCCTGATTATCAGATGCTTGGGACTTTGTTTTGTTACTCGCAACATTTTGTGAATCCTTCTCAGAAAGAGTGGTAACAAGACTTTTCTCTTTTTGATCATTGCCGATCACAGCAGCGGCAGACAGGGGCTTGATATCATCCTTTCTTGGGAAAACTGAGGCATCAGCTAAGTATACTCGAGACAGAATTGAATTTGACATGTCTCCTTGTGGACCCTGATCCATTTCTGGGTTCTCCATGCAGGAAGTTGATGCTTTTTTGAGAAGTTCAAGAACTGACTGTAGTGTCTCAATTTTTTCAGGCTTTAATTTTGGACACCGGTACTTCCAAAATTCAATCTCCCAGTCCCTGTCCCAAGCTCGCCTCCGGCGACCACTGGACGTTGCATAAATTTTTTTGGTCAAATTCTCACGTACTTTTCCTTTTTGCAGCAATTGCTTCCTCATTCTAAGTGAAGGAATAAATTTGTTAGCTACTTCATCTCTGGGTTTAACTATTGCTTCACGAAACGCTGTTAAAAGTTTGCCGTGAAAGGCATTATCCTCAAAATTGCAGTTAGAGGTTTTAACCTGAACTGCCTCTTTTATCTCCTTTCCCAGTTTCTGAACTAGAATTTCTTTTTCAGCTTTATCTCCAACACTTCGCATGATCTTTTTTACTCTAAGCCCAGTAGAATCATCTTTTTTTCCTACAACATTGTTTTTATGTTTTTCGCCTATTTGACCATCATGTTTATTGTCTGCCTCTCGAACAATACTCATGATGTCTGTATGTAGAGCTGAATCTTCTGCATTACATTTTGTATCATCATCTTCACAAATTGTTGCAGCTTTAGGATAACTTTTAAAGTCATCTGGAATGGAAGCATCAGCTTGACTTCCTGAAGGCAACATCAGAGATGTCTCATCTGATTTAGATTTCTTTGCATTATCCTCAGTCATTGCTTTTACCTGGAATTCCAGTTTTCTTTTCCCCTTTTGTTTGATAATGGAATCAACATCCCTAGAAAGCAAAGGTGAAGAAATGAGATCAAATTGAGAAGTAAACTTGCATAGCTTTATTATATAGAAAAGACTGGAATAACATCCACAAGTTGGAAAGTCTATCCTTCAAAGTTCACATTAATACTAGCCCAAGGGGCCAAGTAGTTGCACATTTTCTTTGTTAAAAATCACAAGAGAAAGATTAGGTAAAGAAAAGGAAATGTTGAATGTGAAATATGAAGGATCATGGTTATGTCAAAACTATTAAGGACAGATGAGCTTGTGCAGTCTATTTGAGCTAAGTGTGTGCATGTATATATAGATACACACACACAGAATCTAGGAAGATATCTGAGAAATTATTAAAGTTTTAACTTGACAGACGGAAAGAACATCTTGACCTTCAGTTGAGAAGCTTACACATATCATCAAAAAACTAATTGACATAAACTGTGCTATCACAAGAATCAGCTTGCATAAAACTTCCCCAGTGAAATCTTGGTTGACTAGAAACTAGGAGCTGATCTAAGCCACTAAGAGGGAAAATCTTGGATGATTGAACGAGAACCAATACACAGCATATGGTAAGAAGAATACCATCAATCTGGATTTCATCTACAAAATTGAAATGCATCAAAACAACCAGGTTTATCTAGCACAGTTTATGAACTTTCAAAAGCTTGTTCTTATGTCTTAACCTAACATGATACTTGTAAAATATCAACTTCAATCTCAGACAAATGACAATCATAAATGCAAAAACAAGTTGGCAAGAAGATAAACCTCTAACACATTTAACTTCAACATGAAACACTTTGGTTCATGGTATGACTGCATGAGTATTGTTAAAGCGTACTTTAACTCATAGTACCTAGGGGTTAAAATTAGTTGGTTAATTGTTTTGGGTTGTGGTGCATTTTTATCACTTGCTAGATAGCTTGTTATATTAGATAATATATTTTGACATAATATGCATCCAACTGGGTAAAAGTCGACCAAGGCTCTGAACCTGTTCTTTTTTTTTTTCATTTATCGTTTAATAATTATATTGTTTTGAGCTTTCCTTAAACAATGTCCATGGATTATATTTTTCTTCCAACTGCTTTATATCTACAAAACCGAATGACATTGATGAGATTGATCCCAATTTTAGTGTTTTGAATCATATACCACAGTGATCCTGAATGCAGAAAACCAAAAAGTACCATGAACCGGGTAGAGGTATCCTGATGATTCTGCTCTGACATTTCAATTTATCAATATAACCAGATGCAACTTGGAAAAAACCATGTAGACAGTCCTAAGACTTCAAAAGGAACAAAATTATAGATAAGGTGAGCTTTGAGAAGTCCTACGATTCACCAAGGCAATACAAAAATAAACTAATCAACCAAAATGCACAATTATCCATATGAGAATAATAAATATCCTACATATTCATTGCTTAGAACTTGGATGCATCAGAATTGGAAAGGGGCATGTACTCTTACAACTATAGACACAAAACAGCACAAATGTTCCTTACATTAGGTGTACGTTGGATTCAGTTGTATGTTCCTCCACCAAACCTGTAACTTTAAAATCCTCTTGACAAATAGCATTAACCACATCCTCAACAGAGCTGGTAATAATATCATCTACTGCAAAAGTCCAACAAAGAACCAATGTAATGCGTCAAAAGCAAGCAATCAGATAGACGACCCCATATTATCAAATGAAACAAATTGTAAGAGTAGCTCCTTTTAACAGACAACTAAACAATCAGAGACAACTAGAAAACATAATAGCAATGTTCAGCAAACTAACTTCAACAGTAAACTTTTAACATAATAATGGAAAACAAATTCTCTTCAACAGCAAGGAAGTTCCAAATAGCATCTTGTAACATCTCTATCATAATTTAGGCAGTTCAGGATTAAAGAAATAAGTCATCACGTTTTAATCCTCTTTTGATTAAAACTATACCTGTTGAAGGAACATGTTGCTATTACACAGTCCAAATGAACAGATGTTATTGTTCAACAGTCAGATAAAGTTGGTTTTCAAATAAAATATTCTAAGAGAGCAATATTATTTAAAAAAGCATTATCTAATTACCTGATATACGACATTGCTCTGGATTGTGTAAGCTTCTACTCATAACTAACGGATCTTTCACATCAACATCAACTAGTTCACCAACTGAAAAATCATTTACAAGAAGCTATTAATTTTATAATGCACCAAAACATTCACTCATGAAATTGAGCTAAGACAATACATAGAATTGATAAAAAAATTGTTACTTGTTGCATATTTAAAAACAAACAAGATATAGCAACATAAGTAACAAGCTTACGTTTGTCTTGACGCAGTTCATCAATGTTTTGGTAAGAGCTACATGACAGGGAAAATGAGTCATCATGATCATTATATCTAGAAGAATTGCACATCGTTTCTTCAGTGTGATTAGCCTCCAGCAAGCTATGTATTAATGGCTGATCAGAAGAGGATATAGGTCCACCATGTGATAGACTTAATTGTGAATCAACTATATTTGAAGGTGCAGATTCTAACAGTGTTAATGCTGAAGAAATGTTGTTCAGCTCATTATCTTCCCGTGTCATTGCAGGTGATGTATCCAACAGATTTTCGTAACTACTATCAGTGTCTGCAACCATTCCATCAAACACACTATCATTGCTGCATATCAAGTCATCACAGTTAAGTTTGAAATCAACATTCTTGTCAACCTGAACATCGAGTTTTGGATTATCAACATTAGATTCAGAAAAAGATGTTTCAGTTTCCTTCCTCATGTTTGTTTCTATCAAATCCTCTGATGCACTTGTATCGTCCTTACTTGTCTGATCCCTTTGAACCATTGAGACAACAAGAGCTGTTTCACCATCATCAGCAACAGATACTGATACCTTCCCCAAAAAAGAATGGTCAACTGCCCATCCATGGTCAGCAGCTTTCAAAATAGAGTGCCACCCCTGGTCTTGTACGGGAATATCATCCATCTTCTGTGGTTCTTCAATAGATAAGCACCTAGGAGAAAAAGGCAAATAGAAAAACCAGTAATGATATAAATATATGAAAAATGAGAATTAGATAGTAGATAAACCTATGCTGAAGTCAGAAATGAAAATTCTTAAAGAAAAGATTACAAAAATTCATGTTACAAGAACAAATCTCATTGTACATATTAAAGTAGCAGCATTACCTTGGACACAACCAAGAACTAACGGATGTGTACTCAGGGCTAAATCCAACACAAAATGCATGATACCTGTCTCCACAAATAATATAAAAATAATATAAGTTGATGTAGCATGTTAGATAAACAATAAAAGCACTTCCCACCGACTGAATCATTAACTTTAAATACAATATTTTACAGGAAAGTTAAACAAATTGAAATATGGCTAATTGCCTGAAAGGTTTTATCAGAAAAAATGAAGTTCTGATGAGAAAACAAATATATACCATTAAAGGGTTAGTGACCTGACTGTGCCAACAAATGTTGGGCATGATATAGAGTTATACATTAGTACTGTTCATTCTGAATTTTTGATGCCGGTCATACTGTGACACGTGACAGAATGCAAAAATAAGGTGAGATCTTTATACAATTCATGCTAGACGATGTACCTAGGATTTTAGCCAGCACTGTACCATGTTTCTTGGTCATTTTATCCAGTCATAGTTACATGGTCTGGGATGACAGCCACATGTCAAGGAAAACATCTTTCTGACCAATAACTGGTACATCCATATGATCTCTCTATTTACCCAAATCAAATGTTGTTTGCTGACTTGCTCTATATATTTTAATGGGATTGAAGCAAACTAATTAACTCGGGCTTGTAAATACAGTGATGAATTAGCTTTGATGAACTTAAGTGGATATGACCACTCTTAGACCTGCTAGCATAATCATTTGATATGGATAAATTTAAGCGATTTTTCAATCAAGACCATACTAATAAAACCTCATTAAATGAAGGTCATCTCAGGCTTATTCAAGAAAATCTTCAAATGAAGAACCATGTGATGATGATCATGCTGCTTAGCATCTTACTCATTTTTCTTACAATAAACCATCAAGTTGTTAAGGATCTAATTTCATGATTAAGCACCAAGGACAAATTCAAAATTTTCAATTATAAGTGAAGCTTTTCTTCCAGGGACCATGCGAACAAGTGAATCTTTCATTGACCATGGAGATAAAATGAGTTTAAATTATCTACAGATCCTAACAGCCAAGGAAGATTAATTAGATGATAATAGATCACAATATAGAGTTCTAAAATAGGAATCATTATGGCATAAAACTCCAAGTCAAGGTTCTAAATACCAGTCCCATAACAATTTCAATAACCTACTCGAAAGACGGTACAAATCAAGTGATCTGTATCATTGGCAAGATAGCAGTATCTAGCTGTATGGTCTATTATGATGCTTGATCAGATTGGTAAATAACAGTCTGTACTGACCAGTTCGACCAGCATTTTTAAACCTGGCTTCGAGGTGGTTCCTACTACTAGATACTATTTAGATTGCCGAATGTTTAATGAAGCTGACTGTAGAAATTAAAATTTTACAAATGAACCATAAATGAGTGAAGCAATAATTCTGATATCCCATATATTTAGTCATTATATACCAAATTTAATAAACGACAAATAAACAATTACTTCAAATCCCATTACAAGATAATTATGGTCTTAACTGAGAATAAACAGTGCCAGAGTTTCCTTGCTGGTAGATGTGAGTTCTTTCCTTGCTGGTAGATGAAAATAGTATTCACTATCAGATTCCTAGGTGCTAAGTGTGCTTTGAAGAGTTGAAGCAACAATTGATGTTTGGCATCAAAACCATACCACTTATTATTTCATCATGCATTAAATAAACAAGAGAAATCAGATATATCTCCATCTGCACAGTTTACTAATTTCACAAGTTTACCTAGTTGAAAAGATCAGCTTTCAAGATATGGCAACATCCGCACTTGAGTGATTCTAGCTAAGGTTAATAGTGTTATTTTGTGGCAAACCCAGCAGAAATAACTAGAACTTAAAAGTTATTTTAGTACAATTCTGATATGTATTTACCATATATCACATGAATCACAAGCAATTGATGTATCAAAATTTAAACCATCATCCGCTGTCGTCAGTCCACTTCTAACCTTGCATCCATCTCCATCCAAGCATGCAACTGCCTGGCAGAAGAATAACAGCATTAACACAGAATGCAGAAGTTCAGACTACAGTGTCTTTATCAATGAGGTGATCAGTGCAAGGACAGCATTATTACATCTTCATCAATGTAGTATGAAGGAAAGGACAGGGTGTTGTTCTTCCCTTGAACACTCCAATCCACTTCTCTGCAAATTGAAAAAGGAAGGCTGCAATTTCATGTGTTTCTCCATACAACTGCATATAAGGAATGTACTGGCAGACAAATGTGACATACAAGGACTCTTTCCCAATTGCTACACATAGGTTAAAAAAATAAATGGGTCTCACAGACGAACAATCAATGAAATAAATTATTTGTTTATAAGCTTCTCCAGGAAATAGACCAACAAATATCTAACAGTTCAGTCACAGGTCCAGAAAGAAAAGATCAAAATTTTCAGGTGCAACAAAACTCATCAAAATAACAATACAATTTTAAGCTCAGAAAAGGAATTCCAACATCAAGTGCACAACCTCCAACGACTAACATGAAAGCTTACAATCACAGAGCAACATGTCTTCAGCAAATCAAAGGAAAAGAAAGGCACCAGCCGCACCACTAAGCTAGGAAGTCATGAAAACTCATCTCATACACACGTACATGCCCGCACGCATGGCAGCACTAAGCTAGGATATCATGCAGTAATTAAGAAACCCATTTTCACAACCATATATGCATATGCATGTGCACACACGCACACAAAAAACTACTATTCAAGCAATCAGGAAAGCACACTTTTTATAACAGTAATTCTGAAGAAAAGCCTGAAGCAATATACTAAAAGTTCTTACACTTTAATCAATCAGGTTTCTAAATTCTAATATCATGTGTAGACAAATTATTTATATGCCATGGGAAAAATCAACTTGCTCCAATTTTTTTATTCTCTGAATTGGTGCAACCAGCAAGCTTCTGTTGGAGTTTAGCACATCATCAACACAGCCCAAGTTGATGATGTATAGTGACTGTATACCATGCCACCAACTAACAACAAAGTGCCAGAGACACTTAGATCCTTAACTTTAACTGCCATTGGATGCTACGTTTGGTTCCGTGTAAACTTAGCTTCTGGATAGTCAATCAGCCAACAACTTCCAACACCCACATAAAACTTGACAAATTTGTTCATATTTATATGATCAACAAAAATTAAGGATAGCCAATTAACATGGTGCTGACAGGTCTAACTATGTAGCTCATGACATTAAGCCAATTAAGAAAAACATATGACAAACTGACAAAGCGGTGAGAAATCACAGAAAAATATTATCAAAAGGACTTGAAAAAGATATTATGCCTTTAGATGAAAAGAGGATGTCCTGAGACAAGTAGAACAGATTTGGCAAAAGAAGATTAGTGTATCAGTGATCTTTCAGATTTAAGTCTCTATGCCCAAAAAGTCAAAAGACCAGCCTTCAGGGACTGAAGATCTACAAAGTTAAAAGTTTGACTGCTACAGAAAGTTCTCAGATATTTTTCCTCACCAACAATTAAAACCTTGCTAGTTAAACTGTTTCTTTTTTATTTATAAACCAACATTGTCTTGAAAACTTCTGATCACCTAGAGAAGATCCTGGATGTCTGAAGCAATATCCCAGTCAAGGGCAACAAATTAGTTAATATCTCCTTCATAAAGAGTGTCAGTTCAGTATATCCAATTTGGTCGCCAAAACAAGTGGTAACAAGTTACTTGTCAATCTTCAGATACTGTCCATATTCAATTCAGTTATGATCAGTCAGTAGATATATTAAAGCAATTATTTGAATGATATTGCTAAGACGAAAGGATGAGGACATACCATAATGTGATACGCGCAACAAGTCACATGGCATATGAATGTGTTCATGCATAATTATAGCTCATCACAGGCCAATCTGACCAAAAGTGATTATAACAAGACACTAACAAGATAGATGTGGATGTTAGAGCTGTAGATATACATATATGATAAACATACAGCAAAACAATAGGATATAGGTTTTGATGGACAATCAATGAGACTCGGCACAATGCAAAATAAAAGGAAACAAGTACAAGACCCAGGCTTGAGTATTTTTATTTTTATAATCACTAAGCTTCTTATCACTCATGTCATGAAGCATGCATATCAATGGAATTCAGGCGATGACAAATCTTACCCCCTAAGACCTCAGTGTTGTTTCTTTGTTTATGATCAATCCAATTGCCATAAATTAGTATCTTGAATTTTTCTTAGATTGAACAAACAAAAAAAATCAAAAGATAATGGTGGCATAAAAAAAGTTACAATCCACAAACAGCATACAACCAGAGGACAAAACCTAACAGCATTGAAGGTCATTTAGATAAAGAACATATCTAGTATTACCATCAAGGTAAGCAATACCGAATAATACCGTCCGGTACGGGCGGTATGTACCGGTCCAACAGTATACCGGTACACGGACCGCCTGGTAATAATAAAATAATATTTATTTATTTATTTAGAAAAAGGCTCGGCGACGTCACCGAGGCGACACGACGTCGTCGAGGTGCTTATATATATATATATATATATATATATACCGAACGGTATACCGCTCGGTATACCGTTCCGTACCGTACCGAGCGAACGTCGAAATGCCAGTACGGTACGGTATTTCGAACCTTGATTACCATAACAACAAATTTATGCCCTCCTAGACTCCTACTAGCAATACATCTAAATTTTATAAATCATGATTAATTGATAAAATATTTATCGATACTGAACTACATATTACCTGGAAAGTGAGTAATTCTCAATTCTGATGCTCCCAGTGGTGTCATACACCTACAATTATCAAACAAAATTTACAAAATATGCAATGGTGAACTAAAATACAACAACAATCTGATTTAGAGATACTTAAACCACTGCACAAGCAGAAAATGAAGATTTCATTACATGATCAAGTTAGAAGAGGATAACAATAGACAAAAGAGTTCCGAAAAGAAGAGTTGTTTGGTAGAGTATTATTACTCACTGGAAGACATGTGATAAGCTGAAACTCATTTTGGCAAATTGGGCAGCAATTTGTGATGGTAGCCCAGTTGTCAAGACATGCAAAACAGAACCTGCATTCAAAATAATACTCTGTTGTTAGACCATTGTTGATCTACATAATACAATCTTCCTTCACCCTGAATTTTTGTTGTGAAATAAAAGCAAAAATTCTAACAGTATAATAAAAATATGGAAAAAAAAGGTAAAATAAGACACTGCAACAATTAAGGGAAAGGCACCTACTAGAACTGAGAAAAAGGACTCGTGTTGATGATAGTAATGCAATGTTGTGCTGTACCTGTGCCAATCACAGGACCAGTCATATACAATACACATAGGCATGGCTGAAAATGCACCCACCAAAGACCATACCAACCAGCATGGTAGATGACAACCAAAGACTACTGGCCCTAGTTAAATGTGCTTCTTTTAGCCCTAGTGACCAGACTCCTTGAACAAAAGACTAAATTTTCATGGTAATACCATTCTTTTAGTTCCTACACCAGGCTCCCTGAATCAAAGATTAAATTTTCTGAGTAATCATTAGATTACAAGCAGCCACTATAATACTAATTTGTTACAAGATGCTGGATAAGTCTTACTTGTCGCTGTCACTAAAATATAAAGTAGCTTCCATTCATATAGCTTACCAGTATGAGATATCAAATTTGTGGTCTCAACTAAAAGAAAGCAGAAGGAGCCAAGACTTGGGAAAATTCAGCACCACTTGAAAGAACAAGGACTCTTCAAAGAAACCTAGATCTTCTTATGTATCATAAATCTATATGTTTTGAAGTTTACATGCACAAGCACGTTCAATAAGCTTGAATGTATATGTATAAACATCTCCTTCATAAGTCAGAATTATATTGGATATGAAATGACTGTTCTAAATTTATTTTGTAAAAGATGGTGATACGAACGAATAAGGGCTGTAAGATTATCATTTTCGGCAACAATGAAAGATCAATTTTTTCAAAAAAAAAAAAGAATTAACGGCTTTGAGAGAGATTCACAACTAACTGAAATTTTTGCAATAGTATATGGAAGTGAGACAAAGCAACAGACATCCTCTTAAAATTCAGGAGACACATAATTGGGCATATAATACACCATTTATCTTGCCTATGTTTAATGAAACTTCAAGAATTTCGACGAGCCCATAAGTGCATCTAAGTTGACATCTTAAGATTCTTAACAATATTTCTCCAGAATTTTTTGGCCATGAGACCATAGTATTTATTTCCATAAATCTACTCCATAGTCAGAATAATCAATTGATCCCAGAACCAAATTAGACAATTTGATCAGAAATCAACCAAAACCTACTGGTAGCACCCCCAAAAAGAAATGGTATCTCTGATTTCTGATCAGCTAGGAGGATACAGTGAATAATATATTCAAAATAATTAAATATATTATAATAATAGCATAAACATTAACATAGTACAAATAGGAAGTAACAAGGTGATTTTCTGGGAGAGGCCCCAGGTTTTCGGTTTTTTCCTGATTGCAAACCCCCATTTACATAATGCCCATAAGAGAGTCCCCTCCTCTTGCAAATAACTAAAATGCCCTCCTGTCAGAAAAGGAAACTGGTTTCTGATAAATAGAATAAATGTAAGTATATCATAAATAGAATAAATCATAAAATAGTACATATACGATATTGAGATTTTACATAGTAATTGCATCATCAAATTTTGGAAACACTGATACAAAAATTAGAATATTAGCTCTAAACTTCAATTTAATCTTTCAACTAAAAAATCTTGATAACTTGAAGATTCAAACTAAATAGTACTAAAATTTTGTCGAAGACTGATCCTCCAATATGCATCATCAACCGTATACCTTTTTTTCTTTTGGACTTATTGGTCCCTTTTTTATTTCCATTTTCAAAACCTTGTGTATAACAAACTTTATGAATCCAGTTCCCCAAGTCATTAATTGAACAACATGTAGATATTCACATTGGGGTTTCATGAGTTAATCATCGCATCAGGAAAGAAAAAAAAAAGAACAGAAGATTTCAATGCAATAATATGACCTACCAATGGTCGCAACAGTCCAGAACCCCTCTATCAATGATGACATCTGTACATATTCCGCATCTTTCATTCTCAAATTCAATATCTTCCTGAAAGGATGATGTTAAATAACATAAAATTTATTTCAGAATATCAGCAAAGCACCCAAAATAGACATATGAAAAAAAATTGCATTAATACAATTTACAACTTAAATTTTGATGCTAATATAAACATTATATTGTTCATGTGTCAAATATGATACTTCCTTGATATCTCTTGGATACATGCTCAGATACTTCTTCAAAGTAATCAATATTTAAGTAATTACTAAAGAAACATTTTTGAGAAATTTACACCATACTTCATGGACACTTCTTGGCTTTTTAAAGAATTTTCCTTTTTCATGCATATAAATCTTTCAGTTATGGATGAGATGGATATATGATTAGATGCAATGTTTTATGTAGTTTGTACTTTGTATTAACTGTCATATTATGATAATGAAACTAAACTTTTACCTTACCAGTATGTAATACATTACAAGCTTCTTCTGCCCTCTCTACATTCTTAAAGTATTATTATGTTACTAAAACTAATTTCTTTCATGACAATAAATTCCCGATGCTAATTGCTTAGGCAATAAAACTCTCCAATGCAACAATTGTAGCAGTTGGCAAGTCACAGAGACCTATCAATTGGCAGACAAGCTGTGATAGCTTCTCTAACAACCAATGATGGTGATTTTACAATGGGAGTTGACAATGGATAATGGTGATTCAACAATGGGAGGCTGCCAAGACATTCAACGATAAATGCAGAGTTGCAGTCCTATATGGCACTTCATTGATAAGAAAAGAAGCAAGTGGAAGAAAAGTAGAAAAATAGAGACCATCGTGGAAAGAAGATGCAGGTGTTTAGGTTTCACATGACTTGAGATAGCCTAATTAATACCAAAACAAAATCATTTCAGCTGGTATGCAACTAAAGAACATTTGGTTTCATGCTAACCAGTATATGCTTAGATTCCTCGATTTTGGTGGTATTGACTGTTCCAAGAGCTGATAAACCCTTCAAATAAGGTGGCATGGCTGATATGCACCGATATCAGTTGCCAAAAAATTCCTAGCTCGTAATAAACTATGAAACATCAGAACAACTTTTAACACAACTCAAAGACAAGGATACAGACAAACAAACAACAAAACACAAAGAAGAGAAAATCACATCACAAGTATCATCTGTGAAGCTTCCAACACATTCATAATTAACAAAGTTATTATATGTGTTTTTGGCAAAGAAGTCGATGATATAATCCATCTAATCTGAAATGTAGGATTGTTATGATGCATGAGGATTGCAGAGAAACAACCATAATTTGCTTCTAATTCATACAACACTACTTCAATTTTGATTCTCTGTTTTTTCTCATCTATAATAAGCGACCCTAATTTAAAGCTAAAGAGTAAATATGCCAATATAATAAATGAAGAAATAAGAAAATTTCATAAAACAACTAAACAAGTACAACAGCCAAGCAGGAATTACTCTATCATCCTCATCTTCAAATGTCGTTTCTTTAGACTCGCCATTAGTGGTCTCTTGTTGGTACATCAGTTATATCAAAAAACTTATATACTTGACCTGAAAAGATGATACACCAAAATATCATGTACCAGTGAGCATGTTAAACAAAAATAGCGATATAAATATATCATTAACGTTAAGCTAAAAGCACCCATGACTACAAGTCTACAACAAATAAAGGTAGACGACAAAACACGATTTGCGAGCAAATAAAGGAAGGAAGAGACTCGTTGGAAGGGGAGAATGGGGACATCAATGCCAAGAAAGAATTGGTTCCTGTAGTGCTTGAGGACATTAATGGATTGCTAGTTCCAGAAGTTGATAATAATAACAGCCTTTTATAGATGATGGGAGCGCCCATGGTAGAGTGCATCACAAGACTACCTTTTACAATCATGTAAAATACCAACTTTGCTGTTATGTTTCATGGCAGTAAAGCAAAATGGAGTAATTGTTAATTTGTTATACCTATTAATATATTTGCTTTAGATCTTACAATAAAAATATCCATGCACTCAGATCTTACCTCTAAAGACAAGATTATCACGAGATAAGTTATTTCTCGCAGGAAATCCATCATTTGAATATTTGAACATCTTGACCACTCATAAGCTCATGTATTGTATCCTCCCTCTTAGTTCAGTTTATGTTATAATGGCATGGCTGCATAGTCATTGAGCTATCAATCCTTTAGGAATACATTTGCCGCTAGCATCCTAAGGAATACATTGAGCTTTGTTGTTGTTGTTCTTCTTCTTCTTCTTGTAGTAGCAGTAGTAGTACCTAAAATTATCTATTAGAAATGGGAAAGTATAAATCTGCAACAGCATCACTTTCTTCAACGATACCATATCGTTTTAACTCGGAGGATAATTGGGACAACGGTCCCATGATTCTCCAAGGAACTAAGGAAGAGGAAGAAAAGGGGAAAACGAAATGTCGCATGTCCAACCACTTCAAAGTGTACAATCACGACACCGTATCTAAGATCTTCAAATAAAAATACATAAATCTTTCGAGTCCTCCAGAGACGATAACCTCCCGCAACAACACACGTCTCCGCCAAATTATGTAGAACGCAATCTTGTTTCGCAAAATCGATAACCCCAGACCACACTAAGAGAAACCGGCCGACCAAATTAGGGTAAATGGGGGAATACCTCTGGCCAGCGAGGGGCGACCGCGGCCGAGTTCTCACACCGATCGACGATGATCTACGGACTCGGAAGATTCTTGGGTGGGGAATCCGAACAAAATCTGAACGAGAGGAAAAGCGAGTACGATTCTGAGGAAAGCAGAAGGGAAGTAAGGGGGAGTTCTTGAGGAGATTTCGCTGCTAAGTGGGTCGACAAAAGGGGGCGGAGGACGCCGTCCGACGGAACTCTTTTGCCGGTCCGGTTCGGGAAAATGATCATCGGAAAGAACCCGGTTGGAACCGGCTTACGACACCGGGTTTTAAAGATTCGAGACTGAACCGGCCACCGGAAGGGGAAATAAAACGTATATTAGTTGGCTGACCCAACGGCCGGCGACCCTCTTGTCTCCTCCGCTCCACCAGTCGCATCCACCTCTCAGCCAGGACGAGAAGGGGATGACTCGTATGTCCGCGTTTCTTGCGTGGGACTCGTAACAATCATCAGCTTAGCAACTCTCAACAGCAAGACAACATCTAAATTTACTGATGCAAAAAGGGACACTTAGATCTTCATCTCACAAATTATTATTTTTTAATTATTTATTTTATACGTTATAAAAAATTATATTAACGATCTTTCATCATATTTTCATCTATAAGCATCACTTCCACCTATCAGTGTAATAAAATATAACGGGGGATATTGGAACGAATACATATTATCCCTACCAAGATCAAGTGTAAAAGATAATTCTCGATTCTACCGGATGCTCTCTTTTTTTAAAAGAATTCATATCTAAAAATGATTTTAGACTAATTTGAGTATTAGAGGGATTTGGTTTATAATTTTTTTTGATATCGCTCTTAGTGCAAGTGACGCTCGAGGAGTTTGACACTTTTACCTCGAAGCTACCTCAGGCATTTCTACACTTAACATATAAGGTGGATGTTAAGAACAAGTTGGAATATTGGTTGGCATAAAAACCAAATGTACAGACTTAGGTTGGAGCGTATTTGATAAAATGCATTGAGGAATCTGAGACCTTTATAAAGGTGAAATACATGATCGCTCATATTTTACAGAAATCTTATCGATGTTGGTTAAAGACTCTTGATGTCAAGATATTGGAACACATACGATGTAAACCAAATATCGTGGATCATTGCTTGCAAGTTATTCTATCAGTATAATCTAATCAGTTTCCTTGTGATATCGTAATTTCACTTTGGTTTTTACATCTTATGTTTGATTATTTAAGACTTGGCGATGTATATAAGGATAACATTTAATAGAAAATCTATCATCAAATAATTTTCATTCAATACGTAATCATCATATACGAGATAAAAAGAAAAGATGAATGTCACCTTCACCTATCAATTCGCATGCGCAAAGATAAACGATTATGGATTACCCCATTGTCATCCTATTGGACAAGAGGTCGAGAGACTATTGAAAATGGTTAGAGGTTACATATTCGTAAAATATTTTATCCCTTTATAACTATGTATAAAAGTTTATATTCAATAAAATAAAATTATATATATATATATATTTATTTATTTATAACTTGTGTTGATACTCATATGTTTGGGATTACTAACTTAGGTATTAGAAGGATCGGATTAAAGAATTTTTTTCGACCTTCATCTTCATACAGGTGACGCATCGGAAGCTCAACGTTCTGACATTGAAGGCACTACGAATAATATTGGATATATGGATTCGAACCCTATTGACATTGAATTATTCATTTATTTCAAGCTAAATTTAAATCGAACTTGAACAATTCGATTATGGTTCACGATAACATAAATTAACAATTTATGACTTCAAGAATATATGTGGTTCAATTTTGATTCCCAAAATTTAAGAATCATAATCATCAGCTTCAAAATCAAAATCATCGATTCCATAATCAGAGTATATATATATATATATATAAGCGTACTACGAGGACAAGCTTGTCGCAATGTGTTGGGAGGTGATCGCCGACTTCTTACTCCACTCTAACTTTAATGAGGTTGATATATGAACCAAAATCCACCTTACACAGCAAGCAAATCAATTCGGCAAATCCCAACATCGTCACAGATTTCCGGCGCTACACCAAATCCTCAAGTAAATACCAATCCGATCCATGCCTCTCTCGATTCATCTCTTTTAGAGTCATCCAAACTCACCCACTCTCACTCATTGCTTACCTCCCTTTTCTCTTTCTGTGTCAGGTTCCAATTGACAGCCGAACCAACTCACAAGGACTCGTCATCCAACTCTCTGGTTGTAAAGGCAACTGCAGCAGTTCGAGCGCTCTCTCTCTCCTTCTTCTTCTTCCTCTTCTCCTTCTTCTTCTTCTATCCTTCTTGCCTCCCATTGTCGTCATCTCTGTTAGCACCAACCTACAGTATATGCCAGCCATGGCGCATGTTTCACCCGCCTTCATCTTCTTCGCGCTGGCGCTAGTCGTCGTCGGTGCGCAGCCGGACAGCTGCAGCTCACGACTCCCTGCTGCTCTCAGCAACTTCACAGGTCTCTCATGCAGGCCCATCTGGAACAACTTCGTCCTCAGAGTATGGCCTATGCTCACCTAATCCCATGTTTGAAACAGGTTTATAGATTCTGGAAAGAGGATAAACCTTATCGGATCCCTTCTCTTTTGTGTTCTCGTTCTGGCCCTTGCAGTACTCTCAGGACCAACAGAATGTTCTCAGCGTCGTGCTATCTACCACATACACCGTGGGTTGGATCGGAATGGGATTCTCCATGGACGGGAGGATGGTCGGCTCCAGTGCCATGGTGGGTTGGATAGGCAAAACCGGCATCCCCCACATCAAGCAGTACTATCTGCGTGGACAGTCTGCTTCAGACGTCGTGGTAGATCAAGGCCAGCTGCTGTCCACCGCGGTCGCACCGAGAGTCGTCGTGCATCGTGCCAAGATATATCTTGCCTTTCAATTGAAGTTTACAGCTCCATTGGCTCAGCAGCATCTGCTCTTCGCCATTGGGACATCGATTCCGGTCCATAATCACCTGAAGAAACATGCGGATAAGACCTCTATCTCCTTCGACTTCTCTACAGGTTTGCCGCTCCACCACCGTCCTCCTTCTCTCTCTGCTCGTTCATGCATCCTAAACAGCAGGCTTCTTTTACAGGCGGCAGTTCATCGTCTTCCTCCTCCTCTTCCTACCTGTACGAGCTGAAAAGGACACATGGAGTGCTGGCCATATTTGGGTGGGGTGTGCTGGCACCGATAGGGGCGATCGTGGCAAGATACTGCAAGCAGTGGGATCCATTGTGGTACTACCTTCACGCGATCATCCAATTCATCGGGTTCATGATCGGTCTCGCGGCCGTGGTGGCCGGAAAGCTACTCTACGATGAGCTGCATGCCAGCGTCCACTCTCACAGGGGCATCGGCATTTTTGTGCTGGTGCTCGCTATTCTTCAGGTCCGCAAGCTCAGCCTTTCTCTTTTCTCGGCAGACAAATCCATTCGAACCTTGAATTGTCTCACCTCCGTTTGGTACGACAGGTGATAGCCTTCTTCGTGCGGCCCGACCGAGACTCCAAGATCCGCAGGTACTGGAACTGGTACCACCACTGGGTGGGGAGGCTTGCTCTGTTCTTTGCGGCGGTCAACATTGTTGTGGGTATCCGAGTAGCAGATGCGGGGACTTCATGGAAGGTTGGCTATGGCTTCAACCTTGCGATCCTCCTGATTGCAATCATCGTTCTGGAGCTGCTGCGGTGGACAGGAAGGTCCAGGGAAGCTGTCACCGCACCACCGCTACAGATGCAATAGCCGGATGATGAATGGAATGGATTTGCGACGTGAAGTTTGTCACTGTTGTAATCCCTATGAGCTATTGCAGTGTTGTTTGTGGTCGCAGACTCCTATATATAATTAATTGCATGCTAAATATTCTGGCTCCTGTATCATTCTCATGCTCGATCGAAGTCGAAGGAGCATGACATGGTCTAATTAACTTCATTACAAGAAAAGAACACTCGATCACGAGGGAGATCCAAACTATGGCATGCAAATGTTCTTCCCCTGTTCTACCGCAAGCAACTGTCTAAAGCTGCAGAAAGAACCATGAAGATTAACAACATGAAGGCACTGATCACACCTGACGGATCGCTCTCTCAATTCTCTATTTGATCAACTTCAGACAACAAGAAGAACCAACCATTTCTTTTATATGCATTTTTTTTTCCTTGTGACGATATTTCTTAGCTGAGTAGAGTAGTCCTTTATATGTTGGAAAGCTTTATTGAAAGAAAAAATAACACACTCATATATATATATATATATATATATATATATATATATATATATATCACAAAATCACTAATTCAGCACGTGATGTCTAATGCAGCGTCTTTCATCAGTAGGGAAAATGGATGAATTATTTTACTTTCATAATTATAAGATATCAACAAAAATTAAAAAAAAAAAGACAGAAACTGCGATGCTACGAGGGTTCATGTGCACGATTGCTTCAGCAATATAATTATATTTTCCAAGCGCGCTAGGAATTATTTTTTCTTCAGCAATCGATATGAGAATAAAAGTATTCCAAGATGAGTTCAACATCACAAGAGGGATTTTCTATCAATCCACCTAGGTAGCACTATCATTGCTTGTTTGATGCAAGATGAATCATCCAATTAACAATCTAATGACACTTACAAATATATAATTCCCACACATATATACACAATTTCCCCTAAAAGAAATTAATAGAGAATGTTTCAATACAAGGTAAAAGCGAAGCAATCGATCGTAGGGGATCTGTAGATAATATACGCTTCGCCTTCATCAGTTCAAATTAGGTATTCCACACATCCAAGCCCTACCCTCATCCGACGAATCCCAAGAAGCTGAAGCCAAGAACCATTGCGCGTACGAACAAAAATCATCATCAGCGGAAAGAAACCACCGAGAGGTGCACCAAGAAAAGAAGATCGTCACCAGAGGAGGCAGAGGAGGCAGAGGAGGGGCGGTGGTGGCTGACCTGAGGGATCGCGTGACGGCCCGCTTCGAGATGGCGCGGAAGAAGAGGTTGGCCGAGTGGAGGAAGACCACCACGCCGGCGCATCCCAAGATTAACAACTCCAACATCTCGGTGGTCTTGACCTTCTTCTTCTTCTTCTTCTCGTCTCCCTCTCGCGGATTTGGAGAAAGGAAGGAAGAAAGAGACAACGACGGGGAGGCCTTGAGACCGTTCGAGCAACGAAAGAGAGAGCGAGGTGGGGTTTGTTAGGCCGGTGGGTTTATTTAACGGGCCGAGGCCGTTGAGGAGACAGCGGAGCCCACCTTCCCTTCCGTAATTATTCTTCGTCAAAACTAATCTTGATTGCTCCTTAGGTCAGTAATTTATGTTTTTACCCGTTTAAATTTACATTTAGCAACGAATCAAAATGATTGGTAACAATTAATGGGAATATATTTTGTACTTCAATTTTTTTTTAAACCTATTAACCTTATTTGAACTTATTACCAACTTCATGTATTAGTCAAATATATAAATGAATGCATTAGACGTATTTTCCATCGCACGTATCATCTCAAAGGTGTGCTCGACGGCCCTCAATATTGTTAATTTGATTGTATTAGCATTCAAGTAGGGCCATAGTTTGGAGTCGAACTATGTTTGGGTACTACTACATCATATTTGACGATTCAGAAGCCCACAGGCTCGGTAAGCATTCGGACTGCAAATTTTACCCAATTAGTTCGAATAACAAAGAAAGCAGTGACATTCCTAAAATAGGCGAAACGAAATGCAACAATTATAACTCAAATACAAATAAAATGGCATTCCATCGATAGATCAGATCGGTTCGGTCTTCGAATGAATAAAAAATGATGAACTAATACATATTAAACCATAAGAACTCGCAGGTCTCGACAAACGAAAATAGCAACTCTAGGGATCGAACTAAGGAAGGCTAGATGGGTTTAGAACCTGAGCTTCGTAAAGAACCACCGGTTCTTGCCGGTCTTGAAGCGCTCCTCGAGGCGACGACCTTCTTATCGCGGGACTGGAGAGAGTCAAGGGTGACCGCGTCCTTGAGATCGACGTCGAGTGTGTAGCGGGTGGGCATGATGTGGCTGAAGTTGACCAGCTTCAGGAACGCCTTAACGCGCGACTTGTTAGCCGTCTTCTTCGCCGAGTGCTTACGGATCACCTTCTTCGGGTACTTGGCGATGCCGGCCACCAAGCAGTGCCCATAGGCCCGATCCCGCGTGCCCTCGTCGAAGGCCCGCACGATCACCGCCTTCCGGCCAGCGAACCGGCCCTGCAGAACGATCACCGCCTTGTTCGGCTTCAGAAATTTCACCACGGTCCTCGTCTCCCCCTCCTTCCTCTCCAGACGGGGCTGACCGATCCGAAGCCGCTCTCTTCGCCGCCGCTTGGAACCCTAGGGAGACAAGGAGAACGGCTTTTATATGGAGCGCGAGAACGGTTGGCGCCGGAGAACAGTCGACGTTCGACTCAGGTTTGATTTGGGTAGGCGGTGGAGGTAATTGATTTGGGTAGGCGGTGAAGTTACCTCCTAAGTATTGATCACTATGTGATGATCGTTCTCTCCACCTCTCATCTCCTCACCCCACGACCCCACTTTGGTTGCTACAAAAACGGGATTCAGTAACCCTGTTAAATGAGTATAACATTATTATACTAATGTCTTAATTGGCTTGAGACCATACATACGTCTCATAAATATTATAAATAATTTTTATTAAAATAATTTATGCCTGTTAAAATATATTATGATTATCCGATTAAAATGTCAATTCAATTCAAATCCAATCGATATCTTATTTTATGCCTATCTCAACTTAGTGGCGAAATAGATTGAATCCACGCGATTTGAGATGTGTTGGATCTTGTAAGAATTATATTGATATTGTAAGAATTATATCAAATTAGTTTTAAAGATATGAAGTTGATTGAATATCGAATCTTTAAATATTATATGTAATAAGACTTGAGTAATAAGAGTTGAGAATAAATCAGAAAAGTATTTTATAGTAGAGTTGTAGGGCTAATAAATACCCCAGCTTGTATGGAGTAACAATAAAGGTGATAAAAAATTCTATGTTTTTAAAGTTGAAAATCTCTTCATAAAGTTTAGAGACCAATGCTAACGAAAAATGTGAGGGAAGCGTTGTAAAAAGGGGTTGTAAAGGTTCTCTCCTGAACTTGTCAAAAGGAAAATCGAGTTGTAAGGATAGTTGATCTTTGCCCATTGAAGGAAAATCGTTAGTGGATGATGATAGCCTCGACGGAAGAGGAATCGGTAGAGTGGATGTAGGTCATAACGATCGAACCCCTATAAAAAAGTGTAATATCACATTAAATTCAAAAGGGTGTAATGTGATTATAAATATTATTATAACATCTAAGAGATAACATTGTATCGATCAACGGGTGTTGGAGTTACTTTGTAGTGTTATGATACTAAGAAATCTTATTATTTATATTATTTTATATTATAAACAATATAATGATGTCATTATTATTTATATTAATATGAAAAAATTAACTATGATTAGATTTAGTTTATTATAGAGAGAGATTTACTAGAATTAGTGAGAATTGGGGTAGGTTTTATATGAGATGTGAATCTAAGGCTATGTGTGGTATGAGTTGTTCACCCACTACCCATTTGTCCAACCTAAATCTCAAATCCAAGCAACTGTTCCATCGGAGTCTCATGTTAGATTTGGAGTTAGTAGGCAACTTTTACTTCGCAATGCTCGGAATTTTAGAATGTCTTCACTTTTAGTCGATCAAATTGATCATTTCAGCTGTTCTAATATTATTTCTTCAGCACCGATCATTCGTGTTTGCGTGCTATTTTAATCTCGATTGGGTTATAGTAACAAAAAAATTGGCTTTAATTTTAATTAACTTATTGCGGAAAATATTTAATACATCGTTTCGGCGATACGGAAAAAAAACCCGCCTATTTATAAACCGTCGGTGCCGCATTCTCTCCGAGGAAGGGAAGAGGAGAGTTCTCTGTTTTCTTGCTCCAAAGCTCCGATCTTTCTGAGGAAACTTTGCGGGAGGAATGGCGGATTCCTCTCTTTCCCCTCGGCCCAGTCACTTCCTGTTGGGATCGTCGACGTTGGACGAATCGTACAGGCCGCTGCCTTCGCTTTACCTTGCATTCCTGGTGATTTGGGCCCTCTCCGCCTTCTCCTGGATCGTCAACACCTGGAGGAACCGGTTTGTCCAGGTTCGTCGGATTATTTTCTTTCGTTTCAGCAAAAAAAGATTCCTTCTTTTAGGACTGCCCTGTTGCTGTCAATGTCTAGGAGTATTTCTGATGAGTGTTTTCCGTTGTTTGGTGCTCGATTTTTCGTTCGGTAAAGGGAATGTGATTTATTATGTTTTGTATAAGAATTTGTTGACTTCCAATGATTCAGTCGAGGAATTGGGTATTGCGCAAAGTGAGTTTTCTATGTTTAAGAGGAACTCGGTCCCTTTTTTGGAATTCGAAATTGAAGTTCAAGCTCTTTGCGCAGAAAATGCTAAAGATTTGCAATCGCATGAAATGATATAGAAGAAAAAAAAGAATTGCAATTGTACTTTTTCTGGGAACTGTAACTGCGTACATATATAGGTATTCAAAATAAAAGAATGCTAGCGTGTTTGTTTGACGACAACGCTGCCTATTAGCTCTTTTAGGGTTTCCTAGAACAGTAATTTTTTATGATAATTTTTCCTGATTTTTATTACGGCAGACAAACAAACTGCAGTGGATGTTGGCTTCTGTTCCGCTTGTTAAGGCTCTGCAGCTGGCCCTTTCATGTTCATTTTGGTGAGTTACAGAGGCAAGTTTCCCATTGCCGGTTATTACAATCTTTCTAGCTATCTTTGTCTTGGATTATTCCTTTTGAGCTTTGTAATATTATTCAAAATTTGCCTGTTTGATGGGTAGGGATCCTTTATCTCAAGCTGGGGTTATCCCCTACATCCCATGATGATTATGGGTCAATATTGCATTATTCCTTAGATCTATTCTGCAGCTAATTAAGATGGTCCTACTTATTTACATGTAACGACTATTATGTAAGAGTTTTGGACATGTTGAAATTATGCTTTCAAAAATAAAAGAGATGCATTTGACCTTCTGTCTTTCATCTTATAATGTCCTAAGTTTCAGTTAGTTTGGAGCGAGAATAATTTGTTGATGATGTTTTCAGTTTGAGCTTTCAGAATACTGTAGATGCAGTTCATGCACAAGAACAGCATCTACAGACAGGTTCTGATTTTGTGTAACATCCAATTGGTTGTTTACAACTTTACATAATGCTTGCTGCAGTATATGTTTTGATAAGAGGAGTGCATCTTAATGAACATATTTAAGTTCACTTTAGAAGGTGTTGGTCATGACCAATTCTTCTTGGACATTGTCAGGAACATTATAAAACAAAGATGTGTATCTGGTCTTAACCTTAATTTCCTGCCAAGTTAATACATTTATGCATACATATGAATTTGCCATTATATGATCCATAAGAGTTTGAGAATTGACCTTTTATCTAAACCTAATGTTCGCCTTTTTAATGAAGTGAAAAAGAAGTTGCTTGATGAAATCTAGGTTGTTGATTGGAAAGGTAAACTAATCCGATTGCGCTATGGCATCACACTGTTCTGTTGGTTCATCGGTCCCTCCCAGTTATCTTTGTCGTGTGCCAGTTTCCTGTTAAGTCAAATCGAATAGAGAAAATCAGGTTACTCTAATTAGTAAATAGTACCAGCCTTTTTATTATGTCCATCTGTCTCTGCATAGAATTTGCAAAAAGAGGAAAGAACTACCAGCGGAAATGATGATGTCCAACATATTTCATGTTTAACACTCCATGTAAAGTTTGGCTTTGTCATATTGAATGAAGATCTTCTCGTGAGCATTAACGTTTGAGTGTTTCATGCAGGTATTCTTGCATAAACCTTCAAATATGTTCGTTGTGGATGTCCTTTGGGGTGTATGTAACTGGAATACTCTTTCAAACATCCTCTTTTGTCTCATTTATGCTCATCTCTCATGGTTATTGCATCATCTATGAGCGCCTTTTGGTACGTGAACGACGTATAACTGCTGCATTGGGTTGTATACTCTACCTGACCCTTGTTGGCTATAAAACTGCTGTGCCATATTTCACAGTTAAGTATCCTTGTCACAATCTAGTGGATCAAAGACTTAACTTTCATTAGTGAGGATCTAGTAATAGTTTGAACTTTGAACTACCACATCTGACAATTAATTGTGATAGTTTGTTTTTCTTGTTTATTTATGTTGATGACCGAATTTGTATTCGAAAGTTTACTAAGTGGAATGCAATACAGGTATTTCTTGTGCTGGCTTACTCTTTATCATTCTACATGATCTTCCACCACATCTCCCACAGTATGTTAGTTCTACGCGAACAGTTGATTTTTATCGAGGGCGAAGATACCCACACAATGCACAATGCATTATATGCTAAGTACATTATGTTCAAGTATGTCTTACGACTCCAAAGTGTTTTTGGCTTTCTGATGTCTGTAAAACAAGCAGTTGACATGTTTTTTGGTACTTCCTCCTACTGCATCTGCCTCACCAGGAAATTTCAAGGTGCAATGCAATTAGTAGCCATGGCAGAAGTTCTGGTATGAGCTGCCAAACTTTTAACTTTTGACCAGCTATTTGCTGATATCAGACTTGGAAGTTTTTATCACAAACAGCATACCTCTTGAAACTTCAGATTTATATGAATGTTGATGAGGCACTGGATACCTACTGGTTTCGCTTGTTGGTACGCGAGTGGGCACAAGTTTGCATCTTCCTGTACATCGGGTAGGTTGAACTTGTATACCTGTGCTTAACTTGCATTCCGCAAGATATTTAAGTCGTTATTTTACATGCTGAAATTCCTAACGTGCGTTTAACAACGGGAGCCTTCAAGATAATTACTAGTGTGTGTAACTTGGGTTTTACTGAGATTTGCAGGTGGACTTTTAGAACACAGGAAGTGTCACCACATTTCTCTGTTATGCCTGCCTTGAAGTCAAAAAAAGAGATGGTTTTGCCTCCTGTATATAGCATAGTATGTTCCTCTTCTTGGATATACACTACAGTACCAGCTTATTGGTTAAGCATGTTACTAGATATTGTAATTTTATGAATAATTGCATACTTTAGCTCATGTAAATTTCTTTTCAAAGCCCTATATAGGATCTGTAAATGCTAAAAGGCCAAAACATTAATAGTCTGTCAAAGTTCTGAAGTGTTGCATGTGGAGAAATCAACTGTTTGGGAATTTATTTTTCTTCTAGAATTGAAACTATTGTACTTTAGTTTGTTATTTTCCTCAATTTCTTATGCAACCCTTTGCACTAAGTGATAAATTGTGCAGGAAATGAATGCTGCTGACTTCAATGACTTGGCTTCTCAACAATTGCATGTTGGTGTGGTAAGTGAGACAACTAGTTCCTAACTTTAGACTGTCATCTTTCAATAATATCTTAAATAAACTCCTCATGCAATTCCTGTTTCCATTCATTTTTTTCTGTTACTTTCATCCAGATCACTTCATGTAGCATAGGATACATGCAGATAATTTTTGCTTTGCTTATTCTCAATTATAGAAGTTTGACTTTGTCAACATGCAGCCAACTTCTTTTCCTTATTCCAACTGTGGAAATTCCTTTAAGCCACTGGTGGTAATAGTTCAAAATCCGCACTGCAGAAGCACTTCGCAAGATCAGCCTCCAGTAGTGCTATTAGACAAGTAAGAGTTTAACTTAAAGGGAAAGAAAGATCTTTATCAACAGTCACTGACTAGGTGATACATCCAGTTTAATGCTATCGACAAAAGCTTGTATATTATTTTGGTCTTTTGACTTTTTACAAGTGCAAGGGATTTGACCCACAAAATTAGGATCATGCATGTAAGATAAAACTTGTGAAAAGTATATTCTTGAATGATAGAAAATACATCTCCACGATACATCACATTGTGTTCTTCGACCATCATGATCCATTTGCTCACTTGCTGTGAATAGGAAAATCTTCAGAGCAGAGGATTGCATACCACCTTTCCTTAAAAGTAAAGATAACAGCAAAAACATTCTGTTCTGACATCTAAATGATACTTCCAAACACTATGAATTATGACAGAAGTTTATTGCATCAACATGAGCCAATAAACATAACTTCTTATTGGAAATGATTATAGTTTCTCTACAGAAAACCAGGGGACATGATAATTGATCCATAATGCTTCCCTATCTCTTTTAGGGCTTATCCGATGCACGAGGCTTCCACCAATACGGGATCTGAGAAGGGTCAATTTACACAACCTTATCTTTAAATACTTAAAGAGACTGTTTTCATGACTCGAATCTTGATCTCTCAAATCGTAAAGGAACAACCTTACCATTGTACCAAGGCTCACTGTCGCTTCCCTACCTCTTTTGATAGGCTTTTTTTTACCCTAGAGCTACAATTTAGAACAGGGATCATACATTTGAAATCGGCTACAATCAGCAAGCTGGCATAACTATTTTATGCTTTTGATCTTTTCAATTTTACTTCCAACTTTTCATCATTGCTATAGTTGATCCTTTTCTTTGATCTGGGATCTACACTCTTTGATGCCTTCAGCTCTTGTGAGGTTGCTGGCCTCTCTTGTTTGGTGGATTTGATTGGAGTTCTCATTCGTAGTTGCTGCTGCCTCTTTTGCTTTCTCTCATATGCTTTCTTTGCTCTTTCAGGAGATAGCAAACCATGTTCCATCATCCTACATGTTCAGATGGAACAGCACATAATCATATTAAGCTGATGAATATCAACTAACGTAAAAGGAACATAATTCATGTCCTTTAATTGAAGATAACATAGTACATCTTCTAGTATAAAAAACAGGGGGAGCTACTCATATTGAGAACAGAAAATCCAAACAGGTTAGTAAGAAAATCCAATTTAGACAATCCTATTGGTTCATTGTATGGCTACATAGTAAAAAAAAATAACTAAAGCTGATCACCACTGAATTCTAGAAGCAACTGAAAACACTATGATTGCAAGAAAAAAATGAATTGTTGCTTTTCAGTGCTAAATACCGTAAAAGCCAAAGCAACCTGGAGAGTTATGAAGCCCTCAAACTTTTTATTTTCTTCTATAACATCTGACTAAGAAATTAATCAACCAGCATTTGCCTGTAAATTATAGCATGACACTGGAACATCATTCTTTCAACTGTTGTTGAGTTATCATTAGAACAGAGTCAAACCTAAGCCTAAATTTAAACCGAAAAAATTAAGGATTCAGCAGTTTATTGACTTGGTAAGTTAAAAAGGTCAAGTACTTCATGAGGGTGCTGCCATCAAGATCTTTGTGCAATTATGTATGTGTTTCACTTGTTATTATTCCCAGAGAATGTTTCCACAAAGAGTGGCTGTGATCATGGTTTTCAAAATTTGGTCTCTGTGCCTCGACTGACATCACTGGTTATAGGTTATCTCCTCAGCCGGTACTTGCCAAAAGAAAACAGAATTTACTAGAGTTAACTGAAAGAAATCAAAATCGATGAGTTATAAACCAGATTACAAATCCAGACCAAAACTTATCATTGTAGATTGTACACTTCACCAATGGTAAAAACAACAACGATTCCTAAATGAATATTTTTTACCTTTGGTCTTATGGCGAAGTTAGAATTATTTCCTAAAAATAATCTAAGAAGGATTGTACAAGTAGAAGATATATGCTGTTAGAAAGGATAATAAGTGTGAAGGTAATAGGAGAAAGATCAATACAATATGCTACTCATCAAACTAAACACAACCAAAGTTTTGTTAGATGCAGAAATAGATAAAAACTTCCATATTTTTCAAGTTTTACAGAGAACATATACATATATTTTGCAACAATATATAATCTGCTGACTGTTTGAAACTTTTAGAGTTGATGACATAAATTGATTCATGTCTCCCACAGAGCCTTTTTCCAAGTCTTACTCATATAAGATCAGTGACCGATTTTAATTGTTGATACTTTATCAACCAATTGGAGCATTCAAACTACCCCACCCACAGTGTTGAATGAAGATCCGGTTCCGACATTTAGCCATCGCTGCCAGGAAACTTCAACTCTCTTAAATGGACATAAAGGATGTTTGAAGAAATCATCTAAGATATCGTACGAGTCCTAGTTCAAGAATTTAACAAAAAATACGATGGATGGATCTTTATAACATTCAGCAAATCGACAAGGCCCATCCTCCAAATATCCTCAAAGGGCAAGTAGGATATCAACCGAGAACAGAAAAGGAAAGAAAACTAACTCAACTTTGTTTAAATTTGTCACGTTATAACAGATACATGAACATTACATCGAACTGGGAAGAACTTACCAAGATTCTGCCATTTCGCTTGACGGAATTTGCTCTAATAAGGATTCGTAGAACATCCTCAAGGGTTCTCTCTGACAAAAACCAATCAAGCACAGGGTGTGAAACCATTATATGACCTCACCAAACTCCACCAACCTATTCTAAGATGAAATATCTTTTACAAGTTAAATACCTCTTCAGGGATGTCATACTTCTGACCAGGCAAGGAATACACTTTCTTCTGAGCTTTCACTCTGCTTGTTTTAGTAACAGTATTTGATGAGCTTGTTATCTTCTTCCCCTACACATTTATCTCAAAATCAAATTCACAATAGAAAAGAAGCAACAAGATTAAAGATAATTCTACAATTTGCTTGCAAAGCATGGATCAAAGGATGTCAATCGTTTGCCTTTGCTCTAAAAATCTCAACAAGAAGCAGAAACGAAAGCAAGCAAAATGCTTGAGACCATCCAAAACCACTCCATCCACTCTAATAGAACATGGAAGAACAGAAACCAAAACAATCCAATTCAAGATTGGCTTCTTAGAAGGCAAGGGAGATAAAACGACACAGCAAACTGAAAAGACAAAAGAATGCAGATAAGCCAAGAGATCAGAAAGTGTCTAGAATTCCACATAAATCAATCAGTTGTCACCTCCCAAATTCCGAACAAACAAATAAAAAGATCACGTTTTGGAGCCACAAATCAACTTTGATTGTAAGGGTTAGTCCACAAAATCGAATACCTTTGTCCAAACCTGGAAACTTCAGCACAATCTAACAAAACACTCTAATCCGCGAAGAAGCCGGAAACGACCAATCATTGTAATTCCCCCCACAAAATCGAACCTTTTCTTACCTCCGGTTTAATTACAACGTTGACGGGTTTCTTCTTAACGATCGAGACCGGTTTCCCAGATCCATCCACCTTCTTCTTCACTTCCGCCACGGCTGCCCCTTTCTCCTTCGCCGCTCCGCCGCCGCTCAACTTTATCGCTCCCGACGAAGTCATCGCTACCAATCCGACGCCACTGACAACGCTCTCGTCGACCTCTCCGCCGACCGAGAAGGAATGAGAAACAAATCCGAATTTGCGGTCGGAGAGCAACTGAGAGGCTCAGACAAGTGCCTCTTCCCTGGAGCTCGGCGCCGCCTCGGAGGAGATGCAACCAAAGGATATGAACCCAGCAGCGCTAGATTGCGCGCGACGTGGTGACAAGATGTTAACGTGCGCCGATTGGGCGTGCGAGAGGGTAGTTTGGTCATATCACACGTTGCCGAATATAGGCTTCTTTTAATGGTCTCTTATCCGTATCGAAAGTACGTGGGCGGCAATTGGATCTTCCGGTTGAAACACCAACCAGGAAATAGACGCTTCCTAGTGGTCCATACTCAAGTTGTACAGTGAATGTCACCTCACGTCCGTCGCCATCAACGAATGATAATTCGCGATTTCCTGTCTGCTGAATGGGCTGAGACCCAGGAGATGCGTGCTTCCGTGGGAGAAAGATGGGTACGGATTCAGTCTGACCCGGATCCGAGTACTTACGGGTTGAATCTATTTCACATTTAAAGGCTTCGGACCAATTACGAGAATTACCAACTGCGACCTTATATGGGCTCGGATCTGCTTGTTTGGGCTTCAACTCAAGCTGTTAATGGCCCGTAACGAAGATTAGACCCAGACCATTCATCTCAAATCATTGGACGGTTAAGATCACGTCCAAATGTTGTGATTCCTTCACCATCCTTCTCCGCGAGCCGCAAGCGCTGTCCTTGGACCTCACCGCCGTCGAAGCCCCCCTCGGTCGCCGGCGTGTTCCTCTGCGGGCTTCCGCCCACAGGACCTATATATCCCGTATCGTCTTCTGTTGCGACGCCAACCCTCACCTCTCTGATGTCCTCCCGCCTTCCACTCCTCTCCGCAGCCGCCACCTGCATCAGCAGTTGATCTTCTTGGAACTAGGAACTTTCCGTCTTCCCTTCTCGTTCACATGCAACTTTAATCGCGGCCGATCTACCGAAACTCTGACCTTGAGCTTTTTAGGCTGAGACAGCTATCAACGGGAGGAAATCCTTGCGCGGAAAATGAGTGCAGGTTTGCTTGTTTTCATCCATTCTCCCCATGAATTTTCTTTTCGTACATTCTTATTCTTTTCAGGATATTAAGGTCAAAAATTTTCATCAAGAAGAAAATTATGAATTTTGAGGGATGGGGTTAAGATCCCAAATATACATTTGGTTTCTGTAAAGATTTCGCACCACTTCATGTTTGGAGTTATCGATTTCCCTGCATTGCAGATATTGTTCCAAGGATTCTAAGGAATTCGAACCACATTCTAAGGAAACTGAACATAGTAGAACAAATCAGTGCAACACTGCAGGATATGGCGAGGGTTAGTTGTATGCAATTTATGTTTTGGAAGTAGTATCTATCATGATAACGCACGATTTCACATCGCATAAAAAAGTTCATCAAGCTTCCAAAATTATACGCTTGAAGTTTCCATCCTTTTTTAAAAGTTTCTCTATAGGAGAAGATTAAATGTTTCTCACGTATTTCTTGTGAGATGATTATATGTTTATGTCTTATGCTCATCTTTCGATTGATTGATTCAACTATTTTGTTATTAGCACACTATCATGTTTTTATTGGCTTATTGGAGATTACAGAATATGAACACCTGCATATCATGTTTTCATTGGCTTATGGTACCACTCTCAGCCTAATTGCGTTTCTTAAAGTTAATTAATTTTATGGTTTCTTTGTGAAGGGGAAGTGTAGGTGGACATGATATCAGCTGGGGATGGGGAGTACACCCGCATATCATACAATTCTGATGAATCGTATAATTGAAAAACAATACTATCTTAAGAAACTTATGTTTTAATGAAGTGAATGAGTGAGATATCACTATGAGCAGCAGCTGATTTTTGCAAATTGTTTGCTAGAAATGTGTATTGATATGATAAGGGATATACAACATTAACTAGTTTTGAGTTATGCATATATAAGTATATATCGTGTGCCTTATAACTGTAGGTGTACGTTAAGAATTGCTTTGAGCCCTTGTTTTTCACGTCGGTTCTGTTCAAATTTACTAGTGTGAGAATCTTTTTGGATAATTACCAGGTGCCTATAGATGTGCACGAAGAGAATCTTTATCTTTTCATTTTGGTTATGGATAAACTTATTAATCATATTTAGGATAAACTTTCAAGTTATATATTATTTATTGATGATTTTGTTTTGATCAATAAGAGACTAGTTGAGATCAAACAGAATAGATGAAGTGTATCTTCTGCCATACCAAGAGAAGAATCTGGAGGATAGTTAAGGTAGACAGGTACAAATATCTTTGAAGTAAAATTATAGATATTGTTAATCCATTTTCAAATATCTTATAATGTAGCAATATACCCAGTCCATGATGTTCTTTTCCAGCATTTACGAAATGTTACTGCTTTTGCTTATTTATGCAAAATTTTCTCATTTTATCCTGATTGATTATGTCACAAATTCGGCACAAATTTACTAGCAAAATTGCGCAATGAGACCCTACTTTTAAGTTTTAAAATGATTTTAACAGGTGGAGCATTTGGTGGAAATAGAGGAGCAAGACCAGTACCTCCTGAGAAAGGTGTATTTCCTTTAGATCACTTGCATGAGTGTGATTTGGTAAGTGAATTATAAGCTTATTGTACTTCCTCGTTTTTCATCATACTAAATTCCATATGATTAGGATGATTTAGTTTCTTTTCTTGCTTATAGATAGGACTAAGATTACAGTTTGACTCTTTTATACAGGCGAAGAAAGAATATATTGCTTGCCTCAAATCATCAGGCTACCAATCAGAAAAATGTAGGCACTTATCAAAGAAGTACTTAGAATGTCGAATGGAAAGGTTTGTGTGTGTTGATTTCAGCTATCATCTTGACATTATGATATATTTGCAAAAGACATGTTATGAAACAATAATTAATAAAAATAAAGTCTCGGCAAGTAAATTATCATTAAATGGACTTTTGCAGTCATAAGAATTAGCATGGTTGATTAGTCATATGTCTGAAGAAGTCTGTTATGCAAATTGTCCAATCCTGTGCTCTTATAAGAGTATCATTTATGTGTCAATATAAGACAATTTTTTCAATAGGGTTATACTCTACTTTTATGATGAAGGCAGAGGACACCATATCAATCTTATCCTCTTCTTAACAGTCCCATTTTTCTATTTGAAAATATGAGGTCATTAACGGTCAAATAAATATTAGTGACATCTAGCTTCTGTTGATTATTCTTGGATTATTTAGGTGAGATTTGT
Organism: Musa acuminata AAA Group; assembly: GCF_036884655.1. Classification (NCBI taxonomy): domain Eukaryota; kingdom Viridiplantae; phylum Streptophyta; class Magnoliopsida; order Zingiberales; family Musaceae; genus Musa; species Musa acuminata. The sequence continues at coordinate 45,752,349 of NC_088329.1, read as the reverse complement.
ATATTATGGTGAACAACGAACCAGTGGATTGAAGTCGTTTTTGTTAATTGCTCTCATTATGATCAGAATAATAATATCCATCTATGCATTACCCTTGAGCTTCAAATGTCGTTAAAGTTAATTATTCTCGCTTACTGTAAGAGTAACAATATCGAGCTATGCATTACCCAGTATTAATTAGGAACTTCTTAGTTTTAGCTACTTCATTTATGTTTGTCTTTCTATTGCCATGATGCTCAAGTGTTCTGAAACAGACAGGTAAAAAAAATTGACAACATGCAGATATGTTCATCAAGATCTCCAATTTCTTTTCTCACAACTTGACTATCTAATTCTGCCTGTTCTTTTCAGAAACTTGATGGCTAAACAAGATCTATCTGAGCTTGGCTTCCTCAAAGACCGCGGAACAGCTACATCTGAAGAGAGCACCAGTGGAGGTCAGCCCAATCCCTCACCTGCAAAAAAGACCATAACTTCTTGAAGGTGTGATCTGGTCACAAATGGATTTTTCTGATTCTAGATTTGCAGCAAGAATACATGTTTAGAAATGATAAAGATGGCTAATAATTTGGTTCAATTGTGTATTAACTATTTTTACTGGATCACTGATGTCTCTTTGATCTTTAATTTCAATATGTTTGGTAATTCCGAAAAATCTAGCAAAGTGCCTCCAGATTGGTGGTTTAGGATGAACGGTATGACTTGACTATTAGGTGTCTGTTCTATTTGGACCTCACTGACCATCATATATAGTCCTTTACTGTATCTGATGTGACATCTAATTCTTTAAACAGGTCAACGACTACGTAAGATGATACGGACATCTTTAGCTTCATGCTTCTTCCAATAACATCTACTGGTCTCGTGTTGTTCGCTTCCTCTCTTAGCTTTTGGTACTGTCGCAGACACATGCTCTGCTACCGTCATCTTCCTCTCACTCGCGTACGTCAGCCTTCTATTTGAAGTTTCTATATATATATGTTGTTGACGTTCGAGTCCAAATCTTTACCATTATTAGTAAGCATCTTTTAAAATCTAAAAAATTGCTTATATATATATTATGCTGAGTGATTTTTAGTTTTAAAATTATAAAAATATTGAATTTTTAAGAATATCAGGAATATTTTATGTACAATTTTTTACTTATTAAGAGTTCATCTTCGTATGAATCAATGAATGGAAGTAATTATTCAGTACGTTTAGTTTAAATAGGCTGCGTTTTAATACGTGAATCAATACGTAACTTTTAACACCTGCGTTACGCTCAATGCAAAATCCAGCAAACCTTAATCCAACTGACATCGACGGCCCCAACTCTTTCGTGACTCAAATGGACGGCCAGGATTCTCTCCCCTCAACTACTAACCTTCCAAACTCAATCTGAACCGTCTATCTCCTTCAAGATTAAGCGGGAAGGCCTGCAGTTCTTAGACGTGCAGCTCCGACCGTCCGATCTCCGATCAAGGTCCGTCGGATCAACGTGCACGTGATGCGATGCACAAACCTCGTGATATTTGATTAGCCCTCACTGACTTCCATGCGTAACTCAAAGAGTAGTTTAATTAATATGCCCATTGCTTTATCGAATCTGACGGCGGAGAACCAGACATTCCGACGTCTATGAATTTTGGCCGTCGGATCAGTTAAAGAGTTGGTACCCGTCTGATTATTTCTTAAACTTTAATCTGTCCGTCAAATATTGGAATTTGATTTCGAAGCTGAGTGGAGAGAGAAGCTGTTTAGTTTCCTCCGTTCGTCTTCCCCTCCTCCTGTACTCGAAAATTTCCCGCATCCGAATAGAGGACCTCGCGCTCTCCCCCGCCGCTGCCCCCTCGGCGGATCTCGATCCATTGATTCCCACTCGCCTCCTCCCACCACGCCCCGCCCCTGCAGGGCGTTGCTTACTCCGACCTTCTTCGGCGATCTCCCTGCCTTCGCCGCTTGATCTGAAGGGGGCGAATTGGTTGAAATCTGAGACGGCGATGGAGAGCTTGGTTGCCGCCGCCGGGATCTGAATCTGCTGAGAGCAGTCTTTGGCGGTCTCCGTCGTTCGATTCTTGAGCCGCCGATCCGACAGCTGCGATGGAGCAAGGGAATCGATCTGCTTCGACGGCGTCGTCGCCTGATTTCCCTCAGAAGAAACCCGTCCGCCAGCTGGATTTTACGGCCGCCATGTATCGAGGGGCTACACCTCCGGCAGCTGCCACCGTGGGCCTCGAGCAACCGCCACAGCAGCAGCAGCACCCGCCGCCACTGCCGATGCCGGTGCCGCCTCAGCTTCCGGTCTCTCTCCCCTCAATTCTGTTGCCCACGTGAGTTCGTATCTTACGGTTATTCGTGTTTCTTGAATCGTTTCGGAGTCTCATGTCTTTTCTTCTCAGGTGATTGGCTAGGTTTTCGTGCTAAAGTTGCTTTCCTTTTGTTTTACCTGTGGGTATTGTACTCGAGGGTTTAGCACGAGTAATCCTAGTTTCGGGAGTATTTCCCCTCTCTGCCGTGGAATAACTCGTGTTTGATGCCACTGTTGTGATTCACGAATTGGTTGCTTTAATCCAATTCGAAGATTTAGATAGTTCAAAGCGTACTTTTTTGTTTGATATATCTTCTTGTTTTAGTGGGCGGCGACACTCAAAGCTTATTGTATTTGAAATGAATTTTCTGAAGTCCTTTTTAAATTCTTTAATAACTCTGGTTGATAAATTCCTATTAGAGTATCATAGACGAAAATTGTAGGGTTAGAGATCTTTTATAGCGGGTGGAATCTTTGGATTTGAAAGACCTAGAGCAAATGTTTAGTTTCTTTCCCTTTAGGCTTCTTGCTTCTTGGGGAGGGTCATGTGAAGTCTTAGAACATGTGTTTTTCTAGGAATGTTATCCATATATGATCTTTTGGTTTTCTCAATCTTTAAATATCGAGCAATGTCATTCTTGGTAACCTATGGTGAACCTTTTATCTTTTCCTAGAGATACACTACCTTCGTTATGGAACCACAGTTTATTGGTGAATAGTTTGGCATAAGTCTCTAATTTGCCCTTTGTCTGTTCCAGTGAGCAAGAGTCCCTGAAGAAACGGCTACGACCAATGTATGAAACGAAAGATGGCACTCCTAGAACGAAGAATTGCAACTGCAAACATTCAAGATGTTTGAAGCTGTAGGTCTAATGGCATCAAATTATAGTTTTTTTTGTGATTAGTCTCTTAATACCTTATTTGTCAGATTAGTGATAATTGTTGTTTACTTACACGATTAATACATTTTAAACTGGATTGTGTATGCAGTAACCTAAACCTAACTATTTGCTAGCATAATTAGTTGTTCAAAATAGTCTGCAACCTTTGATGTACTTATCCTGCTTTGTAGCATACTTTCTATAGTTTTAGTCAGCTGATGAGTCTTTTTGGGAGGGTGAAGCTGCATCTTTGTTAACCAGCTGACTTAATTTTGGTCACTATTGAGTTAACATGTCCCATGATGACTTGCCAAAGCTGAAGTAGAACTTTATGGAAACAAGATAAGAAACCTTTTCTAGTTAAAATGTTTTAAATGCTACAATTAGTTTTATATGAATATATGCCTGCAGATGGCTAAATATCTTTGGTGATGGGTAACGCAAATTGCTAAACTAGGACAAGACACGGTTACTTAATAGTTTGTTTGTTTAATTTTGCTTTGCCAAACTTCAACCAACAATATCAACTAGAAACCCAGAAAGCCACCTTGAAGATTTTAGTTTCAGTGCTGGTCACTGCAATATGAAATAGAGACCTACTCTCTTGCTTATATGTAGTTGACAGTCGATGACTTAATTTGTTTGTGCTGGGACATATATGCATCATAATCTTACTTTTTTCTCATTCAACTTCTTTTTAATAATCTAGATTCTGTTATTGACTGCTGTTTCAAATATCCTTATGTGGATGGGATACAAAGAGTTGAAGCTCAAATCAACAAAATTGACGAACCATTAGGTTTACTTCATAAGTTCTGGTTGACATTTGTTTGTATGAAACGATTTGGAAATGTTAAGAGTAATTCTGCATGATATAGTTTCCAAATATTGTTTTCCATGCAACTTATTCTTACATTACTTTTGGCATGAAATGAGTGGAAAATATTATTCTAATGACTGCGTGACATTGACATACATCTTTCTGTTAATAAAATTAGAAACTTATGTAATTTAGAAGACGAAAAGGCAACAAAAACAGTAAACAAGTGTATTAAACAAAAGATTCCAATTATATATCAATTGAAGAATGAAATGCAAGAAAAGGAATAAACTATTTTGTATGTGGCAATAGAATGAATACTTTTGGCCTACATTCTGGCATTTGATGGATTTCATTATGAGCTATAAATTCAGAAATAGTAATGCCTACAGGGCTGATTTTGGTTAGTTAAGGGATGATGCAATGAGAACATTATGTCACGTGGCCACCAATTTCCAACTTTACCGATAGTTTTATATGCTAGGAATGAGTCTGATTATATTAAAACATTAAAGATGCATGTTAAATTGAATTCAGCCTTCTTTACATCAATCTGATTATATTTTGGGCTTCCTTCTGCTTTTTGTTATGCATCTTGATAGAGTAATTTTCAGTCAAATGGCTGACTTTATAGTTTTACTTATCTCTTCATGTCATGTCTGTTTATTGTTCTCTTTCATTCACATTATGCATGGTTAGGTATTGCGAGTGTTTTGCATCTGGAGTATACTGTGATGGTTGCAACTGTACAAACTGCTGTAACAATGTCGAGAATGAAGCTGCTAGACATGATGCTGTTGAGGCTACGCTAGAACGCAATCCTAATGCTTTCAGACCAAAGATTGGCAGTAGCCCTCATGCAACTAGGGATATTAGGGTATACTTTCATTCTTTTGTTGAAACACATTACATTAACCTGGCTAATTTGTTTTCTGAGAGACATTACTATTTACATTCTCATTTTGAACGTTCCTGATCCATATGTAGTTCTGTGTTTGATGAATGTTATATAGTAGTAAGATATGAACTGTGAACCTTTGTACGAGCGTTCTAAGTAATGTGAACTCCAATGAAGCAAAACTACGTTCATGGTTGATATGGAACTTCATTCAGCTGCTCCAAATGTAACGTGAGTTGTAGTGCATTCAAGGATCTGATGACAAGATCAACAAATTATAGCCACAATGCCATCTTAGTCTAGTTCATAGGTACCTCTCGTACGTATTTCTGGAAGAATGTACTTAATGGAAGAATTGTGCAAGTAGAATCACTTGCTAATTGTTAATCTTGCGAACTCCATCAGTTTCTAATGAATCAGTATCACAGGAAGGTCAGCTGATTAGTCTGACATACTCTATAGAGCTCAATTACAAATTAAAAATGAAGGCTATATGGAAAAACTGAGTGGAATTCATGATAATTACTTGAAGATATGTATAATATTTATTTTATCAGCTTATCAAAAACCTTTTTCTAAATCATTAAGAGGAGAAAATTGATTCTTCCAATAGTTCACCATTAATCTGGAAGCATATTGTAGGAGCCTTCGAATGGTAAATCTGTCGTGCATGTCAAATTTGTCCATAGCCCAAGAATAGCATGATAACCTTGAGCAGAAAGTCAGCTTTTAAATTTATTCAACAACTACATGTATATTTTCTGATCCAAAACAGACATGCTCTGGAAGCTTTTGGGTGACATACTCACATACATGAGAAAAATCATTCACTGGTTATTTATGCCTTTACCATAGTCTTGTGTGCTATAAACAGTGTATCATGTAAAATTCATGGAGCTATGTTTTACCATAGGCTTGTGTGCTATTTACCATAGTTTTGTGATTATTCTGAAGGTAATTTTTGTTCAAAGTTTGGTTCTATTGTTTGACTGATTCACTTTAACTGTCTTTGAACATAGATTTAAGTTTTGGTTTATGGGTGGAAGTGGTCAAACCAAAGTTTGAATATTTGTCTGTTGATCACTTCAATTCGACCCCTCAAGCTGGTGAGAAGCTTTGACAGGCAAATTAAGAAAAGTCAGAGAGTATCATGTAAAATTCATGGGGCTATTGGTTATCTTGGAAGCTAATGTTATACTGGTCTTGCTGTTAAATTCTTACAGTTAAAAAGTAATTGTTGGAGGTTCTCCTTCCTCATCTACGGTACAATGTATGCTTTCTCCTAGTTTCATGGTCATGGGACTCGCTCATTGTTATAAATTTCTTGATATTTTTATTTTTGTTAATGTATTGCTGCTTTTCTTCTTGTTACTCAATTGTTGATGTTTAAACATTTCTAGTTTATTGCTCTATGAAGCAAGGAGGATAGTTTGGTAGGTCAGTTATAGTACATGCACTATTTATTTATTAAGGTGTCTGCTGATCATCTCTATAAGCACTAACTTTCCCTTTGTTATTATTGAAATAGGTATGATATGTATGTTTTTTTGGATAATCATTTCTGATTCTTTTTATCTTTTACTCCGTCTTTCATGACTGAGTAAAATATTCATGTGGCCGACCTTAAATAGTTAGAACTAACGGTTTTATTATTGTTGTTGTTTTACTTAATCTTTCATCATGTTGTGGCAGAAAAATAACCTCAGTTTTGGTCTTTTTTTGTCTTCCTAATACTAAAAATTCAATACATGGTATGCATGCATGTATATTTTCTCAGATGGGGGAGGCATTAGTTTCTTCACATATATCTTATTCTAATATCAATGTGCTATTGTGTGCTAGGATGAGGTAGGAGAGCTTTTGGTAGGAAAGCACAATAAAGGATGCCATTGCAAGAAGTCCGGGTGCCTCAAGAAGTACTGCGAGTGCTTCCAAGCCAATATTCTCTGTTCTGATAACTGTAAATGCATGGATTGTAAGAATTTTGAAGGCAGTGAAGAGAGGAAAGCACTTTTCCACAGTAATCATGGAAGCACACTTTATATGCAACAGGCTAATGCAGCCATAAAAGGGGCTATTGGTCCCTCTGGGTTCATCTCTCCATCATCCAAGAGGAGGAGACACCAGAGCCTCGTTGTTGGTAATTCACTGAAGGACCGATCTATTCACAGGCTTGCACAACTCCCACAGGTGAGTTTCTGAGCTTTCACAACCTTATAAGAATTTCCATTTTATGTGGTTTTCTGTTGAGTTCTTATATTCAGTAGATAATCAGATTTTTTTTCCTTCCAATTTCCACAATGATTCTGGGTTGTGAACATTAGATAACTTGCCTGCAAAGGCTGGTCATGTTTTTCCCCAAGTTTTTTCATAAATAGCCTTTTTGTTGTGATACTAATCAACAAAGAGGAGCCACCACAAGTTGTTGTCTTTTTTGCTCCATGTTCAGAATGCATTGCCAATAAGTATTGAACTTCTTGAAATTGAAGAAGAATCAGTATTATCATCTCTTACTGTTGAACGCCCAATGATTATCAGGCTAATCACCCGAAGACTTTGATACCATCTTCTTCTTCTTTTGCTTCTGATATTGTGACCGATGCTGTAGGTCCTACTCCAGTGGTTCCTGCCAAAGTCACTTACAGGTAGAATACTACCATTGAAAGGTCCCATTCCTTGTTATCTTTAATTTGGTTCTTTTCGTTGGAGTACAACTACAAATATGTTTTGGGTTTAACTTCATTTGGTCATCATGAAGGTCTCTTTTAGCAGATGTGGTCCAGTTGGAGCATGTTAGAGATCTCTGCAAGCTTCTGGTGGTTGTATCTGGACATGTTGCCAAAACGTTTCAGGGTATGGATGATTGAGACAAGTAGACACATGCAGCAACCGATGCATATCTAGTTGATGCATGATGTATTATTTCATTATTTACAGTTTGGCTAATCTGTTTAGAGCATGTTTATCTTCACAGTTGTGCACACATTGTTGCATTCGTCGTCATAAAAAACATGGTTCATCAGCTGACTTATCTGCATCTGCTTGAATAAATATTTTTTATTAATTTCTGCACAGTTAGATGCAGCATTTTATTCTTGCATCGGTTAATTTGCAGGTCTTGAACTAGTGTATGTTCATTTTTCTTTTGTAAAGGTAAGAAGATCATAATTACTTGTGCTGATAGTAAAGCTCATATTAATCTGGTAGATTATGTCAAACTCAACTTTGATGAGAATTCTAGATTCTTTTTTCGCTGAAATATTGAAGCAAACAAATTATAGCTCTTCTTCACATATAAATGAGACCTTATTGCCTGTTGTTGTTTTCGTTGTTTTATGCTGCATTTTTCCCACAGTTAATTAGATCCAGGTTTTCTACTAATTTGGTGTCCTCGTTGGGATTTTGATCCTATTACTGGTTCCTGAAAACTATATTTTTGTTCGGAAGAAATTCGAATTTTATGTATTTGATTCCTTGCTGAGGACAACCGTTGCAAATTCATCAATTTATTATATCTATTTGACTGTGCATCAGATATAGAATTTGAATTGTAGTTTATATGTTTATGCATCAATCAAGTTGATGTTGCTAAAAGTTTTAAGTTCATTATTTCTGGATGCATGTGTTTTTATTGCGTATGTTGTGTGAACTTTGTTTACTAAAGTTAAGGGATATTGGTGAAATTACTTGTAGGAAGTCTTCGTGTGTACTACAAAGTTAACTAGTTCATTTACGAACTTGGTCACAATTGTTTTTGACAATTGACTAAATTTACATGCCAAATTCTTGCAATGTACTCTGGACATGTAGTCATTAAGTGCAATCTTGAGGGTCTCTGAATCATTAATCTTAGGTTCTTTTCATTTCCTTTCTCAATAAAAAATATTTCAGACAGAGAAGCTCAAGAGAAGGTAGTCAAGAAGGATGATCAAGTCGAAACGTGTCTTGCTTCCCCGATTCATGATGGTGAACTGAGACAAATAGACCCTAATAGTCAGTTAGCATCAGCTGGTGATGTTTCGAATGGAATTTCTGCACACAAAATGGATGCAGAAGTGCATAAATCTGACTGTGAGGATGAACATAAAGCGCAGAGGCCAATGTCTCCTGGGACACTGGCCCTGATGTGTGATGAGCAAGACACTATGTTTATGACTTCTCAAAATGCTAGTACTACTCTAACATATCGCAGTGACCAGAACATTTCAGAGGTCTGTGCAGAGCAAGAAAGGTGTGTGTTGATGGAGTTCCGAGATTATCTTCGCAAGATTGTCACTCACGGAAGAATGAAAGGTAAACAAAACTTAATGTTTGGTTAAATTTAAATTACTGCTACTAACTGATTTGTGAGACCTCATTGATGACCTATAATTTTTTTATTTTTTCTCATCTTTCTTATCTGACTCTCTCTCTCTCTCTCTCTTTTTCTTTTCTGCTTTGTTTTTGAAGTAAAATCATCTTTTGGTTATGCACAGTGGTATTTCGTGCTATCTAAAATTCCAGTTATCATCTAAATTTATTTGCCAACTGTAAGTTCCGTCAGTAATCTTGACCCAAAGGATTGTTTCACCACATTTCGGTTGAAGAACTAATCTTTGCATATCTTTCTAAATTGTTACAGAAGAGAGATATGCCTCCATGGCTGGTAAATCCGGAACCTCTGGTTTCCAGAGACTAGCCATGACCAGTGCTGCTGGAGCTCCAACAGTTGCTGCAGAGCCACCTCAGACTCCAAAACCAGTTATTGCCAATTCCAACAACCATCAACCTGTACGATGGCCAATCACAAGCGATGGAGACACCAAGCCAGTGGTGGTCGAGCATTCCGAAATCTAGAGAAAAAAAAAGGAGAAAACAAATAGAGGTACATCGTTCATCAAATAACACTGCTGCATCTCTGTGTAATATTCCGACAGCAAATAGGGATGCATGCTGTTGGACGTTTAATATGACGACGCCATCAATTATTTGGATCAGCTGAATCAAGTTGTTCTTTTCCTTTATTCGCTGTACTTATGCAGTCCGTTCATTCTGCTGCAGTCCCTAATCGAAGATAGTGCTCGGTGGCTTTTAACCTCACATGTTTCTCCTTGGTCAATCCCTAATAGATCTTTTATGACGTGCTCGTAGCTAAATGGATGAGGAAAAAGAGATTAAGAGGAAAATGACAAACCTAAATCTTGGGATTTTTCAGATACTTTGCCGTTTGATTGAAACATGAAAATATTTTCTCTATATTTCGATCATCCTTATGTCTAGATTGATTTAAAGTTACATCAATGTGAACTCAAGTACACAATCGAACAGAAGAACGTCATGTAGAAATCACAATCCAAACCATGATAGAGAGACTTCGAAATGATGAAAATTTGTTATTATTATTTTCAATAGAAATCCCGGTAAGAATAAATGTCAAGAATTTGGTTTTGCCACCTGAGGCTGTGGCTCTCACACAGGTCGACGTCTCCCTCATCAATGTGGGGGGGGGGGGGGGGGGGGGGGTTGGCGATGAATCGGCCAGATCACCTTTGGCTGTTAGGTGTACTTCCCCACTCTTCCAGTCAACCTTCCCCCATCCGTAATCCGCGAAGCCAGCCTACCCTGTTTTGGATCACAGTCTCATCTCTGCCATCTCCACTCGCTTTCCGCAGGAGCACTGTGCTCGCCTCGATCAGCAATGACGTTCTGCTCAAGGTGTTTGTTGAACCACGCACTGAGGGTTGCGAATCTTGTGGTGAACCTCTGCGGCATGGCCATGATCATCTACTCCCTCTGGCTGCTGAAGATTTGGAGCCGAGGCGTCGCCGATTTGGATGCCACCGCCTCTTCCTTCTCGACGCCATGGTATGCGTCCCTAGGACGAAGACATTCGAAGACTGCAAGCGAAGTGACCTCGAACGCTTCGCGCGTCTTCTATTTACGTCTAGTTTGACGTGCCATGTGCAGGCTCTGACGCACGACTGCTTCTTCCTCGCAGGTTTATCTACACGTTGCTCGGCGTCGGCATCGTCGTCTGCTTCGCTGCGGTGGTCGGACACGCTGTGTCCAACTCCGTCAACCCCGCTGCTCTCTCCCTTGTATCCTTTTCTGTCTCTCTGTTCATCTTCCGACCCTTTCTCCGTTACATGCGCAGATGTATCCTTTACCATCTTTAGTACATCGTGTTCGTCTGCTTCATCCTTCTCTTCCAAATCGTGGTGATCGTGGAGGTTCTGTTCAAGATAGACTGGCCAACGGTAAGGCTGTCTTCTTCCTGTCTTCCCCTTCCCCTTGTTCCATTGTGTTGACACAATTTCTCATCATCCACAGGTGATCTCCAGGCATCATGATGGCGACACCAAATTCGTAGCTTTCTTCACATTCCATGTAAACATTTGCCGTCTGGTTGGGGTTGTGATTTCAGCAGCACAGGTGAATTCTACACTGGAGTTGCGTAGATGAACTGGCAATCTGGATTTGTCTCACGGATGAATTGCCTGCAGGTGAATGTTCTGGTGATGGCTATCGTTCTGCGGGCTTTGAGGCCTCAATCAAGCAATCACTGTGAGGGACCGACTGTGCCTGCACTCAGATACTCGTTTCTTGTGATGAATGGATCGGACTCGCCGCCGGGCCTCCCTGCTCCGGCCACACCTCCTCCAGGAGACCACAATTGTGAGCCTGCACTGAAGATTTTTCGAGCTTCAGAAGTCAGATGGATGAGTGCATGATCTGCAAAGATTGCAACCTGTTGTAATCCAGATAACCGATGAAAAGAATAGAAGATAGAACAATTATTGAAGAAGCTTTATTTAAGAAATTTTATTGAAGAAGCTTTATCGAAGAAATTTTATTGAAGAAGCTTTATTGAAGTAGTTTTAACTTGAATACATTAACATGTTCCTCTCCTATTTATACAAATTAAGAGATAGGATTTTTCTCAACATAATAGAGGATTTTCCTCAAGAGTAGAAAGCAGAGGAGAAAGTTGCGGTTGCGATGGCGACGACTATAGAGGAAAAAATTATAGCAGAGGAGAAAGTTACAGCGATGCTATAGCAGAGAAGAAAACTGCAATAGAAAGAAAGCTGCAATAGAGGTACAGTAGAGGAGGAAGCTGCAACGATGCTACAATAGAAAAGAAGGCTACAGTAAAAGAGGAAAGTTAGGGCAATGCAGACGTCATAGCGGAAGGAAACGGATGTTGATACAGAGTGACAGTGGAGAAGACAGTTGCTGTTGTCGTTCAACAGAATAGAGGATTTCCCTCAACAGAGTAAAATCCTCAATAGAGTAGAGAGATTAAAATCCTCAATAGAGTAGAGAGATTTCCTCGTATAGTTGGGAAAATCTTATCTTCTGATCCAAATAAAACTTTAGATTCCAAGCAGCAGGAGACTAAAGACCATTGATCCACAGACCTCTCAATAAAACTATTCATGCAGGAAAATAAAGCGAATTTGTTGATTTTTTTGCATTTGTTGCCCACTGAGGAAACCAGACAGTTCTCTGATTAATCTAGCTTTCTGTGCCTGCTATATGTAATGTTGAGTTTGTACTTTTGTCTTCCCATGGAATCACCACTGTAAACTCCATCAACATTCAATAGCAGTCTTTCTATATCAATTCACTGCATTACTGGTGCCAAAAAAACAAAATGGCAGAGCAGTGCATGCTTGGAAGTGAGCTCAATTTTGTGGGAGCTGACCAGAGAACACAGGTTGCTATCGAGTACATCTAATTGGAAGAACCACTTCGGTCGATCCCCCTAGGAAAATTAAGGATCAATAATCTCAATCTGCTGCTTGATCTCAATAGATTCTTCAAGTTCTTAGTTGCATCAAAATAATAAATCAAACGAACTACAAATGAACTAAAAACATGAAGATGTGGGAATGTTTGTCAATTTTTATTTACCAAGTTTCTCTTGCTTGTGTTTTATGATATATAGATGTAGGTGACAATAAAGGGTGATAAATGGGTGAAATTAATAAAAATGTCTGTATTTTTTAAAATCCCATAAAATATAAAAACTCTTAGTCTTAGACCCTCTGGATTTTTAGATAATTATATAAATATTTAGATTTAAATGACATCAGAGTTATTTAATATGTATTTATCCAAATGTTAATTATGATTAGTAATAGTTGATAATTATATTGAATTCTTTTACAAAGATGATGATATCATATCACTCTAATGAATCATATTGAATTCCTTTCTGTTAATATTATTACAATAAACTAATATGATATTCTTGTATTATTTTAAAGAAGTATGATATGATATGATCTTCCATACAAAGAATGGATTACAAAGCCATTAATTTGTGCTTTCATATTATAATAAAGCTCAAGTTATGGATTATCAGCTACGAAAACATTAATGACGCTTTACAATGGACGGTCTTGATGTGAGGATGGGAGTAATGGACGGCTCGGATTCGGAAAACAGAAGCCGTTCAAATTTGAGAGGATAACTTAGGCGAGCCAATGGACGGCTCTCCGTTGGGTTGAGCGCACAATGGAATCCCTCGGCGTCCTCCTCACCGCCCTCATCGACCCTTACCTGGAGGCCGAGCTCGACCGGCGGTTCAAGCTCTTCCGCCTCTGGGAGTTGCCGCCGGCGCAGCGGAGGGAGTTCCTGCGGGAGAACGCTGAGGCGATCCGGGCGGTGGTGGGCAGCCCCGCCCTGGGGGCGGACGCGGAGATGATCGACCTGCTGCCGCGGCTCGAGATCGTCGCCAATTTTGGCGTTGGCCTCGACAAGGTCGACCTCCGCCGGTGCCGCGATCGGGGCGTCCGAGTCGTCTACACGCCCGACGTCGTTACGGACGACACCGCCGACCTCGCCATCGGCCTCGCCATCGCCGCCATGCGACGGATCTGCGACTCCGACCGTTATCTGAGGGATGGATCCTGGAAGGGTAAAGGGGATTACAAGCTCGCCTCTAAGGTTCGGAATGAACACACTTTTTTTGTGTTAATTATATATTATCCATGAAATTAGTTATCTTTAACATTTCGATTTTTATATTTTCAAAATTTATATTAAGATCCTATACTTATGAAATAATTGATTTAATATCGTTTCTTCTTATGTCATCTAACAAGGTCATTTAGTCTCAAATTGGTTATCTATAATCAAAGACTCATAAGTTCGTCAGGTCTCCATCATCTTCAGAGACATCTTTTGGAGCTTATATGCTTCGAAAGGACAAAACCATGCGGGTATGCTCATCGTCCAAAACGGACAATTCCTCACGAGTCTACGGGCCACACCAATGGCCGATCGACCAAATGGTCCCTTATCAGATTGGCACTAGAGGAAGGGCCCGAGGCTTGCACCTCGGTCGAACAAACTCGTTCCCGAGCCGTGCACCTTAGCTATGACCCCTTGGCTCCCCAACGGGAGGGAGCACTAATAAGGTCATTTAGTCCCACATTGGTCGAGGAGTATGGAAACCAAGGGCTCATAAGTTCGCTGGATCTCCCTTACCCTCAGATGCGCTTTTTCGAGCTCACATGTTCCGAAAGGACAAAACCATACAGGTACGCCCATCGCCCAAAGCGGATAATTTCTCGAGCCTACGGGCCAGACCAATGGCCGACCGACCAAATGGTCCCTTCTCATCATCGACTTTATTGACAGAAATATCATAGGATTTATCGTTAAGCACTTTTTAACTCTATCTTACTTTAGTTTATCATTTATCACGGATGATATTTTTGTTAACAAAGTCGACAGCGTGAAGAGAAACGAGATTAAATGTTTCACTTTCGTAACAATAGGAATCTCAATATAACTTTTGAAAGTGTATGGACCGAGATGCTAAAGTAGCTAAATACATGGGTAATATGTAATTAGCATAACTTTTCTTGGGTTCCAATTTTCTTTTAGAACCATTAAATGATCTTTCAGCATCGTCGTTGCTTAGCATTCATCTGCAGCTAGATTGCTCGTCCCTATATTTGTTCTTATGGCGACTTGAACTAGATTGGGGGGGGAGCGATGATTTCGGGAAGATCACATGACCAGAATCTGTGGATAGAGGGAGAGGCTGTTTGAACGTGGAGAGAAGACCATGAAGTGAACATTACATTCATGCTGTTGCAACTTGTTCCTAAAAATTAAGGGCACGCTCTGCTTTTGTGACATTAAGTGCTTGTTTGCAGTTCAACGTTCCCAAATTATTACCTTCCTCTAATGCTTTCCTATCAATATGCTTCTCTTTTATATTTGAATATAACTTCTCTCATGCGCATCTACCGTTCGATCTTGTTATAACTATCTTTGTTACTTGGTAGCTGGGTTCTATGTACAAGTTTGTGCCAATGTTTCTACTTACTTCTTAAGCACGATACTAGATGATGCATGGTTCACACTATTCTTATATGATTAAATGAAGAAGGATCAAATTATGTAGGATAAAATATGGGCCACATATAATGCTTATTGTTAGAATTACATAGTGGTGACTGCTAGGATTCAGTAAACATAATGAACCCATGATTAAGATTGAAGTTTGAGTAACTTGTGATGCCAACAGCTAGACATGATTTATGGCAATGATTTGGAATAGATATGGATGAAGCAACACTTGCAATGAGCATGAACCCTTCCATTGGTGAGGGATCACAGATAGACCTAGGCAATTAAAAAGAATAAAGAGGTAGTCACCAAATGCTTTCTCCTTCCACAGGGGAGTAATGCTAGTTTTTTGTAGAACTTCATAGTTATCAGTTTTCAAAATCATGTTTTTCTCTTTCCAGTTCACTCATGAATAAAGAGATATTATTGCTACCATAATAATATGGGTTTTATTTGACTGAATTGAGCATGGTAATCAACCTTGAACTTTTATCACTTGGAAGTAGCACTTGATAAATTTTAATCGGTTATCTTCTCACATACGGAAACTATCTTTTACTTTTGGCTAAAGACACGATTAGTAGCATCTCCTATACAATAATCTGCCTTTACACTTTTGGTTGTCCAATGTTTTTTTGTTGTTCTCCAATCATCGTCATTTGAGTTTTAACAAAGCACTTCGGACAGTGAAGAATGCTTCAACAAGTGTTGCATAAAGCTGCAGTGCCAAATAAGCGACCTTATATTTTGTCTAAATTTAATCCCAAGATTGTAAGTCCTGTATTTGCATCTCGATGCAATTTTTGTTACTTCATGATAACTGCTCAACGATTGATTTATGATTATATTTATTCTTCTTCCCCTGCAGTTCAGTGGTAAAACTGTGGGTATTCTGGGACTTGGCAGGATCGGTCAAGCTGTAGCGAAAAGAGCTGAAGGATTTGGTTGCCCTATCTGCTACTGCTCGAGATCAGAGAAACGGCACACAAACTACAAGTACTATCCCAGTGTTCTTGAGTTGGCAGCCAACTGCCAAGTGCTTGTCGTCGCATGTCCATTGACCGAAGAGACCCACCACATCATCAACCGAGAAGTGATCGATGCATTAGGGCCGAAGGGTGTGCTTGTCAACGTAGGGCGCGGCCCTCATGTGGATGAATGCGAGCTTGTTTCAGCATTGCTTGATGGTCGGCTAGGAGCAGCCGGTCTCGATGTGTTTGAACATGAACCTCATGTACCAGAGCAGCTGTTTGGGTTGGACAATGTGGTTTTGGTCCCTCATATCGGCACTGACACCTTGGAGACTAGCAAAGCCATGGCAGATCTCATTCTCGAAAACTTGGAGGCGCATGTGTCGAACAGGCCTCTACTGACTCCAGTTTTTTTATCTGACTCGGATGTTTTCTTGTAGAATATAGGCAACCAATTTGTTTGGTAGAACATCCAAGTTATTCCATTTATCAATCGATTACAGTTGTTCCAGCTCTTGTGATACTGACAGACGAGTTCCATCATCAAATACGTCAATAAGAACCCCCGTGCAGGTCAATATGGAAGGAACAACCAAACTCTTGTGCATTGCAGAACTGTTCTATCTTCTACGGAAGCTACCACAACATATTTCTTGCAAGCTTACGCTTTGACATGCGCAGACCATTTTGTAGCATGAAACTTGTTACTGAGAAAATAAGATACCCACATGCGGTCTGCCGATGACCAAACGAACACCATTTCGTTCCTTCACAAGCTGTTGCAAGATGACATTTCCATCTTCAATTACAACATTCTCGCTTCTGGATCAGATACATCTACATGAAAACGGCAAATCTACATCAACATAAACTTACTGTTCACTGACATCACCAAACAAAAATGAAGAGAACCAGACTGTTAAGTTGTGCCGCAGACAGTACAGATAAGAAGCAGCCAAACCACACTACGAAGACACCTATAATGTCCTCTACAAGGGCAGAACATAATTCTTTGACCATTTAGAATTCATCAGATACAGCGACTACATCAGAATGAGATCCTAAATATCTTACAATATACAAAGACCGGCAGAAAGGCAGGATACGATTTAAGGAACCCTCCAAACATCCCATCAGCTCCATCATTATAGCTCCCAACGGTAGAGCACTCCTACTCGCCTCCATGAAAAACATGTGGGTTACTTGCATTTTGACCAGAACATCTCGAAAGCTTTTGTGGCACTATGTCCCAGGCATCTGCAGGAAACTGAGACCAGACTGCCGCCGCACATGTTCTGGAATCAGCTTGGCGATGAGCTCTGGTGATGCACCTGCTAACTGCAAAAATTGTAGCCAGGATCAATTCATCCGTACCAAGAAACATAGTTTTACAAGCTTTTTCTTTTCAATACTCGGTTTTCATCTTCAGAAAATCCCAGCAGCGACGGAGTTAGTTTGCATAGAATAGGAATAATGGAAAGGCTGAACTAACAAGAAAATAGATGCAGCAGCACATGAAACATCACAAGACAACAAGAATATTATTGTAATGTCCGGCCGTCTTAAGGTGCCAAAAGAAATTGCCAATTTGCATGATGATTAAATTGAAGAACCAAGTAGCAGCAATGTTCCTTGGAGAGCTGCCAATTCAAGTAGTTATAAAATCTTGAATGTCATGATTTTCACAATGTCAAATGCACTTGGAATTAGGTCAGCTAAGAAAAAGCAGCAGCGAATGAGAGAAACAAGCATGCTTCGTCAAGCTTATTTCATCCTGTCCATTATGCTTGGAAATAAACAAGGAGTTTGTCACATATGAAGTAATGATTATTCCAGGTTGCCTTATTATAGATGTGGCTACTAAAGAAAGTAAGAACAATAAAAGTGTCCAAGTAGAAAAATAGATGTCACAGATAGCTTTTAGAAGATGTTTTGCTTACTTCCGGTTTGAAGTTGAAAAGAGAAGGCAGAGGACGACCATTTGGCAACCGTGCATTTGGTTCTCGTAGCTCATCAAAAAAGGGGTGAGCACATGCTTCCAGCTGTAATAGAAAAGATCAGGTTAACAAAAACATAAAGAAATATCAGGTCGTATATTGTTACTTGTAAAATACACAAAAGATTCACAGGCTTCACAAGTTAACATTTTGCTACTTTTTTACGGCAGCAAATTATTATGATGAATTTTAGAAAATGTTATGAAAATTTTGTTATACATGAAAATAGGTCCATCATGTGTTTGCTGTGTTGTCGGATACATCAATGTGTTAAAGATAGTTGGAGGAAACATACTGCAGTGCAACGAAAACTTGGAGAGTATTGGAGAAGACGTGAGGTAAGATCTATTGCTTCAGGAGGCATTCGCTTATGGAATATCTGAAAATTTAGAAGAACTATAAGAATTCCTCAAATAAAAATATTCATATCTATTCCTCAAATAAAAATAAGGTTAAAATTATGCATAATATGCATATCTAAACAATCAGCCAAAAGAGAGGTATCTGATAGAAATATTCCATACAAAATGGTAGAACAAAATTTCCAACAAAACTGGCTTCTAAACTATGTTCAAGTATCTCATATAGTTTTACAACATCAGATATTGAGCGAGAATGTCAATTTGTAAAAAGAAAATGTTAGAATCCAGTTTTGCTGGAAATATTAGAATAACGAATTTGATTTGCTCAACCAATTTTGCTTATAAGCATCAAGCTGATATGTACATCTGATGCAAACACTATTCTTTTGAATTAACACACATTATGCTGAAGCGCCCCTTAGTTACAGTTAAAAGATGTCAATTTTATGGTTGGTTTTCTGAAGTATAACAGAAATCTGAAAGGTAAACAATCTAGTTAATCAACTAACAGAGTACAAACCTGGAGTTTGAGAAGGCAAGTTGCAAAAAAAATGCGATGCAAGTTGCAGAAAAAATTGATGCTAATCCTTATGGATAGAATCCAATTGATATAGCGACAAAGTTCTGAGAATCATAACTATTAAAATGAGAGACTTCAGGAAATGAGATCATCACAAATAACCTGTTTATACATCACATATTTTGCAAAACAAGAAAAGCATTGGTCAGGCAGGTGCTCCTAAAGAATGATATCCAATTATGTTTGTATTAGTACATAAAAATTCAGTAATATGAAAACCATTATCTAGGCAGCCGATCCCAGAAAGTTGAAACATTATCATGTGTATTAACACTGACATCACCAAAAAATTACCAATGTATACATCTTCAACTTATCACTGATACCACAGAACAACAACACAACTGATCTAATGGTTTCACTTCAGAAGTTATCTCTATATATGCACATATGTTGCAAAAGATTCAAGCTTTATTGTGCCAGCTGACACTTATATGTGTGTGTGAGTGAGTGTCTGTGTGTGTTCTGTAATTCAAAAGGAAAGCCACACAAAAGATAAAGCCAACATGAAAAAAGTGGATGCAACTAACCTTATGCCATGGATGAGCTTTTATCTGTGGAAATCTGAACTCTGTATAGTTAGGATTCATGCATCGAATTTCCTCACGGGTTGGCGTTCCAAGAACCTGCACAGGCATGAAATTTCTTATATGTCATGTATACTCAAAATCACAAGATCCAATATCAACCAATAGGGTATCAACATCATGCCTTGATTATCTCAACAAGCTGATCAACAGCGCTATCTCCAGGAAACAATGGCTGAAACAAATTTACAGGTTAACTTTTCATACAAATCAAATTTACAGGTCCCCCTTGAAAGGTTAACAGCGCAAAAGATTGATGGGAGAGACAGAATACCTGCCCGAGTAGTAACTCAGCAAGAACACAACCTGCTGACCATATGTCAATAGATGTTGTATATTCTGTTGCACCAAAAATAAGCTCTGGGGCACGGTAATAGCGAGAGCAAATGTAAGAGATGTTTGGTTCACCCTTGACCTAATATCGCAGACGAATTAATAGAAAGTAATGTCAGTTTTAAAAATCAAATGAATAAGTGAGACAAAAAAAAAGACCCAATAAGCTCTTCAGAAACCATGTAAAGAAAGTCGTGGCTAGAGATCATAAGTGAAGGATATCCTACAAAAAGCTGAGAGATTTAGTCAGTTACATGCAATTTAACTGAACTATGAAAAACAAGTTAACCATACCCGGCAACCCACTAATGTAATGTTTCGTTCTTATTTTTCTCTTCTATCCATTTTCCAATTCTTTTTCTAGCTTTGCTGGATCAATTGTAGTAGCTTTAGCACTCAATAATCTTACCTTAGACGTCTTGTGATATGGCATCACACCTCTCATCAATTTGTGAATCCATGAAGGAAATAATATATTTATAATTTACATGTCAGAACTCTCAAACTTAGAAACTGGGATCCATGCCTAAGCTACCAGAATTGACTAAAAGTTCTTTGAGATATCGCGATGTTAAAAGTTGCCATATGATGTGATTTCTCAAATTTAGTGATAAATAATTTATTTAGCATATCTCGTTATGCTAAATAATGCAAGTATCTTCTCACAATCTTTAATATGAAAAATTGCAAAAATGAGATCCCAAAATAATCATGTGAATCAACAACTCCCTCAGCTATTATTTAGTCAATGCATGTTCCTTGAAAATTCAAAGAAAATGATTGATCCATTTTTGGAGCACCAAAAACAGTCAGAATAAGAAAAAAACATATATGAGCTTTAAACCAAGTAAACATACCAAAACTTTTGCGCTTCCAAAATCACACAACTTGACTTGATGGGTAAGAGGGTCTACCTGTGGAAAGCTTAACCAATTGTAGAAAGAGACTTTACTTGATCAAGCTTGACAAATTATAAATATTTTGAAGGCCATAAGACATACCAAAACATTTTGTGGCTTAACATCTCTATGGCAAACACCAGGAACCGTATGAATATAAGCCAACCCTCTAAATAACTGCACACAAATCCAAGTATACTCTCATTCATGTGTCTGCTTATACTCACAGATCAAAGCAAATAAACTTACCTGATATGTATAAAGCTTCACATAGATAAGTGGCATCCTCTGATTCACACTGCTGTAATGTCTTAAAACACGATATAGAGTTTCAGGCACATATTCCATGACTAGGTTGAGAAAAAGCTCATCTCTGCTTGTGGTAGAGAAGAAACAATGCTTTAAAGAGATAACATTTGGATGATCCATCGAACGCATCAGCTGTAGCTCACGGTTTTTGTATCTCCGATCCTGCAAAACCTTCTTTATAGCAACAGTCTCCCTTGTTTCCAAACATTTTGCCTGCCAAAGAACAATCATGTTTGAAGCCAAAACACTAAAGTAGCACAATGTGTCAATGGAAGTCCCAGAAAGTAAGCAAAAAACCTGGAATACGATTCCAAATGAGCCATTCCCTACTACACGCTCCGCCATGTAACTAATGGTCTGCATTGCAAGTAAAAGAATTCTCAGTATGGTAATCCAACAGCAGTCATTTTGCATCAACTTAAATGGTATTCCAATGGCTCCTAACCTGCTTCGGTTCACCATTCTTGCCTCCGATGGTGGTGGAAATGATATGACCAGTGACTGCATCATTCCCCTCCATCACAGATGCTTGCTGCGATTAGTAGTTAAAAAGGAGCATGATTTAGACTGATTAATATGTCTAACTCAGCAAAAGAAACAAGAAACAGCTGAAAAACTCAGAAATGAGACCGCATAAGCACACTGAAAGAGCAACTGGAGCTAACGAGTCGTGTAATGAAACTAAACCAAGGGACGAACCAAGAACTCCACAGCGCATCAAATAGCTAATTAATTGCGCATCAGACAAGAGACCATCCTCATCCTCAGGCAGATGGAAATAGTTTGAACAGAAAGCGCGTGATTTCAAAATACCGACAAAACGAAAATACCGCTTAAAACCACAATCCTTTTGCCGCAATTCTTTGAAACACTGGTTAATAGGAACAGCTCCTAAATAAGGATGAAAGGCAAGATCAGACCTTCAAACCCTAAAAGGAAAGCAAACGAGATGCCGGAAGTAGAGAAGATCAAAGAAAAAACCTGGTATAATTGCATGGAAAAATATAATACGAAAGAAACCCACAAATACGCATAAAGATACAGTAGAACCGCAAACAAATAGCAGAGATAAATTCCATCGTTGTTGTCTCTAGACTTGGCATGAACAGCTGGGACTTCATAAAGGAAGGAACATAGGGGAAAACAACAAGAATACTTCAGATCCACCCATGTAACTCAAAAAAACATGCAACTCACAAGTACCATCAACATTCGTGAGCCAAATGCCGCATGATCTCGAGAACCAAGTAAGCCTTCACAACAAAACACAGACTTTTCTGGCAAAACGAGAAGGCAGCTCCGAAATCACAATGGTCCAGCTCGGATCGACTCAAAGACGCAACATTTTTTTCGCATAAGGCAAATGAAACCGAGGAGGGAGCGTAAGCGACGGTGGGAAAGGGGATCAAAGAAGCGGTTCGGTCGAGGAATGGTGAGAGGAGGGGGAACAAGGGGCGGCTACCTTGTCTTCGGCCATCTCCTGGTCGCAAGGAGGGCCGGCCGAATTGACGGCATCGTGCTCCGGAGCCGGTGGCGGCGGGTGGTGATGCGGTCCCAGCGGCAGCGAGGCCATGTGATGTGGTAGTGGTGGGAGGAGGAACGGCAGTACGGTGAAAACCCCACCTCTTTTAGATCCTCGTTTTCATGGCTCACCAGTAGAATACCACCAAAGACCTTTAAGACCGTCCCACGTTATAAATGCCACGACTTGGTAACGGTTCACGAAGATATCGTTTCCGTTCGGATGCCGTATATAACGTAACTGCCGATATATCATGAAATTACAACCATTTATCATCGTAATGCAGACTGTCGCGGGCCACTGCGATCGCATGCGGTACTGTGACTGCATCGTCGTTTTCTCGGAAGGCAATGCAGTGGAACTTGTGGCCGCCGCAGTGCTTGAAAACGAGCCCCTTGTGACACATGTCGAAGCAGCTGCATGGTCGACGAGTTTGCGTGGCAGTCAAAACCACTGTTGTCTCTGTTTCCCAAACGCAACCCAGTTGCAGAGTTGCTGGGGATGGATGACAGTCGAGCTGCAGCGGAGGGAGGTATGAAGGTTGTGCGGAAGACCAGATAAACAATGGCAGTCAAACACGACACTCGAGGCGCCGATAGCCGACGCCCAATCCGTTTCGACCTTCCTTCCCCTTCCCCCTTCTCGCTTCTGTCGTGTTCTTCAAGAAGGGCTGATTACTACTACCATGCTGACTAAAAAATTCTTGAATTGTTTGTTTGTTGTTGCGAGCATCTCAAATCATCATCACATATCCTTTCTCGGGTTCTTTCAGCTAAGATCAAGTGTGGTATCTGTTCTATAAATGTTCATTTCTACAGAAAAACCTTCTTCCCCTCGTCCAACCGTACCTGGTCGTGTAGTTGTTTTCAGTCCTGTTATTAGGTACAAGAGAAGCCACCGGCGATGACTGAGGTCAGAGAGTTGCTCCGATGGATTCTAGCGAGAGGGACCATTGGACTCTGTGACACAGTTTTTGACTTCAGAATGGCAGTAGTCAGCATTGACACAAAGGGTAAGGCTGCAACCTGTGCCTAACGAGTAATGACTGAAACAGATCAGTCGGAGCAGATGAAGAACAGTGGAAGACATGGGAAGACCAGTGCAAGCTGTGGCATGCAGTATGAGTGCAGGTTGATTGAGCATAAGGCTCGAGATCATTAACAGCTTTGCAGAAAGAACATGGTGGGACGTCTGGTGCATGCTCCACCAGCTGGCACAAGAGGTTGTCGAGGGAAATGAACGACGACATGGTTATGCTGATCACGATAAGAATTATAGTTTCCTTTCCTTCAACTCAATCTACCCTTTCAACCCAAAAAAAGTTCGAACTTGAACTATGCTGATGATCTTTTGTTCCTGCAAACACATGATCCTTATAACATCATTTCTAGTGGACTTCAATAGCTGTTACTATCGCTCGACGAATCCAAAATATACATGAAACGACTACGAGTCCAAGCAATCACCCAGTGGATTTGGCCAAAACCTAATTCTGTACCCTTCTCTGCTCAACGATCTGAGTCTCACCAAGTTCTTCCATCAGCAAGCTCATGATGGAGGAAAGAAACGGTTGAGGTTAAAGGGGAGAGTATAGAACTCCTCATTCCTGCTGTCTCCTTGGAATTTTCGAAACCTAGCCCACCATGCCATGCCTCGGTCGCCGGCAGTGCCACTGACGTCGAGTGTGTTGTCCAGGAAAACCGCAACGATCAATGCCACGGTCGGTGGGGAGGAGAAGATCGTGTTTATGTAGTCATTGAACTGCAAAAGGACACAGATCAGAAACATGCAAACACAAAGAAGTTTTCTTCCTTTTTCGAGACTGATTCTAATAAAAGATACTCCTGAACCTAAGTTACAGCTCCCTACTGTTCTTGCATGCTGTAACTTGATCTTGATGACTGTTTTTGCCAAAGACTCAACTTACAGCTTGCTGAATTTGATCAACTTACACTCAGGTAGCTCCTAAATGCTTGACAATTATGGATTTCTTTTAGAGATTGTGATCATTGGTAATACTACATAGTATCAGATGAGATCACTGTTTAGTCATGTGAGATCGATCTATTTCAAAGGCTGGTAAATTAAATACATACCCATTCTGCGTTGGTGTGGGCTGGACCACGCTGAGCGCTCGAGGTGTACTTGAAGAAGTACTGAGGAACAGACAGGCCGAGGAAGATGGAGACGCCAGTGATGAAGAGGTTGCGCATGGAGTTCATGTTGGTGAACTGCAACAAGGAGAGCCCCACCGCCGCTAGAACAGAGAAATCCAAAAGACAAGATATCAAGCATTGGTCTAACACACACTCTGTCTAAAACTAGAAGAAAACTAGAAGGAGAACATACCCACGATTCCGAATAGAACACAGTAAACAGCAGCAAAGATGACGAACGGAATGGAGGCAAATAAAGCTCCAAATTTCCCTACGTCAGAAGAGTAGATTCAATATGTTTCCACAACGGGGAAACCTTATGAACTGGATTGATACATATAGCTCATCACTCACCCATGATGGAGAAGAATATCATGAAACCAGCTGAGATCTGAATGACCCTACGACTCCCAACTCTAGTCGATCCGAGAAGCCCCAAATTTTCCCTGATGTATTCCCCGGTTAGAAACTTGATAAAGAGTATCGTCATGTTATGTGCGAAAAGATATAAGAACATGAAGTATGAACTCACACAGAGACAGTTGAACCAGTTACAGTGCCAAACAGCCCATCAAGTAGGATTCCAATTCCCTGATCATTTTTGAAGGACAAGAACAGATAACACAATTCATTCAAATGCTCAGAATTAACTTGACAAGAGAATTTCGCATATGTTGATCCGATGAGGTAATTAATTACCTGCCATCCAATGCCTCGGCTCAGGACATGAGCAGGAGGAGGTGTTGCACTAGCCAGGCGGGCTGCAGCCTTGTAAGCACCGGTTGACTGCAGCAAAACAAGAGATTTATCAGCTTTGGCAAGAACGAAAGATGGCATTTGCACCATCAGAGATAATGGAGTTCGGCATCACCACTGCTTACCTCGATCAAGGATGCAAAGACAGCAGCCATCATCCCAAAAGAATGGCCAGCATCAAAAGTTGGTGCACCCCATTGTAATGGGTATGGAATCTTTATCCTAAAAGCCTTGATGTGTTAGTGTAACGCGATGAAAGACATTACAGAGAACGATAAAAACAGTTTGGAGGAATACCAGGGAGCAGAGGAGATGAGGTTGGCACGGTCAGTGCGGCAGTTGACTTGGGTGCGCTCGGGATGGTGTTTGTATGCACCGCTAACCGTAAGCAAGTGGGCATAAACCCAGATGATGGTGATGGTTATCAGAAGAGAGAACCTCTCCAATATGGGCAACCCTCTAACATGTAGGTGCTTCAGATACTGATCAAGTTTACAGGTTTGGTTTAGAAAGATAGGAGACATGAAAGAAAGATTTTGAAGTCAACTGTGCTGTGTTCTATAGTTGAATCACCATAAGATAAATCTGTACCTGGGAGGATGCAACGAATAGGATGAGCATCGGAACACCAATCTCCACACATCTCCCAACCTGGTGCACGAACAAGCTAAGACTAACATAATTGAATGTATTACTGAAATCTTCATCTCGTAGAGAAATTTCACTTTTTTATATGGTTTTTAAAGCAATCATATCTTTTGTAATACCTGCTAAAGATATTTATCCTTAATTTTATGAATCACAAGTTGAAGAGGGAAAGACTAAATTAGAATCCTAATGAAGTCCTACACATTTCTGGTAATTCTGAGGCATCAAAATACATGTTGACATCAATTTTCGTTGTCGCATATTACCTAACAAACAATATTATTCTTAAGAAACTATATTCAAGTACATCAAAGCAATAATTTACATCTTGATATGTCATTTGCCATTGTTTTAGCCTATTTTACATCCATGTATGTCATTTGCCATTCTTTTAGCAATATTTCTCATCCTTCAATTGGTGGTACCTTTAACAAAAAAAATTTACGAATGTATTGGAAAATCTTCTAATGTTAATCATCTGCCACAGAAATGTTCATCCTGGTGAAAATTTTGCAGGAAAAGAGCAAACATGTTGGATTGTTTTACCAGATAATAAATTCATAAGCATTTGGTAACAAGTCATTTTTTTATTGTAACTCTAAGAACCACCTTTGGTACTAGCTTTTGTGAAAGGTAAAGAATAAGGTTTTGGTTTCCAGTCAAGCTGAAGGTTCTGTAGCTACATTTTGTTCTCCATCTGACACAAGTACAAAGCTGATGATACATTATCGCAATCAGCAGGCTGATTAGAACAATGCAAGATCGATGTTTTCAGATAGGTAAAAGATCAATGTACACAAAACATGTGTTAAGATGCACAATTAGCATCCATATGACTGACCTATTGAAGCTACAATAAAATGCATGCTATGCAAAACTGAAAAGCTCGCCTATATCTTCATGTCTACAGATCTTACAGATATCAAAGAGAAGGAGAGGCAATAGAAGCAGTACCACAGGGAATCCTCTGTCGAATAACCCGAATCCAACCAGTGAAACTACCGGCACCATTCCCAGAGGGCTGAAAAATCTGAACCAGAAACACACAACATAATTACATCAAACAAATAATATGCAGACTATCTCAGCAATTATGTCTATCACTTGCTCAGAATTGTCCCTCTGTTAATATTTTCCATGTGATCCATTTGTTGGAACTTTCCAATACTAAATTGCCAACTTACTTTACACAGACTGGCAAACTGATTTTCTCGATCCGCATGATGATTACTAGAACTGATCGATTATGCTGCCAGGGAAAACACCAAGAAACAAGGACACATCTAATGATCATAGAGAAGTAGCTGTACCTGGAACAGATACCCCACAACTGGCTGTAACCCAGAATAATCTGAATGCAGGAAGAGACAATTAAAGCTCCTTGTATGGCTCTCATGGTTTGGAGGAACCTCTGCGAACATGCAAACAAAGCACTGGTCCAAATTATCCACATGGAGAACTAACAAACTGGGAATATATTGAGTGAAAATTCAATATTAACTTGTTGACTTACTTGATGATCATCGGTTATCTGTGTCAGGGATGAGTCGTGAATTATAGATATGATCGGAACCATAAATGCGTATGAACCACCAATCACAGTTGGAAGGCGAGTCCCGAATAGGGTCTGAATCAGTGTATTTATTCCGGTCACAAATAGCAGTGTCTGCACAACCCTAACCTTATCATCCTGCAGCAGTGGACTCCCTGATTACTTTCAACTAGTTGACGAGTTAAATCTGAACAATCTAATGTAAAAGATGCAAATGACACCAGAAGATATTGATCGTGTTAGACTGATGAACAAAGAAGCTAATTAAATAGTATGGTAGGAAGCATCCTTAAGCATTCATTTTTGAAGGAAAATACAGTGATTAAATGAACAAAAAAGATGGTTTCATCAGCAGAATACAACTAAAGACGGAAGCAAATAACTAACTTCTGAAGAGAACACTCCAAAGGAGAACTAGAGAAATAGGAAAAAGGTTGGATGGGATTGCAATACTAGTAAGCAAGTCTTACATCACTTCCCCCCATCAAGGGTACCAGAAAGGTTGGGATCATCACCGCTGTGCCCAACGCCAATACGTAATGCTGAAATCCCAAAGCAATCGCCTCACCTGCAATCGAGTGCGCAGTCACAAACGCTCATGCTAGTACAACCGGAGAACAAAAGAGCAAAAGGAAGGGTATCAGTAATCTAACAGACCCCAAGAAGGATTGGAGTCGATGCAGTACTCGAACCCCTGGAGTTGATCCATGGGCGGATGCGTGATGATCTCCTCCGGCTTGACTTCCGCCATCTCCAAGAATCACCAAAACAACACCCAACCGGGGGAAGAAGGATTGGAAAGCAAAGAAAAACCCGACCTTTTTCGGGTCTTCCAAACAGCACCAAGATGGAATTTTTCCGATTGCTCTGCGGCTGAGGAGTGGAGCAGCAAAAGAGAAAGGTGGCCTCGGGTGAAAAAAGCTGGAGAATTGTTGATGAAAGCTGAGATAAAGAAGAGGTTTCCAAAGGGGCACAGAAGATGAGGACGAAAGTGGGCGGGAGAGAGAGAGAGAGAGAGTCGCTCGCAGAGAAAAGGATGGGGGGAGGCAGGATTCGAGACAACACCACCCACGGAATCACCTCCGTTCGCCGTCGTCTATATATCTCCCTGTCGTGTGCGTCTCCATGGGAATTTGCCCGTTGGTATTTTTGCGACGGAAATGTGATGACACGCACTCGTGTACAAACTCGGAGGAATAGAAAATGCAACGCGAGTTACCGTTAAATAGACGGCCTCTTTCGCCGTCTGTGTGGAGAATAAATCAAACAGAAGCATCACAGATGGATTCAAATCCATGTCTTAACTGCGGGAATTGCTCTTTAGGTTCAGTAAACTAAAGCTGATGAAACGACTAAAATCGAATCCGATTGATAATTAAACGTAAAAATTTTAATTGAATTGTTATTAATATTGAAAGCTTAAGATATTATAAAAATGCTCCGAGTCAGCATCCACGTGACAAAAGGTTGGCGAATCTCCCAACGTTTACGTTTCTGCTATAAGATATTAAGCTGCACCCAACTCTCGCTAAAATATTATTACCAGTATCCTTGGATCCATGATTACTAGGCTCTGAAGACAGGGTAGGCACGCTGAGGCACTTGATGATCATGGATTATATCTTCTTCTTTGTGACCACTTTATGGCCACTGTGCTACGGGACTCGGGAGGCAAGGAGGCTGCTAGCGAACGAAGGAATGCTTGTATACAAAGAGCAAAGGATTGCAAAAGCTGTGGATGCAGTCCGAGGCAAAGCAAAGTAGATTCCAAGATAAGGAGGAGGCTTTTTGGCTTTTGAATTATTTGTGGAGATTCCTCTCTTTTTCTGCTGTGAAAGAGTTGACGATGATCTGACTATGACTATGTTGATGTCTGACTTGAGCTCGACTCGTCCAAGAAGGAGCTCGGCACAGTCAGCCATTCTATAACACACACACACACAAGCATGGTTATCACTAAGACAGTAGAAACTCAATTTGAAGGAGAAATGCTAGAGAATTTACACTCTGAATCATTTAATCTCGGTCCCAAATGCACCAACCTTCAGCAGTCGTGCAAAGATGGCTACACATATTCAAGTTCGCAGTGAATCTGTATCGACACTCCTTGGTCTCTCGCAGGACCTACAGGAAGACCACTTGGTTCACAGTCGATTGCTATGGCTAAAGAAGAAGCAGATGGATCTTCCATGGTACAATAAAGAGAAGAAAGATAAGTGGACTGAGGTTTACATGATGATTGACTGAGCCATATACCAGATGGTGGTTGCCGCATAATTCTGCAAGGAAACAAACTACGTGTTAACTTGCTTCGACAGATACGATCTCCACCTCCGCCCACCAAAGTGGAGAAAGTTGCTACCTCGGGTGAAATCTGTATCACATCCCTCGACTTAGAAGTAACTTCTTTCATGGTTGGCCTCTTCCTGCGATCAAGATTGATGCAATCTCGGATGACCTCGCAAATGGTTTCCAGCTCCTGATCTTTATGGGTTTTCAAAGTGGGATCGACCAAAGAGCCAACACCACCATTACCATTTAAGTACTCCACAACCTGTTGTTTCAACAGAGCAGGTATCTTAGAGCAAGTACCACGTTATCTATTCCTCTAAGAATAGAATTAATTATTGCAGTAACACTTGTGAAAGATGGAGGAGCAAAATGAATCCATAAGGTTCTCCATGGTTTCTAGTATTGTGAGATATGTCGGCTTACCAAGTTCAGAAGGGAGACTTGTTCTTCAGAACATGGCACCTTCCCAGAAACTATTTCTAATAATAGTATCCCAAAACTGTAAACATCGTTTGCAGGATCAGCAGAAAGGGGTTCGGAGTGATCAAGGTCATCATCTCCATGTGTCTTCACGTTGGCAAAAATTTCTTTCCAAACATCAATGTCCGCAACCTGTACATATACATCAAATCATATGTAATGATCAATGTATTCTTAGTTAGCTGATACGATCATAGATATCATTGACAGTAGAAGAAATGTATTGGAACTTCGCCTTAGCAGCAAAATCCTCTGAAACAAAAATCGAGCTTGACAGCAGGTTGAGACGTGGTATGGGTGGCTTCAGCTCGTGCATGTGCTGCAGACAGTAGGCTGTCCCCATGATTATCCTCATCTAGCACTCTAATCAAGATGCTCGAATTCTTCCACTGCACAAAATTAAACATTCTATTAGTCTGTCTATCATTTATTGCTTCAAAGTCAAGCTTTCATCGAATTTGAATGCATTAATCCTTCTTACCATGAAGATGCTCATAGAGTGTACCATTGGGTGCATATTCAAGGACCATCATTCTCATAAATGGCTCATTCTCCTCACAGTAACCAAGGAGACTGACAAAGTTTTTGTGGTTCACACGAGATAATGCATCTATCTGTATGTCCAAGATGAGAAAGACATCAATGCACTGCCCTTAGGACAATGTAACATATTCAGTGTGCATAGAGTAGGCAATTTGCTACAAAAATACCAAGAATGAAAACCTTTTTTCTGAAAAGCATTTCTGAATGCCTTGACCAATAGTTTGAAGATGTGATGGTGGTGGATACAAGTGCTATCTCGACCCTACTTGATAATGTTCCCTTATAAACAGTAAATTCTGGATGACTGATGACAATGTTGCTAAAATCTTCACAAGCAGCTACAAGCTCTGAGCCCTTCATTTTCGGTACCCCTGCATAAGTGAAAGAGAAGACATAAGCTGTGCATTCCATATGTGAACTAAGCAGAAGCACAGGCTTCCTTGCCACCAGTGCATTAGAAAAGGTGGAGTCAAAAAAATTTTCAAGGACACACTGAATAGAACATATTGTAGGTAGATAGCTGCATGGTATTATTAACTATCAAGTACTACTAAAACTAACTAAAATAATAATAATATAGTGTTTAGTAAGATATTTGGTGCTTATATATGCCTTGGAGTATGTGCATTACCTTCAATCTAAAATTATTTTACCAATAGAAGAATGCTTCCCTGTAAAGATTCTGATCTTACAATGTTAAATAACATTTTTTTCATACAAATTGTAACTTTATACAAATTATACACCTACTTATCTGCAAATAGGATCATTTGAAGTGTTTACCTAGGGTCATAGCTTCAATGAGCTGCACTACACCTTCCCATCTTTGGAGTTACAACTATAAGTTACAAATGATATGTTAACATGAGAAGAACCTAATAATACAAATATTTTTTTCTTTTCATGCTAATCACACAAAAATTGAAACTATTAGTTATCTCTGATGAATTACTTATATCCTAAAATGTCGATCAATTATCATATCCATAATGTCCAAACATAGGTAGAAAGGGATTCACCTGTTATAAATGCCTTCTGCAACTGACCACTTAGACCAGTTTTCCAAGGACCTATGTAGCCACACCCTTGCTGCGGCAAACCAAAAACATGCATGTTCCTAGGGTAAGAAGTAAAGCAGCCATTGGAAGAACAAGAATGTACATCCATGTTGCTGATTTTTTACTTGACCGAACATCATTCCCCTCATAATTGGTCGTCTCTGTTGGTGTAGTCTCAGGATGAGATACGAATGGACTTGGGAGGGGCATAGGAGCTGGGGCTGGGATTAGCTTAGATTTGTTTCTTATCGCAGGAGATGAGCTGCTTGCAATAGGTGGAACACTGACAAGTTGACTTACAGAGCCAGCACTTCCTGGAGCAGCATGTAGGTTCCTGGTTTCTTCAACCAGTCTACTGCGAGTAATATGTACATGTATGCTTGACATTAGATATGGCTCACCAAAACCAGCTACTGTCCATAAAAATTATAATTATTATTTCGTTAAAAATATTCTTGTGGTCAAGGATATCGGGACAGTATATAATATGCACTTATGGCCTACATTATTGCTTCTTTCATTCTGTCCATCCAGAATGCCTCCTTTTGATCTGAAGCTTGAAAGCAAAACTCTTCTGCAATTGAGATGATTTTAAGAATTTGTCATCAGTGAGCTAATTAGCTATTGCTAACATAAAAACACACAAAAAGAAGAAGTATTCTTACAATGGTGATATCTCAAAGATTTGTATGATTCTTCTTTTAAGCCGAAACAGAAAGGAGTTAACATTCTTCAGTTTCTGCCAACCAGTCTCCCAAAAGCTGGTATTTACATAATAGCAGTAAGTGTGTGGAGTGTGAACAATGAAATCCATCCATTCAATTTATACATATTGAAACTCGTTCTGTATGAAAAATATGAGCCAGCCAAATGCAAATTTAGTGATATACACAGAAGCCAATGAATAATCTTAACAGGAAATTGTTCAAGTCCCTTGGCATGCCCAATTTCTAATAAGAAGCTGTGATTGACAAGAGCTTTACTTTCCAATAATTTGATGGAAATTTAGTTTAATTCTGGTCATTCTTAATATGTTTCTAAAACCCTTCCCAACCAGTTAAAAACATTAACTTTGCATACAGATTGCTGATGGCAGTTAGAATGTTAAAGCTAACAATAATAAGAAAAAACAATTACACAAAAAATATTGACAACGTCTTATCACAGACTTAGTTGGTCTTGCCTAAGTCCTGTAGCATTGTGATAAGACGTTGTCAATCTTTTCCACTGTTACACAAAAGATACATAAAAAATTTACCTTTGAAACTAGGATAGGCTTTGCTCAGTATCTTTTATATTATCATTAACTAGTTGTCAGCTATTTTGTGCCTTATCCCTTGCTTCAACATCATCACTAGCACATGTAAGTTTGTAAGGATAAACTAATCGCTACTTTTGTTGGTTCAACTGCCTATAATATAGCCTAGCTACACTGAAGAAGGAATCTTACAAGAAGCACTTGACATAGCCAAGGATATAGGAGGATTGAGTCTAATGGCTTGTTTTCTTACTGTAATTCTACCAGTAGAAAGTTAACAGAAAGAAATATTGAAGGTCATAACAAATCCTACAGTGCAAATTATATTCAGCCTTAAGAGTCATTTGCTTGGAAAAGGAGAACCGATAATACCTCCATGCTTATTAACATGCAAATTCCCATAAACATGTAGAGAAATGAATGGTGGCTTACCAATGCTTAACCTTCCTGTTTACTCGGCCCAGGTCATTAGTCATACCACAAGAAAGGTTTTGATCATGCATCAAATCAAAGTGCATTTTAGGATTTTCTATCAAAGGTGTGCTCCCTTGGAATTTGTTATGGCAAAGCAGACTGCAAAAGGAAAGGATGATTTTTAACTCGCAAAATTTTCTTAACTTTTGAGGCAAAAGTGTATTGCAATAGGAGACTCACAGATGTTTGAGAGATAAAATTTCTCCAATCTCCTTCAGAATTGTACCATTTAGCATGTTATTCCTCAAGTCCAAGAGTTCCAACATGGTTAATCAGTTAATCCTCCAATCTCCTTAGAGATGACTACAGAAAATTTGTTCCCATAAAGCACTCTGCTGAAAGAAAACTAGTTACAAAAACAATGGAAGTGCACTAAACTTAGTTTGACAAAGCTATGATGACCTGAAGTCTGAATGATGATATGAGAGCCAAAAAAATTGTGTCGAAAAATGCTGTTATACATTTGATGTGAGGTTTATTTTTTGGCTACTGCATCAAACTTAGAACAAGTATTTTAAGGTCTTTATTGCATTGTCGTAGTCGTTGTTGTTGTTGTTGTTCTTGTTGTTGCACATTAATTAGTTATGCCCAATGTACAAAGAACTGAGGTCATCCCAAGAGTTTTTAATATGAACAAACAGATTTATTGCCTTTTAATATCATTTTGTGGTCTTAGGGTTATGTCCAGGATGAGATAAATTCCATCCACAACAGGTCTATTCCTCGCAAATCTGTTATGTAAAAAAAAAAAAAGAGCATGTTACAATGGGAAACACATGAAAAAAAAAAGAAATCAGATGTCTTTGTGGAAGACTGATACCTGATATTCACAACAATGATACAAAGGTGTGGCATGTAAAATGTAAAGATGATCATATCATATCTGACAGCCAGGTGTAAACCTAGTGGTTTGTGTCCTTTTATTTTGCGAAGAAGTTCCATATCATAAGTTTGGAAAGGTGCCATTAGTTAGATCACCAAATGCATTATTTTGCTACAATTCCTATTTCAATACTATTGTTTTCTTTTTTTCTCTTCCTACTGAGATGCCTATGTCAACACAGCAGTGCACTAGGACATGTTGACGATACCAACAATGAATATGCCATCAACAAGATAATCCTTGCTGAAGAATGTGTCACCCTAAAAATAGAAGAAAAACATAATAAAATGCTTAGTAATTATATTTTATGGAAGATTCCTCTATGATACAAAATAAAAATAATGGATCTATCACAAATTGATTTTAATGAGAATAAAAAACAAGAGATGGCACAATCTCATGAATATTTCCTTCATTCCTGTATGCTCATTTAACAGATTTCTGTCCCTGAAAAACTT
The DNA here is from genome assembly GCF_036884655.1 of Musa acuminata AAA Group. Lineage (NCBI taxonomy): Eukaryota > Viridiplantae > Streptophyta > Magnoliopsida > Zingiberales > Musaceae > Musa > Musa acuminata. The sequence continues at coordinate 45,716,992 of NC_088329.1, read as the reverse complement.
TACATGAATATTTGAATATCTCAAACTAAGTTCTATTCTTATGGAATTATGGTTCCTTCTATTCAATATTGTGTATATTTAGGCAAAGAGAAAAAACTCTCCATGCACATATATGTCAATGATAGTTAAATATGAAACTAAAATGCAACTTACAGAGCTCTCAAGTTACTGAGCTTCCCGAGTTCCAGTGTCAAAATTCCATGGAGAGACAATTCTTTTGGGCTCCTGCAAGTGTGCAACATTATTAGATATAGAACACATCAAATGGTATTTTAAATGTGCAATGAAGCCTTCGTTTTTGGAAAGAAAGATGAAAAACAATGAAACAGTAAACTAAGGATACTTTGTATGTCTAAGTGCTTTTGTTACAAAAGTTGAAATTAGTATCTAATTTTCAAAACAAGAAGTCAGTAAAAATGCATCATTTTTGGAAGCAGAATGATATTCTTACCCACCTATCCAAATATGATTATAAAACTATTAGGGAAGCTTCTCTCTGAATTTATTTTCCACCATTCATAGTAAACCGTACACCTTCTAGCATACTTTGCAGTGATAAAGAACATGAGAACCTTGTATCAAAGTTCAATCAGTGACAATTCAGAGACTAATATTAGGGTTAAGTCAATGACAAATCTCTTCCAGAAGGTATAATTGGACTGTGTCAAATTAAGGGAAAAGGTTATATATATATATATATACATATATATATACATATATATATACATATATACATATATACATATATACATATATACATATATACATATATACATATATACATATATACATATATACATATATATATATATATATATATATATATATATATATATATATATGTGTGTGTGTGTGTGTGTGTGTGTGTGTGTGTGTGTGTGTGTGTGTGTCACAAGCTAAGCACCTTATATCAGTAAGGATTGCCTAGTAGCAGGCAGTGCTCCACCAAATTGGTTTCAACTTAATTAGTCTTTCTAAGTAATCACTTATTTAGAGCTTTACATAATCTGCCCCACCTGAGTTTTCTTGATCTTGTCTTTTATTTTCTGTATTTATTTCTTTGGATGTCATTCATCATCTTTTAGAGTTTTGGATTATCTACACAATCTCAAACCCCTTATATTACTGAAGATTGCACTTGTCGCCTAAACTAACTGGAGTGACATGAACTAGGAAAAATACTTTTTAAAAACTTTTTTTTGTTTTCTTACTGTACTGTCCTTTCGAAGGCAACTCAAGGAGAAGTTTCTAAGTCATGGTTCAGCTAATATCAGATTAATCAAAGTGCATGACAGAATACATCCAGATATATGGCAAAGTCTGCTCATGTCAGCATGAAAGGATGCAGACATCAGAGAAGCTACCTCCAAATTTTGAGATTCAATACTAGTTGGAGGCACAGTATATTTTTGCAGAAGGTTGAAAGAAAATGAAAGCTATTACATGTTTTAAGACAATTGTTGTGCAGGAGTGGTCTATCAGTCTGTCAATTGTTGGATGACATTTTTGCATCCGTTTTGATATTTCCTGCTCAAATACATCCATGTTCATAAACAGATGACACTCAGTTGCGAAGAAGAACAATGCACAACAAGAGAGACACAATAAAGGGGCCAACGGTCTTACAACGTGATTACTTTACCATCGACGCAACGAACACCGGTCCATTAGCACGGGTTGTCGTCTCTGGGATTCCAATTCTGCAATGCCCCAAATGGATCAGACTCCACTCTCGAGCGGAATTCCAACAGAGCCAACCCTTCACCAGAATCCAACCTTTTTTAAGGTACCATCATCATCATCAATAACACAGTCACTAGTACATCGAGAAATTAACATGTATGTCTACCTTCGAGATTAATCGACAAGCACTCGTTGCTGATGACGTAGATCATCAGGAGCACGCATAACACCTTGTGCAAATGGAACCAGAACATATTCCATCGATCCGTCATTCCCCTCAAATTCGATATATGAATCCTCTTCTACAACAACCAATTTACAAGGACTCCCCCTCTTCGACCTCTCGAGGTCGAAATCGACGTACCACGATCGCCGGTTACGAACGGACACCTTCGATCAAGCCGAGAGCTCGAATCTTCAATCGGTGTCCTTCAGCTTCCGTCGCCTGCATTAGCAATCCAACCAAACTGAGAAAGAACACCCAAAAAACTCAAAAGATTTCTCCGCTTTTGGGAGGAATCCAAAGACGCTTCCACCACTATAAATCTGAGGAGTATAAAAGGGTTGAAAAAGAAAAAACTAAAATAAAAAAAAGGTGCTCGCATGGATCGATGACGATCAAAAGGAGAGGCGGAGGAGGGCTTGGGGTTGTCGGTTGCGGGAGGGAGTTCGAGGAATGACGAGCTCCGTTTCCGGAGGATGTGAAGTTTGTTATTATTATTCTTATTATAGCATTATTAATTTTATTATCGATTTTATCATTAAAAATGTTAACATTAAAAACTATAATAGGAAGAAAAATGGCGAAAATAAGATTAAATAGAGGCGCGCCATGTAGAGATTACTCCTCTCCTTTTTTTATGGACCTATGTGTATACCCACCTTGTGATTCGTTATGGAAGGGTTAACTCCAATCACAAGTGGGGTTTCTGAACAGGTAGGTAAGCTGCCGTGTCCTCCATTTGAATGCTTGGTCGAACACGTTCGCTCATCATGACGCAGCTGCTTCATTTTTTTAGAATATTTAATCGGATAAAAAAGGAAAAAAAAATGAGTGTTCGTTCGGGTGTTTGGGGCGGTTGGGACCCACAACTTCGACGGGGCCGCGGGAATCGTTGTGCTTTACCCCTTTTCCGCGTGAGCGTGTGGGACGTGGGCCCGGGCGCCGCCGTTCGTTGACGGTCCTCTCGTCGTTTGCACGACTATTACAGCCGTCTGATGACATGGCGGCTACAGTTGACTTATGTGGAGGTGGAGCTCACCCTCGTGGACCCTTGTCATAGTGAAGTAGTTAACGTCATGGGTCTCTCTCGTAGAGCCAAACAAAATCCGACATCACCTGTGAGCTGCACGAGTGACGTGGTTCTTGACGGTAGCTCGAACGTGAGGATTTAAGTCGTGGTTTCACCTTGACCAGTGGATTATAGTAAGACGACTTTGATTTTGAGAGCATGAGATTACTAAGTTGTTTCTAGATTCGGTAATTCATCTCGTTCACACGCGGGAATACATGTTGATAGGAAAAGCGATGACATAGGTATTAAATTGATGACTCATTCGATCGTGGATCCTCGTTCGAAATAAACACGTGTGCAACGGCTCGTGTTGCTCGCTCGCGTAATCATCGATCGAAGTATGATCCTCGAGAAAGTCACATGAGTTGATCATCAATACCCAGCGACCAAGCTCACCTTGTCGACTTTCCCCTCGATTATGTCGTCGATCGCTAGCAACCCATTGCAATCAGTGATAATTATGTAAGGGCTTGCATGCTTAATCACATGGAGCATTAATCCTAAACGATACGATCTAACTATCCTCTCCAGGCACCTAACACTAAGCCTCATCCCTTATCCATTTCAAGCGTGGTCTTGCCCTGACAAACAACGTGCCCTCGGTCATCTTTCTTTGACGCAGCCGTTAGAAAGATGTATTCACTTAATGTCGACATAAATGAACCTCTGAGGATGCGAGGGGCTCCAATGAGGATAAATGATCGATCACACCATCGACAAATAAGTTATAAAAGTCAATCCTCGAAACCAAACATGAGGGCAAGGGGGCTTAATCCAAACTCTTTCGAGCTTTAAACCCTCTTCATCTACTTTACTAACTTAAACATTGAAAGGGTTGGGTTGGGATATTTCCCCACACCGACAGCTTGTGCAGGACCCTGACGCGTTTAAGGAGCACATTAAGACGATGTATAGCACTTCTAGATAAGGCAAGACGCATCTCAGGATGACCCCAAGCTTTCTTTAACAAATCAATCATACTTCGAGACAATTGCAGGTCAATCATCGTCTCAGAAGTCCACCTATCACCTCAACTTCTCGCTCGGATCATATCCACATGACCCGCATAGATTTTTCAAACAGATTCATATCTTCGAGACAAAACTAGATCGTATTGACTCTTTTGAATAATGACACGAAGGCAAACACATGTCATCGTGACTTGCTCTTAATTAGGAGGCTTAGCGGTACAGTGCTCTTTTCAAGATTGGATCGAGAATAAATCGCATAAGAAAGTTTCCTGGAAGCTTCGTGATGGAGGTGAGCCTGGTCACAACAAGTTCGTGGCATATGAAACGAAAATCAAATCAACGAACGAAGGACAAACAATACATGAGTGAAAGACTTGTTATAACACTTCAATAGTAGCTAATATTGTCCCAAATCGGAGGTTGCATATGAATCATGTTCTTCTTATTGATAATAATTGAACAAAAAAATTAAGAAAAAAGGTTTTATCATGGTCGAACAAAATCAGATCAAACAAACGAGAGCAAAGGAGACGAAGATGCTGATAGACAATAAATTTATCATCATTATAAAACAAATATATTATATGTTAAGAATTTTGAAAATGAGAATTGCGATAGGAAATCTGATCCTATAAAAACTATATCAAATATGTTAATATGTTTAGCATCTTTGTCAATGAATTTTTGTTATCTTATATTTTAGTTATACCGCACGTGAAAGGTTATAAGAAAAAACTAAGAGATTGGATAGATGCTTGATCATATATAAATTATGTCAGAAGCATACCCACCAAAAGATTCATTTATGTTATTGAAATCAAAATATTCAAAAGTTAGAGAGTTGGAACAATATAAATGTAGGCTAATACTCTTAAATGGTTTAAAGCACATACAAAAGCTTTTTATAGTAAATTTAGATAATCATCAAAATTAAGTAAAGTATTAATTTATGAGATGACTAAGTAAAAAATAATTAATTATCATATCATAAAAATATGTATCGAATAATTAAACCTTATAATATGACGTGTCATGATGGATGCATCGGATCCCCGTGACACTGAATAAGACACGACATATTATAGGATTCTTTTATTAAAAATAATATAAAAATGATAAATAAATATTGTTAATATCTATTGCGTAGTGGAGAATCAGGATTCTTTTATTAAAAAATATATTAAAAAAAGACCAATAAATATTGCTAGCTTCAATTGCGTAGTGGACAATCAAAAACAAAGAGTCCAGATCGATCAGTAACGCTGACCACTATGTCATAAATGTTAGTCTTATCCTCCACACGTCGTAGCTGTGGCTGTCCTCGTCTTTCTGTGGGCTCTGAAACGTTTGGTGACGATGATGTTCGAGTGGTTCAGTCCCTTCCGATCGATGAGACCACATCAATTATTTAGAGCCATGTGCACAACCTTTTCATGTTCCTGTAGCACTAAGGATGGCTGAGAGTTCTATCCTGCGGTTCATGTCTTCACTTATCATTTTGCTTATCTAATAAAACCAGGTCCTGAGTCCTTAGTTGCTCGCACAGTATCAAACGGACAAAGTCCTTTAACATGCATCGACTCCATAATGGAGATCCAATTATCCGAAACCTAGGCAAGCTGCAGAGTCTTGGCCACCGAGGTGGGAGTCCTTGTCTGTGGATGCCCCATCATTTTGATGATGCCCTCGTGACTTGCGTCTCTTAGGACAAGGAGAGCATACGTGTCTCTATTGCCAATGGAAGGCCATGGAGAACGACTGATCAACAGGCGAGAGCACGCGCCCATGCATGCATTCCTTACTGCGTACGTACACCTGCCTGCCTTCCCATGCATTGTTCCACCGGAGAACGGGGTGTCGGAGGTATTATGCCACTCCCTCCTTTCGAGACCACAGGCATTCGACACGTCTCTGAAACATGTGCTGTGAATGCGACCCATGAATACTTGGCCGGAGTTGGCGAGAGGTCAGCGAGAAGATATGACCACCTAATCCTTCAGATCGAGCAGATAATAACACGAGTCGGTTGATGGAGTTACTTAAAACTATCGATCCGAACCGGCTGAGCGCATTCGATTCACCACATCGATCGATCGTGTCTACCACTGACAGCAGTCGGGTTCGGGCTCGGGGTCTTAAAGTGGGCCCGCTTTTGTGTCCAATGGTAGATCGAAACCTGTGTTGGAATATATACCGTCAGGTCCAAACCAATACGAGTCCGCGTACGCATCGTGGACATACCGTAGTACTGTTGCTTCCAGTCGCGTACATCGATCGGGGGCAGATACGTAATTTCGCCGACATGTTTCGGATAAGGAGGTGACAGCAATAAAGAAAAGCCCGGCTATCGGGTACCCTTTCGCTCACCTTACTCGTATTTTCACGAAGATGTGGACCCAAGTCCTCCGGTCGCAAAGATTGATGCGTAGGAGGAGAACTTTGTGGCGGACTTAAAGGGACAGTGGGATCGTCTCCTGTACTGGATTGATGGTGGTCCCGCATGGACCCGCTGCGTCACCGATGGGGTCGCGAGCCAACGGAGAAGGCGGCCATTCCACATCTCTCCACCCGTCGGCGTCCCCGTTTCTCCTCCTCCTCCTTTGCCACCCCCCACCCCCCTAACCAAACCCTCTTCGTCCTCCGATGGATTCCAATTAAATTTGATGCTCTTTCGAACGAATAAAGTTGCAAGCAAAATTACGATAAAGCCCCTCCCTTGGAAGAAAGGGTAAAAAGGTCGCCCTTTCGTCCCCCTCGCTTGGTTCCTTGTGAGATCTCGGAGGAGGAGGAGGAGAGATGTCGCTGCGAAGGGCAATTCTGTCGAGGGTCTCGTCGTCGTCCATTAGCTTCTTAGGAGAGTCCAGGAGCTCGGCGCGCCGGGAGAGGAGCGATGTGGAGGAGATAGAGGGCGGAGGTAGGGATGGGGTGCTGGCAGCGGCAGGAGAGGAGGAGGAGGCGGGTCGGTGGGCGCGGATGCTACCGGAGCTGATCGCAGAGATCGTGCGGCGGGTGGAGGCAGGCGGGGAGCGCTGGCCGCTGCGGAAGGACGTGGTGTCCTGCGCTTGCGTCTGTCGGAGGTGGAGGGAAGTGACGAGAGGAGTCGTCCGGCCCCCGCTCGAGACCGGAAATATCACCTTCCCTTCTTCCCTCAAGGAGGTGACTCTCTTAACCGTGGAGGATTTTGTTCCCCTCTTCCTTGTAGATACTTACTAGATCTCGCAGGAGACACAAGAAAACTTTGATTTTTTGGCTTGCTTATTACCGAGCATATCGACAACTTGAGATTTTGATTACTTTTTGGTGACTTCGAATTTGTTTTCTTGACTTCTCTTTGATCTTCGCTCCCTTTGGCTGCTTATTATTGGATTTTCTGTTCTGAAAACTGTTTATAGAGAGTGACAGTCGATTGATTGTGAAATCTCATGGTAATTGCAGCCAGGGCCAGCGGATACTCCGATCCAGTGCTATATTAAAAGGAACAAGAAGAATTCGACCTTCTATCTGTATCTCGGGTTGTCCCAAAGTAAGTAAATGATAAGATGATTATGATGTTCTTCCCGCTGATGTATATTGTTAACTATTTTCACTTGCTTTGGTGTACAATTTTTGTTTGCTTGATTTCATAATATGCTTTTGGTAGTAGGGAATATGACTTGAAAATCTTCAACTGAATCAGAGTAAAAGGACGTAATGGAACACTGGAAGTGGCCACTGATCTATCTGTTCCTAAATGTCCACATTTTCAATTTTTCAGTGAAACAACTGAATGCGTTTGCCTTCTTTTTGCCAAAATGGACCATATTCTGAGTTAAAATGGCTAAATGTTTATCCAAAAGGGATGGTATTTGAAGTGTTCTCTGGTATGTAGTGTGGATACCCTGGTACAGGATCATCTCTTGTCCTCCTGAGGAAAGCATTTCATTAAGTTCACCTGTTTTTTGATTTCCCATATATATATATATATATATACAGGATCATCTCTTGGCCTCCTGAGGAAAGCATTTCATTAAGTTCACCTGTTTTTTTATTTCCCATATATATATATATATATATATATATATATATATATATATATATATATATATATATATATATATATATATATATATATATATATAATTTACATCACTGCAGCTGTTTCACTTTAAAACTTTCTGACCATGGATTTATTTTCATGTCAATTCATGTTAGAATGCAGCTCAGAAAGTGCTTTTAGAAGCTGAAAGATAAATTTTGTCAATGTTATACTAAGACATAATGAGTGCCAAATAAGTAGTAACACCCCAAACAACAGTATAAGAAACAAAGGTGATGAACATTCATAAACCTTTTTGCAGATTGCTCATAAGTTTGAAGATTTTAAATTTGATAGCTTCCAAGATAAGAAAATTTAAACCAAAAGATGAGGACATGATTGGTAGAACTCCTCATTGAAAAAGCAAGTAATCCTTCCTAATTTTGGTTATTCTACATCCAAATCAGGGCTGCAAAATTTTATATACAAAAACAGAGAGAAAAAGAGGATTCACTCCGACAACACATTTTTTACATATTCTTGTAAGGAAAAAAGTATTCAATATAAATGGTGACCTATTTGAAAATCTTGCATTTATTTGCCTATCGGTAATGATTCATAATGCTTGACTATCAACCATATCATTTGGTTAATGGCATTTACCCTATTGCTATCGATCCCTCTGATATATAGTTAAGGACTTGTGTTCTGATGTCTAGAATTTGTAGGCATTGACTTGAGGGTGGAAATATATATTTAGCCCCCAAGACCTATGAAGAAGTTGCTTTGTGGGTGGTATTGTTTTGTTGGGCAAGAAAGCAGAATCCTTGGTCTGATTAGATCAGAGCTTTTGGTTGGAGTTGATGGCTATTAAAAATCTATCTACCCAATCCTATAGATAAGCTAACAAGGATATCCAATTATGCTGTTTCTATTAGGCAGATTATCAGTTATGCTGTTATTGCTACTGCATCAACTATAATCACTCTTGTAAATGGCCCAACTGAATCGGATCATTTACATATGTTGGAGGAAGGTATCAGTTTGGTGAGTACACATGTGAGAAGTCATCATTAGCATTTTATATGTCTGTTAATGGTAAGAAAGGATTATCATGAAGGATGGCATGATACAGCAAAATCATCTTGAATTTGAAGTCTCTAATTAGTTATTTAAACAGCTTATCTATCTGGGTTTGTTTTTGCAGCATTTACCGATAAAGGAAAGTTCCTTCTAGTAGCTCGTCGGTTTAGGCATGGTGCTCTCACTGAGTACATCATCTCTCTTGACGTTGATGGCCTGTCTCAAGGAAGCAATGCATATGTGGGAAAGTTGAGGTTAGTCTTTCGTTTCTGCTGCCTTTTCTTCACTTGAATGGTCTTGCATGGTTGATGTTCTCACCTCTGCAATTATCTGTTCTGCCTGAGTCCATTAACTACTTTTGTATTTTCCTGCAAATTCAGAGGGAGTTTAACCTTCTGATATTCTATTGTCCTGAAATAGAAGCATTTTATATAGATTGGACTATGCATGTTATTAGCCTATTCTTGTAAGTGCATGAACATGGGCAGATAATTGTGTTATGGTGGTATCTGTACCATGAACATAATTATTCAAATTTCAAAATAGGCTCTTGAATTTCTTAGCATAGGTAGATTGACAATAAGCTTGTTATTGTTCTGTGGGTGTATGTATATATGTATTTATATGACATGCTTCTAAACCTTATATAACCTTAATCTTCTACAATGAATAGATATAAACTTTATAGTTTTCTCCTAAGCTCAATGTTCTATTGTGTTTGCCTAGTATGTTCTTCAGTGTAAGTTGAAGAGAATTCACTCCGTGTGTGGATGCAAAAGAAACATGCTTCTTTTTTTTTCTTTTGATAGGAGAGGAGCTCGGACCACTGTTGCTTGTATGCTTCATGTCCCGACTCCCATAGCCTTTCTGCTTTCTGAAGTGAAGAAGTTTACTAGATCTTAAACTAAATTTACAGGAAAATTAAATCTCTTCTTTCTAAAGAAGTGCATGCTTTCTGAGTTGCCCCAATATTTCAAGCTCATAGCACCAAGATGTGATTTCATCAACCTGAGCATGTTGCCCAAATATTCTTTGCAGATCTGACTTCTTGGGTACAAATTTTACCATCTACGATAGCCGGCCACCATATGGTGGTGCCAAGGCATCAAGCAGCCGAGCAAGCAGGCGATTTGCGAGCAAGCAAATCAGCCCACAGGTCCCTGCTGGTAACTTTGAGATCGGACAAATCTCCTATAAATTCAACCTCCTCAAATCGAGAGGGCCAAGAAGGATGCACTGCACTCTACAGTGTCCCACGGCACTAGACAGCACAGAGGAGAATCCACTGAAGTCAAAGGCGCATAGTGCTGGGGCATCTGTAGTTCTTAGGAACAAGGCTCCTCGGTGGCATGAGCACCTGCAGTGCTGGTGCTTGAATTTTCATGGTCGTGTTACGGTGGCCTCAGTGAAGAACTTTCAGCTGGTGGCAACCGCAGATGCCAATCATCCGTCAGGAATCGGGGATGGGGAGACGGTGCTGCTGCAGTTTGGTAAGGTCGGGGATGACATGTTCACCGTGGATTACCGCCAACCACTCTCAGCCTTCCAGGCCTTCGCCATCTGCCTCACCAGCTTTGGTACAAAATTTGCCTGTGAATAGCAACCTTCCTAGACTTTCTATGCTGCAATATGTTGCCTTGTAGTTGTAGGGACTTGATATCTTTAGTCTATTTATTGTCTCTCTGGGTTGAGGAAATGTTGTTTGTGTTATCCTTTCATTCAGGGAATGGTCTTTGCTAGCTGCCGAGCTGCTTCTCCTCGATGGCTTACGAACAAGATTATTGTTTCCGACTCTTTAACAAGTGTATTAATGATCAAATCTTCTGAGTATATGTGTTTTGTAAGCTGAACCTTGTTTGTATTGTTCTTTATTGAATGTACTATGGAAGAGAGCCGGAAGTTCACACTTGGTGTGCTGAAGGAGTTGGTCTAATTCGATGGTGTGGTACGTGTGGGGTTAGTTATAGTTAAGTATGATTAATATCCGGATATCTATAGTTTAGAAAGTAAAATATTTTATCTTTAATTTCGTTAATTTTGGTGACGGAAAGAATATTATCACGTGTAAAAAGAAAAAAAAATATTAATTTTAAAATTATTAATTTTATATATTTTTGTATCCTCCCCTGCGCCTTCCAACCTCGGAGTCGGTGCGACCTTTCACGGTGACGGTGTTGGACTCGCCGTGCTCGAGGTTGAGTTGGCGGGGGAGGATGAAGATGAGGCAGTCGCAGAAGACGGTGGCGGAGTTGCCGAAGACGAAGTCGAGGTGCCGGAGATGCGGCAGGACTTGTAGAACTGGCGAAGGGAGTGGGCGTAGAGCGTGTCCTGGTGGCCGAGGAACTCCACCGACTCGAGCACGGAGAGGTCGCTGTCGGAGCGGAAGGCCACGGCCTGGTGCTTGTCCGGCCCGGCGGTGTTGGCGAAGGCCAGGTCCCGGGCCTTGAAGCCATCTCCACTCACACCTGTGGACAAGCAAACAGATGAGAATCGGTTACACTAAGCGATAGGAGTCGAACACTTGATGCTGTCCGAGGTCAAGCATCTCGTGACTGTGATCGAGGAAACCGTGATCCGTGACGAAGGACAGAGACAAGCTATGATCGAAACTGCAAGGAATTTGCATGCGTGAGAATGCAGTAATCGATGGTCGATGCCCAAGAGAGTTCAGACGCACGCGTGGGACAGGTTTTGCTGCCATAAGGTCTCCTCGCTGGGAAGGAGTAGGTGATGACTGCTGTATCAGGTCATGGCAAGTCACAGCAGTAGGAAGACGTCGTTTTCGTTATTAGGGCTTATGATCTACTATGCGCAAAGCATCGGAGCTCTTAATTTGATCTACGTCCCGTCAATCAGCGCAGCGTCTACCGCCGCCTGAACCGCTCTGAACTGGCATCTGCCCTCCTTGCAGACTGTTGCGTCCGGCGGTGTCCCCGGCCGCGGGAGCTCCTTCCGGGCGGCCTCTCCGCTTGGTGACGCCGAAGTGGCGTCCGGCCAGTACCCGTCCCTCTCTGCCTGCGGCGGGGCCCAGAGCGAGATGTCGGAGCCGTAGCTCTGCAGGGCGGCCACCATGGCGGTGGCGCCGTCAATGACATTGGCGAGGTCGGCGAGGGCATCCGTCACCTGCTGGGTGTCGTTGACGTCCTTGAGGGCGTTCCAACAATTGGTAGAGGTCCGCGGCGCGCGGGCGAGCAAGTTGGAAAGAGGAAGGGAGTAGGAAATCGGTCAGGGTCGGAGGCGGCGCCTGGATCTCCTCTGGAACGCCACCGACCTCCCGCGCCACCGACGTCGCCGCTGCCGTCCGCAGCGCAGCAGGATGGGAGGGAGGCGGTTTCTGTTGAAGCCTCTATAGGAGGTAATCTATAATTAGTCCAATATGTATATGATCATTATGGTTCGGGCTGTCTTGTTTTGCGCATGATGTGCGATCAGGTGTCTTATGATTCGTGCGCTATATCCGATAACACCCTTCCTCCTGGTTCCTTAATTTTAGGCGTGGGCCGGTCGACTGCCATTTCCACCGCAGCCCGATCTCCCGGCTCATGAGCCGGTCTGATGTTGAACCGGGGAACGACCGAAGAATCCCACCTCGCGAGGCCCGTGCGACCCTCTTAAGACGCAATCATGGCTTCTTCCTCTACCTTCGAGGGGGAAGGAGAATGGCGAGGCGATCGCATCTGACGGAGATCGGATGCATAGCCTGCGACGAACTCGCGGAGCTCGGAGCCGGAGATAGGGAGGGCTGGCTCGACGATCCCTCCCTTCTTGCCGCCCTCCACTCTTACTCTCTTGCCGTCGCCTCCGCTGCCCGTCCCCTTGTCCTCGTCCTCGGTTGGGACCCCGATCGCCGATCCCCCTCTTCCCCTCGTCATCCCGTCAAGATCCATCCCTCACTCTCACCCTCCGACGGCCGGATCACTGCCCTCGAGTGGCTCCCCTTCGGCGACCTCCTGGCCCTCGCCCTCGGCACCTCCTCTGGTCTCCTCCTCGTTTACTCCGTGGGCGGGGATCTGATTCACAAGCAGGTACTGCGGAACCGACCTTCGTCCTCTCTTCCTCTTTCTCACGCTGCCTTGATTTGATCGATTCTTTATGAACGTTGACCTCGATTTAATTTTCCTGTTGTAGTTTGTTCACCCTGGGCGTGTTTTGAGGCTTCGATTTCGTGAAACTGAAAGCAAAGGCGGCTTTGCACAAGATTCCGTTTCTGAGGAGCTCTGTGTGGTCTTGCCTGGGGTTGTTGCTCGCTTTGATGGCACAGATATCCAGGTTCCTTTTCTCATTTGGTCCTCAAAAGGAAAAGAAGACGCTCATTTTTAGATTGGTTTGCTAGTGTGAAATACCATCTTCTTGTTCTTTTTCTTTATTTTTTTATTGCTATGCTCTTGTTGGTTTGGTACCAATCCATAGAGAAAGGATCCTTATTATGTTTATTATGAATCTTCAGAACTTCACTCTGGGTTCCTCAGAGAATCTTGTTTGTTAGCATTTTTTGTTCTTATGTATGTTTCAATTTTGTTGAGTAGAGCTTGCTTCGGAGATGGCTTCAAGAAGCTGGGTCAAGAATGTGGGAGAATAGCCGTCACAAATTGGAGTCAGAGGATGAAATTTCTTATGGGAATATACCTTTTCAGCTTTGGAATGTGGGGAAGTTTGGGAATTGTTCTGATGCAGCTATCACGGGGGTAAAGCCACCACCACTCTTGGAGCTCCAGGTGAATTATTCTGTTCTAATGAAGCTTTCTGCAGCTGACTAAAATCTTGTTTGCTATCGTCATCACCTTTTTACCATTCTGCTATGTATACTTTCATAATGCACATCATATAAGGTGCGTTGACTGTAATGGTACTTCTCTGAGTTGATTCTGATATTGAATTCAGCTGCTTTTATTACTGGGCAGTCAAGTCAGCGCTACTATGGTGCGGTTACAGTTGGAGACAATTCCGTGATATCTGCTTATAGGTGTGCTCAGCCTAAACCTAGTCTAATTTCTAGATTTCTTTACAATGCAATTTATTACTTCGATCAATGGTTATCATTTATCATTATTTTACCCTATATGATAATCCTAAGGAAATGGGAAATGGTTTGAATTATGACCAACTTAGTTCTCATTTCTATGATTCACTCATCTCCGTAGTACTTTTTCCAACTATGGAAGTAGGAGACGAGCCAGCCTTTTTTTGTGTCAACTCTTGGTTGTTTTTGGTCGGTGTACAGGCTTTCAGAGGATAGGAGTAGATCTTTAGTCGGAACTATTCTCTCGAAGGTTGTCCCAGTTACATTCTCAACCATTGCATCATTTTCAAAACTGATATGGCGAAGTGAGCAAAGTGCAACAAGAAAGTCTCATCCAACCTCGCAGCCATTTGCTAAAGGTTGTTATCCATTTTTCTTCTCTGCATGTATTCCTGCATGTCTCTAGTATTTTCTAGATAAACTATTCACACTATTACCTTCATGAATAAGCATGCATATCTACATTTCAGACTATGCATTCATCAGATTCTGCATGTATGTGTACGTCTCATATAATTCATTAGTTAAACATGCCCATATTCCCATTCTATCAATATCAAATTCATTTGTTACATATTGTATTTACAAATTATGTAGTTACAGCACACCGTTTTGGTTATGGTGGGGTTGTAAAGGGCCAACCAATCACTGGGCAAGTCCCTTTCTATGAAACATTTTAATCTAGTATTGTAGCAAGTCCATTTCAATAAAACGATCGAGACTCTTCTGTACATCTTGCTGATGGATTGAATTGTTCGTCCATGTTATGGTCATCTTATATATGGGAAGTGCCTTATTGACTTATTCTGTCAGTGAATTTGTTGCAGCATCTCCTTTAACATGTCTCAAAGACCCTCCAAGAAAGGGAGAGAAACTTACCTTGTCTCCAAGTGGCACCTTGGCTGCAATAACAGATTCTCTTGGAAGGATTTTGTTATTAGACACTCAGGCACTTGTTGTTGTGCGACTTTGGAAGGTTTTCCTTTTCACTGGATGAACAGTATATTTATTCTTTATTCCCTCTTTTCTTATTTACTAATGATATGCTTAATATTTCTTTTTCTAGGGGTATCGTGATGCCTCTTGTCTTTTCGTTGAGATGCTAGTTAACAGAGATAAAGCATCATCAAGTTCCAGATGTTACGAGTATACAAAAAGTGACTATTGCTTGTGTTTAGCAATTCATGCACCTCGTAAGGAGATAATTGAGGTATTAATTAAATTATTATACTTTTCGTTCTTATGTTCTTGCTTAGATTAAAAAGAAGCATTTCCTATATTATTTCCTATATTAAAAAGAAGCGTTTTCTGTTATTCTCAAAGAAAGGACCATTATAATGAATTATTTGGTGATTAAACACAAGTTTCTTTTTCTCTTGGGTTTATGCTGGAAAATACAAACCAATTGAGTGGCTTTTAAGTAACTATAAGATTTAAAAGTGTAACTTTTAAATTTTGAAGATTTTTGTTATGTTTTCTGTTTGTTTTTTCCTGGAATGTGATGACTACATGTTTCTCTTGAACTTTCACTTTTACATATTTCCACAAAGTCGTGGCATGTAAAACTTAATAACAGAAAATAATGGCAAGCAGGCATGCTCTTATTTGTCATTCTTCATGTTGACCATTACAAATTAACTACATTTTACCTTCAAGTAGATCATGTGTCGCTTAAAGTTAGTTTTCTCTTCTGTTATAATATAAACTTCATTAGTAAAACTGTCTGAAAAAAAACCAATATGCATTTATTTATAAACAAAAGATAAAATAGAATACATTGTTAGATAATTAAATTTGCTTTCTATTCAATGTTCGTTATATGTAAGCCATGCATCTTTCTGGCATGTGATTGTGAATCTATATTATTTAAATGGTTGCATGATACTTTTCTCTAGATGTATGTAAATCTTTTTTGAAGTTGTGTTGCTTGTGTAAAAGTTTAAGGGAGTCATCCTAAAAGAGCATCCGCTTCTTGGAGATTTGGTTAACATATGATGACCTTCAAGAAGCAAGCTAGGTTGGTTTGACCCTGTGACTTTAGTCAACGATCAATTTTGACATTAATAGTTTGGCGTTGCAATGAGGATCCTAAAAACAATGTTGCCTAAAAATCGAGATCTAGTGTCATGACTTGACCTTATGAGATAAACTAACCCATTAACTTGTTATGTCATGACCCAGGTTTGATAGGCTAATTGGCTCATCAGTTTCATTTGACGTAAACCACTGGTCAAAATACTTAAGTTGAAGTTGATAGTAGTATCCTTATAAGTCAATCTTAGTCTTGCTCACTTCCGATGTGGGACTAATCGGGGTGTTATAATTTTTCCCACTTAAGGGTTTGATGTTCTCGTCAAGGCTCATCATAGCCCAGATTAAACCCCAGTGTGATGCACATGAGGCGTAGCCCAATGATGGCTCCACGTTGTGACGAGTCATGACGTGGGCTTGATAAGCTAACTGGCTCATCAACTTCATTTGACTTAAACCATTGATCAAAATGCTTAAGCTGGAGTTGATGGTAGTACCCTTATCAAACCCTTATAGGTCAATCTTAGTCTTGTCCACTTTCAATATGAGACTAATTGGGGTGTTACATGCTAAGCTTGAGCTACTAGTCAAAAATGCAGAAACCCAAGTTAACAGCAGCATCCCTATTGGACTTGTAAGTCCGATGTTACAAGATAAGATTAAATCAGGATGTTACAATCAATCTATTTAAGCGGTGTGATGTCCTCATTGTATCCAACATAGCTCAGAATGAAACCTAAACATGATGCCTTTGAGTCCTATCATAATGGTGGATCCACGTCGTAGTGTTTCCTCAAGCCTCATCCGCTTATAGTCTTTTCCTACTCTAGTCCCTCATCATACACAATACTAGGTCGGTTTTGATATCATTTTGTCACAATCTAATGTCAATTCTCGTACCTAATTTTTTTTATCAATATATGCAAAATGTGATATACTTTCCATAGCCATAAAATCAAAAGTAGTAAAATAAAACTAACTTTATTTATTTTAAATTTCAAATGTATCGCAAATAACAATGTCAAACAAAAAGGTAAAATCAATCCCTACTGACTCATATTAAAAATTATAAAAATACTAAAATCCTATTGTGTATGGCGGCAGATGACAAGCCTCTTTGCGTCATAGTCAACGATAGAACATGAAAGTTACTCTGAAAAATGAAAACAAAAGATGTCAGCAACACTAAGTAATAAACTTATAAGACATCCTCTCAAAATATGTAACAAAATAAAAAAATATCATGAACAAATATCGCAACATGTAATATTACAAAAAAGATGTCATGAACAAATATTGATAATGCCATACAACAATATCAAATCAATCGATCATAATCTTAATCAAGGATTGCCATACAATCTGAAACAGTACGAAACGGGCATTATGTATTGGTCTAAGCATGGACTGATATGTCGACTATTCCCTTTTTTGGCAATTCGAGCCAAATCCTCAAATAAGTGCCACATTGCCCCAATTATAACTTTCTACCCATTTCATAGGACGTTGTTGCTACTAATGCCATTGCTGCTATTATGGGACGTCACTTGCCTGTTTGTTGTCGTCGAGGGACGTGGCCCACCTGTTCATTGTTGCCCCAATCCTTGATTTGCCACTGTCATGGGACTCTATGATACACACCCTCCTCTTCTCTTCTTTCTCTTCCTCCTCCATAGCTCCATCTTCTTCCTCCATCATTTGTGTTCTTCCTTCTTCTTCCTCCTCCATTGCTCCATCTTCTTCCTTCTTCTTCCTCTATTGCTTCCCCTTTTCCTTCCTCCTCCACTGTCGCCCCTTCCTCTTCTTCCTTTTTTTCTTCCTTTGTGAAACATCGGTACATACCGATGTACCAATTGTCGGAACACTGGTATTGACTGGTACGTACTGGTTTGATAGATGACCAAAACACATCTTGTACCTGAAATCGTGATCCTTGATCTCAATCATAGGTCTTGTAGCGTCATAAACATCCCGGGAAAGTTGGATACCCTATCGTGCACTCTTCCAATAGCTAGTGGAGCGGCCTTACCTTGGGCTTTATGTTCTCCCAACCATTGATGGAGAGAATCCATATGGACACTTCTAATTGTTGGAGTGATGTCCCTCACCCTTCAAGGTGAGACATGTTCCTTCTAACAACTGATGGAGGAACCGTCTAGTGATAATTGATGGAGGAACTTCCTAGCTGTTATATTTGATAAGCTGTTATGTCCAAAAAGGAATCACCCCACCAGAATACTACCCATGGTAAGGCCAAGGCCAACGGTACTTGTATCATATTGGGCACATATATCACATCATGATATGACATATCAATCTTTAGGTACAACACTACCTTCTAAACTCATTAAATTCACTCAAAACATATCAACATCGTGGATTTCATGAGTTATATCCTAATCGATACTCAATTTTTTTGAATCCTAGTTGATTTGGTCTGATTGATTCGAACTAAACTCCATTCGACTAAAACCTAATTGAACTGATGTCAAATCCACATGGATACAACTTGGAATCACCTTAGACCAGTCTAATTGGACTCGATTGAATCCAATTTGGTCAACTAGGCTTAAAGTGGTCGAAATCGATCCGGAGTCACCTTGAACCCCCTGAACCGATCGAAATGGCATGGTTCAACCAATATATAAAGCTTAGACTGGGCGATAAGGGTGGTTAGGTTTGGCTTGCTCATGGGGTGCATGCCCTAGACCTTGGTGGGTGGTTAATTTGGCCTACAACTGGGTTGAATTGGTTTGGGTTGAGCTTTGAATCAACATACAATGCATGGGCCAATTCTAGACCAGGTCTTATAGGCACTCGGTTTGGCCACATGCGCTACATTTGCCTACCAAGTTAGCATAAGGAGAGGGTTTCGATTGAGCCTATTTATCAAGTGATGCGTGGGCCTCAAATGTTGGGTTACGTCGGCATTGCACCAGGCCACACTATGTAGGCTTGAGTGGGGCCCAGCCATAGACCGCTTTGGGTTGGCCCACAAAGTCGCTGCCTGTGCCAAGTCATATGACGCATGGGCCAGTGGCTCCATGCTTGGGTCCATACTTGGATCAACTCTAACTCGGGCTAGGTTGACCTATTTGGCTGATTAGTCTAATCCAAGTTAGTCCCGAGGTTGACCCTTTTATCAAATTAGATTTTAGTTATTATTATTATCACAGAAATTTTTAAAAATTATAGAATAGGAGTTGTTAAACATATCAAATTATTAGAATAAGGTTTCAAACATGTAAAATTTCCAAAAATACAAGATTAATTAATTCATGAATCAAAACAGACTTCTAAATTGTTAAACTTAAAATTTGATTTTCATGAATTTAAAAACTTAATTAATTCATAATTTCGAACTTAAAAATAGATAAATCAACAATAATTCGAATATAACTTCATGAAATAATTACATGTCAAATCCATGACTTCAAATAAAAATAGAACTATTATTTTAATCTGTTACTAGATTTTTAATGATTAAATCAACCTTATATCTTACATATTTAAATTTAAATATTTCAAATAACTTATCTAAAATTCCTATAAAATTTTGAATTAAATCTAAATATGATTTTATGATTTCTAAACAATACAGTTATGAAAGTATTACAACAATTAAAAATGAAAGGGTCGTAGAACCTACCACAAGTCAATTGCACTATCGTGATGGTCACTTCCCCTCAAGATGGTTGCATCGTCAAGACCTTTCATCTCCAAGCCTATTGGTTCAAAGATGGTTGTGTGCTAATGCTAGTTGTACCTTTAACGACTGCACCATCAAGTCAGCATCCTAAGTCAATCGCACTCCTAAGTTGGTCATCCTAAGGTCAGTCGCTCCCTCACATTGGTCATAATCACATCATAAAGAATCATAATCACATCACGAGTGTCCTCATGATAGTCATCTTGAAGCCAACTATCTTAGTCATCTCTCTGAGTCAATTGTCCCCAAGTTGGTACTTGGTCAAACCCTCAAGTCAGTCGCATCTTTGACTTGTTGCCTAAGTTGGTCAAGCCTATAATGGCAACAGCTCATAATCCTGGTGTGGCATGCAATGAAGGCAACAACAGAGCATGCCTCAATGTGCATGTATGATGGCAAAGTGGAGCACGTCTTGGTGTGGCATGTGATAAAGACAACATATGTGTTAAGATAAGGAGAGAGAAGTGCCTTCAACTTGACCAAGTCAAGATTGGACGACTTGAACAGCAATAGCACCTCACAACAACAACAACCTTTCTTCTTCAAGTGATGCCCAACCAAGTCAGGAGATGGTCGTGACATCTTCATACGTTGCAACTTCAAGATGGTTGAAACATCTCCGTTCGGTGCAACATTGCATCTTCATCCATTGCATCTTCAAGTTCGCCATGCTTTCATAATGTTCCCAATGTCGCCTTTTACAAAGCAATTGCAACACCTTAAAAGCAACCTACGTCCAACACCCCCTATACATGTGATTCAAGTCGGCATATTGGAAGCCCTCGTGCATCTCTTGCATTCGACACCCCTTATGTAGGCTATTTAAGTCAACATGCCACGATACCCTCGCGCATGTCCTTCATCCAACATTATTTATGCAGACATTTCAAATCGGCATGCCTTAACGTGTCTACTACGCTCGACGAACACACCCCCTACGTAAGTAGTTCAAGTCGGCATGTCTTGACTATCTATGTTTGACACCCACATCGATGCCTTAAGTTACCACAAGTCAATTCTATCGTGCGTGAATCGTGTGTCTCCTACATTTAGAACCTACGTTGGTGGTTCAAGTCCACATGCTTCGATACCCTCACGTATCTCATGCATGTGACACCCTACATAAGCACGTCAAATTACCATTCCTCATTGGCCACATGTGTCACAATGCCCACATACATCCACCGTGTTTCATGCTTCTTGTCTAAGATAAACCATGTGAATGTGCTCTGATTCAAGTCAACACGCTCCGATGCCCTCGTGTTGTCGTGCATCTCTTACGTCCAACACCCCTAGGTGGTTTAAGTCGGTATTCCCTAATGATGTCCTGATGCATCTCCTATATCCGATATTGCTTACATGAGCACTTCAAATCGACATGCCCTCGTGCCCTTGCACCTCTCCAGCATTCAACACCCCCTACGCAGGTAGTTCAAGTCGGTATGCCCTAACGCTCTCGTGTGTTATATGTTCAACATTCCTATGCAGGTGCCTTAAGTCGACACGCCTTGACGCCCTCATGCATCTCCTACGTTTGACACCCCCCACGTTTAAGTCATGCTTCGATACCTTTGTGCATTTTATGCGTCCGACACATCTTATTGTTGGTACTTCAAGTTGGCACTCCTTTATGCTCTTGTGTGTCCTATATTTGACACCCATATGTAGGCGGATAATGTATCGTACGACTCAATGCCCTTGCAATCTCTTGCTTCCCATGCTTCTTGACTGGAGAAACCATTTGGATTTGCTTTTTCGATTTTGTAGGGACAACTTTAAAATTGCATTGCGCGCATGCTCGACAACTGCCCTTTTGATTATTGAAGTTAGTAGGGATTCAAACAGTTAAGAAAGTTGAGCGTAGTATCAAAGTCCTATTTAGCCAAGTGACATACCTAAAAGCATTTTATATAGTGACACTATTTAAGTGTCGTACCTTAAGGGACTTTATAATGATTTTTGGTAATTGATCGGAGTGAGGGGTGTTAGTTTGTGGGGTAGTTATGCGGAATCATCGGGGGTTACTCGGATGGGGAGAGTCGATCAAATCATTAGACGTTATAGTTGATGCTATTATGCACTGTATTGATTGACTTGTTGAGCTGACAAGACATCCAACATTGGTGTTAGGTTAGCGATGACATGGTATCTAAACATCAATGTGTCAGATACCCCGTATTAATAGCCCTTACAACCAAGGCATCGCCAATATTTGGCGCACAAACGTTAAGAAAAAGCCCATGAAACACTCTTTAGTCAATTTATGATGTGGGATATAGTCGTGGAGTAAAAATCACGAGATGATAATTGCACTTAGGCATGGTCTTCGTGAAGTGCAATGGGGGGTCAAATAATATGGTTAATATTTTGGGTCAGGATCCAACACTTAGAGGTAGATAAGTCATACACGTCATGTCAGCATGAGCAAGAGAGAAGAATTTTCCTTATACCAGTAATATTTCCCTCCACTCTATGAGGAGCCTCTCATGTATGGTTGAAGTATGAAACTCTATTTTCAACCCTCACACAAGACCTTAAACTGACTTGAGCGTTAAGCATTGGAGTGATCACACCGAGCACATGGAGAGTTAGATCAATTGCGTCAAGCAACACCGTGGCACTAGATTTGCAATTAACACTCATGAAGCGAGGGACTTGACTTGACCGTATGGTTCATCAAGTGATGAATATCTGTCCCCAACAGAGATTTCTTTTATATGTTTTTTTAAATACTATGGCTTCCCCTCTTCTAACTTTCTTATTTTGCACAATAAGATGGTAAATTTTGGAAATTATTAGTCAACTTATTTGGCGAGCTTGTTTACTGATGTGTAATCAAAATTAGTATATTTTGAGAAACATGTTTCTTATCTGTGGAGAATGTTCCATGGTAGATGTGATTGTAGGATCAACAATTGCCACTGTGGTATTATTTCGTCATCTCATATATATAATTATTGAAACACACAAGTCTAGAAATGCATTAAATTACGAGGAAGGAGTATTTGTTTGATAAGGCAAGAAGAAATGGGCTTGAGCAACACAGATGGTAGACCCCATTCTCACTATGTGATTGTAGGATCAACAATTGCCACTATGTGGTATTATTTCGTCATCTCATATATATAATTATTGAAACACACAAGTCTAGAAATGCATTAAATTATGAGGAAGGAGTATTTGTTTGATAAGGCAAGAAGAAATGGACTTGAGCAACACAGATGGTAGACCCCATTCTCTTTCATCGCCATTTTGAGTACCTAAGACCATCTCAATGTGGTGGTGGTCCTCATAATGCCTCTGTAACTTGGAACTGCTAAGAAATCTCTTGATGATATATGCTGATCGTCCCTCTTCTGACCTAAATTTTGCTTTGTAGATTTGGAAGATGCGAACCGGACCTCGCCTTCTAACCATCCAATGCCCTAAAGGTAGCAAAATTCTTCAGCCATCAACTAGGTTTGTGTCGTCGTCACAAACGCCATATATCCCTTTGGAAGTTTTCATATTAAATGGAGATTCTGGCCAACTGTCAGTTTTGAATAGATGTGTTGTCTAGCAAAAAGGGTTCTATGTCTTTTGTTCACGATGTCTCGTCTGTAGCCAATTTTTGTATATCTCGGGCTCAAATATTTGAGAATTGAAAACTGCTTTCTGGCACCGATGAGGGCTAAAATGTAGGGCACCTACTGTTACCATGTTTGTTTTTGTCGATTATTTTTAGCTCATGATAAGATTATTACTTTGCGATTTAGGAGGCTATGATTTAGAATCACGGAAACAATCTTTCTGCTCACAGAAGTAATATCCACCCCAAACTCGGGAATCTTGTGCTAATTGTTGTTCCTTTTATCTTCATCTCTAGTATGTCTAATGATGCGTATATCGACTCCAAACTCTTTGATGTTACAGTGAACTTGTAACATACCAAAACAGGCACATAGGAGAGTTTCCTAAACTTGTAATTTTGCCCATGTGAAGAACAATTTCTACTCAATAGATGACTTTGTTAAATGTTGAGATGAGTGCATCAGATACTCCTTTCCTCTCCAAAAGAAGGAAGGTATCATGACGCCATCATTTTCTCGCTCAAGCTTCCTCTCTGCAATTCTAATGCTTGGAAAGTCATATGAAGGGCATTCATTCTCCTGCTTTAGTAATAATACTCTTTCTATATCTACTACCACTTTCTCTTCTTGCTCCCCTTTCCAGCACAAGGCAATTATAGATTTGGACAAGAGAGAGAGAGAGAGAGAGAGAGAGTCATGCATGATACCTAAGGCTTTGCATCTCCTGCCATGCGGGGGCGCAACTAATAAGGAAGATAGGAGATTAAAAGAAGTAATCTTCATGCTATGTTTTATAGGTGATGTCGTCCATCGGATGAATCCAAAATTCTGTTTTAATTCTTCTTATATTCCCATTTCCTAATTTACCACGGGTTTTTCATACATAAGAAGACCCGAGTTGTCATTTCTCCACTTAATTACGACACAATGAGAGAAGAAACAAAACAACAGCAGACGAACAAGTCAGGTCCAAACGTGAAAGCTCAGGAAGAAACTATAGGTCAGGTACAAATTACACGAGATGGGGTACTAATAATAATGGTAGAATAAATGAACAAGCGCGAGCAGGTCCACGGGTCCGCTACCGCCACATCGGAGTCTTCGAAGGACTGACCCTGAGAATACAGTCACTTAGTGTCTCCACTTTGTTGGCTCTGTTAAACGACAGAATAACATGTAGTATATACCTGATGGGAGAATCTCCGAGTACCATTCCGCTGCAAGAAAGAGCTTTGCCGGCACTCTCCACCTGCCATCGACCATTTTTGCTTTAGAATATTATCATCATCATCCATCAATCAATCAATATATCTATCTATCATCAATGCGGACATAAAAAAGATAGCGCATCATCATCCATACGCTAACGAATTCAACGAACGCCATGTTGGATGAATTGGCATGATCCTTCAGAAGCTTCATACGAGAGACCTGTACAGGAACGATCCACAAGTTTGCAACATCATCATCATTATCATCAGCATCTTACTGAATTATGGATGATCAAAACACAAGTGAGGTTAATCCACTGACCTCGCCACAGTATGTCACGAATAAATCCGTTATTTCTGCCGGTGTAACCTGATGTCGAGTCAAAGCAAGTGGTAAGAGACGAGATAGAGAAAGACGTAACATATAGTTTCCAACTCACCTGGCTATCGATATTATTGACATACACCGTCCTCATACACCTTGCCCTTTCAGGAGCAGACTGCATTCGCTCGCAGCTTCAGTACGATTTTAACATGAAAAATACGTAGATAACACGAAGAATCAGTACGATCACCTGAGGCAGCAACGAAGGATTGACAGGCGTGATAGCAGTCTTCGAGTGCGAGATCGCGAGTGGATGAAATCCAAGAATCGTCCCGTCGAAATTGAGAGCTACATTTGCACCATCTGTGGGATGGGAAAGACTCGACGTAAGCACAGAGAGTACAAAGAAAGATTCGGAGATGATGATGATGAGATCAATCCAACTTTCTTCTTACACTCGTTATCGAACTCCACCAGTGCAAATCGAAGTGCAGAATGGGGATCCCCACAGATGCGGCAATCGATTACCTTCACCATGAAACAAACGCTAGCGTCAGATGGGACGTAAACATGATGTGATGGGTTACTATTGCATCGTAAATATTTGGCCAATACTTACCCTTCCACACATACTGAACAATCCAGCAATGTGCTCTTCAGTAACCTGTGGTAGACCCATCCAATCAAAGTGAATTGATTACTCCAACATACCACAGGGTTAGGAAAACTGTTGTTTCGATAGTAGAAATAAAATCCTAAGTTTCAATAGCTGTGAGAGAAAAATTATGATGTAGCTCACATCTCGTCCGACATCGGACACGAATATGGTTCGTCCGATGGCATCCGGCCTCAGCGAAATCCTCCTTTCTTCAGCTTCAGTAGTCCTCTTCTGCATGGTGTCAACAAGAAGGGTTGATACAATAGCACAAGCTTTGCTAATCTTCTATACGTTAAGATTCGAATGCACATAGAGTATTCATAGAAGAAGAAGATAGATAAAAAGGAGAAAAGATGTTGGAGGTGCGAGATTCACAAATGGTAAGAGAGAGAGAGAGATATATATAGTGATGAATAAAATTATATATATATATATATAACAAAAATAAAATGAAGATCCTTTATGAGATGATTAAAATAAATATAAAAAAGAGACTTCTTTGTTGGAGTAGATGATTTTATTATTGTTAGAATAGAGAGTTGTGAGGGTAAATAACAATTTATATATCGTCAATTTCAACATAAAAAACCACAATAATTGACCATCAAATCAAAATGCTAAGAAAATAAATCAAATGCAGAGTCAAAATTACCTTCCGAAACGGCGGATTTCTTAATGACGCCGGCACAAACTCTTCAGCAAAAGGGTTCAACCTAAAGACCATTTCCCGCAGCTGCTCGACGCCCGCCTCCGCCTCCACCTCCACCTCCGGCGCTGCCTCCGCTTCCGCCTCCGCCTCCGCCTCCGGCGCTGCCTCCGCTTCCACCTCCGCCTCTACCTCGCCTTCTATCTCCAGGTTTGACTCCGGGGGTGCTAGCGGCAGAGGGGGACCGCCGGGTTGGTCGACGGAGCCATTCGCGCTCTCCACCATATCAACAGTCGTCATCTCGATAGTTGTCGACATCTCACAGATCCCCTCCTGTGCGATCGAAGGAACGTAACGTCACTGCATCTCTCTTCTTCCCGGTCTTTATGTAGGGGCGGGGAAGACGAGCAGCAAAACAAGCAAGAAGTGATGGCCGCCATTATCGCTCGGCTACATATGGGAAGTGATTCGAGACTCGATCCAATGAAAGTAGATAGAGGAGGCGGGTGTGTTCTCCTGAGGAGCCATCCATTTCCTTGCGAAAACTCGAGACGGGGAGGAGGGGAAGAAAAGGAAGGATAGGGATTGATGGAAGGCATCTATCCCAATAACTGATGCAGATTCCATGAACGACGTGAACAAAGAAAGGGGAACCAATGCGATTATATCTCTCTTGATTTGACCTGCGAGATTGTATTAAAAGCTTCAATCGTTTGGGTTTCAAAGCTAACCTTAATATATATGTAATTAGAATACTTGATTGTTTTCTCAAGTGAAATCACATCACTGTTTCATAAACATAATTTAGCTTTGGAAAATATAGCCCGTGAAGCTTTCTCCAGAAAGTATGTTCGAGCAACTTGAGACATCGAATGTTGTACAAAAGTCTACTATTTCATGTCTTATACGGTTATTAAAGTGTTGATTACATATTTATGGTTTCTATACTTAAAAAATTTATATTTAGATTTTTATAATTTTAAAATTAAAATAAATAATCTTATTTACCTTAACGTCAACTATTGCATATATGGAAATACAACACGTGGATCGGTGCGAAAATAATTGACAAAAAAATAATTTTAACGTCCTTTTCATTTCAACGATAAGTAATTTGATGAGTGTGTCAGTTATCGAGAAGAGTTAGATGGGGTTGGACAATAAAAAATAATCTATGATGATGAGACCGACGAAGGCAAAGACTCTCACGAAGAGTGGGAGGCTCAGTTGCCCTGTCACTTGGCATAGCGAGAGTGACCATCATTGTCCTATAATTAAATTTAATAGTAAATTATTGTTGATTATGGTATATTTTCTAACAAACGCATGGGGTGCCACATGTCCGTCATCGTCACTCTAATGTATAAAATCATATTAATTTGAAGGTGTTAGTTAATTTAGCTCGTAAAGATTTTGAGCTTGAGTCATGTCTTCTTCGTTTATCGTTTATAAAAAAATAAAAATAAATAAAATAGTCATTATATATTTAAAGTTATATTTAAATTTTATTATCTGAATCTAATAAAAAAAATGCTAATGAGTAAAGGTTATGGTAATAACAAAACGAAAATACTATTACCCATGTAGTTATATCTCTTTAACATCTGAATTGTTAGACTCAACAAATTTATATTGGAATCTCTATAGTTATGAGAATGAAACATTTAACTCTATTTATCATAACACCATTGGTTTCCTGAAGATAGTACATGCAGGAATGACATGAAAATAATGGATAAAATGATAATTTCAACATCCTAATTACATTTTATTATGATGGTGGCAGACGATAATGTTGTCGGGGGGCGCGAGTGACTGTTGTAGTTGTGATCGACAAGAATGATGTGAGACTATCCTTAGAGACAAGGTAGGTGGAGTCCCGATGTGGAGTTGAGAGACTTGCAACTTCTTGTGAGGTGAAAAGTTGAAAAAGGAGGAAGAGTAACAAAAAGAGGTGAGACAAAGGGAGAGGAGGAAGAGGATAACGTAGATGTCGACACTCTACATCCGTGTCGGCATCGATGCAAATACAAAGTGGCGAAAAGAGGAAGAAGGATGAGGAATTATGGAATGAGGGAAGAAGGGGGAGGAGGAGAGAGAGCGACAACGAAAGGTAAAGCAAAGAGAAGAGGAAGAGGATGACACATATGTTGACGCTCTACATCTGCGTCGGTGTCATCGCACATGCAGAGCGATGCCGATGCAGATGCTGAGCAACACGAACATAGATGAAAAGCATTGACATCTATATTATCCTCTTTCTCTTCTCCATTTGCCTTACCTCTCACGCACTACTCTCTCTTCTCTTTCTCCTCCTCCCCTCGTAACAAGCCATATAAGTCTCTCTCAACTCCACATTCAAGAACTCCACCCGACCTATCTCTAAGGACATCCCAATATTATTCTCGTCAACCATTGTGTTGTTCTTGTCAGCTACAACTATAATAGCCATCTGTAGCTCCCAGTGGCGCTGTCGTTCGCCACCACCACAATAATTAATTAAGAAGAAAAAATATAGTTATGATATTAAAATTATTTTTTATCATTTTTGTGTCATTCCTACACGTATTATCACGTGTTATATTTTTCGTCGATAAAACCGATAATGTTAGGATAAATGAAGTTAAATATTTTACTTTTATGATTATAAATATTTTAATATAATTTTTTTAAATTTAGAAATTAACATATTATAAAATTCTAAGTACATGGGGTACTTTGTAATTAGCCTTCTCTAAGTAGATGAGTTTTTTTTTTTTTTTAGTATCATGCATATTCGACTCATTTAAGATGAATTAGGATACTTGTTGATTAATATTGAAAATAATAAAATTGAAAATAGATACTTATTGTTAGTATTTAGGCAACTTGGAGTATTTTAGATCAATAACCAAATTCGTGGGTGTGTTAGTAAACCAACCTATTTTAGATGATCAAAGCAAGAAAAAACAAAGTACAAATAAAAAATAGGCAGCCAGATAAGCTTTGGTATGAGTTTGAGTAATGGATAGTTATCGGTAGAAGAGAGAGGCTAAGATTAATAGCTACCTACGTATTGATATTGCTAATTATTCTATAACGTTTGGTATTATTGAGCTTCGAGTGATGCTTGGCGACTCCATTGTTAGGGTAGTGTGGGGACGGAGCGGTCTTTAGAAAAGCACTCGAATACAACGTAACACGCTAAACCCGCATACCGGAACGTTCCGTTATGAAGTTTCGGGCCTCTTCTGGGTCCTTCCATTATTCACTTCTAGAACCTTCCATCCCCGTACTCATCACAGCCAAAACCGTCGTTCGCTTTTCTGTTGCGTCTGCTTAACCGTTCCGCTCGTTTCTCGATCGCCCCACAGAGAGAGAGAAAGAGAGAGAGAGGCAGTGGGAATGGCGGACGAGCAGCAACTGCGGCACGTGGAGAGCATCGCCAAGAGGCCTCGCGTCGTCTCCCTCCTCGCCTCCGAGATCCGTAACCTTTGAAACCGAGGTCATCATGTTCTTCTTCCACCGCGGATGACATCCTAGAGTTGGGGTTTCAATCGATTTCCCTGTTTCTTTCTTCGTCGATTCTTGTTGGTCTTAGCGTTCTTGGCGATCGGTTTTAGGTTTTTTCCCCAGGGTTATATTTTCTTGTTCTTGACTCCCGTCTACTCGTCATTTCAGTTTGTTGCGCTGCTTTTCGGTCGGTTCTTGTTGTTCTTATCGGCGAAACAAGGTCTACCATGCCTATTTGGTTATTTAGCATTGTCTGTCTCCTCTTGACTCTATCCTTCCGTGATCGATGATCTCTAACCCATTTTTTCTCCTTTTCTGTCGGTTCTTGTTGTTCTTTTCGTTCTGCGATACAAGTTTTACCACGCCGAATTGGTTGTTGAGCATTGCCTGTCTTCTCCTGACTCCGTCCTTTCGTTATCGGTGATCTCTAACCCATTTTTTCTCCTCTTTTGATTCTTGCCGTTCCTGTCGTTCTGCGGCACTAGTTTTTCCCCGCCGATTTGGTTTTGTGCAGTGTCTTTCTTCTCCTGACACCCTCCTTTGTGATCGATGATCTCTAACCCATTTGTTCACCTTTTCTTTTGATTCTTGCTGTTCTTATCGTTCTGCGGAACTATATTTACCACGCCGTTTTGGTCATTCTGCATTGTCTTTCTTCTCACCTTTTTTCTTATGATTCTTGTTGTTCTTAGGTTTCTGCGTAGTAGTTTTACTGCGCTGACTTGGATATTGTGCATTGTTCCCTCCTATCATCATAGGTTGATCTCTAATCCATCTTCCTCCTTTTCTTTCGATTCTCGTCGTTCTTAGTGTTATACAGAACTAATCTTACCATACAGCTTTATTTATTTCGTATCACTTACCATTAGGGCTTCAGTTGCATTCCCCTCCTTTCTTAAATCAATTCTTGTTGTTCTTGACGTTATGCGGAACGACGCTTCTCAATCATCTTGCATTGTTTTTCCCTGGTTCCATTATCAAGATAAATCGATCATACATATGGCCCTCTTTCGAGATTTATTTCCAAATTCACTGACGTCGTACTGCCGTTTTCAGTTATTAGCGGTTGATTTTTTTGTGAAACTTTATCTTTAATCGGTAATCAATATGCAGTTGTCTGTGGTTAGTGCAGCGGCAGTGGCAGCGACTGCTTTGAACAGTTACGTCCCACTTGGATCATTCAGCTGTGATCAAGACAACGAGAAGACGATCAAGGCATGTTTCTATAAATGTTACCCTACTAATTCTACTCCTTTGATCTTGAGTTCTTGACCGGAAAGAATATATTGCCTCAGATGACACGATTGAATGACAAATTTCTTGAAAAATAAGGCCCCAAACAAATATAACTCAGACCTGACCTATTGTAGACTTGTATTAAGGCCTAACTGCTCCAAGGGGATGAATAGAACATAGGGGAAAGAAGAGGAGAGTATACTTGAGAAATAGAATAGGAAGACAATGAAAACCTGACGATTTCTATTTGGTCAAATAATTAAATGCCGCTTGTAGAAATTATCTTTGTATTTCATGCGAGCCTTTGTCATCTTTGTTTGGTAATCCAGATCCTTGTCAGCTATAAAAATAGGCAACATATTACAACATTAGAACCAATCTAAAGAATACTACTAAAAACACCTATCATGGTATGACCTGTTCTGATGGGATAATTGGCCCAAATGATCTATTAATTTCATTAAGTCTGAACCATTGACACAAAATACTTAAGATCAAGTTAACAATAAGATATTTATCGAACTCTTATAAGTCATTCTAAATCTTAGCTAACTTATGTGGAATTAAATCGAGATGGAACATGATTTTAGTACACACTAAAATGATTCTCATCTGAATTGCATTGAAATACAATAAATAATTGATCGTGGCTAATAACTCATATTATTGATCTTTGATTACAGAAGATTAAAATTTTAGTGGCCTTCTTTAGGAGCATGCAGATCTGATCTTGTGAAGTATTTGGGCTAACAAAATGCTTAGATGCATCGAAATGGACATGTTATAACTCACTCCCTTAGGAATTGGGATCCCCACTCTCTAGTCCTGTCAGAACACTTTTTTAGCCATTATGGATTAGCAAGCCTCAAATGCTTGCAGACATCCTTAGATTGCTATCTTGTTCTTTTCCATTGAAATCTTATTTCTTGTGCTTCGTTCACCAAATAAACGGATTATGATTGGTGAATTAATGTGAATCAATATGTTAGGTTTGTATCTTATTGCTATCTTTTTGTGTTTCAGTCAAGAAGCCTTGTCGTTATATTTCTTATTCAGAATTCTGTCGTGATTTTGTACCATTGTTACTTTATTGTTCTAATTCTTCTGAGTTCTGATGTCCAATGTATGTGGACATCAAATTTCATGATATTCAGGGAAAGAATTATTGATGTGCCATAGCAAAATTAAAGAAGGAAATAGTCCCTGAGAAATGTAAGGTGGTAGTTAAGCCCACAAAAGTGATCATTACACTCTTGAAAGCTTCAACGGGAAACTGGTTGTTCACTTTAAGGAAGACAAAGGTAATTACATATTTGTATGTATGTATGTATGTATGTATATATATATATATATATATATATATATATATATATATATATATATATATATATGTATGTATGTATGTATATATATATATATATATATATATATATATATATATGTATATATATATATATATATGTATGTATATATACATATATGTATGTATGTATATATATATGTATGCATATATACATATATATATATATATACATATATATACATATATATATATATATATATATGCTCAGATAGTACATTTTTGAATTATTTTATATATTCAGATTTCTCTACTCAGCTTGGTTTAACATGTATGCGTCCTTGTCATCCTACTGTTATCTCCGGTCTGCTCTCCCATATTCGTTATTTTTAGAAATTTGTGAATGCCAAGAAAGACACATACATGGGTTAGTTGATATTCAAAATTCTTGCACGCACTTCACGTTCCTTAAGCTCTGTTATACTTTGGAGAACTTTATTGGATTAGTTCCTTCCAAGCAACTTTTTATTTTGGATAATGAACTATTCCTTGTAGCCAGCGAGTTCTTTTGCATGTTCATGGTAAATTATAAACACTTTTGCCTATGTTCTCTGTACAAGTATAGTATTGTCTACAGCACAATATGCTAGTGAAATCTCTCTAAATTTATGGCTTTATTGGGTTTGACATGGTTAGGGCCTCTTATGCCTCCCTCTAGTTAAAGAACCAAAAAGACTCTGTACATTTCAAGTACTTGTTTCCCGGACCTCAACTGTGTGTATAGTATTCCTTGTACCGGTTTACATATCCTTGTTTCTTTAATTTTTCAAGATTTAATTTTCCTTGAAGCGGTAAAACGTTCAACCAAATTCATATAAAAAAGATAAATTTAAATTTGAAGGAAAGTCAAATAGTCCCTGTGCATACTGGTTGGATGTTGAATGTTCGAATGCTGTATTAGCAGGAAAAGTGGATGAGAAAAAATGTATGAAGATTTCATCAGACAAAAGTTTGTGTAGAAAAGTTGATTTTATTGACATGCGGATTTCCTGTGCAAAATGTTTTTGTACGATTATAGATTTTGTTTCTTTTTTTATGATGATAGATTGTCAAATCATTCCTAAGAAAATATTTTTGGAATTCAAATGATAACCGATTCATGCTGGGTTATTTTTCTCCCGAATCTCGAATCTGGTGTTAGAAGCCAAGTCTGGATGGGGAATTGGTCATTGTATTCTTCTTCTCTTCCTCTGGACTTGGAATGCAATGTTTGTTTATTTTTTTACCTGGTTAAGCTCTATACTAGAAGTAATCTTTTTTATTTTTTTTTAATTAAAAATATTATAATAATCAATTTAATAAAATTATTGTCAAATACTTTTGGTATTTTTATTAATTAATACTTTGGAATTCAAATGATAAAATGTTACTAATTAATACGAAAAAGTTAAAAACAATATTAATAACGATTATATAATTATATAATTATATCAAATTAATTAATATGATATTAATTTTTTATTAAAAAATTATTTTTTAATTGCATCCATATTCAATCAACTCCTTGAACTCGGAGCGAGCGTTCTAGTCGACTTCACATCCACCTGAGCGCCCGCACGGCCCACGCCAAAAGCAACAGCTCCGCCATCATGCATGCACAGCTTCCCTTTCGCGGCAGGTTTCCACTGGAGATCCCTAGTTAGGAATGTAATAATATAAATCAAGTTTCATGCTTACGTGTTCATAAGAAAAAAAAGGACTGCGAGTCATCTAAGGATATATTAAAAAGTTAAAGTTTCAACTTTCCAACTACTCCATGTTTTAGGTGCTAAAAAAGGTTTTGAGCTGTCTGGAATTTTCATGCATGCAGACACGAAACAATACAAGCATTTAAAGTTGAAACAATGGTCTCACAAAAAATTGATGACACTCAGTTCTAAAACTTGGTTCCAGATTCAATGCCTCATCCAAAATATTCCCTGGTTAGAGTTTTCATTATCTACCAATGTTTTCATTACCAATGCTGCATCATTCTGGATGTAGCATAACGATGCTGTCCAGCAGAATCGTGATGACATTGAGTTCTAAGATTCTCAGTTTCGATTATTGAAGTTTACATAGAGATTGCTAAAACTTAAAAGGCAAGTTCCCCATGACTTTGTGAGTTTAGAATCACACGGTAAAAAATATTTAAGCCCTAGTTAACAAGAGCAAGCCTATCTAATCATATAAACTACGATATCTAGATAAGGTGGTCAATATAATCTATTGTGTCAATAAAAATATTTAAAATATTAAGTTAAAATCTTTAATATTATAAATATACAATAGCATTAAAAAGTTAAAGTATATTTTGAAAAATTATAAATTAATATTTTTATATTTTAAATGAGATAAAATAGAGTTTTAGCGATAAAAAATTCTTAGCTTAAAATATATTTTAGAAGATTTCAAATAAGATTAGATAGAGTTGTAGAGATTAAGATTCTGTAAATTTTCTTTTTAGAAATTCAATAAAGGTTTTCTTTTCCGTCTTGATTTCTTCTTTTATATTTGGTTTGATATGAGCTAATAATACCTTTTGTTCAAGTGATCCTTCCTTTTTCACAAATAGCCACAGAAAAAATAAGAACCTTACTAACTTTGGCCTACGTGCTAAAATGTTGGATCTAATAACTATATTGGCCAAAATATAGTTATCACATTCATTATACTCTCATCAACCTTTGGCTCGACCATGATAAATCCATGTTCTTTGTCCATCTTACCCTTGTCGAACAACTACATGGACAAGATAATTAATACGAAAGAAAACCTTGTACTTCAATCAAAATTCCAAATCAGTTATTTGCTCAGTTGTAGGATGCAAGGGGATAGGGTATGGTTTGTCTCTCGTTGCGTTGTATATGATTGACTAAGAACTTTCAAACCCAACTAAACTCATCGAGTAATTGTATCATAATACAAACTCAAATATAACTCACAGAAACTCATTTAGCAGAGTTATCTAACTCATTTAAAATATAAAACAACCCGCTAAGACCAGAGTTATCTAACTCATTTAGCAGAGAGGTTAGGTTAGGTTGGGTTGGGACAAAAAGGTCAGAATAGAACACTTGTGACATACCTAAACCGTCAAAAACCTCACACCTGTCACGAGATCAACCTAATAATTGAGTGATTTACATTTTCACCCCATTTGTAGGAACAACATAATTTACCCAAATATACATTGGGTTAATTTGGACACGATCAAATCAACTTTCTTAGACTCAATCATGGCCGATTCGATAGTTAGTAATCACGCCATGTAACCAAACCATTATAAGCTCAACTTGAATCCGCTAATTTCTTGTCTGTTTTCAAGTCGGTTTTGATGGTCGATACATGAATGCTCACCCCTACAAACTTTTGATCTCTAAGAACTCAAGAAAAAGTCACCAACAAATGAGTTGCCTCGCAATATTTATTGAATATTAAAAGGATTTAGGTGTTTGATATCTGTAATCGTTAACTTTTTCTACATCTATGCAATCAGGAAATAAAACTACTGCCAGGTGATGTGTTTCTTACCGTGTTTCTTGAACCCTCTCTGAAATAGCTCCTGCCCATGGTTGAATCTTCTGCTCCTATGATCATCAATAGGAAGAAAGAAACAAATGAATACATCGAACGCTAAGATCCACGATCCAAGAAATGCAACAGACTCGAACAATATCAACACACACAAGAAGGGCAGGAGGGATGAGAGACCCACCAAACTGTTGCCCCCAACTGCTCATAAACAGCCAGGTCGGATGAGGATTTGACGCCCCCATCGGCAGTGACGGAACCGTCGGCGCGACTCGCGCAATGATTCGATCCAGAATTGGAGTCCTCTTCCTCCTTCCGCAGATTGAGATCGTAAAACAAATAGAAAAAGAATCAAGAAACCATCAAGTAAAAAATGTTTCGGTATCGGAGAAACACGAGCAACAGATCAAGAAAACAGCAAGAACTAATCAATGTTCACAGAAACCATAGAGACGAAGAAAAACCGATCGAAACTAGAGCTTCTCAAACAAAGAATAGAATCAAGAACCACAGATGATAGAATAGATTGTGATCCCTAAACAAATAAAACAGAACAAGAAACCGTCACGGAAAGCCAAAAAGGTATACGAGATCAGGGAGACACAAGAAATCAAGAGAACAGCAAGAACCAGATCAATATTAAGAAATCCGGAAATCGAAAAGAAACCGATCGGAACTAGACCTTGTATGTCGAAGAAAACGAATCGAGAAGTCAGAAACGTTTTGAGATGGGCCAGAAGCTTTACAGGATCAGAGAGACACAAGCAAGAAATTAAAGGAAACACATCAGGGACTGACCAATATCCACAGAAACCATGGAAACGAAGAGAAACCGATCGGAAATGGAGCTTGTATATCGAAGAAAAAGAATCGAGAAGCCAGAAACGAGTCAAGATGGGCCAAAAGGTTTACGGGATCAGAGAGGCACAA
Organism: Musa acuminata AAA Group; assembly: GCF_036884655.1. Classification (NCBI taxonomy): domain Eukaryota; kingdom Viridiplantae; phylum Streptophyta; class Magnoliopsida; order Zingiberales; family Musaceae; genus Musa; species Musa acuminata. The sequence continues at coordinate 45,680,245 of NC_088329.1, read as the reverse complement.
GCAAGAAATCAAGGAAACAGCAGCAGGAACCGCCGACACATGATCAGAGAAACCCTAGAATCGAAGAGAAACCAATCGGGCCCCGAGCTTCTAGAACAAAAAAAACGAATCAAGAAGTCAGAATCGAGTCAAGATCGACTTCACCTCGCGAGGGGTGGCTCGTCTCTCCCATCAGTCCGCCTCGGAGACGGCTCTCTCCGGAGAGAGCAATCGTCGCTGGCGGTGGAGGAGATCGGGGAGATTCCCGTCTCCTCGCGCCTCGCCCTCACGAAGGGGCGGAACGTCTCACACTCCATTCATTCACATTTATTTATATTCCGGTATTAGCGCAAATCTCAAAGCAAATTTGAATGAGAAGGCGCGCGCACTCAGCTATCTGCGATCGCATGCAAAAAAACTGCCTTCGATCCGGAAAAGTGAAATTAGACGATTAGGACCAAATTCAATTAATAAATCTTAATCCAACTTAAGCGATGAATGAATGCTCCGAAATATTTTGTGAATAATAATCTTAAATTCATTAATAAACACCGATGCACATAATTAAAACAACACTATCTTTCTCTTTCTCACGCACCCGACACGTGCTATCTTTATCATTCTTTGTGGGATAGTATGAACACAGGTGATATGAAATGGATTCACAAATGTCGTCTTATCCAACTTGGGCCAATGAAATAAGTTGAGCTAAATGGGCTCTGGGCCTCGGCCTGAAATGAGTCGCGCAGTCCTAAGTTGTCTTCCGATGGCAACCTTTTCTACTGTATATTTGCCCCCTACTGTCCGATTCATATTATAAATTGACATGCTGCTACGAGTTCAACGATGCTTATCGTTATCATTACGCGTAAGGAACTCGAAAAGCCCAATGGACGAGCCACGGAACGCGAGGAAGTTTTGGGGAGAAGACTTTGAGTCCTTTAGGGAATGCTTTTGAGAGGGGGGAAGGGGAAGGGGAAGGGGGAGGGGGAGGTAGGGACACCAAAACATTATCCTGTAAAAAAGGTCAGCGAGTGTACGTGGAGCAGCTGCACGGCATGCAGCAGTAGCAGTCGGCGACAAAGCTAAACGCAGCAGCGGAGGAGAGGATGGGAAGGGCATCAAAGTTGGGTGATCTCAGAGGTCAAGTCACACTGGGGGAGTGCAGTGGCAGGTTCACGTGGGCTTCAGCGAGCTCAGGGGTGAGTTCCAGGTCCGGGGATGGATAATTAAGCGAGAGCTGCGCCTGTGTCTTCCATGGTCGCGCAGAGGGCAGCTCTCATGTGCCATGGGCCCTGCGAGCCATTGATTCCATGTACCGGAAACAGCACCCCTCCAAGGTTGTGTTGTGGCCAACGGTCTCAAGGAGGTCCTCTGACACCCCATGCTTCCCCGTGTCCAAACCTAACTTCTACTACCTCTGGCCCCTCCTGCAGCTGCTGCCATATGTATAACTCTCGCTCCTCTCGACGATGGCCGCCTTGCTTCTCTGCTGCTGGGTTTCCACATCTCGAGCTTTCTGGATTCACTCCCATCTACTTCATTAATCCTAAACTACCAGTTGGAGGGTGTCATCGTTTCATATCTCATCAATAAATGTCTGCAGAACGTGGGAAGTGGATGAAGTTCTAATTGATGGTGGAAGCGGAGAGAATCCCAGGCTCTTGGGATTCGCCACCGGGCTAAGCTCTTCCCTGCTGATCACAGAGCTCTTAATGGCGTTCTTCGGGAGTACATGCCCATCACATGCAGGAGTTATCGTCGCCTACGATGGAGTACTCGTGGTTCTCCACCACTTGTGTCGTCGAACCACATATTGCAGAAGGATTCAGCGAGTCAGTGACAAGGACTAGCTTTTAAGATGGTAACGGGAGGAAGGAGACCGGGTTGGCAACACAAAGGACGTACTTGGATTGGATAGATAAGACCAAGGGATATATATATATATATGTATATATATATTCGCCGAACTCATCTTAATTAGATGCGCATCATGTACATTTTGGCTCACGGCTGGTCGATTGCATGAGACAAAAAGGGAACGTTTAAGTGACACGACGAACGCACAAAACCTTTCTCACTGCCACAGTAACATTAATTGCTTTCCCTTTATCGCCATCGTTGAGACACTTCACGCACTGACAGTAAATTAAGGCTCTTTGACCGACTAGATCTCCGCTATCCCATACATAAATGCCAAAACGAAAACCCTTCTTTTCTTCTTTGCACAGATGATCTATCATCGTGTCTACAGTCTGTTGAATGATCACCAACAGCATTCAAAGAGTCGAGAAAACAATTGTTGGCTTCTTTTTCTTATGACGTAGATGTATGGTCATTATCATCAGGAAATAGTATTGTTATTTCTGGGAAGGACCGGCTTCGGATACAGTAAGTCAGAGGCAAACGAACCCAATAAATGACATCAAAGTAACAAAGAACAAACCAGCAAACATAATAATGTATAAGGAGAACGATGATAAGGTTTTGTGCTGGAACATGTACTTTCAGACATAGGGTTCTTCGTTTGTGCCTGACAAATTCATACTCCTTTTGCGAGATACAATACCCATATCACAACTCGAGTGTCAAGTGAAGAATACGTCTGGCTGTATTTGCCAATAGAACAGTACAAGTACTGAGGAATAGACTTTGATCGATGGAAAGTGATGCGACGAAAGAATGTTCACTTTGATTCCCTTTCGAATACCATATATTCGACACTTTATACTTCTCATCATCAGCGGTAAGTTGCATGGGATAATTTAGAGTATGAAGTTCCTCAGAAAACGTAAGGTATTACTCCCATGCATTCATGCAGTTCAATAACCTGTGGGCCAAAAATCTCCCGGACGCTATTTTTTAAGTCCTAACTTATCACTGCCATGTGATCTCCAGCAGAGATACGTAAAGATATTGAGAAAATTTCGAGCCCAGTCCGGATGATGTACCAGTATCTGGATGGGATTTCAGAAACTAAGACTTGCACCGCTGTAGCAGTACTTGTAGAGGACTATCTCAAACAGTGACAGCAGATCGAGGCTGTAGAAAGATATGGCGGAAGGCAAAGCTTCAAGATGACCCTTTTAACATTCGTGTTCTTCATGGTGATGGAAGGTGATTTGTACATGACTACACGAAGCAAAGACAGTGCACCAAAACAGAGCAGAGAAAAGGTGGTGGTGAAAGGGTTACAGACGAGGAAGAAGCCTTCTTTGGTTACCATTTTTGGTTAGAGAACACGGGATAATTCCCTCCCCCCCGCCCCCCAGAAACAGTGAGGTCTATAGTCTTTGGTCATCAGCGACCTCTCGCTTCTCGAACAGCCCAAGCCTGTTATCAGCCAGCCTTGATTTGTAGGCAGCCTTCTTGTACTCATCCCATGTGAACTCCTTGTACAGGCTGTGCTCCCCCTCTCCCATCAGCTGTGGCAATGGAGCAATCTTCTCTGCTAAGGGTGGCCCAAAGAAGTAGATCATGGAGACCCTGGACTCCCAGCCACTGGCCACCACCCTATGCTTCACGCTCCTGAATCTCCCATTTGTCAGAACCTACATCCACCAGCCATGCCAAAAAATCATGTACCGCACGCTTAGTTGCAGAAGGAAGCCCGTGGATACAAAAATTAAATTCATCTACCTGGGTTAAATCATGACAAGTAGCTATAACAGTAAGATGATGAAGTATATAACGACATCAGAGAAGCACTGGAGCACTGTTCTTGGTGTAAAAGACGATGCAAGTTCTTCGTAAAAGATACAGAGCACTGACATAGCACTATTCGCTTTCTACCAGACAGATAGGCTTGTTCATGGTGTAAAGGGATGGGTTTCTTGATACTAAGATGAAGCAAATCAGTCCAAACACAAAGGAGGAATGTTTGAGTGGTCACCTGCAAGGAATCACCGACGTTGATGAAGAAGGACTCTTCGTCCGGAGGAACGGAGACCCAGCTCCCGTCCTTGAGTGATATCTGCAAGCCGGTGCTATTGTTTGATCTCAAAACAGATATGACCTGTGGATCTGTGTGCTCTCCAAAGCCGGTCAAGCCGTAATTGTAACCTCGGAGCACCGGGCATGGAGGATAGTGGTTGAGCCTAAAGATTCCGTCACTGTTCTCATCCATGACAAGCCTACTGATGACGTCTCTGGGCTCGATATCTAACCCTTCCGCCATCAGTTCAAGCACCTTGGAAGCCAACTTCCTGACGGCTGCCAGGTATTCCTTCAAAGCAGAGCTGCAACGTATTCCACCAACCAAACAGGAAGCGTAAGAAATCAGTTTCCGCCACCAACCATATGCTAACCTATGTAGACGAGGGAGGAAGATACAAAGGTGCAAACACCTATGGGAATTCATTCGCAAGCAATGCAGCTAGAGTCCCCTACCTAAAAGAGCATGCGGCGGGCTCTCGAAGAAAGTCCATGAACGTGTAAGACAATGGCTTGGAGGCGACGGCGAAGAGAAGGTACTCCAACCACCCGATGTCGCCATTAGCGCCGATCTTTCTGTTTCCATAACCAAAAGGATCGGGCGGCCCAGACCTCTCCTTCTCCACCGGAGACAGGGAGAAGAACTTCACAGCCTCCGCCTCCAGTCTCTGCATGAGCTCCACGGGAATCCCGTGGTCGGTGACCTTGAGGAACCCAAACTCTTCGCAGGCCTCGACGACGGACGCTGCAGCGTCGGGCTTCGAGAGGTCGATGACGGGAACGCATGGCGAGCAGGCGATAACTTTCGGCGATCTAAGGAGCGAGATTTGATCCAGTCCTGGGTTGGACAAGACGACCATGGTCGCAGGGAAACAGAGCAGAACAGAGAGGGGATGGAGTTCCAAGGGGACCGCCGTGTAGTAGAGTTGCATGTGAGGCGGTGGGCTTCGTAGCCCCTTTATATAGACACGAGGCCACCTAAAAAAACATGGTGATTGATACAAGTACCAGATTGATCGATCGATTGATTGATCCAAATCAAGGGTGGTGGGTGTAACCACGAGTCTGGGTGGTCAATGGACCCGAATCCGATCTGGCATCTCGGGTATTAAACACGCGTTTTAGATCCAATAAGTTCATCCTACCGAGTGAACGATCCCACGCGTACACGTGGTGATGCGCTTTTGCATCCAAAAGGCGATGTGCTACGAGCGGCGGATCTGTGGCGAGCTCGACCAGAATCGGATTCCCGATCGTTTTCTTCGCCCACCATGCGAAGTATATGCGTCGGCGAATGTGGCTCGTCCAATTCTCATCTCCTGTGAAGACCTGAGTCGACCACGTCGGCCCAAATGTGACCCATACAATGAGTTACATGGACATCCTCGTTCGAGCCTCACAGACCACAGCTCAAGTGGTCAACGCCAATATGATTGACCAGAACAAGCTCTGGACAATATTCGTGGGGGATTGACCGACCACTATGCGTAGGGGCCTTTGGAGTCGGCGTTTCTCCCATGCAGACGATGGAAGGTCGACAGAATTAGATTGGCCTCTTGACGAAGGCTTCACAATTAATGGAGGAGATGGATAATAAACATCAGACGATTTAGGTGATGGATAGCAGATGTGAACAGTGCTGTGTTCGGACGATCAATGCTCGGATATTGAATGCTAAAACGAAGAGCGACGGGTTCAAAGGTCCCCAGCAACTTCACAGGAGTCGACGCAGTCACTTATATGCTGATGTTTGCCTATAAACCTCTGTATCCATCCAAAATATAGATAAAAATGACCTAAAAGGATTTTAATATTTTTATCATCATAAAAAGCTTTTAAATAAAGCAAATTAATTCGACTGGAATTCAACTCTCGATTATATCCAACTGATGGAGATTATATATAAGGACAAGTACGGCAGATTTTAGGTTCTGAAAGGTATGTGTGTGTCTCTCTCTCTCTATATATATATACATATTTGCTTAGCAAAAGACTCAGGTTTCAAATGCATCGATCGTCACTGTTGTGGGAGCATATATGAGCAAATCAATAATTTATAAGGTGGAAAGTAGGACGAGATCGTTTTCTTGTCCAAAGTTATTTTGGGCACCCGACTGGTCATCAAAACTCAGCAACCAAAAAACTACTGCTTTAGCCCCTGGATTTAGAGAGAGCGAGAGAGAATGTTTTCTCTCGGTTAACCAAGGAACTTCTCAAGAACAAATTCACCTGCTGTCGGTGAGGTAGACGTCCGTCTGCCCCCAGCGTCGGGTGCTTCTTCCGCCCACTGTAAGACCTGAAGAGTACTTCAGATGCGTGTCCCAGGAATTCCCATCTCTGGATTAGTGTCTCTCTCAGAGAATATCTGACGCATGGACCTCACATCTCTCTCCTTCGGTAAGTAGGAAAGCCAAACACTAATATTCCTGCCTTATTTCTGTCAATTTCATGCTTTTTCGGCCAGAGGAGATCCAAACAGTAATACCGACACATTCTTTCTATTGGCTGACCGCATGCTGTTGTTTTTGCTGTGTATGCAGATACATATGCTTGGGATGGATCTTTGTCCGGCCTATTTGTTGGTCATAAAATCATGATGGATTGCTAATAACATTACTCGAATAAAGTTTCTGTTCGTATCAACTTGAAATGGGATAGGTTTTGGAGCTCGATTAATGGGCTATATCCCAGCCATCGAGATGCTTCGTGCAATGTCTACGATGAGAGTGGCAATGGAACATCGGTTTGTTTAGAACCAGTCGAGCAGTACGTACACAGATGACGAGCATGAAGGTACCATCATGAGATGTAATCGTCACCATACCAAAAACATTTAGGATTTCTTTTTTCCTTTTAAAGGGAAAATTAGAAGACTTCGTGTCCTTTCACGAGGAGGAGATCTGCGTGAGCTGACCAAAATAACATTACTAGTAGGACGTGCATGCATGTCCCAGCTCAGTACGTGGTGCAGGGACTAACTGAGCCCTTTGACTTAATGCCACAGGATCGTAATCTTATCCATACCAGAAGCAGCACAGCGGAAGGAAAGGATCGATGCTCCAGTTCAGAAGCGTGCATGAATCTGTCACAAAAACGACATCGGTGCTTCGCTTCAATGGATGCATGATCGAATGCGGGTTGAATCATGGAAACTCGGTCCAAACGACAACACAGCAAATAAAAGTGAACGAAACCCCCACCTGGAGGGGGAGAAAAAGAGAAGATAAGGTGCATGCATGCGTTGCTGCTGCAGTATGGCTTGGGGGGACGTCGGAAGATGTGGTCAATGCCATGGACGATCTGTACGTGTCCTTTCCAGCTCTATCTGTTAGAACTTCTGCTGCTCTTTTAGCGTAGGAGATTAGTTTTTCCCCACACCTTTCCTTCATTTTATCTCCATTCTTTTTCCCCGAAAGTGAATTTTGATGGCTCTGATATTAGTACACTGCATTTGGTGGGATTATGAGAGCAATAATTTGCTGTAGAGTGGACCCAGCATCGCCGCATACAATAATGAGGTTCTTCCAATTAACATAAACTGCATTGAACTATTGTGTTCATCTGCTGAGCATACCAGACAGCGATAATCTGCAAGAAAGTGGCCGCACGAGAGTGGCTGAATGTGATTATGTCGAGTTAAGGAATCCGTCATTTTGCATCATAGTGCATGCAAAATGACAGATTCATAACATGCGGTAACACCATGTCATCAGCCGACATGTTGTTACCGCATGTGAGGCATAATCACAGCAACAGTTTAAAGATATCAGAATCAAATTATGATAAATATCTACCAAAGACCAGCCAAATTAATTAGAGTACAAGTAAGACAAGTTGCTCGTTACATTTATCTCTTCTTTATATCATGCTCGGATAAAGTACATGCAATGCCCAGCTTTTAGATCCCAGTACATCTTCCGGATCATGCGGCTGTAAACTCCATGATCTCGGAGGTGTTACGACTCCTATCGGTCAATAGTGCGGAATCTTCTTGTGGAGGTACGAAGCCGACCAACTCAGAGCAAGTTGCAATTCTAACGCCCACCTTGGTTGGTGAGCTACAGGTGTTCAAGGCAAATCTTTTCGACGTAGACCCTCTCATGCAAGTGGCGCGCAGCTTGGCCACCAGAGAGAGAGAGAGAGAGAGAGAGAGACTCTGTGGAAAGGATATGATTGTGAGACAACTTGTTTGAGATATCTATCTTGTCATCCATGGTGAGGAGAGCTGATGGTTCTTGGGAGTGCGTGGATAAGGGTCTCAGAGAGCAGTGGCCATTGCCTGAGACAAGAGTTGGAGGAAGTGAGAGTTGGCAAGGGGCGATTGGGAGGCAGACTTTTCCGGTGGGTGTCGAGAGATCGCTCTCGGATCTGCAACTACAATTATGGTGTACGGAGATCTGAAGGGAGTAGTGAGCTGATAAGGCTAAAAGATTCAAGATGACACCGAGGATAAGGATCGCAAAAGCCAAAGCAGGAGCAGTTGGTGGTGATCTCGTGGGGAGGCCGCGCTTGCTTTGTGAACACCGAGGTAGAAACGGAACGGAGCATCACGGTACGCCGTCACATCGGACGGTGATATGAAGCGATCGGTGAGGTGGGGCCCAGCCAAATGGACCCGCCCCTGAGGCATTCCATGTACAGTGGCTGGCGATCGAATGTGGTGGTATCGGATTGGCTCCACGAAGGATCCAATAAACTAACAGAAAGAGTTGAACCGGATGATATTAAATCGGTTCAGGTTGTTGAGAGTTTAGGCCCGGCCCATTTGGCAACATCGGTGAACCCTCCCGGGCCGTGCGTTGTCCAATGGGACGATCATCTGTGCTTCGTGATCGATGATCACCAGGATCAACGGACAGATCGTTTCTCTCATCTATTTTATCTCGCCAGGCTTGCTTGACTCGATATACTCTTCTCACATCCATCAAGAGAGCTGCTCGAATCCGAAGACATGATCAAAAGCTAAAAGATTAACAGAGAGAGAGAGAGAACTACAGAGAAGAAAAAGATTCACGTAGGAGCTCATGGTTTGTAATGTGGTATGCTGTAGTTCATGAGTGTATTACTTACTCATTGTACAACATTAGATGTATAGTTTAGTAGGACTTCAACCAAAGTGGAGCTCTACATGTCCCGTGTTATCCTTCATCTAAATAGACACATTAGACATATCACATGATTCAGGCAGCCTGGTAGAAACAACCAATCAAATGGTCCAACAGATATGGGATTACCCTGTGCTCTGTTGCCATGGAGTTATGAAGGTCCAATTTATGAACACAGGACTCCATCGATGCCCAGGTTCGTGACAAGCTTCCACGAACAAAACCATTTCATATTATAATGGCTGCAAATATATAATGACATTACAGTTGGAAGAAATGGTTTCTCCAGACCTTCATACTATCCATAATAAGACTATCATCAGTAAAAGCAAAACTAAGAAGCAGGTTGCAAACTTGTGCCCTTTGTGCTACCTCCAAAGACGTCACCTTCAGATAACCTCGCAGCATCGCACACGAAAACGTAGTAATTACCTCAAACACATGGCAGGAGAGCCTTTGGGCTTCAGGCCACAACCATAATGACTGCCACGACCAGACCTAGGAGAGACGCAATCCAACTGGACTTCACGGCCGGCGATCCGGAGATCCCCCACACCCTCACCTCGTCGACCACCGGCCCGCAGAGCGAACTCCGATCGTCGCTCCTCGTGTTGTAGTACACGCTGTAGAAGGCGATGCGCGTCCGCTCGGCCCGCGCCGTGAAGGTGATGTTGGCCGGCTGGTGGGTGGCGTTGCCCGTGGGCGAGTAGTGGAAGTTCTGCGCCTGGTCCCCGGCGAAGGCCATCACCGCCAGAGGCGTCTGGCACGAGTCGCCGGCGGCCCCTACCGTGAAGGTAAGGTTGTACTGCTTTTCAGGGGTGGTCTCCACCATCTGGGAGATGATCCCTTCCTTGCCGGATAACAGCTCGATGGCGCGCTTTCCCTGGGGGACGTCGAAGTGGTAGGAGTCGACGTAGCGCACGGCGCGGTTGGACTCAACCATCCAGCCGGAGAGGGCGGACGTCTCCTCGTCGAGGTTCGTGGGGAGGAGGACCCCGAGGCTCGCATTGGGGAACATCCATGGGCCTTCCTCGAAGTCGCCATTCACGACGGCGTTGTCTGCAACGTCGTGACCAAAGCACGATCACCCATCTAGGCGCATACAGAGGCGTGCAGAAGGAAGCAGGGGAATCGGATCATACAGCACCTTCGGGTCGATCGGGAGTGAAGAGTTTCTTGATGGCGATGTTGTCGATGATGGGGCCGCAGGTGGGATCGTCCTCCATGCCCGGGTTCTTGAAGCTGAGCTTCGACACCGCCCCGTCCTCGGCCTGCGCCTGGAACGCCCAGGCGTAGGCGTCCCACCCCTCGACGCTGTAGAGCGTCTGCAGGTCCACCGTCTGCGTCGCCGGCCACACCGACACGTTCAGCGACTCCAGCTGCGCGCACGTCCGCGCCGCGCTGAACGTCACCGCGTACGTCGACCCCTTCTCCAGCTGCAGCTCCTGCGATATTTCCGCGTCGTTCCCCAGCCGCACCGCGTGCACCCCTGCGTCCACATTGTCCACTCCACAGTCACCTCATTCACTGGTCATTCCAATAATAATTTCGTAGACCGCAAGCTTGTGAAACAGAGACAGGATTCTCTAACACGACTGACAGTGTGTCAGCGCTGAAAGGAAATCCTCAGGTTCAATTAAGAACTCAACTCGACGAGGAACGTGATCCCGCTTGGTGCCGTGTATGACCAGATGATTCTATTGGCATGCATGTCCTTATCCGTATAATGTTCTCGCATGAGAAGTGGAACTTAAGCTAATAAAGAGTGACGGCCATGGGAAAAGATGGATGCTTTAGGAACTCGAGAAAGGGTGTGGACCGGTGTCATAGGGAAAAAGGATTTGGAGCACTGTTCAGGGAAAACACTAAAAGCAGAGATGAGACCGGGCAAAAGAAACCAGGGGCACTGTAGCTCTGTTACCTTCGGGGACTATAAGTATCATGCCACCTTGCTTTTGCCCAGACTCCACCAGCTCCACCGTGCCATTGATGGTCCACCCGGGCAGGGAAGCGACTCCTTCCCCCAGGCCGCTACCGGAGGCCCCGCCTGCTGGCACCGTCTCGAAGGCCCCGTTGTTAACCAAACCTACAGTACGAGTGATCACAGCGTCATTATTCCCATCGAGATGAGTAAAAGCAAGCAAAAACAAACACTCAAGGGCACAGGTTTATAGACACGAGCAACTATGGCCGTGAAAGAGGGCATCGGAAGCAGGTCCAACGTTTGTGACAGGAAGGGGCAGCCAAAGGCTGCTGCTCCATCTCCGTCGGCGTCTGATCCCTTCCCCTTTTCACGGTGCTCGTAGTTCCAACCCAAACCTCGGGTCAATAGGCAACCAAGATAAAACAAGCAGGTAAGGTAGACCTGTGCCAGCACATGGGCGATTGGGCCCCCCATTTCTCACGCGACCGCCGTGAGTGCTTCCCACTCCCGCACAGTGAATCGATTCATCTCACCATCAAAATCTTGTAAGAGTATTTTGTTTGGTAGGGTGTTGATCTAGTGATATTATTACTCCACATAATTCCGTGGGATCACGCGGTCCCAATCTAATAATGAATGCACATGAAGGTAATAAGTTGGCGTAACACACGCGCGAGACAACGCAACACCCGAATTGATTTAGCATCAAAGGTACGGTAAAGCGAGAGGCAAAAGGAAAAGAGCACTGCTATGATTTCTGTACTAAATGGGATGATAGCGACGGAAGGTAGGAAGAGAAAGAGCTATCTAAAATATTTGTTGGGGCGTCAACATAGTCTTCTGAAAGCAATCTGACCTGACCTGATGACTAGTTTAGTTCTAACACGTTGTAGACAATCGATCTGATTAAGTAGGACCCATATAGTTTAGTTCTAACTCTCGACCTCAGCGATCTTAGGATGCCGAGCACCTTTCACCGTGGACGCCGCGCTGTGGATTTCTACGGGGACTCTGATCGATTACGACACGCAAACTACTTCCATGTGGATGAAGCAGTCGGGAGTAGGGTTTAGGAGAGGCGTCTCCTTTCGCTGCCATGGTCGTTTTCGAGCTTTCCTTCTCCGGGAGTCACTGTTATCATCTTTTTCTTCTAATGACTGACTCTAAAGGAATCCTGAGAAGAGGCTGCTTCCCGGCTCAGCAGAGTCTAGGAGAAAGAAGAAGCAACTCCAGAGCACAGATTGTTCGTAAAAGAAACTAACAGCATCAAAGAGCAGCATAAGACATAGCGATCTCACAAATGCTTCTCTAAAAATGCAAGAGGCAGGAGATGTTCCTTAACGGAAACCCCAAGAAAGAAGGCCCGATGTAGCGGAAGGCTAAGGAGGCGTACCATCTTCTAGTGCAGCTGCAGCACGCCGAGCGAAGAGGAGGAGGAGGAGGAGGGCGCCGAGAGGAGGAAGCCAAGCGCGTTGAGTGGCAGAGCGAGCCATCTCCGACTCAGGAACAGGAGGCGAGCGAGTTCTTCCCCCCTTTCCCTCTTCCAAGGACACAGTCACACACTCTCTCAGTGGGCCGTTTACCACTCCCTCCGCTTTTATCGCTGGTTCCCTTTGTTTTGTTTTTGGCTCCATTCACACTATTTTATTGCTGGAAAAGCAAAAGCAGAGGCGTTAATTTTGCTTCATATCTTCCTGCTGTGTGTGTGTGTGTGTGTTTTTAATATTGAAAGCAACAAACAGTAAGAACAGAGAGAGAGAGAGAGAGAGAGAGAGAGAGAGAGAGGAGTTATGGAGTGCACTGTTATCCTATCTTTCCGCGTTTTGCGTACTGAGTGCCCTCCGCTTTCTGACCGGCATCCATTCGAGGGTTGCTTTTGTTTTACTTTGTATAATTGTTTCTTAGCTTCTCATTTGGACAAAATGTCTCCGGTACACTTCATTTTAAGAAAGACTCAAACCCGTGACTAGCGTCTTGACATGACAGTGATGCTTTTGAGAACATACGAAACATGTAAATGAGCCCATTTATCGACACCCTTTTGTTAGAAAGGCTGATCATGTCATCCAAGAACATACCGTCATGTCTCCGAGAGGATGCATGTGCTGATCATCAAAACAAAATGGGAATCAGATAATACTTTCAGTGTCAACACGTATAAATAATCTTTAAAAGCCCGTAATTAACTTAGTGATCGAGTACGAAGAAGAGGCATGTAAGTCTCTCTGCGTGTAGGTTAGGGGTGAAGGGTGCATAGCCCAATGGTCTAGCTTAATAAAAGCTCACACACGTAGGTCATACATAGGTGCAGACTCTCTTCCTTTATGGGTTCCACGGGCAATAATGCTGCTGCGGTGGATTCCAACATCGTAAAGTCCACATGCTTCCTATACATCAAGTCATTCCATCAGCTCTGCAAAGTATTGAAAGTAGTAGTCATGGTGGCAGCTATTGGGCTCTTGTTGGCAATCTAACGGGCCTGGCCCAGTCTCTCTCTCTCTCTCTCTCTCTCCAGCTGCAGACTTGCACTGCCTGGGCATGCCTTCCTGTCAATCTGATCCACGTTCACCCCATGATAGTCTTATGATGCATCCTAATAACTATCCACATCCAAAGAATAAATACCTCTCAGATCTATTTTTGTCAAGAGGGTTAATAGTCGAGACATGTAAATTATGTGCCAATGGTGTTCTCATGTTACCATTCTACAGGACCAGAGTACGGACCTTTTGTTTCGTTGTGGCTGATGAACCTCTCCATGGAGAGAAAAATGTAGCCATATTTTCTTCATGGTAGAGAAGCAAGGCAGGTAGATGCACCATTTAATGGCATCGAGTACACCATTTTGAAGCAGCCACTCATATGTTTGTTTGTTTGTCTGTCTGTCTTCTCCTTCGGTAGTCATGTCGGTCCAGCCTTCTCGGCTTCTTGTCCGGATGCATGAACTACATTAGGTTTTACGGCACTCACATTACATCCTTTAACCTCTTTAGTGGAGCTTTGCCCTCTCCAGTAAAGTGATAGTCTGCCACTATACATCACACTGACGATCGAGTAAAAGAAAAGAACCCTAATTAATATCTTCTACATTGTCATATTGCTTGTACACTTCTTGTAGTGGTCTTCTCTCGAGTCCTCTCTACCACAAAGAAGTCGAAAAAAAAGCATTGGCATGCATGGTTGCATCCCAGGATTCACAGCTTGAGGGTCCACACGCACAATGAAGTCAGGAGACAGCCGGAAGTCACAAGCAACTTCCTAGGCCTGTGACCGCACAAGAATGGCAGTGGATGAGCTGCATGTGGACGGTGGGTTCTCAAGTCTACGGCCGAATGCTGTCAAGGACGTCGGAAGAGAGCACAGATCCACCCACCCACCTAACATCGCCATGTGCTCGACCAAATGCCTCCTTTTTTCACTTGGTCGAGAGGGCAGGCATTCAGCGTAGATCCAACCATCCAACCAAAAGCAAACTTTATTTACCGTCTCACTAGTTATATCCCTCTCGGAGCTAATGCTGTCTTGCTTTCTCCTTTATTCTAGTGGATCTTCAAATGGTTCACTTATATGTACAACATAAAAGAGCCTTAAGTATGATCATAAGTGTTCATCATCAAAAACCTCATGTTTGTCGGGTGTTTCAGTGACAAATGCTCTTCTTCTGAGTCATTTTTTAGCGATTAATATTACTTTGTTGCTAAAGGCTATCCTGTTTGGGTAGCCCATCTGAACTCGGATAATATGCATCTTCCCATCAAATCCAAATCCCTCGGTTTCTGCCATGTTGTCGGCTTTCCTTCCCTGCTCTGTCCTGCCAACTCCCACGTAAATGTATTATATTTAAGACTTGCCCTGTTGATGATGCCACCTCCCTGTTCCTGTCCCCCTTCACCGCATTTGCTCCATACCTCACTTTATAGCTTAGCTGGAAAGTTCGCTTGATTTGATTAATGAGGCGCTCTCTGCCTGTGATCCAAGCAATTGAATCTATCTATTCATCTACCTCACTCACATGAGAGCAGTTGGTGCAGTGCCTTATTGTTTGTGGTGGCATTGAAGCCAATCCACAACCTACTGTTATATAAACCCCAATGTCATAGCAATCACCAACTCCTCATCTCATCGGCCTGACATCTCGTTCTTTTGCGCTCTCTTCTTCTCTCTCCCCTTTCCTCGGAATGGCGTCCATGTCCGTTGATGGTTGGGAGAATTCCTTTGACGAGGATAACCTCGATGACATATACGATCCCGAGATCGATGACACCCTTCTGATGAAGTGGTTGGATGAGTCTGCGGCCGAGGAGTTCGACGGTGACCGGGTCGAGACAGTAATCCGGTCGTTGGAAGAAGAGATGGCATCTGGCGGTTTCATTACGGCGCCGGACCAGGCGATCCTTCATCCTGACGAGGACTGCGAGGACTGTGGCTTGGATGACATCCTCTGCGACCTCGACGGCCACGATTTCTCGAGATATGCCGTCGATGATTGCTTTAACTGGATGGAGATGGAGATGGAGGCGGAGGCAGAGGTGATCACGTGCCCGGGCAGCTACGCCGGTGACTGGTACGTCGACCAGTGCATGCAGGGGGCGGCTGGCTGTGATGACTCGAAATGTTATTTTTCGTTTTACCACGGGGGTGGGGCCATTTCGACGGAGCAGATCTACCATTCATTGTGGGAATGAACAGTTCGATGACGGAGCTGCGGTGACGCCGGTGGGTCCACCGGAGTTGAGTGGGTCATTTTTTTGGTTTCCAGTGTATTTTTCAACCCGTGTAGGATTTCTTTTTTTATGGTGTGTATAAATCCAGTATTTTGAAGGGTATTTTCTTATTACAGTAAAGGAAAATAGATGTTGGAGACAACGACAGAGAGAGAGAGATTGACGCTATATACATATAATTACCGTGTGTGTATATATATACACGTGGGTTCGTCGGTTTAGGTTAACAATATAACGGAGGGGGAACACTGTAGCATCACGTGGAATGTACTAATACGGTTAATTAATTAAAACATGTATCGGAAATAAGACCTAATTATTTATATATGATAACTACGTACGATCAATTTAATTATATTTTATGTGAATAAATCTGATTATTTTAGTGATGTTTTACATATGTTATAAGTTGTCATATGATAACATCTATGAAAAAAAAATAAATAAATATAAAAAAGAGTAATTGAGAATTATAAATTCATCTCCAAAGTCTATCAATTAAGAATAATATAAAATATAAAAAATAATTTTCAAATCAAATTAAGAAATATTATTTTAATATTCACTTAGTCTATAAAAAGGAAATAGAATATCGTAATGAATCATTAGAGAATGGATCAGTAAATTATACAATGATTATGTTTCTGATGATATGATTTTATCGTCTACATTCATTCATTCATTCATCACATTAGTTTATTCCTTAAAAAGAATAAATCGTGTAGTTTTTAAATTTTAAATTTTTATTATCTTTTAGTTATCATATTTTTCATCTCTTCAAATTTTCTATAGAAGAAAAACCACTGTTCCATATCAATATACATACACACCTTGATATTTATTCTTCGTTATGCTCACATCCAGTAAAGGCATCTTTATATTCATATATTATGTATTTGCTACATTTCTTTGTCTTTCTACATTTGCTCCCACAAAATAGTGGGAATGAATATGAATAACCAAAGATTTGAGGAGCAAAATTAGAATAATCTATCGATTAATGGAACGAACACACAGATCTCCGGTTAATAAACACACAATGATGCCTTGGAACAATCACTTTCGGCAACGCACAAGTGCGCCACTGCAGCCCAAACATGCTCTGTTTCCTCTCAAATGGAGAGAGAGAGAGAGAGAGAGAGAATATGAAGATGAAAAAGAATACAACGTAAAAACCATGAATTCATATTTAATGAAAGCCACCACCTCGACTACTGCTGCTGCTGCGTACTCTCCGTCAGCTAAGCAGTTCTTTCTCTGTGCGCGCGGCAGGTTCGGCGTCGGAAGCCGCCAATCTATCGAGATTCTGCTGATCGTAGATTCGTCGAAGTCTCTCGATCTCTTTCTTCAGGGCTTCTCGATGTGCTGCAGCATCTCACGAAAAACCTCATCCACTTCAAATCTTTGATTAAAATTGGCAAAGAAATGCATTCGTGTCGGCTTGTTTATTTGGTAGATCGGAACTTTTCGAGACTAAGAATAGAAGAGTAGCAATACAGCTCAAGAAATTCTACCAACTTTGAGCTTAATTTAGTCTCAGCGCCGCTGTTGAGAAGCACTCACCATCCTTGAAGATCTTGTCCTGCGCAAGCGCTGCAATCTTCTGCTTGAGATGGCTGTTGCCCATCGTGAGAAGGGAGCGCTGGTGATCGAGGAAGGCGACGCGAGGAGACAGTGCTGATACTTCGGTCTTCGTTTGGACATCCCACACACAGTCGATCGTTAGCAAAAGGAGCAGTAGGTCTACTTCTACCGCAAAGATTTATTTATAGTTGAGAAGGTTTGTACGTGCCTGCAACGAAGACACGCTGCGCTCGAGCTCCGAGATGTACTGAAGCTTGCGCACTCGGGACCTCTGCGCCGACTGCCTGTTGGCGAGGATCCTAATTCTTCCATGCAAGCATCAACACCACTTGGTTATGGCCAAATCGGAAATGTTGTTGTTGTTGTTCGTTGCTAGCGAATTACCAGATCTTGGCCTCACCTCTTCACCCTCTTCGGGTCGACAACCGACTCGGACTCAGCGCCTGCTCGCGCCGCCGTCGGCCCGGACGCTGCCTCTGGCTCCGTCTTGCACATGCTTTGCGCCTCCATCTGACCCGCAGCAGCCGGTTTGTCCTCGTTCATGCTGTCTTGATCCGACGACGACGATGGCGGCGCCGGCATCTCGTCGGAGAACATGGACATGAGCTGTTCGTCATCGAGGCGGTCGAAGCCTCCGCTCTCCTCCACGAGCGGGGCCTCCAGGAAGGCAACGGAATCGCTGGCGGAGCGGCGGTGGTGGTTCCGTCGGGTGGCAGAGAAGTCCAGGAACTCGTCGGCCCAGGCCGGAGGGTGGGCCGGGAAGAAATGATGGGGGGCCAATGCGGCAGCAGGTGCGGGGTGGTGGGCGAAGTAAGGCCAGTTGTTGGACATGGTGTTAGGGACTTTGGGAGGGAGCTGCGCCGTTGTTCCCTCTGATCCCTGCATGTGTATGCAAACGCAGAGAGAGAGAGAGAGAGAGAGAAGCTAGAATTAAGCTGATCAGATTGCACAGCCAATGCTTGCTATCTTATGACATGGCAGATGGGCAGCTGCAGCATCATGCCCTGCATCCAAATTCATGGAAGGAGACACTTCCCTTGCAATTGTCCTCTGTGACTCTCCCTCCCTCCCTCTCTCTCTCACAGACATCTCTCTTGTCTTTAGCATGGTGGTGAAGGTGGTGGCCTGGCAGCTTAAGCTGGCGGTGGAAGGAGGAGGAGGAGGGAGAGGGTCACATGACAAGGGATGAGGGAGACAGCTAGCAACAGCTGGGGTTGAGTACAGAGAGAGAGAGAGAGAGAGAAGAGAAGGGAGTTGGGATCAACGGTATCACAGGAAAGCCGCAGCAGCCGTTCGCATCAATCAAAGTGCAGGAATCAGCAACCACGTGCCGATGTGACCAAACCTCCCGTTGCCTCTCCCCATTCCAAATCGGCACATAGGTATCCATTCTCCATATAGTATGACCATCGAGCCTGCTATATAGTATATGACTCGCCAAGTCTAAGCTTTGAGACGCAGAAAGAGTTACGTGCTCGTCCACACGAAGACCAGAAAAAGGCCTTGATTGAACTATAAGTCGACTTCTGCTTTCGACTGTAACTTAACACGCGCTTGTCTGCCATGCATCCACTGTGGATGGTCACGTCATAGGCGTATGCAAGATACATGCTCGATCCAATAGATGGCGTTGGCTCTGCCGCGCATTTGGAGCACTAATGCACGTAAGCTATACGTATCTCATGATCGAAAAGGAGATGGCCAGTCCAATAATTTTGTGTTCCACAGGGTTGCGGATGAGCTGTTCAAGAATTATGAGAGAGAGAGAGAGAGAGAGAGAGAGAGGATATGTGCAGGCTAGTTATAGATGTGAATGATGTCTTGGCCACGAGCACTGTTGGCGTGCTCCCTCCCTCGTTGCTTTGTCGCAAAATTAATGTGCCTCTCACATGGTGGTGCTGTGCCTCTTCTCCTTTCCAAGCTCTACTTTCTTCCTCAACCTCAACCTCTTACGAGCTTCAGCTTATCCACACCAGAACTCGAAGCTTTTACCTCAACTTGCTGCTAAGGCTGCCATTAAGGCAGCGAGATGAGACCGGATGGGCATAAACATTTTGCTCGAGCATAAAAAAAAACGTCTGATATGATCCTCATCATTAAACCTCAGGAATTAGCAGTGGTAAGGAGCCACGATGCTTAGATCACTCCGAAAGGTTTTCGAGGCGAGAGATGGCATATCACCCTCAATGCCCTTTCAGGATCGATGCAGGTATATAATTATCGATCATCAAAACCCATTCTGTGGCCTTATATTCCCCACATTATTAGGGACAAAAGGGAAGTAAAGAGGCAACGCAGAGGAAAGCAGCACTTGTTGTGAGGTTTACCTGGACGGATGATACACCAAGTTGCAATTTTTACCTGTCGCCCACGTCGCAGCGTTCAGGGAGCGCGAGCTTCAACATTGGTAGAAAGAGCGGGGCCCATGACGAGATTGGCCAGTCTTCGCAGGTCTTTGTCTTGTCCGGCGCATGCAGGGAAAGGAGGAACCCAAAATCCAATTATTTCTGTGCCTTGCCTGCCTGCCTCTCTGGCCCTCAAATCTATTGATGCCATGGCCAAAACCAAAGCAGATGGTGAGGAGCAACATGGAGATAGATGTTGGAAGGCAGAACCGTGGAGATGCTCAACATTACTTTGGATCCCATTTGTGCTTTGGAGATGGATTTCAAAACATATCTACTACTCAGAACTAAATATATTTATTATCATATAATTATTGACAATATTCATTACGTTATTCACAATCTGACAAAAAATAATATTTGTTTAAGTATAAAAAAATCATGACTATATAAGAGTCTCTTTTATGTATATGCTAGATTTTATCATTATCATTGGAGTGACCATTATAATCGTTGAGATCATCATCATCAGATTCATTATTAGAGCAAATTAGATCCAAATAAATTAATCTTCTTATTCATCACAGTCACGATTGGTTGTGATGAGTATTTCTACATAGTTTTCAGTCCTAATAATAAAGAATAGCATCATCATGCTATTAATATATTTGATATATTTTACGATATGACAGTGTTTACCTAAGTCACATGATTCAAACCAATGACTCAAACCTCATACGATCATACCACATAAGATGGAAAGAATTAGGTACTATTTATGTTAGAAATATTAGATTGAACCATTCTCCACCTCATAAAATGTTAACTTGACTAATTTGATTCAGACTCATCGATATTTAATTCTTGACAATACATGACACCGAATTCAAAAGGCTGACGTAAGTGTGATAAATAAACACTTCATATTTTATATCTTTCAAAATTTAATTTTCTTCAATTAAGGTCAACTACCAAACATCTTTGCACCAATAATCCACTCACCAAGCAATAACACCATTACCATTCCGTAAGCAATATAGTTGAGCCAAATTAACATTACGGGGAATGTAATTAGTTTTATGGTCCAAAGATACTTAACCATGTTTTTAATGATTCCTGTGATGTTTCTGTACGATCCCCACTCCAAATCATCCAACCACTATACATGTATAGCAATTCCATAGCTACCGCAGGCTGAGCAGGAGGCTATACTCACTGTCTCTCCAAATCTTCCGGTGCCTCTCCTTGTGCTCGCCGCGTCGTTGACCTCTCTCGACTCAACATCCTCCTCACTGATGCACCCAGCCGCGACGACACCGAGCCCGCCTCCTTCGACCCCGGCGTCCCTTCCTGCGCACTCGTCGCAGCTCCCGACGACTCCCTCACCAGCGTTGCCGTGACCGGTGGCGGCTCGACCATCGCGCGGCAGACCGGGCACGTCACGTGGGAAGCCAGCCACATGTCGATGCATCCCACGTGGAACAGGTGCTTGCAGTCGGGCAGCAGCCTGACCATCTCGCCTTCCTCCGCCGCGCCCAAGCACACAGCGCAATCCGCGGCGCTGCCTTCCTCCTCGCTGCCGCTCCTCCTTCGGAACGGAAAGGCCGGCAGGGCGGCGATCGCGGAGGGGTCGAGCCCCACGGCGGGCGGAGGATCGTCTGCATCGGTGATGGCGGCACGGTCGCGGAGACGGTCGATGGCGGCGAGGCGGCGGCGGAGGACGTGGCGAAGGTAAAGGTGGAGGAAGACGATGACGGCCACGGCCAATGCCAGCAAAACAAGGGCGGTCGAGAGGATGGCGGTGCTGATGCTGTAGCTGTCCTGTAGCGGGTAGTCCGGCGGCATCCACCTGCCGGCCGGTGGGACGTAAGACATGGGCGGCTTGGCTCGGGGAGGGTTTGGTGGTTGCCTTGTGAGCGTGGAGGTCCGTCCGACTACTCCCTTCTCCGCTACTGCTATTTCTTCCGGAGGAGGACAGAAGAGATGTGTTGAGCAGGAGACTTCAAATGCAGAGGATGATGTTATCACCATTGACCAAGGGATTGGGTAGCAGACAAGTCATCTTCGTTGTGGCTTTGGGTTGCTTGGAGGTCATTGCGAAGATAGTTCATGAGAGACCGAAATGTGTGAAAGGGAGAAGTGGGAGAACGACAAGTGAATCGGTATATTAGACTTTTGAGTGTCGGAAACGTTTGTGCTGACATATATGAATGAGATTTTCTTGTTTGATGAGATGACTTTTCAAAAAGGACTAAAGCAGTGGTTTGAATCTAATATCATTTTACGTTATATATCTTATATTTACTTGTGAATGTTAGATTAAATTTTGGTTTTGGTTTTGTTTTTTATTAGAGACGTGGCCAAAGCTGACACATGAACAACACCTCGACATGGCTGACACCTCAACTCTTTGTGTCTTATATATGATCATCGTATCGATATATTGACAATTGAGTCATTACAAATGATATCGATTGAGTTAACGGGATATTATTATATCCTAAATTTGAGGTGACATAACTATGGTTAAGCTCGAAAGAAATGTGTACTCACTTCTCATAATAAGCTTCGATTATATGAGTAATGGCTCTGAGAGCCTATTATAAAATGACTCACTAAGTACATTTCTAGATATTAATTTAATATTATTCAAAACAGTAACTAAATCATTCAAACACAAAACTAATCGAGAATTATTGAAAATACTTTGGATGTAGTTTTATATAATTCAACATTTCCAAAGTCATGATAGACGAACTCGTGCTAGACTATATAAGGGGGACGATGGACTAGATGTGCTGGATGAACTGGATATACTATTAGGTCAATAATGGATCGAAGAGGTATAAACTTGACATGCCGAATGAACTAGATGTCACACTTCAGACCTCTCTCGCGAGAGCCCCGAAGCACGCTAAGGGGGGGGGGGGGTGTAAATGATAGTGGGTACATCATTAGCTAATCGTCATCTGACATATAACTGTCACATGGTATCCAGAGAAGAAGGAAAAGATGAAGGTCACCCTCTACCTATCTGCCCTTATGAACAAAGTCCAAGGTAGCTGATTATGGATTGCCCCTCTTTTGTCACTCATATGAACAAGAGATCAAGGGGAGGCTTTTGGAGTTGGTTAGATATTACCTCTCCATAAAATATTATATGAAATATTTTGCCCCTTTACGATTGGGTATAAAAGCTCATCTTCAGCACAATGAAATTGGAGGTTACCTTTTTTGACCACTCACATCTATACTCATACACTTCGGGTTATTAACTTAGGTGTTGGAGCGATCAAGTCGGGAAACCTTGATATTCATGCATGTGGCACCTTACACAACTTTGCGCATATGGGTTAGGCCACATCGAACTAATTAGGGTGTTATTGACTTAATACCTTATTTTTGGCTTTAGAAGGAGGGCCCAATATTATAGGAACAATCGTGCGTTGACCCTTTTAATGAACACTCGAGCGAAGAAGCTTTGCCCTTGACCCATAGTACATTCACTCAAGAGGGGGTAACAGCTACCCTTTCTACACATTGGCATATCTACCTCTATGCTGACACTAATACGATACTGGTGTCTATTCAACGACCTGAGTGTTTTACCCCCAAGGATGGCCTTAAGCCACTTGCTCGTTCCTACCAATGTATTATTAAATCTCACTCAACAAGTATAGATGTTAACAGGCATAATACAAGCTATTATTCCACTTTTATCGTAGTTAACCTAGCAAGTAGTGTCATAACCTCAATTGTCATCACCGAGTCCACCTCAATCGACACTAGCACCTGTCGATGTTTCCCGACATGATGTGGTGCCAACATCCCAAGAGCGCCTGTGACTCGTCGAACCGTCGATCGAGGGGGCACTTCGATCCTCAATCATGAAATTCAGTGAACCACACCATCACTCTACCATGCCTAAATTCGAGGCCCAATCGATAGAGTCGATAGAGGATTCCATGTGAATCTAACTATGACAAACAGATTGATGTTTGGAGGAGATACGACGAGAGTTCCAACAATCAAAATGAGAAGCATTGATCAACCCCACCTTAGGTCATTCGTCATTCACTCAAAAAATCTAGGATGAATTGATTCTAGTAAACTTTTGCCTCCCATATTTAGAGGCATTCGATGGTAGTGTCAACTTGACATAGCACATTAAAGCTTTTTTATGCCCAAATGTCATTTTATGATACTTTAGATGCCATGATGTGCTGCACCTTTCTAACCACGTTATGAGACCCAACACGAGAATGACATACCTGCCTAAAACTAATTTCCATCAATTTCTTTGCCCATCTCACAAAGGAGTTCGAACTTTACTTTCTCGAGAACGTATGGCCATAGCCATCAACGGTAATGCTCCTCAGACTCAAGTAGTGGGAGGAAGGAATACTCATAAATTTCATCACTTAGTTCACGAGCATGATTTGAAGTATGCTAGGTGCTCATCAATTACCCTTAATATAAGCCTTCATGATATGGCTAAAACCCTTTTACTTCTTTTGGTTATTGATAGAGAGATCATCGTCAACTGTACCAAAGACACTTCAAAGGGCCAATCAATATGTCACTGCTAAGGTAATGGTCTTCGACAAGCATGAAGAGTGATGCAGAAGGTCGAAGCATGAGTTACTACAATCAGCCTTGGCCCTAAGGTCACTACGACGAAGGAGAAATGAACAACCCGAGTTATATCACCTAAGGTTCGAATTGACCTCCCTAAATATTACTAGAATTGAAGTTTTTATACTGATAAAAGATAATGAGCATTTAAAAGACCATCACCCGATGAACACCCCATTGGCAAAAAGAGAGAAGTTTAAATACTACTGATTCTACTGGGATTACGACTATGACACAGAGAATTGTCGTGACTTGAAAGAGCAAATTGAAAAACTCATTCATCGAGAACACGATGGGCAGTTCGTTTAAAAGCATTAAGAACTCTCACCCTGACCTCTACGACTAGTGGAGAGGCAGGTTGACATCATTATTGGTAGACTTATCTTTGGGGGAGATAGCTCATTGGATAGCAAGGTTTATACTTGAGCTACTATTAAAAAGTGTATGAGGACAGAGAACGACCTAAAGATAACATTAAAGGAGGAAGAAACAGAGTACCTCGACCTGAATCATGATGATTCCTTGATAGTTTCTATGTGGATGATCAATGCTTGGGTGAAAAGGGTCATAATTAACATAAATAGATCTGTTGATATCTTCTACTTTGATGCTTTCCATAAACTCGTATTATTAACTAACGATCTACCCTTATAACTTCTTTACTAATAAGATTCGCTAGTGACTCTATCTTGCTTCTTAGGATCATGAACCTGTACGTCATATTCAGAGACGTAGATTGCTCCAAAATAATACTGACTAAATTAATAGTGGAGGATATCCCCTTAGTATATAATGCGATTTTAGGCTGACCCATATTGAATAGACGGAGGGTGATGGTGTCGACCTACCACATAGTGATGAAGTTCCTGATGAGGACCAACATAGGAGAGCTAAGAAGCAACCCGATGAAGTCGCGTTAGTGCTGCATGATAGCGATCTCTCTACCGAAGAGAGCTCGACCTATGGCGCCACCTCTAGACCCCCAAGACTTCAAGTCTGTCCTATGTCTTGAGCTGATAGAACCACTAATTGAAGCACACATAGACAAGACTTGGTACTTCGAAAAGTTGAAGTCAACAACTCAACTAGATCCCGGGATAAGCTAACATGAAAATGGGAAGGGGATATCGAGTCATTAAGGTCGTCCGAGATGAAATCTATCACCTCAAGATAATATAAGAGGTGGTTCCTTCAAGGACAGAACACATTACAAATTTAAAGAGGGTTCTACCCCTAAGGTGCTAGGGGTTAGGTCGGGGTGACTATTCGTCAAGCCTTGGTCTACCATGTCTTTGGTGCTAGTTGTAATATATATATATATATATATATATATATATATATTACAACTAAGACCTTGACCTACGGAGGAAGAGATTGGTCGGATGGACAAGTTTGACAACACAATAATGAAAAGACATAAGGACTAAGTTGGGTAGGTAGACTCGATAACTTAGTAAAGGCTAACATCTCACAAGATAAGACAAGGATCGCCTCCTCCCGAAACATTACAACTTACTCAATGAGCTCAAAATTGTATACCCTCATCGAACCTAACTCTCGGTGAGGCATCACTCGGCCTCTACCTTAGCAACAAGTGCTAGGTCTTCCTTTTTCTTCTTCAGCCCCTCCATCTTCTTGAGGAGATTGTTGATCATGAGAGACTGCTAATAAATGACAAAGCTAATGTTTCGTACATAGTTAAGAAGGGCTGTGATGTAATGGTAATACTAAAAGTTAAAGATAAAGGAACACCTCGAAGAGTGCAAAACTAACTGATGTGAAAAGACCACTATAAAAAGCATGAAAGAGACCCACCACAACGGATGACATAAGACAAAATATGCTAAAGACACATGAGTTGGAAAAACCTAATCTACGTAATAAGAAACCCATTGCGGTGGGATGCACGAGACAAAATATGCATAAGATGTGTAAGTCAAGAAATCTTAAGTCACATAATAAGAAACCCACTATGATGGAGGAACAAGAGAAAATATACTCGAGGTGCATGGGTCGAAAAAATCTGACCCAAATAAGAAAAAACCTACCATGGCTAGAGGTATAAGAAGAAATATGCTTATGGCACGTGAGTCGCGAAAACCCAACCCGCATAATAAGAAACTTATTATGATGAGAGGCACAAGACAAAATGTGCTTAAGGCACGTGAGTTAGGAAAACTCGATCCATATAAAAAGAAACTTGCCATAGTGGGAGGCATTAGACAAAATATGCTTGAGGTATGTGAGTTTGAAAAACTTAATCCGCGTAATAAGAAACCCACCATAGGAAGACACACAAGATAAATTATGCATGAGACACATGAGTTGGAAAAACCCAACCCACGTAATTAAAAACCCAACATGACAAGAGACATAAGAAAAAATGTGCTTAAGGCACAAGTTTTTCACTAAAAAATGTGCTTAACCCACGTAATTAAAAATCCCTCGCCCACAACCCCCCCCCCTCTTACCAAAGATAAGAATGTCGAGAAACTCGACCCCTGCCTTTACCCGAGTCATGGAGGTCTGAAAACTTGACTAGGTCAAGGGAGGCAATCCTGGATGGACCTATTGGATGAACTCATGTCAGATGATATGAGAGGTACGATGGACTAGATGTGTTGTACAAACTCATGTCATATAAACTAGACGTGCCACCAGGTTAGCAATGGTCTAAAGAGACATAAGCTTGACGTGTCTAATGAACTAAACACCACACTTTGGACCTCTCTTGCGAAAGCTCTGAAGTACACCTTGGAGGGTGATAAATGATAATGAGTATATTATCACTTAATCGGCATCCGATATATAAATGTCACGTGGTGTCTAAAGTGGAAGGAGAAGACAGAGGTCACCCTCCACCTACCTGCCTACATTGACAATGGTCCATTATATGTTGTTATGGGTTACCTCTTTCATATACATCTAACTTGGGTGTCAGAGGGATCGGATTAGGAAATCGCTCTCGACCTCACTCTTCATGCATGTGACATCTTGAAAACTCAACACTTCTATCTCAGAAACATTGTGGACAACCTTGTGCATACGGGTACGAACCACATCAAGTTATTGAAGATGTCATCAACTTCTTCTGTTAACATACTCAATATTAAATTAATAAATTAGTTTTCTCTTCCAAAATGATTGAAGATAATTTGGTATGATTGGAATAACAACCGGAGACTTCCAGACACGAAGCAACACGCTAAAAAGCAGGGTGACACAGAAAGATGTCCACGAAATAAGCATCATTCGTCCACCTTCACGGTGTTCCTTTCAGAGAGAGAATACACATGACTACATTTCTCTTTTTCTTCTTCTTTTTGCTCCACTGCTCAAACTGGACATTGGCCTGCAAGAGAGATACGGGTGAGATATAGGCTGGCAATCTAATCTCCACTCATCAAGGAAAAAGACTTGCACCATGGATCTTGAAATAGAACCGGGACCTGCAATCGTGGAACACAACACATTATTGTAATCTTCTTGGTCGTCTAAGGAAGCCCCAGCATCAAGACAGAAGTCCCATGCCGACTCTCATTCATGCACATTGCGAAGGACATCGAACAGAGACCACCCTGCTCCGATTATGTCAGTAGCTTACTGAATCTATGTTCTAGTCTCTTGTGGACATGAAAGAATGAAGAACAAGCAGAAGAACTGGATTTGGCTGGCCAGCAATTAGACATACATCAAAACCACATTCATGTTTTCACCATTAGAAGAAACGTCAAAAGTCTAGTGTTGCATTTGCGTCGTCTCTCTCTCGCAGTTTGTATTCTTGGGGAGAAGCAGAGTGTACGGTGGCAATTCCGTTGTGCTGCTCTTCCCCCTGAATTCGTGTTGGAATGTGGAATCCTGAGAAACCACCGTAGCTTTCCGACACGAACGCGTCTGCCACGGTTGACACCAATGACGGATGCAGCGCCGTAGGATTCCTCCAAGCGCGAAACGAAGGGAAATTACTGGACTGAAGGGGTTCCCTCTGAGTGCATATCTGGAATTGGCTGTTGACGAGATGCAGCACGGCCGATTGCGGTGGCAGCGCCGCACTGTGCATGAACTCTCCGCCGCTGCCGTCGCTCGTGTTGCCCGCATTCCACCAAACCATCGTCTCCTTGTTCACAGGACAAGTAACCGAGGTGGCGCCTTGAGCCAAACTGGTCGTGACAGACCGAAAGGACTGCTGGGTGGAATCAGGACTCCGGTGGTGTTCCTCAAAGATGGGTTCGTGGAAGGATTGTAGAGAGAGGCGGAGGTCCTGAGGCCAGCCGCCTGTGTGCAGGGGCAGGTCAGGCGTGTCATCGCGGTACGTCATCGCGTGGGCTGAAGGGGATGACGCAGCGGCTGTGGCACCGGGGAAAGTCCTGATAGTATCGTCGATGGTTTTGCTGTCGAACGAAGAAGGGAAACCGTAGCCCAGCGGCGCAACCGCTTTGGCGTCGGATAAGGACTGCTCGATCGAATTGTGGCCGTCGGAGGCCGCTTGCATGGGTTGCTCATTGACTTCAATGCATTCGTAGGCCGGGGCGTGGTGGCGGGGGAGCTCCGCGAGCTGCTCTATGGCGGCCTTGGCGTTCTGGATGAGCCAGTCAACGGCCTTGCTGGGGCGGTCGTAGCCGAGGCGGTCCTGGACGTCGTAGAACTGGATGGCGGTGTGCGCCGAGAGGCGGACGCGGCGGTCCCTCAGGCCTTTGGCGGTGTACACCTTGCTGTGCCGGTCCTTCCGACCGGTGGACCGCACAATGTGGCCCCCAGGGACCTCCACAATCTCCCCGGCGAACTCTGGCCGCCATCGCCGCCGGTTGTAGTGGCGGCGGTTGCTTTCCTCCATCCTATGTGAGCACAGACTCAGATACAGTCAAAGAAGCAGCGGCAGCTCTGGTTTGGCGTCTGCTATATAAGTGATACAGTTGCTACCACTACGCTTCTTCTTCCTCCTCACTACGTCCTCTTTGGATCTTCTCTTTCTTCAACTCCAGGAATCGTTTTCCTGCAAAGAGCACCAGCAGAGAGCAAAATATATAGCAAGAGATGCAGCATATTCAACATCAAGAAACCATAACAAGGCAAGAGCTAATGTGAAACGTGACACACACCTACAGAACCGTACACAAAATGGAAGAAATGGAGAAGGAGGTGAAGGTGGGAAGAAGCAACCAGGTGAGGGGGTCGCGCGGGCAGAGGAGTCAGACACCAAGGACGGTATCAGCTTAGCCGCCACCTCGAAACACTCCAATAAATGCAGAGCCCCCAGAAGCAGGCCACCCCAACTGAGGAGATAGAAAACTCCCTCCCCCTCTTCGTCATCTTTTGCTTTGGTGTCCGGATCAGGACAAGAACTCCTCCACTCCAATCTTTTGGTCATTTCATTCCATTATTGCGGCTGCCTCCGTCAAAAGCAAAGATCCCCTCTTGCAAATTCGCTTCCCGCATCCCTTTCATACTAATCACCAAATACACACACCATTCAACTAATTCCACTTCACCGCAGCTTCGACCTTTACCGTCAAAAGGGCAAATAAGTGAATCTCTGTTTACAGGCTCAAAGTTTGAAGCACAAAGCACGTAGGTGTCACCTCGGTTCACCGTAACCAGTGTGACATGATCTATGGAAGTATATATACCTTATCCATTTCCTTAAATAATGCAGAGTAAGGAGCGGAGGCCTTACCAATCTCGTGAATCTGTACTTCGCTGCTTGCACCGAAGTAACCACAGCCAAGCCTTTGGGAGTAGGAGATAGATGCAATGCGAGACGCGTTATAGCTGTGCGAGTCGCTCGGCGACGACGAACGCATGCCTTAACGGTGGTGGGACTGGTGCAGGCCATGATTATTGCGAAGAGAGGAAAAAGTAAGGTAGGAGACGAGAGAGGATATCTCCACGAGGGTTGTGATCTCCACCGAAGTTGACGTGCATGAGACAAAGTGGGACAAATGGGTGGCGTTGAAGCGATCTCATGCCCGCCTCCGCCGTCTGACCGAGGACACGCCCGCCATGGGCATAGAGCTGCTACGAGATGCACTGCACTTGTAACATCACTCTTTAAATGTCGATGGATGAGCTCGCCCACAAAGTTGACTTACGTTGACTGCAGACGATACATTGCATCTCCAAGTGTCATGGGGACCACTTACAATTAAGCCTCCACAGATTGTGATCGGATCGAAAATCGAAGCGATCGGATTCGCATCAGATGGCTGAGAACTCATAGAAATGTGAACCGGGTCAGGTGGTTGGGTTGGTCGAGATCTGTTGACAGCCCAAGTACGGCACGAACGGGTCGATATCGGGTCGGGTTCAGGTTCGTTTCCTAAGTTGTAGGTAGTCCAATAGGAGGCACGATTGATGGCAGGAAATGTTAGAAAGTGTTAGTGCTGTTTTCCGGTTAAGTGATGATCGACACCGGAGCCGAATGAATCGATGATGTCGTGGCAAAGCCTTAAACTAATGCAGGATTGAATGGATAGGCGAATTCTTATCGAACCGATGACCTCCGAAAGACCTAAGTGGACACGCCAAGCTGCGTTATGAAATGCCCCGTAAGCTGACCACCCAACATCGGTGGATGAACCATCACCGCCCACTCGCCATTGTCAACGGTGGCCACCGTCGACGCAACACTTCCGAGGTCAAACATCGATGGATACGGGATATCAGTACATGGAGTGCGCCGAGGGGAAAGATTACGCATATGTTCGGCCTTCCATCGTCTTGGAAATTAAGCCGCGGAGCTTCTTCGCCATGGGGATCGCTTTGGTTCTCGCTGATCATGGTCGCCGGTGGCCTGAAGCTCGCGCCGCCAATAAGCTCCCATCAGCTTGTACTCGAGAACGAGGAAGCTGGGCTGCTGCTCGTTGGCTCGTTGAAAAAGCTCAGAAGAGCAGGCTATGGAGATTAAAGCAAGCATGTACTATTGCTTCCACCATGATCAACAAAGATATATGTATATATGAACGAACAGCACTATGGTTTGATCGACACATTTATTATTGACGTAATCCGCAGAAAAGATGGAACCGGAAGGCAAAAAGTCAACGAAACATTGGTTGATGATACATATAATCTGCAAATGCAGTGGTCCGAGGTGCACTCTTCTCGTGCAAAGGTAGGTTAGTGTTGTCTTGTGTGCATTGTGAGAATCGACAACTCGACCTTTTCTCTCTATTTGTGAGAATCGACACTTTTCTGGTTATGTTTGTGTGCACATATATATATATATATATATATATATATATATAGGACGGGCTTTAAAATGTGGCTAAAGAAAGTGGTTTTTCTTTTATGTGAGTGCTTTGCTGGAGCAGTGGCTATATAAACGAAACGCCCGGGCAAAAGCAGTGATCACAGGATAAGGAGGCCTTCATGAGGAGATTCAACACAAGGTTCGGTCTCCTTTTCTGTTTGGCATTGATGTTGTACTCGCTTGGGACGTCCGAGTCATGGTTGCTGCTCCATGGACGGCAGTCAAGGAGCCATCATGGTGTTGGGAGCTCCAACGCAGGGAAGAAGGCGGAATCAGCGACACGGGCGGCGGCCCAGTTTGTTTATGAGCCACAAAGGCGTAGACCTGGCGGACCGGACCGTATGCATCATTTCTAATCTATGGATATCTAATAATTATGACAAGATTGTTATGTCAATGTTTGTGTCGTACCGTATGTCAAGTTGATATGAAATAGTTAAGTTTGCTCTTTTTGCACAAATATCAAGCAAATCTCTGAAAACGAACAGTCACGAGTTAGATATATGACATATCCATGTTTCTCCAAAACTATGTGCTTATACTTCTGGATTCGAATCAACCATTATATTTAGATAATCGATTAAGCGAAAGATATAATCAGATTTGGCGAGCCATACCATTGCAAGCACCTCGAGCAAAAATGGAGCCTCCGTGTAATAAGAAAAGAGATGTAGACCTCTACTTTCGTCGGAGCCAAGAAAGTCAAGAAACTCGACCCACATATTCACTAAAGATGGGGAGGTCAAGAAACCCGACTACCACCATTGCCCTGCAGGGAGATCGAGAAATTAGACCCCCACTTCATTGAGGTGTAGAGGTTGATAAGCCTGACCCTTGCCTTCACCCAAGGCGTGAAGGTTCGATCCTGCCTTCGTTCAAGGCATAGAAGTCAGGAAACCTGACCCCTACCTTTGCCCAAGGCGTGGAAGTCGAGAAATATGTAATGTCTAGGATAGAATGAGAAGATGAAGACTACCCTCCTCCCGTGAGGAGGAATATAAGATAGGTGGCTATAGGCTGCGTCACCCCCTCCTAGTCATCCACGTGGACAAGTAGTTAAGGGGGAGGCTGTTGGAGACGGTTAGAGGCTGTCTCTTCGTAGAATATTTCATGAAATATTCTACTCCTTTATGATCATGTATAAAAACTCATTTACAAAATAATAAAAAAGGAATTATCTTTTCTGACTACTCGTGTTCATGCTTATATACCTGAGGTTATTAACTTTGACGTTGGAGCACATATCTTATTAGATACCCAATAGGCCCATGAATTATTCAATCATATAGATGAGATCAAATAAGAGCTAATAAGAGATTATTGGGTAGAAACTCACTAATCTAAGAGACTTAGGTAGTTGGATGGAGATCTAGTACCCAACATGACAATATCCATTATGGTTAAGTTGACAATGAGCATCTATAAATAAGAGAGAACCAAAGGGTCATAGGCTAGACCTCTTTTGGCTGCTACCTCTTATTCTCCTCTCCCCTTCTCCTCCTCAACCAGCAACCTCTATTTGGGGCCTGTGGATAGGAAGAAAGGTTGGCCTCTTATTGATTGCGTAATGCGCACAGTGAGGAGATTTGAGCAATAATTTGAAGAGCGTCTTTATAGTCCCTACCATGTGGATCACTACTAGTGAGAAGGATAATTGATCTCATTCATCCTCTCTCATAGATCTATGGGAATTCAGAAATATACGATCTCTCTAGATAACATAATTTTCTTATACGCTTAGTTTTTGGTTTCGCGGGTTTTTGGGTACTAATCTTTGCACAATGATGAAACCTTCTTTTTTGCAAGAAATTCTATAATTTTTATTTTTTGTTCTTCCGCTGTTCATGTGATGTCGCCCCAAAATTCCGAACATGAGGTATTCTTCATACATTGGTCACTTGTGTGCTTTCAGAGATAGTGTTCACACATTGGTCACTTTTGCGCTTTCTCAAGTGCCCCTTTTATCTTTGACTTATAGAATCACAATTACATCATGGCACTTATTGATTATGTACAAGACATTGACTCTATTATTTATTAATAGTCCCTCATGATTAATAATCTTTATGAGGAGGTAGAGGGGTGGAAGAGGAAAAAAGGAAATCGATCGCTTATCACTGAGATAGAGTCTCAAGAAGTCAAACTTGTAAGGCAACTAGAAGAGGCCAAGCGATGCCTCATCAAGAGCTAGGTTCGATGAGGCCATATAGCTCTGAGCTTATTGAGCAAATTATGAGGTTTTGGGAGGAGGGAATCATTGTCTTGTCTTGTGAGGTGTTGGTCTTTATTGAGTCGTCAAGTTTGTCTACCCGATTTAATTATTATGTTTGTTAGTTACAGGTGCCCTATAAGTCAATCATATGAATTGATGACGCATGTGACATACTGTATAGTATTTTCTGTTATTATTGTTATTATGATATTTTTTCACTTTATATTGCCTACTTGATATATCGTGATGTCCTTGGATCTGTACAATGAGAATTGGATCATGATGAAATCATGATAATGAGACCAATTTACCTATAAACATATATTCTAAATATTTTTTATCATAAGTTACTCGAGAGGGACATCAAGATGATCGGAGAGACCGGTATACTATATACCCGTCCATATGATGGAGGCAATTGGTCTCATAGCTACTTGTGTGGGGACACTGAGGATATAGTATATGTGCTTATTAGAGAATGAGTTCACTAAATGATTTGCTCATGGAACCCTGGATGGTTAATGATATCTCATCGTCAAATAGTAGTTCTGTAGTCCGAGTTGTATATCTGGTCCTTAGACTTAAGATACTAAAAATACCCTATATGAATACTCTACTCTTTGATATCATACTTATAAGTCTAAAAGTTTTAAATCTAACACAACTAGTTATCAGAAGTGGCAGTCAACTTTTTGAGGACAATTGAGTGTCAATAGAGGATTATCCGCTCTTGGTATCATGAGAGGAACCTCTTGTGTATTCTCGCTTAGCTAAATCTCTGGCCATGGTCATTTAGATTGAGAGAAAAGCACTTCTCCATAAGAATCTGATTAGAGGAGGCACAAGTGTATTCTGTATGGATACATTGTAACTAAGGGCAAACATGTCTAATGGATTAGATCCCTCTATATCGTTTAGAGATTATGACGTAATGGCCTAGTACGTTCATAGTCGATGAGTCAAGTGAATTATTATATAGATAATAATTCATTAAGTCAAAAGGAGTTTTGAGAGGAACAACTTACGACCAGCTCAATATTAGGCCTGGAGGGTTATATACAAATGATAGATGTTATTATAAGTATATGTTTAGATATAAGATATCCGTCGAGCTCTTGTTTTATTGGATATCTAATAAAACATCAATTTTATTAGATTTTTTAAGTGAAACTCAATAAGAGCAAATAGTGATTATTGGATAGAGATCCATTAATCCAAGAGGCTAGGGTAATTGGATAGAGATTCAACACCCAATATGACAAGATCCATTAGAGCTAAATTGACAAGGAAATCTTTAAATAAGAGATGACCAAATGTGTCATAAGCTAGACTTAATTGGGTGTCACCTCCTATTATCCTCCCTTCCTCTCCTCCTCACTCGACAACATTCTTGGTGGTGTAAGAGGATAGTAAGAAGGGGTCGACCCTTCTTCATCACTATTGTGAGGTAGTGTGCGAAGACTATAAGGATTCACACTGCAAAAGGAGGAGCGTCACCACTTCATTTGCTATATGGATTACTACTAGAGAGGATAACATCTGACCTCCTTCATCCACAAACTTAGATTCACGTTTTATGGGGATATACGATCTCCCTTAGGTGAGAACGTCTCATGAATCTCACATGGATTTTTCGGTTTGTTGAGTTTTTGCTCTCAATCGTCGTACGACGTTCTTATATTATTCTTTTGAGAAATCAATTTTTGTTTTCTATTTTTTCCTATGCATGTGATGCCTCCTCATGTTTCTAATAATATCTTTTTCTTGTTATATCGTCAAGCTTGTCCGCTTGACTAGTCTCTATTTCGATAGGTCAATATCTCATTTGGATGTAAAGACCCAACCGAGTTAGTATAGTCTTTTCAAGCAATGAAACTTTTTCCTCGGCTTGCAACACCTATACCTTGAAAATATATTTTTTACAACTAGTGCCAAAGACATGATAGACCAAGGCTTGACGCTCAGGGCATAGTCACCATGACCTAACCCTAAATCTCTTTAATTTTGTAATGTGTCATATCATTAGAGGCACCACCTCTAATGTGTCTTGGGGCATAGTCACCAAGACGATAGGTTCTGTCTTGATGACCTCGATGACTTGATATAAATATTCCTAGTTTGGCACTAGTTTATCTTGAGATCTAGTTGGGTCATTAGTTTTAGCCTTTTGAAGCACATAGTCTTATCTAGGGGTGCTTCAATAAGTGGCTCTACTATTTTATGACATGAGACTGACTTATCAAAGTCTTGAGGATTCATAGGTGATATCTTGGGTCAAGCTCTCTTCAGTAGAGAGACTATTGTTATGGAGAACTGCACGACTCTCTTATATTGCTTTTCAATTCTCCAATACTAGTTCTTGTCAGAAACTTCATCATCATGCAGTAGATCGACACCATCGTCCTCAGTTTATTCACTGTGTCCGTTTATGATCACGTTAGATATTGAGAGGATATCTACTACCATGAATTTAGCCAATATTATTTTGGAGTAATCTTTATCTCTGAATATGACGTGCAAGTTCACGTTCCTGAGAGGCAAGATAGAGTTGTTAGTGAACCTTGTCAGTGAAGAAGTTATAGGAGTAAGGTTGTTAGTTAACAGCTCGAGTTATTGGAAAGCATTAAAGTAGATAATATCATCAAAACTATCTTTATTAATCATGACTCTTTTCACTCGAGTGTTAATCATCCATATAGAAACTATTGAAATATCATCATAATTCGGGTTAAGATACTCCGTTTCTTCCTCCTTAAGGTTATATCTAGGTCGTCCTTTGTGTCATGGCCTTAATCCTGATGGATCAATAGTATTTAGATTTATCTCTTTTCGCAATAGAGTGGTCTTCAACGGGTGAGGGTGTTTTAAAAGTCTCTTTTATTTTATTTATAGAAAAAACTTTTATTCTAATCATATTTAGGGGGGTTAGCTGGACCATGGGCAAGGTGATTTAAGTTGTTTATTTCTCCCTTGTTGCAGTGACCTTAAGTACGAGGCTGATTATGGCCGCTCCTACTTCAACCTCTTTTGTGACTCCTAACTTTTGCCCGAGATCATTATCTTGGTGGTGATATATTGATTGGCCCTTTGAAGTGTCTCTGGTATAGTTGTCAGTAGTCTCCCCATCAATGACCAAAAGAGATGAGAGGGCTTTAGCTCCATCATTAAAGTTTATTTTATAAATGACAGATTAACATCTAGTATTAGGAAACCATCAAAGGAGCATTATATACCTAATGAAGAA
Organism: Musa acuminata AAA Group; assembly: GCF_036884655.1. Classification (NCBI taxonomy): domain Eukaryota; kingdom Viridiplantae; phylum Streptophyta; class Magnoliopsida; order Zingiberales; family Musaceae; genus Musa; species Musa acuminata. Next base: position 45,643,311 of record NC_088329.1, on the reverse strand, counting down.
GTAAAATAAAATCATTTCATGAACAACGAGCATCAGATTGTGAAGTGATGACCGGGAGCGTAAAACTCAATATCACAAAACTGCACTAAGAAGGGTGAGATGTTTTCACTTAGGGGAGCTCGTATATCCCTTAAAACGCAAATCTTAGTTTGACAGATGAAGAAGTTCTCGCGAACTCATCTCTGGTGGTGATCCACATAGTGGATGACAGCGGTGATGCACCTCTTCCTCACTAAGGGTTATCTCCTCGTGATAGTGTACCGCTACGTAACATTAGTAAGCAAGAAGGGGCTAGCTCTCTTATTGTCCTCTTACACCAGGGAAGGAGCTCATGGCAAGGGAGAGATGAGGAGGCTGATGGCTCTAGGGGCCTAACCTATGATCCTTTGAACCCCATTCCTATTTATAGATATCCTCTTCATGAAAACACTAATGGATCTTTCTTAATTGGTATTGGATCCGCATCTAATAACTATTGGATTAATAGGTATTAGATCCCCATCCAATAACCCCTCTAAGTTCCATGCTTTCTTGGGTAAACAAGACTTATTGAATATCTCATATCCAATATTATATTCATCGAGTTGTCCACCATATGTTTGTGACTCTCTAAGCTCAATCGAGCTAGCGGTGAGTTACACTCGTTATATCTCCTTTTGACTTAGTGAATTTTTATTCCCATAATAATTCATTCAACTCATCGACTATGAACGTACTAGGCCACTATACTATAATTCCTAGATAGTATAGGGAGATCTAATCCATTATATCTATTTGCCCTCAATTATCGTGTATCTATAGTCCCTTATCCATCTAATATTTCAAATATTGTGGGACATAATACTATCATGCCCATACGGAATCCATTAGAGTCTTACTTTTATTGAAATCTCTCAATCTGATTGACACTGATCAATGATTTGCCTAAGTGAGAACACACGAGATATTTTCTCTTGATACTGAAAGTGGATGATCCTTTATTGACACTCAATTGCCTTTGTAAGGTTGGTTGTCATTCTCAATGATTGCTTGCACTAAATCTGAAACTTTCAAATCTATATGTATGATATCAAATAATAGAGTACTCAAATAAGACATCCTTGGTATCTCAAGTCTAAGGACCATATATACAATCGAGACTACGAAATTGGTATATAATGATGAGGTATCATTAACCATTCGGCATTCCATAAGCGAATCATTCAGTGAACTTATTCTCCAATGAGCACATGTACTATATCACGTGTCCCCACACAAGCAGCTATGAGACGAATTGCCTCCATCATATAGATGAGTATATAGTACACCGGTTTGTTCGGTTACCTCGATGTATTTCTTGAGTAACCTATGATGATGAATATTTAGGATCTATGCTTAAAGGTGAATTGGTCTCATTATCATGATCTTATCATGATCCAATTCTCATTGCACATATTTAAAGACATCACAATATATTCATCATATAATCTAAAGTGAGAAAATATTATTATAAATATTAATCAAAAGAGATTATACAATGAATTTTATGTGTCATCACTCATATGATTGGTTTACAGGGCACCTGTAACTAGCATCTAGCACATATTGGATCTCGCTCGTGAACTGAGTAACAAAGTCTACAAGTATTTCTTCCTCCCCTTGCTTGAGTATAAGGAGCATTACCGCTGATAGCCATGAGCATACATTCACGAGGATGTGAAGTTCAAGCTCCTTCATGAGCTAGGCAAAACTCTGATGCAAAGCAGCTTTAGGTGGGCATACCATTCTCGTGTTGAGCCTCTTAACATGGTTGGGAAGGTGCAGTACATTAAGACATCTGAAGTATCGTACAATGACACTTGGGTACAAAAAACTGTAATGTGCTTCATCGGGTTAGTATTGCCATTGAACGCCTCTGAGGACAGGAGGTGGAAGAACACATCAGCAAGAATGAGCAGGTGGCTCGGGCTCATCCTTGGGAGTGAGAGATCTAGGTCATTGAATAGACAATAGTATCACACTGGCATCTACACCGAGGTAGATGCGCTAATATATAGAAAGGGTGGGTGCAGCCCCTCTTGAGTGAAAGTACTATAGTTGAGGTTAAAGTCTTTTCTCTCAAGTATTCATTGAGAGGATTGATTGATGATTGTTCCTATAACATCGGACCATCTTTCTAGTGCTAAAATGTTAAGGAAATAAGTTGTTGACTCCTAGGTAGTATGACATGGTCCGGACCCATATACACAATGTTGTTTGATATGCCTCCATGGTGAAAATGCTAAACTCTCGATGTGCCACCTGTATGCAAGAGTGGTTTCTCGACCTAATTGCCCTGACACCTAATTTAGTAACCTAAGTATATAAATATGGACGCGAGCGATCAAAAAAAATAATCTTTTTTTCTTGTATTGAAGATGAGTTTTTATACTTGATCGTAAAGGGATAAAATATTTTATTAAATATTATACGAGAAGATAGTCTCTAATCGTCTCCCAAAACCTTCACTTGACCTTTTATCCATATGAGAATACCTCATAATCATATATCTTAGATCCTTTCTCACGTAGATGGATAGGTGAAGAGTGATCTTCATCTTTTTCTTTTATTATAGATACTATATAGTGATCATGTGTCATATTAAGATATTAAGATTGACGACATACGCTTTTATCACCGGACATCATTCGAGAAGCAATATATTGAAATGTTGAATTAGGAATTTGTCTTGCTTGCTATGTCGATGTGGTTTTGGCACACGGTGTCACTTCAATTGTGAAAGCTCGTTGTTCTATTTTCTAAAGGCGTTAGTGACATCCATTACGTGGAGGACATACTTTCTCTTTCGTCCCCCAACTCCCCCAAGATATCATTTTGCAGATGTGGTGGTGCTTTGGATATTTTAATTAAAGCTCGATTCTAGAACGTGATCTATTGACCACTGACTAGTTATGATTCTTTTGGGTTTTCCTTTTTTTTTTCATATATATATATATATATATATATATATATATATACATATATATAATTTACTTGTTTAGTTTGATGAGTTAATGAATTTAGTTAAAATATTAATTTAATCTAAAAGATTAAATTAATAATGATTAGTTTCACCGATTAAACATTCAATCGTAGAATTTGTTTTTGCTATTTTCATGCTACTCTTATTATTTTAACTTATCTGAACTCGAGAAATTGGATGGCAATGTCAAAAGAAGCTTTAATTTCACCAATAATTATGTCTAAGAAGATGCCTACGCGGATGATTAAGTGCTTTCCTACTTGCATGATGAGCCTAAAACACGTGCAAGAAAGAAAAAAGCCGATGAACGAATGGAATTTGACTTGCACGAGAGGAGGCTCACTTGGTGGGAGTGAGTGATGCAAAAGCTCTAACTCCTTTGTGCCTACCATGAGATGCATACAATAATCCATGCTGGTGCTGCTCTGTCTTAGCTCATTCAACCCATTTTGGTTGACTAACAGTTTGCATCTGAGATCACACCTCCGACGAGAGGAGAGAAGGAGGAGGAGGAGGAGAAGAGAACAGCAGCTAACTGTACAAACACAAGCCCAGGAAAACGTGAGCTTGCCGTTCCATCACGTGAAATGTCACGGAAGAGGAACGAGACACAACGAGTAGGGGAGGAATCGCGTTCTCCTCCTTTCTTCGCTGTAGAATAGAATCGCCAATGGTTCACGTGAAAGAGGAGCCCGTCCCCACCGACCACCCTCACGTCAATCCCCGCTCACCCTCGGTAGCCAACAGACGCAAGGGAAAGCCTCCTCCTCCTCCTCCACTGCACAAACGGCCGCCACCCCTCCACTGACCTCTTCTCCCTTCCTGCAATGGCGGCACCGTTCATGTGGGAACGGTTTAAGGTCAGTGTGAATCGAGGTCTGCATGCATGCTTGATCTTCGTTTCCTTTTGCTTAAGACAAAAGTAGTGATAGCAGCAAACAGATTCGTATTGTGCTTCATCCGATTTGACAGGGCTTTGAGTCTGCTGTTGTCTCAGCATTTTGGCTTGGCGTGACACTCGAAGAACAGATAGAAACTCCAATTCATTCATACTCAATTCGGTGGTTAGACTCCTCCGACGAGAGCGAGAGAGAACGAGAGAGATTCCATTAACAACGCTGGCCTTATCCACAAATATACCTCATCTTTGGAATTGGCAGTCCCTCTGCTTGGATTAGATGCGCTAAGCCCATCCGTCCCACCATATGCATCGGGGAATCACTTCTTCCCAAAGTTGTGAGGCAATTGTCGTAAAGAGAGATTCCTCCACCTCCTCCTCCTCAAATTCGACTTCCACGCCAACTCTTCCTCCTCGAGAGGGATATGTCCTCCACAGCAACCATGTGAAGAAGCATTATGGCATGTTGCATTAATTCTCCAACATAAAGCGTTGGATATATTCTTACTCCAAGCACTCGCACATCGTCCAAAATCTTCCATGCCGACCGACCCTTGGGTACTCGTGCAATCAATCTAGGAAATGACAGCTTCCTCTCTTCCTCTTCCCTCCTCCCCACCTCTGCACCTTGTTTTTACTACGGTGGCTTGCGCGGAGAAAAGGCATCTGATTTAAAAGCCTTCCGAACTGCTGCAGTCCCTTTCCGATGCCTCTCACCCTTTTCCCTCTCTTTTTAACACCCCATCGTTCCAAAGATCACACGCACACTACACTACCACTACACTGCGGTGGAGAACACCGGCACCAACATGCTCTCCCTCTCCCCTCTCCCCTTCCTCCTCTCCCTCTTCTTTCTTCCTCATCTCTCCCTCTCCCTCAACCGAGAAGGCCTCTCCCTTCTGCAAGCTAAGAATTCCCTCGCTGACCCCGGCAACGCCCTCTCCGACTGGAACCCGCTGGACTCTACCCCATGCAACTGGACTGGAGTCACCTGCGGCTCCACCTCACTCGCCGTCACCTCTCTTTACCTCTCCGGCTTGGCTCTTGCAGGCCCCTTTCCTTCCGCCCTTTGTCGTCTCCCTCACCTTTCTTTCCTCTCCCTTGCCTCCAACGTGCTCAACGACACCCTCCCCTCCTCCTCCCTTCTCGGCTGCTCCTCCCTCGCCTACCTCGACCTCACGCGGAACTCCTTCGTCGGCCCCCTCCCTTTTTCCCTCCCTTCCATCCTCCCCGACCTCGTACACCTCGACCTCAAGTTCAACAACTTTTCCGGCGACATACCGCCTTCTTTCGGTCAATTTCCCCGCCTCCGAATCCTCTCCTTGGTGGCCAACCAGCTCACCGGCCCCGTTCCTTCCTTTCTCTCTAACGTAACTTCTCTTCGCGAGCTTAACCTTTCTTATAACGCCTTCTCTCCCTCCCCCATTCCGGTTTCCTTTGCCAACCTCACTCAGCTCCGCATTCTCTGGCTCGCCGGCTGCAACCTCGTCGGCCCTGTTCCGTCGGACCTTGGCCGCCTTTCGTCGCTCGTCAACCTCGACCTTGCTTATAATTCGCTCTCCGGCCCCATTCCCGAATCGATCACGGGGCTCTCGTCGGCCGTCCAAATCGAGCTCTACGCCAATTCTCTCTCTGGTACCCTTCCCCGTGGCCTCTCCAACCTTACTGCGCTCCGCTTCTTCGATGCTTCCATGAACAAACTCTACGGTCATCTTCCCGAAGACATCTTCCTTGCTCCCAATCTTGCAAATCTCCAGCTTTACGAGAATAACCTCGTTGGTCTTATTCCTCAGAGCATTTCCCGGTGCAAGAATCTCGCCGACCTCCGTCTGTTCTCCAACCAGCTCGATGGTCCTCTCCCTTTCGATTTCGGCAAGCATTTCCCTCTCGGTTTTATTGATCTTTCAGATAACTTCCTATCTGGCGAGATTCCTGAGAGCATCTGCGACGGTGGCGTGTTGTCGGAGCTTCTTTTGCTTAACAATTCATTCTCAGGGAGCTTGCCGCAGAGTCTTGGCCGGTGCACAGCACTCACCCGCGTGCGATTACCCAACAACCGCCTCTCCGGCGAGGTCCCCCCTGCTTTTTGGGGCCTACCCCATGTGTGGCTTTTCGAGCTCTCCGGAAACTTCTTCTCCGGCAGCATCTCACCGGTGATATCAGGCGCAGCTAATCTCTCCATGCTACTAATCTCCGATAACCAGTTCAGTGGGCCAATTCCAGAGGAAATAGGAGCTCTTTCGAACTTGTACGAGTTCTCTGCCGCCAATAACATGCTGTCTGGACCTCTGCCGATGGGTCTGCGGTACTTGACCAAGCTGGGAGAGTTGGACCTCCATAATAACTCCCTCTCTGGTGAACTCCCCCAAGGAATCCTGTCATGGAAGAAGCTTAGCCAGCTGAATCTCGCTGACAACGATATCTCCGGTGGGGTCCCGCCGGAGCTTGGGGACCTCCCGGTGCTCAACTATCTCGACCTCTCGGGCAACAAACTCAGCGGAGAGATCCCAATGGAACTCCAGAACCTAAATCTTATCGAATTCAATCTCTCCAACAACCAGCTTTCCGGCGGTCTGCCTCCTTTGCTTGCGACACAGACATACCAAAATAGCTTCTTGGGCAATCCGGGTCTCTGCGGGGAATTGACCGGTTTCTGTCCCAGCCCGCGAGCTGTCAAACCGGAGCGCCATGTATTCGTCTGGCTGCTTCGGTCGGTCTTTATACTCGCTTCATTGGTGCTCGTGACTGGAGCAGCTTGGTTCTATTGGAGATACAGAAATCTGAAGAAGGCAGCGCTTGGTATGGACAATCCCAAGTGGAAGTTCACCTCGTTCTATAAGCTTGGTTTCAGTGAGGAGGAGATCCCGGTTTCCCTCGACGAAGACAACGTTATCGGTAGCGGAGCTTCCGGTCAAGTCTACAAGGTGGTGTTGAGCAATGGAGAGACCGTGGCGGTGAAGAAGCTCTGGGGAACCTCCAAGAAGAACGACATAGTTCCGAGCTTCGGCGACGGTTTCGAAGCCGAGGTGGAGATGCTGGGGAAGATTCGTCACAAGAACATCGTGAAGCTGTGGTGCTGCTGCACTAACATTGACTCCAAGCTTCTGGTCTTTGAATACATGCCGAATGGAAGCTTAGGTGACCAGCTGCATGGCGCCAAGGGAGGTTTGCTGGACTGGCGAACGAGGTACAAGATTGCACTGGATGCGGCTGAGGGTCTGTCGTACCTTCACCATGACTGTCTTCCGCCCATCGTCCACAGGGATGTTAAATCCAACAACATACTGTTGGATGCAGAGTTTGGAGCGAAAGTCTCCGACTTTGGCGTCGCCAAAGCCATCGTGAAGGGACCAAAGTCGATGTCTGTGATTGCTGGCTCCTGCGGATACATCGCACCAGGTTTGCTCATTTCATCCTCGGTGTTTGCTCTTCTTGAGATCTTAGGATCAGTGCGTGGAATGTATTCACTTGTTCTCTTGTCTCGTTTTCCATTTTCTGCAGAGTACGCCTATACTCTCCGGGTTACCGAGAAGAGCGACATATATAGTTTTGGTGTGGTGATTCTGGAATTGATCACGGGAAAATTTCCTATGGATCCTGAGCTTGGAGAGAGGGATTTGGCGCAGTGGGTGTGCAGCACCTTGGAGCAGAAAGGAGTGGAAAGCGTGATCGATCCCAGGCTTAGTCTCTGTTTCAAGGAGGAGATACGCGAGGTGCTCGACGTTGGCCTCCTCTGCACCAACTTCCTCCCACTGAATCGGCCGCCGATGAGGACGGTGGTGAAGCTGCTGCTCGACGTGGCTCCTGTCAACAAGTTGAAGCCGCCATTGAAGGACCTAAACCCATCTCCTTGAGTGCCCGATACCGTAGAATGTGACAACCTGTGATTCCTCCAGCGAATAGCTTCTCCTATGGAGGGTTCTGCACCATTACACTGTGATGAGAATCGAATTAACTGTGCTACTATATCTGAAGGAATTTGTTCCAATGCATCCTTCCCAGCAAGCCAATCATCTTCGTTGCTTAGCGGATTTCTGTGGCCGTCGCCACCAGAGAAAAAAAAAAGTATTTGTGCTTGCCATTTGTACTCTGTATCCGTTCCATGCCATCTTCCTATGTGAGATGCCACAGAATCCGCATTGCCATGTGTTTAGTTTAGCATCATCGACTGTTTCGGGAACAGATGTAGATGGAAGATACGTTTGACCGTCAGACTCTCATCTCTTTGACAGCCAAAACTCAATCAGGATCATTATCTTCTACGCGATCTCTTCCCCAAGAAAAAATACTGTTCTTTAAGAACTGTGTGTTAGCTTCGTTGATACTGTATTTGTTCTCATTATTCAATCAATATATCTTTTCGGAAGGTGAAACCGACTACTATTTTGTTAGCTTTCAAATCGAACAGCACATTTGGTGACAGAATGGGACAAGTACTTGTGTGTATGGAGCAAACTCTGTCCTTGATTTGAGCTGTAATTGTTCTGCTCTGCGGCCCTTTGTTCCGAGTTTGGTGCACCAACATAGGCGCAGACAAACTACTCTCCCCACCTGCTCTCGTTTGATCTAGTGGAAGATCTATGGTTGTTCTACCCATCTCTCATGACAGGGGAAACGGAATAGACTCGAAGAGTACTACTGCATGCTGCGAGCACCAAACCTAAAGAAGATCCTACACATTTTCCTAACAATCTCATCTGAATCAACCAAACATCTCCCACCTTAATTCACCTTTCTTCACCCCCCTCACATCTGATCCTTGAAGCCGAGCAAGTAATACCGCCATGAATCACGAGGACTCCACCATCAGCGTAGACGCTGCCATCGCACTCGTTGGCGTCGTTCTCCTTGCTCTCAGCGTCGTCCTCTACGTAATCTGCAAGAAGAGGTGCGCCGTAGACCCTGACGACACTAGCACCGTGGCAATTCTCCCCGCCCACTCTCACCAGCTGAGCGACGTCGAGTCTGCCACCGACGGATTCCACGGCTCCCGTGTCGTCGGCCAGGGCCGTCTCGGCACCGTCTACAAGGCCACCTCCGCCACCGGGGATACCTACACCGTGAAGCGCATCCACCACCATTTAGTCCTCGGTAACCCGGGCGTGAGCTTCTCTTCCCGGATGAAGTCGCTCTCGTACGCCAACCACCCCAACCTAGTCCCCATCTTGGGCTTCTCCGAGGCACCCGGCGAGAGGCTCATCATCTCCGAATTCGTCGGCAACACGAAGAGCCTGGACTACCATCTGCACCAGAGCTACCTCGAGGACTGTCGTCGGCCGTCATCCGGGCTCTTGAGTTGGGATATCCGGATAAGGGTCGCGGCGGGGACGGCGCGCGGGATCGAGCACCTGCACGACGGGAGCGTGCCAGGAATCGTGCACGGGTGCATCAAACCCAGCAACATCATGCTCGACATGGACTTTTGCGCCAGGATCTGCGACTACGGGCTGAGCTTCTTGGTGGAGCCGGGTGACAGGAGGGAGATGGTCGGGTACAGAGACGGGGAAGGCGGCGGGGCGTGCAAGGAGAACGACGTGTACGGTTTGGGAGTGGTTTTGCTGGAGCTGTTGAGCGGGAGGAGGTGCGACGGGGGGAAGCTGGTGGAGTGGGCTCTGCCTTTGATCAGGGAGTGCAGAGTCCAGGAGATTCTCGACGGGAGAATGGGGCTGCCGATGGACCTGACGCCACTGACGAGGATGGCGAAGGTGGCGTCGGCGTGCGTCGGCAATGGGCGGAAGACCCGGCCGTCCATCGCTCATGTGGCAGCCATTTTGAGCAGCTTGGAGGCACAACCTTGACAAGCTTCCAAAGCTGTATATGTATGATCTCTATAGAAGACATTTGTGCTTGGTGCAATTAGATTGGTTTCATCATGGGATTGGATGTCCAACTGGGGTCGCAAGCACTTTACAATATGAAGAGAAACGATTTAGGAGAAGCTGAATACCTTACAAACAATTACAGATTGCAAGTAGAGTAGTTGTTTTAGATGACATGTTAAAGTTCCTCATCATCAAAGATGACCAAAACCTCTGCAGGCGACTCCAGAGGAAACTGGAATAGCTCTGCAGGTTGCATGAAGCTACCCTGCTCGTTTCCTTCTTGTCACCATTCGCTCCCGCCAGCTTCATGATGAGCACACTGGATTGAATCATGGCCAGAACTGAAATTGAAAAAATTGAAAGTTTCGGGGAATGCTAAGCCTTTGAAATGACTAATTTACACAAAGATGACCGGAAAAGTTGAAGGCATAGTTGTGAATCTATATCTCATCATCTGGTTGTGAGTGATAGATACATATTAATTAGCCATGTGTTACTGATGTGTCGATAAACAAGAATTAAACCATATTTGAGATCATTGATGGTGTGCAATAACTTGAAATATGATCGTGAAGTTGACATGCTATTTTGGGAACTGGAACAAAGCTAAATAGAGCAACACTGGATCATAAAAATAAGTAGACATCAATGAACAATAAATTAGATGAGTTGGCCACATCAACGTCGACAAGTGTCCATCTTTTTGACCTACATGTAGCCTCTTATGCCCACTTTGCTGTCACTGTTTAGTACGTGAACTGATAGCAGCAGGTTATCGGAGGCAGCATTGAGGCGTGGCCGTGACCCATGACTCGCAATCTGGTTTCCTCCCTCTTGCATCAAAGCTACTTTTTGCTTGGGTCCTCCTGCACCGAAAAGATAGCAGACCTGAAGTGGATTAGGGTTATCATGTCGCTAATGAACAAACCCTATGACGATCATGCTCCTAATCTCAAAAACTTTGCCGGTCACCACGAACACAGCTGCTGCGAGTTCAATCATGTCGAACTATTATTGGAGGTGCACCATTCTTGCTCGTCGTTGATGTTGGATTAAGCGGAATCCAAGATAAGAACTCGAACTCATCAGTATCTGTGGATGCACCACCAGGGATGGTAACAGCAAAAGGGAAAGAAAAGGATGCGTGATGTTAAAAGGTGTGCTGCTGTGGCATCTCAAGAGAGAGAGAGAGATAGAGACTGATCTCAGTTGTCATTCTCTGGCGGGCCCTTCGTCAGTGCTAGCGTTTACCTATCCCGATTACCCTCGTCTATGTGAAAGAGAGGTAGAATTCTGCGATGGACGTAAAGGGAAGGGGTCCAGCCAAAGTTGCTGTGTCCACCAAAGGAAGGGGTGGAGACACAAAGCACAAACGCAACAAAGCCGACAGGGGGAAAAAGAGTTCACCGCCGGTGTTGGGGCCCGGCTCCAGTCTATTCGGGTGTGTTGGGGGCTCCCACCTACCATGATCATGGGTGGTGATGGGTCCTCCCCTCTCACTACACCAAATCATTGTCGTCCATAACTGGTGATGGGTCCTCCCTCTCCAGTGCTCATCCACTCGTCCCTCTCTCTCTCTCTCTCTCTCTTCATGTTCATAGAGTGGTCATCTATGTCTGAGGGACAATAAACAAATGGGAAGCCCTGTGCATGGCACCCGGCACTGGAGATAGAGAGAGTAGTTTTAACCAAAGACCATGAAGGAGGAGGGGGAGGGGGGAAAAGGATCGAGAGGTGCTCCGGTTTACCCGGGGGGGTCCTTCTGCCGGCGAAAGGGGTAGTTAAAGGACAGTAACGTTACCCTACAAAAGTGAGAGGAGGGTTTGCATGGAGGAGAGAGAGAGAGAGGCTTGCACAGAGTTCTTATGGAGCATTGATGGACGTACTTAAAATCTCGGTCCCTGCGAGCACAGCGCCGGTAGCTCTCCTCCCCCCCACCATGTGAGCCTCTTCCTGTTCGCGGACATCCCGTGGGTCCCTGCAGCTGCCAGCGCAGGCCCCACTAATTAAGCAGGCCCAACGTTTCGTCTCGCCAACCGTCAATAATAATAATAATTATTATTATTATCATCATTAAACGAGGAGGATAAATTTAGTGGTGAAGAAATATATATAATATTGTTGCAGAAAAAATCTATCATAAAAATCATTTTGGTGGATGAATTGACTTGAGAAGGTGATATGAAACATGAAAGAGAACGCCATTGTTGGGACTATTGGAACTCACATCTGGATATGGACATGTATAATCCAATCCATTACATTCGAAATATGAATGAATGATTGAATGAATATAGATTCTCACACGTTTATATTGGTTGATAATGACCCTCTCGAAAAGGTCTTTATACTTAAATATGAAAATGACTGTTCTGCCCCTCGGTTTCATTATTTAATGTATTATTTTTATTATAATTCATAATTTTATGAATAATCAAATTCTAAATTATTCTCGACTTAATCGTCGTTCTGACTATACTAATCGGACACACTCAATAAAAGAAAATAGATATATATCAGTATTAAGATCATATCCGTTGGCTATCGCGAGATATGAGATTAAAATCTTTGTTATATTCGATACTAATCATAATTAGAATCTTAACATGGTTTTTACTGAAGAGTAGAGGAGAAGGTGGTTTGGATGGAAACTTTCCGACAATTCCATCAATCAATCGGCGACCACATTATTTTGGTGTCTGCAAGACACACAGTTCTGCAACTGGCGCTTGATGGATCACTCCCATGGCGTCAAACCTGGTCGAGTCCAATGTAGCTATTTATGTCTCACCTAATACCTAATCTTGGGTGCGACCTCCACCACAACCCCCTCGATTCCGATGGCACTCTCCTAATCAAACGACGCAATTTGCAGAGCCAAAGCAGTGGATCTCAGCCCGATCGACACCTCCATCTCCAGCCAAAATCTACCGACCTTATCCCCACTGCAGTGGCAGCAGACAGACAGGACCGGCCTCCTGCAACACCAACAAGAGGAGGAGGAACAAAAACAGCGAGCAGTGTGGGAGGGCCATGCAAAAACCTCCACCTCCACAGGGACGAGAAAGCCACTGCCTTTATGCTTGCTGCAGTGCTTCGAAAAAACCTTTCTTTTCCATGCCTTTTCTTGTGTGTTTCTCTCAATGAGGGGGTGGCACATGGGCGGTCCAGGATGATAAAACCCGAGGCACTGCCAGTTAAAGCCTCCGTCTTCATGCACAGCCGGGGATGGTCCCTCCTTCTGATCTCCTAGCAGCAACATGTGTGAGTCTGTGAGACGTGATTCCACGTCCGAACAATTCTGTAAAGAACCGAGTGGGGGGAGGGGGGGCCGACGCAAACTACACAAGTCTTGCAGTGGCCTACGGAGGAGGAGGAGGAGGAGGCAACCGTTGCAGCAATAATAATTAACGCACCACCCAGGGCTCTTACGTCTTGTCGTCTGATGGTGCAACGAAAGATAAAGATCGAGAGAGAGAGAGAGAGAGAGAGAGAGAGAGAGAGAGAAACTGTGTCTGTGAGTCTCTTTAATGCGAAATAAGATGGATTAATGGATGAAAAGGTCACACTCGCGGTAGCAGCCCAAGTAAAAGAGCCCCCCGGCAGCTCTGCTGCCGTCACCATCCCTGCCTGCCCTCCTCTGCGCCCGCTGCAGCAGTTGCAGCATCAGCAGCACAGTTCCACCGATAAAAGCGAGGAGAATGGGAGGTGATAAACCGGGGCACTGCGACGACCAGTCCTCACCCAACTTCTCTCTCTCTCTTCCCCATTTGCCATCCGATTCATGCATTGACACGGAGCCAGCCGCTGCTGTGCAGGAGCAGCAACGACAACCGCATCACAACAGCGAGAAGTCTGGGACTGGGCGGAGAGGTAAAATGAAAATAATTCGGTGAGAAGCGAGAGAGAGAGAGAGAGAGAGAGAGAGAGAGTTATGGGGGTCGGGCCAGCTGCAGAGGGTACGGAAGGGACATGGTTGAGGCGTCGCTTTTGACTCGCTTCCTTTTGGGAAAGCTTATGTAATGGTTGGGGAGACCCAAGGAAGAGGAGAGAGCAAGGGGGAAAGAGAAAAAGGAAAAGCTCGAGCTTTTGGTGTTTAGCTCTTATATCTATCTGCTCTGCTGCACTCTGTTCTTTTGCTCTCCGCTCTGCTCTGCTTCTGGTGCACCTGCCGCTCGTCTCCCGCCTCCCACGCTTGTCTTTTTTAGGCCCTCAGCCTTTAGTTCAGCGCAGCCCCCTCCTCCTCTCCCACCACACACACCCCCCCTCTCCTCTCCTCTTCACGAGCCTCGCCACCATCGCCATCATGCGTCGCTTCACCACCCCTGTGCGCTCCCTCCCTCCCTAATCCTTATCTCGACCAGAATCCTACACCTATCTCTCCGTCCCGTACCTCCGGGTCTTCTCTCTCTTGGCTTTGCCTTTCGGTTCTTGGGCTGCTAGGTTCTCTGGGTTTGGGGAGAATGGGCATCGATTTGAACACGATAGAAGAGGAGGAAGAGGAGCCGGAGCAGCACCCGGCCCACCTCGCCGTTTCCGCTGCGGCGGCCGCGGAGGAGGCGTTTCAGTCGGCGTCGGTGTGCCTGGAGCTGTGGCACGCGTGCGCGGGGCCCCGGATATGGCTGCCGAAGAAGGGCAGCTTGGTCGTGTACTTGCCGCAAGGGCATCTCGAGCACTCGAGGGAGGGCGGCGACGGCAGCGGTGGGAGAGGGGGAGTCGGCAGCGGCTACGATGTGCCACCTCATGTCTTCTGCCGAGTGGTCGACGTCAAGCTCCATGTTCGTTCACTTACCCACCCTGCTTCGTCTTCTCTTTTCTAGGGTTTCAAAAAGGTGGGGTTTTTGGCCTCATACCTTGCTCTTTTGGGGCTACAATGGACGCAGGCTGATGCGGCTACAGATGAGGTCTATGCTCAGCTCTCTCTTGTCGTAGAAAGCGAGGTTAGGCTTTTTCTTATTCCCGATTTTCCATTTTGTGGAGTACGAAGCTCTTCGATGTGAGTGTTTATGAAAAGCTGGGGTTCGATTTAAGCTATCTCATCTAAAAATAGGATCTTTATTACGTATAGCTGTTCTTGAATCGAGAAAAAGAAGCACCTTAGATTACACAGGTATTTATGGCAAACATCCCTTCTTTCCGACATATCAATTGTGGTATATGAAGTGAAATATATCTGATCTATGTTTTGGTGATTTTGTGATTCTTTTTTAATTTTGGGGTATGTGAGTTTTGAAGCTTTGCTTTATCTAAGTCAGTTGTGTTTCCCTGTCATATTAGTTGATGTGGTGACACGTTTTTGGCTCAGGAATTTGAAGGAAGACCTAAGAAGGGTGAGCTCGAAGGAGATGCAGAAGAAGAGGATGTTGAATGTATAAGCAGGACATCAATACCCCATATGTTCTGCAAGACTCTCACTGCCTCTGACACGAGCACCCACGGGGGTTTCTCCGTGCCACGCCGAGCTGCCGAGGATTGTTTCCCTCCCCTGGTGACTAGACATTCTTGAACTTCTTCTATCTTGGATTGGATTTTTTTTTTGTTTTTTGGCATTTATACAGTCTTTCTACTTTGAAATGGATTCTATGTAACATAGGGCATTGGACGCGAAGAACATTGTTTTAAGTTTTAACCTTTTGTGTTATCTGCTTCCTCTCTTCGAAACAGGACTACAAGCAGCAAAGGCCTTCGCAGGAGCTCGTTGCAAAAGATTTGCACAGCATGGAATGGAGGTTTCGACATATCTACAGAGGTATTTACCCAAACCAGATGTCATTTGAGGAATTTGGTCTACTTTGGATTAAAGACTTGTAGTGTCATTTGTGCTATTCTTACAATGCCATTTGTGCTCAATTTCTTTACTGTATTTAAAGACATTTTAGCTATTAGTATGAATCATAAGTAAATGAACATTGATCATTTTAAACACTGCTTGACACTACCATTTATCCAGGTTGTTTAGTTCCAGAAACTTTGTTGCACTATACTGCTTTGTACTACTTTCTGAGGGAGCTTTTTGGAATTCTCATTTAAAGATGTGTCTTTAAAATGTTTGTACGAGGAATTATCTGTAAAATGTTGAACCATTTTCCCTCCTGGAGATAAATCACTACTATGCCACTTTCATCATTTATTAACTAATACATTAGAAATCTTAGTTGTAATCATAATTTTAGATGGGTGATACAGCCACTTAATATGACATAACCTTTAGAAGATTCAAGTTGACATCTCCTACTGATAGATGTGGATTTATCTGCTTCTTTAGGTCAACCACGTCGACATCTTCTTACAACTGGATGGAGTGCATTTGTAAATAGGAAGAAACTCAGCTCTGGAGATGCAGTGCTCTTTCTCCGGTAGGCTTTATTGTAATGTTGCACGCTAACAAACATAGACATGAAAATCCTTTACATAAATGAAATTTTCTTGATGAGTATAGGGGCAATGATGGGGTGCTTAGATTGGGTGTTAGGAGGGCAGCTCAATTTAAAGGCAGCGGCCCTGTTTTGGAACATCAAAGTGGCAACATGAATCTATTGACACTGGCAGCTGTCGCTGATGCTGTGTCCAACAAAAAAGCCTTCGACATCTATTATAACCCAAGGTATGCCTGGTTTTAGTGGAGTTGTGCTTTCTGTAACCTTTGTCTTCTGTGTCAAGCTATTGATTGTCGAGATTTAATAGTTGCTGAATATGAGGAGTGGTCTAAGTTTCAACTGGAATCTTCTTGCTCCTCTGCAATATCATCCAGATATGAAGTGAGATGAAAACTGATAATTAGCATAAGAAACAGAATAATATCTTTGCTTCCTTACATGGTCTTTCCAGATTATATACAAGCCTGATTAAATTTGTAAGCTTCCAGAAAAACAAAATACTTCTACAATTCTATCTTCAGCGGTGGTGTACTATAACTTAAGAGATGTTACTAAATAGTCAGGAGTTGTAAGAGTCATGATCTGAACTTGATTTATCGAGTAAAAAGTATATAGATTATCTTCCAAAATGATGATAGGCGTACGTAAATTTGATTGGTCAGTTGGTACTGATTAATGTGCTTCGTTCAATGTGTTATCAAATCAACAAACCTTTGAAATACAAGCTTCTAGGTGTCCTTGTTGGCAAAACATCCATGATTAACACAATTTTTTTTTTATTGACAATTACAGAATAGTATGCTTTTGCAAATGCTACTATTGTTTATAAATTTTTTAGTTTATTTGATATTGTTCCCTAAATTATTTCAGTTGAAGATAGTATTAAACATATTCATTCAGCTTCTAGGCAAGGCAGACTCCTTTGCATTTGTAGATAGCACCCCCATTTTGTTGATTGTTGAATCTGGCATAAATTGTTTCTTAATAAATCACAACATAATTAGTTAGCCAAATTACTGTTTCATTGTTAATTGTCCAAGTTTCCCTAAATCCTGTATCTCATAGGGCTTATGTGGGTCCTTTTATCGAAATGTCTTTTCCTATGTTTTACCCAAATGACATTTGTATCAGTTATTTCACAATCTAGTTTGTTGTCCTCAACTAACAAATCATTAGTATCTCCAAGAGCTCATTTTGTGTTAATAAACAGTGGTGGTCAGAAATATTATTTCAAAGTTAAAATAGTTTCTAAATGCTAGGTTCATATCCTGCAGGGCAAGCTCCTCAGAGTTCATAGTTCCATACTGGAAATTTGTAAAAAGCTTAAATACTTCCATTTCTGTGGGAATGAGATTCAAAATACTTTATGAAGGTGATGATGCCACAGAGAGAAGGTGTGGTACATTAACTGCCACATTTACTTTCAGAATCTAAATTGATACATGTTGAATTTGATTTGCCTATGTTTCTCTTGTAGGTCCACAGGACTGATAACTGGGATCAGTGACATGGACCCTGTTAGATGGCCTGGTTCAAAGTGGAAATGTCTGTTGGTATGCTCATATACTTGATCCGTCCTTTTCTTATATGAAGCAAATAGTTTCTTGGCCGAAAATAAGAAGGGTCAACAGACTTCTGTGCCATCTTGGACTACCCTATTTTGTCATGTTAAAACTAAAATGCCTGCATTGATTTAAGATATTTATTATCTTTTTCCTCCTTTTTGTTAATTTAGATGGCATATATAATGTGCAGCTTACAAAAAATTGTAAGATTGGTATAAAATAGAGTGTACGTTAATCTTCTTCATTTATCCATCTATATATCTAAAGCATGTATCAGAGAATTATGATACTGCAGGAGAGTATAGCTTTGTTATCCTCGAGGACAATCTCGGTCACAAGTCCGAAAATAAGAATGAATTTCTCATTCCTTGAGGAAATAAAACTTGTGTATCTTATGGTTTGATTCCTGATTAATCATGTCTCTCTCAAAAGGTTGATCTTCATCCATGTCATTTCTTATAAGACCATGATGTTGCTCTAATCTTGGCTCAATGTGCTATACTGTAAAAAGGATTACTTTAAAGTTGGTTTTCTTTTCTTTATACTAGACTTTATGTTCGTCTAACTAGCTTAAATGTGTATATCATTCCGAGGTTTAGGATGGCTACATTTTGAATGAAACACACAGTTAAGGTTCTTACATAGTTCCCAGACAAAAAGCCTGTTATATTCAGCTTGCCAACTATGATCTGTCTTATGTAGACGATTAAAATTAGACAAGCTGTGATATATCTTGTTTACATCTCTGTGTATATAACTGAATTGCATCATCAAACCTCTTGGGCTAACTTCAACACATCAACCATGATAGACTTTAAGTACAGGGGGATGAAGCCCATAGGATTTGTATAGCTTCAAGTCCATAAGCCTTAGGTTGGATAAGTGGGCTTAATTGACAATCATCTGCTTAGCAATGAGATATTTTTTGGTCAAATAGGAGATGATTTCACTATAATTATAGCTTCAATGTCAACTGGAGGCATTTTTTTATAGTAAAATTTCTATTTGTCAGTGAAACAAGGCATGGACTCTCTGAGCTTTTTGGTTGGATTTGAATTGGGTATTGCCCATTATGATGTTTAAGTGGATTTCACTATAAGTATAGCTCGTTTCAGAGTGTCAGTGAAACAACCTAAAGCGCTTATCTCTGTGCTTTTGGCATTATTGAACCATCAACTGTTTTCGTTATTCAATTTGCATTATGTTGCTGATTTAAAATGTATTTGTTCTTTTTTTCAGGTTAATTGGGATGATGATATGGATGCTAATAGGCAAAACAGGATATCACCTTGGGAAATCGAACCAATTGGTTCAGTCTTAGGCTCTGGAAGCCTGTCAACAACGGGTTCCAAGAGGGCCAAAATTTGTCTTCCCTCTGTCAATATGGATTTTCCGATTCCGAGTAGGTCTTTAACGTGCTTGCCAAAGAACATCCATACATTCGTTGGATATTTCTAATACTTCTTTTCCATTTGTTTGCAGATGGAAATGGGTGTCTGGACTTGAGGGAATCTGCAAGTTTCCACAAGGTCTTGCAAGGTCAAGAATTTACGAGGCTTAGAACTCCGAGTAACATTGGTGTAACAGCCTCTCATGTTTCTGAGATTGGAAATCGTCAATACTCGGACGGTAAGGGACGTTGCACTGGTGCAAACAGCTGCATCGTAGGTGAATCTGTTACAAGGGATAGGGTCAGAACATCATATGGAGCTGACTTTTCCTTCAATTGCACAGGCTTTAGCGAACCTGTCCTATTCCAAAAGGTCTTGCAAGGTCAAGAAGTATTCTCAAAATGTCCTCCATTCATTGGAGCCCGATCTGATGCTTATGCAAGGAACGGTGTGTACGGCCTGTTTGATAGATTTCATACATCTCATGCTGAGAGTAGATTGCCTCCATCTTCTTTGGGATATGTTACTATTGTTCAACCATCTTTGCCACCAATTCAAGCGTCTTCACCGTCGTCGGTGCTAATGTTTCAAGAAGCAGGTTCCAGAATGTCATTGGTTCAGTCAGCATCTAGCACGAATGGTCAAGATAGGGGTGATGGTGGTTGCTACTTCTCCAAGTTAAACGGCTCAGAAGCACTGCATGTGAAAGAAGCAAAATTCCCGTTCTGGCCTCCAACTATGGGTTGTTGTCATTTTGCCAATCAGCAACCCGAAATGGATAAAGTGCATGCTTCGGTTTCGGACGGTAAGTTGGGCATAGGAAATGAGCAGAATGTGAACCGAAATGGTTGCAGGCTTTTTGGTTTTTCCTTGACTGAGAAGATTCCTGTGGCAAATTTAGCTGATAAATCTCTGCCAGTCTCTCCGGCTTCAACTCAGGTCAAGGTTGATACCGCTTTCTCGGCTTCAATGCCTCAGATGCCTGCTAAGCCTGTTGGGTGCAGTTGCACTGGAGTAAACGCTGTGTATGCTCTGTGTGCAGCTCCATTTTAGGACTTGGTTACTCCACAAATCTTGGGGGTTGGCATGCATCTAAGTACATATCTAGCAGCTTGATGGAAATTAGGATCTGACTTAAAGTTGGATGATTGCTTATATGGAAATCCAGCAGAACAACCTGGAAAAGATTGCCGTGTGTTCTACATCGACAGCGAGGACACAATGGTGCCAGCCAGTGATGATCTACCTACCAGTATTTACTAGGGTTGTTCCTGCATTCCCACAAGTGGCACCACCTCTGCTGCATACTCTTGCAAGACATCGCTCCGGATTCTTGATAGACAACCTGTTGGTTGGTTGGCTGTGCATCGTTTCTCAAATGATGCCAAGTTAGATCAACAAATCCTGGTTCCTTCCGGCACCTTTACTGGCTATGAGTTGAACACTGTTGTTAAGATATCTTCCCATTTGGTTGCTCAAACTCTTCACTGTTATTTGTGACATTCTGCTATCTTACTAGTCTTTGCTGCAATATTTTTTCGGTATGCTAAAACCGCTATTGGTGATGCAAGATGATCACACATGCTTTTAGCATTGTTGCTATGCCTTCTTCAGGGCTTCTTTTGCTTCTCATATTTGTCTTTACAAAGCAACGGTGATTTGGATGTGTGTTTCTGTTTCTGTGTGCTTGCAGCTGTTCACGTATTGGCTTGTATTTGGTGGAATTATTGTTCGAGTTCAGGCAACGTTGAATGGTGGTTTTTGTACTATGGGAAGGTTGACGAGGATGTCTCTGTAGTTTCCCGTAGAATTTGGAATAATACAAGACTTCTTAGCCCCCAAACCACACTCTCCTTTGTCCGTTGAAGTGCCGGCGTTCAACGAAGAACACTGTTACCCGCAATGACCATGTCTGTCTTTGTCGAAGTGGGACTGGTCGTAGAAGATGTCTTGCCATATCACATAGCAAGAAAACAATGGTGAACAGAGCGACCACGTTTACCATTCGGATGCGTCCGTTCATGGATGACTAACTCGAAGCTGACGGCCTTGAGACGTCGTTTTCAAAGGTCAACATTCCATCTAAAAGCTTGAAGAGAGAGTCCCTCGATTTAGATGCATGTGATAGCTTGGTTGGCAATCTGCAGGTCGACATGGAACTGCAGTTCCTCTGCCGTATGGAAGAGACATGGAACTACGTGTAGAAGGGTGCATGGAATGGTGAGTTAAGGAACACGCATACGTATTTGTCGAGTTCCATGTGTATCTATCTATCTATCCATCTATAAATGAAGACCAAATGTTTGGACCATGAGACACTCCTACAGCCGGCAGCCAGAACTGTGTTCCTCTTCGTCAGCCATGAGAAACCAGCTGCTGCTCATCTCTTCCTTTACCCTTCTCTCCCTCGTCTCTGTCTTCGCTCACTCCCTTGCAACGCCTCGTTCCACCATGGAAGTCGGCTCGTCCTTCTCGGTGGAGGACGAGAAGGCAACCACTCTGATCACCTCATTGGACGGCACCTTCTCTTGTGGATTCCACGCGGTAGGCATCAATGCGTATTGCTTCTCCATCTGGTTCACCTATTCCAAAGACGCCACCGTCGTCTGGTCCGCCAACCGGGACTCTCCGGTGAATGGCCGTGGCTCCAGAGTTTCTCTGCGCCGAGACGGGAAACTGGTGCTTTCCGACGTCGATGGATCCAAGGTGTGGGACACCAACACCAGCTCCGTCGGGGTTTCGTCAGCCGAGCTCCTCAACTCCGGCAACCTGGTGTTGAAGGACCGAGATGGCCGTATCCACTGGCAAAGCTTCGACTCGCCCACCCACACCTTGCTTCCTGCACAGCAGCTAACCAAAGTAAAGCGGCTCGTGTCGCCGGTCGCCAAAGACGATCCCCGCTCCGGCTACTACAGCCTCTACTTCGACAACGATAACGTCCTAAAGCTTATATACGACGGACCGGAGATTTCCAGCATCTATTGGCCAAGCCCGGATTACACTGTGTTCGGAAACGGGAGATCAAGCTATAACAGCTCCAGAATCGCAGTTCTAGATTCCACAGGCCGATTCCTGTCGAGCGATAACCTCAACTTCAACGCCTCTGACTTAGGCCTCGGCATCAAAAGGAGGCTGACAGTGGATTACGATGGTAATCTCAGACTCTACAGCTTGAATAGGTCAAACGGGTTGTGGTCCGTCTCCTGGGTCGCTCTCCGGCAGATCTGCTCCGTGCATGGCCTCTGCGGCAAGAACGCGATCTGCGAGTACTTGCCTTCTGTCAGCCAGTGTTCCTGTCCTCCGGGATACGAGATGAACGATCCCCGCGACTGGAACAAAGGCTGCAAGCCAAAGTTCAACATGACTTGCGGCCACTACACCAAGCACCAGCTTCATTTCATAGAGCTCACGGGGGCTGACTTCTATGGGTTCGATATGAGCACCTACACAACACTCATCTCCTTCCAGGCCTGCAGGAGATTGTGCATGTCGACTTGCTCCTGCCTGGCATTCGGCTACCAGAAATCCGGCGAAAATGCAATAGGGTCCTGTTACCCAAAGAGCACACTGTTCAATGGCTACAGATCAACGTCATTCCCGAGCAGCATCTTCCTCAAAGTACCCAAGTCCGTAAAATCCTCGTCCGGCTTCAACCAATCCGGCCTTGCCTGCAATCCCGTCAATTCTAGTGTCGTTCTGGGCTCTTCGAAGATGTATGGAAACAACGGCGGCAACACCAAATGGGTGTACCTCTACGCCTTTGCTGCAGCGCTTGGAGCAGTAGAGCTTGTCTTCATCCTCACAGGTTGGTGGTGTATCTTCAGGGGGCACGACACGCTCAAGTCAGTGCAGAAAGGGTACAAGTTGATTGGCAGTCAGTTCAGGAGGTTCCCATACCGTGAGCTCCGGGAGGCCACCGGAAAATTCAAGGAGGAGCTGGGGAGGGGTGGGTCGGGGACCGTCTACAGGGGCGTTTTGGATGACAAGAGGGTGGTGGCGGTGAAGAAGTTGACAGATGTGATGCAGGCAGAAGAAGAATTCTGGGCCGAGGTAAACGTGATCGGAAGGATCAACCACATGAATTTGGTTAGGATGTGGGGTTTCTGCTCCGAAGGCCGGCACAGGCTCCTGGTCTACGAGTACGTTCAGAATCAGTCACTGGACAAGTACCTGTTCGCCGACGGCGACGGCGGCGGCGGCGGCGCCCTGTTACCCTGGAATCACAGGTTCAAGATCGCGGTGGGGACGGCGAGGGGACTGGCGTATCTCCACCATGAGTGCCTGGAGTGGGTCATCCACTGCGACGTGAAGCCGGAAAACATTCTCCTCGACCGCGAGTTCGAAGCAAAGATCGCTGACTTTGGATTGGCCAAGTTGTCGAAGCGGGACACCGCTGGCTTCAACGTCTCGCGGGTGCGAGGCACGAAGGGCTACATGGCACCGGAGTGGGCGCTCAACTCCCCCATCACCGCCAAGGTCGACGTGTACAGCTACGGCGTGGTGCTTCTCGAGTTACTGAAGGGGAGTCGGGTCTCCGACTGGGCAGCGGTGGACGGCGGGGAGCAGGACGTGAGGAGTCGTGTGGCGGTGCTGAAGGAGCAGCTCGATGGCAATGGCAGGTCGTGGGTGAGAGAGGTGGTGGATCACAGATTGAATGGGGAGTTCAATTACGCGCAGGCCGCGGCCATGGTTAAGATAGCCGTGTCTTGTTTGGAGGAAGAGCGCAGTAGAAGACCCACGATGCATGAGATTGTCAAGATTCTATTGGCATCTCTGGAGCAAGATTCCTATGATCAACTGTAAAGGCGATGACATATATATATATATATATATCACTGTACTTATGTTATCTGTCCTATTTTTATCTAACAAAATGCGGACTCGAACCCAACATGCGGCCCGATTAGGGTTTGGCGGACTCGAACGATACCTACCTATGGCTATAAATACGCAACAACCGCACGCTTAGTGCTTCTCTGCCGCGAGACATCGACCCCATCCAGCCAGCCGCCGGCGCTTGCAAGGGGAGGCGACCAACAAGAGAAGGGGCGAGGAAATGGTGGCGTTTAGGGTGAGTTGTCTTTCGTTTTCTTCGTCGTAGTTCATGGTTTCCGCGTTTCGATGCGTACTTCTGTGCCAAATTCCTACCATTCCTTGTCCTCTGTGGTTTCTGGTGGTGGATTTCTCGCATCCGTTGGTTCTGCGGTTTTAATGCTGTCTTCCCTCGTTTCTTGCAGTTCCATCAGTATCAGGTGGTGGGGAGAGCACTCCCTTCGTCGACCGATGAGCATCCCAAGATCTACCGGATGAAGCTGTGGGCGACCAACGAGGTTCGCGCGAAATCCAAGTTCTGGTAGGCTTCCGGGCGCCCCATTTGACGTATCTCGCTCCATCGATGGTCCTAAGCGCACATTTTCTTGTTCGTAATGTTTGTTTGATGGGTATTTTTTTTGACGTTTACGGCTTTGAATTACAGGTACTTTTTGAGGAAGCTCAAGAAGGTTAAAAAGAGCAACGGGCAGGTGCTGGCGATCAATGAGGTGGATTCTTTTTTGCGGCTGTTGTTTCACTCTATTGTTCTTGTATTAGGTTTTTTGTTTCCAGTGATTTCAAAGATCTATTAATTGTACAACTAGCAATCTATGATTCGAGAAATATGTGGTCATGCAGTCAATTTTTTATTTTGATCCACGGTTACCTCTCGGTCAAATATCTTTTCTCTTAAATCAATTATTAGTTTAATGTCTTTTTCTTCTGACCTGCAGTCCTATAATTTCCATTACCGTAGAAATTGGGTATGGATGAAATCTTATTTTGTCTCATATCTCCATCGTGGAAGTGAGAGGAGGATTATTTTATTTTACAGAGCGTCTATTACTGTTAATTCTGAATTCCAAGTATTTTAGTTACTTAGTACTGGGTATATGTGATGAGTGCGTCTAAGTAGGAAAAACTTATTATGAATTGTCTTGTAGGCATATATCGAAGGCACTGCTGTGTTAGACCATGAGACTTTGTTAAAACCTTAAAAGGGAAGGCTGTGATATCCCATTATCATAAACTTATCCAATAGGATTACTGACCTCATTTTTGGGGAAGCATAAAACCTCATGACTCAAAATGCTTAAGTCAAAATTGATGATGAAATATTTATCATTATAAACTAACATAATCCTTCATTCAATGGAATAATGAATTTAGAATCTTCCCTTGAAATCAGATAATATGTTGTAATTGATCTGATGATCTATAATCATTATGGATTATGATTGTTATTACTGTTCTGCAGTATAATCGTTGATACCTTCTCTTTGTTAGTGTCTTGTATTGCACAAATCTTGCAACAGATTTTCTATATCCTACTTAACAGATAAAACTGGGTGGTTATATAGTATTTATGTGTTTCCTTTATTCATCTTCATGCTATGTTGTGAGTGATGATTTCCCTATTGAGCTACTTCTTATCTTTTGGAAAGTCTTCAGCCTCGTTGAACCATTGGGCACAATTTATGGTAATCACATCTTTTTCAGTTACAAGACCATACTATACTCTGAGAACCAGTTTTATGTTGATCTTGATACTTTTAAAAATCTTACTATTGGTCCAATCTGATATCCCCCACATCTTTTTCAATGTGAAGATGAAACTGGCAGTAGTCTTGTTAAAGTTGAACTGCTGCATGTCATAAGCACCATCTTAGGGGATTGAGTTATCAATGTATTGGGACTTTGAGACATCAAATGCATTGATGACATCTGGCATGTCGGACATCTTCTGTTTGTTAGATGTCTTGTTCAGTAAGCCATTTAGTGAAGAGGCCCAATAACATAGTTTATTTTGACCAGTGAAGTCACCTTGGTGTCCAGGCGTGGCCTGAGCACTCGATAAGTGGGTCGGGCGGGCAACTTCAATCGGGTGCAGCCCAGGCGCTAGGTGGGTCACTTGGGCGAGCACCTAGCGCCACGGGCATCATGGCACCTTGGCATCTTTTAGCACCTATTGTCCTTGACTAGACCTAAATTTAGGCAGGTTTGATTTCACAAAAAAACATATTTGTCGCTGTCAAACATCGCAACCACAGCAAGATGCAGGATTCTGGGAAAGGGCCTCATGCTAATCCTCTTTTCAGGTGTTTAGCGTAAAAGGGTCAAAGATGTGATCGTTTTCCACGATTTTACCACATTTGTTTTGAAATGATTGATGATGAGATTTGAGACTTGTGAAATCTATTTGATCTCTTACTTGGTTATGCAGTTGCCAGTTACCTCATTGCTATAATGTCGTGACACCTATTCTGCTGTGGATTCTCTTGTTTGAGTTCTGTGAAGGGTAAGTTTTTCATGAAACATTCAAATTGATTGCAGATTTTTGAGCGTAAACCAACTAAGATCAAGAACTATGGGATCTGGCTAAGGTATCAAAGCAGAACAGGTTACCACAACATGTACAAGGAGTACCGTGATACTACTCTAAATGGTGCTGTTGAACAAATGTACAATGAGATGGCCTCTCGTCATCGAGTGAGGTGTCACTGCATCCAAATTATTAAGACAGCTACTATTCCTTCTAAACTTTGCAAGAGGGAGAGCACCAAGCAGTTCCATGATTCCAAAATCAAGTTTCCCCTGGTGTTCAAGAAGGTCCGGCCACCAACCAGGAAGTTAAAAACCACATACAAAGCATCAAGACCCAACTTGTTTATGTAGTTCTCATCTCCCTTGCTTGCAAATGTTCGGGAGCATGGATCTTCGAGTGAAACGCTTTATTTGGTGAGCGCTAAGAAACTTTGTTAGTAGATTAATTGAAGTTTTGGAATTGCTTAGTTGAATTAATTGTAGACTATTTTGTCTTTGTTAAGTCTTGTTGGTCTTTTATCAGTCTACGGATGTGTTCTTGCGTAGTTATGCAAGTCTCTTAGCTGTTTCTCTTCTACTTTGTTATAGTAAGTTGTACAATCTCGTGGATTGTCTTATGGTGACGATGCTATTGGTAACTCTTAAACTCAGTTTTTTCATTCTGTTCTTTCCCATGCATAAAGCAGATCATGCTGTTCTAACTTTCAATCTGGAAGCAAAATTTTGGGTTGATGATGATGTTTTCTTCCCTCGTGTTCTTATAATCTCACTCACCGAGGAGGACAGAATGTCTTTTTGACTTTTTTTGTCGACTGCTTTTGCTTTGTTGCCCAATCAGTAGTAGACAACAGAGTGGTATCGATGGAAGATATTCGATCTCAAGACCATCTTTAGATCCCCGAGAACAAGGCAAAAAAAGAAGAGCAACACATTCCAAAGCACAACAGCGACGCAAAAGTTGCGTCGACGGGAACAGAGACGGCATCAATACAGAGAATACAAGCAGCAGAGCGATTAGATGTGACAGCCGCAGCAGAGATAGAAGAAGCAGAGGGCGCCGACGAGGACGACGGCCTCGAGGCAGTAGAGGATGCGGAAGAGGAGGTCGTCGAGGAAGGAGAAGCGTAGGAGGAGGGAGGGACACTTCCATCGCCAGGAGGTAGCGAAGCCGAGCTTCCACGGCCAGCGGCATCCCCCGCCGTTCAGCTTCCGGAACCAACCGCCGCCTCCACGCCCGGCCACCATTCTTCTTCTCCGCAACAAGCAGCGGGCAGTCCGATCCCTTCGCGCTCCTACCAAAGTGGCGGGGTCAGATGGTGGCGGAGAGTGGTAGCGGGGGAAGTCTATTTAGAGGGGGAGGCGAAATCGAAGGCATAGGGAATCACGTCAACTGAGACGCGCATGGGTTGGGTTGGCATACGATGGCAGAAATAATACCATACGCCACCAATAACACAATGATCCGATCACTGCGCCTCTAGTTTTGATTAAATACTGGATTTATTTTTAAAATAAAAAATAAAAAAAAATATTATAGACGGTTGATATTATAGAATCTTCTATATCGTTTATATTAAATAATAAATTGAGAGTATTTCGACCTTTTTTTTTTTTTATAGTGGAGAGCTTGATTTTTAATTTCTCGAATATGAGTTTTATAACATTAACATGATATATGTTATTAGGATTCAGATCCAATCTAGGTCTATTGTTGAGCTATTGCAAAGATTGCATTGGTGATGTACCCGAATAATTCAGGAGATGAAAATACAAGCTAGTAGAAGACGATTATATAAAATCGAAGTCATCAGTTTATATACAAGCAAATACAAGCTAGTAGAAGCCGCATAAGGAACCAATGAATGTTACAATTACAGAACGTTGGCATATCCCCCCAAGTCATCAGCTTATCTATGAGTCATCTCACTTCTCTACACACCTTAATAATGATAACTAATATATCTCGGGGCCAAACAGAGCAATAGATTTTGCTTCTGGCCAACGGAGCAAGCTCATGTCCACAATTTGCTGCCTCTATGTCTCATGTTCAACAAACAAACACTGGACCAGTCGAAGCATTTAATGCTTATAATGCAAGGAAACACTAATGGGGCATTTACAAGTATACAAAACTTCATCTTACTTCAAAGTCTTGGATGCTGGTTTCATAAGGAACTCTTTCAAGTTCAATATTATCTACATCTAGACAAGCAAGTTCGACAGATTGTGATGAATTATTATTGTTAACTACAGATGATGATAACCTTTTAGTTTTAGGTTATAGTTTTCGGCTATCCCATGGTCTCCTTCATCGTTGATCCCTGGGGCATACTCATAGCATTCACAGGACCACACACACACTTTTAAGCATGCAGGCATCATCATGAGAGAATGCGGCTCTTGATAAGCTGTCTTACTGCTTGCAGCAGAGTTCATTGGGTGTTCTTGAACTGGTCCCAAGCTGCGCTTTCCATGGACTGCACACAGCTTTATTTGCCCTCTGACACGGCCATGATCGAGAGAGAAGGAAAGAAGCCGATGGATTGCTAACCTCCCATGCATGTCGCCACTGTGCTTGCATCTTCCAACCAAGAAGGGACCAAAGCGTTGCCGGCATCTGTTGCAAGCAAGCTATTAGTATTGTTTTGTGAGTGCAGTAAGTTACATATATATATAAAAATAAATAAATGTATATTATTTATTTGATATATTAAAAATATTAAAAAAACTGTAAATGACATCATATCGTGCTTTTCTTTATTGTCATTGCTTATAGACCATTACAATATTATATTTTTAGGCTTAGAGTTTATTTGATTGAGGTTAAAAATCTATTTAGATCATTTACAGTATTTTTATTGTGATTATCAAAACCTTGTAACAGGCCAAAAAAATTTTAAGGAATAATTTGGGTATTTTGTAAATTATGGATACTATTTAGAAAAAAGCAAAATAGACAATATTGATTGAAAAATACCCAAAATATGAGTGTTTTTTAGGAAAATCGTTATATATATCTGTAGTGTGTGTGTGTGTGTGTGTGTGTATATATATATATATATATATATATATATATATATATATATATATATATATATATATATATATATATATATATATATATATATATATATATATATTACAAACAACTTTAGAATTTGAAACTTAGACTTAATTTTGTTTAGTAATTATCATCATATAATTTTCATTAATCCATTTCGAATGGGATCCATTTAGACCCATAAATCTTGATTTAAATGGGCTGGATTTCATGGAGCAGCCCGACCCGTTAATCATGGTGTGTTTTCTGTAGCTTTCTTAATATCCACGTCGAACCAAATCCGATATCCCAGTAGTGATCACGTAATTAATACACAGCGTAGTGTTTTGGCTTTTGTGGATTTTATTTTTTTCCAACATTTCCTGACTAAATTTTGCTCTATTTTTCTTCACTCATCAGATCTCTCTGCGAGCTTCCATAGATACAGTCGGTGACCAATCCAAATGCGTGTCAATCTTGTCGGAAAAGATTCTTCTCCTCTCGGAAAAATATTCATACAATTGCAATAAGAATCAAGAGTAAGTCAACAGCATTTATTATGGGGAATCTGCTGCGCGCTTATATTATCGTTGGATGGATGAATGGATGATACCCTTAACGCTCTTTGACATGCATCACGCCAACAAAGAATTCACAGCCAAATCTTAAACAAGTTCCCCTATATATGATCTACAATTTGAATCACACGAAGTAGGGTCCTGTTATTGGTTCTGTGCAGTTCAAATGGAATGATTCCAAAAGGGAAAAAAGATCATCCTTTCCTTTGACTTGAGTAACCCAGGAAATTTCCTCCAAGCATTGGGCCCTCCTGATAGGACTGTGCTACTATGTGTCTTGTCTTGAACGAGAGCTTATGGTGTTCCCTTCTTACACCACTTTGTCACAGTTTGCATTGCTTTGATGCTCACACACAACGCATTTTGTATTCTCATTTATACAATGTAAAGCTACTGATGAAGAGATGTGTCGGTAATCTATTACAAGATTCAATAATGAAGTTGTTGATGAAGAAATCTCTTTGACACGAACAATCATGCACGATTCCATCAATGATTCATTCATTCATTCAGCTTATTCAATTGTATGCTGACAATTCTTAAACGATGCCTGGCAATCATCCATGATGAATGGTTTCATCAGAACCTGACTTCAGCTGCCGGCACACATTCTTCATCTTTCCCCGTGGTATAGAATTCATGATCCATATTATTGACTGCCTATAAAGCATCGAACATTTGTAGTTCTTGGAGGGTAGAGCTTAGTCATCAAGAAAAGAGACCTGCAGCCGAAGGAATCTGAGAGATTTGTGGTGGAGTTTACAGCAGGTGTTGTTCATTGTGTTCGTGCTTAGAAGCAGCAGAACCCTTCGGAGCTGCCCGCCACCAAACTGACGCCATTCAACAAACCCCTTAGAAAAATTGTGCTGCCTAAACTATGTAGGCTACCCTTATGATCGAACCGATTGATGTCACATCAGCTGCTCTCCAAATCTATCTACCTTAGGGCACCATCTAGCGACTCTCCCCATGTTGCGGACGAGTTCAATTGTGGGATTTGCGGAAGAGCTGTGGTGCAACAGTCCATCAATGTTAGTGGCGTTGACGTCAAAGCCAATCGACCGGTTTCTCAGCTGCTCATGCACGTTATGGCCTCACAAAGACCCAACATATGCGTACCTTCCCTCGGCTCCGATGGCGACGTCCTCTGACGAGAGAACAAATGTGGACTAACCCTCGGTCAACAATCTCAGGCTCGCCCTTTCCGTCCCCCTCTCTTCTCGCAGCGCCTCGCCCCGTCTCTCTCTCTCTCTCTCTCTCTTGTGGAAGCAGCATGAGAACCAGCCGTGGAGCTTACGCAACCGCTCCATGTGTGAAGTGTGCACCGCAGGAATACCTCTTCTTCCTTTGCCGTCGCAGAAATGGCTTCTCGTTCATTTGGCTCGGGTAGCTGTCAATTCTGGTTTCAGAAGCAGACTTAGCGTTGACCGTTCCAGAAGAGACAAAGTTGACACTAACTTAGGCCAGAAAATATTGCGTAACACGATTCGACTTCCGAGTCGAGACACGAGTCGCAAGCGCAAAACACTTCTGCCGACCTAAGTGCGGCTCGAACCCGTGACAGTTAGCCGCAACGTGGGACCGCACCTCGAGCCATCACCGACCGTCTGATGTTTTCCTTTTTTTCTGAATCACCGACCGCTTGATGTCGATCGACCCGACAACGACGCGGTTCGTCAGCTCTGCGATCCACCCGACATCCCCTCACAACTGGCACGCGTCTCTGGGAGCACCGCGTTTTAATATAGTTGACTCCGGTCCGCGGGCATCGCGCTCTCTCTCTCTCTCTCTCTCTCGCTCGCTTGCTCGTTACGGTCGACCGGTTCGTTGCCGACTCCTCTCTCAATGTTATCGTCTCCTGTGTGAAAAGCCAACAACATGACGAATTGGCTAAAGTAGTCTGCCTATATACGTATTGCGAAGGCAGTCGCTGAAACTTCCTCCATTCCAGCCGATATCTTCCTCTCTCTCTCTCTCTCTCTCATACCAGCCTCGTATCCTCTTTATCTTCTACGACTCAAGCGCTATCATGTCCGGAGATCAGGAGAGGGAGCATCACCCGTTCCCGTACCACGAGGAGCTGTCGGCGGTCTTCTCCGGGAAGCCAGCAGGCAGCGTCGCTGAAGCTGGTCAACGTGGTTTCGATCCGCAAGCGGTGTCGACGCCGTTCGAGAGCTTCACCGAATTGTTGTGTGGCACGCCGACGGACGACGGTTCTTTAGCTAGAGCTTTCGGGTTCTCGTGTTTAGCGCCCGCAGATGCGGTTGGTTCCGGTGGTGCAGCGTTGCGTGAGTTGATGGCCGATGGTAATGATAACTTCAGTTGCAACTTGACGTCGACGTCCTGGTGCGGTGGAGGTACCACTCCGGTGACACCTAATTCTTCGGCCTCTTCGTCTTCCACTGAGGCGGCCGGAGAAGAAGGCGGAGCACGGCGTAAGAAGGATCAGCTGAAGCGGGAGGAGGATGGGGACGATATGTCTAACAAAGCGTGAGTTCTCCTTAGCAAGTCCCTCCTTTTTGCTTCCCACAAACAAATAAAATAAAATAAAAAGATCTTCTTTTTGCCTTTTTTTTCCTTACCATAATTTTCTGCTTTTGTCGATCGATAGCAATTTCTATAATCTTAGTTGACTAATTTGCTGGAAAAGACTTTGATAGATTATCATTAGACAAAAAACCTTATGTTTCTTTCCGTTCCATCTTCTATTAGTAATCTTCGGGCAAAAAGGTTTCTCCACATCTCGACCTTTATATTTTGACAAGACAACCTTTTTGACCGCAAGGGATCAGTGAGTCTCGAAACCTTGTCTGCTTTTGTTGGATCTCAAAGTCTTCCCCGGAAGGGATCGATAGCATGGATCTGATATGTTGCGGTGGAGTGCCCTACGAGCTGATCGCTTGAAGTTTCGTTGAGCAGGAAGAAACCGAAGAAGGAGAGAAGGCAAAGGGAGCCACGCTTTGCTTTCGTGACCAGAAGCGAGGTCGATCATCTCGACGACGGCTATCGGTGGAGAAAATACGGCCAGAAGGCGGTCAAGAACAGCCCTTATCCAAGGTAAGTCAAATCGTAGGCTCACATTCTCCACTTCTTTGGCATATGATGGTTGCATGCGTTTCAGAAGCTACTACCGTTGCACCACTCCAAAGTGCCCGGTGAAGAAGAGGGTGGAGAGATCTTACGAAGATCCAACGATTGTGGTGACGACGTACGAAGGCAAACATACACATCAAAGCCCACATACAGTTAGAGCGAATACGCACCAATTAGCTCATCCTCTTCCGATGATGTCGACGAGCTTCTCTCAGTTGCCCCAACTGGGGTGTACCACCCAGCAAGGGAACATAAACCCTAATGCTTTCCCGTCAAACTTATCATCTGCGCTTCAACCGTCCCGATTCCCCGACTGCGGTCTCCTCCAAGACATACTTTCCTCCTTCATTCACGGCAGCCAACCATGACCAAAAGGTCTCATTGAAGTTTCCTGTTTCAGAACTGCCTTCTTCTGATATGATATGTGGTATCCACATTTGCGTCCATGTATCTGTTTATTGTATGTCCTGAAGAGTACTTAATTAGCTGCATTAAGATTCTTGTAACCTTCAATGGCCTTTCGAGATAAGTGTATTTAGCTGGTGGATTTTGTACACATTCTATCATACAGTCTCATAAACTGGGTCTGATTCAGGAGAGCTTGAAGATGCATGTTAATGGTGGCAGCAGACTGTTAAGGTTTCTTGATTTATAGATAGATTTCTCCTCAGGGAAACAAATTTGCAAATTATTCTATACAAATCTTTTTTAACTAATTATTAATCAATATCAAAATTTCATGTGAAATAATATATACCAAAGAGGATGGAAATGAGTTTATAGGAATAGTTATCAACAAATAATGAAATATATATGGAATTGTGGGCTTCGCCCATAGTAGCATCCATTATTTGATAGAAGATTATGATGAAGGTACACACGAAATGATATCACTATATTATTTATATCTTTAATCATTCTATGATTTGATGATCAATTACGGACTTAAGTAATTGATTTAATCGTGTGATTTGAGTGTATAATTGAGGAAAATCTCTCTCTCAAAATCGGTATAAATACTCATCACCTTAGTGAATGAAATCCACCCTTTCACAATATATTCCTCAATTCTACATGGTATCAAAGCTCCTCTTACCTCGAGTAAGACTTCTCCTTCCTCGTTGTCCAAGGACAGTAATCCCTCTTCTCCACTGATTTGTCACTACCGATTTTCTACCCTGCTCAACAACAACAATTCCTCTACTAATTTACCATTGCCTATTTCTAGCCTGGGATGGGTGACCATCAGAAGTTCTAACCTATGAACTGTGAGGTTCCTCCTATTTATAGAGGTGGAAGTAGCTTAACCCTTAATGGATCATATACTCATTGGATCTCTATCTAATTATCCAATTGGATCTCTATCCAATTATCCAATTGTCCGATTGGATCTTATCCATAGGATCCAAATTGGGAGCTCCGCGGATATATCATATATGCACCTCTACTTTTCACAACATCCACCGTATGTATAACTCTAATCTCCTTTAAATTATCCAAGGGTGACGATTATACATCTTCACGAGTATAATTCTCTAATTTTCTCTTTGGATATGATTTATTAGGCTACATTGTCGACTCTCTCAATTATCTACTAAAAATGATCAAAATACCAAGAGAATCTAGCCTAATATTAAATCCTGATCATAAGTTATGGTTATGACAAAATCGTCTTATTCTATAAGTAATTCAAGCCTTAATCCAAAGCACCACTAATATCTTCATACAATACTACAGTACAAGTATAGTCAAAGTTACAAACTATCCTCACCAATCGGTCTCATACTCACATGTTAAATCTTTTATCTACTCTGATGAAAACAACACAAGAGGAAAGTACTATTACTGATTATATACAAAATATAAAAGTTATTATAGATGACTTGGCTTTGATAGGTCATTCCCTAAGTGATAAAGAAGTCATTATCCATACTCTCAATAGCTTAGGAGACGAATATAAGGAACTAGCGATAATAATTTGGGCATGGGACTCAACAATATCATTTGAAGAACTATATAATAAATTAATTAATCATAAAATATATTTGAAAAGAAAAGAGAGGATAACATCACCTATTATCATAGCTTCATTCAGTCAAAAATATAAAAAAAAGAGCAATCAAAGCAACAAGAACTTCAACAAAAGACCAAACAAGATGCCTTATGAATACATGGGTAATACATAGAGCCATCATCCTCTATTACACTATCAACCATTCAATCATGGTGGCAACTTCAATTTAAATAACTCAGCAAATAACTTCCACTATAGTAGCTTTAACATCCTAATAATAATAATAAATAAAAAATCATATGTTAACTTTGTGATAAAATCGGATAGACAATAAAAGTTCATCGGTCTCGACCTAAGCATATTGCTACACCTAATTGGTGTAGCAGTACTTCAATTGCTGCTTCAACCACTCTTACTTTAATTGCTATTTTAATCGATGTGTGGCATTGTCGCCCATCATCCTCCATTCAACAATAGTTTTTTTCTCGTTACTTTCTTTCAACTTCTAAATTAAGTAGAATTATAACTTATTATGATACTTGTCTTAGTAATAAAAGTTATAGACTATCTTTTAAACTGTTTTTCATATCCTACTCTATACCATTTAAAATTATCTACATCAATGTTTGGAGCATTGCTTTAACTACTTCTTTTGATAATTTTAAATTTTATGTCATTTTCGTGATTACTTTATTCAATATACATGGTTATACCGTCTCAAATACAAATATAAATTCATCACAGTTTTTATTCACTTTAGAAAAAAGGTTGATAACTTCTTCTAGTCTATCATTAAAATAGTTTACTCTAATGAAGAAGGTGAATACCAAACATAGAAAACCTACCTCTCGTCCTATGATATACAACATTTCAGGTCACTACCACACACACCTTAACTAGTTGGCTTTGCTAAACAAAAGCATCAACATATAGTTGAAACTGGTCTCACCTTTTTAAATCAAACCTCCATCCCACCAACAATTTGGTCAGTAGCTTTTCATACTATAGTTTGCCTTATTAATCGAAACTCACTCTAGTCCTACAACATCAGTCATTATTTAAAAAACTATTTCATAAAATTTTAAACATTCAAAAACTCAAAGTATTTAAATGTTTATGTTATTTTTGGTTACACCCTATGCTTTACACAAGTTTGAGGCAACATACAAGATAATGAAACTTGGGGATGTAGTTTACCCACCAAGAGTTCTCCTCCTACTTCATGAATCTTTGTCCACCATGATCCAAACCTATGGGACAAAGATGCCAGTGAGTTCAATCCAGAGAGGTTCATCGAAGGGGTCTCAAAGAAATCAAAGGAATAGGTTGAGTTCTTCCCATTCGGTGGAGGCCCTCGAATTTGCATCAGCTAGAACTTTGCATTGTTGGAAGCAAAGGTGGGACTGAGCATGATTCTTCAGCATTTCTTCTTTGATCTCTCACCGTCGTATGCTTACACTCCACACACTATCTTCACTCTTCATCCCTAGCATGGTACTCAGATAAGGTTGCGAAAAATCTGAAGTACTTATACTGAGGAAATCGCAAGCAAAATATGTATGTGAAGTTGAGTCCCATTGTTGTAATAGGGATCAAACACAAGTTTACTATGAGCATGTATTCCTTAACATTCTCATATTGAATATTTCCAGTTCCCTAAGATAAATAGAATTCAGAAGAACTCCATTTTATGAGCTCTTCTAAGTTTAACCATAGATGTATGAGATTATCATTTATTATATATGTATTTACGTATATGATATAGGAGTATCATTGATCAATTATTATCTAGCATATGGTCTTTTGGAACTAAAGCCAAGAATAAGGCTCCCAAGATTAGAGTTTGAAACGATGGAATAAACCCCACTAAACCAACCAAAAGAGGTTTCTAAACGTAGGATGACCCCTCTCAGATTCATATAAATGTCCCTTCAGGATCATATGGAAGAGACACTGAAATAAGGAAAAAGTCAATCCTTTCCACTATTAAAATGTAGGAGAATATAAAGAAATCCTACGACCATCGAGGTGCTAACCAAGGAGGATATGGGGGAATCCCCCTCTCTCCTCCAGTATTAAAATGGTAATCGAGGAGTCTCCCTTAGATGCTCGTCTCTCTCTCCCCCTCTTTTACCCCTTTTATTTTTTAAAATACTAGTTGAGGAGGACATGAAAAGATAGTCCTAGCACTATTTGTGAAATCCAGCCCACGGCTACATGTCCCCAATCAAGGCACGGTGACATTCCACTAGCTACCATTCGCTATGCCATTGCTATATCAAGCCAATAACCTCTTGTCCACAAAGACTGAAGCTCAAAAGGTAGCTTAGGTAGTTACCGAGTTGCCAAGTTGCCTCCTTAATAAAATATTCATAAAATATTCGTAGAAGACTATAAGACAATTTAGGTCAGTTACGAATTAGCTCTCCTACTGAATATTCATAGGAATATTCTCAGAAGACCAGATGACAGTTTGGGTCACTTATGAATTGTCTCCCTAGTGAAATCTTTGCAAGAATATTCTCATAAGACCATAAGGCAGTTCGGGTCGATTACGAATCGGCTCCATTGTAGAATATTTGTAGGAATATTTTAAAAAATCAAAAGGTAATTTGGGATAGTTACAAATTATCTTATCTACAAGATCTTCATAAAATATTCTCCTCAGATTAGTATAAAAATGTACCCTTAGCTCTAGATAAAACAGGGCAAAAAAACATAAGAAAAAGTGCAACTATGTAATAACTTAAGCTCGAAGGTATTGGCTCAGGAAACCTCTCCCGGCCTTGATCTTTATGCATGAATGAGGCAACCCCTCCCGACCTCAATCTTTGTGCATGAATAAGGCTGGAGAAACCCCGCTCTACCTTGGATGGCTCCTTGCAAATGGATCAGGCCACATCGTATTGACACAAACATCAACGACATTTTTTCCTAATAGCTTTCATTATTATAAAAGGAGATATGGAACTTTGTGATTGCCTTCCTTACCATAGTGAACAAGAAGGAAGCTTGCATTTCTCTACTTTGAATCTTTGTACATGTAAGCGGATGGAGGATGCCTTGGATGACATGTGGTGACTACATGTCAACTGGCGATAAATTCTCTATCATTTGTCTCCCCTAAAGGCGTGCTTCAGGGCTATCGCAAGAGGGATTTGAAGCACATCATTTGGGTTTTTCCATTAAGACAATGTTCGAGGATCTCGTTTTATAAGTCGGGTATTTTTCGATTAAGGTGTCTTGGGTTCATTGGGCTCGTACTTCCATCATAGTGATTTTTCCTTAGCGATAATTAGGTTTCTCAGCTCATATACATTGGACAAATTTGGTCGGTGCCTCTGCTATAACAAACTAGTCAGGTTTCTTATGCACATTCGACCTTATGCCTCCACCATAGCTGATTTATTTTAGTGTCGATCAGGTATTCTTGACTCATGCTTCTTGAGTGTATTTGGCCTAGTGCCTCTGTCATAACAGATTTATTTTGATATCTCGGGTTTTCTCGACTCATGTCTTAGGCGCATTCGATCGTATGACTTTGTCGTAGTAGATTTATTTCGGTATTGGTTGGGTTTTCCTGACTTCTGTATCTCGGGTGCATTCAACATTGCGCCTTCATCGTAACATATTTATTTTGGTGTCAATTGGGGTTTTCCAACTCATATATCTTAGGTATATTTGGCTTTGCACCTCCACTATATTGGATCTTAAGTCTTTCCACTGTGATAGGCTTCAAATCTTCTCTCCGTCGTGGCGGATTTCATATCCCTTCTCAACTGTAGTAGATCTCGAGTCTTCCCGTCATAGTAGGTTTCAAATCTTCTTTCCATCGTGATAGATTTAATGTCTCTTCTTCACCGTAGCAAATCTCGAGTCTTCTTGCTATAATGGGCTTCAAAACTTTTCTTCAAGTCTTCCCGCTATGACAAGCTTCAATTTTTCTTTTTCAGCCATGGTAGATTTTATGTCCCTTCTCCATTGTAGTGGATCTCAAGTCTTGCCGTGAGCTTCAAATATTCTTTTCATCATTGTAGATTTCATGCCCCTTCTCTACTGTCACATATCTCGGGTTTACCTGACGTGGTAAGCTTCAAATTCTCTTTCCATCATGGTAGATTTCATATTCCTTCTCCACCGTAGCAAATATTAGGTGATTCTGATATGCTAGCATTGTGTCAATTGGGAGGATTCTGATGGGTGCTAGTGTTAGTGGTAGTTGAGGCATTATCTGTGGTTGAGATAACAGTGTCGTTTGTTGGGCTAGTTGAGGCAAGAGCGGGGCAACAACTTGCAACATGCTCATAAGCATCTATTCATGAAGGGCAAGGTTTAGGAACACCTCAGCCGGAACAAGCAGGTGGCTCAGGTTCATCCTTAGGGTTGTGGGGCTTAGGTCGCTGAATAGGCGCTAGTGCCTCGTCGACGTCTATTCCGAGGTGGACACATCCACATGTGGGAAGAATGATGTTTCCCCTCCACACCCCCCCCCCCCCCCCCCCCCGAGTAAAGTAAAAGTGCTATGAGTTGGAGGCAGGGCCCCCTCATTGAGAGAGTTAGTAGGCATACGTTCTTGCGATATTGTGTCTTTCTTCTAGCACCAAACTGTTAGGAAAAAATGTCATTGACATCTTGGTCAGCCCGACGTGTTCCAGACCCATATGCATATAATTGTTTGAAATGCCTCCGAGATGGCTCTGAGAGGGCTTCGAGGTGGCTCCAATGTGGATTCAAGGTAGCTCCTAGATAGATCCAAGGTGATTTTGAGGTAGAGGAGTCGAGCTTCAAGGTAAAATTATTATGCTCCCGATGTGCCACCTGCATGAAAACCAGGGTCGATGATGGTTTTATGAGATCCTCAAGTAGTTCAAAAAAGCAAAGAGTTCTTCCTTGCTTTTTTTCTTTGTTTAGGATATATTTTTATACTTTTGAAAGAGAAACAAAAAAAAAGTTGATATCTTTCAACGAGTATAGGATTATATTAATTCTCTATCAAGCAACGGAGAAAGATTTGTCCGCTTCAGTCATGCGGCGTACAATAGCCGCCGTCTTTGACTACGAAGCTCTCGTAGGTAATCGCTGAAGTCATCTCTCTGGAACGCTCCACCCTTTTCGTCGCCATGAAGTCGTGTTTGCTAGAGGCTCCATTCATACGATCGTCCGTGGCCATGGCCGAGTTCTTGGCGGCAGACGTGCTGTGGAGCTTGGGATGGGGCGTGGCCGGGCTGCTGTTTCTGGCGTGGGCCTTGCGGGTGCTCAACTGGGCGTGGTGGAGGCCGAGGCAGCTGGAGCGCGCGCTCCGGGCGCAGGGGCTCAACGGTACCCCATACCGCTTCCCCTACGGCGACGTCAAGGAGATCGCGCGGTTCAGAAAGGAGGCCCGCGCCAAGCCCATGCCCCTCGCCCACAACATCATCCCTCGCCTTCTCCCTTTTTTTCATCGCGCCATGGACGAGTACGGTAAGCGCTTCCTCCTCCTCTGTTGTCGTCATCGCCTGCGCACGAGCTCCAATTGTTAGAACTCGCTCTTGTTCTTGTGCATGCAGGTAAGATATCATTCACATGGTTCGGGCCTGTGCCGCAGGTGACCATCACGGATCCGGAGCTGGTGAGGGAGGTTCTATCCAATAAGTTCGGCCACTTTGGGAAGCCGAACCAGAATCCCCTCAGCCGGTTCTTCGCCAGAGGGCTCTTTGTGTACGAAGGCGAAAAGTGGGTCAAACATAGGAGGATTCTGAATCCTGCTTTCCATGCGGAGAAGCTAAAGGTGATTGATTCACTGTTCTGCGCAACACCCAAACGGAACATCTTGGAAGTGCATCCATCCGTCCTGTTTCCAGTTTGATTCATACCAAAATGTTTATCCTCATCAATTTTGCAGCGAATGTTGCCGGCGTTCTCTGCTTGCTGTAGTGATCTGATGGATAGATGGGAGAATATGGCGGGCTCTGAGGCATGTTATGAGTTAGATGTTTGGCCTGAGCTCCAAAGCTTCACTGGAGATGTCATTTCACGAACTGCTTTCGGTAGCAGCTACGAAGAAGGAAGGCAAATTTTACAACTTCAAGCTGAGCAGGCTGAGCTCCTTATTCAGGTTGTCCAAAATCTTTATGTCCCAGGGTACAGGTGAGTCCTTCTCCTACTCAATTCCTTGTTGTTGAACGAAGCTTTAAAGGAAGAAACATCAGAATTTAGTTATGTTGAAAGGATCATTGATTTGATGATCCGAGACTGTAGGTGGTCCATTGATGCCTTGCTTGCACATTTCAAAGCTTCACCTCAAAGACTTCGAAGCTGCTACACATTTCTAATCACAGTATTGTATTGAGCTCATAAATTATGCGAGTTTTCGAATGATTCGTAGGATACGGCTACTAATAATTGCTGTCAAACAGGTTTCTTCCCACCCCAAAGAACAAGAGAATAAAAGCAATTGATAGAGAGATCCGATCGATTCTGAGAGGCATAATAAAGAAGAGAGAACAGGATATAAAGACTGGAAAGGCAAGCAACGATGACCTGTTGGGGCTGTTGATGGAGTCCAACATGAAGCACTTACAAGAAGATGGGAACAAGAATGCCGGGATGACAACCGAAGATGTGATTGAAGAATGCAAGCTCTTCTACTTTGCAGGGCAGGAGACAACAGCTGCGTTGCTGACATGGACAATGATCTGCTTGAGCATGCATCCTACTTGGCAGGTCCGCGCTAGAGAAGAAGTTCTTCGAGTCTTTGGCGAAAACAAACCCGATTTTGATGGCCTGAGCCACTTGAAGATCGTTGAGTATCATCTTCCTGCTTTGTTCTTCTGCTTAGCTGAACTAAACACACTCTGATTGCTAGTTGTTTCGACCCTATTCATCAGCATGCTGTTCTTGTTCTTTCTTGGACTGAAAGATGAGGAAGATTTCACCAAGTGATGGACTGAAATTTGTGTGGGCAGGTGACCATGATTCTGTATGAGGTGCTCAGGCTATACCCTCCAGTAATTATCCTCCAGAGGCAGACATACAAGACGATGAAACTTGGGGATGTGGTTTACCCACCAGGAGTTCTCCTCCTGCTGCATGTAATCTTCGTCCACCATGATCCAAACCTGTGGGGCAAAGATGCCAGTGAGTTCAATCCAGAGAGGTTCGCCGAAGGGGTCTCAAGGGCGTCGAAGGAACAGGTTGCGTTCTTCCCGTTCGGCGGAGGCCCACGAATTTGCATCGGCCAGAACTTTGCGTTGCTGGAAGCAAAGATGGGACTGAGCATGATTCTTCAGCATTTCTCCTTTGATCTCTCGCCGTCGTATGCTCACGCTCCCCACACTGTTTTCATTCATCATCCCCAGCACGGTGCTCAAATAAGGTTGCGAAAACTCTGAAGTTATTGTACTTAGGAAATCGCAGGCAAAATATGTATGTGAAGTTGAACCCCATTGTTGCAACAGGGATCAAACACAAGTTTACTGTGAGCATGCATTCCTCAACATTCTCATATTGAACATTTCCGATTCCGCCATGATAAAATGATTTTAAGAAGAACTCAATTTCATCAGCTCTTTTAACCAAATATTATCAATTAATTATTATCTGTCATATGATCTTTGCGTGATGTTAAAGCTGGCACAATGGAGGCAAGATCTGTCCTCGTGATTTGCTCATGGGGATAAGTCTAAAGCATACAGTAGTGGATTGCCTCTTCCCTTGTTGTCTATATGGACAAAAAAACAAATGTCGCATATTAGTGGCTATCGAGGAGGGCTGCTTCTCTATAGAATATTTCACTGCTCTACTATTCTTTACTATCAAGAATAAAAACTCACTTTTAGCATAGTTACTAAGGGAGAATCACTTGTCAGTCATTACCATACTTATCTTAGGTTATTAACTTAGATATTAGAAGGACTAGATTGAGATAACTCTTCCGACCTCAATCTTTATACAGGTGACACCTTGGATGCTAAGTGTTTTTATTTTTGAGACATCTTGACCACACTTCGAACATTCTTACATGGGTCTACTAAGACACTAATGATATCTTCCCATAACATTTTTGGCATTGGAAGGAGGGCTCGATGTCCTATGAATGCTCGCTCGTTGATCATCTCAATGAACGCTTTAGCAAAGAGGTTTTGCCATCAACCCTTAGTACTTTCACCCAATGAGGATAGTAGCCAACCTTTCCGCGCATTGGTGCATTTACCTACATTGATGAGATACTAGTGCAATATTCAACGACCTTGTCTTTTACCCTTGAGAATGAACTTGAGCCATCTACTCGGTCCCGTTGAGTTGTTCTTAAATCTTACTCAGTAAATACAAACATTAACAAGCATGATACATACAGTCACTCCACTTTTGCCTCAATTTTCCCAACAAGCAATGCCATCATCTCAATTGTAGTCCCTAGCTCCATTGCCACTAGCACTTTATCGAGATTCCCTAACTTGACGTAGTGCCAATATCCCATAAATGCTTGAGGCCTGTTAAATCATCAGTTGAGGGGGCACTTCAATGGATCACAACACTCTCAATCTGCCTCGTTTGAATCCGAGGCCCCCTCAATGTACTTGATGGATAACTCCCTACTGATCTAACTATGGTAGATGGGCTAACATTTGGAGGAGATGCAATGAGAGCGCCAACAATCAAAATGGGAAGCATTGGTTGACTCTACCTAAGGTCGATTCTTGTTCACCCAAAAAATCTAAGAGAAGTTTATTTCAGGGAGCTTACATCTCCCATCCCTAGAGACGTTCGATGGTAATGTCGATATGATGGAGCACATTACGACTTTCTATAGTCAGATGTCACTATATGGCATCTTGAATACCCTAATTACCTCACATTCCTAACCACATTAATGTTAGGATTGAGTCAGCACTAAGAGGGGGGGGAGTGAATTTGTACTTTCATATAATTACATCGGTTTGAAAATCTTTTATTCGATGAAAAGTCATATAGAAAAGATGTTAACTTGAAAGCGTACGGAAGCGTAGCAAATAAGTAAAGCAGTTTGCAATGAAGGCAAAGAGCTTAAAGTAAATATAAAATGAGTTTTATAGTGGTTCGATTATTGTGACCAACATCCACTCCCGATTCCTCTTCTGTTGAGGCTACCAGCATCCACTAACGGTATTCGTTCAATAGGCAAAAACCAACCATCTTCTTACAAATCTATTTGCCTTTGGACAGGCTCAGGAGAGAACTTTTACACCTCCACTCACTCCTCTCTAAATAGAAATCACACTTAGACTAGAGGAGGAGAACTCTCACAAGATTACAATAGAATTTTCTCTTGTTTTTGTTCTCAGTTCTTGTGTTTTTGAGTAGGGATGAGAGGAGTATTTATAGGCCCTAAATCAATTCAAACTTAGAGTCTAAAAGTATCTCATCTCTAGTTTTTTGGGTCCTAGTGGTATCATCGCCTGTGTTGGGCAGTACTACCGCTTGCAGCACTGACATTGGGTGGTACCACCACCTGATATAGTTTGAGAGATTGTGTCTGGGCAGTACCACTGCCCAGACTGGCGGTGCCACCACCTGGACCGACAATGCCACCGCCTGAGCCAACTTTTGGATCACTGAATGAGCCTTTCTCTTAACCCAAAATAGTCCTACTTTGAGCCCAATTGACCCCTAATTGAGTTGGCTTAATTGCATTCTAAATCAACTCA
The DNA here is from genome assembly GCF_036884655.1 of Musa acuminata AAA Group. Classification (NCBI taxonomy): domain Eukaryota; kingdom Viridiplantae; phylum Streptophyta; class Magnoliopsida; order Zingiberales; family Musaceae; genus Musa; species Musa acuminata. The sequence continues at coordinate 45,598,511 of NC_088329.1, read as the reverse complement.
ATTACGACCTAATTGAGTTGGTTCTTCCGACTTATCATTGGTTCTTTCGGCACTTTATTCGATCCTTTAGTGCATTGTCCTCTCCTTCGACATATTGCCCAATCGACATGTTGACACTCGCAACTTCTGATCTCCTTAGCACAATGTCCGATCCTTCGGCCTGATGCCGAATTCACAGCACGAAGTCCTTCTGCTGGCACGTCGACTGATCCTATGGCCCGATGTCCAATCTCCTGACATGTTCAACTCCGGCCCAACATCTGATTCCTCCTGCTTCAATCAATTTGCCTCTCCTTGATCGAAGTTAGTCATACGTCACTCAAAACATAGATTAGATCATAATATTATCAATTGATTTCATCATCATAATCTAAGATTCAAGAATTAAGAGGCCTAGTACGAGAATGATATGCTTGCCTCTTTTGGAATCGAAGCCAAGAAGAAGGCTCCTGAGGTTAGAGCTCGAATAATGCTTTGAGCCCCATCAAACCAGCCAAAAAAGGTCTATAAATGCAAGATGACCCCTCTCCTCCCAAGATTCATATAAATGTCCCTTCAGGATCACATGGAAGGGACACTACTCTACTATAGAGATGTTAAAACAGGAAAAAATTAGTCCTATCCACTACTGAGATGTAGGAGAATCTAGGGACATCCCCCAGCCGCTAAGGCGCTAACCAAGGAAGATATGATGGAATCCCTCTCTCTCCCTTGAGATGCCCACCTCTCTCTCTCTCCCCCTCTTTTCTCATAATTATTTATTACAGTGCTAGTCGAGGAGGATATGATACTCCTCATGCCATATGTAGAATTTAGCCCATGATTACATGGCCCAATCAAGGCAAGGTGACCATGTTGGGCTGACAGCCCATATTCAGCCCAAGGTGGACTTTATCAGCCCACAACTCACATCTTCTTAACCTAACCCTAATTTATATTGGGGGGGTGTGGTGGCTGCGATAATAGGTAAAAATAGGGCAGCAGTAGAGATCTCGCAGTGGCAAAAAGGAGGAGAAAAGGATAGAAATCCTAGGAGAAAGAAAGGGAAGAAAACAAAGACAACGCAGAGAGACTATTCTCAATCATCCAGTAGTGTTCTCATCTTAGATTAGATCAAATCTACAGTAGATTCTTACTATGATTACTTGGGGAGAATTAGGGAGGATTTAGAATTTTGTGCACAGTGATGTGATCCTTGTATCATAGTTATTCTCTTATGATTGGTGCTACGATTTTGGGCAAGAGATTGAGATTTGTATATTCATTATTATTTTAGTGGATTATCTCTAGTTTGCCCCATGGTTTTTACCTTTCATATTGAAGGGGTTTTCCATGTATATCTTGGTGTTCTATTTGATTGTGGTTCCATTTAATTCTGCTACGTATTATGGCATGCTAGTATTTGTTCATATACAAAAGTTATTTATCTTTATATCCCATCAGACCACTCCCCCAGTAAGTCAACTTTCGCGACCAAGATAGAGCACCTCCTCAGGATTATTTCGACAAGCATATGAGTTGAGCAAACCTGAACCGTATAACAAGAACTCCGCTACAACGAAAAAGTAGGCCAGGAAGACGCCTAAGGCACGAGTCGAGCAAACCCGACTCATATAAGAAGAAATCCACTATGGCGAAAAAATGGGTTAGGAAGGCACCTAAGGCATATGAGTTAGGCAAACACAACTCGTATAAGCAGAAATCCGCTATGACAAAAAAACTGGCCAGGAAGATACCCAAGGCACATGAGTCGAGCAAACCCAACTTGTGTAAGAAGAAATCTTTTATGACGGAAAAATGGGCTAGACAAGCACCCAAGGCATATGAGTCAGGCATACCTGACTCACATACAAAGAAATTCACTATAACAAAAAAAGGGGTCAGAAAGATGCCCAAGGCATGTGAGTTGGGTACACCCAACTTACATAAGAAGAAATCTTCCACAACTAAAAATCAAAATAAGAAAAGTACCCAAAATGCACGAGATATGAAAACTCGTCCCATGACCGATAAAATCCGCTATAGAGGTATGAGGCAAAGAATGCTCAAAGCACGTAAAGACTAAAAAGACATGCTCCGAACCCTAGAAACATTAAAGCATGTCTTTGTGGGGAGACAAATGATAGGGAACATAAAATCAAGTAGCCACCATTCGCCATCCCAATGCCATATCAGGCCAACACTCTCCTGTCCACAAAGTTCGAAACCCAAAAGATAGCTCGGGTCAGTTATTGAGTTGTCAACCTGCCTCCTCGACAGAACATTTATAGAATATTCATATAAGATCATAAGGCAGTTCAGGTCGGTTGCAAAATATACTGCTAAGCATATGTACAAGCATGTAAAAGCGATAAATGGTTCGTTGAGCAAAGATATTACGGGTGCGTGATGATCGTTTGTGACAATACGTTAGTGCCTCGTCGACATCTGTGCCGAGGTGGACGTGTCCACATGCAGGAAGGATGACAGTTGCTCGCCCTAAGTGAAAGGGTTGTGGGTTGAAGGCAGGGCCTTCGTTGAGAGAGTTGGTAGGCGGATGTTCCTACGACATTAGGCCCTCCTAGCATCAAACAGTTAAGAGAAAATATGATTAATGTCTTGATTAGCCAAATGTGATCTGGACTCTTGTACACATGATTGTTCGATGTGTCTCCGAGGTGGATCCGAGATAGCTTCGAGATGACTTTGAGGTGGTTCCAAGATAGAAGTGTCGAGTGTTGGGGTAAAAGTATTGCGCTCCCGATGTGGAAGTATTGTGCTCCTGAGGTGCCATCTGCACGAAGATCAAGATCAACGGTGATTTCCCTATCCGATCCTTTCGATGCTCAAGTTAGTAATATGAGGTCCTCAAATCAAATGTGAGCTTGAGTAGTTCGAGAAAGAAGAGAGTCGTTACTCTTTTTACGATGTATTTTTATACCTTAAAATTTATAATTATCATTTTTATCATAATAAATTTTTTATATAATAAATAAAAATAAATTTTTTGTTTTTTTACTTTAAATTTTTATATATAAATGGAAGACAACTTGAATAGCAAGTAACAACTATGTCTTGGTATATTTTCTGCCACACAAAAGCCCGTCGTCGATGGCCACGAAGCTCTCGTACGTAATCGCTGAAGTCATCTGTCCCGAACTCTCCACACTTTTTGTTGCCATAAAGACCTGTTTGTTAGAGGCTCCACCCATACGATCGTCCGTGGCCATGGCCGAGTTCCTGGTTGCGGACGTGCTGTGGAGATTGGGATGGGGCGTGGCCGGGCTGCTGTTTCTGGCGTGGGCCTTGCGGGTGCTCAACCGCGCGTGGTGGAGGCCGAGGTGGCTGGAGCGCGCCCTCCGGGCGCAGGGGCTCAACGGCACCGCATACCGCTTCCCCTACGGCGACCTCAAGGAGAACGCGCGGTTCAGCAAGGAGGCCCGCGCCAAGCCCATGCCCCTCGCCCACAACATCATCCCTCGCCTTCTCCCTTTTTTAAATCGCGCCATGGACGAGTACGGTAAGGGCTTCCTCCTCCTCCTCTGTTGTCGTCATCGCCTGGGCACGAGCTCCAATTGTTAGAGCTCGATCTTGTTCTTGTGCACGCAGGTAAGATATCATTCACATGGTTCGGGCCTGTGCCGCAAGTGACCATCACGGATCCGGAGCTGGTGAGGGAGGTTCTATCCAATAAGTTCGGCCACTTCGGGAAGCCGAAGCAGCACCCCCTTGGCCGATTCTTCGCCAGAGGCCTCGCTGTGTACGAAGGCGAAAAGTGGGTCAAACATAGGAGGATTCTGAATCCTGCTTTCCATGCGGAGAAGCTAAAGGTGATGATTCACTGTTCTGCGCAACACCCAACCAGAACATCTTGGAAGTGCATCCATCCGTCCTGTTTCCAGTTTGATTCATACCAAAATGTTTATCCTCATCAATTTTGCAGCGAATGTTGCCGGCATTCTCTGCTTGCTGTAGTGATCTGATGGATAGATGGGAGAATATGGCGGGCTCTGAGGCATGTTATGAGTTAGATGTTTAGCCTGAGCTCCAAAGCTTCACTGGAGATGTCATTTCACGAACTGCGTTCGGTAGCAGCTACGAAGAAGGAAGGCCAATTTTCCAACTTCAAGCTGAGCAAGCTGAGCTCATTATTCAGGTTGTCCAAAATCTTTATGTCCCAGGGTACAGGTGAGTCCTTCTCCTACTCAATTCCATGTCGTTGAACGAAGCTTTAAAGGAAGAAACATCAGAATTTAGTTGTGTTGAAAGGATCATTGATTTGATGATCCGAGACAGTAGGTGGTCCATTGATGCCTTACTTGCACAATTCAAATCTTCATCTCAAAGACTTCGAAGCTGCTACACATTTCTAATCACAGTATTGTATTGAGCTCATAAATTATGCGAGTTTTCGAATGATTCGTAGGATACGGCTACTAATAATTGCTGTCAAACAGGTTTCTTCCCACCCCAAAGAACAAGAGAATAAAAGCAATTGATAGAGAGATCCGATCGATTCTGAGAGGCATAATAAAGAAGAGAGAACAGGATATAAAGACTGGAAAGGCAAGCAACGATGACCTGTTGGGGCTGTTGATGGAGTCCAACATGAAGCACTTACAAGAAGATGGGAACAAGAATGCCGGGATGACAACCGAAGATGTGATTGAGGAATGCAAGCTCTTCTACTTTGCAGGGCAGGAGACAACATCTGTGTTGCTGACATGGACAATGATCTGCTTGAGCATGCATCCTACCTGGCAGGTCCGCGCTAGAGAAGAAGTTCTTCGAGTCTTTGGCGAAAACAAACCCGATTTTGATGGCCTGAGCCACTTAAAGATCGTTGAGTATCATCTTCCGACTTTGTTCTTCTGCTTAGCTGAACTAAACAGTCTCTGATTGCTAGTTGTTTCGATCCTATTCATCAGCATGCTGTTCTTGTTCTTTCTTGGACTGAAAGTTGAGGATGATTTCACCAAGTGATGGACTGAAATTTGTGTGGGCAGGTGACCATGATTCTGTATGAGGTGCTCAGGCTATACCCTCCAGCAATTCTCCTCCAGAGGCAGACATACAAGACGATGAAACTTGGGGATGTGGTTTACCCACCAGGAGTTCTCCTCCTGCTGCATGTAATCTTCGTCCACCATGATCCAAACCTGTGGGGCAAAGATGCCAGTGAGTTCAATCCAGAGAGGTTCGCCGAAGGGGTCTCAAAGGCGTCGAAGGAACAGGTTGCGTTCTTCCCGTTCGGCGGAGGCCCACGAATTTGCATCGGCCAGAACTTTGCGTTGCTGGAAGCAAAGATGGGACTGAGCATGATTCTTCAGCATTTCTACTTTGATCTCTCGCCGTCGTATGCACACGCTCCACGCACTATTTTCACTCTTTTTCCCCAGCGTGGTGCTCAAATAAGGTTGCGAAAACTCTCAAGTACTACTACTTAGGAAATCATAGGCAAAATATGTATGATGAAGTTGAATCCTGCTTCAGGACTATATATAAAGTCCTGAAGACTATATGTATATGCAAAATATGTAATACTCTACAGGACTATATGGCAAAATATGTATGGTGAAGTTGAACCCTGCTTCGGGACTATACATAAAGTCCTGAAGACTATATGTATATGCAAAATATGTAATAGTCTACAGGACTATATGGTAAAATATGTATGGTGAAGTTGAATCCTGCTTCGGGACTATACATAAAGTCCTGAAGACTATATGTATATGCAAAATATGTAATACTCTATAGGACTATATGGCAAAATATGTATGGTGAAGTTGAACCCTGTTTCGGGACTATACATAAAGTCCTGAAGACTATATGTATATGCAAAATATGTAATAGTCTACAGGACTATACATATAGTCCTGTACACTATATGAATATGCAAAAGCTTAGAGCACACTGTTTGATAACTAGATTATGAGTATGTAAGTTTTAATAACTGTTTCATTTATTTCTTTGTTATTAATTGATGCTCTTATATTTGATAACTAGATTATGAGTAACTGACGATTAATCAAGAGGATATCATTGGAATCAAAGGACAAGATAGTAGCTTTCGTAATGTTCGGGAGAAGACTCCGGATGATAGAGGGGCATCCAGATACAAGAAGATTAAAGAGATATATTAATGAATAAGCTAACAGAGTTAGTGAAGGGACTATCTTGATAATTAAAATAGTTATTGGTACGAGGAGGACAGAAGGAGTGAAAGGGACAATCTTGACAATTAAAATAGTTATTGGTACGCGGATAGAAGAAGACGATCGTTGATCCGGATCGCACTAATCTCTACTCCCAAGTGATAATTAATATCAGGGAATACTAATATGAGATTATTTTTTAGCCCAAATAGTGTTGCCACCGCTAATAGTTCTTTCAAGTTCAGTATAGGCTCAAAACAACTGATAGACCAACTCACTATAACCTACACTTAGCGTTGGCCTTGTGGTTAGCTCAATTACAACTCAATTGCATCCTTAGTTGAAGTGTCTTATGGGAACAATTTTTTGATTTATTAATAAAATAAATTTAATTAGTTTATAAATATTTTACATGGGAAAAGTTGTTAAAGAGAAAAAACAGAAAGCAAATATTAAAAAGAAAGGAAAAGAAATCAAATTCGTTCATTGAAGATTCAACTCTAGGAAAATAAAAGTTTATGAATCAAGAATATCATCAAAAATAGAAGTTTATGAATAAAAAACATCATCAAAAATAGAAGTTTTGGATCAAGAATATCATCAAAAGAGGAAGATTACTTTTTGAATCGAGTCAAAATTATTACCTAAAAAAGAGAAATATGATATACTTAATTTGATATGATTATATATATTTTTTTTATTCTTATGCTAGAGCTTATAAAACAAAAATTAGAACATTATAATGAAAAATATCAAATATGGATCAATAAATTGATTTGTATTCTCACATCGTATACAAGTGATGCTAGGCCACAGTTGTTTTATAATTGGAACGATTTCATCGTCTATATGCAAAACATGCAGAGTTGTGAGACCTTCATCTTGGAAGTACTCTTCTTTTAAGTCAGTGTGGATCGATAAATTTATTAATAAATTTATCGATTTATTAATAAAATAAATTTAATTAGTTTATAAATACTTTAGATAGGTAAAAGTTGTCAAAGAGGAAAAAAAAAAGTAAATGTAGAAAAAAAAGGAAAGAAATCAAATTCGTTTATTGAAGATTCATCTTTATAAAATTAGAGGAATATTACCTTGTAAAATTATTCCCTTCCTTAAAGAAAACAAATGATATACTTAATCTGACATGGTTATAATATTTTTTTTATTTCTATTATTTTCTTTTGTTCTTATACTAGAGTTTATAAAAAGGTGATTAGAATATTATAATTAAGATTATTAGAATTAGATCAATGAATCGAGTTGTATTCTCGTATACAAATATGAGTTGTGCGAGGCTATAGTTATTTTTTTCGATGGAATGATTTTAGTAGGTGCATGTCTAATAGTTATAGGTTCTTTTTTCATGTGACTTCTTGTCCTGTTCATATTTCCGATGATTGATTGAAATTGTGTCATGTACGCACGCGGTAAGCAGTCGATTGTTGCTTGTTTTCCTGCTTTTCCATCTACATTGATCACGTTACAGTGACTTCAAACCTTTTAAATCATTACTATAAACCATTGCTTGCCATTACAGGTTTCTTCCCGTCACAAGGAACAAGAGAACAAAAGCACTGGAAACGGAGATCTGGGAAATGTTAGGAGGCAGAGAAGAAGTTCTTCGAATCTTGGGGGGTGGAAACACGCTAGCTTTCGATGGCTTGAGCCACTCGAGGACTGTGAGTGTCAATCTTCATTCTTCGTTCTTCTGCTAATCAGATGAACTGACAAGGGAAACAACAAATCTCACCCACCAATAACATTCCTCGATCGATGAGATGTGAATCACCCACCAGGAGCATTACTCCTACTGCGTAATAATAATCCTCATTCATCATGATCCAGAAATCTGGAGCGAAGATGTCAGTGCGTGCAATCCAGAGAGGTTTGCAGTAGGGATTGTTTTTAGCTCAAATAGTATTGTTAGCGTTGAGAATTCTTCTAATCCAATATGAGCTCAAAACAAACCAATATAACCTACACTTAGTGTTGGGCTAATAAATACTTATGTTTAGCCCAATTATAACTTAATTACACCCCAATTTATTGACCAAGGCTATGTTGATCCTCGAATTGGCCAACCTATCTCAACCGAATAATTCATTTTATTTATTAATAAAATAAATTTAATTAATTTATAAATATTTTTTTTATAAAAAAAATGAAAGAATCAAATTGGCTTATTGAAGATTGTAAATCAAATTTACAAGAATAGAAGTTTATGAATCAAGAATATCATCAAAAGAGGATGATTACTTTCCAAAATTATCACCTTCCTTAAAAAATGATTTTATTATGCTTAATTTGATATTATTATGATATTATTATTATTTTTTATTCTTATACTAGTGTTTATAAAAGAGTGGTTAGAATATTATAATGAAGGTTATAAAAAATAGATCAATTAATTGAGTCATATTCTCGCATTGTGTGTGAGTGATGCGAGGACGATTGTTTTTTTTCTTCGATGGAATGATATCATCGTTCATAAGTCTTCCGACTTCGATCTTTGTACATGTGATACCTTGGGTGCTAGATATTTTTATTTCTGAGACACCCCGACCACACTTTGTGTAATCACATCAAATATTTAAGTTAGGAATTAATTTTTTTTTCTTTACTTGCCATTATAATTAAAGGAAATCTTAATCTATTTCTTTGTTTGTTAATACGAATTAGGAAATAATTATTAATCATTCCAAATATGATGATATCATATTTATTAGCATATTAAATAAAAATAATTTATATTAAATAAATATGAAAAATTAAAATAAATTTTTTTAATAGAGGCTCACCTCCTCCTATTTAAGGGAGGAATTTCTTTCCTTCGTTCCTCACCTAGTTGAGCTCCTTACCTAGTTGAGTCTGGCAGCGTGATGAACGAAGAGTTACACCCTATTGACGAGAGGTAGGTTTCCTTGTCTTTCTTAAATTTAAAAATTTTAGTTTTTATTTTTGATTCTTTGAATGTTGAAAGTTTTGTAGTTTGAAAAATATTTATCAATTCTTTAAATATCAAAATTTTTATTATATTAAATTAATCAGTTAAAGTTTTTATAATGTTCTTTGACCCGTGATTAAGATTTTTATTTTAGACTTAAATATGTTAAAAATTTATATGTTTTATATGATATTTCCAAGTATTATAATTTATCTTTAATCTTATCTGGATTAAAATCTTGTTAGATTAAAATATGTTATCTAAAATTTTTTGTGATATTCTTTCATCTGAAATTTAAAATATGCTATTATGAATGATTTAAAATTTGACTAGAATATGTAAAATTTTATATGCATTGAAAGCATAATTTCTATTTAAATTTAGAAGATTATTTCCTTATATTAAAGCTTATCTCCTAGTTTATCTTTTAATGTATTGTTATGTTTTTGTTTATATTATTAATGAATATATGTTGCGGTATGAAATTAGATAATGTCTGGACTGAAATTGCTCACAAGCCAGGCCCAACCCATAGGTGAGGTCACAACCCATTGGCTAGGTCTAGTTAATAGACCAGGCCCAGCCCGTAGGCCAGGCTCAACCCATGGGTCAGGCCTTGGCCCGTAGGCTAACCCAGCCTAACCATCATGGGCGGTCACATACGATGCACATGACCAGTCTATGGGCTAGGGCTGGGCCAGCTTTGTGTGATGCATGCTCAGTTATGTATAATGCACATGACCAGTAGATGGGCTGGCCCAATCTAGCCCAATATTATTATTGGATTTGAGCCCAAATATTAATTGGACTAAATTAGACTTGATTAGTCTAAATCAATTCAGGGTGATTTCGAATTGATTGACTTATTCAAGTTTGTTTAACCTAAATTGAACATAATCTAGTCTAAATTATATTAGTCTAGGGTGGTTCTAGACTAGTTAAATAAGGATTAGAGATCAGTTCGTTCTAGTAAATTGAGTTCAATTGGATCAATTGAACTAGAGTTCAAGTCAATTGAGGGTTAATTTGTATTATTTGATATTGATTATGTTTGAAAGAAATATTTTAAATGTGTTATTTCATCCCGATATGGACATGACCAGTGTGACATTATGTTATTTCCCTACCGAGGGCAAGTAGGGCGATTCCCTTCGGAGATTAGTGGGTCGTCAAACGTGCTGGCTGGACGGTTCCTCCATCCGCTGTTGTGAGGAACGTGTCCCCACTTTGGTAGGTGCAGGACACCACTCCATCCACTGTTGGAAGTGCGATATGAGTTTGCCTCCATCCGCTATTGGGAGAACACAAACTCATCCCGTAGGATAAAACATCTCCATCCGCTGTTGGGAGAGTGCTCCTTTGGGTATTTGATATACGCCAATGGGATGATTAAATTTTGATCATGTATACATTTTGAGTTGACTTTTGGGGTTCCTACTCAGCGTTGCTAAATTTTCTTTGTTTTTGATTTTCAGAGCAGCCTCCCTCTAGTACTAAATCGGATTCCAGTGGAGAGCGGACCTTCCTCTACCGCTAGGTAGAGCCACTTGGATGATTCTTGAAGTTAACATCACTATGTTTACTTTTCTATTTATGATTCAATAAATAAATGAATTGTAATAAATGTTTATGAATGATGAATAAAGTGATGTTTATCTACTTGGCCTAAATGTATGGAAAGATATGAAAAAAAAAATCCAGGATGTGACACTTTGAACATTCTTGCACGCATGGGTTAGACCCATGTTTGGCTTACTAAGACACCAATGACATCTTCCCATAACATTTTTGGCGTTGGAAGGAGGGCTCGATGTCATATGAATGCTCGCTCGTCGATCCTCTCAATAAACACTTGAGCGAAGAGGCTTTGCCATTGACCCTTAGTACTTAAGCCACCTACTCTGCCCTATTGAGTTGTTCTTAAATCTTACTCAGTAAATACAAACATTAACAAGCATGATACATATACTCACTCCACTTTTGCCTCAATTGGCCCAACAGGTAATGGCACCAGCTCAATCATAGTCCCTAGCTCCACTGCCATTTGCACCTTGTCAAGATTCCCTAACTCGACATAGTGCCAACATCCCATAAATGCTTGAGGCTCGTTAAACCATCAGTTGAGGGGGCACTTCGATCTCTGTCGATGAAATTCAATGGATCACACCACTCTAAATCTGCCTTGCTTGAATCCGAGGCCCACTCAATGGACTTGATGGTTAACTCCCTACTGATCCAACTATGGTAGATAGACTAACATTTGGAGGAGATGCAATAAGAGCTCCAACAATCAAAATGGGAAGCATTGGTTGACTCCACCTAAGTTCGATTCTCGTTCATCCAAAAAATCCAAGAGAAATTACATTCAGGGAGCTTACATCTCTTATCCTTGGAGACGTTCGATGGTAATGTCAATATGATAGAGCACATTATGGTTTTCAATGGTCAGATGTCACTAAATGACATCTTTCTAATTACCACACCTTCCTAACCATATTAAGAGGCCTAGCACAAGAATGATATGCTCGCCTGAAGTTGCTTTCTATTTGTTCTTTCACCCAACTAGCGAGGGATCGGGCATTGGATGACTTGATGATGGGCTCGTCTCTTTTGGAACTGAAGCCAAGAAGAAGGCTCCCAAGATTAGAGCTTAAATGATGCTTTGAGGCCCATCAAACTAGCTAAAAGATGTTTATAAATGCAAGATGACCCCTCTCCTCCCAGGATTCATATAAATGTCCCTTCAGGATCACATGGAAGGGACACAATTCTGCTATTGAGATGCTGAAACAGAAAAAAAAAAAAAAATAGTCCTATCCACTATTGAGATGTAGGAGAATATGGGGTAATCCCCTCATCGCTAAGGTGCTAACTAAGCATGATATGGTGGAATCCCTCTCTCTCCTCGACATTGAAATGATAATCGAGGAGTCTCCCTTGAGATGCCCGCCTCTCTCTCTCCCCTCCTCTTTTCTCACATTTATTTATTAAAATGCTAGTCGAGGAGGATATGAAAAATACTCCTCACACCATATGTGGAATTTAGCCCATGACTACATGGCCTCAATCAAGGCAAGGCGGACTTCCACTCCTCCAAGAAGTCACCTTCCGCAACCAAGATAGAGCACATCCTCGGGATTATTTCGACAAAGCATGTGAGTCGAGCAAACCCGAACCGTATAAGAACTCCGTTATAGCGGACAAACGGGCTAGGAAGATGCCTAAGGCGCGAGTCGGGCAAACACAACTCAATAGTGGTCAGGAAGGCGCTCAAGGCAAATGAGTAAGGCATACCCGACCCGCATAAGAAGAAATTCGCTATAACAAAAAAAGGGGTCAGGAAGGCGCTCAAGGCACGTGAGTCAAGCAAACCCACTCTACACAAGAAAAAATCTACCATAGCAAAAAATCAAACTAAGAAAAGTACCAAAAATGCATAGGGTATGAAAACTCGACCCACGACCGATAAAATCTGCTATAGAGATACGAGACGAAAAACACTGAAAGCACATAAAGACTAAAAAGACATGCTTCAAACCCTAAAACTTCAAAGCATATTTTCACGGAGAGACAAACGATAGAGAATATAAAATTTATAATTATCAATTTTCTCATAATAATTTTTATTATAATGAATGAAAATGAAGTTTTTGTTTTTTTACTTTAAATTTTTATATATAAATGGATGATAACATGAATATCACGTAATCACAACGTGTCGGTAAATTTTCTATCATACAGAAGGCCGTCGTCGATGGCCACGAAGCTCTCGTACGTAATCGGTGAAATCATCTCTCCCGAACTCTCCGCCCTTTTTGTTGCCATAAAGTCCAGTTTGCTAGAGGCTCCGCCCATACGATCGTCCGTGGCCATGGCCGAGTTCCTGGCGGCGGACGTGCTGTGGAGCTTGGGATGGGGCGTGGCCGGGCTGCTGTTTCTGGCGTGGGCCTTGCGGGTGCTCAACTGGGCGTGGTGGAGGCCGAGGCGGCTGGAGCGCGCGCTCCGGGCACAGGGGCTCAACGGCACCCCATACGGCTTCCCCTACGGCGACGTCAAGGAGACCGTGCGGTTGAGAGAGGAGGCCCGCGCCAAGCCCATGCCCCTCGCCCACAACATCATCCCTCGCCTTCTCCCTTTTTTTCATCGCGCCATGGACGAGTACGGTAAGCGCTTCCTCCTCCTCCTCCTCCTCTGTTGTCTTCATCGCCTGGGCACGAGCTCCAATTGTTAGAACTCGATCTTGTTCTTGTGCATGCAGGTAAGATATCATTCACATGGTTCGGGCCAGTGCCGCAAGTGAACATCAAGGATCCGGAGCTGGTGAGGGAGGTTCTATCAAATAAGTTCGGCCACTTCGGGAAGCCGAACCAGAACCCCCTCGCCCGGTTCTTCGCCAGAGGCCTCGCTCTGTACGAAGGCGAAAAGTGGGTCAAACATAGGAGGATTCTGAATCCTGCTTTCCATGCGGAGAAGCTAAAGGTGATTGATTCACTGTTCTGCACAACACCCAAACGGAACATCTTGGAAGTGCATCCATCCGTCCTGTTTCCAGTTTGATTCATACCAAAATGTTTATCCTCATCAATTTTGCAGCGAATGTTGCCGGCATTCTCTGCTTGCTGTAGTGATCTGATGGATAGATGGGAGAATATGGCGGGCTCTGAGGCATGTTATGAGTTAGATGTTTGGCCTGAGCTCCAAAGCTTCACTGGAGATGTCATTTCACGAACTGCCTTCGGTAGCAGCTACGAAGAAGGAAGGCCAATTTTCCAACTTCAAGCTGAGCAGGCTGAGCTCCTTATTCAGGTTGTCCAAAATCTTTATGTCCCAGGGTACAGGTGAGTCCTTCTCCTACTCAATTCCTTGTTGTTGAACGAAGCTTTAAAGGAAGAAACATCAGAATTTAGTTATGTTGAAAGGATCATTGATTTGATGATCCGAGACAGTAGGTGGTCCATTGATGCCTTGCTTGCACATTTCAAATCTTCATCTCAAAGACTTCGAAGCTGCTACACATTTCTAATCACAGTATTGTATTGAGCTCATAAATTATGCGAGTTTTCGAATGATTCGTAGGATACGGCTACTAATAATTGCTGTCAAACAGGTTTCTTCCCACCCCAAAGAACAAGAGAATAAAAGCAATTGATAGAGAGATCCGATCGATTCTGAGAGGCATAATAAAGAAGAGAGAACAGGATATAAAGACTGGAAAGGCAAGCAACGATGACCTGTTGGGGCTGTTGATGGAGTCCAACATGAAGCACTTACAAGAAGATGGGAACAAGAATGCCGGGATGACAACCGAAGATGTGATTGAAGAATGCAAGCTCTTCTACTTTGCAGGGCAGGAGACAACATCTGTGTTGCTGACATGGACAATGATCTGCTTGAGCATGCATCCTACCTGGCAGGTCCGCGCTAGAGAAGAAGTTCTTCGAGTCTTTGGCGATAACAAACCCGATTTTGATGGCTTGAGCCACTTAAAGATCGTTGAGTATCATCTTCCTACTTTGTTCTTCTGCTTAGCTGAACTAAACACACTCTGATTGCTATTTGTTTCGACCCTATTCATCAGCATGCTGTTCTTGTTCTTTCTTGGACTGAAAGATGATGAAGATTTCACCAAGTGATGACTGAAATTTGTGTGGGCAGGTGACCATGATTCTGTATGAGGTGCTCAGGCTATACCCTCCAGCAATTCTCCTCCAGAGGCAGACATACAAGACGATGAAACTTGGGGATGTGGTTTACCCACCAGGAGTTCTCCTCCTGCTGCATGTAATCTTCGTCCACCATGATCCAAACCTGTGGGGCAAAGATGCCAGTGAGTTCAATCCAGAGAGGTTCGCCGAAGGGGTCTCAAAGGCGTCGAAGGAACAGGTTGCGTTCTTCCCGTTTGGCGGAGGCCCACGAATTTGCATCGGCCAGAACTTTGCGTTGCTGGAAGCAAAGATGGGACTGAGCATGATTCTTCAGCATTTCTCCTTTGATCTCTCGCCGTCGTATGCTCACGCTCCACACACTGTCTTCACTCTTCATCCCCAGCACGGTGCTCAAATAAGGTTGCGAAAACTCTAAGTACTTATACTGATGAAATTGCAGGCAAAATATGTAAGTGAAGGTGAACCCCATTGTTGCAACAAGGATCAAACACAAGTTTACTGTGAGCATGTATTCCTTAACAATCTCATATTTCCGGTTCCCCAAGATAAATAGAATTCAGAAGAACTCGATTTCACGAGCTCTTCTAAGTTTAACCAAATATTGTTGATCAATTATTATCTACCAAACGATCTTTGTGTGATGCTAATGCTGGCAGGAGAGAGGCAAGCCCTGCCTCCGTAGTCTTTTCATATGGACATAAGTCTAAAGTCGACAGTTATGGATTGCCTCCTCCCTTGTTGTCTATATGGATAAAAAAAAAAGGTAGTATTTTAGTAGCAATTGCCTCTTCTCTTGCTGTCTATATGGACAAAAAACCAATGGTAGTATTTTAGTAGCTATTAAGAGCTGCTTCTCTATAAAATATTTCACCACTCTACTGTTCGTTATGGTCAAGAATAAAAACTCAATTTTAGCATAGTTACGAAGGGAGAATTACTTCTATCACTCGTGACCATACTTATCTATCTTAGATTATTAACTTAGATATTAGAGGGACTCGATTGAGATAACTCTTTCGACCGCAATCTTTGTGTTGAGAAATCTATGGGCAGACATCACATGTACAGTAAAAGAACAGAAAATAAAATCCCTAATTCCCAAAGATTTGTTTGTCGTCGTGCAAAGATTGGTATGCAAAAATCTGCGAAACTTAAAACTACATATAATAAATATTGTATTACCTAAGGAGATTGTATATCCCTAAATCCCTACATATCTCTAAGAGTGGGTGAAGGAGGTCAAGCGTCCTCCTCTCTAGCAGTGATCCACGTAACATGGCTACGACGATGCTCCTCAAAACTCCAGGCCTACTTTGAGGTGCAGAGGAGGAGGAGAATAGGAGAGGAAAGCAAAGGCTCTAACCTATGAACAACTGAATCCCTCCTATTCATAGAGGTCCCATATCAACTTAACCCTAATGGATCCTCCACTATCGGGTATTGGATCTCCATCTAACTACTCAAACCTCTTAGTTTAGTAGATCTCTATCTAATAATCTCTTATGAGCTCTTATTGGATCTCATCCATAGGATCCAATAAGATAGGGGCTCCGGCGGAGATCTTATATCCGAACCTCTACTCATCGTAACGCCTACCATATGTGTTACCCTCTAGGTCCAACAATATCAAGCTGACTGTGAGTCATACCTGTCAGAACTACTTCTGACTCAGTGAATTGTTATCTCCATAATAACTCACTCGAATCATCGATTACGAACGTACTAGGCCACTACGTTGTAGTCCCCAGATGATTCAAGGGAATCCAATCCATTGGACCTGTTTGTCCTCAGTTACCATGTACATATAGTCCCTCATCCATCTAATATCTCAGAGACCATATACCGGGTATGGTGCTATGAGACCCATACAATTTCTACTCGAGCCTTGCTCTAACCAAATTCTCCCGTAGAACTCTTTTTCTCTCAATCCGAATGACTCTGGCCAGGGATTTGTTTGAGCAAGAACATATGGGACATTCCTCTCATGACATTGAGAGTGGATGATCCTCTATCGACACTCAATAGTCCTCGTAAGGTTGACTACCACTCTCGAAGACCGATTGTGCTAGATCTGGGACATCCAAACATATAAGTCCACTATCAAAGAGTGGAGCACTCATACAGGACAACATTGGTGTCTCAAGTCTAAGGACTAAATACACCACTAGGACCACGGAATCATTGTCTGACAATAAGGCATCATCAATTATCCAGCATTCCGTAAGCGGATCAATTAGTGAAATCATTCTCTAATAAGCACTTGTATTGTATCCCTAGTGTCCTCACACGAGCATCTATGAGACCAGCTGCATTCATCATACGGATGAGTATACAACATAATAGTCTGTCTAGTTATCTCGACGTCCCTCTCGAGTAACCTACGATTGGGATTATTTATGATCTGTATTTAAAGGCGAATCGGTCTCATTATCATGATCTCATCACGATCTGATTCCCATTACACAGATCGAAAGACATCACTATATATATATATATATATATATATATATATATATATATATATATATGTATATATATATATATGTATATATATATATATATATGTATATATATATATATATATATATATGTATGTATATGTATGTATATATATATATATGTATATATATATATATATATATATATATGTATATATATATGTATGTATATATATATATATGTATGTATATATATACATACATATATACATACATATATATATACATACATATATACATATATATATATATATACATATATATATATATATATATATATGTATATATATATTGTTAGGATCGGGGTCAGCACTAAAGTGCAGTAGTAAAATCACATCAGTTCAAAAAACCTTCGTACAATAAAATCGATTTCATAAAAATAGCTTGAAAGCATACGGAAAAGTATTGAAAGCAGTAAGTTATTGAAGAGGATTGTAAGGATAAATTGCTCAAAGTAAAATGCAAACCAGATTTTAGAGTGGTTCGGTCAACGTGACCTACATCAACTACCCTTTTACACCCTTCTTCTTCTTTTCTCGGATTTAGGAGACAACCCTTACAAGCACACACTCCTCTCTTATAGAATTCTAACACTTAGAGTAGAGGAGGGAATTCTAAAGATCATAGCAACGTTTTCTCTCTTTTAATCTCTCTGTGCCTGTATGCTTTAACCAGGGATGAGAGGGGTATTTATAGGCTTCAAGTTAATTCAAACTTGGAGCCTAAAACTTTTCCATCCCGGGTTCCCCGAGCACGGGTGGTACTATCGCCTGCACTGGGCAGTACCACCGCCTAGTGTCAACTTGACACTGACACTGCCCTGGGCAATACCATCGCCCAGGTCTGGCGATACCACCTCCTGACACCCTGCCAAGGGCGGTACAACTGCCCAGACTGGCGGTACCACCGCCTGACACAGTCTCCAAGACTATGCCATGATGGTGAGACTTCTTGGGGCACTGTTTGGGCCTCTTATTGGGCCAACACAGTTCTTATATGGGCCTAGCTGGCCCCTAATTGGGTTGGCCCAAATCCAAGCCCAATTACGTGCTAATTATGAAATCCTAAGACATTTGCTAAGCTAAACAAGTCCCTATGTCTATTCTTCCAACGAGCTTCGACGATCTTCCAACGAACTTTCGACGATCTCTCGGCAATGTTCCGGCGGACTCCCGGCAAGCTCCTGGACTTCACGATGATCTTCTTGGCGAGTTCCGACAAGCTTCTCTAGTAAGCTCCGAGACTTCTCGGCTAGTTCCACTAGAACTTCTGATGAACGTCCGGACTTCCGACGAACTCTCGAACTCCCAACGTGATCTCGATCTTGACTCTGGGACTTCATTTTGCTTCATGTCTTGCTATCGTAGTTAATCCTGCACATGTAAAATACACTTCGATCTAGATAATTAATACTAAGCATTAATCAAGTTGTCTGGCATGTCATTGGTCCCTCAACGCTTCGTCTGATTCTTCGGCGCATCGTCCTCTCTTGTGGTCTATTGCCCAATCGGGTAGTTGACTCCACAACTCTGATATCCTTAGTGTAATATCTGTTCTTCTTGGTCCGATGCCCGAATCCACGGCCCGAAGCCTTCTGTCGATACGTCGACCGATCATCTGACATGTTTTCCCCCGGCACAACATGATTTTTCCTGCTTTAATTGTCTCATCCTGATCGAAGCATCCTACGTCACTCAAAACGCAGATTAAATTATAAACACATATCACACATATCAATTGGTTTCATCATCAAAATACGAGATTCAACACACACACACACATGTTGATAATATATATATATATATATATATATATATATATATATATATATATATATATATATATATATATATATATATATATATATATATATATATATATATATATATATAGTCAATATAAAGTGATAAAATATCAAAATATAATAAGCAAAACGACTGCATGTCAAGTCACACATGCCATCACTCACGTGATTGGCTTGTTGGACACCTATGACTAGCACTTTGTACATGTGACACCTTGGGTGCTAGGTGTTTTTATTTCTAAGACACCTCGACCTCACTTTGAACATCCTTATACACATAGGTCAGAACCATGTTGGGCTTACTAAGACACCAATAACATCTTCCCATAACATTTTTGGTGTTGGAAGGAGGGCTCGATGTCATATGAATGCTCGCTCGTCGATCCTCTCAATAAATACTAGAACAAAGAGGCTTCGCCATCGACCCTTAGTACCTAAGCCACCTACTCAGCCCTATTGAGTTGTTCTTAAATCTTACTCAGTAAATACAAACATTAACAAGCATGATACATACACTCACTCGACTTTTTCCTTAATTGGCCCAACAGGCAATGCCACCAGCTCAATCATAGTCCCTAGCTCCACTACCACTAGCACCTTGTCAAGATTCCCTAACTCGACATAGTGCCAACATCTCATAAATGCTTAAGACTTGTTAAACCATCAGTTGAGGGGGCACTTCGATCTCTGTCGATGAAATTCAATGGATCACACCACTCTCAATCTGCCTCGCTTGAATCCGAGGCCCACTCAATGGACTTGATAGATAACTCCCTACTGATCCAACTATGGTAGATGGACTGACGTTTAGAGGAGATGCAATGAGAGCTCTAACAATCAAAATGGGAAGCATTGGTTGACTCCACCTAAGGTCGATTCTCGTTCACCCAAAAATTCAAGAGAATTTGATTTCAGAGAGCTTACATCTGCCATCCTTGGAGACGTTAGATGGTAATGTCAATCTGATGGAGCACATTATGGCTTTCTATGGTCAAATTTTCCTATATGACGTCTTCAATACCCTAATTACTACACCTTTCGAACCATATTAAGAGGCCTAACACGAGAATGATATGCTTGCATAAAGTTGCTTTCTATTATCTTTCGCCCAACTAGTGAGGGACCAAGCATTGGATGACTTAAGGATGGGCTCGTCTCTTTTGAAACCGAAGCCAAGAAGAAGGCCCCTAAGGTTAGAGCTCGAATGATGCTTTGAGCCCCATCAAACCAGCTAAAAGAGGTTTATAAAGCAGGATGACCCCTCTCCTCCTAAGATCCATATAAATGTCCCTTCAGTATCACATGGAAGGGACACTACTCTGCTGTTGAGATGTTGAAACCGAAAAAAATTAGTCCTATCCACTATTGAGATGTAGGAGAATCTGGGTTAATCCTCCAATCGCTAAGGCACTAACCAAGGAGGATATGGTGGAATCCCTCTCTCTCCTCCATATTAAAATAATAATCGAGGAGTCTCCCTTGAGATGCCCGCCTCTCTCTCTCTCCCCCCCCCCCCTCTTTTCCCACATTTATTTATTAAAATGCTAGTCGAGGAGGATATGAAAAGATACTCCTCCCCATACGTGGAATTTAGCCCACGACTACATAGCCTCAATCAATGCAATACGGATATCCACTCCCCTAAGAAGTCACCTTCCACGACCAAGATAGAGCACATTCTTGGGATTATTTAAATAAGACATGTGAGTCAAGCAAACCCGAACCGTATTAGAACTCCGCTATAGCAAACAAACAGGCTAGGAAGACGTCTAAGGCGCGAGTCAAGCAAACCCGACCCGCATAAGAAGAAATTTACTATGGCAAAAAAATGGGTTAGGAAGGCACCCAAGGCATGTGAGTCGGGCAAACACAACTCACAATAGTAGAAATCCGCTATGGTAGAAAAACTGATCAAGAAGGTGCCCAAGGCATATGAATCGAGCAAACCTAACTCGTGTAAAAAGAAATCTTCTATGGCGGAAAAATGGGTTAAAAAAGCACCCGAGGCAAATGAGTCAGGCATACCCGACTCACATAAGAAGAAATTCGCTACAACAAAAAAAAGGGGTCAGAAAGGCGCCCAAGGCACGTGAGTCAAGCAAACCCAATATACATAAGAAGAAATCTACCACAGTGAAAAATCAAACTAAGAATAGTTCCCGAAATGTATGAGGTATGAAAACTCGATCCACGACCAATAAAATCTGCTATAGAGATACGAGACGAAGAATGCTCAAAGCACGTAAAGACAAAAAAGACACGCTCTGCACCCTAGAAACTTCAAAGTATGCCTTTGCGGAGAGCCAAAAGATAGGGAATATAAAATTTATGATTATCATTTTTATCATAATAAATTTTTTTATTATAATGAATGAAAATAAAGTTTTTGTTTTTTTACTTTAATTTTTTATTTATAAATGGATGATAACTTGAAGAACACGTAACCGTGTCAATTATTGGTAAATTTTCTGGCGGCGGACGATTGTCCGTGGCCATGGCCGAGTTCCTGGCGGCGGACGTGCTGTGGAGCTTGGGATGGGGCGTGGCCGGGCTGCTGTTTCTGGCGTGGGCCTCGCGGGTGCTCAACTGGGCGTGGTGGAGGCCGAGGCGGCTGGAGCGCGCGCTCCGGGCGCAGGGGCTCAAAGGCACCGCATACCGCTTCCCCTACGGCGACCTCAAGGAGAACGCGCGGTTCAGCAAGGAGGCCCGCGCCAAGTCCATGCCCCTCGCCCACAACATCATCCCTCGCCTTCTCCCTTTTTATCATCGCGCCATGGACGAGTACGGTAAGCGCTTCCTCCTCCTCCTCTGTTGTCGTCATCGCCTGGGCAGGAGCTCCAACTGTTAGAACTCGATCTTGTTCTTGTGCATGCAGGTAAGATATCATTCACATGGTCGGGGCCTGTGCCGCAAGTGGCCATCACGGATCCGGAGCTGGTGAGGGAGGTTCTATCCAATAAGTTCGGCCACTTCGGGAAGCCGAACCAGAACCCCCTCGCCCGGTTCTTCGCCAGAGGCCTCGCTGTGTACGAAGGCGAAAAGTGGGTCAAACATAGGAGGATTCTGAATCCTGCTTTCCATGCGGAGAAGCTAAAGGTGATTGATTCACTGTTCTGCACAACACCCAAACGGAACATCTTGGAAGTGCATCCATCCGTCCTGTTTCCAGTTTGATTCATACCAAAATGTTTATCCTCATCAATTTTGCAGCGAATGTTGCCGGCGTTCTCTGCTTGCTGTAGTGATCTGATGGATAGATGGGAGAATATGGCGGGCTCTGAGGCATGTTATGAGTTAGATGTTTGGCCTGAGCTCCAAAGCTTCACTGGAGATGTCATTTCACGAACTGCTTTCGGTAGCAGCCACAAAGAAGGAAGGCCAATTTTCCAACTTCAAGCTGAGCAGGCTGAGCTCCTTATTCAAGTTGTCCAAAATCTTTATGTCCCAGGGTACAGGTGAGTCCTTCTCCTACTCAATTCCATGTCGTTGAATGCAGCTTTAAAGGAAGAAACATCAGAAATTAGTTGTGTTGAAAGGATCATTGATTTGATGATCCGAGATAGTAGGTGGTCCATTGATGCCTTACTTGCACAATTCAAAGCTTCATCTCAAAGACTTCGAAGCTGCTACACATTTCTAATCACAATATTGTATTGAGCTCATAAATTATGCGAGTTTTCGAATGATTCGTAGGATACGGCTACTGATAATTGCTGTCAAACAGGTTTCTTCCCACCCCAAAGAACAAGAGAATAAGAGCAATTGATAGAGAGATCCGATCGATTCTGAGAGGCATAATAAAGAAGAGAGAACAGGATATAAAGACTGGAAAGGCAAGCAACGATGACCTGTTGGGGCTGTTGATGGAGTCCAACATGAAGCACTTACAAGAAGATGGGAACAAGAATGCCGGAATGACTACCGAAGATGTGATTGAAGAATGCAAGCTCTTCTACTTTGCAGGGCAGGAGACAACATCTGTGTTGCTGACATGGACAATGATCTGCTTGAGCATGCATCCTACCTGGCAGATCCGCGCTAGAGAAGAAGTTCTTCGAGTCTTTGGCGATGACAAACCCGATTTTGATGGCTTGAACCACTTAAAGATCGTTGAGTATCATCTTCCTACTTTGTTCTTCTGCTTAGCTGAACTAAACAGTCTCTGATTGCTAGTTGTTTCGACCCTATTCATCAGCATGCTGTTCTTGTTCTTTCTTAGACTGAAAGATGAGGATGATTTCACCAAGTGATGGACTGAAATTTTTGTGGGCAGGTGACCATGATTCTGTATGAGGTGCTCAGGCTATACCCTCCATTTATTCTCCTCCGGAGGCAGACATACAAGACGATGAAACTTGGGGATGTGGTTTACCCACCAGGAGTTCTCCTCCTGCTGCATGTAATCTTCGTCCACCATGATCCAAACCTGTGGGGCAAAGATGCCAGTGAGTTCAATCCAGAGAGGTTCGCCGAAGGAGTCTCAAAGGCGTCGAAGGAACAGGTTGCGTTCTTCCCGTTCGGCGGAGGCCCTCGAATTTGCATCGGCCAGAACTTTGCGTTGCTGGAAGCAAAGATGGGACTGAGCATGATTCTAAAGCATTTCTCCTTTGATCTCTCGCCGTCGTATGCTCACGCTCCACACACTGTCTTCACTCTTCATCCCCAGCACGGTGCTCAAATAAGGTTGCGAAAACTCTCAAGTACTTGGTAGTTAGGAAATCGCAGGCAAAATATGTATGTGAAGTTGAACCCTGCTTCAGGACTATACATGAAGTCCTGAAGACTATATGTATATGCAAAATATGTAATAGTCGTATAGTCCTATAAACTATATGAATATGCAAAAGCTTAGAGCACACTGTTTGATAACTAGATTATGAGTATGTAAGTTTCAATAACTGTTTCATTGATTTCTTTGTTATTAATTGATGCTCTTATATTTGATAACTAGATTATGAGTAACTCAGGATTAATCAAGAAGATATCATGAGAATCAAAGGGTAAGATAATAGCTTTGGTAATGTTCGGGAGAAGGCTCCGGATGATAGAGGGGGCATCCACACAAGAAGATTAAAGAGATATAGTAACGAATAGGCTAACAGAGTTAGTGAAGGGGCAATCTTAACAGTTGGAACAGTTATTGGTCTGAGGACAGGAGACGATCGTTGAGATTGTTTTTAGCCCAATTAGTGTTGCCACCACTAAGAGTTCTTTCAAGTCCAAGTATAGGCTCAAAACAACTCATAGACCAACTCACTATATCCTACACTTGCGTTGGCCTTATTGTTTAGCTCAATTACAACGCGTGGCGGGGCTACTACTTGTGGTGGCCGTATGGGTGGTCTACTTTGTGTGGTGGACGCCGAGGCGATTGGAGCGCGCGCTCCGGTCGCAGGGCCTCGATGGCACCCCCTACCACTTCCCCCACGGCGACCGGGAGCAGAGCGCCCGGCTCGACAGGGAAGTGCACGCCATGCCCATGCCCTTCTCTCACAGCATCATCCCTCGCGTTGCTCCTTTCACCCACCGTACCGTGAGCCAATATGGTACCCACTCCACTTCACCTCTCTCTCTCTCTCTCTCTCTCTCCATTGATCTACCTTCCCTGTCGCTTCACTTCGCCTTCTGGACTTGGTTGTTGTGCAGGTAAAATATCTTTCACTTGGGCAGGCTCTGTACCCGAAGTGACCATCACGGATGTGGGATTGGTGAGGCAGCTTCCACTGAACATGTCCCATGACTCCGAAAAGCCCAAATTGAACCCTCTCGCGTAGTTCTTCTTCGAAGGAGATTTCACTTACGAGAGTGAAAAGTGGGTGAAGCATCGGAGGATTCTGAACCCTGCTTTCCATATGGAGAAGTTGAAGGTGCTTGATTCTTATCTTGCTTCACACGAGACTGTCGAGCTAACTTTTCGTCCTCGTCATTTGACAGCAAATGTTGCCGGCGTTCCGTACTTACTGCAATGATCTGATAAGCAAATGGGAGAATACGGTGGGTTCGGGGACAGGTTACGAGTTAGCTGTTTGGCTGGAGATGTCATCGCAAGAGCAGCTTTCGGAACCAGCTATGAAGAAGGAAGACGGATCTACCAGCTTCAAGCTCAGCAGGCTGTTCTCTTCGTTCAGCCCGCCCGATATCTACGTATCCCTGGTGACAAGTGAGTTCTCGTCCCGTTCATATTTCCGATGATTGATTGAAATGTGTCATATACGCGGTAAGCAGTCGATTCTTGCTTGTTTTCCTGCTTTTCCATCTACATCGATCACGTTACAGTGACTTCAAACCTTTTAAATCATTACTATAAACCATTGCTTGCCATTACAGGTTTCTTCCCGCCACAAGGAACAAGAGAACAAAAGCACTGGAAACGGAGATCTGGGAAATGTTAGGAGGCAGAGAAGAAGTTCTTCGAATCTTGGTGGGGGGGGGGTGGTGGGGGTGGAAACACGCTAGCTTTCGATGGCTTGAGCCACTCGAGGACTGTGAGTGTCAATCTTCATTCTTCCTTCTTCTGCTAATCAGATGAACTGACAAGGGAAACAACAAATCTCACCCACCAATAACATTCCTCGATCGATGAGATGTGAATCACCCACCAGGAGCATTACTCCTACTGCGTAATAATAATCCTCATTCATCATGATCCAGAAATCTGGAGCGAAGATGCCAGTGCGTGCAATCCAGAGAGGTTTGCAGAAGGGATTGTTTTTAGCTCAAATAGTGTTGTTAGCGTTGAGAATTCTTCTAATCCAATATGAGCTCAAAACAACCCATAGACCAACACTTAGTGTTGGGCTAATAAATACTTATGTTTTAGCCCAATTATAACTTAATTACACACCCCAATTAATTGGCCAAGGCTATGTTTGATCCTCGAATTGGCCAACCAATCTCAATGAAATAATTCATTTGATTTATTAATAAAATAAATTTAATTAATTTACAAATATTTTTTAAAAAAGGAAAAGAATCAAATTGGCTTATTGAAGATTGTAAATCTCGATTTAAAATTCATCTCTACAAAAATAGAAGTTTATGAATCAAGAATATCATCAAAAGAGGATGATTACTTTCCAAAATTATCACCTTCCTTTTAAAAAAAGATTTTAATATGCTTAATTTGATATTATTATGATATTTTTTATTTTCTTATACTAAAGCTTATAAAAGAGTGGTTAGATTATTATAATGAAGGTTATCAGAAATGGATTGATGAATTGAGTCGTATTCTCACATTGTGTGTGAGTGATGCAAGGACACGATTATTTTTTTCGATCGAATGATATCATCATCGATACGCAATATGTACATTTATCTTGAGAGTACTCTTCTTGAGTCGGTGTGCATCGATAAATTTATTAATAAATTTATATAATTTATTAATAAAATAAATTTAAAATTTGTCAAACAGAAAAAGGGAAGTAAATATAGAAAAAAATAAAGAAATCAAGTTCGTTTATTGAAGATTGTAAATCTTAATTGAAGATTAATCTATATAAAAATAGAAGTTTATGAATCAAGAATATCATCAAGAGAGGAAGATTACTTTTCAAAATTATTACCTTCCTTAAAAGAAAAAAAATGATATACTTAATTTGATACGATTATAATATTATTATTTTCTTTTTTATATTTTTTATTCTTATACTAGAGCTTATAAAAATGTAGTTAGAATATTATAATGAAGATTATCAAAATTAGATCAATTAATTGAGTTGTATTCTCACATTATGTGTGAGTGGTGTAAGACCATAGTTGTTTTTTAAGTTATTATCCTTTTTTCTTTCTTTCTATTACTTTCCTGTTAAAAACAAAATTTCATTATTGCTCATCTTATATAATACACTTAAGATTTCTTTTAAAATCATCAATTAATTTTATTATCAAAATATAAAATTTAATAAACTTTTTTTTTAATGATGATGAAGGGATTTAAAAGTTTTCTATAACTATATATCATAATGTTAAATAAAAATATTAAAAGATCATCATATACTTGATTATAATGAAAAGAATATTTCCACACAAAAAATCACATAGAACTCAAGTATGGTAAACTTGTTATGTTACCTATTTCAAGAGATATTAAAATTGGGACAATGATATAGAATTTACATGTATAGTGTATAATTATCTTCCTAATGTAATATGATAGTTTTACCTTATTTCTTTTAAGATTTAGACCATTTTTTGTTTATTTGAAAACTTATTTATGATAAAATAATAAAGCGTATGATGGGAGATTTGAGACGAATAATACATAGATATATAAGAAGATACAATTCCTTATTAATTAGTCTTAAATTAAATTTAGGATGATGTTTCGTCCCACATTGAGAAATAAGAGAACAAACGGTTTAGCATCACTCTCACTCTTAAAAGTTCTTTTTTGAGGTTCATCTTAAAAGCATAAAATCGTATGGGCTCAACAAAATATTAACTTAGAGGATCTATATTGATTTAATGATAAAAAGGTTATATTCATTTTCTCTCTTAAGATACATTGTATTTGAGGTCCATATTTGTGAAAGAAGTGATGAAACTGAAAACCATTATTATTTTCCTATTTTGACTTGAAAATATAATATATAGTGCACATATTATTAATTATTAATTATTTTTAAAATTTTCATACACGATCAATATTTGTTCTAATATAGCATAACAGGAAATAACACGTTTTATCTTTTATCAATGAAATAAAAAACTTGATATGAAAATAAATCTCCTATGATATCATCCTCCCCCGCTCTTTATATAAACCCAGGGAAACGCCTCCGATGTCCATCCTTAACTTTTGGCTTGGGAGGACCAGGAGGAAGATCAGGTGAAAATCATCGCCCTTATAAACATTATACGTTTCCTTTATATTATAATTATTGAAGTTATTTGTTGATATTTTATTTAATATTTCTTAAGAATTTTTATAATTATTGATCTCAAATTGTAAAAAGAATGATGTCGTATAATAATCATTCGAATATTTAAAATATATTTGAAAATCATAAGCATATTATTTCAAATAGTTTCAATCATTTATACTAAAAGAATTCATATGCAATATCCATCTTTTTCTTCCAAAAGGATATATTAGTGTTGGAAGTTGGGCTCAGCTCAATAGAGGTCTTTATAGCATATTACATGGGCACATACAACTGTTGTAGTAAAAACTGTCCATTTTTTAAGGTGTTGTATATGTACTCTTTGAATGACCGGAACAACTATATATATATTTTTATTGATCATTAATTGTTAATACGATTTTTTCGGAGAAAATTAATATGATACAGAGAAAATTAACATGATACAGAGAAAATTAACATAATCCTTGCGAAAGGATGATACACACAAATTAAAAACAAAATTTTATTGATATGATTATCTATCCATCTCAAAAGGACTTTTAAAACTCCAAAATAATAACATCCATCAAAAATTGGTTCTCTCTTTAAAAGGATCAATATATTACTTTAATCGCTTACAATCTGAACTCCTCTTCCGTTTATAAGCGATTGTGCATGGCCATGGGAGCGGTGGACGTAGCAGCCGACTTGGTGTGGTACTTGGCGTGGGGCGTGGCGGGGCTGCTACTTGTGGTGGCCGTATGGCTGTTCTACTTTGTGTGGTGGAAGCCAAGGCGATTGGAGCGTGCGCTCCGGGCGCAGGGCCTCGATGGCACCCCCTACCGCTTCCTCCAAGGCGACCTGGAGGAGAGCGCCCGGCTCGACAGGCAGGTGCAGGCCAAGCCCATGTCCTTATCTCACAACATCATCCCTCGCGTTTATCCTTTCGCCCTTCGTGCCATGAGCCGATATGGTACCCACTGTCTCTCTCTCTCTCTCTCATTCTTTCTCTCTTTCTGTTCTACCTTCTCAATCGCTTCACTTCGTCTTCCGGTCTTGGTTGTTGTTGGTGGTGCAGGTAAAACATCTTTCACTTGGGTAGGCCCTGTACCCGAAGTGACCATTGCGGATGTGGGATTGGTGAGGCAGCTTCTATTGAACATGCCCAATGACATCGAAAAGCCCCAGTTGAACCCTCTCGGGCAGTTCTTCTTCAGAGGAATGTTCATTTACGAGGGTGAAAAGTGGGCGAAGCATAAGAGGATTATGAACCCTACTTTCCATATGGAGAAGTTGAAGGTGCTTGATTCACCCATGTCGATTCTATCTTGCTTCACACCAGACTGTCGAGCTAACTTTTTGCCCTCGTCGTTTGACAGCAAATGTTGCCATCGTTCCGTACTTGCTGCAATGATCTGATGAGCAAATGGGAGAATACGGTGGTGGGTTCGGGGACAAGTTATGAGTTAGATGTTTGGCCTGAACTCCAAGCCTACGCTTTAAATGTCATTTCGACAGCAGCTTTAGGAACTAGCTTTGAAGAAGGAAGACGGGTCCACCAGATTCAAGTCCAGCAGCTTATGCACTTCGTTCAGGCCGGCCAAGCTATAAATATCCCTGGTTCCGTGTGAGTTATCTTAATGTTCCCATTTCCGATGATCGATTGCGATTGTGTTATACTGGTCGGTCTATGAGTAAGCAGCAGTCGATCGTTGCTCGTTTTCTTCTTGCTTTCCCATCTACCTACACTGATGTGTATCTCATAAACACCCTCTCAACCATTACTAGAAACACTGCTAACCGATGCTTAACCATCACTGCAGGTTTCTTCCCACCGAAGCGAAGAAGAGAATAAAAGCACTGAACAGAGAGGTCGGAGAATTGGTAAGAAGCATAATAAAGAAGAGACAAGAGGAAATAAAGAGTGGCAAAGCCAGCAACGATAACCTGCTGGGCTTGCTGCTGGAGTCCAATATGAAGGGCTCCCAAGAAGACGGGATGACCATCGAAGACGTGATCGAAGAATGCAAGCTCTTCTACTTTGCAGGGCAGGAGACGACAGCCGTCTTGCTAACATGGACGATGATTCTCTTGAGCATGCATCCTGAGTGGCAGGTCCGAGCCAGAGAAGAAGTACTTCGAGTCTTCGGGCAGAACAAACCGGATTTCGATGGCCTGAACCGCTTAAAGATCGTAAGTATCATCATCATTCTCCCTTCTTCTGCCAAGATCAACTGATAGACAGTCATGTTCTCCTCGATCAGGTGACAATGATTCTGCACGAGGTTCTCAGGTTATACCCACCATTGACTTACCTCCCAAGGCACACATACAAGACGATAAAACTTGGGGACGTGACCTACCCACCAGGAGTACTGCTTCGAATGCCAATACTCTTCTTGAATCACGATCCGGAAATCTGGGGCGACGACGCCAGCGAGTTCAATCCAGAAAGGTTTGCACAAGGGGTGTCCAACGCATGCAAGAACCACCAGATGGGCTTCTTTTCCTTCGGCGGCGGCCCTCGGATTTGCATCGGCCAGCACTTTGGGTTGATTGAGGCTAAGATGTTATTCTCTACCATTCTCCAGCGCTTCTCGTTTGAGCTCTCACCCTCCTATGCCCATGCTCCACACATTGTTATGACTCTTGTCCCTCAGTATGGTGCTCCTTTAATGTTCCGTAGACTTTGAATTACTCTTCTTCGAGTCATTTGGATTTATCCAAGTCTAAATGTTTAGATCTGCATGGCTCAATTCGACAAGTCGTTTAAGATCCTATATTTTTCACTTCTTTCTTTATTTTATTTGATCTTGAACTAATAATACTTATTACTATTATTCAAAGAAAGAATTATGAGCTTTTCCATTCTTCACAAATATATATATATATATATATATATATATATATATATATATATATATATATATAATGCAAGACCTCTGATAGATACACCCTTCTTTTTCTTTTTCTTCTTTTCCTTTCGATGCGCTCGACTCTCCGAATCTTAAAGGTACAAATTGACCAGACTAAGTACAAAATGGAGTGAACTTATCAACCTCAAAGCCAGTGTTCTTTGAGTGTCCGGATCGCCACGTACACCATCCACTTCGAATGTCTGTCGCTGAACGACACGTGTCCGGCAGCGAGTACGGGAGTCAGGCGTACTTGGCTGAACCTTGCAAACCGGACACGCGTCGGTGTTCGGCCGGGCATCGTGTCGCGTTGTTTAAGGTAAAGGCACACCCCGGATCGCGAGCGCAGGCGGCGGAGGCTTCGCATTCCGTGAAGGGCTCGCACGTGACGATCAACCCGCTGATGAGACGGACCGCAGTAATCCACGCGTCGCCAAAGTACAGGCGTGCCGAAATGAGGTGCACGCTGCATCAGGGCCGTCCATATGGTGTTCCCGGGGTCGTATCCCCGTCGTTTAATGTATCGAGGGAGCCGGACGGAGGGCCGATTCCTCCCTCTTTCCTCGCCTCTTCTTCCCACTCTTGACTTCCCTCTCCTCTCTGTCTCTCTCCCCGATTCCTGCTTCCTCGGGCTCTAGAGAGAGCAAGAGCCGGAGCTGGGGTTTCGAGTACGTGTTCTTGATCCTTTGCTCTTATGACGTTTGTTTCTTGCGTCCTTCCACGGCCCCGATCGGTCTAATTGATCTTTGCTGCTGTGCTTTGATCTGATTTTGGGATGGATTATATGGTTTCTTTGTTGTTCTGGCCTGCGATTTCTCGTGTTCCTTACTTTCTCTTGGGAAATTGACTTATGCTTATTATAATTTCCGTGTGGGTACTGTGTTATTGAGTACTTGTCAGGTTTCTCTGGAGGGGCGCTTGCGGTGTTGATCTCTTGAATCGTGTTCGAAAGAGAGGAACAACGGTTTCTGGATGCTAAATCTTGGTTGGCAGGGCTTCTCCGCTAGTTCTGCTTCCCCTTCCTTTTTGGACTCTTTTGGCCACACGGTGCTGTATTCTGGCTCTGCTTGTTGATGTTTTTGCTCTGTTGTTAGGGTTCATTCCCAATTTTTGGGTTTTTATCTTTAAATTCATGCTGTACAGGTAAGTTCTATCCAAGATGATCTATGGTTCTACAAATTTTACTCTTCGAGTCATGATGATTGTGTCGACCGATTTGTTTTGCAGATTTTTTGTTTTGATGTGTTTCAGAGAGATGCTAAGTTTTAGGTGTGCGTGAACTCATGCTTAGCTTTTCATCATGCTCTCGGTTTACCTTTTTTCACTTGGATGTAAAATTTTGATGGCATGTTGGCATTGGTTTCCTTTTTGGTCTTTTCATTGTGGATTTTCTCTTTGTCCTATGGGGTTCAAGTTGGCAATATTGCCTTCTTGGTTTTATTACGAATTTCCTAAATTGATCTGGACTTCGTCTAGCTTACCTTTTCTGTGAGGAATCTTTCTTGAACTTACTGGCTTTGGGTAAAGTTTTTCTCAAAATTATGATGTTCATATTTTTAGACAATAGTTTTAGACTTTTATATTCTATTACTAGGACTCAGTTAGTCAATTTTACTTACTGGAATTTATATTTTACAATCTTTTACTGAAATTAGTAACTAAGGAATCTTTCTGAATTTTTTGGTTAACCATTGTAGGTTGACACAGAACCAAGTAATGTAGGTCGTCTGGCTTATGAGAACTCTCATAGGTTAATTTTGTGCTTTTCTTTAATGGGGGATCTAGTTTTAGAAAGCAAAACCACTGATTGTTTACAGTGTAAAAAGATCAAGGGGTTTGCTGTGGTTCTTTTTTAATGATAGACAAAATGTACTTTGTTTTGTCAGACATACATATGTTTGTTTTAACCTTCTGCAGATTCCATTGATGAAAAGTAGCCTCTGATACTTGGTAACACTTGGACCAGTTAAGGCCCAGTGCCGAGGAAGTGTTCTTGAGCATAGAGAGGAGAGCAGCCTGATACGAGTGGCGGATAGCATCTGCCTAAAGTATCCTTTTTTTTTCCGCTGTATGTGCAACTGAAGCATCTAAAGCTCATATCTTCACTTTATTTTTTAATTTTCGTTCGCTTATTTATGCAATCATATAAAAATGTTAGGTTAAGAAAATTTGTCTGGCAGTAACCTCATTTGGTTTTGTTAGCAAACGATTTTTATAACTAAACAAACTTTCTAGGCCTATATTTAGTATGTCATAATGTCATTTGACAAGTAATCGCTATCTATAATACACAAATACAGAGAACTGAGCTTGGGTTTTCTGCCTTTTCTTTGGCAGACTGTGCTTTTGACAATAGATGATCAGGAGGAAGTAATAAATACGAAGGAAGATGAACAGGTTAGTTTCCCTAGATAAATTTGAACAAAAGTAGGGAATAAGATGCTAAATTGATTGAGTAGAGATTGGGTATACCACTGTGTTTGGGAGAAAAAAGAAAGATAAAGAAAATGATATAAATAATATAAACAATAAAATGTTTTATGAGAAGAGGCATATTAAATAACTTCTGATGGGGATTTCTAGGGAGAAAGATTGGTCAGTAGATGTCAATGACTAAAGGAAATTTACAAGAATAAAGAGTTCTTTGCCCACCGATGTCTTTAATTTACCTAAATATGTAACCTATTTATTTATATATTGATATTTTTTTATTCTCCCTTACCTTTTGGTGTGCTATACTGACTTTTTTTATGTTGATTCTGATCCTCTCTTTTCCTGTCAGCTCTTGGACTTTGTGATCTTGGTTAAAAATTATAATATCACTGGGTTGGATTTTTATGGCAGTTATTATAATGATAATTTGCACCCTTTCAGGCATCGCAAGGGCATTACGATCTGTTTTGAGTTGATTCTAGATTTCTTGTTGAATGAACACATCTTTTGCTGATCAAATAGCTTGCTAAATGCTTCTAGAAGTAGTAAATATAAAGATATTATAGGGATATGTAGTGATAAAATTCAGAATCTCTTGTAGAAAGAATGAGAGTCTAAGGTTCTAAATTTGATAGAAGTGTGCATGGTGATGTTAAAGGAGCTAATGATATTAAGTTGGACTGTTGCTTGGCAAGTGTCAAACACATCTTTTGGTTGTTCAAGATGAAAGTCAATTCGGATTCAATATGGTTCTTTCTCCGAGCTGGTCTCAAGTCAAACTTTGCTATTTCGATCAGAACCCTACAAAAACTTCATCCGAGCACTCTTGACAATGTCTCTTCCCTCCAATGCTTCAATTAATAAGCTAGTCAGAGAGGTCGAACAGTTTCGAGTTCAAAATTATGTGTTGGGTCATACTTGTTGAACCCCTTCTATAGTGGGTTTCCGAAATTGGATGCTACGTAGCTTGTGGAAACGTGGTGCGTCAATCTCGGGCATAACCATCATCACTCCACTCGAGTCTGAGATGCGGCATATTTTTATCATGTGGCATCGATTGGGCGGTGCGATATAATTGGTTGGTTGATGTCGAAGTGTCAGCCACTCGGTTGCTTGGCATCGAGTGTATCGGCCACCTGGTGCCGAGATGTCAATTGTCTGGTGCTGAGGGATGTCGACCACCTTATATCGCTCCTATCAGTTGGTAATTGGGTTGAAGTTAATAATAAAAGTTTGAAAGTTTTGACTGCACAGAAACTTATGAATATCTAAGTAGGATTAATATCTGCCTTCCTGAAGACTGATCTAAGTTGATGATAATTTCATATATCTGGATGTAGACGTTATTGCACATGTTGTTTGGCTATTTTTTTCTCTAAATTTGATTAATTGGGTGCATATTGACTTGTTTTTGCAGTTTATGTATATCAAGTTGAACTTTAGTAGATACTGTAGCTCAAATGCCAGGACCGAGAATGAAGAGAAAATCAGACAAGGGATGTGTAAGATTGCACAATGTCCATGCTCGTCACAGGTCATCTAAGAAATCAGAAAACTCACCATCGGAAATCAACACAGAGGTGGACGCTTCTATTCAAATTCATCATGATGGTGAGCTATTATTACATGGTTGATCTCATCCAAGTCTTTTCTTCTTGTGTCTCTTCACACCAAACACCAAATCTGAGTGCCACCTTGAGTAAAATTGAGGTTAATTCATGCATTTCACAGTCATTTATTCACGAGATGGAACCAGATTACCGTAGGTTACAATTTTTTTAAACATTTGACTTTTGAGGAATCATCCAAAAGCCAACAGATTCGATTGAGTTATTCTAGTATTCCGTGGCACCTAACTCTACAAAATGAAAGCTGTAGGGCCATGCCACCTCCTAATGCACTTAGCCGTACGATTCTCACTATTGATAACTTCATTTTCATCACTGAATTTGTCCTCGTGAAGAACAAAAGCTTGTATGATAACATATTCTCGTATTTGAATGCGTGAAGATTGTTTTGTCTATTAGCACACAAATGTAAGAAGATATATGCTTGTTTTCTACTCTTCCTTTACTATTCTAAAAGCTTGTCTTCTCATCGATCTTTATTTGGTAGCTAACTTTTGCCTCTTGGATCTTCTTTCGGTAGCTAAGCTTGTCTTAGATTGAATTTAATGCTACAGGAAACTTTTCAAACACAATTAGTTCTCGAATGGAACAATCAGGGTGCGACTCTACGATAACAGGTTTTGATGGAGCCTCTGCTGAATTGCTGAACTTGTCTTCATCTCCACCGGATCCTTTATCTACTGAAAGAATGGTACCTGCTCTCTTTTCCGAACCTCTAGGATATAGTTCAATTCTTATATAGTCATTTGTTGTTTTTATTTGATTTTGTTTCTTATCAGAACTTA
This sequence comes from Musa acuminata AAA Group, assembly GCF_036884655.1. Lineage (NCBI taxonomy): Eukaryota > Viridiplantae > Streptophyta > Magnoliopsida > Zingiberales > Musaceae > Musa > Musa acuminata. Next base: position 45,562,855 of record NC_088329.1, on the reverse strand, counting down.
TCTAACAATCGTCCAATTTATCAGAATGTCCATCGTTTTCGAAATTTCTGGTAATAAGCCTTTTTCTGTTATTGGGTGTGTATCTCCCGCTTGATGACTTGTGTTAGGTACTACACTCCCTAACCAATGCTTCTGTAGTTTGAGAAAGAAGCCTCCCACAAGAGCAAAGGCAGAAAGAGAATAAAAAATTAGAGATTAATTATTGGATTTTCTGAAGAGAACAACAACGAGATTCATGTGCCCACCAATGCAAATTAAAAATGGATGATAAATAGCCTTGATTAAGTCTGTTCTGTCTAAAAGGAAGGCTGGGAGGCCTTCTCCATGTGGAACAGGATCGCCGACTCTGTCCGCCTGGGGCAAAGAGTCGCTGGACTCCGGAGGTCATAGGAGTCCAGCGATTCCTCCACCGAAGTGGACAGGTTGTCCTTCCACCACTTGGATTAGCTAGCCCTATCTGGGTCAGTCGTGGACTGATCCAGCCCACTGTCAGTGGCCCACGAGAGGCTGTAGATGCTGCTGTTGGCCCACTTCTGCTGCAGCTACTGCCGCTGCTGTTACGGTGATATTGCTGATGCTGATGTGTTTGCTGCCGCCACGGCTATGCTGCTGATGCTAGGTCAGCCCTCTAGAGAGAGAGAGAGATTTTGTAGCACTAAGATGAAAAACTCGGTACAAAAAGATAGACCGAGACCAGAAGAAAGAGAAGATACAATATAACATTATTAGCTATATTGTCCAATAAATTAGCACCTTTTGAAGTCTCTTCCTCTTGGCCACTCCTTTGAACTGTGTAGCCTTATAGAAGACCCTATTATGGATTTCATATTTTTCTACTGACACCCTTTAGAAAAATATCATAAATAATGCTAACTGTATAGGAAATCCTTTTATTGTTAGATTCTTCTGTGTATGCCCCCAGAAAAGTATTTCTGGGACTCCTAGAATACTAGAGGATTATCATCTTTTTAAAAAAAAATATCTAACTTCCCATATCAATAGGGACACAATCGTAAATGATATATGGATGTTCTTGTGTAAATGAATTTTCTTGACAGAGTAATATAGTAAACAGATTCTTTTGGAATTCTTTATAGTTGTCTTGATAAACTATGTTTTCCTTTTTCTTGTTTTATATAATTTAAAATAAATTTATTTAATTTAAATAATTTTTTTTTTTAAAAAAAAAAGCTCATGAGCAATCAGAGCATAGTAAACAACTCGTGCAGAACCATAAAGATGACCGAATGATCCTCCCAAGATGGCCTTTCACTTTAGTTAGGAGCATGGAAGGACTGTTTGTATTTAGTTTGAATTGATCAGTAACGGACTTTTTCAACTCCCACTGAATAATCTTCTACGGTATATTCTCAGACCAACCCCTTCATGCATTTTGATCCAAATTCATAGTTTCATGTAGATATTGTCAGTTTCATGTGGATATGAGTTAATTCAAAATATTTGTGGGGATTGTAACATAGTTATCGGTGCAACTACTTGGGCATTGGGAAATGCTAGTTATATTGTGATGACTGTTTTTGGGTTTTAATCATGTCAGTATTTGACTTAAAAGAAGTCCTGGTTGTTACGAACTCATTTAGGTGCTCATTTCCACTTTTTTTTTTTATTGCGGTTAGTTTACTGTTATGTTATGTCTTGTGATGAATATTTACTTGCAGCTGCAGGGTTCAAGCTCAACCGCAATAGCACCAGAGTTAGAAACAATTTTCTCACCTAATTTCGAGGATGGTGATTCCCACTTGAATTCAACTAATCATGGTTATGAAGGTACTAAGCTCCCTTTTTTTCATTGGTTAGCACATGATACATTGATAAAAACCTGGACATGATGCCTGAACAATTGCTCAATAATCTTAGAATATGATAGTCCTTTTTTGAGTTAATGGAATAGGACATTGGCTTTTTTAAGTTAATTGAATAGTTATCATACTTTTTCCTGATTTACAGTTCAGAATGAAAATCCTGGATTGCCTAATCTCGTTGCGGATGAAGGAGATGATGGAAACTCTGGGTTCAGTGATTATCAAGCTTGCAGTTTATTCGACTTCTGCTTTTCAGAGAGTGCTCCTTCTTTACCTTTTGATGATAGCATGGATTTTACCGATGTTTCTTGCCATCATTACGAGTTTACTACTTCTGACATACTGACTGATGTGGCGGAGAGGTATATGATGCTGCCATTCCTTGGGAGGAACACAGAAACTGGCGGTGCTCATGATAATGAATCAATTCAAGAAATCATGATGAACTCCAATGATGCATACTTGGCATCTCATCAAGAATCTGACATGAATTATCTATCTGGTGATTTGGGAGAAATAGAATGCCTGAATCCACAGCTAGTTTTTCGAACTTCACCTGATTTATCTCGGGAAGTTTCATCGAGTTGTCCTACTCTATTGCAAAAGGAAACACAACAAGGGAAGCCCATAACTCTTGTCCTTGATTTAGATGGTAAGCTTGTCCATATCAGTTGCATTTTGAAGAGATTTTTAAGTGTGATATTTCACACCTGCCTCTTGAGCTCATTGTCATTAGAAATTCCCATTGTTTACCAGATCATATTACGTGATCTATTCTAGTTCTGTCGTTAACTTAATGTGTTGTAAACTAATTGTTTCTCTTGTCTGCAGAAACTCTTGTTCATTCTACACTTGAGTACTGTGATGATGCTGATTTCACCTTTCCGGTTTTCTTTAACATGAAAGAGCATACCGTATATGTAAGACGGAGGCCTTTTCTACAAATGTTCCTCGAGAGAGTGGCTCAAATGTTTGAAATTGTTATTTTCACAGCTAGTCTAAGCATATATGCTTCTCAGCTACTTGACATTTTGGATCCAGACAACAAAATAATTTCTGGGCGCATTTATCGTGAATCATGCATATTCTCTGATGATACCTATACAAAGGACCTAAGTATTTTGGGGGTTGACCTGGCAAAAGTTGTCATAATCGACAATTCCCCACAGGTAGTAATCCTTCATTAGTCTCTCTGTATATCGGTAAGGGGCAACACAGCACATGCTCAGTAGAAATTTTCAGTAGCACCAATTTTTGACTTATATAGACAGTCTGATTTCCAATGCAGGCTGGTGCTTCATTTCTCAAATTTTAGTTGTCGGAAATTAGATTCATTAATTTGATGAAAGTTATTATTCAGGGAGTCGAATAGTTTTTCCTTCTCCTTTGGATCATATCAAATCTATATCTTGCTCGCATCTGCACATGATTCATTTTGTTTTTTGTTTTTTTTGTTTTACCTTCTCCATGTCAGGTTTTCCGGTTGCAAGTTAATAATGGCATTCCAATCAAGAGTTGGTTTGATGATCCATCGGACCATGCTTTAGTTCAATTACTTCCTTTCCTCGAGACCCTGGTCGATGCTGAGGATGTTCGTCCGATTATTGCAAACAGGTTCAGCAACAAAGAGCAGCAACAGTTTGTTTGAGATATCATTGTCTTGGCAATATTTATTGTTCTTCCTGAGGTAACCATAATCATCGACCGCAATTTATCCACGGTTTCTTAGATTTGCTTCCATTATCATGCCAACTTAGCTGTATGACATGTGAAGATTCCTGATGATTGTACCAAATTTTCTCCAAGTGTATGTATATTCTTCCCATCCTATTTTCTCACACAGGTGTTTACATTAGAATTTTGTCATGAAAATAAAATATTTTGTTCAACTGTTTTCTTATGTACTCATTGACCTCCTAAGTTATCCAAACAGTTTACTAGATTTACCTTTTTTTTATTGTCATGGGGAAGATTGCTGATGATGGTACCCAAGTTTGATGCCAACTGCCTTCCAATATAATCTTCTTACGAAAATAAATAAATAAATAAATAAAAATTTATTTTGTTCTGATATTGTTTGGAGATTGGATCCGGTAATCTTGTGGTATGTGCAAGTAGTGATATAAATTGATAAAGGATAATTTGATCGGTTGGTTATTAATATGGTTCGAGAGTAAACTCGCTCTCGAGCTATGTGTGGACCCTTAATTTTTCTACAGAAGAAATACTGATAAGATTATTTAATTTTATATTGATTAAAAAAAGTTATTTAGTTTTATAATTGATCGAGGAGTGGATTTATGAATGAAGGTCTCTCTTACCCCAGAAGCTTCGATGTCGAGCTCACTAAGTCGAAGTTAAACATCCACAGCAGCTGCCGACTTTTCACTCGGTGTTCAATCCAACGAGCCAATGAGCTCACACCGTCCGGCGTCATGGTTGCCCGTCTCATCCCAACCGAAGCGCTAGTGGCCAAGGAATTATTGGTGGCCAACGTGAGCGTAGGCCCCCCAATGATTTGGCCGCCTAAGTGAAGTCTTCGACAAGGAGATACGTGATGTGTCAGCTCCAACTCACCAACTGAACTCGTCACAACCACGTTCCACCTACGGGAGGGACGCTGTAAAATCCAGGCCGCCACCACAGGAATAAGCCACAGGCTTCGGTACCCGAGTCTTTCCTCCCCACCCAGTCCTACATGTGCATAAAATTATGTACTTGATAACGTCAGTGGGGGCACCCACCACTGTTTGTGGCGATCGAGTGGGTAACTCTCTCTCTCTCTCTCTCGAGTCCTGATGATTGGATCGACTCTTCACATGCGATAACCGAGTCATCTAAATATGTGGTGTCATGTGGACGTGGGACCCCCGCACGAGTTTTCTTAAACGGAATAATGGAAGGGGCCCCACAGGACACGATCACGAGGCGTTTGATTGATCGAAAGCCATCTCCCCCCTTGCACTTCCTTTGCTAGCTCATGTACACCCGAAGATGACAGACAGTTGCGTGGGACGTTGCTGTGGTGCGGCAGCTCCATTATTCTCATACTCCCAAACTTGTCACCTCCCACCCATCTTATTGTCGGATGTACAAACATAGAGGGAGAAGCGCACATCTTTGCATGCAGCGGGGGACAGTGTTTGCATCTCATTGGAGCAATTTTTTCCCGTCCTAAATAAGGCGTCGATAGCTCTTTCATATGAACCAATACTTGATGGTCTCCATTCATATGTTTTGCCCATTGGTTTGAGGTTCAACTTGTTTCAGGAATAGCCCACGATCAGGGACGTCAACGGCCATGGAGGAGCCACTCCTCTCCTCTCCCACCACCACCTCCTCCTCCTCCTCCTCCTTACCTACCACCCGGCCCGTCCTCATCCGAGTAACAACGATCCTCACGCTCGTCGCCATCTCCCTCTGGGCAAACTACGAAGCCTCCAGGAGCGTCGACATCTCCGTCGTCAATTCCGTTTATGGTTCTCGCGCACACCGCCTGTTCGACCTCAAGTTCGCCTCCAACGGCAGAGCCCACCGTATCATACACCACGCGAGCCAATTCGTCGAGCAGGTTCTTTACCCCGATGAATGGTATCCCCGCAAGCCGATCAACCACATAACGCTGCGTCTCGCCAGCGACGACGACCTCCCCTTCCTCACGTCGGTCAGCCCGGGCTTTGACGCCGGGGATTACACCATCCGTCTCAGCCCAATTCTCATGTCGGCAGCCGACGCCGACGCCGCTGTGGCCGCAGCGGTGCACCGGGCGGTCGCCAAGCTCTGGCTGTGGGACGGCCAGCGCACGGCTCCGGAGTCACTCCTGGAAGCCGCAGCTGAGTACCTCGCCATGGCAGCAGGCTTCGGTTCGAGGCCTAACATCGCCTACGCTGTCGCCCTCGAATCTAACGGAACACGCTGGTCTGCTGAATTCCTACAGTACTGCGAAGCCAAGCGCAACGGGTTCGTCGCGGGGTTGAACCGAGGAATGCAAGAAAGGTGGACTGAGCTCACGGCGGACGAGGCGTTTGGCTCGCCGGTCCGGCAGGTATACGCCGCCTATAGGTCGGCGCCACCAGGTCGCATCATGGAATCCTCTGATTCCACGACGGATTCGGTGGAGGCGAGGCTGTCCATGTGAGCTGTACAGGTTGCCGCCACGGCAAGCGGACCAAGTCATGCAGCTGTGAAGCTGAAGGGGTTGGACTACTTGTCCGTATCCCCCGAAGGTGTTGACCGGACCGACGCCTACCGGTACCAAAGTGTACTGTCCGTGGCATAATTCTGCCCTTTAGATTCCTCTTCCTTGTTTGCTTCTGTACCTCTGCGTAAAATAATGGAATGGAGAAGAAGCTTGTTTGTTTTCTGGGCATGGAAAGAACGAGTACTCATCCGTCTTCCAGATGGGGAGAGAGGTGTGAGGGTGATGACGATGAGACGTTCGAGGCCATTAAGTCTCTGACATTGCATGCGTTTCTTCTTTCCGTTCAACCTCAAGAACAAGTGCAGGGAAAGATTTATTTCTGGTGCAATGGGATAATTGATTTATTAACTTGATGAGTTTAATTGCCGATCCAAACTGTTGAATTCCAAGTCGAAATTTTAGCTCGACGTCGAGCATCTGATCTGAGTCTTTAAACCACCACCAAGAACAAAGATGTGATCTTCCACCCAAAGGTTTGCTGCTACGAAAGACCAAAAAGACAAAGAAGCAGAGCATCCAAACACCACCTTTCCTACGTATGATTTAGTCCATATGGAACAGCTAAAGTGCAACACAAAGTAGAGGTTCCCACCACCTCCTCCTCCTCCTCCTCCTCCACCACCACCACCACCACCACCTGAGTTGTGTCATCATCATCATGACTATCGATAGCCAAACCCCACGGAAGGATTCTTCACTTCCAACCCATCCTCTTCCCACTGCTGCTGCCGCTTCTTTCCTCTACAACCTTTTCCTTTCTACCGCTTCCTCTTGCGTGCTCATCCAATGCTCCCATCCTCCCCTCTCAAGTTTCCTCTTATTCTCCTTCGCATCACGAAGGAACCTCCGATTCTGTCCCCTTATATATATATATATCTCCTAAGACGAGAGAAGTAGAGCCCTTTTCACAGCTCAAGCAGACTTCTTGCCATCCGCAATCCATACCGAAACAGAGAAATAAGAGCAGAGGAGGTGAGGACAGATAGAGTGGAGGCATTGGAAGTATGGGTGCCAATGCCATCAAGTGTCTCATCTTCCTTCTGGGACTTCTCTTCTGTTCTGGTTTGTGCAAACAAAGTCTCTGCATTCCCCACTTACCTATAATTGCAGGTTGAGATTAAACTAAATTTCGAGTTCTGTGGCATGGCGCAGGAGAACTTGTTAAAGACTCTGAGGACGATCTATCATTTCATCCATCTCTCATGCAGACGGATGTATCCTCGATGCCTGAAATGGATGTTGTCACTCCAGTAACAACAGTTCCGGTGATTAACCCTTCCACCACCCCAACCACCACTACTCCGGTCTATGATCCATTCACCGCGCCACCTACTCCGATCATGACGCCTACCACCAATCCATACTCCACTCCGTCGATGGTGACCCCGTCGACGCCGTCATCAGGCCAAAGCTGGTGCGTGGCCAGCCAAACTGCGTCGCAGACTGCGTTGCAGGTAGCTTTGGACTATGCCTGTGGATATGGAGGTGCAGACTGTTCGGCGATTCAGCAAGGTGGAAGCTGCTTCGATCCCGATACTGTTCGTGACCATGCATCGTATGCATTCAATGACTACTACCAGAAGAATCCAATTCCTACCAGCTGCGATTTTGGAGGAACGGCTGTTATCGTCAATGCGGATCCAAGTGAGTAATGATTTCAGAGCGTACAACAATCAAATCCTTGACAGCAAAACATCCGATCTAATTTCTTGGCAATCTAATCTACTCTCTGTTCGTGTCCTCACAGGTACTTCGACATGCCATTATTCCTCGACGAGGTAAATGACCTGCCTAAACCCATATCTTCTTTGCAGAAACCATGAGAAGAATTAACTCGTCACACCTGCAGTGGCAGCACAACCTCACCTTCTTCCTTCAACACGACTAATCCCACTGGATCAGCTGGATCAAATGTTTACGGAGATGTTCCGACGTCTACTACAAGCGCTTCTGCCTTGATGTTAGATGGCATGACACTTGTGATCACCCTAACATCTCTACTGATGTCTGTGATCTTCTATAGTCTCTGCAAATAGACATTAAAGGTGTTCTACGTGCAACGAGCCAAAGACGATATGGTTGGTGGCTATCTTTCGCTACAGAAACTATGGATTCCCCACAGAAAGGAGGCAGCACGAGAAGTCCAAATCCTAAAGCAAAATAACCTTTCTTGAGAACTCATTCTACAGAGTAAGCGAATCTGGCGAGGAAGAAGTTGGTAGCAGAGCCATCAGCCTGCAGGTTATGCTGCTTCAAAGCCTCCATTAGCAGGAAATGTTGTCGAACAATTTGCTTCATTCGATAGTAATAATTGTTACTTTGTTTTAGCTTCGAATAGATAGATAATAGTCTGAAGCTACAAAAACCAAATCCATTTACAGTTCGATGATGTTTTCCCAAAGACAACTCTAAAGCAACAAAAGGTGTGCAAACTAAAGATAGCCCATAGAACATGATGTTCTTCTATACCTTTCTTGCGATCTTTGCCAAGAATAATTTGCTAGCAAGAAATGAATCTAAATCATGTGGAGTTGCAGTAGATGTAAAAAGCTAAAGATGACTTGCAGCACGCGAGAAAGATTGCACTGATTATAATGGATCGGTGTGTATTGGGGTGTGAAGAACACCAATTATTTTTCCTTGGATACAAGGAAAGTTTCAGTATCTACTTCTCGTGACTTTGGATGAGGACGCCTATCGTTCTCCTTTAAAGCCCACGGGGGCACTCCAGACTTTTCCATCGAATCATCTCCCTGTCGATATTCCTGACTCTTCACTTATTAGAAAAAAAAATATGTTAAAACGGAATAATTTTTTTTCCGGTATCAAAATGAGTTTCTCATCGAAATATCAATTTGATATTAAAATACAAATATCAACCAGAACAGTATAAACAGTAGAATAATAAATCAATCACATCAGTGAAACTAAATATTTAACGTGAAAAATCTAATGTGGAAAAAAATCACGGGACCGTAGTCTACCTCAAACTTTCACTATCAAGAATAATAAGTCTTCTCTAAAATAACAAGAAGATCATATTAACATCAAGATCATATATCTTGGCTGAATAGCATATCTTCATCATAGATGGATCTCAGATAATTTTAGGTCTCACAAAATGAATATAGTAGGAAAGTACCTCAGAAAGGGTAAACTGTATATCAACACCATTAGAATTGTAGAGCTTGCTATAAGAATTCTTCGTACAAAATTTAGGTCAAAACTAATAACGTTTGACTGCTAATCGTCAAGCAGAAAACTCAAGATCCTAATTTTTCTTATTTTCTTTTCTCTCTCTTTGTCTTTTCTCTCACCATACGCCCTCGCTGCACTCTTTTCATTTACTGCCCTTTTCTTTTACCTTTTAATTAATGATTTAGGCTCAAAAGGCTCAATTGTCCAAGACCACATATGGGCTGGATCCAACAATTCTCTCCCTCTAACTCATATGGTGGGTTATACTAAGCCCGCTCTTCACATACATACTTCAAACTTTTTCTTAGGCAAAGACTTTATTAACATATATAATCCATTATCATTGGTATGCACCTTTTCCAAGTACAATTTTTTCATCTCAAGTACATCACAAATCCAGTGATATCTCACATCAATATGCTTGGATCTGAAATGGTATGTTAAATTCTTAATGAGGTGAATGACACTCTGACTGTCATAGTAAATAATATATCCTTCCTGTTTCAAGCCCAATTCTTATAGAAACTTTTTCATCGATAAAATTTCCTTCTAGGCTTCAGTAATTACTATGTATTCTACTTCTGTAATTGATAGAGCAATACAAATTTATAACTTAGACTGCTAAGAGACTGTTCCCCTATAAATGTCATTAAGAATCCTAAAGTAGACTTCCTGGAATCAGTATCACCCGCCATGTCTGCATTTGTGTAACTTTCTAACACAGGTTCATCATTGTCAAAACATAAACACAACTTGGAAGTATCTCTTAGATATCTTAATATCTATTTCACTACTGCACAATGTTCCTTTCCAAGATTAGAGAGAAATCAACCGACAACTCCAATTGCATGAGTTATATCTAGCATAGTACAAACCATAGCATACATTAAAATGTCTACTGCAAATGAGTAAGGCACTTTGGACATTTCCTCTTTTTCTTTTTCACTTATAGGATATTGTTTTGAACTAAGTTTGAAATGACCTGTAAGTGGAGAACCAACTGCTTTGGCTTTACTCATGTTGACTCTTTCAAGAACCTTTTCAATGTAAGTCTCCTGAGATAACCAAATCTTTATTTTCATCCTATGACGAAAAATCTTCATGCCAAGTATTTATTTCACCGATCCAAGTCTTTCATGGCAAAAGAATTACTTAGCTCTCTTTTAAGCTTTTCAATTTTACCGGCATCATAACCAACAATCAGCATATTATCAACATATATAATAGTAGAATAATAAAATCATCATCTAAAAATTTCTTCATAAATATATAATGATTAGATGTGGTTCTATTATACCCTTGACTCATCATAAAGGAATCAAACTTCTTGTATCACTGTCTAGGTACCTGTTTAAGTCCATATAAGCTTTTCCTAAGTTTACACACCAAATTTTCTTTTCTCTTGACTTTGAAACCTTCTGGTTGCTTCATGTAAATTTTTTCTTCTAAGTCACTATGAAGAAATACTATTTTCATATCAAGTTACTGAAATTCTAAATCCAAACGGGCAGCCAAACCAAGAACAACTCGAATAGAGGATATTTTCACCACAAGAGAAAATATTTCTTCAAAGTCAATATATTTCTTCTGACTAAATCCTTTCATAACTAGTCATGCCTTGTATCTTTGTTGTGAGCTATAATTTTCGGTCTTCAATTTGTAAACCCATTTATTCTTGAGAGCTTTTTTTTCTTTAGGCAACTTTACTAAGTCATATGTGTGATTCTCCTCCGTCAGTATGGCTTTAACCCACTCATTCTTATGCTCATGTAGAATAGCTTCTTGGTCAGTAAGAATAATATACTCATGTGGAGGATATCTAGTAGATGGTTGTCGTTCTTTAGTGGATCTTCTCAATGGAATCTCAACTAGTAGTGGAGGTGCTTATTTAGTTGGTTCAGCATTATCAACTGTAGGAGTATTATCACTTGCATTCTCACCATAATCTTCTTGTTCATTTCTCCATGATCATCATGAACTACAAGTGAAGGAACAGGACCCAGACTCCAAGGAATATGAACAGAGGTTTTTGACTTCTCAATATTATCATCATCATCAAACAATTGGTCTTCAAGAAATACATCTCTATTTCTATAATCTTCTTGTTCACTAGATCTCATAATATGTTCCCAAACTCTTCATAATCATATCCCAAGAAGATATATGCTTTTGTCTTATTATCAAGCTTGGACCTCTCATCTTTGAGAATATGAACAAATACTTTACACCCAAAGACTCTCAAGCGATTATAAAATATATCTTTTCATTTTCATACTCTCTCTGGAACATCACCTTTCAAAGGAACTGATGGAGAAAGATTTATTAGGTCAATTGTAGTTCTCATAGCCTCTCCCTAAAATGACTTAGATAACTTGGCATGGGAAAGCATATACTTAATCCTTTTTTCAATGGTTCTATTCATCCTTTTTGCTACACTAAGGAGTTTTAGGAACTATTTTCTCAGCCTGATACCATAGAACCAATAATAATTCTCAAAAGGACCCCTGAACTCGTCATCATTATCTGATCGAACATGCTTTAGCTTTCTGCCAGTTTCTTTTTCAACATTGACATTAAATTCTTTGAAAATATTAAGTATCTGATATTTCAAAATAAAAATCCACACTTTTCTAGAATGGTAATGGCAGAATTGATGGCCATGACAGTACTCAAAATATTTAATATTAAATTATCTCGTAAATAAATATCTTAGTATCTTAGAATTTGAGTTATGTACTTACTTTTTTTTTTATCCTAAAAAAAAAGAATTATATAATGCTGGATCAAAGTCAGTTAGGGTTTTAAGGGAACACCATGCGATGGAACATGTTAAGCTACAATGATTCTACGGTCCCAGACAACGCAATCTCGTTAGGGTTTTACAAAGGCCGGTTCGCGCACCTCAGCGTTGCACACACAACCCCTCGAGGCATTCGAAGCGGCGGCGGCGGCGCGTCAGCAAAGCGGAGATGAAGGTGATAGCGGCGTACCTCCTCGCCGTCCTCGGCGGCAACACACGCCCCTCGGCTGGCGACCTCAAATCCATCCTCGAATCAGGTAAAGCCTGCGGTTCCAATTTTCCTCGGTCTTCGATCGTTATCGGCGTCTGATCTCCATTCTTGGCTCGTAGTGGGCGCGGAGGTGGACGAGAAGAGGGTAGATCTCTTCCTATCGGAAGTAAAGGGGAAGGACCTCGCGGAGCTCATCGCTGCCGGAAGGGAGAAGTTTGCCTCCGTCCCGTCGGGGGGCGCGGTGGCAGCCGTCGCGGTCTCCGCTCCGGGATCCGGTGCCGCCCCGGCGGCCGAGGAGCCGAAGAAGGAAGAGAAGGTCGAGGAGAAAGAGGAATCCGACGACGTGAGCCTTTTGATCTCCAAAAACGAAAAAAGACTCGATTTTTCTTGGACATGGATCATTAATTCTTCTTGACTTGTGTTATTGCAGGATATGGGCTTCAGCTTGTTCGATTAAGGAGGCAGTGGTTGCGTGCTACTTATCTTAGCTTTGTTCTCTTATTCTTGCATCAAATGAGGAAAATTTCGGATGTATGAAAGACTTGAAGAAGTTTATTTGGGTTGATTTTTCTGCAACTTTTCTCAAACACTTAATCTTTTTTGCTTCCGTCGTCTATTGTATGAATGAGTCGTGCGCATTGAGATTTCTTGTCTTCCAGCATAAATTCTTGGTTGGTAATGCCTATGCTCTCTCTGCAATGGATAGTTCTTCGATTATACTCGTGCTTCAGTTCCGGTACACCCACCTTGATATGATCAGGTTCAAAATGGTGATTTGAGTAGAAGCATCAGGCATGCATCCCCTCTTTGATATGGTGATGCTTCTAACTCTTTGGTCGATCATGGTTTTGCAGCAGCCAGGCTGGGGGATGAGCTTGCTGCCAAATTGCCAGGACATGATCTTGAATCACTTTGTATTATCTTGCAGTGTAGCATCTTGTCTGTTTATCATATTAATAAGTCTGATTGTGAATATCCAATATGTGATGGTGATTGGGATCTCATTTGGGTCTACCAAGATTTCTTCGATGTTTAAGGTAGTGGAGGATTCAGATATTGTTGAGGATGCATCGATGTTCCTTAGGGTTCTCTGCTGAATTGAGATAGAGCTATCATCAATACCCTACATGGATGTGGAATATCTATAGAATTTAGCTGATCTAAATGGAGCCACAAATATTGATTCTGCATTATATTTTAACCTCACCTCTACGAGAAGCACATATTCACCAGTCTGCTCTTATTGTGACGGTTTTCATGATGTACTCATCGCACAAAAATGCTGAAAACATTTGCAGATTGTCAGATCGGTTGAATCAAGTAATCTTTGGAGTTGTAATCACATATGCTCATTGCATCCTCTCAGGTGCGACAACTGAAACTGAGCTATATGGCTACCTAAAATGAAGGCATAAGAGAAGCAGATAGCTGTTAAATGTCCACACAAAGTCCTCCGAGAGTCGATTAATCCTCGTCACTGTTGCTATGCGTTACAGCACACAGTGTGTACATGGCCCTCATCATCATCATCAAATAAAAATAGCAGCCAGTTTTGTACTCAGCTGCTACACAAGCAGTTGATCAGCCATGAATGCTCGAAAAAAGTGGTGTATGCATGTGGTCAATCTAGACAGACCTGCAACGCATACTCCTCCAAGACCCAGATATCAAAAAACTGGGTGTCATCGGCGATGGCTTAGTAGCCATGTTGCCAGATTTGGTTTGCTGGCTGAGACTGCACGGTCTGAGAACCACTCATATTGCCGTCGCTTAGGTTCTGTTGATGTTCCTGGGAGGGGCCTGCCTGTGCATCGTGGTACAAGTTTGGGTACCCCAAAGCTCCAAGATGTGAGGATTGCTGAGTCTGACGAAACCCGCTGTGCTGATTCTGACCTGGATAGTTATAGAAAGTGCTCGTCGGAAGAGCAGACATTGTTCTCGAACCGGCACCATGGATCCACATGGCAGGGTTTTCACTCTGGTGATAATGACCACCTATATTCAGAGGCTTATACTGGAGAATCAAAACACTGTAGTATTTGACAAGCATGTTTACCTGCTGAAGAGGAATGTGGTGGCTCGCTTCCCTGTGCTGCAAGCTCAATGCTTCATCAAGTCCGATCATCGTGTTGGTTGAAGCAGTTGTATGGTTGAGTGTGTAACCTGCAGGTACGTTAGCTGAGCTTCCAAATCCTCCATAAGCAGAGCCTATAGCAGAAGCCTGAGGTAAGCTGGCCACAGACAAGCTACTTCTGTATTGTGGTTGCGAATACTTCATGCCTGCACTGGGCACTGCAGCAGTAGATTGATGGAATGGGCTGTTTGCGGTGAATGCTTGGTGGACAGAAGGCAAGTAGGCGTAGCTATGGGGTAAATAAGGGTAGCTTATAATATTGGCAAAATGGCCTAATGGAAGAGCTGGCTGAGAGTAATGGTGTACAGGAAGATTTTGAGGGAATACGAGACTCGTGAGCATGGTGGTGCTAGGCAAGGATTGTGGAGTTGATTGAGCATCAGAGAACACCCCTGGCTTCAAAGCCTGCATAAAGATACTAAAGTAAGATCAATAAGAAAATCAAGGTGAACCCTTCAAACAGTAGTTTACACCTTTTAACCAAGTTAACAAGGAATACAGGTTAACTAGATGCAGCAAAAAACAATCTGAACGACCATATTCAACAAGTTCAGATTGGTCACAAGGTGGTCAGGACCAGCCAGGTCCATACAGGCATAAAAATTGATTTGTGTGCCTTCTACCAACTGCTAGCCTAAGATTGAAGAACTTCAATGACCGAGAAAAGTTCGTGGAGCACATAGAAGTTAAAAAGTATAATTATTCAGATTGGAGCCATTAATGTTAGGACTGTTAAGTGGGCAAGCCAACTTTACTCATCACATTTTGGCTTGCTAATGCTCCACAAGAATATATTGGCTACAAGGATGTGAAATTTACTTCGTATCAGGTAAAGCTTATCTTAGGTTTAAATGAATCAGTTCTTTATTTCGAAGTTCTAGAACATCGACCTTCCTTGGCAAATCAGGTCAAGTACAAACATTAAGTCAATGCAAAAAAAAAAAAGAATATTAAGAAAAAAACTGAAGATTAGCATGAAGTACTACTTCTAAACTTGTTCGCATGTGTGTGTGTGTGTACACACACACACACACACACATGTTGTGGCTAATCATGACCATCTCCTTCACCAAGTTATAAATCAACATTCAAGCAATCACACGAAAACAGCTAGTATAATGATTAAGAATTTATGGCAATAGTAAATACCTCAGGCATGGAAATCTTTGACCCACTAATAGATGATTCTGTTGTGCTATACCTCGTAGGCATTGACTGGGTAGTAAGTAGAGGAGACAAGGGAAGGTCAAAATCCCGAAGATGTGGAATGCTTGCTGCTAAAATACTGTTTTGCAGAGTATTGGGTTGTTGCTGCATGGAAACTTCAAAGGTAAGAAAATTTATACAAACATAACCCTTGCATAGAGAGATTAATCATATGAAAATGAAACTATTAAAATGACAAGCATTGAAATTAGTGATGAATATGGAATCAACAGAAGACATTAAATATTTAAAAGATGATATGTCCATGGTACACATTATGTATTTAAAAAAACAATCATTCAAAGGAAATGGGCACACTTCTCCCCAAAAAGATATTCATTTCAAAATACAAGAAAGAAAACTTTAGATGTAGCATTGAGACCACAAAGTACTTAAAAATTTTCTAAATTCCAACTTGTAAATAGCATTCATACATGATATAGAATTACAGCAGGACAAAAAACATGATACAAAACTATTTAGGCTTCCACAGTAAAAATGACAACAAAAAAATTCTTAGTGACCATTTCAAATCATAGATAAGTATAATATATAGAATATCTTTGCATCTATAACTCTGGCTAAAAAATTTGTTAATTTCTTATTTAGCAAACTATATCACAACAAAAGGTAACAGTTAGTTCACAAGATTGCAAATGAGAACCTTCAAGTATGTAAAAAACATTCTTTTGTTGTCCTAGATAACATGTCAAATTCTTAATTAGTTGATAAACTCACACAATAGTTGAAAAAGGGCAAAAGAATGGACAAAAGATTACCATTAAACTTGACAAATGGGAAAGACTTTGCATTTGTGTATTTCCTTGTGGATAGGTGTAAGTTGTAGCATTTGGTTGTGTACAGCTTGAAATTGCATAACTAGATTCAGATGGAGAATTGTACTGAAGCCCATATGTCGTAACCAATGGATCATTCCTCACCATTTCAGGTTGTGAAGTTGAAGGTTCATCAAGATTTTCTGGACCAGCATGAGATCTAGAAGCTACATTCTCAGTCAGCATAGGCTTAAGCCGTCGGTTACTGTCACTCTCATTTCTGTCAAAACATGTATGCCAAATCAGACTGAAATTGTACATGAAAAAGACAAAAGATGCTAACACTACCTTGCATCTGAATTGGCGATTCTAGAAGCATCATCAATGACCGGAGTCACTTCCAAGTTGCTTTCTAGTGGCTTTGATGGAAAAGACCCGGCAAATGCACCAGATCCAAAACTACCAAAGCTTAGATATGCACAATCTGCATTTGTAACCCGTAAATGGTTCGGGATTATCACTGCAGGACTATCTTCAATAGGTTTTGTGCTTGTCTCATGTAAACTTAGTTGACTAAAGTCTGCAGCATCTGAAGAAATCTCCAGGATGACATCCTCAACTGCTAAAGAACCTAGTCACAGAAAGACATATCAACACAGAGATAAAAGGATCATGTTTAAATACATATTACTGAATAATTCCCCAGAACAGGAAAAGATCCTCATAATAGAAAAAGAAAGAAAAAAAAAAGTATCATGCTCAAAGGTATACACTTGTATTTGCTCCTGTAACTACAAGAAACAAAGCTTAAAAAGAGATATTGTGCTAAATGTCGACTGTGTATTCTATCTTATTGATCAAATCAAAAATATATATCAGACAAGAAGAGGGGGCTAATTACATATTACCCTCTGTACTTGAACCCTTATAGCATCATGATCTATGTACTTCTAAAAGTTACATTGAGCTTTCCATAGTTATGAAATTGCAAAAAATCACTCCATTTTTAATAACGCCGTCTAAAGCACTGACGGAAGATGCTGCACATGACATCACGTGCTGAAGTGACACCAAACTGATAGGCAAATTGGTCATTTCACTCATTACTTTAATGGTAGAAAGTGGCGATTGGCTTAGGGTGGCCTCGTCGAATCCAGCATGTCCTAGTGGCAAGGCATGGTTCATCATTGCCGCTAAGGTCATCCTCAAGCCCCTCCTCACTGCCATACAGCCCAGCACCCGCTACGGTGTCCCATTCCCGATCCTCACCCACGCCACCTTCGGCGTTCGCGACACCCACATCGTCCTCCGCACACTTGTCGCCTATGGCTGGTTCGACATCGAGACCTAGATCGACGACTAGGCCATCTTCCTCCTCCTCCCAACTTCCCTTCGCTTGTCCCCCTACGCGACGCCACTCCTGTGGCTCACCTCCTCGCCGCTGGAGCTCACCGCCTTCATCCTCTTCTAGGTGGCCGAGCTCGTGCTGTTGTGGAAGGGGATGTATGGCATTAGATCACTACAGAAGCTCTTAGCTCCCATTCTTCGCCGCTTTGCTCTTAGGCTAGACTTATAGCAATGCCAGTGGATTCAGCCCCATGCTCTCTTCGTCGCTCTGTTTGTCGCCACCCGAGTTCTAAGCACTCTTCTTCCCATTGGTCACCACCAACATCGACAACTGCATGACGATGGCTCTCACTACGCTAGGAGCCAAGCGAACCAGTTGGCAAGGTAACTGGGCCTCCCCCTCCAAACCCCATCCAACTCCTCTCCATGATCGACGACACGCTCACCAAGCAATTCGCCATCCTAGGGATAACCCTCGTCGTGGGCACCACCAACATCCTAGCAAATATGGTGGCTTCGACCAACGTCAACGATCATGAGCCGAATAGCTAACGTGCTGCTCACGGACTACTATGTCATGCGACGGATAGAGCTCGATATGGAGCTCTGTCATGATCCGAGCCTGATGGGATAACTGGCCTATCAACTTCATTTGACCCAAACTACTGACCAAAATGCTTAAACTGAAGTTGATAATAGTACACTCATCAGACTCTTATAAGCTAATCTTAGTCTTGCCCACTTCCGGTGTTACAATTCAAATGAAATTGATAGGCCAATTAGCCTATCAAGCCGAGTCGTGACATTTGGTATTATAGCCTATCTACTATTTGGGCATGGTGAAAGAGCTCGAGTAGGAAAAGACTACCCGTGAATGAAGTCAGAAGACTTGTCACGACGTGGAGGCACCAATGGGCTACACCTCATATGCATCATGCTAGGGTTTAATTTGAGATATGTCGGGCATTGATGAGGACGTCAAACCCTTGAGTTTGAAAAATTATAACACCCCGATTAGTCTCACATCGAAAGATTGGCTTATAAAGGTTTAATGAATATACTACTATTAACTTCAGCTTAAGTATTTTGGCCGGTGATTTGGGTCAAACAAGGTTGATAGACCTGTTAGTCAATCAAGCTCGAGTCATGACAAGCTCTACTCGAGCAATGCGACGGGTAGGTACTACTACACTAAGGGATAGAACGTGGTGAACATAGTGACGATCATAGCTAGCCACACGTCGATAATCCCTTGCTTCCTTTACAAGGTGAGGGTGATGAAGTCTATACCAAGAGCGCTCGTCTTTGTACCATTGAATTAATAGATGAAATGACTGTTTTGCCCATTAGTTTAGTGCCAATTCAACACATGATATCACATGCAGCGTCTTCCATCAGTGCAACAAAGGGTGTTATTAAAAATGAAGCGATTTGTTCCAATTTTATAACTATGGGGAGCCCAATGTGGGTGAATCCATCAAACTTGACCAAACCATTAACAAGCAATCCCAACGTGGGAGGCTTTAGTCAGGGAGATGCAGAAATAGTGCTTCAAGACCCATTACGGGGCAAAGGTCTTTTGTTTTGCTTGACAATTGTTATTTCGGCACAAGTTTTTTTGATTCTTAAAAGGAAATAGTTTGAAAAGGTTCAATTGTACGAGATGATTTTCTAGGTGCAAAGATTCCTTAACATCAAGTTGGTAAAAAGCGTCGAAGTATTGTTGATCCATACAATTATGTATGATAAAAAAATCTATAAACTTTTAAAAGTACAAAGACCACAATGCTACAAGGGTTCAAGCACAAAGGATGGTAATCTGTAATTAGCCCCAAGAAGAGACCCCTTAGGAGAAGAGCCAGGAGTATACTTCATAAATTCACAATCAACGTAGTTAATAGATCACGTAGATGATTGTTTTATATACCTCCTAGATGTTAAAAGTTAAACATATTATCTTATGGATAATAAATTAATAGGACACTCGCACACAAACTCAAGGATGAAGAGAGGAAAACCGAGGCAACGAGTACCTAAGTTAAGACATGCAGTAGAAAGAAAATACATGGTTGAATCAGTTCATAGTGGATGGGATGGAACTCTTTATATATGAATATGCAAAAGAGAAGTCAACGTTCCATCAAATGAAAATATCGGGTTTAATTTGTTTGCAAAGAAGTCAAACCACAAAGCACAAATTTTCATGCTTCTCAAAGTAATCACAAATTTGGAGTCCAAATGCAGCATAAATAAACAAAAGAAGTGGATGATAACATAAATATAGACAATGCAGATACTAGAACCATTCATGAACTGTCAAATTTTCTAATCAATTGTTCCATCGAGCACACTGAATCAGAGACTACACCAACATGTCAACTTGCTTTCAAAAAATAATTATAGATTAAAAGTGACTACCAAAGCCTGCAACAAAAAATTGACTTTTCTTATATTGTAAAGTGTAAACTATTTAGAACAGCAAATATCCATGGTGAACAGGAAAGAGGAACAAGTTTATAAAAGATCAAATTTTACCTTCATGATGATCAAGGTCGAGCCTTTGAGATGAATAGGAATTTGTACTTTTTAATAAGCCCTCATTTATATGGGAAGCACCTTTGGAAGTGTCTACTTGTATCTGCCTATCAGATACAGATGTGGATCTGGATTCTGCTGGCATAATTGTAACATTGAGACTTTCCTCTAGATTGTGGATCTCTTCCAAATGAGGATCTACATGCAAATGAGTTCCATCATCAACCAGACTAGATGATGCCAGTTCTAATGAATTTGCGTAACCAGTAGAGACACCAGACATTTCTGGTGTAGTTGACACACTCTCCATAGGTTGCCCATCAGTTAGAGACCATCCATCATCAACATTATGCTGACCTTCAGCAATTCGAACATTATGACTAATCTCCAAAACATGTGTAGATTCTTGACGGGATTCTAACTTTTCATCTAAATCTGATGGAAGAACTGTGGCTGGCGATTGCTTGGCTTTGTGGTGTGACACTTTCAACATGTCTGCATTTTGTGCCATGTAGGACTTTTCACTTGCTATAACAGGCATGCTGGAAGGTTGACTTTGAGGTCTACCCATCTTGACAATGTCAGCCATAGAAACATGTCCTGGCCTCCCCAACCAACTGTTTTGGAAGACAGATGAAGATTGCATGGGCATAGAAAGCCCACCAGTAATGCTTGTTGATTGTATCACATTCCCCTGAGGAACAGACTTGCTGCAAGAAAATGAAGCCACAGAAGAAATTTACATTAAGCATTGCATCAGGACAAAAACATAAACAACAACAAGGTCTAATGTCCCAACATGGATCTTTTTCCCGCCATTAAGCTTTCTTCCTAACCAAGTACAAATCAATTACAAATATAACAAACAAAAGAGATAAAAGTATATCAAACTTGATCACTTGTGCATCTTGTAAACAATGCAAACCAGGAATCCGTTTATAGAACACATTACAAGGATAGGATCATTAATACAACCAAACAATAACTTAAAGCAAAATCTTTATTCAGTTTGTTCAGAGAGTAAAAAAATTTTCATCTTGATCTGGAAACATGCAACTCTTAACCTATAAACTGAGAAGTGATCACCTAGGAATTGTTGGCCTTTGAGTAGGACTACTTGATGCTGTGGCAGATTCCAAAAGCAACGAGTTAGGAAGAGCATTTGTACCATTTTCCTTCTTGTGATTTGGTTTACCCTTAAAAGTCCCATAGTCTACAAGAACACAAAGGAGGGAAAAAAACTGTGAGCAAGTACAAAAGCAAATGCACTAAATTTGCATTCTTGGACACAGATGAAAAACCATAACTTTAAATGGTCATACCAGTAGAACTAGACTGGGAAGAAGTACTACGGGCACCACGGTCAGTGCCAACCCTAGTCCCATGACCTGAACTGTTATTAACTGTTCGAGACCTGGATTCTGGAGGTTCTCTGATCTAAAAAGTATGAAAAGGATCAACAACATCATGAGGTGACTGGACAATGTAAAATAACAGGAACTATGTGACAAAATAACGATGTTTAAAGCTGAAACACTAAAAGTCAAAAACAAAACTAGAAACAACAAAATAAAAAATACAATTTTCAGAATTTCAATAAAACAAATGATCATTAATAAAATATACTCTAGTAAAAATGTATTGCTAAGGTCACAAAGAGTGAATTAAGCATGTTGCACAGTTATACTCAACAATCCTGGAAAAGAGTCAACAAGAATGATTTTGCCAACTCATGACCTTGCGAAACCAAAATCAATAGATGTGAAATTCATGACTGTGACAGATGCTTGACAAACACCTACAAAGCTATAAGAACTGCTGGACTTTTAAAACAAGTCAAAAGCTTTTTAAATAAACAAACAAGGGATGAACAATGATCAGAGATCATAGGTTGGTTCAGCATGATCTGCAGAATTTATCTATAAACAATGCATAAACTGACCTCCTTTTTCTTTTCACGCTTGCTCTTCACCTCATGGAAAGTATCTGCACCATGAATGAACACTAATTTAGATGTACGTTCACTTAAAACAATAGACTAGGAAGCACATTAAACAATAGTTTGTCAGTATTTTTGAGCTACGATAGCCACCATTCCATTCGTAAGATAATGATCAACAAGAGAGACATGCATAAAGAATTACTGCAATTTGTTACCAATCATAATTTGCATATTCACAGCAACCCACATTTCCTGTTGTTAATTCTTAAAGTATATCCTATTATTTCACACACTAGTGAGTGATAAATTAACATTAAAGCATTACAACCATATAGCTGTGGACACTAACAGACCACCGAGAACCAAAACAAAGCCACCATCAAGCTAGCATACTAAGGATGGATCGCGATTGGTACATCCCACCCATACCATATAGTCCTAGACAGAATCACTCGGTGCTCCAAGAGCCTAAGACCCATCTTCATCAAACACTGTGCTAAAATAACTTGTTCCTTTGTTGCTCTTGTAAGATTGACAAAATCAACAGAAGAAGAAAAAAAATTCAAATTTGCTCTTCAAACACACATAGGATGTGAATAACAAATTGAACTCCTCTAGAAAATGCATGAGGAAAACAAGCATCAACATTATATTTAAAGATAATCAGATGCCAAAAGAGAAACCTAAGCAGATGTTGCTACACGAAACTCAACTAATTTAACCTATATTAGGTTCAGTTTCCAGGTACATTTAGATAGCACAATACTGAGAACGCCCAGGGTAGGTAAATGAACTCTCTCAACCCTACCTATTCGAGACTTTAAAGGCAAAAAGTTTCCTCTCATATTCTTTACTAGGCCAAACAGTACGCTAACCTAACAAACGAAAAATTCAGAGAACGACCATGGCACCTTATTAAATAATCAAGAATGCAAGAACGTGAAACCGAGAGGGAAGGCCGTATCTTCACCTTAGATCGAAGGAGAAACGATTACTGATACGGAAAACTCCGACCTACTGTCCCTTTCATCTCAGGCCCAACCGAGTAACCGACGAAACCCACAACACCATCTTTATCGCACGATTTCATGAGCAAACAGAAGAACTAAGCACAACCGGGCAGGAAAGAAACGAGAAAAAGGGAATCTCAAGGGGGGGGGGGGCACCTTGGGCGAGAAGGCGGTGGACAGCCTCATTAGGGTCCATATTGCACTCCCGGAGCATCGCGTAGATCTCCGGCTCGGGACAGTGAAGGATCTCCCTCAGGCTCTGCACCAGCTTCCTCGACCCCGTCGGGATCGGGGCAGCTGCTCCATTCGCCCTGCACGCTCCGCTCATCTTCTCGTTCCCCTTCCCCACGCTCTCGCTCTCGACGAGCTTCTCTCCTCTCGCGCAAGAGGACAAGGAAAAGAGGGCGTCGTGAGCGGCCTTAACCCTCTTCGGCCGCCTCCCCACCGTATATATATGTACAAGCCTCGCCAAAATAATAATGTTAAGGTTATCGTCGCGACAAAAGAAACGAAGACTGGGAAGAAACAGCCTTTCTCATTTGCACACAGAAGGTGTGTTTAACTTCGTAATAATCGTCTGCACATTCACACTCCTCTTGTGCTAACGATCACGACTTAAGTGTTCTCTTATTATTTGACTTATTTAATATATATATATATATATTACAAATTATATATACTAAAAACTTATAATAATATTTAAATACTCTTCATTTATATGATTGATGTACTCTACAGTAAAATACTCTATAGTTGTTACTGATCTTAAAGTACTCACTCCATAATGTCTTGTCTTCAAATCATGTTGCTAATTGGATGACCAAACACCTCCGATTCCGCCACTTGTCTTGCTCGGTGCAATTCCACCTGCATCGGTTGAGGAAGACGGATGTCAATGACATTTGAACTTACAGTTGGTCACATTGCTCCACTTTTAAGTAATCAAAGGATGACTGTGTTACGGTGACATTAAGAGAAAGATACACTTCAAGTCATTGGACCTCTCAATCATGCTTTATTTTCTTAGCTAATTGTGATGATCTAAATCACGCATCCCATCTAGTTTTAAGAACATAAATCAGATTGAAGTGATAAAGGAGGTTTGAAAGCAGCTAAATAATATTGAAAATGCAGAAAAAGGATGGATGATGAGATAATCTTGCACCTGAGTAAGAAATAGTCATGGGTTCATTCACCATCTATTGAATCAACAGCAGATAATTTGTTCCACCCATCATCAATCATCGTCAAGGATATCAAATCTGTGGCATAAAACTTGTCATATCAGCATCAATCACCGTGTTTCACATATCTGTTGTATACTGCATAATTGAACTTTGACCATTTTCTTAACACACGCAACCATATTAAATGTTGAATGCCTTGTGCACCTATTTTACTTCCTTAATAAGCAAGCAGCAAAACATGCAAAATAGCAATATTAAGGCAAGATTATTACAGTTCGCATGCCATGATTCCACACTCCCATTACAAGATATTATTGGCATGAGTTCATTAAACATGGTGTTCTGCTGCAGTATCTGTCAGCTTCCCATGTAGTCAAGCAGATATCATATGGATTTTTTTTACTAAGCAGAAGCTTTTTTTCTCAGAAGATGGTCAAAACTGAGTGTGTTGATCTTTGCAGCAAGTATAAAATCGTTTTCGGTGAGCCCTCCTGACAGACCAACGCAAGGACCATGTTAACATAACTGGAAAAAGGCAGTTAGAAAAAGAATCTAGCTGCTATAATATTTCAATTTCAATTTCATGAAAGCTATGATATGCAAAGTTGCCAAAAAAAGTTCTAGCATGAAGTAAAAGGCACAAGTGCTTCTATCAAAAACCAAAAGACAAGAAAAAAAACAATTGTGATTGGTAAAGTGTTTGACTATCTTTGTCTCCACCATTTCCTTCGTAAACGGCAGCTTGAAAGTTTTAAAATGAACTTCAAATGAAGGCACTACCGAGAAAATTATTGCTTATCAATGCCACATGCAATAAGAGATTGACATCCAAAATTTTAACAAAAGATACTACATTCATCCACCATATCCTATTTCATTAATAAATAGAATTGTGAAAGAAATCACAACATTATAAATTCAGATACAAAATATAAATACAGGAAATAATAGCTGAATTGAATCTACTTTCATTACAGTATCATTTGTTCAGGTCATAATCGAAGAATTTTCCTAAGCGTTTAATTCATATATGCATCCAGGGAATACTAAATATCTTCAAGGTTCAACGCAAATGCATACTGAATCGACCACAGAAGGAAGCTCAAATGATTGCAATCAGATGAATTCAAGCAAAGATAACAATAACTAACTTGAAGGGAGCTTAGACACTTGTAACAATAGACACCAAACAATTCTGACAACTCTTCCCCCTTCCTAGTTGTCAGAATTGTTTGGAGTCTATGGTCCCTTTATTCACATATGCCTTGTGCTGGATGCTTAAATTTTGAAAATAAGGTAACAATAGAAAACTTACCAGCTGAGTGAGTCCACAAGTCAATTTTTACATTATTCCAACCAACCAGATGAAGGTCAGGATGATGACCTGAGAGACGAAAATGCTCCCAGTGAGGATATATCTACCCCAATAAACACAACGATGACATATAGTTTCAAGTACTTCAAAAATATTATAGAATGTCAAGAGAGACTCATGATTTAAAATTTAAACTATTAATATGTGTGGTAGTTCTAATTTACCCTTCACAAACAAACCAAATGTTAACTCATAACAAATAATCTATGAGAGTCTGAGACAATACACCATATATTATCAATAAGCCTACAATATACAAACATGAAGGTATCAATTTAACATAGGTCCAATTAAAGAATCACTAATTAATTTGTTTAATAGGTCAAACTACATGCTGAGGACATTCGTAGTCATTTTATTAAAACTCTTAGCAGGCTGTTCGAGTAATTTTCTGTTTTCAAGATCATCCTAAAGGCCAAATCTAGTGCACGAGGCTCTTACCAATGCAAGATATTTGCATTGATCTTAAATAAGCAAGAAAACTTATAAGTTTGAATAAGCACATATAACTACACATAAACACATTGCATATGTCTATACATATTCGCAAATATGTGCATATGCAATGGGAGAATTCTGTACATGTAATGTTTGGAAAACTATAAATGAGCAATGCACAACAAAAGGTCCTGACACCACCTTCTGCCTCTGCAGTATTCGCTACAAGCTGAAAGAACTCCAATCCTTTGGTAAAACTTTTCACTTTCCATGATCGATGCAACTTCAGGATGCCTCCTTCACTTACCAAGCCCCATCCTTGCACCTATTTTAACATAAGAATCAAAAATCTGTTTTGCAACTCAAATAGAAAGAAGACTGGTAAGGATGTTGGTTAGTGGCCTGTTTTTATTGTTTATTATAACTTCATATCT
The DNA here is from genome assembly GCF_036884655.1 of Musa acuminata AAA Group. Lineage (NCBI taxonomy): Eukaryota > Viridiplantae > Streptophyta > Magnoliopsida > Zingiberales > Musaceae > Musa > Musa acuminata. The sequence continues at coordinate 45,536,238 of NC_088329.1, read as the reverse complement.
CATGAATGAATATGTTGCGATACATTTTTCCCTTAAGAAGAAAAAGAAATAAAAAATAGCCCAAAGGGACAGCCTGAACCTGAACAAGGAGTTCATTGGCTGATTGTTCTGACATAGCTCGTATATCCTTTGAGTTGCATGGGACACATTTCTTGCCAGCTAAATCTGCAGCTTGAGACACGACAAATATCGGATGAAATGAGAAAAGTATGACCTCATTTCCAGAAATTACAGCATAGCAAATATGTCTGGGAATCATCAAGAAGGCAGCCCAACAGAAATCCCAACTACAGAAGGGTATCAATGCCCGGGAAAGCATATTGTAAAACACTCATGGTAAGCCGAATACCCACTAGGAGATTTGGGCACAAATAAAAAAGCATTTCATATTAGAGATGGCAAAGTCCATGTTATGATGCTAACATCTTAAAGGCTTCTCATATAATATCACACAACAACAGAAAACTTTCTAAACTTCAAAAAGCTGAATTCAAGATCTGCCCAAGAATATGTCTGTGCCTGACTAGGAAATATTTGAAAGTACATTTTGGTTTTGCAATACAAGATTACAGGCATAGAGAGAGGCAACACCCACCTTGGGGTAAAGAACAAGAACAAAAACCATAGGTAAATCTCCTATTTGATGACACGTTAACATGGCCTGTATGCAGCTTGACAATCCAACAATCTGAACTGCATGAACATGAGATAAACTTTTAGATTAACAATGAAAAGGAAAATAAAAAGACATGGTCTCACTGATAACAACTCCTGGATAACATATAGTAGCAAGCTGGTGTCATATGCCAGCCACAAGTTCATTCATTCTAGTACATGTGACACTGGTGACTTCCAAAAAACAACAAAGAAAGGAATGGATAATGGAGGAACTGAGAGATCATGTCAATCGTATCAAGCTTTGGGTGGGCAATAGGTATATGTTTGTCCACGCTCAAGTGAACCATTTGTTGGATCGTGACAGATGTCCACTCGATAATGCTTCATTATTTTGGTTTGTATTGGGACAATAGTCAAAACATAAAAAATCAATTACAAGCACCAAAAAGTTAGTCTTTTAAAAGTGATGTTCGAGGGGTACAAAGAAAACCATATGCCCTGTAGCATGCATAACTCAGCTCCAATGGTCAGTAGTTGGAAATGTTGGCTTCTCTCTGTACTGATATGTACATGAATAATTATTTTAAGGTCTTGGAACCAAAATGTTATGCATCTAGAATCAATAAAATTCACAGATTGCTGAAACCTAAGTGGTGCAATTTAGATACTTTCTTTAGACACAGTAGTGTGTTGGATCCACATGGTGGAAGAATCATATGAATGCATTCTCAACGGTTAACATACATATTTCCAATGCTTTGGACGAACTGTTGTATAGTTTAAATTTTAATGTCAATGACAGGAGAAACCTGTGAATTATCACAGATATTGATAAAAAAATAAGAAGGAAATCACATGGAACTATGATCATAGTAGCAGAAGTTATCATTCACATAATAAAACCAATTGGATCCACCAAGTGTCCTAATCTTGAAGTAGAAGTTATTATTGATAGTCCAAGATCACAAATATTGATTGATATGATATCCATTTGTTTGTTGAATAGATAGACTGGCTGAAAACACCATATCTACACCATGCAGTAAAACATTGAGAAGCCCCTAAGCAAGTAATAGGTACCTGGGAGGAGTCAAATCCTGTTTACATAGTAACTGAAAGCGGAAAAGAAGGTACTATCATGCCTATTGATATGCATCTTTCATAAGAAAACAAATTATCCATAGTAATTGATAATTGTTCCTTCATTGTACTTACGCGAGCATACAGAGGCAACTCATGGTGATATTCCCTTCGCGGGAATTAACACGATCAGACATGAGACGGACGAAATTAGCACACACAGGTAAACAATTTCGAGAATCGAAGATGTGCGCTTTGCCTCCTCAATGAAATCATATATCTAATACCGAATAAAAAAGATGATGAAAAATCAACGGAAGAACAAGACAGCTCCATCCTTCAATATATTTAATCGAACACCTTGTAAGCAGTTTCAAATTGCACTACAAGCAGCTCTAAAAGATTCCTTTTTCTTCCAGATCGAACCTAGATAAAATTTTCGCGAAGCGAGAGAGAATAATCATACCATCCATGACCCTGGAACGGTGCCTTGGTTCTCAGAAGAGGAACCTGTGAAGCGACGAGCCGGAGTAAAGAAGAGGGTTTCAGAGACAGTCGGGACAGGAAAAAATCTCTCATAACGGGAAACAAAAAGGAAACAGCAGGGCAGAAAAGTAATGACATTGGCGAGCGCGAGCAATCGCGTCTGCATCACCCGAATCATCGCTGCAGTGAGTACGGGTCGAGTTCGAGTGGTGGCGAACGGGCTGAAAAGACGCCACTTGAAGCCGTGGCGAGGAGCACCGCACAGGGGAGACGACGGTCTAATGGGCCGGATCTGTTTGCAATTGCGGGTAAACCCGATTAGAACGGATCAGCTTTCTGATCCGACAACCCTACGGTTGATGCCATCCGATAACCCGGAAGACAAGAACATGTGGACCGCTTTAGGCAGCAACTTAAGGTTAAACCACGTTTGAGTGAGTGTTCTAAGCGGTCGATACACACCATTGGCACCACCGGTTTGCGTGAAAGCCAAGGGCGAGCCACTTAGCTTACACGTGGCGATGCCTCAAGTCCCGATGCCTTCCTTCGGCTTACACGTTACCGGATTCCTCACAGCATCCTAGTAATGAAAGTAGTGTTACCCACAACACGAACCCCCACTTGTTTACCTCTCGGGGCCCACCTGTCGACCCACGCCTTTGGTGTGTGCCCTGCAGAAGAGGCCAAACGAAAGACGGATGGGACCCACTACTTGGGGTCCAAGTTCAACATCCAATTAAGATGCAGGTGGATCAGTGAGTAACAGAATAACGATTAGGGAAAGTATTGATATACCCGGTCCTTTCCTTCACACGAAAGCCACATCACAGTTCTCATCCCCAAATCGTGGACCTCGTGTGCACACACCAGCGAAGATATCTCATCCAACGATTCTTATCGTTTCAAACGAAATATCGGACGGTCGATACCGCAGTATATACTCGCTCTAGTTTCTTTGGTTTCTTCTTCTATATAAGGACGCAACTCAACTCGAAGACTGACAGAGCAAGACGGGGGCTGGTTGGATAACGTTGGAAGCTTTCCCTTCGGTCCCGATTCCTCTCATCGGTGAGTTGCCTCGGATCCTTTTGCCACGATTTGGTGTTTCTATGTAGATGATTGTGTTCGTCTCGATCGATCGATCGATTCTTTACTCCCGATTTCTTGCGGGCGATCTCTTCTTCTTTCGACATTGTAATACGCTCACGCTTTAGATTGTGAAATACTAGGGTTTTATTTCCTTCTTTTCGATCGTTAGGCGATCATGGTTACCGGACGTGGTTTACTCCCGGCTGTTGTTCTGCTTTCGATCCTTCTGCTGCCTTCGATTCTTCCGGCATCGGCCGATGGTTTGGTCAGAATCGGGCTGAAGAAGAAGCCCTTGGACGAGAACGATCGGTTCGCGGCTCGGCTCGTTCAGGATGGGAGGCGTTCGATCTCCCGGAAACATGGCTTTCGTCTCAAGAACGGGGAAGATGTTGATATTATTTCTCTCAAGAACTACATGAACGCGCAGTACTTTGGGGAGGTCGGCATCGGCTCGCCCTCACAGAAATTCACCGTGATCTTTGATACCGGGAGCTCGAATTTGTGGGTTCCCTCTTCCAAGTGTTACTTCTCGGTGAGTCGTTTCTTGGTTTGTTGTACAACCATGAAACAGTTTGCTTGTGAAAGAACAGATGTTGATAATTCTAACGATGATCATGGGTGTTGGCTGTTGTATTTTTTTAACAGATCGCTTGCTTTTTCCACTCGAGGTATAAGTCAACTCGATCAAGCTCCTATCAGAAAAATGGTTAGTCTCTGGTTTTTGTTACTTGGTTTGTATAGCTTAAGGTTGTTTTATTTGCTTCAGTCGTTTACATTATTATTTCGTCTTTGTTCTTTTATTGTATTTAAACTCCTTCCATACTCAGCAGTGACAAAATATTGGACCTTATTTGGAAGATTGACCATGTTGTTGTTCTGTCTTAATTGGCTAGTTGATAATTGAGTAGTTAAAATTTGGTATATGTGGAACATGATAGAGAAACCATGTTACCAACATGTAAACTAGTCGACACTTGGGCCACTGTGTAGCAGATTAACAGTTACTGTGCATAAACTTACTCTTGGCGGTAGAGTTAAACTCAGTAATGTTGCAACCCCTCGATTATGAGACCTTTTTGAAGGTGATTCTACCCTAATAACCATTAACATGTTTGAAAGGCCTCTGGAATCGTGATTTTGTACCATATCTCATACAACATCCTTATTTGTCAGACCAAATGCATATAATAGTTTATCCTCTTTGGGCTACACATTTGTGATCATGGTATTCATCAGGTTGTATGCACAACACCAGTCATTTTTTGGGTTATTAATTTGCCTTTGACCTATGTTTTATGATTTACACAAACTCATTGTAGAAGTTGCAGCTAACATCAACATGCATTACCTCTGTAATGTCAGTTCCTTATCTATTCTCCCCCTTTCTGATCTTCATTGTCTTGCATTCATCATTTTATCTGTATTTCTTTCATCCATCTAATAAATTAGATGTTAACACTTAGTTGGGTTATCCTCATCAGGCAAGTCTGCAGCTATTCATTATGGATCAGGATCAATTTCTGGTTTCTTTAGCCAAGATCATGTCACAGTTGGTGGCCTAGTTGTTAAGTCTCAGGTTTGTAATTTTGAGTGTATTATCATTTCAGATTTAGTCAATAAATGTTTTTCTTGAGGTTCTTAGATTTACAAATAATAAACTTGGTACAGGACTTTATTGAAGCTACCAGGGAACCAAGTGCCACGTTCCTAGTGGCAAAGTTTGATGGCATACTTGGACTTGGTTTTAAGGAGATATCAGTTGGGAAAGCCGCGCCTGTGTGGTATGATGGCTCTTACTCTCTCTTGTTCCTATCTAAATAATATGATTTAATGATTATTTATACAACCTTTTTTATTTACTTTGTCATGTTCTCATTTTTGTTTGATAATGTTTCTTTTTCTTCTTATGAATTATGATTACAATTATTTAAAACAGTACTGAACAATGATTGTACAAATGAACCTGTTTGGTCAACTCTAAAATTATCAAATAAAGAAAAGGTTGAAATTGCACAATTAACTCAAAAGTAGAATCCTCATGTGTTGAAAGCTCAAGACAACTTGAAAGGTTCACTGGCTCTACTTTGCATTTAAAAAGTTGTAGCATAGAGATTAAGATTCCATTATCTATTTTCTAAATTTGATGTCTCTTAAATTGTTTTCAGACCAAATCTCACTAAGTGATTACCAAGTGATAAAATTATAGCATTATACCAGAAATAGAGTTTTTATGACTTCTTCGACAGAAAGTTGATTTTTCCTTGCTCTGAAAAAAGAAAATATTATCATCATGAACTTTTTAAGTCATTGAGAGATGTATACATTTCTCCAAATTAGTGAGACCCATTCTTGTCGTGTACATGGCTTGTGGTTAAATGCCGCTTCCTATTTGTTCAGATTGTCCATTTCTCTAGTAAAGCCTTCGATAAGGACATTGTGGCAAAATGCTAAGCTTTGTTATAAGGCCACTGCCGAAATGATGTAACGTTGTTATGATTTTGCAACCTAGTGTCTGATGCCTATTCACAATACTTGGTGCCCAGGAGAAACTGAAATAATTTTCTTTGCTAATCTTCTTGAAGGAAGAGGTGCAGTATAAGTGGTTAATTGCCATTAATGCCCATTATTTTGTGGCACTATACAGTCGTGTGCTGGAGGAATGAAAACGTAGTCTCACTGAGTCTTCTTCATGTTGAGCTATAATGTGCTTTACTTCTGGATCCATAATTTCTTCTTCTCCATATTAGAGTTTCGGAGAGAGTGGGTGGAGGTTTATTCTCGTGTCTGTCAGATTTGTATTTTTATGACACAAATCATTAATGTAAGTGAGAGTGGAGCTTAGTTGGCTAAAGTTATCTAACTTTTCCTTATGCACAGGTATAATATGGTCAAGCAAGGTCTTGTTAAGGAACCTGTTTTCTCTTTCTGGTTCAACCGACATGCTGATGAAGGGGAAGGTGGCGAAATTGTTTTTGGAGGGGTTGATCCAAACCATTATAAGGGCGAACACACATATGTTCCTGTAACTCAAAAAGGCTATTGGCAGGTTACCTCTAAACCCTGTTTACTTTTCCAATCAACTGAATGCCCAATTATGCACATGGTCTGCCAAGTCTGTGAAATATACCAATTCTTTTCCCTTTTTTCATTCACAGTTTAACATGGGAGATGTACTTATTGGAGGCGAATCTACTGGTACATCTTGTGGATATTTTTGTTTGGTGTGGTCATGATATTATTCTTCTTTCCTAACTTATTGTGCATTTTTCAGGATTCTGTGATGGTGGTTGTGCGGCTATTGCAGATTCAGGAACTTCTCTGATTGCTGGTCCAACTGTATGTATAATATATGGTGACTTATTTAATTAGCAAAACCCATCTTCTTTCACCTGTTTATTTCTGAAAATATACTTTATGCTAGGATCTGCTACAGTATTTGTTCCTGATAGATATCTGCTTAAATAATTCAATGTTACATCATTGTGATATTTCTAATGTCATGTTGATACAATTCTTTTATTCATGGAATTTACTTTTTTTATTGCGAAGAGACACACTTTGGTCCTTCTAGGTGTGTAAATTTGCTTGTATGATTGGCACGTTATATTTAACCTTAGTAATCCAACTTATATATCACATCTGTTGTGCTGATGAGGCTGTGCATTAGTTTCAAGTCATTTTTAAAGAGTTGCTTGCTGCTCTAAACTTGGGCATTTTACTTTTATATATTTCATTTGCAGTCTATGTTGCTTGCTTTGGTGTTTGCATGTCCAAGTAGTCATTGTTGGTGATGCTTCACTTGAGCATCTTAGTTGCAAGAAGCCGGGTTCGTGATTGATCAAAATTTTTTGCAATATTATAACTCATGGTTCTGCTGCTTTTTGTTTTCTTTTTATTTTCACTAGTCAATTTTTATTTATTTTTTCTGAGCAAAATAACTCGTTTTTGGCTGGGTTGGTATGGCTGCTTGTTAGTAGAATTGTTTGTGCTTTCATTAATTATGATCATTTACTTTGAACATGACATGAGATGCTATTTGACTGAGTTTACAAATAGAATCAAAAGCTGTTGTGCGCGTAGAAGATCTAAGAAAACCCAATCAAAGGATTACTAATATGTGAATTTGAGATTGTGGGCCATTCTTGTGCCAATATTTCATATTTGTTGATCTTTTTTTTTTTCTCCAGTGACACTTTATTTTTCAAAATAAATTTCAAGCTTCAGTTGAAAAGTTGGTCTCTTACAGTACCCTCTTTGTTTGCATTCTTGAAATGCGGATCAGACAAGACTCTGTACATTATCTCTATGGAATATATGATAAGAAAGCTGACAAACTCAAACTCCTATGTTTAATCTAGTAGTATTCTTTGAGTTGTTGCACAAATGGTTCATTTGCTTTGTCCAGGGTTGCATTTTTTGTGGGACTTGGTACATGGAGTAGTGTGTTACTTGATTGATGGTATTTGTAATTACCTGTCTTTTTTTATTTAAAATGTGAGGAAAATTTCGGAAGTCACTGGACGCTTGCTTATTTATTCACAAAGGTACTTGCATGTGTAATAGCATTACCAAGATTTTTTTTTTCTTTTTCGATCCTCACACTGCACATGAACTGCCAAACGAATTACATTTATCAGATACATTTATAGTGTGTATATGTAGTAATTCTTAATGCAAACCCATTAGCTGTAGTGTTTCCTTTTGTCTAGACTACCAACCAATGATTGATATCTCCGGTACCTTTCTGCAGACCATTATTGCAGAAATTAACCAGAAAATTGGAGCTTCTGGTGTTGTTAGCCAAGAGTGCAAAGCAGTAGTGGCTCAATATGGGCAACAAATTTTGAAAATGCTGTTGTCGGAGGTTTGCATCATTTGTTTCATGCCTGTGGTGATCGTAGATAATCTCGCGGGCCATCTGATTATTGAGTGCTGATCCTATTTGATTTTGTAGACTGAACCAGCCAAGATTTGCTCTCAGATTGGTCTGTGTACCTTTGACGGAACTCGAGGAGTTAGGTTAGTAGTCAATCACTGATAAAAGTTTAATGTTTTCTTGGGGTTTAATAATGCATTTGTTTCTTGTACTCAATTGTTTTTCACATCTAAGCTTCCATTTTTTTGGTTTATATTTGTGTTTGCAGTATTGACATCGAAAGCGTGGTGAATGAGAATGCCGATGCATCATCTGGTGTGCAGACCAATAGTATGTGCGGTGTTTGTGAAATGTCAGTTGTGTGGATGCAAAACCAGCTGAGACAGAACCAGACGCAAGAACGAGTGCTGAACTACATTAATGGGGTGAGTTCATTTTGAACCATGTGATGCACATTAAAGACGGACGTACGAATTAGATCATGTCTTGGGTTTCATTCCAGCTATGCGAGCGGCTGCCTAGTCCCATGGGGGAATCATCAGTAGACTGTGCTGCCATTTCGTCCATGCCTGGTGTCTCTTTCACTATTGGAAATAAAACATTTGAGCTTGCAGCAGAACAGGTATAGTTTGGTTCTACATCATTACTAAGCTCTTGGTATTTACTTTCTTGATTAATTAGAATGTTTCTGAAGGTTGTTTTATCAGACTTGACCATATAATTAATCAATCCACCTTTGTTTAATCTCACCATTAACCTTTTGACATGCGTTTTTTTGGGGTTTGCAGTACATACTGAAGGTCGGTGAAGGTGCTGCAGCACAGTGCATTAGTGGGTTCACAGCCTTGGATGTGCCACCACCTCGTGGTCCCCTTTGGTGCGTCCTGCATTTTATCGTCATGTCATATTTGTAGTAAAACATATTCATCCTTCATCCTTTTTCTAAACTTATGGAGTTGCAGGATCCTGGGAGATGTTTTCATGGGAGTCTATCACACTGTATTCGACTACCGCAACTTGAGAGTTGGGTTCGCGGAAGCAGCATAGAAGACAAACAGATATGCGCTTGCACTTTGTCGATATACTAAAACCCTGCTGTTCGTTTCATAAGAAGGCAAAGACTGTCCATGTATATAAGATGTAGTGTGTTTTATCTAAAGTTTCAGCTAAACAACAACCAGTGATCTATTACGATCCTCTACGAACACCTTTCGTACATGTTGACTTGTACTCGAAAATCTCAAATCTTACGAGTCTAGTGCAAAGCTTCTGGATGGCTGCTGTCAGGAGCCGCCCTGGTTCATCACATTATTCACGTTTTAAGCACGTCGCCCTCTGAGAGAAGGTGACGCTTTAGTAGAACACCTCCCAGGCGGAGAAAGGATTTGGATGGGAGGAAAAATCTTGTTTTGTTACTTTGCAGATAGATCTCTGGTAGAATAGGAAAACCCTTGTTGACCGCGTGCTGGAAAAGGTCTTTGGTATTTGCACGGTTGGACTTGGGAGGGATGCTTTTAATTTTAATACGATGGGTGTAACGACCGCTTGGGCTAAGATTTCTTCTCCCCCATTTTCTTTTGACCTACATGGCCAAAAGAAAAGACAAAGTCAAATGTATTTTTATCAAGGCCGAGGGTCAGTGTGACTGAAACAAGATGGTCTGCCGTGCAAAACCAATTTATGAATCCGAGAGGAAGTCAATCTTACGGGAAGGAAGACGTCTCTAACTATTCATAGACTTGTACGTACTGACTGCGTGTTGAAGCAAGCATGCAATTTTATCGGGAAGGCGGAAGAAGAATTGTGGTCATCAAGGGAGGGAGATGGTTTGTTGGGGTTCATGCACCGAGACGGTCTAACATCTAGCTAGCTAATTCGACCGACCTTGGGACTCGTGGTCAAGCATCATCTCCACCCACCCATCGTTTTTGCCACCATTCATTGTCCTTCATTCTGACTAAAGCCTACTCCTAAGCATAAGATCCCATTTGATCCTCAGCCGAATGAGGTATACGCAGTAATCTCACACTAGACAACAACAACAACAACAACAACTTGAAATCATCCATCCCGTCACAGACAAGACGGATGATCGATTCTGATCCATTACTTAGTAGGGTATTCATTCTTCTTGATTATTATTATTTTATTTTATCCTATTCAATTCTAAATTCAATGACTATTTATTTAGTAGGTACCTATCCATACGTGACTTAATTACCTCACCTTTTACATGATTTATAAGCAGATTAAATAATAATAATCGATTAATGTTGTTGCCGGCTCCTACTTGGGTTGGGCCGATCCATTGTGTTCCTCTGCGGCCTCTCCTTCCACGAAGAGAGAGAGAGAGAGAGAGAGAGAAGTCGACGCGGTTGACGGGTTCGCTCACGTGAGACGCGCCGCAACGGTCGGAGGCGGTGGACTTACCCTTCATCGAGGCCGTCTCATCCTTGATACGAGACGCCCCAGGGACGGAGCCCCCCAACTATTGACGCCCATCATCCTTCTCGGTCTCCTTCACGTCCTCCTCTCCTCCCCGCCTGCCACTTTCACCTACTAAAGACTGGCCCAACTCTCCCTCTCCTGCTTTTAGCTCTCTTCCTCTTTGCCCTCCCGGTGTTGGTTTCCTTTTGGTCATGGAGGAAGACAGCCGTAGAGGACGAAGCTTAGAGCTCAGTGGTTCAGCTGGCGTGGTGGATGAGATGGATTTCTTCGCCAAGGCGGAGAAGGAGCGAGCGAGGCCGGCGTCGGCCACGGATCATGGCGTCCCCCATCTCGGTCTGAAGAAAGAAGATCCGGCGGCCGTTAATGTCAGCGATCCAATCTTGTTCGTTTGCTGTCATTCATTATCTCGGCTCGTTGTTCTAGTCGTCTAAAGAATCCATCTTTCTCTTAGATCGGCTTCCAACTATTTCCCGAAACCTTGGAACGTGATCACCCGACGGTACAGCAGCAATCGCCGCCTGATGAGGATAACGATGCTAAGCGCGTGGTAAGAGCCCAACTATTGTATTCACGAGGAATTGGATCGTCGGTATGAATCCTTGTTCTCTATCTGTTTATACCCAAACTAGGTAGAAGCGATGCAAGCCGAGCTCGCACGCACCAACGAAGAGAACCGGAGGCTGAAGAACATGCTTAGCGACGCCACCAACAACTACAACGCTCTTCACGTCCATCTCATCCGGCTGATGCAGCAACGAAACCTGAGCGATGGAAACACGCAGTTCCATGAGGTAGCATCTCTGTGGTGCTGATCTACGGTGGTAATTTGGTAGAGGGAGCAATTGCAATATTCTCATGTTGCACTTGATCTTCCATCAGGTCACCAGCGAGGCTGACGAGAGACGAGAAGAAGGTGATGAAGAAGGCGGAGCTGTAGTTCCACTGCAGTTCATCGATCTCAGACCGGCCTCGGTGGTCGATGAAGAGTCCCACTCGATCACAGATGAAGGAACTCGGCGACGTCGCTCTTCCTCCCCAGCCGATCTGCCGCCTTCCAAGAGCTCAGAGCAGGAGCACGAAGCAAGCACGAGGAAGGCCCGCGTCTCCGTTCGAGCTCGGTCCTCTGCACCGATGGTAGAGCTTCCCTTCCCGTCTGTGTAGTGCTCGTGTTCGATCGTAGTCGCAGAAACTGTTGTTTGACCAATGACCACCTCTAATTCATGTATATAGATCGGCGATGGATGCCACTGGAGGAAGTACGGGCAGAAGATGGCGAAGGGAAACCCCTGCCCTCGAGCTTATTACCGGTGCACCATGGCCGCCGGTTGCCCAGTTCGCAAACAAGTAGTACTTTGATCTTCTTTTACGTATAACTATCTGAACTCCATCGCTATTAATGCGTCACGGCATCAAATAGGTTCAGCGGTGTGCCGAGGATCGATCGGTGTTGATAACCAACTACGAGGGGACTCACAACCATCCTCTTCCTCCTGCAGCCATGGCGATGGCATCCACCACCTCGGCGGCGGCGGCCATGCTGTTATCCGGCTCCACGTCGAGCAGCGAAGGGGTGACGAACCCCAGTAATCCGCTTGCCAGAGCTATCATGCCTTCCTCGTCCGGCGTGGTCACCGTCTCGGCGTCGGCTCCGTTCCCGACCGTCACCTTGGACCTCACTCGCACATCCGGTCCGCTGCCGGCTTCGTTGTCGCCGCGGGTCTTCGGCCAGCCGCCGCACAACCAATCCAAGCCACAGTCGGTGGCTGACACGGTGAGCGTGGCGACGGCGGCCATGGTCGCGGATCCTAACTTCACGGCGGCGCTCGCCGCTGCCATCTCCTCGATGATGGGCCGGAAAGGCGACGGCGGCACGCATCAAACGAGCGACAGCAAGTGATTCGAGGATCGTGTTGGCACGCAAACAACTCATCAAACTTGTCGTTCCTCGTTCTTCACTGTTCGTTCACACTTCTCTTGTCCATTCTCTTCTCTTCTCTTCCCTAATTAATCGAGTAGGTGGAAGGAGGAAAAGAATAAGCATCTCTTCTGTTTGCTGGAAAGAAAACAAAAAAGTACAGCCACAATATTCCTTTTCTTTGGATTCTTATGGCTGGCGATTGGATTCATGGATCGGTGGCGATGTACGTGCACGATAAGATCGAAGGTGTCGACGCACGTCAACCGCGCGGCCGCAGCCGTGGGGATTTGACACGCCAAATCCGCCGCGGTCAGACTGCCTGCGAGGGGAAGAGTTACTCGACTCAGCTGGAGATAAAACCAATCGAATGGCCGGCCAATACAATGAATGCTACGACTGGCACGAGAGACAAATCAACGAACAACACATTGTCGTCGATCGGTGAAAGGGAGAGCTGTCATGAAATCGTGATCGATGTTGATGGCAGCGACCAGAGAGACATCAACTATTGCTCGTCATTAATCAAACCCTCCACAAATGAGATCAAACTTTTCTTCTACTGTTCTCTTCTATCTCATCGACTTACCAGAAGAGAAGATGAACAGATCAGTGGATCTCATGTGTTTTCTTCATTCAAACATATGAGTGTCTATTTTTGACTTCCCGGGATGATCTGATGGTTCAGCCACCTTTGTTTGTGCATCGACTCAAGTCCAGCTTTGATGAGCTTTGTGACTTCAATTAGCGTTGTTGTGTAGAAACTCTAACTTCGCACCCCATTATTGCTTCTTTTTAATGATATTAGTCAACTTCGACATGTTTGGTAAGCGTTCCAATTCAATCGTAAGTCGTCATTCTCGCATCAATCAATGCATCGAACAGTCCATCATGAATTGACAACGAAGAAAGCTTCAAGAAATCATCAAAACCAACATAATGTTCAACACTAGCTTGCTTATTACATACATGTCAAGCAAGTAAGCACGAAACAACAAAATGCTGAAGAATAAATATATAGGATAATCTAATCCCAACCCAATAGAAAATAATAATAAAACTTAAAATGATAAAACTTTAATTAGGACTTGTGAACATAAGTCGTCTTCCCGTGCCAAAATGTAACCTATGTTGTCATTATTTGTCGCCACCTACCTCGCTGCTCGTCTTTCTCTCTTCTCCTCTTTCTTTTCTTCTTCAATGTCTCTTTTTTCTTCATTTTCTTCTACCTCATTGCTCCTCATTTTCTTTCATGTCAGTATATCGACATCGACATCGACATATATATATATATATATATATATATATATATATATATATATATATATATATATATATATATATATATATATATATATATATATATATATATTGCATAAGAGTTTGAGGTAATTTAGATATACGTCGTGTGATTATTATTTTATATTGTGCTTAGGGTAAGACTTATTTTTTATTTTTAAAAAATATCTAACCAAATCTATCCTAAAAGGATAGGGTAAGACTTATCTAAGTTTCACAAATAAGACAAAGTTGGATCTTCAATTCTAATCTATCTTCATCACTTATTTTTTATTTTTAAATTAAGAAAATTATAAATAAATAAATAAATAAATAAATAATATTTTTGTATGATATTTCTTATGACATGTCTATGGTAAAGGTATAATTTTTATGATGATAAATAATATTATATATGCTAGTAAAGTATCAAAAACATTAATTAACATCAGAAAGTCATGCCGTTGATGCTCTTCTAGAATTTCAAAAACATTGTTGTATTTCAAAAATTGGATGTTGGAGAAGGTTGATGCTCTTCTAGAATAATTTCTTTTAAGGTGAGTTTCTCTTATCACGAGCATCACGTGCAAATTTGTATCAGGAGTGTGTATGATATGTCTAACATTCAATTAAGTCATAGATTTATTAGATGGTCAAAAATAAAATTTAAGATCTTCATACATGAAAAGTCATATTTAAAGAGTGTTGTTGCGTTTGTACCATTAGAGAGTCAACGTGAACCGGTTCTATCCCAAAAGAATGGACCCATCCAAGAAATCGAGGTGATAGGTGAACTCTTGAGGCGTTACTAGCTCACGATGACTGACTCGCATACGTCCCGAGGTACAACTTGTCTACTGATTGAAGCTCGAAGTCATCCCATGATGCGCCTTGGCCTTGTCTAGAAGCACTCAGCGTTGTCCCGAAGTGCTCCTTAGATGCATCGGAGTCCTACATAAACAATCAACGTTCGGCGGATATTTTGACTCAATCCTTTCAACGCTTAAGTCAGCAGAGTAGGTAAAGGTTTAGTAGAGCTTAGATTAAGTCTGCCTCCTCTTTATCTAGTTTCAGAGACAGGCTTTTATACTTGATTCGTCGTGGTCACTCGCTCCTCCTCCTTGGAGCCTGTTGAATCATCAGGGGCTCATTTATATTAACGCCCAGTAAATACATCTTCTTAATAGTTATGTCAGGGAAGAATGACTAGGGGGACACCATTTGCCAGGGCAGGAGTGCGCCTAAAATGGACAAGCGATGGGGTTCAGTGTTAGACGCTTAAAGAGGAGAACTAGGCCATACTATTTATGCTCCCTGCGATTAGGCATGTGAGCCCTTCCGAAATCATGGCTAAGGGCAATGGGTCTTTTTAATGGTTACGTCATGGAAGAATGACCTGGGGCACACCATTTGCTAGGGCAGGAATGCACCTAAAATGGACAAGCGATGAGGTTCAGTGTTAGCCGCCTAGAGAGGAGAGTTGGCCACACTGTTTAGGATTAATGTTCCATGTGATTAGGCGTGTGAGCCCTTCCGAAATCATGGCTAAGGGCAATGGGTCGTTGGCGACCGACGACGCGATCGAGGGGGAAGCCGAGAGCGTGGGCTTAGCCACCGTGTATCAATGGTCGACTCATGCGACTTCCTCAAGGATTGTGCTTCGGGCTCTTACACATGCGTGTCGACTCCAAGTGACGGTCCATTCCTGGGCAAGTTGTCAGTACAAAGATTGTGTCATTGATTTCCCTATCATAGAGTATCATATAGTGAATATGAATTATTTCTAGAATAAAAAATATTTTTTAAAAAAAATTCTTTCATCTCATACTGAGATGGATTTGACTGAGTAGGCTTGACATGTAAGTTGGGATTAATTGAAAATAATTGTCATATCATATGTGAACCATAAGCTCTTTCGATCGTTGAGAGTTCAAAACCAAACTAATCCAACGTCCAAGTTTGTCACAAGTTTAGTGTCGGAAAACTAGATGATTCGATAATTGATTTATTGATGTGATTATTCTAAACCACTCTCTCAAAATTGTTTACACCACATTATTAATAATAAACTCGATTCTTATCCACATCGCATGTGATTTTAAATTAGCATTTTTCAGTGAGGTCTCAATTGGACAAAAAATAAAGTCTAATTTTTAGACTTATTTTCACATCGGCCAAATCATGCAATATACTCTGCTGCTGCTGCTTCGTACTCCGTTTCGGTGTCGTCTCCCCCCATCCTCGTCGCGAAGTCTATCAGCTCCAGCATTTCACAGATGTCCTCCATTCTCCGGTGCGACCGATCGCCCGCCACGAACACTCCCGTTTCCTCCCTTCCCACGCCGACACACGACCACCCGGCCTCCTTCCTCACCCCCTCCTCCCTCATCTTCTTCCTCTCCGTCGCTGCCTCCTGCCACCTCCCCTGCCCTGCGTATAGGTTTGCCAGCACCACGTAGGCACCCGCTCCACCTGGCTCCAGCTCCTTCACCATGGCCGCCGCCCTCCTTCCCCCTTCCTCGTCCCCTTTCGCCACACATGCTCTCATCAACGCCGCCCATAGCACCCCGTCCACCTCGCTCCTTGGCATTTCCTCAATCACCTTCTCCGCCTCCTTCACCCTCCCTGCCCTCCCTAACAGATCCACGATGCAGCCATAGTGCTCCCTCCCCGGCTCCACTCCGTGTTCCGTTCGCATCGATAGGAAGTACCGGATGCCACGATCCACCAGGCCGGCATGGCAGCACGCCGTGAGCACCCCGATGAACGCCACACCGTCGGGTCTCATCCCCGCCGTGCTTTTCATCCGGTCGAACAACTCGATTGCCTCTGCGCTCCGGCCGTGCTCCGCGTACCCTTTGATCATTGCAGTCCATGACACCACCTCTTCGGAGTTGCGTCCTTCAAACACCCGTGCCGCCTCTTCTAGGCTGCCGCTTTTCGAGTACAGGGCGATCAGCGCGCTGGTGATCATCACATCGTTGTCCAGCCCGGCCACTACCGCACGAGCATGGAGCTGCTGCCCGACCTCTAATGCTGCCGCCCACGCGCACAAGCCTAGCAGGCTGGGGAAGGTGTATTCATTGGGCGGTGGCCATGCAGCACGCCGCATTTCGCCGAACAGGGAAAAGGCCTTCTCCACGTCATGTTCCAGGCAGAAACCGGAGATGATGGCGGTCCACGAGACGATATCTTTCAGCATCGTATGCTGAAAGATGGTGTAGGCGGAGGCAAGATGGCCGGCGCGGGCATATAGGGTGACGAGGGCGTTGGACACAGAGCTGGCGGCCACGCAGCCCCGCCGGATGACACTAGCGTGCAACTGCTGCCCCAGCGTGATCTGCGCGAGCCCGACGGACGCGGAGATCAACGCGGCGAAAGTGTAATCGTTCGGGCTCACGGCATCGGAGGGGTCGGCTTGCATCCGGACGAAAGCTCGAATCGCCTCCTCCTCGCGGCCCGTCTGCACGTGGGCGACGATGATGGTCGTCCACGCGATCACGTCGCGGGAGCGCATCCGATCCAATAACACCAGGCCGTGCTGAAGGACGCCGCACTTGGTGTACAGTGCAGCGAGCGTGTTAGCGACGAAAGAGGAGGTCTCCAGGCCGAGCTTCGCGACGTGGGCGTGGATCTCACGGCCGCGGTCGAGCATGCGGGCGTCGGCGCAGGCCTTGAGGACGGTAGCATACGTGTGGGAATCGCACGGCATAGCGGACGCCCACATCTCAGCGAAGCACCGGACGGCGTCGCGGCATCGGCCGGCGCGGACGAGAGCAGCGACGGCGCTGGTCCACGAGACTGCGTTTCGGGAGGGCATCTCGTCGAACGAGCGGAGGGCGGAGTCGTGGGCGCCGATCTTGGAGTACATGTCGAGGAGGGCAGTACCCACGAAGACGGATCCGGTGGCCTTGCCGGACTTGAGGGTGTAAGCGTGGAGGCATCGGCCGTGGAAGCCGAGGGCGGGGCCGGAGGCGCAGGCCTTGAGGGCGACGCTGAGGACGAAGGGGTCCGGGTCGAGGGAGGGGTCGACGGAGCGCATGAGGGAGAAGAGGAAGAGGGCCTCGTGGGGGTCGGAGGCGCGGACGTAGCCGGAGATGATGACGGTCCAGGAGACCTCGTCGCGGTGGGGCATTCCATCGAATACGAGGCGGGCGTCACGGAGGCGATCGGCTTTGATCAGGTGCCGCAGCTGGGTGTTGGCTTCGTAAGCGGTGGGGCGTGAGCCGGGAGGGAAGGGTTCGGCCAGGGGCGAGCGGGCGGGAGAAGCGAACCGGAGCAGCCTGAGCCGTGGGGAAATAGGCGAGAACATGGCCAATGATTAGGGAGGGAAGGGGGTGCGGCGACTCGAGGATAAAGACGGCTGCATGGCGATCACCGGACCCGAAGCAGGACAAGTAACATGCAAACCTTGGCCTTGTGGAAGCTCTGATATCTATCAGATGAACCTTCTTGGAGGAGTCTAACATGCTTTAGGCGGGCCTCTCATCCTTCAGAAAATATGTAAAGAGTAAAGAAAATGAAATTACCAAAAGCATCAAATTGCATTCATGGAGAAGGAAAAAATAAAATAAAAGAATTAGAACATCATTAGAATTCAGGGATTGAACACTTGGTAAATATAACTTCATACACAATTTGAACACCAATGATACCTCAAATCTGATATCACAAATAAATACTATAGGGTTCTTAGATCTATGAAACAATGGTCATTGATATGCCAAAGGTTCAAGCCAAACAACTCTTGTCAAGAATTCAGTCTATCAAGAATGCTCAGGTAAGAAAGATTGAGCTGCAGATCAATGTCAACCACTGAGATAACCACAATAAATATGTAACAAAAACTAGATAGCCCTCATAGAGCATGTCATCTCAGATTTCTTGTAACAAGCTATGCAAATCACAACTTAATCTCGATGGCAGCATGAATGAACATGACATGCTAAAGCCACAAACGTTGCAGGTTCCATGAAATCAAAGAGATACCAGTGAACGATGAGACCGAGGATAACAAGAAAACAATGTTTTGGTGTTTGTGAAGGAGATTATAAGTCAGATTACTTACAGTGGAACTCAGAGCACAACAGATAAGAAAAGTCCACAAGAAACCTACTGATGTAATACAACCACCCAACTCAGATAATGTTCCACATCCATCAACCGCAACAGTGTTTTGATCCACAATATTGTATCTTTCTCGCCATGAAAGTCCACGAGAAGATTGGAGATTCAAAACCAAAGTCCTGTAGCTTTCAAAACTCCTCCACACTCCACACCACTAATGATACCTTTCTCTGAAATTGATGAGTCTGGAAACTGCTCATTGCTCTCCCCATCAGTGCCATAGCCCTGATGCTTGGGAACTGTTTCCCCTCAAAATT
Organism: Musa acuminata AAA Group; assembly: GCF_036884655.1. Classification (NCBI taxonomy): domain Eukaryota; kingdom Viridiplantae; phylum Streptophyta; class Magnoliopsida; order Zingiberales; family Musaceae; genus Musa; species Musa acuminata. The sequence goes on along the minus strand of NC_088329.1, from coordinate 45,517,064 downwards.
ATCATTTTGCATATTCAGGCTCACATAGCCTGGGTGCATCGATACTCACATGAGCTTCAGCTGTCTGAGGGGTCTTATGACATCCATCTTTGAATCCAGTATTGCATTTTCTTTATCAGCACCTCAGCAAGTGCTCGGTCCAATCAAATATCTGCTGCTCCTTGGGACATTTAGTCTTGTCAGAGCTGGATGTGTTACAACTGGGCACTTTCTTAATAAGCTGCATCTTTCTGCACTAGTGGGGCCATCCTCCATTTTTGTACTCTTAGTACCAAGGCCAAAAGTATCGAGGTTTCAACTATAGTACTACAATTTGATATGTTAGACCTCTTAGCATGAGAAAGAGCTTGATCTACATTCATGCTTTCTGTTCTAGATGTGCTCAGTTCTCTGTTACTTACAATACCAGTTTTGTAGGAGGAAGTAGCATATCTGATCTTTCTGTTGGATAGGTGAAGCTGGTGAAGAGAGGGGTTTGATTAGCTTTGTACCACAAGGTCCTGTAGAATTTAATATTTAATGTTAGTACTGAAAGCTTTTTTTTTCCTTTTTTTCTTTTTTCATCTATCTATCTGTACTCGGTTGTGTACAAGAATATGCATATGAACATTAAGAGATTGATAAGCTTGTACCAAAGGATAGTTGGCATCCATAAAGATGAACATACACTACAACATATAAATGACACATTACATGTAAGGATAGTAGAATTGCCTAAAATTTCAAAAATAAAGAAAATAGCTTGTCACTAATTTACAGATGCATGCATCATCATAAAAGTACTTTATCACTAATTTACACAAGCATAAGCAATATGTTCTATGAGTTGCACACAAGTAACATGCAAATGGCACAAAGCCAAAGATGCATGGTGCCAAGACAAAGTGATGCCATCAGAGTGACAAGATTTTCACAGAGAACTTACAAAGAATACAGTGATTAGAAATGACTTGGTCAAGAACTTGAATACTCTCTTAAGAGATGTAACTCCCACTGTTAGCCATCGTAATAAAGTTAGAGAATAAAACGAGCAATCCATGATCCAGCTGTCCATTCCATTTGATCCCCGCTTGCATTATCAGGACTAAAAATAAGACAACCAACTCAAAGCTAGGATAAAACTCAATACACTATAAGATTACCAATAAACCCATTTTCCTTGATTAATTTTTGTAACATCCACTTCAAACTCACTCCATCTATCACAGAGTATAATGGATTTTGTTTTTTGATGTCTTGTCTTTGTGTTTAGCAGTTATTCCTAAATTTAGGCAATTAGTTAAAATATACATCTATGCAGTATGATCAGACAATATGCCTGATAAAGATCTCAATGCATTTTTGCCTTCTCTGGATCTTTGATTTACATAAAGAAGTAGGCTCACAACATGATCTGCTAATGGCTTCTCCTTCGATATAGTCCAGAGCATCTATGCCTAAATGATTTAAACTTACAACTACTACTCACTTCTTTTCTTATAAACATTTTCACTCCAGCCCAACCCATCTCTCTCTTAAATTTGTAGGTCTCCCAAGCCCCTCCTTGAGATCCTTCTTCCAAATCTCTGGGGTGGAATGCAAAAAACTACTTTGTCCCATCTGCCAGATCTTGATACTTGTTCAGGTTTGTTACTGGGTCCAAGAAAACAATTATTGATTGAATTCATGAGGTCCAAAGCTATACACAGGTAGGCCAACATACGCTTATAATTGAATGTCCAAGATCAGGGGAAGATATGCAAGAACTTCAGGAAAGAAAGGAGGCAGTGGCAGAGTAAAACTCCAATCATTACTAAGTAAGCGTTGGTCATTTGGTTATGTGAATCTACGCAATAAAAGGTCTCAGAAGAAGCACCTGGTCTTTAATGAGAACGAACTAGCAACCAAAAGATTAGAGGAGACAGATGAGGACAAGAAACAACAACAAAGACAAGAATTCGTTAGCTGGTTAAACTAGTCCTACCACTCTTTTTCTTCACTCTCCTCGGATAACACCAAAAGTTTGATTTGTCATTGAGAATCGTTGTTCTCCTTAATATCGGAGAAAAGAAAATCCTGCGATTATGTGAAATATAACTATCTTGGTTACTCAAACTTCGAAGAAAAATCCTCTGCTTCTTGTACCACATCCATGTGCAGGAGAATTAGCAACCTTTTACCCAATATATTTAGGGTAAAAGATAGCCCAAGAAAAGCTTTAAGACTAAACAAAGTTGCATTTCAGCATTGCTTAATCGCACCCCAAAAATGAAAAGCTAATGGAAAGGCCCCAAAAAACCTACATCTTCAATCAAAATCTATTCATTTTTCACCGAAGATCAACGGCCCCCAGATTATCAAGAGAGGCAGATAAGGACTCGATTGAGATGTCTCATCGCATTCACCGCATCAATCAAGAACCAAAGAACCGACAACAAAATACAATCAAACGAAGGAAAGCTAAAAACCTTCTATCCCAATCAGTCAAAAGGCATCAAGAACGCCAAGGAGCCGTTCCTACCTCATCCGCTCCCAAGGCATGATCAAAGCGCGCAGCCACGAGAGAGGTCAATCTGCTGGGACAGGGGAGCGGAAGGACGGCGACTGGGCCGTGCGGAGACCACCTCCGATTGCCGCTCGCCGCTTCAAAGCAGAGGTCAAAAAAGCGTTTGATTCCACGACATCAAGGATTTGAGAAACGAAAACTACGGAGACTGCCACGTAATCACTTGAGGACGCTTGAAATCGATCTACTTCTTTTTACTTTTTTACCCTCGTGTATATATATATATATAACGATTTTTAAAAAAAATCATAAATATGAGAATTTATCATATAACGTTTCAATTTTAAAAAATTATTACATAACATCGTAAATATGATCACCCCTCTCCATCTAATCTTATTAGACCAATGATAAATACTACAAATAAGAGTAGACCATTCTTTGTCATTTGTTATATGTGGCCAACGACAAGGGATAATTACATATGATAACAAAAATAGATTCTTTCAATTTTTTCGTCGATGAATAATAACGAGAGAAGGAGGCTAAGAATAAGGGCGGGCTATTGCCCTCTATGTTTTACTTATAATTGAGAGCAAGGGAGGGCTGTGGATAGTGATATTTAGTCCTCAACCAATATGAGACTAAATGACCTTATCAATGCTCCGTCCCATAGGGGAGCCAATGGCTCATGGCCGATGTGTGTTATTCGAGAACGAGTTTACTAGATCGAGGTGGAAGCTTCTAGCGCCAATCTAATAAGGGACTATTTGATTGGTCGATCATTCGTGTGACCCATATGCTCACGAGGGATTATCCGTTTTGTGCAATGGGTGTACCGTACGGTTTTATCATTTTGGAGTATGTGAACTCTTAAAGGCACCTCTAAAGATATGGGAGATTGAACTTATGAGCCTTTGGTTCCCATACTCCTCAACTCTAATATATATATATATAATAAATTATTAAAAATTTACTAATCTTATTGTATTTAATAATATAACCTAGGTAGAGAAATATGATTTACAAACTCTTTCATGATAACTTAAAAGAGATGTGTATCCCAAAAGACCACATATTAGAGACATGATGAACATGCTTTGCCTAAAATCTCACGGGTTGACCCACATCCTAAATAGATATTAGTTTCATAATAAATGCTTTTCATTAATCATATTGTCATTATAACATCGTATTTGGCATCCATAAGGTTGTCTCACCGATGAAGAACATCAGAGAAGGATGATGGCTTACCAACCAATGAATGTTTCAAACTTGTGTTATGATCTTGATTAAATAAGATGTCAAGTGTTCATCAACTACCACTAATATTTCTTAGGAAACATATTACTGAGGAAGGGTAGATGCATGTCACAAGCTTCATCGTCGGCAAGCACACTTTTCTCTCTCTCTCTCTCTCTCTCTCTTTCTCTCTCTGTGAATGGTGATTGTTTGTAGCAATTAGTGCTTGTTTGGTGGCAATTAAGGTTGCAACAAATTTATGATTACCATCCGCGACTTAGAATTCAACATATAACACTCATACTTCATCTCGATTAATCTTTTCTTTTTGTTTCTATAAATGATAAACGGTGAAAATGTGATTCGAGCTCAGTTCTCTACTCATCGGTCACTCCATGGAATTCAACGGCAGCTGCACCAACCATTCTGTAGTGTCGTGAGTCTCCTCCGCTGCCAACACAACTAATGGTTGATGGATTCACTCATCCAATAAGACTACAGCTAATCCTCTTCAAAGCAGGCATGGCGAATCTATAATTTGGATTCATCATCTCTCTCATTGTTGATCTACCGTGTCGGAGAATAATCTTAGAGGCACACCTAACGTTACTACGTTTGACTTGCCATCACTCTGTGCAACCACAGCTTGACCGTTAGATGCGCCACGTTCCACCTACCGTACCGTCCATTCTTCCCCCAGTGATTGCACGCAAGCAGGTAGGCTGACTTCGTATATACATGTCCCAGCGACGCAGGCGAAGACGACACTCATCTCAGAGAGAGAGAGAGAGAGAGAGAGAGAGAGAGAGATGAAGGGGCCGGTGGTGGTGACTGGGGCCTCGGGATACATCGGGACATGGCTGGTGATGAAGCTTCTGCAGAAGGGGTACGTGGTCAGGGCCACCGTGCGAGACCCCAGTCAGTAGCTGCTCTTTTCGTCTCTTTCTTCTCTCTCTTGTGCGTTTTGTTCGAGCTTCGTTTGATCCATGTCGGAGTTGGGGAAGATCTAACGTCGTTGCATGCAGCGAACCAGAAGAAGATCAAGCCGCTGGTGGAGCTGCCGGGATCGGTTGAGCGGCTCACCATCTGGCGAGCGGACTTGGAAGAAGAAGGAAGCTTCGATGAGGCGGTCAAGGGATGCGAGGGAGTGTTCCATGTGGCCACTCCCATGGATTTCGAGTCCAAAGACCCTGAGGTAATCTCACGGTACTTTAGAATTCGAACCTTACTTAGATCACGAGCATACGATGCGTCGTCGGCGGACTCTTTTGCAGAACGAGATCATCAAGCCCACGGTCGACGGAGTGCTGAGCATCATGAGGTCCTGCAAGGAAGCCGGGACGGTCAAGCGCGTCGTCTTCACTTCCTCCGCCGGCACCGTCAACGTGCAGGAGCAGCAACAGCCCCAGTACGACGAGAGCTCCTGGAGCGACATCGACTTCTGCCGCCGCGTCAAGATGACCGGATGGGTAACCTTGCTTTCCATCCTCTTCTCTCGCCTTGCATGCGCTCCGCTTTCGGCTTCTCAAAGGGATTTCTCTTGTTCTGCAGATGTACTTCGTGTCCAAATCTCTGGCCGAGAAGGCAGCGTGCGAGTTTGCGAGGGAGAATGGCATCGACCTCATCAGCATCATCCCGACTCTTGTCGTCGGCCCCTTCATCACCACGACCATGCCGCCCAGCATGATCACCGCGTTGTCACTCATCACAGGTTAGTGACAGCAACCTCTCTCTCTGAGACCTTTCCGCAGAGGAGAATTAGATCGAGCACGCATGCAATGCATTACAGGAAACGAAGCTCACTATTCGATCTTGAAGCAAGTTCAACTGGTTCACTTGGATGACCTGTGTGATACCCACGTCTTCCTGTACGAGCACCCTGATGCAAATGGGAGATACATCTGCTCCTCTCATGACGCCACCATATACGATCTCGCCAAGATGTTCCGAGCGCGATACCCCCAGTACAACATCCCTCAGCAGTAAGTCCTAATCTCCCATGGCCGTCAAGAGAAAGTCCGATTCAGATAACAAGATCTTACGCTTGCAGGTTCGAAGGGATCGATGAAACCATCGAACGGGTGCACTTCTCCTCCAAGAAACTCACCGACCTGGGTTACAAGTTCCGGTACACGATGGAGGACATGTTCGATGCCGCCATCGAGTCGTGCTGGGAGAAGCATCTGATACCACTCCGTACAGCAGAGGAACAGTGCAGTGAGGTGGGCAATCCTCTGCCTCTGGCAACAGAGACACCGAGTGAGTTCAGTGAAGAGAAGGCCCTGATGGCTTGAGACACTCCAAGATGCACCGGACATTGCATGATTCCTTCTCATCACAGGAACAAGTCATGTCCGGTGAAGGTTGACTAATTTGTCTTGGAGTGGCCAAAACCCAGAGATATATTTAGCAGCCTCGATTTGATTGTAATCAAGATCGAACGCTCCTCCTTCTTTGATCGATCTAATAATAATATTTTTAATATGATCACTTCTAATAATGAATTAATTTTAATAAATAATAATTTTATCTCAAGTGATATTTTTATAATAAATTAATCAAAAAAACATTTTATGATACAAATAAAATATTTTCTTAGTATTTATCGGAAGAATATTTTCCTTAGAATTACCGGTTTTACCGCCATGTCAGTATCTCAACGTCTGGTGCGAAGCAGACACCTTATCCAAACAAACAACGGATGCACCTCACGATATCTTTGTCCTCTCAATCTCAGAGCCACTGTGATGATTCCTCGCCGAAAGCCAATGGCAGCATTGCTGCTTCCCCTTCCAAACAGTGTCCTCCTCAGGCCACCGGCCGCGTGCACTTCAGTGGTGGATAAATGTTCAGACGTGGAAGGCCTCAAGCAGATCCATGCCACCATGGTCAAGACCGGCCTCGTCCTCGACGCCGTTCCCGCCAGCCGGCTGCTGGCCGCCCTGTGCCGGTCCCCCGACGACGGCAGCCTGACCTATGCGCTTCTCTTCTTCGAACGACTCCGGTGTCGCAACACCTTCATGTGGAATACCATGATCAGAGCCTTGTCCGACAGCAATCTCCCCGAGCACGCCGTGATCTTGTACTGCCAGATGCGTTCCGATGCGATGCCGCACAATCCTTACACCTTCCCCTTCTTGCTCAAAGCCTGTGTCGCGTTGCCGTCAGCCTTGCCGGAAACCCAACAAGTGCACAGTCATATCATCAAACATGGATTCGCCTCCGAGGTATACACCGCCAATTCGCTTCTTCGTGTCTACGCCAAGTCCGGCTGCACCGGTTCCGCCCGCAAGCTTTTCGACAGGATGCCGTCCCGAGACGCCATCACCTGGAACTCCATGATCGATGGATATGCGAAGAGCGGAAGGCTTGAGATGGCACGCCAACTGTTCGATCTGATGGAAGAAAAGAACGTGGTGTCGTGGACGTCGATGATCACCGGGTGTGTCGAGAATTGCCTCTTTAAGGAAGCCTTGGAGCTCTTTGGCGAGATGCTAGTTACGGAGGTCGAAGCAGATGCCAGGGCGCTCACCAGTGCGCTGACAGCATGTACCCACCTTGGGGCTTTGGATCAAGGAAGATGGATACACACGTACATAAAGAAAAGGCAGATGCAATTAGATCCCGCTCTGGGATGTGTCCTCGTTGACATGTACGCCAAATGTGGCGAACTCGATGAAGCACTAAGCATCTTCGAGATGATAAGGGAGAGAAATGTGGCTGTGTGGACCGCCATGATCGCCGGTCTTGCCGTTCACGGCCTAGGAAGGGAGGCGCTCGATCTGTTTAAGGAGATGGAGGAAGCGGGAGTAAAGCCCAATCATATTACCGTCACCAGTGCGCTGACGGCGTGCAGCTATGCGGGAATGGTGGAGGAGGGAGGATCTCTTTTCGAAAGAATCACAAAGGAGTACAACATGAGCCCATCCGTCGAACACTATGGGTGCATGGTCGACGTCCTCGGCAGAGCGGGGATGCTGAAGGAAGCAGAGGACTTGATCAACGCGATGCCCTTCGACCCCAACGCTGCGGTCTGGGGAGCACTGGCCAACGCCTGTCGGATTCACAGAAACTTCGAGCTAGGAAAGCACGTAGGAAAGATGCTGATCGAGCTGGAACCGGAACAGAGTGGCCGATACATACAGTTGGCCAGCATTCTCGCTGCCGAAGGTAGCTGGAAACAGTCCCTGACGACGAGGAAGCTGATGAGAGAAAGAGGAGTGCTGAAGCTTCCCGGATGCAGCTCGATCAGCGTGAAGGGAAGTGTTCACGAGTTCGTCGTCGGAGACAGGTCACACCCTCAGGCCGAGAAGATACATCTGGAGTGGGAGAGAATCCTGAGAAGATTGAGGAAGGAAGGATATGTGGCGTCCACCGACCAGCTACTGCTGGACTTGGAGGAAGAAGAGAAAGAAGCTGCGGTGGGATGGCACAGCGAGAAGCTGGCTATTGCCTTCGGATTCATCAGCACCGAGCCAGGGACGACGATCCGGATAGTGAAGAATCTGAGAGTATGCGCCGACTGCCACGCCGTGTCGAAGCTCATCAGCAAAGTTTACCGACGCAAGATCGTGATGCGAGACAGGGCCAGATTCCATGTGTTCGTGGACGGCACTTGTTCCTGCAAGGATTACTGGTGACCACACCCTAGATTATTGACAAGCCTGTTCTTCTTCTACAAATGGTGGAAACAGATACTGAAAGCTTCAGATTCATCTACATCCTTGTACCTTGTCGACACGTTGAGGTCTCGTTCCCATTGCTTAGAGGGACGGAAATCGCAGAAGGGAAGGGAAGCATAGAATGCAGTGATCACTACTCTTTACATGTATATTAATCCTATCCCGTTGTCATGAATCCCGTAATCCAGAAAAAAGAAACAGCTGCTTAGACAATACGATGGGGATTAGACATGAAATGACCGACAGATCACTGGGGAAGAGACAGGGAATGAGAAAGGAAGGCTGTTGGAGCAACAAGAAACACAGACAGATGTTCTTGATTGATGCAGGTTGTGACGGAGATCGATGCTTGATTGCCAAACAACACTGAGACAGAGGAGAAGGAAAGCAGCTCGAACCAGTAAACCAACACGTTGCAAACGACTCGTCATCTCATCTGCGTCCTCTCCGTAACGAAGAGTTGAAGGTTAGTCTTGGCTACCGCTGTGGATGAAGTGCCGACTACAGCTGCTGCCGCTGCTGCTGCTTTCTAGTAATCATGTGCTTATTGTTGTGCATCCAGACCTTGAGGACCTGTCTCCTCACTCCAATCTCCGAGCAGAATTGCTCGACCACTGCATCATCTTGCCTCTGAATCCTCCACCTCTCAGCAAAAGCCAGCATTTTCTCCTTCTGCTCCGCCGTGAATTTGGTTCGAAACCGCTTCTTTGGCATGGCCGAGGGCGTCGGCGTCCCGGTGTCTATCATTTCCTCGCTGGACGACTCTGTGGTGGTGCCTCCGTTCCCGCTGGGGTTGTTGCCACCGAAATGGACGAAGCCCGGCGACCCCGGCAGGGCCGGTGAAGGGCTCGACGAGAAGCCGCCGAGCTGGAAGTGTTTCTGGTGGTGGTGGAGTTGCGCTTGGGGATGGGGAGGCGGGAGTAACAGGGGTGGGCGAGTGGTGCCATGGTAGTAGGAATTGACGGCGTTGGCGCCGCCCTCGGTCTCTCTGCGGTGGAAGCTACGGTGGCAGCCGCAGGCTGCACACTTGAGTGCCTCGGGCGTGTCAGGGTCGCCATTCGGCATGAACTCGCCGCAGCCGTCGACGACGTGGCCGCCTAAGGCGGCCGCGTGGTTGCGAAGGCATTCTTTGTACTTGGTGGGGATATCAGCTGCGGTCACGGTGGTGGTGGCGCTAGCTGCCGGTTCGGAGTTGACCGATACACCCACACCTGCTACACCCGGAGACGAATTGGAGATGGATGCTTGATCTGCGTTGTTCCCCAGAGACCCGGGACGATGATCCAAGGCAATGAGGTTGGACACAAGATTTGATGGTTTGGTGTTGCCAAGGATGTCACCATTTCTTGGTCCGCCTCCAACGCCACCACCATCGACTGCTGCTCCTCTTGGGGAGACAAGAGACGAAGAGGGGGAGAGTGTGGGTTTAGAGAAGGCCGATCTGACGCCGAGAGAAGCGTTATAACCAGAAGAGGAAGAAGGTATCCCCATCTCACCGGGATTCCTAAACTCCATCGACTCGACTCCGCACACCTATAACGCAGCTGCGCAAACCATGCAAAGGATAGATCAGCTGTTACTGCGTTCAGAAAAAGGCAAGGATGAGCGATCAGACGGTGTCAACGAGCAAGTGCAGCGCTCAAAGCAGCAGCGTCCGTAGGCTCATGAGAAGCTCTGGGCGGAATAATAGCGAGACCAAAAGAGAACTATAGAGCGAGGGGGGAGAGAGATCGGGAGAAGGGGAGTGGGAATCAGTGGCGTGGGGTGTGGCTTCCCAACACCCGTTTTGTTTGTGGAAAGGGGAAAGCTCATCAAACCAGGGTGGGACAAAGCAGAGAAGGGTCTCCTACGTGGTGATGAGAGAGAGAGGGGAGATCGGAATGATGCAGCTGCGAAGAACCCACAGTGACATGCTTCTCCCCTGCAAACGGGTCTTCTCTCTCTCTCCCTTACAATTGTGACTGCAAGCCGGTGATGATATGTACTCCTGTAAGACTTGTAGTCGTGTACGTGTGTGTGTGTGTGGTATATGCGTCCTTCCTTGCCTTAGCTGTATGCGTTTAAGTTAATGTTGGTTGACTTAGTAGATATTGGGGATATCTGAATCACTTGGAGATCAAATTATTTATGCCTAAATACTATTATCTTTGGTTTGGTGAGCTATTGACAATCTTATGGACTTCTCCGTGTTAAGTTTTCGATCGAACCGATTTGATTGCACTTTTCCTTGTAAACCTAAAAAACTGGAGGAGAAGTCAAAATTCAGAAGCTCCAAAAGTCAAACGTCTCAGGTTCCTCTTTCTTACACTGATGGGCTGATTCCATCTGCCCTTAATCCATCTTCTCTTGTTGAACTTAATTTCTACTTCTCGAGCTTATTATTATAGATTTATCTACACTGATGGGCAAATTCTATTTCCTAATTATATTTTGAGTGATTCATCATTAAACATAGATCATAAATATTCTAATCGAATTGAATCGAATATCAAAATAATTTCTATTTATTTGCTTTTGGTTTATAGAATTTACGATCGGTTCTAAATTAAAAAAAACTAATGATTGGAGGGATATTAAAAAAAATAAAATTAAAATATATAATTTTGATTTAAAATGGGAAAAACTGAGGTTAGGGTTACGCACTCCATCGCAAAGGATAGAAGTGATGAGGATATTAATGGCGATAAGACTCGGGTTGACGTCAGCTGCCCTACAAGCGCGCACATCAGGAAACAATAAGCTTCCCTATAAAAACCCTCGCGTTCGGCTCGAGAAGGGAAAAAAAAAAACTCTTTAAGATGATCCATTGACTTGATCGTTGGAGGGGTCGGGCCGAGCTCTCCCGACCCGACCTGTGTGCAGGCACGAAGACGGAGGCCTCCCACATAACGCCCAGGCGAGGAGTCCCCTCCTGGAGGAAACGATGACCTTGTCACGATCGGACCATCGCAGTCGATCACTTCAGCAGTCTCAAGGGTCATCCCAGAAAGATTCTCAATCATTCGAATACGAAGCCAACCCTCGAGGTTGTTTACAATCAATGAAAGCTTGGTTTGGAGATTTGGGACGATGATGGGCATCACAAGTACACACGACAGCATTGGCCATTGAATGAACCCCCCAGCTGTGGCATGTGCGAAAGCAGCACTTACCTACAACCCACCACCGTCCTCCCCACCACTGCCGTACGTGCCATGAAGAAGTTAACCCTAGATCCGCCGCTCCCCCATCGCGCCCCCTACGTGGAGGCGACCCGGCCCACTCTCGTCCCTTCCTTTTCGTCGAAAGCCGTGCCTCCAGACCCAACCCCAGCTTTGTCCGTTCCGGTGGTCTCGTCCGCGTGGCGCAACACGTCGGGGGCATCGACCTCCGATCGACGGCTGCGATGCGGGGAATGTGAATCGAGGCCTATTTATGCGTGCTGCTGCACTGTGGACAACATGGAGGAGGAGGAGGAAGACTGCCGAGGCTTTCTTCGATGAGTATGCTGCCACGACCATTGTGATCCAAAGAGGAAAGCTCCACGCTTTCCTTATATTCGCCTTTCGACTGTGCATGCTGGTGGTGGTAGGTTGAGTTGTTCTTGACGTGCAGTTGTATACGTACTGCATGCACGCGCAGTTTCGACGACGATCTAAATCCTTAGAGATGCTAGTGATTCGCATCAACTCTCTCTCGCTTGATGGGGGGGCAACGTGATGAGCAAGTACACACAGGGATGGCATCGAAGTCCATTGTCCTGTGTCTCAGCAGCCACTGCCGATGTACCGTCTTCTCGGTTGTTCTCAGTGAATCCCATGTGATTGCCTCGCCCTTCTTCCCTGTCCCATCGATCGTGACATGACGTGACCGGCGACATGACTGGCTTTTATAAGGAGCAATCGCTCCGGTAGGTGCTCGTCTCCCTTATAATTTACAACTTGACAGAGATATATGTACCCGACGAAGAACAACCAGCGGCTGTGACTCCTCCAAGTGTCTACCGTGCTCTTCATCCCTGCCAGTTATCGATGATTTCATCTCTCTCCATCACCAGCTTACCAACCGAGTTGACGTTGGAGGACACTGAGCCTTCCCAAAGACTCTCACGCAGCCGTACTTCATGGGCTCGGTCGGCCTGCAGCTTAACAAATGATGGGACGTGTTATATATATATATATATATATATATATATATATATATATATATATATATATATATATATATATATATATATATATATATATACTATAATTTTTTTTAAAAAAAAAATTTATGTTTTTTTTAAACAGTATATGATGTTGCCACAAATACCATCAACTAGTGAGTCGGTTTGATTAGTTCACTATCGAAAGTATAAGTCTATCCTCGCATCTTCTCCATGTTGATATTGATAGAAAGAATAGAAGATAAGAAGCTTTATTGAAAAAGTAAATAAGCTTTATTGAAGAAACTTTAGCTTGAATGCATTAACATGTATTATCTTCTATCATGCCCCCGTAAGATGGTGCTCCTGACAAGGATACCAATCTTGGATCGATGCAAAATATGGTTTACAAGCGAGAGACTTCATGAGTAGGGCAAGAGCATATTGCTGTTGCTATTATTGTTGCTACAGTTTCGACGACGATGGTTGTGGCTGCGATGGCAGCGGCTACGATTGCGACAGCGACGGTTGCGATTGCGACGACGGCGACGATTGTGGATGCGACGACTGCGATGATGGTAGAGGAGAAATCTACAGTAATGTTGCAGTGTTGCTACTACAACAAAGGAGGAAGCTGTAACATAGGAGGAAGGTGTAGCAGAGGAGGAAGCTGCAGCAAAAGTATAGCAAAGGAGGAAGCTACAACAAAAGAGGTAGGAGGTAGCTACAGCGAGGAAGAAAGGTGGGGCAATGCTGGTGAGCACAGCACTAGAGACACCGCAGATGAAGGGAACGGACGTTGGCGCAGAGTGGCAGTGGAGAAGACAATTACCGTTCGCCGAAGAGGAAAGATTTGTCGCACTGATGGGTTGACGATGGAAAAGCAATGGTAGAAAAGTCGGCAGCGAGAAGAGAGAAGAGAGCTTGCTCTATGCAAGTAGCTCTGATACCATGATAGAAAGAATTTAAGATAAGAAGCTTTATTGAAGAAGCTTTAGCTTAATGCATTAACATGTATTATCTTCTATCAGATATAGGGCTACTGACGTGGTGAACTAACGTAAGAGGTCCGCGTGGGAGATCGTCTACTGGGGATGCTCGTACTTGGGAACGGAGATGTCAAATAGAGGGATCAAGGTCTTCTTGATTACGTGATCCTTTCTCAAGGTGAGCCGGTGAGTGATTTTTATACCTATATACTTGACAAGGTCGATTGACATTCGTACCGGTTGATCGAAGATAAAATTAAGTTAACTAATTGATCATGATAACAAAAATCTCTCTTCATCCTTTCATCCCAGGGGAGTTAAGTTAACTGAGGGAGTTAAGACACAGCTTACTGTACCATACTATCTGCTATTAATGCAGGACAGATTGAGGCACGCTCATGACGTGGCATGCTTAGGTGTTTGCTTTCATGGCAAATGAGCTAGCATGAAATAGGATTATCCATATCAGTATCTTTCTTTCTATTATAAATTTTTTTTCAAATAGTCTCCATAAATCTAAAAATCGTATGAAAATAACACTATTCGGTGCATCCACACCATCGTGTAATGGGTGGGCTTGCAATTGGGCCCTTGATGTGCGCCACGTCAGCCTATCTTCGTTGCTGCCACGAGTAAACTCGCTTCTCTTTTATCGACGGTGAATCGTGCCATCGTTGATGGCGTGGCTGCCACCTAATTCCTAAACCTCGCTCTAATGAAACTTCAAGACGAGAGCTTTGCATCTAATCTTATATTTTTCATCTTTATAGAGACAAACGTTGAAGATATTAAATCAAGAATTATAATTTTATTTTATTTTTCTCGTTGGTCGAATATGGTATGTGAAATATCTTTGAATTAAGCAAATTTATTTTATTGATCGAGCAATTAAGTTGATGATCCTATTTTATGAAACCGAGTTCGAACTCAGTTTCGAATCGGATACGGGTGGAATTAACATTAGATCACGTCCGAACGTAGTCACTCGTCACTCCGGCGATCTCAACCCAAATAGATTAGACATTATGGGTTGCTTCGATGCGTGCTTCCACCAGTAAAAAGCTCCAATAATCCCAAAATCATGTTCATCAACAGTAATTAACATTTGCTGGTGATGCTCAAGACGTGACACTCGAGGAGATAGAAGAGAATAGAGAGAGCTTAAGGCCGCTGCTAAGGCGGCTAATGGTATTGAGATAGGCTGGGCCTGTTTCGGGCCGAGAACTGAGGCGAAGGCGCGAGGTAGGACGCCTCCCCATGGCCCGCCGTGTCGTCGTCGTACATGGCGATGGATGAGTCGCCTTTCGTTGCGGACGAATCGTAGCAACTCCATGGTGACCGCAGCTGTTTCTCCCCTGCTGCCGATGTCACCGGCGACGACGACGAAGGTGGCGCCATCGACGCCGCCGTACGCCGCTCTTCTTTCTTGTAGCGAATGCCGCACGCATTGCACAACGACTGCGATGCGTCGAATCAAATAGACGTCAGATGCAGCGGATGCCCGCACATGGTATTCGTGAAGCCAGCGAGTCGCCGTACCTTGGGGCCTCGTGGACCGTTCCTCCACAGCGGAGTCGAGGTGGTGTCGCAGTTGGCGCACCTACGAGCGAGAAGAAGAGGGTCGCCGCCAAAGTTGGAGCCGTTGGTAGCTCCACCGTAGAACGCATTCGATCTCCTCTTGGACTGCGAAATGATATCCTGGCCGAAGCTAGACACGCACGACGGCCGCTGGAACATGGTGGAGGAGGCGGCGGCGGCGGCGGCCTTGTTCTCGGTTTGGCGCGTGGAAGGGGTCCCTAGTGACAAGGTGCAGTCCACCGAGGAGGGGGAGGAGCAACCGGAACGTGCGACATCATGGTCTTCATCCGTAGACTGCTTTCCCATCACCGGGAAGACAACAGAGAAGTAGGCGGACCCGCACGAGCACGGATACGAGCTGCTCTGGTGGCCGCACCGGTGCAACATGGCCGCGGAGCAGCAGAAACCCAGAGGAAGGGGAAGGACTAAGGAGGCGGTGGCTAAGAGCGTGGACCCTGCCGAGGGATCGAAGAGAGAAGGCCGGCAACTGCGAACCAAGAAGTGGTATCATACAGCAGGCTTAACGGAGCATATTGATGATGCTTTGGGACGAAAAACCGGAGGGTGCTAATAACGTGTGGGATCTCGGGAAGCGGGAGATGGGGGTTTGTCGGGTTTAATGCAGAGGAAGCAGGTTGAACAATGCTTGTACATGGAGCTGAGTGTGTGTATGGCTGTTAATGAATAGTTAATGCTGGTTTACAGGAGGGGGACGGAGAAAGGCAGTCCGCAGCAGTACGATGGCGTCGTCTTGTGCAAGAGATCGAGATGGGATTCTCCGGGACGGGTGCAGTTACAGGATTGTGCAGTGGAGGCGCGACCTCGTATCACTTCATCTCTCTCTCTCTCGCTCTCTCGTGGGGGATAAGCTCTTCTTCCACCTTGGTCTTGGGAGAGGGAGAGGGGGAGAGAGAGAGAGACATACAAGTTGGCGTCGTGACTTGTTCCTCTGAGCTGCTCTTATAACACGACAGCGACATATGAGTGGCCCAACAAGACGATGTATGATGGCGCAGGTGGCGGAAGCGAATCGACGAGGCCACGGCAAACAAGGCAGATGAGAGGAGACAGATCGGTCAAAAGAGGCCACGTGACTCGCGGTGCGGTCTTCCATGTAATCTCCCCATTTCCCCCATCTCGAGGCACCCTCAAGAGGAAAGAAATTAATGGAGAGAAAAAGAAAAAAAGAATATAGCGAAGATATAATAACCGCGGCGATGGAAATCACAGCAGGGGATGGCTGCGGTCATCGTTCTCCAAGTCAAAGGATGATAGGCAAAAGAGAAAGTGAAAGGGGGTAGGGGATGGGATGGGATGGGAACCCACCCATCTGCTCTTCGTGGCACACGCCAAACCTCGATCGGCTGCTCGTGTCGCGACAGTGGGATCATACACGCATTACGTCGAACAGACGATGTGCATGCCGAAATCGTCGTCAAAAAGACATGTCTGGAGATCCGAGTTACATACATTACTCGGGATGGATGGGATGGATATAAGAGAAAGTGGATCGGCCTCTACAAAATCCCAATCATCGTCACGCAACGGCGTCCCCGAGAAAGAGAAAAGGGCAAAACCTGGAGCGAAGTTAAAGTTGATATTGGATTCAAACATCATCCCGTCTCTATTCCCGATCGCGCTGTCTCGTCTTGGGAACCGAGGTATCTTCTCGGTTGACCACTGCTCTGCGGCCATGGATGAGATGGCGATTCCCTGTTCATTTTGCATCGTATTATCTATCGCCTAAGAGGTGTTCGGTGGAAGGTCTGATCGAGGGTGCAATGGACTATGATCGTACAGCTTGGCCCCGTCTTCATTTGATCAAATGCAATATTCTCCGATTCGAAGGATCTTTCAGTATCTATCATACAAGAGTTTAATGCACCGGCAAACGTATTCTCTTGTTGTGTCGCCTATCTCGTCTTCGCTGCCATCTCTTTTTGATATCATCGGGAGCATAGGATGAGTTCGGCGCATTCTCACGTTCATCATCATCTGTTTCAAGCTCCTTCTTCCTCGCTTCTGCACGACTGATTGCACCCCTTAACCTTGCAGCCTCAGCGATAAGGTCACTTATAAGCATCTCCGTGGTTCTCGTGGTTATTCCCCTCAGATACCATGAAATAGGTGGTGGTGGGACAAGAGATGGCTGGATCAGCTGGTCTAAACTCACAATGGATCCAACTCTTCCTTTGCCCTGCGTGCAAGTATTGTAATTGTCCCATGTTCTTGGCTTGAAAGGTTGGCATAAGTGTTCATCGACAAATAATGGTTCTACTTTCCAACAACCCTCGAATCTTTTCATAAACCCTGATTTCCCTTGCTGGAATTTGACCTGCATAGGGATGGATTATTTGTAAGGTATTCCTAAATGACAAAAAACATCTGACGGTAAAAAAAAGAAAACCAGTGGCTTACCGTATGGTCTTTCCGGTTTTGATCAACTATGACATGAACCGATATAGTTCCAGACCACCAAAGAAACCTCCATATTGCTGCTTGCTCCACCTCCACAACCTGCCTTAAGCCCTCATCTATTAACACCTTTCTGGATATTACTTCCTAAAAGATGAGAGTGTCACATTAGTGCTGCATTATAATTCAGATTCAGAAGGGGGATTGCATAAACCTAGAGATTAACAGTCACATGCCAAATTGAAAGCTATACCTTGCATTGTCGTACTAAGAATTCCACTCTAATGAGTCAAACTAGATGACACTAGTAAGTCCTCAACCAAAGAATGATGAACAAAGGTAAGCGACCCTTAGAACATAAGCCAAGCCGCTCTTATGCCAATATCTTGACTCCCATCCAGTAGCATCAATATTGGTGAAGAGTCATTGCATGAAAAATATAGTTTGATTTCTATGTTTTCCTTACACTTCTTATCAGTATTAATGATATCTTTGTCTTTTCTTATAACAAATTTCTCCATCTGGAAATGAAAATCTTTTAAAATGTGACTAACTAAGCTAAGTAGACATTTTTTTATATCTCCACGCAAGCCCTTGCAAAAAAAATAAAATAAAATAAAATAAAAAGAATCAAGTCTTCTAAAACATAATGATAATCTAGGAATGGACATGGTTCTGAACACACAAAGTATCACTTGCATTATGAACTACATACATTGCACCACAAAGTTTTTCCTTTGAGATGTAAGTGTATCTCCATCTTAAGATACCTAGGAGACCTACCGATGCGATAATTAAAAGTGACGAAATGATTGCCACAAGTAATATTAGGAAAGATAGAAGAAGATCTAAAATCTTAAAAGAAACTATAAATAAGAATTTAAATATTCTTAACTTAACTAAACATATAATTTTTTATAAATTTCAATAGCGATAAAAAATCTATATAGCCGACCCCAAATAGTTGGGACATTCAGCTTTGTTGTTATTGTTGTTGTATCCAAGTATATCTCCGAGCAACAAGTAGTGGTCTATGAACATCTCCTATTGGTTCCTTGTGCATCACTTCTCCTATCAATGTATATCGAAACATGAACAAGCTTAAGATTCCAATTGCATAAATCAACAAGGAACTTGTAAATTTTAAGCATATTAAACCCCAATCACAACTCTGACACATGGCGGCACAATCAACAAGGGGGACCGGACCCCGACCAGCAATGCAGCAACAACC
This sequence comes from Musa acuminata AAA Group, assembly GCF_036884655.1. Classification (NCBI taxonomy): domain Eukaryota; kingdom Viridiplantae; phylum Streptophyta; class Magnoliopsida; order Zingiberales; family Musaceae; genus Musa; species Musa acuminata. The sequence continues at coordinate 45,498,313 of NC_088329.1, read as the reverse complement.
GCTGAGCTGATGACATCAGCATGATTAAACTTAATCCTTAGTGGTGATAATGCCTAGATGAAAATTATGCCCAATGAAAACAACTCACCACAAAAGAATATATGCACAGTAAACCATGCATATGATACTGCACCAGAAGCTAATATCCCACAGAAAGATAAAAGGAACCTCATCAGAGAACTCTAAAGGTTTTTCTGTTATACCTTTATGTTCTTGAACACCCTTTTGTTTTCTGGGTCGGTGACAATGTTATATATTGCATCTGGGGGTAAGCCAACCTTGAAATTCACATTCAAATTGCAAAGAGATCCTTTGGGTACAGAAACCTGCAACAACATTTGAAAACAAACTCACTTAGACTTCTATAATTAATGATGCATCATTTTGCTTAGTATCTGTCTTTAGTTATAGACTTTGGGCTAGTGAATCTTCATATTTGCATTTCAGTAAACTTGGTTTTCCTTTTTCTGTAAGGTACAAAAGTGTATTTGCTCAACAAACAAAATCTAGAAAGCATTGACTTAATATGTAAATATGATCTTGAAAGATCAAGGAATATAGATAATACAAATAGAAGAACATGCAAAACTTAATGATTCATTTCATAAGTGCTCTTCTTGCATTCTAAGACTAACACCTTGATCTCTGGTGGCTGATCAACCCAGGATGAGTTTTCTTTCCAGGCGTCTAGCTGCTTGTGAAAGTCGGTGTCCAAAGCAATGGGTGATTCTCTGTCCACCAGCGTCAGAGGACTTCTAGCATCAAATTTCTGTCTGTTCTTCACGACTTTCCTCAGGTGTGCCTGCGAGAAAGTGCAACTGAACATAGAAGCACAAAGAGGACTCTGGTGATTCTCTAAAGATCCAGAGGATTGACCTTTAAACAATTCTGAAGATTCTGATGGAACTGCACAAGAGAACCAACTGCTGAACTAACTGCCAAGGTGCACTCTTTTCCTTTGTTCACAGTGGTGTCAAAAAATTTCCCCATTTCTTTGTCAGCCATTTAAGACCTGGACCATGGACCTGTAAGATTCACAATTACTCAAAATAATGTGATGTCGAAGACATTGAAGCACCTCAGCGCAAATATTCTTAATCATAGGATTTTAGACAGATGAAAAGGCACTACTCTGTCCCTAAATGGCTTTATAGGTAAAGCAAACTGATACTCTAGTTTAATAGAAGGATCTCTATATGATTTACACCTCTAGGGTTTTTGGAGCTCGATTCAAAGGGCCTCCATCTTAGATTTGCAAGGATTGAAGAATGGGATTCGTGCAAAAGCTTGATTTCCTACAGGGTTAGGTCACAAATCAAGATTACGATGATAATTCCAAGGAGGGACTTGTGTATTCCTGATTGCACCAATTATTGGGTATTTGGATAGGGAAGGCATTCCTGATTGCACCAATTCACACAAGAGAAAGCCGGCAATCGTTTCGAATCTAACCGTCTAACACATGTAAGACGACGAAGAACAAGCATAAATGAACAAGATCAGAGTCAGACCTTCCACCAACCTGAAAACATTAGCCGAAGAAGCGGAATTCTTCACATCGATTCCGCGCACGAAATCGCCACAGACATGAGAGAGGTCAGCGATGAGGAAAGAGGAAGAAGGAGATCTGGTGGAGCACTCAAACGATGGGGAGCTTCCGGGAATAAGACGGATCCCCGAAAAAAATGTGGCGGGGATCTCCTCCAATCACAATTTTAATTGGAACCCTCCAACCCTGACATCAGATCCGTCCACTGACACGTACTGCGTCGGCTATGGATGGGTCCCACCATCCACGTCGGTGTCGAGAGCCAATCAATTGGAGGGGATCCAAACCCAAAGAAAAAAGAGTATAACAGAAATCTCAAGAGACGATTATTGGACTGGATTTTATGTTTGACTGACTTAATTAAAGATGAGATTTAATTATCTTGATCTTGTATGACGCGTCATCTTAACTAAGATGATGGTGGCATATATAAATTCGTTAATATGTTTATATTTTTATTTTCTGTATGGTCGAACCCATCGCTTCCCTCCGTCGCATGGCAGCGGCGGTCGCCACCACCACGCTCTCCGACGCTACGCCACCTCCTTGCCTTTCTCCTCCCGACGAATATTCACTTCGTATTCTTCGCCTCTGCGCTTCCGACCACCTCCCGCATATCCACTCCGCCCTCGGATCACCTTCCGCTGTCCACCCCTCAGCCTTCGCCGCCCTCTTCCACGCCTGCGCCCGTCGCCGCCTCCTATTTCTTGGCAGATGCCTCCACCGCTTCATGCTCTCCCTTCTTCCGTGGCCGCCCGATCTCTTCGTCGCCAACCATCTTCTCAACATGTATGCCAAGTGCGGCCGCCTCGACCTTGCCCGCCGCGTGTTCAAGGAAATGCCCCGCCGCAACCTCGTCTCTTGGACCGCCCTCCTTTCCGGGTTCGCTCAGCACGGCCATCACGATGATTGCTTCGGCCTCCTCGCTGGCATGCTCCCTCACCACCTCCCCAATGAGTTCGCCCTCGCCACCGCCCTCAGCTCCTGCGCTGGGGCAGCTCGTGGTTTCCGAGGCCGCCAGGTACACGCCCTTGCCTCTAAGATCTACCTCGATGCCAATGTATTCGTGGGCAACGCCCTGATCACTATGTACTCCAGCTGCTATGGCCAGTGCGACGATAGCTGGGCCGTCTTTCGGACGATGCCTTTCCAGAACCTCGTCACTTGGAATTCGATGATTGCAGGGTTCCGACAGAATGGTCAGCTGGACCGGTCGCTTGAGCTTTTTGTGGAAATGCAACGAGGTGGCCTTGGGTTCGATCGTGCCACATTAGTTAGTGTCATCTCCTCGTGTTCTTGCCTTCAGCATTGCCGGCAGTTGCACTCTCCCGTCATTAAAACTTGTTATGATTATGAGGTTGAGGTTGCAACTGCTCTCGTCAAGGCATACTCCATTGTGGGTGGCGGCACCGATGACTGTTATGGAGTATTCGGTGGGGTTAGGGAACATGACATTGTGTCTTGGACGGGCATAATGACTTCATTTGCCGAGCAGCTGCCTGCAGAGGCAATTCGGCTCTTTTGCCAACTGCGCTACAAGAATTACAGTCCTGATAGATACACATTTTCTATTGTGGTGAAGGCCTGTTCAGGCTTCGCAACAGAGCGGCACTGCTCTGCTGTCCATTCACTAATTGAGAAGTCTGGGTTTGGAGATGATTTGGTTCTTTCAAATGCATTAATCCATGCCTATGCTCGGTGTGGTAGCATTGTCATGGCAGAACATATCTTTGAGAGAATGGTGGTTCACGATGTAGTGTCATGGAACTCAATGATCAAGGCTTATGCTGCTCATGGGCGTGGGAGGAAGGCACTTGGAGTTTTTAGATGTATGGATATTCCACCTGATTCTGCTACCTTTGTTGGGCTTCTAACTGCATGTAGCCATAGCGGGCTTGTAAACGAAGGCCGGGATCTCTTCAATTCTATGTTGAAAGCATATGGGATTGCTCCTCAGCTCGATCATTTTGCTTGTATGGTCGATATTCTTGGACGTGCTGGGAACTTGCAAGAGGCTGAGGATCTGATAAATCAAATGGAAGTGGAACCGGACTTTGTTGTATGGAGTGCATTGCTTGGAGCATGCAGGAAGCACAAGGAGGCTAGGATTGCAGAAAAAGCAGCCCAAAGGCTGATGGAATTGAAGCCCAAGAATTCAATTGGGTATGTGATGATGTCCAACATCCATTATGATAGGGGTAACCTAGAGGATGCATCCTTTATTAGGAAGGATATGAAAGAGTGTGGAGTGAAGAAGGAACCTGGGCTTAGCTGGATTGAGATCGAGAATCACATTCATAGGTTTTCAGTAGGTGCACGGCACCATCCACAAAGGAAGGCAATATATGCTGAGCTCAATCGGCTAGTGGATAGTCTTAAGGAAATTGGTTATGTGGTGGATACCCGATTAGTGCATCATGAGACTCAGGAGCACAAGGAAGAGCGGCTGTTGCATCACAGTGAGAAATTGGCCTTGGCTTTTGCACTTATGAACACTTCTGCTAGTAAGACTAATTTAAAGATTATGAAGAACTTGAGAATCTGTGAGGATTGCCACAAGTTCTTCAAGTTGGCATCCAGTTATTTGCAGAAAGAGATTATAGTGAGGGATGCAAACCGTTTCCATCATTTTGTTGATGGAGAGTGCTCATGTGGTGACTTTTGGTAATTGACATCATTTACCAAGCTAAGAGGTACTCGTTACAACATCTTACGGGAGTAGAGACAAATAAGTTTTGGCAGGAAACAGATACACATAGTTATTGTCTTTCTTATTATATCTTTACCATTAAACTGTAGCATCCTCTTGATAATTAGGCAATGAACATTAGGATTTTTTTTCTTATACCTAACAAATCCTACAATATAAAGACCAAAGCTCTGGTGGTTTGATCATATAGTTTGAGCTTATAATGAAGTTGCTAGCCTAGGCATATAGCTTAAAGTAGCTGTTTGTCTTCTGTTTGAGTGTTGTTGATATCGGAAGCATTGGAGGTGATGAGCCTTCCATGATATGGTGACATTACCTTGTCTTCTTCTAGAATTTCTGTTTTGTCACTTCATGACTAGTTTACTTGTGATGGTATCTTTATCAATGTAGTCTTTTGTCATGCGGTCGAGTCGTCTAATGCTAGTTGCAATTGAAAGAAAGTTTTATGGTCCATTTTAGATATTATTTCCAAGTACATGGACACTTAAATCACTACATGAATTTCCTGCATGGTGTATGATATTAGTAATTGCATGTACTCCTGAAACCAGTTAACTGCCTTACTGATACTAGTGGATGTCTACTTTGAGATATGAAGTTGATCTTTTATGCCTGTTGGACTTGCATATCTTTGGTGCATAGTTCATAGATTTTATTTCCTAAGCATACTTGAATAAGACAACGATGACAATTCATGGTATGTTCGTACCTGGATGACTGATGTTACTAGTGTGGTATATGGAGGCTGGCATTCCAAGGGACGGGCTTCTTTGTCCTTGGTTGTTACATAGTCAGTGACAGCTAAATAACAGATAATGGCATAGCTGAACTAGTGGTCAGTCTCTCAATGAAGTAGCGATGAAATAATCACAGCTACAAGACTTATTTGAGGGCAGAAACAAGTTCAGCATACATATGGAAGTACATAATGAGAATTGCCCATTCTGGCAACTTGAATATGGTTAACTTTATGGACTAGAGTAATTTCCACTACGTTGGGGATGGTGCACCACATCCAAGAACATGCCATATTCATGGGGCAGTTTCACATTTAGAAGTTTGATCTGCACAACATTGGGTGAGCTCAGGGTTGGAGGTGCCAAAAATGATGGAGAGAAACGGCGATGGTGAGAAAAGAGATGTTCAGCAAGGTGGTAGCTCATTCGAGTGGCTCAAGGAATAGGCATATCGCTCGAGGAAAGGAGTTGCTTTCCCTTAAGAAAAAGCAGAGGGATGCCGTGGCTCAATTTTATGTTAATACCAAGGGGCTGATGAAGGTTGAGTTCTTTGCACTTCCATTGAAAGGGAGAAGAAACAGTCCATGGATGATCTAATTGTAAGTCCGTTTGAAATGAGGATTGCATCGTCTACTTTTTAAAATGTATTTCGATGCAGCCACAGTACTGAAATTTGCTTACTGCTGTTCAGGAGGGTAGCTTTTTACTAAATATGATTTTGGTATTCTTTGAGACACAGACATTGTTTGAACTCAGATCTCCATATGTACTTCTAAATACCATGTGCTGCTAAACATTGTAGTAGTCATCTATGCATCCATCACAAGCCTGGAGTGATGGATGAACAGATTAGTGTTGTTTTTTTCTATTGTATGTATGATATGCCAGCCTCAAGTATTATAGTGAACCTAATCTAGAATTGTGTAAACAATATTTCCTGATTCAAATTGTCATTTCTATAGAATTGTGTTGGAGAAAGCTCACATTATATTTAATTTTTTTTTATGTTCCATGTCCAGATTGTTAAATTGGGTTAACTGAAACCTCAAGTGATCTAACTTGCTGATCTTGTTGTTCCAGTTCAACATGACATAATTGCTGGCCTCCCCAACTCAGGTGCTCGATCATATTCCTTCCCAATGTTTAGTCCTTGAGGTGGAGATGCACAAACTTTCGCAGCCTATCATGAGCTAATGCCCCAGGAATATATAAATACACCAAGAAGTGCAATTGGCTTGGCGTCGTGGAAATGTAGAAGAAGAGCCCTCCAACCACCCCTATTAACTGTACTTGAGAGGTTGGTGACAACAGTGGGCAGCGAGACCTTCTCCCTCCCCTTGGTCGAGCCCTTCATTCCATCGAACATCTTGTTCAGCGAAGCTGGTCGGTGGTGCCTGCTGCCATAATCCTCTCGGAGACCTCGAAACCCAATGGTTCAATCTTCGACAACAGTGCCATATTGCTCCAGGTTGGTAGTCTATATGACACTCTTTTTCTCTTCTTCCGCTTGATGTTGTGCACAAGATACAAATCATGATCCAAATTACTCTGGATGATAGCTATCGAAATGTTAAGTCCTTTTTCCCACAAAATCCAAGCTAACTGTTCTTCATTTTAAATTCAAGTCAATGAATAACGTGGCTTGCACTTTTATCTAATTGCTAGGACTGAATCAAGAGCAAAGATGAACAAGCTAATTGGGAAGCACATTTCTTTCTTAATTTGTTCACTGCATATTTATAAAAGCTATCTCACTGACTGTACTTTGATCAGGTCAAGCGAGGCCAGCGATGACGTCGAGTGCTCCGGCAACTCATGTCGTTCGTGCACCGCAGTCCTCGTCGCCAACTGCATCGCGTTAGGCTGCTGCCCGTGCGCCGTCGTGAACATGCTGACGCTGACCTTGGTGAAGGTCCCGTGGATGGTGTCGAGGCGGTGGTGGCAGTCGCTGAAGAGAAGAGGAGCTTCTCAGCGAAGAAGAGTGGCCGATGTGGCGACCGTGGGAAGAGAAGGAACGAGCTCAGAGACGAAGAGGAACTACAAGTGGAACGAAGAGGGTGTTGTGGGGGAAAGAAAGGGTCACAGTGGGCGTGGAAGCTTACCTTCAAGTCTTGGAGCTAACGATGGAGTTTGGGAGGAGTTGTATCGAGTAGGGAACTGGGGGTTCGGGAGAGTATCCTTCTCGGGCACTCAAAGAGAGTGGCATTCAGGGAAGAACACCTCCGGTGATGACGAGCTTGGAGAGCAGCGCTAGTGGTCGCGGTTGCAGCGTGAGCTCGTTCCACCTATAATCTCTGTGAAAAGCTGCTCTATCATGATCTGCATACTGTAGTCTTCCTCGAATGTTGTCGGCATCTCATTACTGGGAATGCTATTATTGAAAGAACACTGATCGATTTATTTCAGCTACCGTCTAAGACTTTTACATGTTATTGCAAAATCTTGAGCTTAAATTATCTTTTCGTCATTATATATATATATATATATATATAAAGATAACCTGTTTTAATTTTTTTCTAAATAATATTTTACTTTTTATAATTCAATTAATATCTTTTCCATTCCTTTTCTGTTTGTCATCTCTTTCTCCTCGTTGCTTATCCTTTCTCAAAGCCCATCGTCTCCTCCCTTACATCCTCTCATTCCTTGTGGTGAGAGCAATAGGTGAGGAAGGGATCAAAAGGATATTTATGAAATTAAAAATATGTAAAATTAAAACAGAAGGTGCCTTTTTAAAAGAACCAAAAAAAGATTTTTTTTAATGGAAATCAGTCTCTCTCTCTCTCTCTCTCTCTCTCTCTATATATATATATATATATATATATATAATGTTGCACTTTGGCATTTTTGCTTTCTTGTTGGTACATTTCATTGGCACTTGCCGCAAATGTGGCGGCAGGCAACCAAATAAGCTTCCGTTTTGTTTCTGCGGAGGCGAACCCTAACCTCCTTGCCACATGGCCGGGGAGAGGAGGCCGAGATCGGCCCATCTCTTCTTCGAAATGGGGCTCGTCTCCCGCCGCCGCAGCCGCCCTCCTCCGGCCGACCAGAGTCCCGGTGCCGGCCGCGGCGACGCCGGCTACTCGAGGATGGTTCATTGCAACGATCCGGCGAGTCCTCAGGCGTTGGAGCTTAACTACCCGGATAATTCGATCTCCACCACCAAGTATACGGTGGCCAATTTCGTTCCCAAGTCCCTCTTCGAACAGTTCCGCAGAGTGGCCAACTTCTTCTTTCTCATCGTAGCTTTCATCTCCTTCAGCCCCCTTGCTCCGTACCGGGCCGTCAGTATCCTTCTCCCCCTCGTCGTCGTGGTGGGGGCGACCATGGCCAAAGAGGCCGTCGAAGATTGGCAGCGCAAGAAGCAGGTATGCTTTAATGTCTAATGCAATCAGAGATAGAAAATTTGTTCCCTTTTATCCTCATCTTATAATTCGCCATTGAAATTACATGGTTACAATCTCTATCTTTTTCTAAAGTTACATTATAATATATTGGTTATGTTGATCAAAGAACCCATGGACGTGGAATAACTGAAATCTCTGGTAACGCCATATATTACTTCATCTTTTATTCACAACTAAATAATTTGGAGAATTAAGACAGATTGGAGTCTGTATTTTGTTCTTGGGCGTAAAATTTATGTTTTATTTACAAGTCTAAAAGTTCCTCCTCTTCTGGGGGATAAAAGTTGAACAAGAATATGCATCTGAATCAAAGCATGAAATGGAAAATTTCTTATTTTGAAAAGTGCAAGAATATGGTTATCTATTCTTGGAATGCAGATGAGTTGTATCTGTTATTCATAGGAGACAACAGATTTTGTCTCCTGGGTTTGAAAATTGCTTGTACTCTTAGAAATCATTCTAATTATTCAAATACAGACCATAACTAACCACATAACATAGCATCATTATTGAACGAAAAGTTCAACCTCAAACATACCTGCCAGCTTCTCTAATTTTTGGCTACTTCCAATATCAGGAGAAAAATAATACAGGAAGTCAAATATAGGGACATTTTTGTCTAAACAAAGCTGTACATGAAATCTTTGCAGCTTCTTTTTGAGTTCGTATGGGATGGAAGTGGTTTAACGACTATAATGTGATTGCATATTGAAGTATTTACTATTTAATCTAATTGCCATTCTATGTCTTGATTAATAATGATTACCTGCTTTTATTTGGATTGTATAGTGTATACACTGGAATCAGATAAAAAAAAAAATTGTTGACATTTTACAGTAAAGTAGAATTAGGAATGAGGAGCATAAGAGAATTTGTTGATCTAGGATCTCCAAACTACTGGAACCAAACACATACATGCTACAATTTAATGCTTATGTTTGTGGTCCCCAAAATGTTGTTGTAGTTGCCCATTTTTAAGATGTTATTTATTTTTTTAACTATATAAATTCTTGGTTGCTTGGGAGATAAAGCATCTCATCATATGTCAAGTTTCAATATTCTTGTCAGGATATAGAGGTCAACAATCGGAAGGTTAAAGTTTATGATGGATCCTTTTCTCTTTACCAAACAGAATGGAAGAAACTAAGAGTTGGAGATATTGTTAGAGTGGAGAAGGATGAATTCTTCCCTGCTGATTTACTTTTGCTTTCTACTAATCATGATGATGGCACTTGTTATGTTGAGACCATGAACCTTGATGGAGAGACAAACTTAAAACGTAAACAGAGCTTGGAAGTGACATCAACCTTGCATAATGAAGATTCTTTCCAGAACTTCAAAGCATTGATAAATTGTGAAGACCCAAATGAAAAATTATATTCTTTCATTGGGATTCTGGATTATGAAGGTGTTCAATTTCCTCTTAACCCAAAACAAATTCTGTTGAGAGATTCTATGCTCAGAAATACCCAGCATGTTTATGGTGCTGTGATTTTTACTGGACATGACACAAAAGTAATGCAGAATGCCATGGATCCTCCTTCAAAAAGGAGTAACATTGAGAGGAGAATGGATAAGATAATTTATGTTCTTTTCGCTTCTCTGGTTTTTATTTCATCCATTAGTTCTGTTTTCTTTGGAATCAAAACTAAAAATGAAACTAGTGTTGGAAACTATAGGTGGTATTTAAGACCAGACAACTCATCAATATACTTCGATCCTAACAGAGCAGGGTTGGCTGCCTTTTTCCACTTTCTGACAGTCCTCATGCTATATGGGTGCCTGATTCCCATCTCATTGTATATATCCATAGAGATTGTTAAGGTTTTGCAAAGTATCTTCATAGACCATGATCAGGAAATGTATTGCGAGGATAGTGATAAGCCTGCACGTGCTCGTACATCAAATTTGAATGAGGAACTTGGACAGGTTGATACTATACTATCAGATAAAACTGGCACGCTGACTTGCAACTCAATGGAGTTTGTGAAATGTTCTATAGCTGGTATTGCTTATGGAAGTAGATCATGTGAGATGGAGAAGGCTGCTTCAGGAATTATACAGTATGAACCATTTGAACGTCATGATTCACCTTCTGCTTTCGAGGGGCACAAGTCTGAAGGAACATCCAAAAAGTCAACCAAAGGCTTCAGCTTCAGAGATGATCGGTTAATGAATGGACAATGGGTTGGAGAACCTAATTCAGAAGTTATACACAAGTTTTTTCATGTGTTAGCAATCTGCCATACAGCTATTCCTGTTGTTAGTAAATCTGATGAAATATTATATGAAGCTGAGTCCCCAGATGAAGCATCTTTTGTTACAGCTGCAAGGGAACTTGGTTTTGAATTTTACAGACGAACCCAGACAAGCGTCTCTTTGCATGAGTTTGATCCAAAGATTGGCAGAAAGGTTGATAGGTGCTGATCAATTAACTCAATATGGCAGCTTCATATATTGGTATCCATCTTCTGTTCTTTGTTATTATAACTTTTTTTTCCAAATTTTAGGACGTATGAACTTCTCGATACCTTAGAATTCAGTAGTGCTCGCAAAAGAATGTCCGTAATTGTGAGGACTGAGAGCAACCAGTTATTACTTTTCTGCAAGGGTGCCGACAGGTTTGTGTCCTTAAATCTGCACTAAGTTAACAATATCTTGTCAATGGTTTTAGATCCTAAGCTCACACTTTTTTTCTTTTTCTGATTGGTTTAGTGTAATCTTTGAAAGGCTTGCCAAGAATGGGCAGGTATTTGAACCAAATACCAAATGCCACATCAATGACTATTCAGAGGCAGGCTTACGGACATTGGCGGTTGCATACCGCATACTAAGTGCAGAAGAATACATTCAATGGCATGATGATTTTGTGAAGATAAAAAATTCAGTCAACGCTGATCATGATACAATTGTGGATGAAGTAGCTGACAGAATTGAGAGGGATTTGATCCTTTTAGGTGCCACAGCTGTTGAGGACAGATTACAGAAGGGGGTAAATTTTGAAATTTAAGATTAGAAACTATTCTTTTTTAACAAAACAATAGCTGTATCTAAGCTAGATTTTTTACTCTGCTCACTTTTGTGGCTTTTGGCCATTCATTGTGTTAATATTGTTTTTCTGTTAGTTTGTTGTCTGAAACACATTCACCTAGTGAGGTCGCCCACAAGCATAATTTTTGTAGATAAAACTTAGCCATATGAAAGAGTGGAAGTCATGTGCAGTTAGATAGTATTCAGATAATCACATGTCTTTATGGAATTAATGTGCTTGGCCATCTTGATCTTACTAAAGTTTTATGTCAAGGTTCCAAATCAAATCATTCATGGATATTATAATTATTTGGATCAAAATTGCAGCTTCAGAAGTACGTCTGATTCTTGTCTTCATTGTACAGGTTCCTGAGTGTATTAACAAACTTGCAGAAGCTGGAATCAAGATCTGGATTTTGACTGGTGATAAATTGGAAACTGCAGTCAACATAGGGTGAATTTTTCTCAACCTTCAGTTGTACTAGAGAGACAGCCTATCTGCTCGTGAGTAAATTAGTAGACCTTGCAGGTTTGCCTGCCAATTGCTAAGGAAAGGAATGGAGCAATTAGTTATCACGCTTGATACCCCAGATATTAATGCGCTAAAGAAAGATGGGGACAAGAATGCCCTGGAAAAGGTGTGGAGATAAACATAAAATATAATTTTATGGTTTTCTTTATTATTTCTAACAATTCCAATACTTGTTAGAGCTTACATGAGAATGTTGCCAAGCAAATACGTGAAGCATTGTCACATGTTTCTAAAATGAAAGGAAGTAACGTTCCCTTTGCTCTTATCATTGACGGTGATTCGCTGGCTTTTGCTCTCTCAACAAGTCTGGAGCATTCATTTCTAGATCTGGCAGTTGCTTGTGCATCTGTTATTTGTTGTCGAACTTCACCTAAACAGAAGGCACTGGTATGTTTTTCATCAAGCTTAAATACTTAAATAATTACTTTTATCATGTACGAAAATCATCTAAGAGAAACCTAGGAATGCAGGTCACCAGATTGGTAAAATGGAGAACAAGGAAAACTACACTGGCAATTGGTGATGGAGCCAATGATGTTGGTATGCTTCAAGAGGCTGACATTGGCGTTGGTATTAGCGGGGTTGAGGGCATGCAGGTTTGTCTTTATGACTGACATTTGCCTGTTCATACATGTGTTTATTTTATTTTGTATATTTTTGTTAGGATCCTTTTTATGAGCTTTTGAATAATGTTTATTGAGTCTGTTTAGTTTAGTTGTTTATTGAGTCGGTTTGGTTCAGTTAGAGTCAAGTAGAGGTTTATTTAATATTTATTTATTATTAGAGTTCAAGTCCTGATGGACTCTGGGTGGAACTCTATAAATAGGGATGTAACTGCTTCTTTTCGGTAATCTATGAAAAATACTATTATGTCTTTTGACAAACCCTAGGAGGCCGATCCCCTCGAAGTAATCAAGGAGGGTCGATCCCCTCGAAGCGATCAAGGAGGCCGATCCCCTCGAAGTGATCATCCCTTTCTCTTTTCTTTATTACGATAAGACTTTAGGGTCTTATCATTTGGTATCAGAGCGACGATAAGACCTTTAGGATCTTATCAATTTTCTTCTTGCCAAGTAAAATGTGGAGACTTACACAATCCATGGAATAGCTTAACTTGTCTTAAGTTTTTAAAAAGATGGAACATTAGAGATTAGATAACAAATATTAAGACCAAAATCATATGGCTTTAAAGAATACTTACACTTGTACTTGTAGAATAATATCCCCATTTGAAATTGACATCAATATGAATTACAATCTTTTACAAGGAGAAGAAACTCTTTGTATGTGTTTAAACATCTTTTTGCATCATTCTGTTTGTAGGCCAGCCTGTGCATTTTTTCAAATCTGCTTGCTTAGGATAAAGGAAGTGGAAATTAAGTTATCCTTTGTCCTTGGTGGTAATTAGCTTGAACATGCTGTAAAATGAAAATAAATATTAATTTGACTTGACTTCGGACTTGTAATATGCACATGCTTGTTTTAGGTGAAAATATAATCTGGTTTTACTTGTCATCTATGTGGTCACGTATCATTGTGTATTTAATTAGATAATTGATGCATATTTATGTAAATCTGAGTTATACTTTGTATGTTATAGGCATGATAATGTTTGCTGCTTCAAGTCACAAATGTTTGGTTGCAGGCTGTAATGTCAAGTGACTTTGCAATAGCTCAATTTCGATTTTTGGAGCGGTTGCTGCTTGTTCATGGGCATTGGTGTTACAGGCGGATTTCAGCCATGGTAAAGCATTTTCAAAATACTTATTTCTATTTTGTGATCTAAAATGTATTTCACATAACTGAACTAGGATTTTCTTTCTGATGATAAGTAACTCAAGCCTAATTGGAAACACAGCTTCTATAGAACGATCTTTGTTGAATATGAGCATACATCTTACTTGGTACTGGGTAGAAGTTAGGGGCATTGAAGTTTGATATATTCTCTTCCAACCAGTCTGGAATCCCAAGTCCAAAGGAAAGCTGTGTTGGCATGTCTCAGTTACCTTCTTATGTATTTATCTATTTGTTAGATGCAGATATCTTTACATTTATGGATTAATGAATTTAATAGAACACCACAATGCATAAGTCTCAAATTTACACATTCCTCTTATTTAGTTGCTTTTTTCCTTTCTAATCCTAGAGTTACTGAGAGAATGAAGTGTTACTTGTATGTGATCAATGTTTTAAAAAGTCACCCGGGCGCTTTAGCGAGGTAAGGCAAGGCACGAATAAATATTTTTAATTCATATGATATGTTTGATTCACACAAAAATAAGAAACCAGTTAGAGCATCAATGATTACATGATCTGATTTATATAAAGTATAATCAAACATTGAAAACTCATCATGATTTATGAAATAATAATGATCTAATCTCATTACAAGATATTGATAATTCAAATGATTGGTTGGTGGGGGAAATGAGTGTGAACTTGCAAGATGCCGAAGATGAACTTGTATTTGGAGATGATAGCTTAACATGAGGAGATGTGACAAGAGCCTCAGGTGTTGGAGAATTACAGACATATACAAGACAGATAACGAAGGCAAAAATGAGTACAAAAGCATCAAGTTCATCTCTTGTTTTTGTTGAAGAGGAGGAAACCTATCTTGATGAAGATGGATAAGAGGAAGAGAAAGATGATGATAAGTTTGAGAATGATGATGTTGATTATAATGATGATTATATTTGATGTAAAACTTTATTGTTTTGAGTCTTTTGGCATTTTTGTCATTGGAAGATGGATAATGTGACTTGGTATTTTAGATATTTTCAATTTAATGTCATATTTTTATTTATATAATCATATTCATAATTGTATTATTAATTTTTTATATCTTAATATTCTAGAGCATCTCGTTTCACTTGGGTGAGCGCCTAGCATCACGAGCATTTTAAGACCTTGTCACCTTTTGACGCCTAGTGTTTTTAAGAACACTGTATGTTATGTTATCATATTCTATAGTCCTCTCATGATATGGTGTCTATTCTTTATGCACTTGAAAATTCTACCAATTAAGTATCACTATTGTAACATTTTTTTGCATTTTTAGTATTTTGGCATGAAAATTCTTATTTCAGCTTTATAAAAAGAATTGTGGGAGTCTGTCTACTTAGATTCCCTTTTTTAGTTTATATTGTAGTATTAAAAAATCCTTTAAAACCAGAGTGGAAAATGTGTTGCTTGGAAATGGGTGGTTACTTAATTCTAATCATTTTTTGTTAGATTCCTACTTCTAATTTTGATTTTCTATCAACAGATATGCTACTTTTTCTACAAAAATATAACGATGGGCTTCACTCTTTTCTGGTTCGAGGCTCATGCTTATTTTTCAGGACAGCCTGCTTATAACGATTGGTTCATATCATTTTACAGTGTTGCCTTCACATCTCTTCCAGTGATTGCACTAGGTGTTTTTGATAAAGACGTTTCTGCGCATCTTTGCCTGAAGGTATAGAATATTGCTATTTAATTTCCATCCATTCAGAATGTATAAGCTTGTATTTCACGTAGAGAAAACCTTGTGTAGAACATGTTGCTGCGTCCAACTTCATTTACAAAATACTAAATCATTTTGATCTCAGATACTCTAATTTTGATCAGAGGACAATGGGAAAAGCCCATATAATGGGTACATCCATTGTGCGACACAATCAAAAGATAGCATCTCACCCACACTGAAACTTGATAAAAAGGAATATAAATGCAGGATACTGTTTCCCAAACTCTAGGGAATTAATTGGATAATAAGAATTAAAACATATGGATTCCCTTAAGTGGCATTTCATGTAGTAGAATGTTAGTGATAAATGAACAAAGTAATTTTTACAAGACAAAGTGTACCATCATGTTATCATGATAGTTAATGATAGCTTCTTCTTGAAGAGCAACATTCGTTCCTTATGGTTTAAGACATTGGTAACAGTACACTATTTTTGATAATTAGGTGTCTTCTGACAGTCAACTTGGATAAATTGATGTTATTTATTGCCAAGGTTTTTTATAAGATAATTTGGTTTCTCCTTTATTTTGCTTGGTTTGTACCAGAATCCAAATATCATGTTCTTGTGTTTAGAAAGGTCCAACATCAAATAGTCACAGCTAGAAGGATTTGTTTTCATTTTATCTGCAAACCCACCTGCACCAGAGGACAAATGAGAATTGAAAATATAAAAATACTGGCATGGGATGTTCTCTTTTGTGACTGTTGAATTCATAATTCAAATTGCTTATAATTTTTCATGATCCATCCTTAATAGTTAGGCCATTCAACTTTGACCTGCTGGGTTCCTTACTGATTTAATCCATCCTAATATAACAAGTGTTTGAGAAGATTCTGGCACCCTGTTTCTCTTATTTTTCATATGATCTCCACATACATATTTTGCCATTTCGTACACTTACATCTTCATCATTTTTGCAGTTCCCTAAGTTGCATCAGGATGGTGTTCAGAACATTTTCTTCAGCTGGCCTCGTATACTAGGTTGGATGATTAATGGAGTTTGCAATGCCCTCGTAATCTATTACTTCACAACCCATGCCATCTTTCACCAAGCATTCCGACAAGATGGTCATGTCGCAGCCTATGAAATCCTGGGAGTAACAATGTACACCTGCATCGTGTGGACAGTGAACTGCCAATTAGCGATCTACCTCAGCTACTTTACATGGATCCAACATTGCGTCATCTGGGGAAGCATCATATTTTGGTATATGTTTCTTGTAGTTTATGGTTCGTTCCCATCGACGATATCCACAACCGCATACTGGGTTTTCCGGGAAGCCTGTGCCTCGAGTCCTCTTTATTGGCTGGTCATTCTGCTTGTTGTTGTTTCAGCTCTGCTGCCTTATTTTATGTACTTAAATTTCCAGAAGACATTCTTCCCCAAGTACCATGACTTGATTCAGAGACTACAAGTGCAGAAAGAGAATTGATTTCTTTCCAACCGCGGATCAACTTACATTGTCCGGAGGCTTTTCATCGAATTCTATATACAGGCAATCACACAAACTTGCAGGCATTACTGTACATATGCAGGCTCCTGTTGATCTATATTGAACGGTGAGAACAAACTTGTAATGAGGAAGATGATGCTTCGCAAATTCATTATAAAAGAAATGTTTTTATGGTTTGCTTGTTGCTTGAACCATGCAAACCAGATTGTTATGACATTCATATCTATTAAAGGGGGCAAAAAAAGACAACTTGTGAAAGCATAGTCTATGTGTCCAATTGTGATTTTGATTCGGATCTATAAGTTTGTCTGTCAAAGTGTGATATTGAGAAGTTTCGAGTCTGTTCGATTCAGGATGCAACGAACCTTGTAAAACTATGTCGGGGACATGCTTGACAAAGCTAGAATTAGGGCATAATGTAATTTTTTATTATTATTTTGATCACATCACCGAATGGAGTATTTTTTTTATTATTTTGATTGCATCAGCGTCGAGAAAGAATACTTTTTGATCGTTTCGTGTTATTATCGAAGAGAGTATTTTTGGTTTGCTTCACACTTTCGAATGATTCTAAGTGTGAGGACTGATTTTGACACATTTGAAAAACTTCAAGGTTCCCTTCACAAGGGTTGAATGTATTCAGATTCTTCTTGCTCCTCTAATGGTTGGGATTCGAATGGGTCACTAATTCCGCAAACTTTATCTTTCTTTGGAGGGTCCAAAGTTATATTTTCAAAGGACGCAAATCCTTCGGGCAATGAGATTTCATTATGCTAGACGAAGTCCTTCAACTTTGACTTTCGGATTTCTATTTTGGATTTAGAACATGTTAGAAGGCTAGTTCGAGCTAATAGCTACTTGGCATGGTGATCAACTATATTTATTAAATCGCTACTTCTACATGAAAATCAAGGCACTCAAGGTGGGACTCCAACTCTCCCTTCAACCTTTCTTCATCGGGACTTTAACCTATTTTCTCTCTGCTCATCTTGCTACCAAGTCAAGGAAACATTGATAGGAAGATAAGGAACTTTTTTATTTCTTCATGGAGAGGGTAGCTTATTGTCTTGGGTCATCTAGAAGTTTTTCAATGCCTTCCAAGGTTGCACGGGCTAGAGAAAAATTAGATTACTCAGAGCCTTGATCGAGTCCGCTATCATTATCATCCTTTAGACGATAAAATAGTAGCTCGTGGATGCAACTCTTGGTCCAACATCTTGAGGTTGGGATGTCTGCCCCTCATCCTTCGTTTCTTCTATTTGAATTTGGTATTGAAATGTGTTGTAGATATGGATCTTTTAAGGCAATAAGAGGCGTAAGAAAATGAAGGATGAAATAGTTTCTTTTATGCCCTTAGGTCACCCTTGCCTCTCATTTTTACAAAACCATCATATAATAATGACGTTTATTTACTAAGTCCAAGTTGCTTTGGCCATTGTCCTCCTTATCGATGAGAGAGTGGGGTGGTTGAAAAAATAAGACGATCGAGCAAGATTTTTTATCATGAATAGGCAACTCGACTCTAACTTCGGGTGGAAGAGCCGAAGTAGGACTAGTATCCTCCTGATTTGCCTGAGAGGAACTGACGTGATTTTTCTAAGATGTATTAGGAAGACTCTTATTCTAGCACTAATCTATTGAAATATATTTTGGTCTTTTGACTACCAGAGTTAACTGAGGTTATACTACATGTCTTTTTTCTGATTATGATTTTTAGTTAATAATTTTTTTAATTATGATAAGACTTTGATGGGAGGGACTCTCTTGATTAATACTAGATCATATGACTCTATTTAATTATATAACATATATTATGGATATAATTGGATTGGTTATTGATCAACAGAAAGGATGTCTAATTATAGTAGAATTTCTTAGACAATGACCTTGATGAGAGAGACTCTCCTAATCACTTATCCTAGATTTTATGCTCTGGCTTATAAAACGATAAGACTTTCTAGAGTCTCAACATATAGGCAGATATGCAGATACGTAGATAAGAGGAGATAGGAATACGTGACATTATTGAGAGATTTTAGATCTTCTCCATCCCTCTTGTTTATAATGGTCTTGTAAAGAATAAGAAGAGAGGAAAATATGAAATTAGTTCTCCTTGTAGATCGACATTGTTATAACTTTTAGGTCTGACGACGATGTACTTGTAGATCAGATAAATTTTTTTGAATGACATCGAAAGATACACATCATAAATTTAATATATTATTATTTGATTTTCGATTTTAACATTAAAATCTTATGCATAACACAACTATTTTTTATGCTTACATGCACGTCTCAAAAGCTTCGGTATATCACGAGTTTACCTTAAATTATCACCACGCAAGAAGTTTCATGGTTCTAATCGTCCTAAATGTATTTTTTTTTTCTTTCTTTCAAGAAGAAAAAGAGTTACAGATGGGCTAACTCCTAATCAACTCTAATGATCATTTCAATCCAAAAAGAACGCAAGCTATGATCTCTCGCAAGGAGTGCAGTGTAAGTTTACGAATTTGAGAAGGATTTAGATACAATTTGGACATGAAGATGATTAATAAATGAGGATTAAGTGTTAAATATTTTTGAATTAAGACTTAAAATTCCTGTCATGGTTAGAGTTAAAGGTGTGTTGAGCTTAATCTTCCAACCGTGTAAGTGCCCGACGATTTATAGGGACAAATAAAACCAAATTTAAATATAAAGAGTGACAATGTAACAGTGCTAAGATTAATACAAATCCAATGTGCTTATATATGCATAGGATCCGAACCCGATCAGTAGGGATCCAATCCAGATTTAGTCTAATGTGCATGCATGCATGTCATGCATCCATTAGTTATATGATACTTCCGCAAGTACTAATAAACGTGTTTGATGTGGTTTCTTCTTTATGCTCATATATTTTTTTTGATCCATGTCAAACTAAATAATAATAAAAAAACATAATTTTCATGCTACATTACATATACACACACACAAAATTAGTAATGGATGTGCAATTTTCTTTTCTTTTTTTTAATGTTATTTTAGAAAGGACTCGAAATAAACCAACTTGACCTATTTCGTGAAATGGATGAAAAATTTTCTGACCTTCCTTGGTTCACCCCTTCTCATCCACATGAGAGAAAGCAAGGACTCATCGTGGGTCCCATGCGAGCCCCACATCGTCTTTGCAATCACCGAAAAGGTAGGCGAGACAAGTAAAGGGTCGACGTGGCATCCTTCAACATTGATATCGAGGAACCAAATAAATATTAATTTTTTTTAGTCCAAAATAATTTGAAAATTTGTTATGATTATTTTAATATAAATTGATCTTCGATTTTATGTATTGTAAAAAGGGTTACGACACATTGAACGTTTATTTCTATAACACGTCGCATAAGGCTTGAATCTTAAAGGTCGACAACGTGATACTTATAAGAGGATCAATTCAACTCCATAAGATCGGTCACATAACACCATTGGAAAAGCTGACTCGATAAGTCATTATTTCGTACTTACAAAATTGATACATAACTTTACAATCCCATTAATGACTAAATGACATGCAAGTTCACGATATAAATCATAACCGACCGCAACGAACGATCATATATGTAAAAGGTCTCTCAAACGTAAATATTTTAGAATAAAAAATATTGATTAAATTCTTTGAATCCATATTGATATAAGCAATATGTAATTTTTGTAGGATTTGAAACCGAATCCAATTGATTTTAAATGAATGCCAATATATCCAACAATTAAATTCCGAAGCTTACTAAAGTCAATAGAAACTAACAAATCGAAGGCAGGAGGCCAAAACATTGAGGTGTAAAGGTAAGCAAATTTAGGGATATATGCATGCACGAAATCAATAATAAATAAATACAAGTGACTGCTGATTCGAAAAAATAGCAAAATGGATTCATTCCCTAACATTAAAATAATATAAAGGGGTCAGCTTCCTCATCCATTACTATTTCCTCGAGTACTAATAAACGTGTTTGATGTGGTTTCTTCTTTATGCTCATAATTTTTTTTGATCCATGTCAAACTAAATATGAAAAAATAATAATAATAAATAATTTTCATACTACATTATATATATACACACACAATTAGTAATGGATGTACAATTTTTTTCTTTTTTTGATGTTATCTTAGAAAGGACTTTAAATAAATCAACTTGACCTATTTCATGAAATGAATGGAAAAATTATCCACCTGGCCTTGGCTCACCCCTTCTCATCCACACGAGAGGAAGTAAGAAGGACTCATCGTGGGTCCCGTGTGAGAAGGTAGGAGAGACAAATAAAGGGCCAGTGTGGCATCCTTCAACATTGATATCGTGGAATCAGATAAATATTAATTTAATATTTTTAAATCCAAAATAATTTGAGAATTTATTATGATTATTTTAATATAAATTGATCTTCGATTTTATGTATTATAAAAAGGGTCACGACAAATTGAACATCTCCTACGTATCATCTTCATCTTGTCGATACTTCAAATCTATTTCTATAACACGTTGTATAAGACTTCAATCTTAAAGATCGACAACGTGATACTAATAAGGGGATCAATTCAACTTCGTAAGATTGGTCACATAATACGATTGGAAAAACCGACTCCATAAGTCATTATTTCATACTTACAAAATTGACACATAACTTTACAATCCCATTAATGACCAAATGACATACACATTCACCATATAAATCATGACCGCAACTAACGATAAAAGGTCTCTCAAGCATAAATATTTTAGAATAAAAAATTTGACTAAATTCTTTGAATCCATATGGAAATACATCTCAAATGTAATTTTTGTAGGATTTGAAACCGAATCCAATTGATTTTAAAAGAATGCCAATATATCCAACAACTAAAGTCAATAGAAATTAACAAATCGAAGGCAGGAGGCCAAAACATTGAGGTGTAAAGGTAAGCAAATTTAGGGAGGGATATATATGCATGCACGAAATCAATAATGATTCGGATAGCTTCCTCATCTCCTCCTCCGCCACAAACCCCCCTCTCTCTTTATTGCCTCTCTCACATCACCTTTCCGGCGCAAGTCTCTCCTCCCTATTCGCACCCACCCACCCACCCACCACGGAGAATCCAATCTCTGGTGGCTGACATTGAATAGCATATATCATACGAAATGGCTCTTATCATTCACGAAAGATGGATCCAATGTTATCTTTTCTATTATTATTATTATTATTATTATTATTATTAAGAGGAGAGAAAAAGTGTGTCGCTCGTCTTTCATCCATTTATTGTATTAATTATGATAGGCTTATATATAAAAGTATTTTTATAAACATGTTAAATTAATAGTTTAGAGTATTATTAATTGAGCGTACTCTTTCCGTCCGATTCAAGCGATCGACCGATTCGATGTTTTAAGGCTCGACCGACCGGCCAATCGGCCAACCACTAATGTTGTTCTTCCGGTTCATCTGAACCGGGCCGGAACGGGTCGGCGCTTATAAAGCGCGTCGGAGGGAACACTGCCTTTTCCTTCTTATCGCCAAACACGGGATCTCTGTAGCCTTTTGGGAAAGAAGGTTCGTGGAATCTCTGCCCCCACCCTTTCCTCTTTCTCTCTCTGTCTCTCCTTTTTCTCCTCCTTTAATCTTTCCATCTCCTGTTCTTCAATTCCGGCTGTGTAATCCGGTCAAATTCCTGTTTTTTTGATGCTTAGATTCTCGGTTTCTGCCGTTTGATTTTGCTGCTCTCTCTCTCTTTCTCTCTCTCTGCTTCCCACTTCTTTGGATCCTCTTCTTTTTCCGACGCCACGGATGATGGCTAGAGCCTCTGCAAATGTGCAGGAAATGGATCCGGTGGAGAGGTTGACCTCGGGGTTCGAGCGCTTCAAGAAGGAGGTCTACGAGTATGTGAAGGATTACGTTCATGCATGAAGAGATATCTTTGGTTCTCCGATATGTTTAGCCGGAATAAAGACGTGTGTTTGTGTGACAGGGAAAACCCCGATCTGTTCTCCCAACTCGCAGTCGGGCAGAGCCCTAAGGTGAGCTCCCCATGATTCTAATCGACGTGCAGAATCTGTCGACCATTATGATCTGAAGAATAGGAATGGGTTGCAGTTCATGGTGTTTGCATGTGCCGATTCCCGTGTGTGCCCGTCGGTGGTGCTCAACTTCCAGCCGGGGGAGGCCTTCACCGTCCGCAACATCGCCAACATGGTTCCCCCGTATGATCAGGTCAGCAGTGTCTGCAGCCTCCATCATCAACTTTTCCTCTCTCTCTCTCTCTCTCTCTCTCTCATCGCAGCCTATGCGGTTGGTCCCCTCCTTGCAAGCCCCCTTTCACGAGCTTATCCGTGGTGTTCCTGCAGACAAAGTACTCCGGGGTCGGGGCTGCCATCGAATATGCCGTCCTCAATCTCAAGGTCCGCGCTCGATTCCATCATCTGCTCACTTATGTTTTCTTTGTTTTTCTTCAGAATCTTACTCTCTCGGAAACTCTCCGACAGGTTGAGTACATCGTGGTGATGGGCCACAGCAGCTGCGGTGGAATCAAGGGGCTGATGTCCATCAAAGAAGACGGCACCACCAGCACGTAAGAAACAACAGCATCACCTCTGTTCATCTTAAAAATCTGCAGCATCATTGTAGTTTAATGAGAGAGGTTAGGGGATTTAGTGACATCAATTCTGCTTCCATCTGCTCTCCCAAAAGGTTGGGAATTGGGTTCATTTTGTCCTCTGCCACTCGGAAGGCATATTGCTTTCTGACTACTTTTCTGCAGAAGGATCATGATGAGCTCCTAATCATCATCTCTATCTGTTTTGGGACAGTGACTTCATAGAGGAGTGGGTGAAGATTTGTTTGCCGGCAAAGGAGAAGGTGGTGGCTGAGCACGCAGCCTTATCTTTCGCTGATCAATGCACCCAATGCGAGAAGGTACTCGTGCGAAAAGATCGCATTCGATCGTCTTCCCAAACTGAAACAGTCATCTAAGACAGTTTGCATGTGTGCGCAGGAAGCGGTGAATGTCTCCCTTGAGAACCTGAAGACTTACCCCTTCGTCAGCGACGCGCTGGAGAAGACGACCTTGAAGCTAATCGGGGCGCACTACGATTTCGTCGCTAGCAGCTTCGAGGCTTGGGAGACTTGAACGCGCAGTCGGCACCAACATGGAACAACCATAGTTTGGAGCCAATGTACTCTAATAAAAACAATTTAATACAATTATCTTCGTAATTGAATAAATAAATATATATACATATATATCTATATAACATTAACATAAAATTTCAAATTTAGTTTTTGGTAGGGGTGCGCCGGGCCCACGCTGCAGTGCAACGCATGGGCGACGCTCAAGGGCCCCAGAAGCAAGCTACTGGAGCGGGCCCTACCCCACAACAAATTAATTTAATATCATAGTGGGCCGATGACCCACGTATCAGATATTAAACTGATAAGAACAGATACTACACTTGATCTTAGCCAAAAGGCCGAGAAAGGTATGCTTGGTATTGTAGCCGGTCTGCTCTAATATAGCGGCCTCGACCAACCGTGACTGCGTCGACTGGCGATATGGGACTAAAGAACCCCAAAAGAAATAATTCGAGAAGGTTTATTACTTTTGTGTACGCGCGCGTGCGATCACCGACGACGTCGAAGGGGTGTGATTTAAAGGCTGCATGGATGTCATAAGAGAGTCATCTTCCCTGGTTTTTGTGTGACATTGCACCAAGACACCTCGAGCCTATCACTATTAATTTTATGACAATATAGCAATTCAATACATCCATAATTACAATCCCTGTCTCATTCACCGTATTGAGTTCGTATGGATTTTATCGAGGCCGAGACGGGCCCAATAACCGTATAGGGTCGGGTCAAACCGGTTCGATTGACAGGCTGGAATCGCATCCATCGGGTCATCAATCGGTTCAGAAATGCGAGTCTAAATTGATTGCTTGAATGCGAGTAAGGGTTATGGTGACATAAAAAGGTACAAAGTGACTGACGGACGGTGTGCGCAGTCTGCTTTTGGCATGCTTCATTCCTACTCATAAAAGGCAAAGAGATGCTTCCGAGAAGCCTCAGCCATGGCCACCAAGCACTCGATGCTTGTCCACTCGGCGACCGTGCTGGGACTCTCGTGTCGTCTCAGATTCCCAAGTGGCTCTTATACGAGGTCTCAGAGGTCCTCAGGCAATATCGATCCTGTTGTAGCTATTACACGTCAAATTTGCAGCATGTATGTCTGGCTGGCAAAGAGAACGTCTCATTGCCTTCACCTCTGACTCACTGGAAAGAGAAGATTCATGTCCACCAAAAGCAGACACTTCAAGATCGCTGTGTACCTAATCTGAGTTGGCACGTGGACTCGTGTACGTGTTGTTTGAGTTGGAATCTGGGAATCGTGTACCCTGTGGTCTCTTTACTCATCTTGCCTTCCACTTCATCCTTCTTTGCCTTCCACTTCGCATGCCTGTGCTGCTCCCTCTGCAGCCTGCTCTGCTCACTGCTGCAATGATGTTGATGACCTTCTGGACTTGTTGCTTCGAATGCAATGCTCACCCTGTCATGCTTACTCTAGAAACCCTACCCACTTGTACTTCACAAGCCTTTTGAGCTTGTAATCAACCGTGATGTTGCATCTTACAGCAGATAAGGGAACGTGTGATAGCTTTCACTTTCCTGTTAAATTCATTAGCAGATCATATTTGAGGTGACAGCAGAGTTCTTTTAAGTTACTGTTCTTCTTGCCTGAGGAACTGTTTGAGGAACAGTTCTTCTTGCCTCGAGTGATCTAGATAATGAGTGTTCTTTTAAGTTATTGTTCGTTTTCCTTCTCTTTCCATATTAAATTCCTGGAGCAGAAGAGAGACTATGATCGATCGCCAAGCTGCTAAGGATTCCTTGTCGGGGACAAGACATGTCGCCACCCTCGGTGTATCTTCCTGATGATGAACTTTTCAGAGGGGATGGGATGGGATGGCTTGTGCATTATGACGTTCTCTAATGATTTTGATGACACTCTCTACCAATCATTGACATGAAATCCCTCCTCCCATGAACAGTTACTGCGTTCATGTGAGTGACACTCTCTTTCTTCATCCTGCATGGAGAAAGAAACCGATTGATACATTAGGGTTCTACAGAAAAGCAGCAACATCGAAGAACTAATTTTCTTCCATAGTACTCGCTGAAATCCACATAAAAAATAACAACCACAATCCAATCCAATGCAAAGATCAGCTACTCAAATTTCCGCATTATTTCTTCTTCAAGCTTCATGGAAAAGAGATCAAAAAGAAAAGGAAGAAAAATGAAAAGAGAGAGAGAGAGAGACAGAACACAACACTCCTACTGGGAGGATCGCCCGTAATCAGTCAATCAATCGGCCACCGTCCACGTCATGTCTCTCTCGAAGATCCAATGGCAGACCTCGATCCTCCCGGGGGCGGACCCCAGCGACAGGAAGGCCCCGTGGCTCGCACTCCAGTCCGACGTGTCAAGGTGACAGATGGCAACACCGCGATTGATCCTCTCCTTGGTTTGGACGGCTAGGATGTCCGCCACGTACACCCGTACCCGTGGCACCGAGTGGCAGTAGTACACCAGATACGGGAAGAGGCTTTGGTGGCACGACACCGACCGGGTGACGCCGCCGCCGTTCACCCCCCGCACCTTCCCTATCAGGACGGTACCCTTGGACCCGGCCGTGCTCTCCGTGCTCCGCGCAACCACGTTGCTCCCCAGCATCGCCACCGCGAAGTCAATCACGTCCTCCGCCGACGTCGCGCACCGCTTCGTCTCACCCCGGCTCGGCGCCCTCTCGCACTCCGCCACCGTGTCGGCCACCGCTTTCCCCAGCGCCGTGTCGGCCGGAATCCCGAAGAACCGCTGCACCTCGGCTGCTGAGAAGGCGATTCTCCCGGCGATCGACCGCGGCAAGAACGACCGCGCCGGCATCTTGTCGCGGATGTCCGGCATCGGCATCAAGTTGCCGCTCCGGAGCTCGTGCTCGCGGAAAAACTTACCCGGCTCCACCAGCCAGTGCCCTGCTATCTTCTTGACGGGCTTCACTGCGGCATCGGCGGCGTGGGCGGAGGAGGGCGAGGATGATGGGTGGCGATAGGCCTTGAAGTCGATGCCGGACTTGGCATAGCCCTTGAAGGAATTGTTCTCGCCGATGTAGCTCTTGAACGTGATTTCATGATTGCCGAACCCTTGACCGTAGCCTTTGAAGGAATCGCTGCCGGGGTTGAAGGAGTTCCCATAGTTGTCGAATTCGGCTGTGCCAGCGTTGCTGCCTTTGGCGTAGGAGGTGAAGCTGTCGTCTCCGACGTTCGACTCGTCACGATAACTCGAGAACCTCTCCGATCCGCCGTTACCGCGATCTCCGTAGGACCGGAAGTTGTTCTCCGGCACGTTGCCGTTGAAACCGTAGTTGGTGAAACTATCTCTCGCCGCATTGGCGCCCTCGCCGTAGCCGGCGAAACCGGAACCGATGACGTTGGAGTCATTGGCGTAGCTGGCGAATGCGGAGACGACACCGTTGCCGTCCTTGCCATACCCGGCAAAGGACTGGTCGCCGGAATTGGCGTCGTCGGAGTAGCTTCCGAAGGACTGGTGGCGACCGTTGGCTTGGGCGTCGTAGTTGGTGAACTTGAGTTCAGGATTGTTGGTATCATCACCGTAAGAAGTAAAATCCCCGGTGCCGCCGGTGGCGGAGGAAGCGTAGCTGGTGAATTTGGCGGTGACGACGTTGCCTCCAGGGGCGTAGGACGCGAAGGAGTCGTTATGGCCGGCGGAGTCGCGGCTGTAGCGGCGGAAGGTGTCGACCGGCACGTTGAGGGACTCGGAGTAGTTCTCGAACGATTGGGTCCCACCGACCGCGCCGGTGGCGTAGTTAGAGAAGTTGGAGGTCTGGTAGGTCGCGAAGTCGGAGGGGCCATCACGTGCAGTGGTGGCGGAGGCGTAGGACTCGAAGCGGGTGGGGAAGCAGAGGAGGCGGGCGGCAGCGCAGAGGGCGGGGAGGCGCGGGGAAAGAGCGGACGGCCCAGCGGCAGCAAG
Source organism: Musa acuminata AAA Group (assembly GCF_036884655.1). NCBI lineage: Eukaryota > Viridiplantae > Streptophyta > Magnoliopsida > Zingiberales > Musaceae > Musa > Musa acuminata. The sequence goes on along the minus strand of NC_088329.1, from coordinate 45,470,331 downwards.
AGAGGAGAAGGTGGCGTAGTCGAGGGCGGAGAGCGGGGAAAGCTTGGACAGGAGGAAGGCCGGTTGCGGGCGGTTGGCGGTGACCTTGCGGTTCCAGTACCGTATCACGGCGGCCTTGGCGGTAAATGGATTAAGGGCGGTGGAGGGAGGAGTTACGGCGGTTTCATTGGCGGAGGAACGAGAGGGTAGAAGAAGCGACGGTACGAGCAGGAAAAGAATGAGCAGAGGACGAGGCGGCAGCGGAAGTGGAAAGGCCATGAGTGAGGCGTGTTGGGTTGCGTCGTCTGCAGAGCAATGGGGGAGGAGAGATATAAATAGCGGCGGACGGAAGGGACTTGTGCTCTCTTCTTTCGCCGCTTTGCCTCTCGCATGCATTTAATGACATGAATATTTATTTTTCTTGGTAGTTAGAATTACCTCGAATTTACAGGGACTCGATGATACCAACATGTTCGTTCACCCGTTCAAGTAGGAACTGTTCTTATCCATCACGTAGCCTAAGTTTTAAGGTATGTATGCTCGGGTGGTGTATGTCAGCGATATTTGTCACGATTTGGAGGTATGTATACTCCAATTGAGGTGTGTTTGTGCTATGGCGATATTAATCGGGTAGAAATATCCTTGGATCAGAACATTATTGTCCTCCTCGGAAGTCGGTGGGCCACACCGCACACTGCCTCTGCCGGTGGTACGCAGGTGTCGTATCGTACGGCCTATCTTGTTGTGTGCTGACCGAGCAACGGGACACAGAAAGTAGGATTCCTATTGACTCCCACCGTGGACCCCGGTCCGAGATGGTCACAGGCTGCGTGGGAACCACCAGCAGGAGCCAATAGAACGCAGCGCTCCTACGTCCCATTGGTAAACAGAGAGGAATGAATCCTGAATTGGGTGAATTATTTGTTGTGAATTATTTGTTTCTCTGCAGAGTCCATTGCTCGTTCGTTTTATCGTCTTTGGTATTAGAACGACTCGTTTTTTTCTGTTACGTTCAATCTCATCTGTCCTTATTGCTCGTGTATGCGACTGCAATGGCCAAATCCTTCATCTCTGAAGCAAGCAACCCAACTCCACGCGCGACTCATCGTCGCTGGAGCTCTCGTCCATCCCCCGTCCACAACCCTTCTGCTGAAATGCCTCACTGGCTTTTCCGATCGCTCTGCCGATCTCTCCTATGCCCTAAATTTCTTCTTTCAAATCCCGGACCCGTCCGCTTTTCAGTGGAACACCATCATCCGGACTTGTTCTAGGAACCATCGCCCCAGGGAATCCCTCCATTTGTACCACCAAATGCGTCGAAAGGATGTACCGCCCGACGCTTACACCTTTCAGTTCTTGTTCAAATCCTGTGGCCTCTCGGCTTTCGTTCTTGAGGGGCAGATGGTGCATGGTGTTTCCGTCAAACTCTTTCCCGAACGCTACGGCCACATCGCGAATTCTTTGGTCCATATGTATATTGAATTCGGGTGGATCGATGATGCGATGCGGGCATTTGGACCGATTGTCCAGAAGGATGTTGTCTCGTGGACAACGATCATCGGAGGTCTTGTGAAGTTTGGCTCGGTGGATGAAGCTCGGAAGTTGTTTGACAAAATGCCTGTGAGGAATGTGGTCTCGTGGACGAGTATGATAGCAGGCTATGCTAAAGCCGGAAGGGCTGAGGAAGCTGTTCAGCTTTTCAAGGAGATGCTATCCGATGATGTCACGCCGGACACTGTAGCCATGGCTGCTGTCCTATCAGCATGTGCGCGGTTGCGGGATCTGAAATTGGGCAAGTGGATTCATCAGCTTGTCATCGAGAAGAGAATTGGAATCAGTAGCAATCTCGCAGTCGCCCTAATTGATATGTATGCAAAGGGTGGAGATATCAAGTCTGCTTATCAGATTTTCGATTCGATGGATCACAAGATTGTACCAGCTTGGAATGCTATCATTGACGGGTACTGCAAGATGGGCGACATAGACATAGGTCGCTCGCTCTTTGAACAGATGGATTCCCCTGATATCATCTCATTCAACGCAATGTTGACCGGGTACATCCAGAGCAGTAGGCTTAAGGAAGCATTGCTCTTGTTTGCAAAACTGCAGATGTCTGGCTTGCGGCCAGATAAGTTCACATTGGTAGGCTTGCTCACAGCTTGTGCTAATTTAGGTGTGTTAAGCAAAGGCAAAGTCTTGCATGCTTATGTTGAGCAGGGACTGGTAAAGCGTGATGTTTTTCTTGGTACTGCATTACTGGACATGTATGCAAAATGTGGGAAGATGGATCAAGCAATGTTAGTTTTCAATAGGATGGAGGAAAGGGACGCACAGACTTGGACTGTGATTATTTCAGGCCTTGCAATGAATGGAATGGGAAAGCATGCACTTGAGCATTTCTGTTTGATGAAGAATAAGGGTTTAAGACCCAATGCAGTAGCTTATGTCAGTGTTCTGACTGCATGCAGTCATTCAGGTCTTTTAGAGGAGGGACACATGTTTTTTGATGAGATGAGTAGTCTATACAGCATCAAACCTGAGATTGAGCACTACGGATGCATGGTAGATTTGCTTGGTCGTCGTGGACGTTTGCAAGAGGCAATTGAACTTATTGAAACCATGCCGATGGAACCAAATGCAGTTATATGGGGGTCCATGTTAAGTGCCTGCAGGCTATACAAGAACACAGAGTTAGCAGAGAAAGCAACAAAGCATCTCCTTGAGTTAGAGCCACAAGAGGATGCTGTATATGTCCAGTTATACAACATATACATTGATAATAAAAGGTGGGCAGATGCTTACAAGATCCGGCGCTTGATGGAAGAGAGGGGCGTTAAAAAGACTGCAGGTTATAGCTCGATTACAGTAGGGGGACAGGTACACAAGTTCATTGCTGGTGACCAGATGCACCCAGATATTATGGAGATTCAATCTATGATAGGTGAGATGGCGGAGAGATTGAAATTGGCAGGTTATTCACCAATCACAGAACAGATATCCGTGGAAATGGACGAGGAGGAAAAGGAACAGGCATTGTTTACTCATAGTGAGAAGATGGCAATTGCTTTCGGAATCATGAAATTGCCATCCAATTTGCCAATTCATGTTCTGAAGAACTTAAGGGTATGTGAGGATTGTCATTCTGCAATCAAGCTAATATCCAAGATCTGGAATCGATACATTGTGGTCAGAGATAGGAGCCGTTTCCACCATTTTCGAGATGCCCATTGCTCTTGCAATGATTTCTGGTGATCCATTGGATGGTTATGCTGGTATCCTCTAGTCAGAGTGACACATTCTGGACAGATTGGAGCCATTTTATGCGATCTCCAATATTTGCATTGCGCTCACAATGATTTCTGGCAATCATTATAGAAATTTCGAAGTTGTTCTAGAGCAGTTCACCCTACCAAAGAATCTGATGGTGTCTTCAGACCCAAGATACATGCTCAAGTCTGCCGCATAAGCACATCTTAACATGGTAGTCATGGCTGTTAGCCTCAAGCCTATGCAGGTCAAATTAGAGCCAGATCCTGCCTAAGGACGGATTCAAGTTTTGTACCAGATCAGACCAAAATCAGGTTCTTTCAAGATTTTTGAACTCTGCATCACTGGTGTTGACTGTAGTGAGGCCTCATTTCAAAATGTCTGGTTTAGGTTTGAATGAACTCAGGGCTGAAAACTGATTCTTCCAGGGAAGTTCCGGTTCGAGCAAGCTTAAGCAATAAGGCAGATGATATGGTAAAGTTGATTTCCAGAGTTAGTTTTTAAGGAGTACCAACAAATGCAAAAAGATATATTGATTTGCCCAACACCGTGCCTCTCGTGCATGGTAGTGAACCACTACAAGCTAGAGAGAACATCATCATCGGCTGCAACCTCGGCAGTATTGGTTGCAAAGGTGGACTCATCACCGTGGAGCTTCCGAAGCAACTGCTCCAGGTCAGTATCGAAACAAATTTAGTACACAGTTACTACTTGTTTGTCTACTATCTTTTGTGCTTCTTGAGAACATGCTTAGAGAGAGTCTGATACATGCACGGGAACTACATCTTCTAAAGTGTTTAGAGAAAAAGGCTAAAAGAACAATTTGTTCCTGATATTAATGTTTTGGATATTTCCATATATAATACACTAAGATCACAAATCATTCATTTGTGTCAAGCGGATGGGTGGTAAAGCAACAATTTGTTCCTGACATTAATGTTTTTTTTGTTTTGTCTGGTTAAAAATTAGCATATGTACTGTAGAGACACAGCTGAAGCAAACAAGAGAAACATCAAGAGATTGACTAAGCGTCGTCCCCATCCATAGTTAAGATATTAAATATTAGGGCACATATTTATCTCACTGCCGTTTCCCCCAAGAAAGGATTTCATTTCTAAATAGCAGCACGAGTCCTAAAGGTCAATAGCTTTATCGTTAATGGAACACCGTGACAAAGACATGCTTCAAAACTACTGTTGGAGAGGTCTTTTGCTGTCACGTCTTGCTGTGTTCTTTGTCAAGGAAACAGTGGTGTTGGTTGCGAGGGATTTATAGAAATGAGGTCAAAGATTAGTGCTGTTGGACGAGAGATTCAAAGATAGGTAAGTTCACAGCACAATAATAAATGGAATAAATGGATAGGACATAATATTCCTGTTATGTCTCGTACTTTGGTGCAACAAAAGAGAAATGAACAGAGAACATTGGCTTCATTTGATAAGTCATAAATATTAATATTGTTAATATTTATATTTTGGTAACAAATTGGTATTTTGACAAGGAACTCATTTTGATATACAAAGAGGGAAAAGAATGATTCTGTTATAATAATTTTTCTTACTCAATTTTTTTTGGGTTGTAAATTAGATGATGATGTAGTCATTTTTATAATAATCATTATTCATGATCTTTTGTAGTTACCTTTTGCAAATTTTGATATAGCATATATTTTTCTCTTTCACATATATTCATTCAAAAAACATAAATTAGCTACGGTTGAAATTTCTTATAATCAGAATGGACTTTTAGAAGATATTATTTGTCATTTAATGTAACTTAAAGTTTACATATGAAAGTCATATATATGGGTTTAAAAAAATTAGGAGTATGATGAATTCATACTTTGGAGGATACTATTTCTCCATCATGAAAAGGATAGAAAGATTTAGGCAAGCAATCGTGAACTCCCCTATCATTTTTCTTGTGCTATTTGTTCTGTGGTGGTGGTGGTTCTCATAAGATTCCTTGGACTTTTCATCATCCATATTTATGTTTTGTTGGCAGAAAGATGAAAAGTAATTTGATTCGAGGACACGTCCTTTTCTTCTTCTTCTTCGTCACTTAAAGAAATGAAAAAGCTTGGCCTTTCTTCTTTGTTTGGGAGAGAAAGCCATCATGGACGGACTGAGAAGGATGGAGAGAGCCAACCGGTTGTGTGGCTGAGAGCGGTCTTCGGTCTGCCAAAGCATGAGAATTAGTCAGATCGGTGCAATCAAAACTCGATTTAATTTGATCCGAGTGGCCGATCCTTCTCATCCGTCGGTCTTCTTCTTCTCCCTCCTTGATGTGATGTTGATCTGTTATTATTCTGTCGCTTGCGGTCAAACCAATCTCTAACGCTGTATTTTGAATGCACTGAGATAGCTGGTCGACCGAGTTAAGGATTCATACGTCCATGATCTTGCTGCCTGTATCCCATTTATCTGCAGCCGCACTCACCGAGGGAATGGTCTCCTCCTCCTCTGCTCGGTTCGTCGACGCCGCCCTGAGAGCCACCGGAGAAAGAGCCCTTTCCTACACCAACCACAGCCTGAAACGGGTAATACGGCAGCACCTCCTCGCACTCCTCGACGACTTCCCCACCCTCTCCCCCCGCTCGGACACCTTCACCGACGACGACGGCACCGCCTCCCACCTCCTCCAGGCGCATGGCTTCTTGCCCATATCTTCCTCCATTCCGCACGTCCTCGTGACGATATGGCTTCACCGGTGCTACCCTTACCATGCGCCCGTCGTGTACGTATTCCCGACGAACGCCCACCTCCTGCTGCCCGATCACCCTTTCTTCGGCCCCTCGGGAGCCGTCGCTTCTCCTTACCTCCATCGGTGGACGTATCCCTCGTCCAACCTCTCCCATCTCGCACGTAACCTCGTCAATATCTTCGGGCTGTGCCACCCCTACCACTTCGACATGACTCCCCTTCCCGCCGCCGACGCCTCTCTAGCCTCCAATCGGGAGGCGATCGACCGCCTATATGCTCGCCTCCACCGCGACGCGAAGCAATTCCAGCCCCGGATCGAGGTGGAGATCGAGCGCTTCGGGAGCGCGCAACTCGCGCTGCGTGACCGAGCTAAAACTATCGAGTCCGGCCTGCGAGACCTCGAGGGGGAGCGGCTGAGCCTGGAGAAGTGTTTGGAGGAGAAGGCGAAGGATGCGAATGTGCTGTCAGGTTGGTTGCAGGAGCACGGCGGTAAGCCGCGGTTGCCGGGTGAGATGGTAGCGCTGGAAGCAGTGGATGAGAGGGAAAGACGCATGGTGGAGAGCGCAGCCGCGGCGGGTGCCATCGACGACGTGGTGTGCGTGCTCGACGAAGCGCTTGCGGCGGGTGTGTTGGACTTCGGACCTTACATCAAGCAGGTGAGGTGTTTGGCGAGAGAGCAGTTCTTCCACAAGGCCTTGGTCAGAAAAATCCAGCAGACCAGTGGAGACTTCTTGCCGTAGCGAAATCCATTGTTTTGTTTTAAGATTGGTCTTCATTTTACTACTTCTAATCATCTTCGATTGAGCTACATGGTGACCCTCACCCTCTTGCATCGGTACAAATCTTAGGCAACCACAATTTTACTAACTCTATTCTCATTTTCACAATTTTACTAAAACTCAGATAACCTTTACACATCTCTTTTAGACCTAAACCTCTTTTCTCCTTTTATACTCTTCGAGAGATTATAAATTTTACTCAAGAATTTTTTCCTCATTTTAAACTTATTTTTTTTGCTTTTTCAAGCAGGAAAGAGTGAGATATTTATAAACCCCAAATAGATTTAAATTTGAAGCCTAAAATTTAAATCTCTGATATTTCGAGATATACCTGCACTGGGCGGTACCACCACCTATAGCCTGACACTGGGTGGTAGCACCGCCTGACACAATGTCACTGGGCGGTACCATCGCCTGACAGCCTTGGATACCGGGTTTTTCGAGTTTTCCAACTCACAGGCGATTCCATCGCCTGACGATATCATCGCTTGACCCAACTTTTGAGTCACTAAATGAGCCTCCCAATGAGTCCTAATTGAGTTAGCATGATTATACCAAAGCTAACTCAATTAGCCCCCTAAACTACTTCGATCTTAGTCAAATGATTACAAAGCATGAATCCTTTATCCGTCATGTCATTGGTTCATCTGGCGCTCGTCCGATCCTTCGGCGCATCGTCCTCTCCTTCGGCGTATTGTCCAATCGGCATGTTGACTCCCGTAACTTTCGATCTCCTTAGCACAATGTCCGATCCTTCGGCCCGATGCTTGAATTCACGGCACGAGCCTTCTACCGACACATTGACTGATCATCCAGTCCAACGTCCAATCTTCTGACATATTCACTTCGACTCAATGTTTGATTCTTCCTGTTTTAATCAATTTATCTCTCCTTGATCAAAGCTAGTCCTACGTTACTCAAAATATAGATTAGATGACTAACACATCAATTGATTTCATCATATATTCAACATATTCTACTAGCCAGTTTAACATAATATATTACTGAAGTGCTTAGTTCATTGGTTTTGACCACCAATGCATGAATGCTTAAGAGCATGCCAAATGCTAGCAAACAAGATGACATGGATATGGATGACACTGTGCTTTATATTTTTCAAAAAAGCTTGTGCTTCTTCATAAAGAAATAAAGAAAGAAAGAAATCAAATATGTGATGACCAAGTGGACATGCACAATAATAAAGTCCTACCTGACACAAATAGAATTGACTTAATCAATGACACTCTTGCATTTGCTATAATAACCTTCCTACATGTTTAGTTCCTACATGGTTGAAGAACACATACTACAAAATATTTACACAGAAAAAAGATACAAAATAAGGATTTACACAGACAAAAAATGATTTCGAATCGAAGCAAATCTAGTGATTTCAAGCATGCACAGTCTTATGGTTGTGTAATAAGCTTATTCCAAAAAACAAATGAGTTGCAGCATCATGAAGCATGAATCAGTGTCCTTATCTGTCATAGGTATCTGTCTGATTGCAAACAGTGCCATCGATGGATTCTTATCCTATTTCTCAGTCAAGGAGAATGGCAGAAGCTAATGATACTGAGGTCATGACCAAGAAGAGATCAAAGCCACCATCTCACCGATCAGGACTTGATGTCAAGCTTCGTTCCAAGAACAAGATGGTAGTGTTCCTTCCAAACCAAAACCCTAATGGTCCTTTCTTTCCCTCATCCGAGCTTCTCATGGCTCCTTTGTTGGGTTCTCTTCCATCAATTCCTCCTCCACATCGTACAAACTGACAAGCACAAAAGATAAAGCGCAGCAGATCACATCAGAGACTAGGGTGGGTATTCAGAAGCTTCACCTATCAGACATGCTGAACCTTGTGGTGTCTTTCTTCATGGGCTGGCATCTCCATGGAAACTGTTTTAGGGTTTTGTTGTGCTCCCATCAGCAGATGAAACTGCCAGATGATCTGATTGATTCCTTGTGAAGTTGTGAGAGGATAGAGGAGGAGCAGCCATCAGATCATGCTGGCAGCTTCAGCTGCTTTTGATGCACACATACCCCTCCTGATGTACTCAGTAGATCTGCATGTAGGAAGAACAGAAAAAGGAAAGAAGGGTGTGTGTGTGTGTGTGAGAGAGAGAGAGAGAGAGAGAGAGAGAGAGAGAGAGGAGAAGAAAGAAGATAGAAGAAGAGAGATGAGGAGGCTGTGGAAGTGATAATGGCTGTAACTATGCTTTTCTGATTGGGTGTTGCCATATGTAAGAAAAGAAGGAATAATAGAAATGTGGTCCCAAAGTGGCCACCATTAACCCAAGCAAAAGCTTGCATCATCATCTGCATACGAGACTGTGAAAAGGCCGAGAGAGCTCAGTAGGTTGGAGAGGAACCCTCCTCTCATTGATGATCTCCATATTTTCCATACGATCTTAGACACAATACTGTGGTAGAGAAATAAGGAGGGGAGCAATTGGTTTCATGGTGTCAAATTAGACAACAGTGCCATTAGGAATAATTCTGAAAGCATTATTGCAGCAGCAGCAGCAGCTGTCTCTTCCAAACCTCGGCATCACGCGGCTAAACGATGAGAATAGGAGGTCGAAGCTTTTGCTTTTGCTCGGAGACAGGGATAGTGGGACACTACTGTCGTAATACTTTCTCTTCTCTTGGATCACTATGAATGGAAGAGAAGATGAATACCACTCGGTTAAGATGCAGAGTGATCACAGCGTCTCATCCACTGTGCGTATGGATATATATATCTGTCGTCAGGAAATCGAAAGAAGCTTTTGTGACGTCGAAGCCTCCTTTTGCTGATCACCTTCTGCTTTCCACACTGTAGTGATTTCACTTTGGTCCAGGGAGGAAAGCGAAGTGCGAGGCGGAGGCGGAGGCGGAGGCGTGCCATGCCCTCTCGTGTGTTCTTTTCTTCTCCTTTTTTTCTTCCTGTAGTGGGTCGACCTCTCCTGCCTTTGCTAGCTTGCAGAGAGAGCGATGGGTGGCGAACCGTGTGACCTTTGCATGGCACGCTTAGGGATATGTGATGCCCATGCCCACCACTTGTTTGTCTATTTTCCACTATTATTAGGGATATATGATTTGCAGATCTTGTAATTTACTCTCGGAAAAGGAGAACGGGCTACGATTTCATTGATGTGATTCGTCAAACAGTTGATAGGCACATGTAACCTCTCTAATTATTTACTACTTGCCGTGTATGAAAAATGAATAAACTTCGTCTAACAATAATAAAAAAATACTATATGTCGTCATTGAGATATAGTAAACGTGAAATCTTTATTTTCCCACTTGAATCCATGGGACAAGTGTAACTGTTGCATGACAAGCTAGAGCACGAAGCTTGGCTCGGAGGTTCACCATGTTAAACAAAGTTGAAATAGGAGGATAGCTAGTTTAGAGAGCAGGGTTTGACGAGGCAGTAAACACAAAAACAGCTAAAGAGTTGCTTAAGAACCGAGTTGCTGAATCAGTACTCGGAGGACCAGTTCGCGGCACTGTCAACTCGTGGCATCTTGGTTTCCTTCTTCGCCTGGTCATCGACTTTGTAGGTGGCACCACAGACCTGGCCTTGGCTGTCGACCCTTGGCATCGCTTTGAGCTCGTTCAGGGGATGCTCAAAACTCTGCAATCCCCCGGATGTCGTAAAGAAGCAACCTGACCAATAGAACACGTAAACGATGCGGATATGAACAAACAAATACGCAGTCGAAGAAAATGTTTAACAGAAACAAAAAGCATCGCGCCTAATGAAATAAATGAGCATCTCTAGTTCTTCCGGTAGTAGTACCTTTGGGAAAGGGCGCAAATGATTTCCCACACCCCTTTTTGACGATATCCACATCATCACAAAGAACAAGATGGCCTTCTGAATCGGCACCCCAGAAGAAAGGGACACTTCCATCAGCATCCTAAGTAAGAGGAGAGAGAGAGTCAACATAGCATCATTTAAGAAATTAAAGATCAACTAGCTGCTGATGCAAAAGGTAAGAAATCACAATTTTGGTGCATCAGAAAAATTCAATAACCTTCTGTTCAAAGACGTATTGCATCTTTAAAAGAATTGTGGGTACCCAATGCATATAACGAGCCCGCATGTGGTTTATATATCAATACAAGTGTGGATCGTGGATGTAACAGATCAGATGCATCTTTAATTGACCATGCGTCGATCACAAGTTTTGTCCAACTTGACGCAATAGCTTGTGGATCGTGGGTATACAGATCACATGTATCTTGTGGATATACAGATGACACTCTTAACACAATAGCTTAAATTTCGTCCAACTTGAAATAGTCAGGCAAATTGAACATATGAATTTGGAAAAATACACAAAAACCTACAATACATGGGTCATAAAGGAATCTATTCTCCTTTTCATGTATGAAAGTATAGGAAATGACCGGGAAAAAAAGAAACAGATACATCAATAAAAAAAATTCTACTCGCTTAGGATCTACAGATGTAATTCTTAGGAAGAGGAAAACGACGATTGAAATAGACTTTGAAGCATTTTAAAGGTACGGAACTAATCGAAGGCAGAAGCATGCACCTCAGGTCACCAAGTGGGAGAACACATCAGCATTTAATGCATAATATGGTGATCTTTGCACAGCCACATGAGCTCATGCTGTGATCATATGTCCTCATTTTTACTGTTATTTTACGTCTTTTGTCCTTGCTTTTATGATTATCCAATTCCGGCATCATTTGAAAGATATAGAAGAAAAAAGCTGCTAGAAATGGAGGAAACACAAAAAAGTTAAAAGAAGCTAACATGTCAATACTTACAGCCGCAATGAAAGTGGAGTTTGATGAGCTATCGAACAGAATGAAAGCAAATTTCCCACTTAGATCTCTGACAACTTGGCTTGCTGGGAACGGTCCTCTGTCTCTTAATGTTTTGTAGGCTTCAATGACAATAATTACTTCATTGGCAGTCTTGCCTAATCCATACTGTTGCTTCAGAGAAGTGATATTCTCAACATGGCCTTGGAACAAGCAAAATATATTATCCACGACAGCAAATAATCTGCAGATGTCAGAACAAAGATCATCTGATGTTACTGGTGATATCACATAGCAGCAAGCAATATAAAATATCAGGCAAAGTAGTCTAAAGCAGATGAAGTGTTTGAAATGTTTGACATAATACCAGAAATGAAAAATACTAAAATATAGATATTCTTATCCAGCGGGGAATGAATTAAGGCTCCCACCAAGAACAACTTGCATCATTTACTAAAAGAAAAGAAGGGAAGAGAATTGCTTTATAGACACTATCAACGTCCACAACAAAATGGTTATTAAAAAAGGAAACTGGATCGCATTTAATTGTCAGAGAAAATCATTTCTGCACCAAAACAGTACCAATTAAAAAATGATGAATGCCATGTGCAGGCCATATTGCAATCAAAAGCAAATGCAAGCTGAAAGATAGGCCATAAACTGATAATCTCTACTTCGGAGAGTTCACCTTGTGAATAACTTAAACTTCTGCGGAAAGGAACCCACAATGGACGAGAAGCAAATGTTGTGTTATCTAAATTAGTATAAAGTGGAGATTTATAGTCAGCTTAGTAAAGCAATGATGCTCAAAAGTCCAATGCATAACGCCATTAATAACTGAGGTATCATGATAAACACTGATTCTTTATTGCCTGATGTTGTGTAATGATACATGAATATGAATTTATCAACATTTAAAGGTGGATAAAAGGTTTATAAATTCCTAGACTCATATAATAGTCCTGATCCATTGAGTTAGGCTCGTATAATAAAAAATATCCTTAAGATCGTATTAGTGTCTTAAGCTTGATATTTTTGATCGTATTCGTATCTATAGATTAATAATTTGGACCGTACTGGTGCATGTTTGAGATTTGTATAATTTAAAATGTTTTTAAAATTGTAATACTATATAATCTCCATATATGATATAGCACCGATTAGTTTGCCTTTGACTTGGCTAAACTAAAAATAGCCTACAGTAAGCTCATACAAACATGCTCATCTGAATTATCATACAAACACGGTTGAAACCACAAGGACTTGTAAATGGAGTTCCAATGTGGCACATGACTGTTAAATTTCCAAAAGTAGGTGTTAAATTATTACCGATTTTTCATATGTTACAGTCCACATAATTTGTGCCACCTCTCCATTAGCCTTCTAAGTCATTTCAGCAATTTCCAAAAGCTTTATTTATAAAATTCTTTAAGAAGCTCATCGAGTTTCCCAAAAATGTCAACAGCGACCAGGTTGCTCGATCACAGACATGGTTGACAGGAAGAAGAATGTCAGACATATTGCAACGACAAGCTTGAGTCAATCTGGTCAAGGTTAAACATCAATGCAACCCAAAAGCTTAAGCTTCTAGGTCATATATAATCCGACTCTTTTAGTCCTTAGTCATATGAGACTATCCTCTCAACGTATCTCTTATTATCTCATATGAATATTTCCAACATCTTCCCCTATTCATGTGTGGGTTGTTCAAACTTTGAGTCTACATCTTTTATGATGTCCAGGGGTGGTTCACTCATCTGCATGATTGGTTCAATCCCTTTATTTTATTTTTCTAATTTTATTTTTGTCCACCTATCCTTGATACCATATCAGAAATCTTGCAACAATGGATTTGAGTCAATGTGGTCAGGGTTAACATATATTAGGTTAGACACTAATTCAACCCAAAAAGCTTAAGCTTCACGATTATGAGCCAAACCTAACATATGTAACTCGGCTCTTTCAATCATTAGCCATATGAGGCCATCCTCTTCGTATCATATCATATCATATATATCGATTGTGTTGGGTCCAGCCCATATGTGGGCTTGGACAAATTGGGCCTATTGAGCCCAAATCACTAATCAAGGTGAAGTAAGGCAAATTAGGGCATGCAGAGAAAATGCAGAGCAGCGTGCAGCGTGCAGGGTGCAGCGTACGTGCACAGTGAACAGCGACGGCGTGCAGAGAGAAATAAAGAGAGAAAAAAACTCTATAATCCTAACGGTGTTGATCTGCAGTTTACCCTCTCTAAGTTGGTATTTTGATGAGGAACCTATTTTGATACACAAAGAGGGAAAGAATTATTCCGCATTAACAGGTTTCTTCCCAACAAGTGGTATCAGAGCATCAGGTTGTTTGGTGCTAGTTTTCTTGTGTGATTGAAATGGAGCAGTCAGATGGTATGATTAAATTGAACTCATCAAATTATTCCACTTGGAGGCGTCTGATGGAAGATTTGCTCTATTGCAAAGATTTGTATAAGCCTATCAAGGTTAAAGATAAACCTTCTATTATGGACGATGAAGAATGGGAAGTTCAACATAGAAAAGCTATTGCCTATATTAGAAGATGGATGGATATAAACTTGCATGAGCATATTTCAGATGAAACTAGAGCTGATGTTGTTTGGCAAAGGTTAGAAAATCTTTTTGCGAAAAAGACAGTGGGAAATAGAATTTCTCTCCTCAGAAGGCTTGTAAATTTGAAGTATAAAGATGGTGGTAACATTATTGAGCACATAAGCCTATTTCAGAGTCTTGCAAACAAGTTGGTTGCTATGAAAATGAATATAGATGATGAGATGCAGGGATTATTACTTCTCAGCTCTTTACCAGAAAGTTGGGAAACGTATGTGGTGACTATTTGTAACTCCACGCCAGAGGGGACTCTAACCATAGATATGGTTAAAGACAGTTTGCTAAATGAAGATGCAAGAAGGAAAGAACAGGGTGAATCTTCTTCTGGTGCATTTGTTACTGAAAAACAAGAAAGACGTAGAAGAAGTCATAGTAGAAATCCATATGGTTATAGAGGAAGATCCAAGTCTAGAAGAGATATCAAATGTTTTCACTGTAACAGACCAGGTCACATGAAGAAAGAGTGTAGGTTTTGGAAGCGAGAACAGAATGAAATGAAGAAAAATGAGAAAGAGACCAATACAGTTGCTGCTGAAGGTAATATCACTATTGTCTGTGATGAAGGTTGTGTTAGCCTTGTAGCTCAGGACAGTAATTGGGTAATTGACTCTGGTGCTTCATTTCATGTTACTTCTCATGGTGATTTCTTTAGATCTTACACTGCTGGTGATTTTGGTAATGTCAGAATGGGAAACAATGGTACATCTAAGATTGTGGGTATTGGAGATATTTGCTTGGAGACCAGTATTGGGAGCAAATTGATACTCAAAGATGTAAGGCATGTTCCAGATATTCGTCTTAACTTGATATCTACAGGTAGACTTGATGATGAGGGCTTTGCACATTATTTTGGTGAAAGTAAATGGAAACTCACTAAAGGTTCTCTAATTGTGGCAAAAGGAAAGAAGATTAACTCTTTTTATGTCATGGAAGCTAAGCTACACAAAGGAGAGATTAATGCAATTCGAAAAGGTGAAAGTATAGATCTTTGGCATAAGAGGCTTGGACATATCAGCGAGAAGGGACTTCAAACTCTTGCTAGAAAGCAGTTCTTACCAGAGTTGCAAGGTACATCTCTTAAATCTTGTGATCATTGCTTAGCTGGAAAAACACATAGAGTTGCATTTCAGACATATCCATCATCTAGAAGATCTGATGTTATTGATTTAGTTTATACTGATGTTTGTACTATGCAAACTAGAACTCTTGGAGGTGCTCTTTATTTTGTTACTTTTATTGATGACCATTCTAGAAAGGTTTGGGCTTTTGCTTTGAAATCTAAAGACCAGGTACTCGATGCTTTCAAGGAGTTTCATGTTAGTGTTGAAAGGGAAACTGGCAGAAAGCTAAAGTGTGTTCGATCAGATAATGGTGGCGAGTACAGGGGTCCTTTTGAGAATTATTGCAGGTTCCATGGTATCAGGCTTGAGAAAACAGTTCCTAAAACTCCTCAGCAGAACGGTGTGGCAGAAAGGATGAACAGAACCATTGAAGAAAGGATTAGGTGTATGCTTTCCCATGCCAAGTTACCAAAGTCATTTTGGGGGGAGGCTATGAGAACTACAGTTGATCTGATAAATCTTTCTCCATCAGTTCCTCTGCTAGGTGATGTTCCAGAGAGAGTATGGAGAGGAAATGATATATCTTATAATCATTTGAGAGTCTTTGGGTGTAAAGCATTTGTTCATATTCCCAAAGATGAGAGGTCCAAGCTTGATAATAAGGCAAAAGCATGTATCTTCTTGGGATATGGTCATGAAGAGTTTGGGTACAGATTATGGGATCCAGTGAACAAGAAGATTATTAGAAGCAGAGATGTTGTGTTTCTTGAAGACCAATTGTTTGATGATGGTGATAATGTTGAGAAGCCAGAAACCTCTGTTTATATTCCTTGGAGTTTGGGTCCAGTTCCTTCACCTGTAGTTCATGATGATCATGGGGGAGATGAACAAGAAGATAGTGGTGAGAATACCAGTGATGATACACCTACAGTTGATGATGCTGAACCAACTGAACAGGCACCTCCACCACCAGTTGAGATTCCATTAAGAAGATCCACTAGAGAGCGACAACCCTCTACCAGATATCCTCCACATGAGTATGTTATGCTTACTGACGGGGGAGAGCCAGAAACTTACCAAGAAGCTATTCTACATGAGAATAAGAATGAGTGGGTTAATGCCATGCAAGAAGAGATGAGATCCTTGCTTGAGAACCACACCTATGACTTGGTAAAGTTGCCTAAAGAGAAGAAAGCTCTCAAGAATAAGTGGGTTTACAAATTGAAGACTGAAAGCAATAGCTCACAACAGAGATACAAGGCACGACTAGTTGTGAAAGGATTCAGTCAGAAGAAAAGTATTGACTTTGAAGAAATATTTTCTCCGGTTGTGAAAATGTCCTCTATCCGAGTTGTTCTTGGTTTGGCTGCCCGCTTGAATTTAGAAGTTGAGCAACTTGATGTAAAAACAACATTTCTTCATGGTGACTTAGAAGAAGAAATTTACATGGAGCAACCAGAAGGTTTCAAAGTCAAGGGAAAAGAAAATCTGGTATGTAAGCTTAGGAAAAACTTATATGGACTCAAACAGGCACCTAGACAGTGGTACAAGAAGTTTGATTCCTTTATGATGAGCCAAGGGTATGATAGAACCACATCTGATCATTGTGTGTTCATGAAAAAATTTTCAGATGATGATTTTATTATTTTACTGCTATATGTTGATGATATGTTGATTGTTGGCCATGATGTTGAAAAAATTGAAAAGCTGAAAAGAGAGCTAAGTAAGTCTTTTGCGATGAAAGACTTGGGATCGGTGAGACAAATACTTGGCATGAAGATTCTTCGTGATAGGAAGAAAAGGAAGATTTGGCTATCTCAGGAGACTTACATTGAAAAGGTTCTTGAAAGATTCAACATGAGTAAAGCCAAAGCAGTTTGTTCTCCACTTGCAGGTCATTTCAAGCTGAGTTCAAAACAATGTCCTACAAGTGAGAAAGAAAAAGAAGAAATATCCAGAGTGCCTTACTCATCTGCAGTAGGCAGTTTGATGTATGCTATGGTTTGTACTAGGCCAAATATAGCTCATGCAGTTGGAGTTGTTAGCCGATTTCTCTCAAATCCTGGAAAGGAACATTGGGCAGCAGTGAAATGGATATTAAGATATCTAAGAGGTACTTCCAGGTTGTGTTTATGTTTTGGCAGTGATGAACCTGTGTTAGAAGGGTACACAGATGCAGACATGGCAGGTGATACTGATTCCAGGAAGTCCACTTCGGGATTCTTGATGACATTTGCAGGAGGAGCAGTCTCTTGGCAGTCTAAGTTACAGAAGTGTGTTGCTCTATCAACCACAGAAGCAGAATACATAGCAGTTACTGAAGCCTGTAAGGAAACTTTATGGATGAAAAAGTTTCTACAGGAATTGGGCTTGAAACAGGAAGTATATACTGTTTACTGTGACAGTCAGAGCGCCATTCACCTCTCCAAGAATTCAACATACCATTCTAGATCCAAGCATATTGATGTGAGATATCACTGGGTTCGTGATGTGCTTGAGATGAAAGAATTACAGTTGGAAAAAGTACATACCAGTGAGAATGGTTCAGATATGTTGACAAAGTCTTTGCCTAAGGAGAAGCTTGAAGCATGTAGGCGAAGAGCGGGCTTGGTACAGCCCACCATATGAGCTGGAGGGGGAGAATTGTTGGGTCCAGCCCATATGTGGGCTTGGACAAATTGGGCCTATTGAGCCCAAATCACTAATCAAGGTGAAGTAAGGCAAATTAGGGCATGCAGAGAAAATGCAGAGCAGCGTGCAGTGCAGGGTGCAGCGTACGTGCACAGTGAACAGCGACGGCGTGCAGAGAGAAATAGAGAGAGAAAAAAACTCTATAATCCTAACGGTGTTGATCTGTAGTTTACCCTCTCTAAGTTGGTATTTTGATGAGGAACCTATTTTGATACACAAAGAGGGAAAGAATTATTCCGCATTAACAGGTTTCTTCCCAACAGATTGTTAGTCTCCATCGGTGAACTGTCCTTTGACCTTTAGTTGAAACTCTGTTTGCATCTCCAAACTTTGCAAGAATGCGTAAACCCCCAAAAACGAGCATCAACGACTAATCAAAATTCATTCTTCCATGGTGATCTACACTTGGTACCCATTCCTTTTACCATCTAAGAACAATAGGTTAAATTATTACCAGTGAGTATGTAAAACCCCAAAGTAATCCCTGCAAAAATCCGATCTATGGGCGTCATCCATCAAACCAGGCCGCATTAAGAACTTGGCCCAACAGAGCACACTTGCATCCATATTTCCAAAGAAAAATAGGAACATATATGGAAAATATAAGTAAATCCAACGGAGCATTAAGAGATTACGTTTCGGTGTTGATTTCTTGCGTTTACCTTGGAAGCAGAGGGTTCTGCTTCTCGGACGTGTAGGCAATGGTCCCGGCGGAGCCGAGGCTCACGACCACCGCTCCCTCCCGCGCCGCCGCGAAGTGGCTCACCAGCCGGCCACCGCCCTCACCGCCCTCCGCTGCCGGGGCCCTCAGGCCCTCAGGGCTCTTCGCTACCGCCCGATCGAACACCGCCAACATCTTCACCGTCAATTCCACGCAAACACCCCTTCACCCAACGAGATCTCGAGCGCTCTCTTTCCCCCTTTCTCTTAGCTTATATGCTTCTATACGTCGCGACGGGCGACCAAACAAAAGTTTATATTTCCAAAATTGCACTGCATTACCCTCGACAATTACCATATAACACAACACCGAGACGCTGCTACAAGGGGTATTTTAGTCATTGCGTAGTACAAAACGTCAATGCTTATCCATTGTCTGTCGTGACGTGGAGGTGATAGAGAGAATTTTTCCGAATATATTCTTTCGCTGCCCTTTGTGTCGCCTCCGTCCATCTACCTGTCTCGTGATCGGCCGCTCGTGTGGACCCGACCAAATGAGAAGTCCGGGAGTGAGAACGGGTAAGACCAAAGATGGTAGAAAAAAGCGTGGGTAAATAAATTTTCTCGGAAACTGTGTCCATTCCATGGTTTTCCTGTGCGGACCAGATGGTCTTCGTCACTAATAACACGTTTTTCTTTGTAAGATGAATGGACACGGTTATGGTCGATGACTCATGGTGGGACCAAGTTCTGGGCAACTCTTCGGTTCCCACGTCATGCAGTATGTTCACGGTCAACCGTTGACTCGGCGGGAGGCTTCTTTAACCCTTCTCACTCTCTCTCTCGCATGTGTTATGTTGAGGTGGAAGGAGACAGAGAGTCGACGTGCACATGCCCACACCGCCCAAAGCTGCTGCATTCGCTCCTCTTTCCTCCGGTCACGCTTCCTTTTCAAGAGACTCGCGCTGGTGCTTCTCTCAGCAGCCATTACACGATGAAAGGCATCATACCGCACTTGGACGTGACGAAAGAACGACAGCGTCGGCAGTTCATCTTCAGAACGTAAATGATAAATCGTACGAGAAAAGGCGTGAACCAGCTTCGCTAGTGGGTGTGTGTAAACGCCAGGCACCAATCACCATGAAAGAGATAGAGAGAGAGAGAGAGGGTACGGTGGATGGCTTCGTCTCCGTCCAACTTATCTGTTCTTTCTGATACTATGACAGGAAATGGCAACGCTGACTGCTGCTTTCGAGTGATTCGACCTCACTCTCGTGTCTTCTTCTGCTGTTGCCTCCATGAGAGTGACTGTTTTCACCTTCACAAACATGGCTTCTTGCAGGCGCTCTGCCTGCGACACCACCCGGTAGGATGGATTCAGAGAGTACAACGAAGAAACGATGGAGAAGCAGTTCATCGCAGTGCAAAGCTTATGATAGTTAGCGTTCTACCACGGTAAAAACTTGTCACATCGGAACGTGGGAGTTTGAGATCAGTTCATTTATTGTGTCAGACTCGGGACACAATGATCGAATTCATCACATTGTCAAGTCCAATCAAACGACTTTTGTGGGATGGAGTTGAAAGAGGAGGATATAGACCGCGTAAATGAATCGGTGGGCGTATGAAAGGCTCACTGCAGCTCTTCTTCCTTCATGCGTAGCAAAAGAACTCCATCGCTGCTGCCTCCCTCTCTGTTTCCGTCTTCGTGTGATAGATAGGCTCTGTGATCTGCTGAGCCGCCGTAGCCGAGCTCGGCCATGGGCGTTCAGCGCCACCGGCTTCGCCGCCTCTCCGCTGCCGTCGCCGTCTTCGTCTTCGCCGTAGCTCTCGGTGAGAATAATTACTGAGTGCTGACCAAAGTCAACAGCCCACCACGGCTCTCCGTTCCTTATTTCCACCACGATCTCTTTTCGTCTCTTCTTCTGCTTCTCTGCTGAACTATGGCGCCTTCGTCCCCAAAATCCTACCTTGCATGCTTATTCGTATTCAAGATTCCATCTTTTTTTGCTTCCACCCGCGAATCCACTTACCAGCAACCAGCGCCTTAACCTTCTTCACCGTTCTTGCTTCTTTTCTATACACAGCAGCCATTAGTGCTCTCTACAAAAAGAATCATTCTCTCTCGATCGATGCTGACCTCTTAGTTTCCTGTTGGTGTTGATCTGCAGGAAGTGCATCGGTGGTAATCGCCCAGGAAGCGGGAGACACAGGGCTTACGCTCTGGGTAAAAGAGAACCGGGTGCAAGTCTTGGTGGCTCGGAGGAGGCTCGGTGGCCCAGGCTCGTCGCCGCCGATCTGCAGGGCTCGTTGCGGCCGGTGCCTCCCATGCCGACCGGTGCACATGGCGATCCAGCCGGGCCGGAGCTTTCCGCTTGAGTACTACCCGGAGGCATGGCGATGCAAATGCGGCGGCAAGCTGTTCATGCCCTGACAGCAGAACACAATTAATGGCTGGTGACGGAAGAAGAGAATTCCATCGATTGGTTCTTCGTGACATCGGTACAAATCTAAGTTATACTTCTTGCTGGTGATCGGATTTAAAAGTCTTAGTTGTTCTTGGCTCAGTTGAAGTCAAAAGTTTTGGATTAGCTCTCTATAAATATGAGGTAGAGTGAAGAGAGATTGTTCTTCTCCTTTTTAGTTTGATGAGGTATACAAATATTTAGTCTTTGAACTATCTTCATTCTTTTTTTCTCTTTAGTTCAGTCTCTGTGCATTGTTAGAGAGAGACTGAGAAGGGAGAATTTATTAGAGACAATTGAGGGAGAAAAAAACAATAACATTTATCAGATTTAGTAAATATATATGGAAATATACTATTCTGAAGACAGGGAAGAAATACATCATATTTTTATTAAATGACACCTTCCATATTATGAATGGTATTAAGCTTAATACGAATGAAGCCTAAGATCTTCTACAGAGGGCTGGTGGGACCGGTTTCATTCTTAGAAATTCTAGAAGTCTTAGATTGTATTAGCTGATTGTATTTTTACTTTTAGTGGAAATTCCTCGTTTGTATTATGAGGCGTCGAGTTTGCGTATTTGCACGGAAAGAGAAAATTTAAGTTTTTGTATATGTTTTGCATCTTTGTGTCAGGGCTTAACTTGTCTCAAGTGTGTATGATCACTAGCACGATCTCCGAGCTAGAGCGTATTAACCCGAGGTTTCATTGAAAGGGCAGAGGCCTTATTCTCCCATATGAAGGTTGAAGATCACTACTTTAGTTATCCGTCGGGTACTTGTACATAGGTCGGAGTTGAAAGAGGGATTCTTGACTCGACCCCTTTGATACTTAAGTTAACAAGAGTTGGAGATGAAAGAGTTGGAGTGTGCATGTGTGTGAGATCCAACCCTCAGCGCTATTCGTAGGGTGGCTTTTATACATGTTGTCGTGTGTTGATATACGTAGTTGTTAATAATCACCGATGTCTTCGTACACCGGTGTTTAAAGGTCGTCATCACCATAAGTGGTCAGCTCATATGTTGGGATGTGGGCGTAGTCTCATATGTCCAGCCCTATTTCATTCGGCGTTACTATGCGCATATGGAGTAGCTCAGGATGAGGCTTTGTCGCTCCTTATAGCCTCAAGCGATATTGGTGTAGTGTACTGACGACGTGGATGGCAAGCGGTTGCCTCATTCAGATACGAGGTATCGAGCCAAGTATCGAGTTGGCTCGATGCACCACATTGCTTCGGAATGCTGTGCTAGTTCCGTCGTGGCAACCGATGTTTTTCGGAGTGGATGTCATAATATGCTATCTTCAAACCGTCATGCTAAGTTCGCTATGGCGACCAACATGTCTATCGAGTGGATACCATAATATTCTATATTCGTATATATAAACAAATTTTTTTATTTTTTTTCTAGCTTTAATATTTTCAATATCACTCGGATGATTTCCATAGAAAATAATCATATTTTGAGTATTTTATTCTCAAACAATATATCTAACGTAAAAATATTAAAAACACCTCTCAAATGTTTTTTCATCTAGTTTTTACTAGTTTTTAAGTGCTTCAATATTTTTATTTAGCTTGTCTACAGTATTTTTCAATGATGTTTATGATATTTTGTTGATGTATTGAAAACATTATAAATGAGTGTCACTTTGATTATCATTGTTTATAGATTATTATAATATCATATTTTTAGATTTATACAAAAAGACAGATAAAATATTATAACAAACAGACAAATTTTGAAGGGGTGGTTTGAATATTTTTAAATTAGAAATACTGTTTAAAAAATTCAAAAAAATAAGAATATCGATTGAAAAATTTTAAAATATAAATATTTTCTAAAAAAACCCACTAATTACGCTGCTGTATTTTTTCTTAGGGGGGGGATTTATGTAGACTTATTTTGAAGTAATATTAGCTTTTAATTTTTGGGAAAAAAATATCTTCTAAATAATTTCAACTTCATTCTATATAGCCGTTAGAAAATTTAAATTTTGAACATTGACACCCTTTCTCCTCCCCCTCTCAACTCCAATAAAAGGAGAAATCCATCCGAAATCGACGAGTCGGGGAAAAGGAGAGAGGAATGATGAAGACTGTGGTGGCGCTCACCCCGACCACCGCGTCGTCGAGAACCCGGTCGGCCTCCGCCGCCTCCGGAGACCGCTCGGAGGCCCGTGGCGGCGGCGACAGCTGCTACTTCCCCGGGTGCCGAAAGGACACCAATTGCCACTGCGACATCTGCCTCGCCAGCATCCACGCCACCCGCGACCTCGTCCCCTCCCTGTCGTCAAAGCCCAAGGCGAGGGCGGCGGCGTCACCGGTGCCGTTCCTCACCGACAGCCCTCCTCCGCTCCCAAGGCCCGCCCTCTCCGTAACCCCTCCCCCAACCCCTCCCATTCGGCCCTCGCCGAGATCTAGGCCGGCGGAGAAGAGAGTGACCGTCAAGCAGCAGAGATCTCGGAGCCTTGGATATCCGGTAATTAGGTTTCTCGTGGGCTTGTTCTCGCTGTGGGCGGCGGATTCCGGCTTCTCGGCGGTGGTTTTGAAAAGTTTCAGCCCTAAGATGACGCCAGAGGCGGTGGCGCAGGCAGGCGAGAAATCTCGAGTTCTTGGGCATGATCTGAAGGGAAGATTGGAGCTTTTGCAGCAGCAGGTGGAGAAGCTGGTCGGCGGGAGGGTTTCAAATTGCAGCTCCACCGATTCTTATTGGGAAATGAATCAAGTTCGCATCTTTTCTCTCTCCAATCTCTTCTTCTCATCCGGACGCCGTAGCAAGAAATCCTCATCTTCTACCCATTCGAATTTTAGTTGCAGGGCGGCCACTTCCTGTTCCAGTGGAGGTGTGTGATCTACAAATCGATGGCAGAGAAAGTGAGCGTTTGGGGAAGTCCCCTGAGGACTACAGGTCTACTCGCATCCGGAGCTTCTCCTCGATCGATAACCATTCTATCGGGCAAGATCACAGAGGTACCGAGTCTCATCTTCTTAGGCCTTTCTTCACGTCCTCAACCTTGGCGTCTACTAAATTGATGTGAGCCTATGATCAGTGGCCAGACGATGGTAAGCTGCTATCCACCATGAGAACAAGCAACAGCAGCTCATGGAGGTACGAGAAATGGAGATCAGCCGCACTGCATCTGGATGCCAACACATGGGTCTTGGAGTACGAGAGGAATGCCGTGTTGGAGGGGCCAGGATTGATCCCAGCAGCACGGGAGCTGCTGAGACTGAGGGTGTGGAAGAAGGTCACAAATCTGGGACTGCAGCAGTCTCTGAGCCGCCTTCTCCGCGGAGAGGAGGAAGAGATGACATCCCCAACATAGCGAGTGCTTTGTAATCGTCCTCCTGCTTTCTTCATCCCCGTCTCTCATCTGTTATGAGATGCTGAATCGTGTGCTCTCTCAGACATGGTTTTGACCACAAAACATTGTTCTCTACATTAGCTTAGCCAACTGCAGTGCCAATCCCTAATGAAATCTTCGACTCGGCTTATCTCGAAGCCCAAATAGGAATACGAGGCTCGATGGGTCCAATTAGCCCTCAGCCGACCCAACCACTGTGTGTGGATTAGGCGGTGCTCGCCGCCCCCTGTCTATATATACTTCCCTCCGGTCCGATCCTTCGCACGCGGTTTCCTTTTTCGCCCCCCCTTCCTTGGCGGAAGAAAGGTGTTGCTTCCCACCCTTCCCCTTCCATTCGCTCCTCCGTCGCCGAACCCCAAATCAGCCATCAAGAAACCCTAAATCTATCCCGAACCCTGTCGCCGCCCTCGTCCTCCCACATCTCCAACCGATTCCCGGCTTCGGATCTACCCACCACGACCGATTTCTTTGCGTCCCTCTGCTGTTCGATATAGGGTTTCCTCGCCGCTCGATTTGGGAGAATTCCAGTCCGGGACGGTCGCCTCTTTCTTTATTCGAGATTTGGGCCGAACCGTGACTGGGAAGCTCGCCTCTATCGTTGTCTCCGATCGGTAGTCGAGCTTTGGTCCGATCGGCTTCTGGGCGGGCGCCTTCCGTCGTTGCGAGATTCTGGTGAGCGGTAACCCCCTTTGGGCGAAGAGGCTTTCGCTCGACGAGGCTTGTCTCCCTGCAGCGGCCGGTCGAAATTGCGCGTCGCGGAGCCTCGATATCGACTTCTTGAGGGCGTCTTGTTGCCGATCGTTGGTCTTTGCTGCTTCAACTGCGCTTCCACCCGATCGATCAAGAAAGGAGTTGCCCTGAAGCTATTATTTGGTCTTTTCCTGCTCCCGCTTGCGGAATTGGTATCTTGATTCAGCAACAGGGCGTGGCCTTCAACCGAGTCATTAGGGAGGAGATAGATCATCTGTATACAAGTTTATAATTTCTGTTGTTCTGGCTCAATATCAGACCTGATTTTATCTCTTTGGCCTTTATAACTTTGCGGCTCGTTTTTAGGGCAACAGTTCTGTTGTTTGTGGTTTATCTTGCTTGAAATTGGACCAGAGAGAAAACAAGAGTGAAGAATAATGGCTGTGTATTATAAGTTTAAAAGTGCCAAAGATTATGATTCTATTCCCATTGAGGGGCAATTCATATCTGTTGCCAATTTGAAAGAAAGAATTTTTGAAATCAAGCTATTTGGAAAGGGCACGGATTTCGACCTCATGATCTCTAATGCACAGAATAATGAAGGTTGGTTCTTTTTCTAGAGTAGTAATCGGGGTTACTAGGAATTCCTTTTATTCAGAATATTAGCATCTAATAAAGTAGGAAAAGTTATGTTATCTTCATTTACGAAACATTGATGTTTACGTAGTAAGGGTGCATGATCTGTGGGTCTGTGTCCGGTATTGGTTAATCTGTTAATAAATTCTCTGGGGTTACTGGGTGAATTAGGGTTAAACTAATATCTCTTGAATAAATTTTATAGCCTCTGTTCCTCCCTTTTTCGTTTTCAGAATATGTAGACGAAGGAGCTATGATACCCAAAAACACATCGGTTTTGATTCGTCGGGTCCCAGGGCGGCCACGGAAGCCTATTGTTACCGGAATAGACGAGTACTATCTTGGACCTTGAATCTTGAACATTTAATAGCCTGTTATCTTAGCGTCTATTATACAATGTATCCGAAAAATTTTCTCGTGACAATGATGTAATGATACTAGAAATTTAAAGTTTCTCTGGATGAAGCTTTATATGAAGTCTTTAAGACTAACAGGCATCTTTCTGTGTGCGAATCTGAGATAGAAAGTCTATTATTAATCTGCAGGCCAAAAGTTGTTGAGGATAAGGTGGAAGATCTTCCACCATCGAGCAGCATGTTGGTTGGTGATTCATCTACAACCAAATATGTAAGATTGACTACTTCTGCATGTCGTTGCCCGGCGGGTTTATGTTGACACTTTGTTCCATCTTTTTAACCTATCGGCTACAATTAGAATATTTTATTTCACATGGTTGATGGGAGCATGTCAGGCAGACCCATTTTAAGTTCTGGCATCACAAGGTAGATTATGACACTTTTACTGAATTTTGCAGCCTGAAGAATATGAATGGGATGAGTTTGGGAATGATTTGTATGCCGTTCCTGAAGTTAATCCTGCTCAGGCGAGTAATCCTGTTTTAGATGTTTCTCCTGCTAACATGGTCGACGAGGATAGCAAGATTAAGGCTCTAATTGATACGCCTGCCCTTGACTGGAATCGGTGAGGCCTATACGCTGCATCCTTTTTTTTTTTGCTTTAACAATAGTTATGGGGCAAAAGAACAATATACATTAGGACAGAGGAGAATAGAGTTTCAATTACATCCTCTCTGTCATCTAGCAATGAGTACTCCATAAGTTAGTGTTTTGAGTGAGTTGGTATGCTTTTGTAGTCAAACGCAAGAAGGTTATGGTTCTGGAAGAGGTTTCGGAAGGGGAAGCGGCAGCAGGATGATGGGTGGTCGTGGTTTTGGTAACTCTTTGCTTGTCATTCCTTTTTTAACTTTGAAAGAGCATTTGGTTTGATTACTAGTTCCAGAATGCATATGCTTTTGAATTGGGGGTCAGTCTGTGATGTATGAAATACTCTTAATGAGTATCTTCTCTGACATACCACATTTGCAATAAAGAAGACACTTTAGTTTATTGTAATTTCTGCATGTGAACTTATATCTTCAGTTTGTTGCATTATCTTGGGTCCTGAAATTTATTCTTTCTGGCAAAATGAAGGCCGAGGCATGCTTGAACGTAAGACACCCCCAGCAGGCTATGTCTGTCATAGATGCAAAGTACCTGGTATAACACAGATCTGTTGTCTCACAAGTGATCTCTTGCATATTTCTAAATACAATTCAAAGCTGATATAGTGAACATTCTTTTTTAGGCCACTTTATCCAGCACTGCCCTACGAATGGAGACCCTAACTATGACATCAAAAGGGTGAAACCTCCAACTGGAATTCCTAAATCAATGTTGATGGCAACTCCTGATGGCTCCTATGCGTTGCCAAGTGGTGCAGCTGCTGTTCTGAAGCCAAACGAGTAAGCTTATAAATTATTTGTGCAATTTTTGTTGAACAAATATATTGTAGAATTATTTTATGATATTTGCTATTTTATGCAGGGCTGCATTTGAAAAAGAAATTGAGGGTTTACCTACCACTCGTCCTGTCAGTGATCTTCCACCAGAATTGCGTTGCCCATTATGTAAAGAGGTGATGAAAGATGCTGTGTTAACTAGCAAGTGTTGTTTCCGGAGTTTCTGTGACAAATGTAAGTTTCATAGTCCTTGCATGTTGATTTCTGTGCTACAATTCTTGGTAGAGAGTTTTCAGTCAATATTGTAGTTTATTGTGTTCGATTTTCAATTTGCTAAAATTTATGGTAGATGATATAGTAACAATTTTCATTAAGTTCCTTTTTCTCATTCACTGCTCGTGCCATTTAGCTGGTTTTTTATTTCAATGTCAGGCATTAGAGACTACATAATTACAAAGCTGATGTGTATATGTGGGGCTACAAATATATTGGCGGATGACCTTCTTCCAAATAAAACTCTCAGAGAAACAATCAGTCGGATATTGGAATCAACGACTAGTAGCACCGAAAATGCTGGAAGCCTGGTACAGGTCCAAGGTATGTATGAATTCTTTTTTGGGAATCATACTCTGAGTTTGTTTGTTCTTTTGATGAGAGTAGATTTGCCTTCTCAGATATGGAATCAGCTCGTCCTTTACAGCCAAAAGTTCCCTCTCCTACTTATTCTGTTGCTTCCAAAGATGAACCTTTGCAGCACACCGTGGAGCAATCTTCTCATATGAAGGAAGGTGAAGTTGCAAGTGAAGTAAAGGCTACAAACAATGATATGAATTCTTCGGATAAGAAAGCCATTATAAATACTCCTGCATCTGAAGACGTGCCTGAATCTTTGAGTATGAAGGGACCAAAGTCATTTGAGAGTGCTCCAGTGCCTGAAGATGCTCAAGAAAAGCAACTTGCTGGAGAGCAAGGTAAGAAATTTGTGTGTGTGCTGTCACATTCGTTATGCCACTTGCCTATTGAGGTGAGGAGAGAATACATCAAAGTTGTGGGTATTCTTTTCAGCTGTAAAAGGTTAAATTACTCTATTTCTATGTATGTGATAGAAAATGATATAGGAGTATATGATAATGAAAGTTTATTTTTTTAGTTATAGTCTCTGGTTCATGATTCCATGTAATAATATAATTTGCAGATATCAGGAGGAGCGCTGAGCTTTGTCTAGGAGAATGATTCTTATTTTGATGCATTCTTTGTTTTATTATTTCTATTTTATGGCATTTTTCTATTAACATTTTTTCCAGGATAGAAAAAGAAGAAGAGATTCTAATTTTGATGCATTCTTTGTTTTATTATTTCTTTCTTATAGCATTTTTCTATTAACATTTTTTCCAGGAAAGAAAAAGAAGAAGAAAAAGGCACGTCTCCCTGGCACTGGTTCGTTTATTGCGTTAAGATTCATTCAGTTTAGTAATCTACTGCAAGTTGCAGTCACTTTAGAGTGATAGCTCCGAAAGAAATGGAGTTTCGGATTATTAGTTTCTATAAAGTAAATCAAACATTACTAAATGCTTTTGCCCTTCTCCTGCTTCCCTCTAAATCGCAGCTGCTGATATGCAATGGAGATCCTACCAGGATTTTGGAGCTGAAAATTATGGGATGCCTTTGCCTCCTCCTGGCTACAATCCACACTGGTCTGGTGGAATGCCTATGGGAGTTGATGGCTACATGGCTCCTTTCGGCGGCGCAATGCCGTTTATGGGTTATACGCCAGGGCCCTTTGATATTCCTTACGGTGGGGGAATTTTTCCACAAGATCCATTTGTGGCGCAAGGTTTTATGATGCCAGCAGTTCCAAGGTATGCATTGGATAGGTAGTTAACAGCCTAATGAAACAATTAGCTGTTTTATCCTGATTTAGTTGTTGTGATCAAGTATTATGTTTTTGAGGTTCAGACTAGGAATGACGCATGGTTTTCTGTGATTTGTTGTTTCCCTTGTCATTGTCTTTTGTTGATTTGATAGTTTATTTTTGTTTTTGTTTGCTTCTATAATGGAATTCATTTGTTTATAAAATCAATAAATTTGTGGGACATTGTATTTTTGTTTGTCAGTAGCATATAAATGCATATGTTGACAAAAGTTTGTGTCTTCTTCAGGGATTTATCGGAGTTGAACATGGGTAGTATGGGCATGAATCAGAATCAGGGGCCTTCAGGCATGAGCAGAGATGACTATGGGGCTAGGAAAGCCGCCGATCTAAGACGCAAGCGTGAGATGGAGCGACTTCGTGAAAGGTAATTGGTTGCTTCTTGTTTGGCATTTCTCCCTTTGCTAAGATGGTTAGAAATCCTAGTCTTTTATGGCCTCCTAGGTTCTGGTTTGGCGAATTTAACAAAATATATTACATGATAGCTGTGAACTTAGCAAGTTCTTCTTTGGGAACATGAATATGCTGCAATATATGTTGCACCGTGTGATGTAGCCATGAGTTTGGAAATCTTAATTGATGTTTTGCACCATGCAGAATTAGCTCCTGCAGATGAAATAGCAGGATTCTTTTTGCTAGTGGTTAGCTTTTGATTACTGAAAGTTCATTGTCGAATGGACGCAGGGAGAGGGAGCAGTCCAAGGATAGGGACGCAAGAAGGGAATCGAGCAGCATGAATGATGCTTCTTCTTCTTCCATGAGACCAAAGCCTGTATGTCTCTTTCTGTTAATTCATTTGCTAACTCCTCCTAAGCGTAGTAGTTAGTAGATGCATTAGATATAAAAGATAGACCCAACTAAAAATGAGCTCCATCATAGCCTTCCTTAGTTGTTTTATGGGGTGCGCTTCAATTATTAATCCTCCTCCCAGTAGATGTGATTGGATCCGTTTCGAACCCATGGTCGGACCCGAGCCAGTTCGATTCGTTGTCCTCCTGTTACAGAGTCCGTGAACCGTCGTCGTCGTCCCTGAGAGCACTTGGACGTGCTTATCAACTCAATTTTGTACTTTCTTTCCTTTTAATCTCTTTCCCATGCCCACCCAAATCTTCTCGATGCTTTGGTGGCACCTCGATAGTTTAATCCGACACAAGGTGTCGTCCGTATCAACGATTCCAAGGAGAAAGATGATCTTGTCAATTTGACCATGATTGACCGTTCCGAGTCAAAATTGGCGGTGGCTTCTGGTCCACTTTAACCCATTTCTTAACTCGTATGGACTAGGGGGATGAAGTTGACGCGTCGTCATACATAGGGTGGCTCTTATTTGGCCTTCCATGGCTTTCCTACGTTATTGGTACAATTTGCACTGACCTTTGTCCTTTATCATAACAATTTGTGTTTCCCCCTTTGACTGCAGACCGCAATGTCCCAGTCCGACCGGTCGGACCGCCATCGGGACCGGGACCGGTCTGAGAAGACAGCAAGCGTGGACCGCCATGGACCGCCCCGCGACCCCCCTCGGCACTCGCCACCGCGGCCCCGACAGAGGAAGGCCGCGGACCACGACGAGCCGCTCTCCGACGCTGAGCGGAAGCATAAGGCCAGCGTCTTCTCCCGCATCAGCTTCCCGGACCCCGGCGAGGGGGCCAGCAAGAAGAAGAAGACCTCCTCGTCCGAGCTCCCACCGAGGAACGGACTGAAGGAACCGACGAGCCACAAGACCGGGCCAGAGGGGCACCGCGACGAGCCCAAGGGCGGGAAGAGCTCATCGACGAGCACGAGGAAGGGAGGCAGCGGGTACGATCACGAGTCGAGCGAGGAGGAGTACCACTTCAAGCGGAGACCTTCGTCTTCGTCGAGGAGGGAGGCGACGAAGGCGGACCACCGGGAGGAGGTGGCTCCCCGGCCATCGAAACGTTCCCGGGAGCGCGAGCCTCATGAACGGGGTGGTAGGGAACGTGCTCACGGCCACGAGCGTCCTGCAAGCAGGCGTAGATGAGCGATAGGGCGAGGAAGTTGGTACAAGTTGCCATTACAGTTGGATTTGATTTTTTTTGTATCCTGCAAATTTATCTAATGAGAATTCAACTATCATAACCTCGTTTTTCCTATTTCATGATGGTTGTATTGCTAATGTATGTAATTGGTCTTTGTGTGTGTTGGTGGTGTCCGAGTCATACCAGTCGACCCGAGCTGAGTCTGGCTGAACCTGATTCCATCAGGATCCGTCCCTTTTTCCACGCAATCAGGTTGGATGGAGTCAGGATCACATTCGGCCATCTGCTTGCAATTCCCGACTCCATCGATGACCGGATCAACCGCCAAGATTTGCGGATCGATCCGACCCCACATTCACGTTCAAACTTGGCGACGTGTCACACCGAAACACCCTTCCACGGATGCGAACTTCGTCTATATAATCTTGTCACGGCAGTCCCTTTCCAATCCCGCGCCAAGTCTACGCCTCTCCTACGTCCAAATAGGATGAGTCAGAACCAACCCCGGCGGCCTGGTCAGATCCAGGAGCGGCCGGCAAGATGCGGCGACGTGTTACCGGTGGCCGGAGGCCACGCCGGCGAATCCATCACCCCGAGGGCCGCGGACATGATGCCGTCGGCCGAGAACAGGGTGCTGGGGCGGACCCCCAACGACGGCCCCGCTTCCGGCATGGAGTCGGCTGCCACGCGGAACAAACAGCGTGGCGTCGTGAGCAATGCCCCCGGACTGCAGGACGTGTCCGTCACCCAGACCGACATCCCCGGCAGCCCCGGCCAACGCCTCGTGACCAAATTCGTCGCCGGCCAGGTACGTGTGAAGAAAGTAATCGTACGCATGCGTAATGGCGGATCGCGTCCGGAAGTCGTATCCTTCGTCTATACTTTTGGTGGCAACAGGCAGTGGGCCAGTATGTGATCTACAGAGGAGAGGGAGGTGACGACCAGGGTGGCGGTGGATGCTCCGTGGCGATGTGGACGGACAAGGTAACGATCGGGGAGGCACTGGAGGCGACTGCCACGACCGCCGGCGACAAGACGGTCGAGGCGAGCGACGCCGCCGCGATCCAAGCTGCCGAGGCGACCGCCACGGGCGTGAACGCAGTCATGCCGGGCGGTGTCGCCGCAGCTGCGCAGGCGGCTGCCGCGGCCAACGCCTCGAGGGATCGCAACGACGACAAAACCAGGCTCGGCCAAGTTGTCAAGGTAACGACTATCCACAAGACTTGAACTGCATGCACCCGACGGTCTTTGACGTAGATACGTACGTCGCTATACTCGGCGTCAGGACGCGGCGTTAAGGCTGCCGGTGGACAAAGTAGCGACGAGGCGGGACGCGGAGAGGGTGTTGGCGGCTGAGATGCGGAACAACCCCGACCTGCTAACGTATCCGGGTGGGGTTGGCGCTTCCATGGTCGCGGCGGCAAGGCTTAACCAACAACGTTGACACCGCTCGATCACTTTCCTTCTTTTCTGCGTCTCGCAGTGGAATAAAAGCTCTCGAGTACTCCTTTAATGGCGTCGCTTTGATCACCGTGCCATAGCTGACCTTTGGTCTCCGAGAACTTTTGTTGCGGTATTGTTGCCTCCTACCGGTCGATGCACTCAATCTTGCGTTTGGTCGGGCCCAATCTGGACATCGGGCCTGGCTTTTCTAATGTTGACCTTCGCGTTGTCCGATCAAGAAAACATAATGCAAGATTGTTGCATGTAGAAGACAGGATCAAGAATTAAGATATATTTTGCTGTGGAATAAAAATCGGATTCATGCCGTGCAATCTACAGCCTCAATTCTCGTGATCACGTTCCGGCGATGACATGCATGCATGCAGCGAACCACCATATTATCCTTGTGGTGGATCGATGGAACCACCGACTTCATCGTCAAGAACACAGCTCAGATGATCCGGAGAGATCAACGGGGCAGCACAATTCACATCCTACAAAGCAAGCAGCAGCACAGCCTGTGTTGCCTCGCCAATGAGACGCAAGAAGCAGGTGGACCATCTGATTCCAGTCTCCATAGGGCAGACATTTTTATTCCCTCTCTCACCCGCTGTAGGTTTCGGGAGAGAAGACTCCATGGAGCCCCGCACCCCATGAACGGATGGACGCATACGAGCTCGGAAATGGAGTCACGTACGTACCAATAAGCAGCTTCGATAACGCCACCGTTGGTTTTCTCCCCGATGCATGCAGTCAAAACTCTCATAGGCTCTCTGCGCACTGTTGCAGTGGGAGTCGCAGACACAGCTCGTCCTCGGCGTTTTGGCCACTGCTGACACTTGTATAATGGAACAACTCCTCTCTCTCTCTCTCTCTCTCTCTCTCTCTCTCTCTGTTGTTTAATTTGGAGTTCACGTGAAGCCAAAGGAGGCGAATCTCTCGTCGTACGAAGCTGTGCATGAAGGATATAAACTTTAGATAGGGATACATCCAACCGGGAATCACGGATCTTGCCCACATTATTAGATTCCTTGTGTAAGAATTCCTCGTCACTCCCAATCTACTTAACTATCCCATCTAAACAGACAGTAATTGGCCGTCTTATATTTTACCTCTGATACATACATCCTTCGCTTTATCCTCCTCTCGCAACAAATATGTCAGAATTCTTCGTACTGAGGAGATGATGTTAAGGACATCAAACTTCCACTCCTCTCTCGGGGAGAAAAACCAACATATATGAGACTTCAACTTCAAAGCAAATCGTGTAAGAAATATTACAAGTGAGAAGGTTGATCACATTTATATATCCCTACTACTTACTCATCAAAATATGAGATTGGTGGTGTCTTCACATGCCAAACATAGGACAACTCGTTCGAAACAACTTGAGGGCCAAAGCCTGTCTCCTCTTCCAATCATACTGTCATGTAGCACGCATGTGTTTAAGAAAGAGCTCCTCGGTAGCAGCTTATCCAAAGACTGTCATCAGCTTAAAGTACGCGTTAGATAATGTCCGTTTATGACATGTTGGAGATCTCAAGTTTAGTGAATCGTTCGTGGAAGCTATGGCATCTTATGGAAAGTGTTTCTGCTCATTGATGTCTGCTGCATATACTCCTCTCTCTAATCCAAGCAATCTATCTCATTGAGGTGGTGGATTAATTGCTGGACTAAGAATGAAGCAATCCTGTTTGGGAAATCCAAATAGATGGAGTTTAAAAGCTGTCAAAATCTCAAAGTGGAATCATTGTTTGTTAACTCAATGAGATTTTGACAGCTTTTAATCGGAGTTGATTGCGTTCATATTTTGATGGCTACCCAAAATCCATATAAGAAAATTATTTGCATATCAACTTTGGAAACAGCACAGCATATTTGTCATCACAAATTTGTGATATAGAATATATATATTTTTTTTCCAAAATATTATGGTCCTTTTCTTATACTTTGTCTATAAACAACCATTCAGAAAATTAGGCTTTGATGGCTTTTAACTAAAATATTTATCCGACGGAGATTAGCTATAATATTTAGAAATATATTCGTTGAATTAGATAAGTAAAATATCTAGGTCCATTTACTCTAACGTCGTTAGTTTTATAGATGAAAATATAAAAATAATAGGTAAAAAAAATAATTTCAACGTTTCAGTTGTTGGTGGTGGATAGCAACACCACCGAGGGCTACAGGTGATTGTTGTAGATGAGGAAAACAATGAAAAGAGATGAGAGTCGCTATGCATTTGTGTCGACATAGGCATAATTGTTGAGCGACGAAAGAGTTGCCAATGTAGATGTCGAGCAGCCCTTTCGTCGCTTAACAACTGTATCGACGTAGACGCAAATATAGAGTGACGAAAGGGTCGATCGGTATTTGTATCGATGTCGACAAAGATGCAAAGCAATGTCGATCTACAATTGCATCGATACTAATGCAATTGTTGAGCAAAGTCACTCTGCATCCGTGTTGGCGACAATGCATATGTCGAGCTGCCCTTTCATCGCTTGGCAACCGCGTTGACGTCGACAACAACCCTCACCTCTAACCTCTGCTCTCCTTTCCCACAATAGCCACCCATAGCTTTTAACAATGTCTTCGTCTCTCACCGTCGATGCCATCCTCCGTTATCAACTAAAATATTAAAGTTATTATTTTTACTTATTATTTTTATATATTTTTTGCCTCTAAGAATCATGATACTGAAAAGGTTTAACTAAAGAGAATCTCTGATTAACCCGCTAATAACACACGATGCCTTCTTAATACGACAAAACAGACAACTGTTGTCATAATGCTAATTATTTAGCATATTATATATTGATTTGTAAGGACTATAAATTACACAGCGAAACGCCGCTTTTGCTATCTTCTTCGCCTTCTGTTTCGAGATATAGACAGAGAGAGAGAGAGAGAGAGAGAGAGAGAGAGAGATGTTTGGCGAAAGCCTGTATCGGTGCTTCTCTGGCTTCCGCCACGCTTCTCATTCTGCTCCTCTCCCGGCTTCCCAAAATGCCCCCACCTCCTCTTCCTCGTGCGACTCTCCCGTCGTCTTTAAGAACTTTAATTCACTGTATGACCCCGCCTCAAACTCCGAGACGCTCTCGCTGACTCTTCCCTCCTCCGCCGTCGCCGCTGCCGCTGCAGGCTCCTCTTTCACGTCTTCCTGCGACGCCCCCGACGACGACGGCGGCGGCGGCGGCGGCTCCTGCCCCTCGGAGCGCGACCTCTTCTCCGCCATCGCGTCCCGCCGCCTTCTCCCGGCGTCCCCGGGCCGGTCCAACTCCATCGTGGACTCCGCGGCGGTCGCCGTCGGGGCCGGGACCGGGGTCCCCGTGCCCACCTACTCGCCCGACCCGTACCGGGACTTCCGCCGGTCGATGGAGGAGATGGTGGCGGCGCTGGGCCTGGACGCCCGGGACCACCGTGCCCACCTCCACGAGCTCCTGCTCTGCTACCTCGCACTCAACCGGAAGCACGCCCACAAGTACATCGTCAGCGCCTTCGCCGACCTCCTCCTCGCCCTCGCCTCCACCCCCGCCGTCGACAAGGCCTGAGAGCATGGTTTTGCTGGGCTGTGTACCTCTAAATGCTCTTCTTTATCCCTTCCTCTGTTGGAGGTGGCGTATAGATCGATCGTATATACGTACATACGATTCCAATACAGTGTTCTCAGCACATTGTATCCTATGTTCGAGATGGATTGTTGTTCCTTTTTCTTTCTCTTAAAACTGTTTCTTTTGATGTTCCAAGTCGTTCATGGTTCATAGTGTTCTACAGGGATCCTCGAAAGGGAGCAAGGAAGAATTGGTGTAAATGATGGAAGTTAATGGGTCTGGTGGTGGAGGTCAGAGTGATAGATTGCCGGCCTTGTCAGTGAGGACAAGAATGATGGATTCCATGTCTGCTCAACTGAGGTGGTGGTGGCCACTGGCAAAGCTGTGTTTGAGTCAAGTAGATCTTGGCACAGCCACTAAAGATACTGTAGACCATCATTTGGTAGAGGAAGGGAACAAAAAAAGGAGAGAGAAAGTCTTAAATCATGCACAGTTTTCATTTTTCTAATAAAGCAGCAATGATCATGTATTTGTTACAGAATCTAATGAGCAAATGTTTTGAAGAATAAGATGTTCAGAAGGACATGACTAATGATACTATCAAGTAGCCAAGATTTCAATTAAAGTGAAGGAAACTGCATACACAATGAGCAGGGAAAATTGATTGGGCTGAAGAATTGGAAATATGACCATGTTCTTGTTACAGACAATCCTCTGCGGTCTTCAAGTCATTCAGAATACTTGCTTTAACCTCTTCTGTCATGGTGGCAAAGGGCCCTGCTTTTGAGTAGAAACTGGCCAGTGATCTTATAGCTTTCTCAATTGCAGCATATGATTCCTGAAATTTGATGACAGATGCATAAGGAGCAGGTTTTGAAACAACAAAAGGTAAATGCCAATCATAGAAAACGGCAATTCGACGGCTCCAATGATGATCATATGTAAAACAAAGTAAATAGGATAAGAACGATATAGACATGATCCAGATACTTGTAGAAAGAAGTTCACAAGAAGCAAATATGAGCCAGAAGTTGGAAAATAGGAAGATGCTTTGATTTGAATTAAACATATGGAAATCCATCCCTTAACCCATATCACTTGTAAACATGATCTCGATGTTGGTGGTCTCATGAACCAGCATGAAAGGCTTGATAATTGATTTCTTGATTCTTTTATGACTTCGAACACAATCGGTCGGCGGTGAAAATTTAGCTCGAGTTAACTATGCCACTCCTAAACATAAGGAGTATTTTACTCCAAACATCCAACAAGCTAAAGTACAAACAAATATACCTCAGCTACAACTGCTGGCTGTCCCTTCCAACTGCTCAAGTACTGTCTGATTGACTCCTTTGCGGCATCAGCAGTCCTTCTAAACTTGGAAACATCTCTTGTATCCTCCTCTAATGACTCTCGAAGTGTCTTCACCACTTCCCTTGCAGACTTCAGGTAGGCCTTTGGCATTAACTTTCCTGCTTTTGTTTTCTCATTGGGGTCAAATATGGACTTGATAGTGCCGAAAACACCACCATCGCCCTCATCCTTTTGATCGACCAGATTCTTCTCTTCTTCTGCCTTGATAGGTAATGCAGCGAGGCCACAACTCATGCTTGAAACCAAGACCAGTGAGGCTCCACTGCTGATCACAGCAAGCCGCCTTCCAAGCAGAATATCTCGGGAAGCTGAGATGGCAGTGCTCTTCGATTGAGGTCGGTCTGCTCTGTTGCACAAAATGAAGAAGTCACAAGAAGACGAAGTCAGTGTTTTGACAGGCACACAAATTAGAAATTTGGTTTTCATAACATAACTTACGAGAGAGGCATCGAGACTTTCTTTCAATCACTTCTGAGGAGCAATAATAGGAAAATCGCATTAAGGAAAGAGAAACCACCATTTTTTTTGGGGTAACTAAGCAATGGCTCCCTCTCCCGGTGTCTACTACATGTTACAAGAAAACATTAGTAGTGTGGCAAAAATAACACTTAGCAGGAAATGAGCACAAGGTAAACTATAACGTTGAACACCAATCATGAATACTTTATGAGAACATTTTAAAGCAAAGAAAAATTGTCAACCATAAACATTAGTAAAGAAAAATTCAACGGAATACACGATCTTACAGATATAATCATCTGTATTCTCCATTCAAATTCTATTCATCACCCACAATCATTGATAACATTTTAACCATTGACAAGCTCAAATTTAAGTATCAACAAGCTCCCTTTTTCTAGAAACTCAGAGAGCTACAAAATATCACCTTCTCATGCTTTTCGTATCACGATATATATAACCTAGCAGCTTCAAAAGCATCCCTTGAGAGCCTGGAAATCCATCTTTTGAGCTTTGTCCAATTTTCTCAGGTTTCACTTCTTAACAAACAATGCAGTAATATGACTCGTGATCACATTTGACCATATGCAGGTTGTAATTCCCATTCCTTAATATTATATTCTCGCTGTGAGAACACTAAAATCAAATCGTTCCTTGCGATTATAACCGGAGATGCAAAGGAAAGGGGGAAAGGGGTTGCATTTACTTCATCATCGATGGACACCAGAACCGCCTCACATTCTTAGGGACTGTAAGTAATCGTCACAATTTTCCGTTCTTGACTGCCAGATTCAGTAAAAACTAAATTAGGACTTCGTCTTTACAGCAAAAATTTACTTCAAAGTGATAACCTCCAACTCTCTCTTATCATTTGGGGTTCTGATCGCTGCTTGACCACGATCTTTAATCTTCCTAGAGATTTGGGAACAAAGAATTAGGGCATAAGTCAAAGCTACAAATTTTAGCACAGTCTTCCATCGCCAAAGCCTCAAAATCCTACAGCTCAATTTTCTAAAATCACAGTCGACAACGCAAGTATCCTTCCCGCTCGAATCACATTCCTTCATGCAGCGAGACAAGATAATAGAAAAGCGAAAAAGGAACCAAAGATTTTGAGGACATACCCTGTCGCGCCGATGGTGCTTCCAAGTCTCCACCTTTGAGCCGATGCTTTCGAACCTTATCTTCTCTCCGTAGCCTGTGGGTCTCAAACACGCCAACGCCACCAGCTCGAAGAAGAATCTACGGGTCATCGTTGTGGGCCTTTTTGGGCCCTGTCGGGCTTCCGACAGGATCTTGGACCCTGATACCCGTTACAGATCCATGCCCGATCTAACAAGCATTATTTTTCCTAAAAGGTCAATTATGTCGAATATTATTTTCTGAGAAGCATGCATTTGATCTGAATCCAATGGAATTGCTGTAAACATGTTGGATTCGATTCGGATCGGATCGGATCAGATCAAATCAAATTGGGACAGACAATTCCTTTCCTCCTTTTTTTTTCTTCTTTTTTCTTTTTAATATCACATTAAATGTTGCCATTAATGTATGAATTTGGTGGCGAAGACGTCACCACATACGACAGCCGAAGCCGATCCTAATCGTCGCCCACCGAGTTCGCCATTCCGGTTTGCCGAGCGGAGATCCGCACACAGATTCGAGTCGAGAAGCGAATCCTAACTGCTCCGTCCGATCCCGACAAGATCCGACCGCTGGTGTCGTGTGCGTTCTTTTAATTACCCAGGTGTGCACCCACCCAGCGACGTGTTTTCGTCTCGTTCTGTGAGTCTCGTTCGGGCTCCATTGCTATCTTACAATCACATGAACGGAAGAGTGAAAGAATAGGAGATCTCTTAGCGCAAGCTTCCTGTTTGATCGTACTTCTAAAGGAAGGGCTTTTCGCTCGATCAGATCAAGGTTTTCATAAAAAAGCCTCCTTTTTTATGTGTTTGATCCGGTTGTTTTCTGGTCTTCTGTTTTCCTTTCCCCTGTGAATCCTAGAACTGGCTTGGCTGTGACTGAGAGGGTTTTGTGCCCGTATCCTGGAAGGATGAGGTTCTGGTGATCTGGGATTAATAAGGTTGTTCGCAATCCTGTTGGAAGTTTAACAAAAATTATTTTTTTCTTTGTTTATATGATTTATGTTTGTCGAACCGGATGCTACACTTGTGAAAGGGATTTTTTGAACTTGATCGCTCTATATATTAAAGGTTGAAGCTTCTTTTTTGCTTTCAGATATGCATTTACTCTGTGCAAGGTTAGAAATAATGAGAAGCTAAAGAGGGCATTTTTGTTACATGTTTTCTTTTCTTTTCCTTTTATCGATTGCTCTAGGATTAATTTTTTGTTACTGATATCTTGTATATGCTTTTGATGAGAAAGCAGATCTTGATGCAATGGAATTATTCTTTTTTGTCCTTCATGACGGAGCAGGCATTGTCTTATTTTAGCCGGCCTTGTTCATGTACACAATGCATTAGTAATCAAGCAAAATGGATGACATGAGTGGTCTTTTACCAACCCATTACACAAGAAAAATGATGTAAATTTTTTGTCATGTCCTCTCGCAGCTCACCTAGAAATGGGAGAATCGAGTCCGATGATAGCCAAGGATGTAACCGAAGTATGCTTATACGCTTTCCTTTGGTGTTTTTTCTCTTCTCTTGAACAGTTTAAACTAACAACCATTTTGCTTGTTTCTTGTTTGTTTGATTCTCAGTTGATAGGAAGAACCCCATTGGTGTATCTCAATAAGGTAGTAAATGGTTGCGGAGCCCGTATAGCTGCGAAGCTTGAGATGATGGAGCCATGCTCCAGTGTCAAGGACAGGTAACCTTTTCTAATTGTCTTTGTTTTCCATCATGTGATGTTTCCTTGTGTCTGGACCTCCAACAATAATTACTGGTTTCACTTATGAGGTTATTTCTCTTGACAGGATTGGATACAGCATGATTGCTGATGCAGAGGAGAAGGGTCTTATCACACCTGGAAAGGTAATTTAACCGTTCGACAATGACTTCAGGTGAAAAAATAATAGAAATTCAAAGCAGCAGATTTTCCCTTTTAAGATGGTCATAATTACCTTTTCTTTAGAAGAAAACCAGCCTTGGATAACATCTAGCACATTCATTTTTGTGTTCCTCGTGTGAGTCCAAACTAGCTTCTTTAATTTACGGCAATTGTGATTCAATCAAATATGTCCGAACTCTATTAGTTTAAATACTAAGCATGTTTTTCAGTGTTCGATGAAACATGCATTTGACATTTTTTTTTCTCTCTGTGAATACTGCATGTAAAAGAGTGTCCTGAT
Organism: Musa acuminata AAA Group; assembly: GCF_036884655.1. Lineage (NCBI taxonomy): Eukaryota > Viridiplantae > Streptophyta > Magnoliopsida > Zingiberales > Musaceae > Musa > Musa acuminata. The sequence continues at coordinate 45,428,730 of NC_088329.1, read as the reverse complement.
TGAGCCTACCAGCGGCAATACTGGCATCGGACTGGCTTTCATGGCTGCTGCAAAGGGTTACAAGCTTGTCCTTACAATGCCAGCCTCAATGAGCATTGAGAGAAGGATCATTCTTAAAGCTTTTGGTGCTGAATTGGTCCTCACTGATCCAGTTTTGGGTATGAAAGGTGCTGTTGAGAAGGCTGAGGAACTGGCTGCAAAAACACCGAACTCATACATTCTTCAGCAGTTTGAAAATCCTTCCAACCCCAAGGTGCATTTCTGTGTTTCGTTATTATATAATTTCATGAGACACAATAATTATAATTGATATCTGTTGTATCTGGGTAGATTCATTATGAAACAACTGGACCTGAGATTTGGAAAGGAACTGCTGGAAGAGTGGATATCCTCGTCTCTGGTATCGGTACAGGTGGTACAATAACTGGAACAGGGAGGTTTCTCAAAGAACAGAATCCTAACATTAAGGTACCTCTTTCACACCAAGAATTAGCTAATGCTCGCTAGTTCTGCTCTACTGCTTCCCCCCTCAATTTACATGGTTTCCATGCTTACGTTTTGATTTTGTGTTGTCTGATCTAAAGCTTTATGGTGTGGAACCAGCTGAAAGTGCTGTTTTATCTGGAGGAAGGCCTGGTGAGTTAGAAGATGTCCACATTTTTCTTGATTTGTTTTTCCTGTATGCCTTCAGTTCTGCATTTGAATATTAGATTAAATGTTATGACTGAAAGAATTGCAGCTTATATTCATACTTAGACTATGCATACTTCATTGCACACATTTGTGTGTCAAAGTTAACTCTTGCTTTGGGATCCCCTGTTGCAGAGATAGATATTCATCATTTATATTAATTCTTTTCGCATTTCACCTGATCCAGCATTTAATTGGACATCTCTGACTAGTTGAGTAACCACTGCTGCTGTGGACTAAATAATACTCACTTAGCTAATGTCAGAAATCTTGTTTTTAGAGTCTTGTTCTGGAAGATATCTTGGATTCAACTTCGTGTTATATCTTCTTGAAGAGCCTACGATGTTTTGGTGCAGACCATGAACTATTTTTATGTCTCAGTTCAATAATTTGAAAGAATTGGACTTGAGTTTCTTGTTGGAACTAACTAGCAACTGCCATCACGACGGAAGTTTGCAGTTGTACAATTTCCATGTAGATCTTCACATAGTTGTAGTCCTTCTGTGGATCATGGTGTATTTGTGGTTATTGAATATTCATATATTTGAACAAAGTAACAACAGTTTTGCTGCTATTCTTATTTTTTCATGAACTTTTAACATGTTAATCATTTTCTACTTCCAGTGCTAACACCATAAGGCTTTATTTGTTTTTAATATAGAGTTTGAAGATCGTCGATTATAGTCTGCTTCAGAGAATGACTTTTAGTTATTGGCACATTCAGTTATTTGACCAGCATGCATATGATATTTTATTTTCAGGTGCACATAAGATCCAAGGGATTGGAGCTGGTTTTATTCCAGGTGTTTTGGACGTCAATCTCATTGATGAAGTTATTCAAGTACGACTCGGAAACTCTTTTATCTGCTTCCTGGAATTATGTACGGGTTACACTGCTACAATAATTTCATTGGACTAACTACCAGACTAGTTTGCAAGCCTTTAGGTTTCCCATAGTCGTATATGTTCGATTTCTTTGGAGAAATTCATTGGACTAACTACCAGACTGGTTAGCAAGTCTTTAGGTTTCCCATTGCCGTGCATGTTCTATTTCTTTGGAGAGTCTGTGTCATTATTCTGCAGTTGTCCTAGAAAAGAACAAATGTGCAATAAGCTATAAACATTTCTGCTTCAGTGAACAGCTATGCCTCATAAGGAGATTACTTTGTAACATACTGCAATTGATCATATTGATAAACAGTCACGTTTTGTAGAATTTTGAATTCAACCAAATTCTGCACTGGCATATTCGGCATCTTGAATTGTGACTCACATGTGATTGTCTTTATTGTGACATCCTTTTCCCTTGATAAATATAGCACAAATAAAATGACTCGTAACATTACATGATAGAAATGATTAATGGATATCTTCAAGTTTCAACAACTAGTTATGCATCAATTTGTTTATCATGATTAGCGCTTGAACCATTGAGCAGTCTTTACCATAAGCAGAGGCACTACATCAATAAGAAGACTTGATTCCTTATTTTACCTTTAATCTGTACTATAGCGTACAAAATCAAAGATGCACATCGATGAAGATTTTGTTTTTCCTTTCATGTGGTGTTCGGCCAGATCTCAAGCAATGAATCCATTGAAATGGCAAAGCTTCTTGCACTGAAAGAAGGGCTGCTGGTGAGTGTCAGTTTTCTGAAGCATCTGTTTGTTGTTGCAAGATTTTGTTATAATCTAGCATCAGCATGAGAATTCTTTATTTTACGTTAATCTAAGTGGAACATCTGTTACAGGTAGGAATATCATCTGGAGCTGCTGCCGCTGCTGCCATCAGGGTCGCACAAAGGCCCGAGAACGAGGGAAAACTCATAGTTGTGAGTACCCATTTCCTTTCCAGTGAGAGTATAACTTGCATTCTTCTCTATGTAACACGTTTGAGATAAATAGCTACATAAAAATATCAAATGCATGTTAGTGAGCCAACACTGATATACATATTTAGTCGTTCTTTTGTATTATAATACTTCAAGTCTCTATTAAGAGGGAAAAAAGAGAACAGTTTCTTTTAAGGAGTTTGGCATCCAGTTCGAACATCAACCGTGATACTGATGTGTATGTGTTTGGCTTCTCATTTGAATTCCTTCTCATCCTTGGCACAGGTTGTTTTCCCCAGCTTCGGCGAACGGTATCTTTCCTCGGTGCTCTACCAATCGATAAAGAAGGAGGCCGAGAATATGGTTTTTGAGCCATAAAGATGATTCTTATTTGCTGAGAGTCTCCATCCAAGTGTTTTAAAGCTAGCAACTCAGAAGGTTTGGTCTATCGCAATCGTTCTTGCGAGAATAATTTGTGTTAAAATGGCACCCGAAGCAATGCCCAGATTTGGTTTTCATCAGTGTAATCAACAGTTTTTGGATTGAATTGTTTGAGATTTACATGAACAATATGTCAAAGTATGTGTCATTTCTTCAGCTTATATTTGTATCAGAAGTTCTTTGGAAAGGTAAGGATTCTATGACCTCCTCAATTGCTAAGATTCTAATGCCAACTTTCATTGACTTGGAAATTTGCCAGAGTCTTCTCCATTAGTTTCTTATGGATGGGATAAATGAATTGGCTTTATGTAAAGCGAAAGTAGCATTTACTTGTCAAACCTGATAATTGACCGAGAGTCCACGAGTGTGACGGTTGACCCGATCCTTGTCTGAGCTGCTCAGTCAAAATCAAGTTGGGAATAAGATTCTGCATCGATCTCATGGCAATATTGACTTTTGATCTCATGGTAATAATGAGAGATCTCCTCTGCCAGGTGGGTTTGTCTGATTCAGGTGTGGTGACATCATTGGTTCCAAACAAAGGAATGCAGAATCAATTTCTCATCGATTGTTATTACAATACTGATGATAATGATAATAATAATGTCTTACTAATCTGACATTCTTTATATATATATGTAACACAATCGTTTCCATTGGTCCAACTAATCGATGACAATTCCCACGTTAGATCGATGCAATTGGATCCACTAATGTGGAATGACACAAACCCGATCGATTTCTTTTTGTTTGCTTTTACAGATTGTTTGATGTGATATATTATTATTATTATGAGTATTTATTATTATTATTCTGCCATTTTGGGTTGGCGAGGCGCCAGCCACGCAGAGACGGCGTCTTGCGGAGCACGAGGGCCGGGGTAATGGTCGGCCGTGATGGCAACGGCCGAAAGCCTCCGCGGGCGGGCCCACGGCGAGCCACCGCCCCCGAAAAAGATGTCGAAGGCGGAAGACGGTGGGGCCACCGACTGCCCGAGTGTTGGTTGGCTGCCGTCCGCCTTACTTTACCGGTGGGTCCCGCTCGCCGTCACCGGAATATTTGGACGCCAATCGGCTCGGCTTTTGGCGCTTCGTTGACGGCTTGAGCTGCGCCCCGATCGGTTGATCTTAAATCTTAATCTTGTTTTGATCGATGAACTCCTCCGAACCTGTGAAAAGACGAATTGAGATTTACCGTATCTAAAGCTGTTTGCTTTAAAGCAGGCAAGCTGGAATTAACCGCCACCGACACCGAAATTTAGGCGACACAAAATCCAACATCTCCCACGGCTTTCGAATCCAAAGCCATGACTCCCGCCGCCGCCGCCGCCGCCATAACTGTCTTCCACGTCAGCTTCTGACCTGGCCTTCCTGATAGGTTGGGTTTCCGCTGTCCCTCTCTCCCTCTCTCCCAACTTTTTTCGACTTACACCACCTCGCCACCCCCACCACCACCTTCATTCCCTCGCCGCTTTAACCATTCCAATCTCCCCTTTTCCTCTGCTTCTTTCCCATCTCTCTCTCTCTCTCTCTCTCTCTCTCTCTCTCCTTCCGATTTTTGAGTTTGGTGATTGAACGATCAAGAAACATTTCGGAGTCCACTTATGGTGAGTAATTGATCATCAAACTATGTTTTCCGATTCCATGGAAGTTTGCATACGTTTATTGGCTGATCGCTTGGATCTTTGATCCTCTTGTGTCGATCAGGGGACGCCGGTGAACATCATCGTTGGGTCTCAGGTGTGGGTGGAGGATCCCGAGGCCGCCTGGATCGATGGAGAGGTCACGGCGATCAAAGGCGGCAACGCCACCATAGTCACCACCGATGGGAAGACAGTATGTTGACACTCAGTATATGGATCTTTTTGTTTTTGCCTGTCAGGGATGTCTTACTGTTGTTTTTCTAGTGATTTTGATTCCATTATTCATATCATTGATAGATTTATATCAGAATCGATAACTTTATATAACACATGAATGAATCCATCTTGTTCAACCACCATACAATCATATATCAACATGAAGAATCAAGCCACGAGGGTCGTATAAGATGGAATCCAGTTAGTAATTCATATACAAATCTGCAACGATTTACTCGTGTTGTATCACAACAAATGGGTCATCTACTTCTGGAGACTATTTTATAAGATCATACAGTTTCTTTCTCGGTGCGATGGATTTACTAGAACAGACAAATGTTACAATGAAGTCGACAATTTCTCGTTTTGATAGCGGAAGATGATATTGTTTGCTCCAGCCTGAAGTATCTCAATACTTTTCAGCAGCATATCTCACTAGTCTCGATCAATTACGCAGGTCGTGGCTAGTCTGTCGAGTATATACCCGAAAGATACAGAGGCTCCTCAGGCTGGAGTGGATGACATGACCAAATTGGCTTACCTCCATGAACCAGGAGTTCTGAATAACCTCGCAGCTCGCTATGCACTGAATGAGATTTATGTACGTTCTATCTTCCTGATCAACCTGAAATCACATTGTTTGGGGAGTTAGAAACAGAAGAACCAAGTATTGAAATATAAATTTACTTTTGACAGACATACACTGGAAATATATTGATAGCCGTGAACCCCTTTCGGAGACTTCCACATCTGTATGATGTCCACATGATGGAACAGTACAAGGGTGCTGCTTTCGGTGAGCTAAGTCCTCATCTTTTTGCAGTTGCAGATGCTTGCTACAGGTAGTGTGTAAAGAGTTCAGAGTGCTATCATCACATTCTAATTGAAGTGTACTAATATGAAACTGCCATTGAGGCAATATCAGGGCAATCATAAATGACCATGGAAGCCAATCGATCTTGGTTAGCGGAGAGAGCGGAGCTGGCAAAACAGAGACCACGAAGATGCTCATGAGATATCTAGCTTTCATGGGAGGGAGATCAGGTACAGAGGGCCGAACCGTCGAGCAGCAGGTCTTGGAGGTAAAAGACACATCGCCCTTGGCATTCACACTATACCCACAATGAGCAATTCAAACCCCTATGAAGTATATAAAACAGAAATGAAAATCTTAGTCAATTTTGATGAATAGAATGCTGTATGATGCAGTCTAATCCGGTGCTTGAAGCATTTGGAAATGCCAAAACAGTGAAGAACAACAATTCAAGGTGATTAGCAGACATTTTCTTTAATGTTTGTGATTGCAAGCAAATGATTACTCGATTGAGTTCTAATACGAAGAAGTAACTATATAATATATATCCAGTCGGTTCGGTAAATTTGTTGAGATCCAGTTTGACAAGTATGGGAAGATTTCGGGAGCTGCAGTCCGCACATATCTACTGGAGCGCTCACGAGTATGTCAAGTATCTGACCCAGAAAGGAACTACCATTGCTTTTATATGCTCTGTGCTGCACCACCAGAGGTACTGCTCAACATTATTATATCTTTACTTGTTTGTTTTTCTTCTTCTTTTTAAGCCAAAGTTGATTATCTCATCATATATGTAGCTGATCTTGACAACAACATGCTACGTGCAGTGTCCTGTTTGTTTAAACAGTGAATTCTCAAGAACATAATTTTACGATCCAGTGTGGTTATTCGTGTCTTCTCCTTTCTTTCAGGATGTGAAGAAGTTCAAGGTAGCAGATCCAAGAACATTCCATTATCTAAACCAAACAAACTGTTATGAAGTAGCAAATGTGGATGATGCCAGGGAATACCTGGAGACTAGAAATGCAATGGATGTGGTGGGAATCAGTCAGGACGAGCAGGTTAGTGTCTGATTTTTTCTTTTTTCTTTTTTTTTTGACTTGGGAACTTCACAAAAAAAACCAGTGGCATCTGATTTGGCACAACTGGTTTTTCCATATACAGGAAGCTATTTTTCGTGTAGTAGCTGCAATTCTGCACCTGGGGAACATAAATTTTGACAAAGGACAGGAAATTGACTCCTCAAAATTGAAAGATGAGAAATCGGTCAGCCATCTTAAAACAGCTACAGAGCTGCTAATGTGTGACACTAGAATCTTGTGCATAATAAATTTCACTCCAGGGTTTTAAGTTTATTCTTTGCTACGTGCTAAAGATGACGGTTCTCTCAGGTGTGATGAGAAAGCACTTGAGGACTCTCTTTGCAAGCGTGTGATTGTTACACCAGATGGAAAAATAACAAAGCCTCTTGATCCAGAGTCTGCTGCACTAAGCCGTGATGCCTTGGCTAAGACAGTCTACTCAAGGTTATTTGACTGGTAAGATTACATATGTTGCAACTTTCATTTATATTTTAGCGAAATTTCTGCATGCTTAATCTCAGTTATTTAACTTGTAGACAATCTTGCCAACAATAACAATCTATAGAAGACGGGTTCACCTAATTTTTTTGGATTGTCAAAGATTTCTATTTCCAACAGGTTTTCAGGAATGCATTTGTTGTGAAAATATTTTTCCAAACATCATGGCAGGATAGTTGACAAGATCAACAACTCAATCGGTCAGGATCCATATGCAAAAAATATTATTGGAGTGCTCGATATATATGGTTTTGAGAGCTTCAAGATTAATAGGTAAGCTACAAAACTTAATTTTGTAAGTAAATGGTGCATTGATCACATTATGGCAACCTTTACATCTCTAACATCAAGTTTATCTTACAATGTGAATTTCCTGGCAGTTTTGAGCAACTGTGTATCAACTTAACTAATGAGAAATTGCAACAACATTTCAATCAAGTATGTAACTATGTATAACTTAGTTTCATTTGCAATGATGCTTTGATTAACGAAAAGGACATCTTTAATTATTCTAATTATGGTATATACAGCATGTATTCAAGATGGAGCAAGAAGAATACACGAGGGAAGAAATCAACTGGAGTTATGTAGAATTTGTGGACAACCAAGATGTCCTGGATCTCATAGAAAAGGTATGCTATCTAAGTAACTATCTGTGCAAGATATACTCTTGATTAATGAACAAAAGGTTGATGACTGATTCTTACTGTTTCAATGCAGAAACCCGGTGGAATAGTTGCGCTACTTGATGAAGCATGGTACATCTGTTTCCTTCTTTTCTTTTGGTTGGAAAATTATCTGGACAAGAAAATGTCATCACAAATGATTGTTTTGTCATCAAAGAAAATAGACTCAGTATGAGTATGTGAATAAATTGGTTCAGATAAACATTTATTGAGACAACTGTGTAGCAACCAAAAAAGAAAAAAAAAATGTTTCCTGTTACTGTATCCAAATGACTATTTTGATTAAGAAATGCTAAACGGATATATGTTTAAACCGGTCACCAAATATTAGGATGGGCATTGATAACAATCAAATTATATTGCAGTATGTTTCCAAAGTCAACTCACGAGACCTTTGCTCAGAAGATGTACCAAACATACAAAAGCCACAAACGTTTTAGCAAGCCAAAACTTGCACGCACTGCATTCACCATCAACCATTATGCTGGAGATGTAAGGAAAAGAAGATGATAATCGTGAGATAAGTAATTCTACAGGTGATTCAAATTGTGTATGGAACTAAATAAACAAGTTTATTGAACAGGTTACTTACCAAGCTGATCAATTCCTTGATAAGAACAAAGACTATGTTGTCGCAGAACATCAAGCTCTTTTAAACGATTCAAAGTGCCCTTTTGTGGCAAACCTCTTTCCACCATTAGCAGAGGAAACTTCAAAACAGTCAAAGTTCTCCTCAATAGGCACTCGCTTTAAGGTATGCAAGGGCTACAGATTTGAAATATTATCAGTTCTGATGCTCTTCTTCAATTTTGTGATAGTTCTTTAGGTGAAATTTGCAGCAACAACTTCAAGCACTTATGGAAACATTGAGCACGACAGAACCACATTACATCAGATGTGTGAAGCCCAATGCAGTCTTAAAACCAGGCATCTTTGAGAATTTCAATGTCCTGAACCAATTAAGATGTGGGGTCAGTGAATAAACTTGACACTGGAGTTATGTAATTATCATGTTTGCACTAAGGATTGAAATGCCATCTGCATCATGTTTCACCTCTTCTCTCCTAATCTAGGGTGTGCTAGAGGCAATCAGGATTAGTTGTGCTGGCTATCCCACAAAGAGAACATTTGATGAATTTGTTGATCGCTTTGGAATTCTTGCACCAGACCTTGTAGACAGGTACATGTCCTTTGTAAGAGAGTGATCACCAGTTTTTCTGATAGTGCATGAAACCATGAATTTTCTAACTCAGTATACTGATGGAATACCACATACCAAATGAATCTTGCAGCTCCGACGAAAAAGCAGCATGTGCAGCTATATGTGACAATATGGGCTTGAAAGGTTATCAGGTGCATTCAGTGAATAAACAATAAACTAAGAAAAAGTACATCAGAGATAGAAACTATCTAAATGAATATGAATTATATATTCTAAATCTAAACACCACTCACGTATCTTGCTATCAGATAGGAAAGACAAAAGTGTTCCTCAGAGCTGGTCAGATGGCTGAGCTAGATGCCCGACGAATGGAAGTCTTATCTAATGCTTCCAAACTAATTCAGAGGCAGATACGCACACATCTTGCTCGAAAAGAATTCATAATACTGCGCAAAGCCTCAATTCAAATGCAAAAACAATGGAGAGGTTATTTTCTATGATTCGCCTTATACGATACCAAATTAGTCCTGCAGATAACTTGATGTAGCATTATTACCATCTGCAGCACGTCTTGCACGCAAGTTATATGAAGGCATGAGGAGAGAAGATGCCTCAATCCGCATTCAGAAATATGCACGTTCTCATGCTGCAAGAAAAGCTTACACAAAACTGCGATCATCTGCAATAGTTATAGAAACAGGACTACGAGCGATGGCAGCTCGAAATGAATACAGACATAGAAGGAGAACCAACGCTGCTATAATCATACAAGTAAGTGGAATCAACTAATGGGAAATTGTGTTGAATAAGTACCTTAAGATTGATTAGAAGTATTAATCTATTTTTTGTTGTGGCCTGCAGACTCAATGGCGTCTATACAAAGCTCGTTCTGCATATAAATATCAAAAGAAGGCAACTCTGATACTTCAGTGCCTCTGGAGAGGGCGCATTGGAAGAAAGGAACTTCGAAAGTTAAGAATGGTACGCTGTTCTTAGATATACAATATGTACCTTGTCTACAGTTTGTTGGATGTTATGGAAGAGAAGTACAAATACTGACAAAATGTTTATGCAGGCTGCAAGAGAGACAGGAGCACTCAAAGAAGCCAAGGACAAGCTTGAAAAGAAGGTCGAAGAACTCACCTGGAGATTAGATGTTGAAAAGCATATGAGGGTATGCTATCATCCTAAACAGATAGTATCTGCAGCATCTTTATTACAAAACAAAATCTAAGGAGAATTCATGTAGATTGATGTTGAAGAAGCCAAAGGGCAAGAAATTGCAAAATTACAAACTGCATTACAAGAAATGCAAGAGAAGCTTGATGAAGCCCATGAAGCAATCATCAAAGAGAAAGAGGCTGCTAGGATAGCCATTGAACAAGCACCACCTGTTATTAAAGAGGTCCCAGTGGTGGATAACACCAAACTAGAGTTGCTTACAGGCCGCAACAGAGAACTAGAGGTAAAGAACACATTGAGTTTCCATAATTCTGCTCAAAATACCTAAAGTATATATAACAAGTAACACTTCTGCTCAAATAACCTACGCTTTAAATAACAAGTAACACTTACATGAACCAAATTGAACAACAAAAAGAAAGCAATATTTGGTCATCTAGATTTATGAATATTGTATCATGTATGCATACAAATAGGGCACATGTTTTGTCATTAGTGAAAATGTATTTTGACTCTCTACAGGACGAATTAAGTATATTCAAGACCAAGGCTGACGAATTTGAGGGAAAATATACAGAGGTCCAGAAAAGGGTGGAAGAATTACTAAAAGACACGGAAGAGTCCAACTCAAAAATCAGTCAATTGCAAGAGATGATAGAGAGGTAACAGATACGAATGTCGTCTATCTTTTCTTGATGTGGTTGAATCTATAAATATATGCATCAAGAACAAAATGTATTGCGTGGAGTACTGTTAATTATCTATTTGGTCATGCAGACTTGAAACAAATTTGTCTGGCCTAGAGTCTGAAAACAAGGTTCTGAGACAACAAGCTTTGGTTGCTTCATCAAATGAAGATTTATCAGAACAAATTAAAAGGTATGTCACCTGATATGGAATTACACGTGCCCTTACATTACGAATTGATATTTTGTCTCTAAAATGACTTCCCAAAGAGCTTGATTTATAAATTGGAACTGTTCTTCAGCCTCGAAGGCAAGATCAGCACATTGGAGTCAGAGAATCAGTTGCTTCGCAATCGACCTGCAGTAGTTTATCAGCCATCAGTTACTTCTGAATCTATTCAACCACCAGTAATCAAGGTAACATAAATTGCAACCTATGCAAATATTCCATTATCTCAGTTCAAGAAAAAGTCATGGCTTAATTATGTAAATGAATATAAAGATATCAAATTTGAGTCTGGTGCAGAAATTGCAACTTTGACTGATAAAATTCCACTTGCAGGAGCCAGCAGCAGCACCCCTTGCACCAGCTCTAAGTAAACAGAAGTCTCTAACTGATCGACAACAGGTATGCATTAAGATCCTAAACTTACAATGATAATAATGGATTGGCATTTGCATCATACTTGTAGATCTCTCGGTATTTACTATCATCCATAGTACACTGCGATTTTCTATGCCAATAGGAGAGTGACACCAGTAGTAGCACAGACCACCTAAATCCTTAATCATTCTACATCATCTGTACCTAATATGAACTTCTGGGTTCTTAGATATCCCTGGTTTTCCCTTCCTCAGAATCACATGCTTTATTGTTCTACACTTACAGGAAAATCATGATGCGCTTATCAAGTGTCTCACGGAATATAAGAGGTTTGACAAGAAGAGGCCTACCACAGCATGTATTGTCTACAAATCACTGCTTCAGTGGCACTCATTTGAAGCAGAGAAGACAAACATATTTGATCGGATCATACAAATAATCAGGTCATCTGTTGAGGTTGTGAGCGATAACTTTAGCATAAGCAACTCTCACAAAAATTCTTTCCCTTGCAAATAAGAAACTCCATTATGTATAATCTTTTGGTTTCTTTTAACAGAACCAGGAGAATGTTGGTGAACTGGCATATTGGCTGTCAACAACATCTACCCTTCTATTTCTTCTGCAAAAAACACTTAAAGCAAGCAATGCATCAACTACAGGTTCACACCGCAATCGAGCAACAACAGTCACACTGTTCAGTAGAATGGCACGAGTAAGATACTTGACCAAGAATTTAAATTTGTTTTGCTGAATCACATATTATTGCTTTTCTTTAATCCTTTGTCTGCCCAAAACAAGACTGGCTCCCAGTATATTTCTGATTCCAAACTATATAGTTTTGTCAAAATTCTTACTAATTTTGATGCATATAAATCATTGGCCAAAATATAATTTCAGAACACCCGCTCATCTTCATCTGGAATGGGGATTTCAAGTGGCTACAGTGGAATGGTTGGTAAATCTGAAGACCAATCAAGGATCGAAGCAAAGTATCCAGCATTACTTTTTAAGCAACAACTAACAGCTTATGTTGAGAAGATCTATGGAATGATACGAGACAGTCTGAAGAAGGAGATCAGTCCATTCTTAACTATGTGCATACAGGTATATCCGAGGACCATGTGTACGGTAGTAACGAGTAACACCTACATCTGGTGACATATAATTATCTACAGGCACCAAGACCTTCCAAAGCCAGATCAATTCGGGGATCATCTAAAAGTATTCATTCCAATCTAGTAGCAAAGCAAGCTTCAAGCATACACTGGCAAAGCATTGTCAAGAGTTTGGACCAAATGTTATCTGTATTCAATGAAAACTATGTAAGGAATCAAGAAACATGTTAAAAACTAACTGCGGACAGTTAAGAACATTGGAATATGCATTATTCTACAATATAACATCTCCAATCTGATTGTTGCAGGTGCCTTCCATGATAATTCGGAAGACTTTTAGCCAAGTGTTTGCATTCATCAATGTACAATTATTTAACAGGTACCCATTCCTAATCTCCTTTATTATGTGCTGTTTACAATGACAAAAAAGGACAGATGAGCATTGGATTTTAACAAGAGAACAAAAGAAATTGAGATTCACATCTCATATAAATGTATTGCTGTTTCAACTTGTGTAAAGCTTGCTACTCCGCCGAGAATGCTGCTCATTTAGCAATGCAGAATTTGTTAAGGCTGGACTACAGGAGTTGGAACAATGGTGCTCCAGAACAACAGAACAAGTAAGTCAGCAAGATAAGCATCACATTTAGTCACTTAACACTGGCTCAAATGCACAAAAGAACAAATAAACAATGGTATATCGGAACTACCAAAACCGTACCAATATTAACCATCTATTTGCAGTTTGCTGGAACCTCATGGGATGAGCTTCAACACATAAGACAGGCAGTCGGATTTCTGGTACGTCCAGTATCGTGTCATCATGAATTACAGATAGTTTTACACAGATAGGTAAACAAAGCACACCTTATCCTGGGCAGGTTTTGCATCAGAAGTCCCACAAATCCTTGGAGGAGATCACAAACGAACTCTGCCCAGTAAGTCAGAAGCTAAATTCTCGCTGAAAACTATAGAATTTTGGGATCTGACAATATCAATTGATTGGTTCCAGGTCTTGAGTGTTCCTCAAATCTATAGAATTGGTACCATGTTTTGGGATGACAAATACGGCACACATGGTTTATCTCAGGATGTGAGTATATTCATCCTACTGAATCCCCCCATCAACATCTCCTCTGTTCTTGAAGTCCTCTGAGATGACCTAGTAATTAAAATATGAACTTTAACCTATTTGATATCTCTTCCACCGACTCAAGAACAAATGCTGACATCCTATGTGAACACAACAATAGAGAAAAAGTTAAAAACTTTCTTACATCATAAACATATTCGATTTCAGGTGATTTCCAAGATGAGAACTATGATGACAGATGACTCAATCAACATGCCAAACAACTCTTTTCTGTTGGATGATGATTCAAGGTAAGATAAGCAGTCTCTCTTCATGTGAGACAACATGAGGAATGCCTTTTCACGACACTTTCGGTGGTCGTATAACAAAATATAAATACCTAAACTGAACAAAACAATTTCAATGGCAGCATACCATTCTCATTGGATGACATACTGCGATCCCTGATTGATATGAACCTCTCCGACTTGGAGCCACCACCATTGCTCCGACAGAATTCAGAGTTCCATTTCCTGTTGCAACAGCACAAAGATTGAGGATATCACTTTTGCTTTTTTTTTCAAGCGAAAGAAAAGGAATGCAGAACGATATGGGTGCAATGCTTTTGGATGTTGGAATGTGTGGCTTTTTCCCTCTGCCTTTTCTGATTTTTTTTCTTTTATTTCTTGTTTTTCTAATGCTAGAAAAACTCTCTTTTTCTTTTTCCATTTATAGAGAGATGTGTGGAGAGCTTTTTGAAGTCTGATTTTGGAAAGAATGCTGATTTTTTATTACACCGATTTTTTTAGAGAGATGTGAGGAGTTGGATATGTTGAAGCTTGATTTTTAATTTTCTTTTTTGGTTTTTATTGTTACATATAATGATGTAACAAAGATTAAAACATACGTCTGTACTGAATCTTTTTTTTATCAAATGAAAGTGATATAAAATTTGAATTGATCTGTTTGTGTTTCTACTTTCCTGACGCAAAACTTTTAAAAGGATGCAAAAAAACACATGTGTCACTTGCATTACTACTTCTTTCCTACTGCATCCTAGATTCTGTTATTTCTGAGTTCTAATAATCACACTCCAAAAGTAGTTAGCATATGCAAAGACCAACTTCTTATTGAGATCAAATTAGGCGGAGAGTGTGGTTATCGGAGGTAAAAAAAAAAAGAAGACATTTTACAAAGTAAATTAACAAACAGAGAAGTCTCACGTATCGAGGTTGTAGAAATACCCTACAACATTAGGGATGTCTACCCCTATGCATACTAGGGCTCTCAACCAAGCCTAGAACGAGCGCTCGTGCACCTCTAACTTGCGATTGACATGAACAACAATGAATCAAGCTGTAGCTCGCTCCACTCGATGGATTGGTAAAGAAGAAAAAGATGACGAAAGGTAAGAGAAGGAACATGTACGCTTTCGACGCCGTCACTACCGATCGTTATCGCCATCCGCTCGCGCCCTTATCCTTCGCTCACAGGCCGCCCTCCATCTTCCGCTCGCCATCGTCGAAGCGAAAGAGACGGTGGCGGAGGAAGGGAGGAGGGAAGAGGCGCAAACGAATGAGCCCAACCAAACACGGGCTCAATCGATTCCATAACGTGTCGAACGCGCGCTCAAAGTCGAGCCCGTTCATGTGCTTCGGTGTACTGTCCATGTGGCATTCATACAGACACCATTTGGATCGGATCAAACCAATTAAAACAAATCTGACGGTGCAAATTACGGGCACCTAAAATGTCAATTCACAGAACTTAAGGGGTCAAATCGTAAAATGACAATTTCCCAATGTATGTTCCCCGGTGCATGGGCCCGCCTTCGATCAAGGGCGCCGATGCAGCCGCATCAGTTTTGCTAATCTTGACGCACCCATGTCGGTCAAATCTCCTGTCAACGGTAAACCTCTTATTATTAAGCGACGTCATTAGCTATTAACGCCTCTCCATCAACCCTGTAATGTTTTCCACAGTCGAGAAAAGCCGCATTAAAGTCCCTTTATCCGGTGCACAGCAACGACGACTCCCGGAGACGAGGGTGGATGGGTCAACGTAAATTTGTGGCCGCTAGTTCCTTCTATCAACGAGAAGACGACGACTAATGTGGTGCA
This sequence comes from Musa acuminata AAA Group, assembly GCF_036884655.1. Taxonomy (NCBI): domain Eukaryota; kingdom Viridiplantae; phylum Streptophyta; class Magnoliopsida; order Zingiberales; family Musaceae; genus Musa; species Musa acuminata. The sequence goes on along the minus strand of NC_088329.1, from coordinate 45,412,889 downwards.
AACCACTGGGTTGCTTGCTGCCTTCCATCGATCTGCATCAGACCCCACTCTTCCTTCTGTCAAGCCATTCCTTCCTTTTGCCAGCTTCTCAGAAGCAGGGGGAGCAGAGTGACGATGTGACAGACGTAACCCAGTGACGACTAAGTCGTGACCGCCGAACATAACCTTGAGATTGTGATAAGAAGAAAACCCACCACCACCGTTCTCATCTTTCCGCTCTCACCCTTTTAAGTAGTACCACATAAAAACTCTCTTTCTACAAGTTTTCAAGGTCGCAGCACAAGTCCTCCCATGGATGCCGCTGCTCAACCCACAGCTTATCTGTATGCGATCCTTCTACCTTCATCTTCCTTCTGGTGTCTTGAAAACAGCCGCAGTACTGTCGTGGTTTTATCTACGGCCATGCATCCTGGATTTCGATGGTTCCTTTTTCTTGCGTTTTCTTTCTTTTGTTCCTCCATACAGCTGATATGTATCTGTATCTACGATAGAGCTTGCTAAGTGACGGACTCGGTTCTCTTCTGGCTTTTAGGTTTTGATTCAGCTTGCACCCTGCATGGAAGCTTTAGGTAAACATGAGCATGCATCTTCCCTTTTCAAGTATTGTCCGACTGTGTGTTTTAGGTTTCCGTAACTATAATTGCTGAAGGGAATCGTCGTTTCGAATCATGCTGTGTGATTGAAAATACTTCCAATTTTTTGTATGGCATACGAGTGTTATTATGCGCTTATCATTCATTCATGCATCACAAACCAATAGTTAGCTTTCGAAAGCATCTAACGAAGCGATGCAAATTATCCTTAGCACTCTAGGGTGATTTTGTAGGGAAGGGGAGGCCAGCGAAGAACAAGATCCATCAGGAACAGGTACAGTGGGTCAGAGCCTTGAGATGCCTGGAGATGGGTATGCATGGAGAAAGTATGGGCAAAAGTTCATTCTAAAGATAAGAAAGAACAGGTAAACAACTGAACCAACTGCCTTGCTCGATACGTATACGAAAAGAATGTCTGTCTGGTTTTCCACGCTTCATGTTCTTCGCCATAGAAGCTACTTCAAGTGCCGCGAAGAGGGATGCAAGGCGAAGAAGAGGGTCGAATGGCCTCCCTCGGACCCCAGCAGCGTCAAGGTCACTTACGACGGAGTGCACCACCACCCATCGCCACAGCTGCTTTCAGCTTCGTATCAAGAGGAGCGAGCAGGAATGGCCAATAGATACAATTTGGTAATCCAAGTGCTTGGTCCTCCTGGTGATTCTTCGTGAAGCGCTTTGGCTGAGCAGATCATATCCTAATAACACACGACATACACATACATAATGCTCGATCGACTAGTTCTGGTTGGCTAGCTTGTTCGAGGAGCTCGTTTATGGTGTTATTCTAGTCTTAACACAGAATATATACATCCAGTTGTTTTCCTTTTTATTTCTTTGTCTCCACTCACACATAAAGCAACGTTTAATGTTCCTCTTTCTTTAGATTTCCCTCGGAAAAGATTTGGGTTTTAACTGTACTCACCCAACAGTTGCTGGGAGAGTGATATATGATGGACTGATGCATCATAAAATGATATGGCAGGATAAGTCTTCCATCTCTTTCCGTCCAGTTCGCAGACACATATAGGAAGAATCTTGACAATAGGGTTTGATGCTCGAGTAGGATCACTGGGGAACACATGACTGATTCATCAACGACCCAGGTCTCCTGTTCATGAGAGACAGAAACCTATAATGAGCTAATAATATACGAGAAAAGGCTGCATGATATGTAGAAGCCAGCTTGAGATATGATGAGAAATTTCCGCTTTATAGTTTTCCAAACCATAGATGGAACTTTTTCGTGTATGTCGAGATATATTTTATGAAATGATGATCATTAACATGTTGAAGAACTAAGACAAAAAGTAAAGAAATGATAATTATGTTTACATGTTACCATTTTCTAAAAATATATATATTTTATCTTTTAGTGAAAATTGTTTGGGTAAATTTTATGAGAAGATTTAACTACAAAAAAGAAAATTCAGAAGTATTTATTTAAATATCTCTTTTTTGAGGGTTAAGTTTTCAGATTAATTTTGCGTTTCCACATCAAAACTTTATACTTGTCTTTGGCCCGGAGAAAATGTTCTCGAAATGAGCACAAGATCTTCGCTATCAGACATTAATATCCTGTTACATCATAGATTTTTCTTTGGAAGAATTATATATATATATATATATATATATATATATATATATATATATATATATATATATATGCAACAAAATAGACCAATATTTTGTCGTGAGTATAACTCGGTTGACTGAGTGTGTGAAGACCACGGAGAGTATGCAATGGGCACGTTCTGCACATTCTCTAATATTGTTTGATGGGTTGAATCCAACTCATGCACGATGCATAAACTTAAAATCTCTAATCATATTATCTATAATGCGAAAAAACTTTTATGTTAAGATTCAAATCAAATAAATTGGATCAAACAATTTAGAATGCACAACCTAGATTGATGGATTAGGGGAGAGAGAGATTGAGAGAAAAACCTTAATCTCTTAATTACTGAGATGCTACTCAGATGTACATAGATACACACAGACGATGCTCTTAGCTCCTAGAGGTCCTATCTATTTATAGACGAGAACAGAAGGTCTAGGATAAGTTATTAAGAGAGTTCCTCCCATCAAGGTTATCTCCTAAGGAATCCTTATTTTCTATTGGTCAATAAAATCCAATAATATCTATAATATATTTTACTTAATTAAATAAAACCATAGAAGAAGTCTCCCGTAAATAGGAATAAAAGACATATATTTTACTTAATTACTCCATACTAGTAGATATTTTAGCCTCAAAATAGACTTTGATTTTTGAGTTTAGATCGTAAAAAAGATGAAGTAAATCCACATGCATTTAGAAAATTTTGAAGCTTGGAATGATGATACGATGAAACCGAGGAAAGCTGCCATCATCTTCTTCCCCAGCAGAACTCAAAGCACGAAGCATCGGTTCATGGGAACCTACACAGCCATCATCATCATCTCAGGACTTCGCTTCTCCTCGACGTCTCACCTTTCCCAACAACAGTGCTAACATGGCTTTCCCCTAAAAGATTAAGCATACGTTGACCTGAGATTGAAAGAGAAGAGGAAGCTGCTACTTCTCCAGCTACTATTGCAGATTCCGGACCTGCCGTGGTCACGTCGAACAAGACATGATGAGCTGGGCGGCTTTTGACACCTTCCTGTGTTCTCCTGTGGGAACGATGTGGAGCTATCACGCGTGCATCTCGTCCGATCTTTGTGACTGTGCAAGAGCGATAGGCATGACATGGGAAGTCCACCTATTTCACGGGAGGGTCATATCTCCGATCAACATATATTAAGATTCTAATTAGATTTTGATTAATATCGTCAGTCAATACATTTATATTAAGAAATTTTAATAGATGAATTTGCTGACAAGAAATTCTCTTAATATTTTTTTCTTAAATTCTTTACTCTCATGTTATATATATATATAATAAATAATCATTTGATCGATCGAGCATTGGGGTTGACTTGTAGGCCCAATAATAATTTTTTCAAATAATTCCTCTCGGAAAGGGATAATCACATTCGAGTCTGAAATAGATAACGAGAAAGGATTTCATAGTTTGCAGATAGATTAGGAAAGAAATAATATATATGCTAAAATCTTTCCATAAATTGTAAGCTTCTCCGCTATATTTTATGCTGTTGGATGTTTTGACCTTCGCGTTGGGCGAGCATGACGAGTAGACCGTCACGTACAAAGTCGAAGAAGAAGAAGAGGATCAGCAATAAAAGATCGTAATATTTACTTGTTATCATTGTACTTGTTGTTTCGATCCTTCGCTTGTCATCTTTATCGTGGAGTATTATTCTCTGCAGATCATGGCCGAAACCATCTCCGACTGGCGAGGGCGCCGGACGATTATGGAGCGACCCGAACATGGACGTTCTCGGCGAAATTGTCTCCCGCCTCTCCCACAAGGATTACGTCCGCTGCACCGCCGTCTGCAGGAGTTGGCGGCAGTGTCCGCCGCCGCCACGCCCCGGCGCCCGCTCCATGCGACTCTTCATGTTGCCGGAGAACGGCGAGTGCAGGATCATCGACCCTTCACGCAACGCGGTTATCCACGTAGATTTCCCGGAACTTGCGGGAGTCGATGTCCTCTCCTCCAAAGCTGGTTGGCTTCTGCTGCGGCGGACCGATCTCTCGCTCTTCTTCTTCCGCCCCTCAACGAGGACCTGCATAAACCTTCCCCCGACCAACCGCGTCCTGTACCCTCAGAACTGCACCGCCGCTTTCTCCGCCGCACCGACCGCTCCGGACTGCGTCGCCGTCATCCTCAACTGCTTGCTCGGTCGCACAGAGGTCTTGACATGGCGCCCCGGCGATGATCGATGGACGGTCCGCATCTTCGCCGAGACATTCGTCTTCACCAGAATCTACGAGCTCTTTGCCTGCGGCCATGTCTTCTATTGCCAAGGGTACGACCTCAGGGTCTGCGTCTTCGACTCGAGGGAAAGCACATTGCGAGAAGCTGAAGTGATCAGAGATTTCACTTACGCGGATTGTGAGACCTACCTGACGGAGTTCGAGGGGGAGCTGCATGTGGTGTTCATCGGGGGTTGCTGCACTAGGGTTTGTGTTCACAGGGTGGATTCCTCGTTGACTCTGAAGGAGGAGGTCAGGAGCTTGGAGGATCGGACTATTTACGTGGGTCGATGGATGGCGGACATGGTGAGATCGACGGAGGGGCAGGTGATGAACAAGGTCTATTTCCCCATAACCTTGACGAGATCAGACAAATACTTGCAGCACTTCTCCATGAAGACGGAGAAATACTATCCCAATCGTCCATTGAACATGCGGAAGAAACTCCGCACCATGTGGGACGATAGGATGGAACATCGGGTTTGGATCGAAGCCGACAAGAGCATGCTGGATTTGGAAGAGTCGATGAGTTCAAGTCGACATTGAAGAGCACAATCCTATATGATGATCTCCTTTTTCTTTCTGTGCATCATCTCGATCCTTAAACTTAGAAGCCATCATAGAATCATTCATGCATGTCATACCCTCTTCTTTAGGGTAACTGAAGCAGAAACCTACTCGATTTCATCTTCTTTTTTTACCTATTATTTGTTATAGACTCGAATTCTTGCAACAAGTAGTTCTTGGAAGCTTTTCTTGAATGCATGCTTTATTTGTGTTTTGTTCTCATCACTGCTCATGTGGGGACGAACTTAGATTTGGATTCTACAATTACTCTGCTGACCCTCCACATCAGGATCTAATGCTAGAGGTGTTGGTATAGCAGTGGAAAGAAATTTCCTCACACACAGTGTAATGAAGATAAAAGCTCATCAAATGACAAATACTTCTTCTTCTTCCTTGAGAGATCATAGAAATTGAGATCTCTGTATGTCTATAACAAGATCCAGGATCAAAGTGAGCAACCCTAATATAAAAGGAGAACCCTGTGAGTCATTCCACCATAGCCTCTCTTCTTGTGGTTCGCATGTATATGTTGAGGTCACAAGTTGCAGGACATTCTTTGCTCTATCTGGATTCAATAAGAGGCATGATTACGACCTCATTACACTTCCCTTCCACAAAGCAAGAAGACGATAATTGAAATGAAAAGAGTACTACGATTTACACTTGAAGAGTAGCTAAGTGATGTCGAAGACCACCATGAAAAAGTTACATGCAGTCTCAGGCACAAAAACCTACATAAAGATCATCACAAGATACAAGTTCTAATTGTTGAGATGGAAAACAGCCAAGCAGAAGATGAGCCTTTCCATCTCCAGGAAAGAAAGCGACCTCACAGCCAGATAGCAGTTTGTTCCTGTATTTGAGACAGGCTTTTAAAGATTTGATGGAATAAACTACGATGAAGCAAAATCCTGATGTCAAAGAAAGATGCAAGGTGGTGAAATGTACATCAATACATCAACTTCATCTATCATATAATGCCACTCGTACCATTCTCTTATGGAGGGCTGCTTATGGTTCGAACTGGGATGATCGGTATCGACTCCCACCATTCCCGCAGCCGCCTGTTTCCCTGTTCACTGGACATGTACTTTGCGATCTTCGAATTAGCTATAAAGAAGCACAGCGCTAACCACATGAGTATATACTTGAATGGAACTACCATCAGTAGAACCGCAATTCCAATCATCGCCCACATCACCACATTTGCTTGCTGTTAGACACATCAATCGCCGTAATGCGTGGGAAGCAAATAATGATGGAATCATAGTTTGGAAAGCGTACCTTTGGAGACTTTCCAATTAGTATCGACCATATTCTCAGTATGGCGATATTCGTCGTCTTGACGATCTCATGCAAGTTCTTCAGACTATGCTGAGCCGCAACAATGCTTTCCATGGTTGTTTTGTCTGAGGATGTGCTCACAACAATTTCTTTGTGCCTTTCTCCGATTCTGTTCCTTCTGGCCCATAACATCGTTCCGACTACCAACATCAATACCACAGCAATTGCAAATCCAACCCACTCCCTGTTGGCAGAACGAAAAAACGATTACCGTGTCGGTAGGATAGGGTGAAATGTCATCAGCACCTCAACAACAAGTTTCATGAAGATAAGAACTAATGCAGGTTACTCAGGGCACTGAGAAGCATATCTTTACTTGTATATGACAACCAAAACCAATCCAATCATGAAGAGTGTGATTGTTGGTCTTTCCTGTGATACAACCACTTGTAACCAAGGCACCACATTCTTTATCGAACTCGCCAACTCCTGCAGAATGGTCAACAAAGGTAAAGACCTCTTGAGTTCAAGAAGAAACTTCCAACTGTGAAAATCAGAGTAGGTCATCTAGTCATGTATGAAGTTCCTCAGAATATGCACACACACACACAGTGTTTGAAGCAGCTTACAACTAGTATAAGAAGACTGTCACTGATTCCTTCCTCTTTCATCTCTTCAACAGTAGCCTTTGCTACACTAACCTCCTTGACTTCTTCTCTCACTTGATCAATAGTTGTCTCCAAAGATTTCAGAGTATCTGCTTGACTGCTTGTTTCTTCTTCAGAGGCGTCTTTCTTATTCGACAAGGAAACACTATGGGAGATGTTTAAACCCTTCAGTATGGATGTTGCAGTGCATGGGCTTAAGCCAGTTGCCTGCTTCACGGCATTTGCTAATTCTGCCAATACATAGTCCCCCTTGGGAAGGTCCTCATACAATGAGAAAATCAAGAAGTTAGCAGGAGCAGGTGGTGAAATTCTCAGCAATTCTCTTGCCGCATGAAGCCTTAAGACACCGAGAATTGTTCTTGCATGAATCTCCCATACATGCACCGGATGTTCTATATTGAATTTTGATGTAAACTGGTGAAGCAAGATGATTTCCTTTATCAGAGTGAGCCAGTGGTCGCGTCTAGTGGAACTAGTCATCTCTGGAAACTCTAGCACCAAAGGCTCTGATCTGAAAAGTTATAGCATAAAAGTATTCTTTTCACAAGATTGTCATGGAAAAAAATTCTCACCCAATATTTCAATCTGACAGAGAGCACATAATAAAGCTCTACTGTCTGATGATGTAAACAATCTAGATCACCGTAGAAAAAACACTTACAACTCAGAAGACTCATATGCTATTGCTTTGTCAAACAAGGGAGCCCCCCATGGCCCTGTTGAAGTTTCTTTCAATTGATGACCAACATCAGCTCTTGACAGATCAATTTTTAAGGCAGTTTCATATGACACTATGCCAGATGCCTCAAAGTAGAGGGCCTGATTGGTAAGGGTAAGTCTACCTATCAAATAGTATTTGAAACTGAATAAATAGGACTGCTCTTTTTTTTTTGGCAGTGAAAATTGTATAATACAGGTAGGCCAGCAAACATCAGAACGACATAGAAAGCTACAAAAAATCACCTGGCCAACTCGTTGCCCCTATGTGTCGCACCACTCTGTGTGTTTTTGAAGTGCCCTCTACATGCAAAATGAACTCATTCTCAGATAAATCAACTCCAGTTGGTGTTTCCTGTTTCTGCAAGTACTCAACACACCTGAACAATTAGGAAAAAACTAAGCATTTTAATAGTTCTATGTAGTTTACACCTTAATATGTAATATAACAACATGGCTATAGTATCTGGAAGGTTTCAACATACTCTGATTGAATTAAAAATAAATCATTAAATTGTGAACATGCCAGATCTAGAGGCAAAAAGATGAGCATATTGATATCTCAGTAGTTTTAGCTCAAAAGGGACAATACACATTGCAGGCACAGGCCACCAAGGCACATGATCTATTATTGGCTATCATATTAATATAAATGCAGGTCATCCTGCAGGAATATTTTTCCTTAGCGAGTTCTTAGACTAGAGCTATAATTCTGTATTTTCCACCTAAATTTGGTAACTGATTGGTCTAGATCAAGTTCATATCTTTTTTACCTTAAACCACCCAAAAAGTCCCAGATCACATTAATATTACTTTAAATGCAACAAAATATCCATTCTACCTCAGAAGACCTTTAAATGAAAGCAAAAACTCTTAGCTCAAAGTTAGTTTTTATGCAACAGCAGCAAGAGGAAAGCTAAGAGGGCCCTGCTATTTTCTTTGGGCTATCATATATGCATATGTCGACCTGTACCGATTATATCTGCATCAACTGTGTGAACATCTGCTGTTGACTAGGCCCAGAATGATAATGATAAGAACTAACATAACCCTGCTATTACTGAAATTAGCTCAAAAGAAGAACGGCAAAATATCTAAAGAAGCTAACTTTCAGACTTGCAACACCTAGCTTGCTATCAGCTGAGCCACAAAGCTAATATCATTTGCTTTAATTAATAAATGTAACATGTCTACTCAAATCCTTTAGCTAATTTCTGTTTGACCGTGGATGTATTTCTTCATGAATCTAATCAACAAAGCAGATGAATCCATATTGCGTTGCTTCACATGATGCAACTAAACCCAGTTGGAAACGAGCAAAAAGAACGTCCAGAAACTAGGTATTATTTGTAAGAAATAAGAACAATTATCGACTAGATGAGATGAATTACATACTTGTCTATTTCCTTGAGAAATCTATCGTAAGCAGGAAAATGGAGCTGACTGGCAGTAGGTGCTGTAAGAGTTTCAAAAGTGAACCGTGCATTGACAACATCAGCAACCAAAGGAATTAAGCATGCAAACCATACAAATGCATCTTCTCCAACACTCGGCTCTTCATTAACCTGTTGGATAACATATAAAATTTTGAAGACACTCCAGACCTTAAAAAATACATGAAAGTTCATGATCATTAACAAAGTGGCAGACGATACATAACATTAGTTAGGCTGCTTACAAGGAGAGGCATGATATCTGAATAAAATAAGGGGATATCATCGTCAATCTGCCCCACATTTCCCTCAAGAGGTATCCTTTTATCTTCCTTTTCCTTTGCAAGTCTCTCCTAGAATAGGGAAATGGAAAGATATTGAGCCATATGAGGGTTCTTCTATTGTTACTAACAAACAAAGATCCTGATATCGTGTAGCCTGCTAAACTAGTAAAACACAAGGACCTCTCTGGATGCAGAACAATGGAATTAGCGAGGAATGAGATCCAAACCGAAGAAGGTTCTGAACCAGTTGTGCTGGGGTTTTGCCACGCTAGCATCATATCATAAGTAAATCGGCTAATCGACCCATCACTGATCCTCTCCCCGACCCTGGGACAAATATTTTTGATTGTCTTTGAGCAGCAGAACTCTACTAACCTCCTAGTGTAGTTATCTACTGCAGGCTTCAATCCCTGCTCAAACTCTTCAATCAGGGAATCAACTGAAGTGTCCAATGTCCTGAAAGGTTCAAACTCATTGTATTAACCAAAGACGACAACATCCTTGCTTTTAGAAATATGGCCACATTTTGTAAGAACAGACTGAGCCAAAGAGAGACACAACATTACAACCAAAGAACAAGTTACTAATTGACAATGCTTTCCCAGACACATGGACCAAAATGTTCCATGAAGAATGTTTACTACCTTTCTTTAGTATTGGAACCAAGAGATCATTGTGTAATTTCTCCCCCCTCCATGACCATTTGACTTTCAAGCAAGGAGCATAGCACTTGCTATTCTAGACAGATTTAGATTTAAATTTGTGTCCTTCAGATCTTCATCTATGGCTGACCGGAGAAATTTTTTTATTTTACTTGTACAAATTTGTGCTTCAAAATGACTCAAAAGAAAGCATTCGATGATAAAAACGAAGATAAGCATTTCGCTCTTAGATAATAGAGTATAATAATAGTTGTGTTTCTCTTGACTAAATGACAGAAAAAGATTCATATAGTCGATCATAAATACTCGATCATCATGACTTGGTTTGGTGGTGGTGTCGTACAATGGATATAAAATTCAAAGTTTGTCACAAAAGATAGCTTAGGATTCAAATTTTTTTGTCCTTGGTGTTCCATGTTTTCAGAAGTTGGCATTTTGATGATAACACCAGAGCAGAAGCCAGCATTTGCTCATGAAATGTCCTGTTAGACCGGATGGTGCACAGATGCGACTGTGGTCAAGTCACAGGACCCGAAAACTAACTCATCTATCAGAGCAAAGTTAAATATAAAAAGAAGATGGGAAGAAATCATTGACTCATCTCAATCTTTAACCTCATTCATTTCCAAGTAATAATTTTTGTATGAAATTTCACTCCAGAACAAGAACAAGAACCAAAAAGATAATTCTTAAGTGTTCTTCCTCCTGTCCTCACCACTGTGTATAGAAAAATCACATCAACTGCTTCATCATCATCATTCTTTATAATGTAATAGAAACATTAACGCCATTCTCACTAACATTAACATCCAAATTGGAGAGTTCGAAAAGAGCAAATCTGGGCAGACATCCCTGGGAAAAGTCGTGATTTTTGAACCTAATGCAACCCAACATACCAGAGACAAAGCAGCACGTACTCAATCACTAACACAGGGTGAAAGGAAGAGAGAATTACTCTGCACATCTATTAAGCAGATCATTGGCGATGGTTGACAGGGGCTTCCTCATCTCCACTCCGTCCCTCAACGAAGCACCACGAAGTCACTTTGGATTTCAGGAACGGGGCAAGGGGCAATTAAGCGCTCCATGTTCGATGACGTGGCGTCATCTCAAGTCGCCACGCAAGAGGTCGTCACACGCGTTGCTCGCTGCGGAATTCGAATCGCCCCCCCGCACGACAGACTCCGGTAACCTAATCAGACGCCAATCAGCTGTTTGGCCCCAACAGGATGTTTGTCTACCTGTCCGACTGTGTTTTCGGACTAAAAATGTGGGGCCCATATAAAACAGGGTGTGCGGTTATGAGGCGATCGAGCAATTGATACGGGGAATGGAACCGCCGGCCGTGTTTCCCGGGCGGGGTCATCTCAACCGTCCACTGGCCCTCAAATGGCCGATCGCAAGAAGGTATACAATTGGGTTAAACCAACCAGGTGGGAAAAGATAAAGGCCCCGTGAAGGGCAATCTTGTTATAAAGTAGCAAGCAAGGGTTTCTTGGAAAACCGTGGGCGAGAAAACTATATAGCGACTTGGGTCGCCGTGGGTTATTTTCGTGTCGGAGCGGTGCTCGAGGCAGGCGATGATGGGGTCCGGCGTTCCCTGGCCTCCATCGCAGGTCCTCCTCAATGTAGGTCAGTGATCTCCATTTCTTTCCTTGCACTTCCGATTTCGGAACGATTTCTTCGATCCATTTCTCGTGCTACTGAAATCCTCGATCCGATTGGGGGTTTTCCCTAACTTTATCGGATTTTTTGGATAATGATTGACCAGCTGTTGAAGAAGTAACCTAACATCTTCTTGCTGAGCGTTTCTTGAATCGTGGCTCTTTGATTTCTGTGGAGGCGTTAAGATAAGATTAGGTTTACGGATGAGTTTCATGCGGGATTCTGTATCAGGTCAAGAATTGCTCGAGGAAAGACAGGCGGGGCTTGAAATTACGGGCTTAAATTGGCGGAGTATGATTCGATGAATCTTGGCTATGCAGATTATCGAATAGGCCAATAGTTCTAGTTCCTGATTCTTTGCAACAACGCAAAAGTATGACTCTGGGTGTAACCACGCATTCATAAGTCCCATTACTCACATCTGTAGAGAGGGAAACAAACCTATTAATCTTCTTTTGATGCTGGTTTTCCTAGTGGGTTTTTGATCCTCTGCCATGAAGGTGATTCTGGGCTCTACTACGTAAGGAATATATTATAGTTTCTCTGCGGTTCTTTTTAACCCAAAGGAAAATGGAGAAAGGGAACAATTGAATCACTGCACTTCTTTTTGTTTATTAAGTTTATTAACATTTGAGTTGATATGTGATTGAATATTTAGCATAAACCATTCTTGGATTGTTTATAGGGGGGAAGAAATATGCAACAACAGTTGATACACTTACGCAACGGGAGCCTGAGTCCATGCTTGGAGCAATGTTTAGTGGGCGGCATACTGTTTCTACAGATGATGTAACGGTATTGTTAATATGTTAGTCATAGATAATTTAGTTGCTTGTTTGGTTCTTTGTATTACTAACATTCTATGTCACACCAGTAATCTGTAAAGCTCTGATATTGTGGAATTGCAAGATGAAATAAGATTGCTACAAGTGGATATTAATCTATTTCACCAGAAGATAAGCAAAAGAAGTACCTATAAGAAACGTGTAAAATAACCCAAAAAACCCAGAAATATTTCTTACTAAATGCTTGTTTTAGTAACCCAAAAAACCCACAAATCATAGCAAGCAAGCTATGAGCTATCCACTGGAAAAAGAACTTGTTTTAAATGCTTCTTTTCTTATCCGGTTAATGAACAAACACATTTTTTCTTACTAAAGAACATTGAAATCTTCCAATTTTTAGTGCTCTCTTTTCTGTCCAGTTTATTAATTTTTTATACTTCTTTTTGTGGGATGCCTTTTTCTTAACCTTTTTATCTCTTTGATAATCGAAGTATTAAAATAAGCATCTTTGTTGTTGTTCTTTCTTCTTGGTGTCCTTTGCCTAAGTGAATATTCTACAGCATAAATATCTTTGTTTTTTCTGTTATGTATATTTCTTTCATTGATGCTGGTGGAGGTATTCAATGGCTTGTAATGCTTAGATCATGTCAGCAATATCAGAAGTTATGTTTAGATAATACCTTTGAGAAGATATATATTTCTCTTATAATTATTGGTATTACCAAATATTAAAAAATGTTGCTTATCTGTATTGGTCCTTTATTCTTGTTCTGCATTGTGTTTTTGTAGGGAATGATATTTATTGATAGAGATGGGAAACACTTCAGGCATATCCTCAATTGGTTAAGGGATGGGATCATTCCAACACTCCAAGATTCTGAGTATCAAGAACTGTTGCGAGAGGCAGAATACTATCAGTTACTTGTAAATCATGTTGCCCTTATTGGTTGCCTCTGATGCTTATTTAGTAGTTTAACGTTCTAGGTCTGAAAAAAAACAATGGTTTACATTTTAGAAAATTTACCAGTTGCATCAACTGCATTTGATACCATTCCGTATATGAGTATAATCAAGATTGCATGGTGCTAGTTGGTTTTTCTGATGACAGTATGCCCATTAATACGTTGTCTGATCATTCTTGACATCATGAATAATGCATCAGATTGCGTAATTTGCTTGAATGCTTGTGGCATTTGAAAATATGGAAATGTTGGGCCCCTTATGAAAAACTGATCAAACAGAAATCTCTCTAGACTGAATTTCTTTTCTTGTGGGATTCTTTGTCTATTCTGCTTTCAAGTAATGCTGAAATGTCATTTAAGACTTTTTTTTACTTCTTTTAGGTGCAGTGCTCGTTTCATTGGAATAACCTTCTAGTGTCATGGTTTTTACTACAAGGAGAAACTACTGTAACTGAAAGTGTCATTAATGTTAAACGGACCAACCTTCAAGATTGGTCTGACAGATTTGCAACCTCATATATCTCAGAGATTAACTCTCAATTGAATTTATAAGCCCAGAGAGGCCCTTTCATCAACTTTTGCAAGTCACTTCTGTATGACTGGTAGTTATTGGTGGTGTCCTTTTGGTATGTCAGAAAATGGAAATCTCTTTAAGCATAGAAGCCATAATGCAGATAGTCCTACCTCTTACTGTACTTAAAGAAATTTGATGTGACTCTATGAAACATGGCTTAGAATCTGGACTTAGAAAGAGACAGATTCTCATATGAATTTTTTAGAAATCTGAATCGCTGCAAGTCCATGTGAGCACATAAAATGAAGATAATTGCACGATGTCTAAGTTGAAGTTACTGTTTTGTGCTCATTGTTAAAATACTTTGATGCTTTTAGTTGTGAGACCAGAAATATTTGCGTTATAGTTTGTAGTTTGTAGTTTGTAGTTTGTACTATAACTAATCCACTACAACTTTGGCCGATTGAGTTTTAACATCATGTAATATCCAGAATCTTCACAGATAAAATTCCATTTGCAAACATGTACTGTTCCTCATAGCCATTGTCCCCTGTCTTCTTTATGATCCTAACATTTCCAAATCCTTTGTTATGTTCTAGTATAATAATATTTGTCGTCATGAATATTTGCAGGGATTGGTTGACAACATAAACACAAGTTTGAACAAAAGAAAAGACAATGATGGCTCAGTGGCTGAATTATCACGAACGGAGATCATCAAATGCATTCAATCTGACAGAGTTAGGTTTCGAGGCGTGAATCTTTCTGGCCTTGATCTTTCTAAACTTGTAAGATATCAATATTGGACCTGTGTGCTCATTGTTGTTTGTTGCCACATTTTGGATCTTGTATATGTATATGATTTGGAATTGTTATGCATTTATCCAATTCATAGCCATCTGATAAAGAAGTTCTTTTGATGTTTGCACATTTTTGGATTTAAGATATGAAATTGAGGTTGATTATATCTTTTAGATGCCCTGATAAAGCCTGGCTATTCAATTTTATGCTTTAGATGCACTGATAAACACAAGCTGAAAGTCGGAACATTGGTTAAAGATGTTAAGCCTTCAGCAAAAATGCTACTTTTAGTTACATGAAGGTGTTCTTATCTTCCTGCCCATAAATCTGAATTAATCAATATTTTCCTGATCAAACCAAGGCTATCGAGTTTCTTTTTCTCAAAAAAAAAAAAAAAAACATATAGAAAAAACCTTGTACTTTCTTGATATCTTTAGCTGCATACTTGACATTATAGATCAGTATATTAAAGGAATCCTTTTTCAGCTAGCTGTCTGATTTGTTTTTTCAATGTTTATAATTCAATCATCTTTGTAGTTCTCATGGATCATTAACAATGAGCTAATTGGGAAACCAAGAATGGTTTCTTTGGCCATGTTTTAATTGAGTTGGTTATTTTTTTATGAATAATTATCATGTAAGTGAATTGTAATCTGTCCCTTTTTTACATTGCAGGATCTATCATTTGTTGATTTCAGTTATTCCTGTATCCGGAAAACCAATTTTTCAAGAGCTAATCTCCAAAAAGCTAAGTTTGGGGTAGGACTTGAACAATGCTTTATCTTTTAGCTTTTTATGTAGGTTTATCATCTATCATTTAATTACATTTTCTTGTCTAATAGTTGTACAAACCACAAGATTTACTTGTCTCTTGGTCTTTGCATATTGGAGGACATATAATTCCTGATATTTCTAGTTGATCCATTTGCATGCTCGTGAATTTTAGTTTGTTCCTAACCAAATACTGTCGTCTGCTTTCCTGTATCACATGCTACTAGATTTACGGATCATTTTTTCTGTGACAGGATGCAGAAGCGGAAGATTCAATCTTTCAAGATGCAATTTTGCGTGAGTAAGATTTGTTAACAAAATTCAATATTTTTGTTTGTTTTAAATCTCTGGTTTATTTTTTCCAAAAAAAATTCTACATTTGATGTGTAAATTTTGTTGCTTGGTTTACTACATTTGAGGCCAATGCTTCTTCAAATCTACAAATCTACCAAGCATGAAAGATAAAACAATGACACCTGAACAATTCTCTTGGTGTGTCAGTATCTTGATTATATATGCCATAATATTTTGTTAACCATTTTGCAGATAAAGTTCATCATTGCTTGACATCTCCTGAAAACTATTCTTGTTTGTTTATTGAAGGAACATGTCATATTTTTTCTTCACTTGTGTTTATAGAGTAACATTAGAGGTAGTAATGTACACCTGTCATTTTTTTGATGCTTGTGTGGAGGTTAATGTGAGTGCTTGGGGTTTTAAGTTGTGTTAGGACTTCTATCGTCTTAGTGAAATCTAATTATTACTAGGAGAACGCAGGGGCTTATATAGTAGCTAAACATCTCCTGCTCTTACTTGTCTTACCCACCACAGGTGTGAGCTTATTGGGGCAAATCTTCATGGAGCTTTATTAGATAGAGCTAATCTTCAAAGTGCAAATCTGCAAGGTAGCTACTGCTTTCTTTCTTTTAATTATGTTATACATGGAATTTCTCTTTGTCAAAATGGTCATTACTTTTGTTTTGCTTGTTATTGTTTCACACAGCCTTTATTTTCTTTAACTTCATAGGTCTGCGGGCTTATGCTTTCGACAACACTATTACTTTGTGAAGTTTTTGTAATCATCTTATGGTTGCTAAACACTTCATTCTTAGTTTTTGAATTATCTTAGAGAAGGAAAATTTTATCATTAAGAGCAAGTAATAGAAGCATTTAGACTATTCTAGAAGACTTTTGATAGTAACTATCAAAGGTCCTTTTCTAGGCTAATTATAGATTACCCCCTGTAGTTAGTCACCTTTAGCATCCTGATTCCTATTGTTTAAAAAGTTATATTGATATCCCTATAGCTATGAAAGTGAAACATGTAAGCCCATTTATTCTAACGACTTTTGTTTTATTAATGAAAATACAAAAATAAAGGATTAAAAGATAAATTTAACATTTCGGTGATGGGGGACGACGTCAGTGGTGGCGGACGATGGTGCCGCTGACGTCGATGCCAATATAATCGCCACCCTTCGCCTCCTCTCCCTCGCTGCTGCCCAGCACGTCGCCTCTCCCGCTCGCGTTCACCACTCTTGCTGGCGCCATCGGCCAGAGCCCTCACGGTTGACGGCGACCGCGGCAACGACGGGAGGGGTGAGCTTGAGGGGGAGAGGAGGCGGCGACCAAAGCCCTCATGGTCGCCTCCGCCATGTTCACCTCCTCTTCCCCTCGCGCTCACCCCTCTCGTTGTCGCTGTCGACCAGAGCTCTCGTGGTTGACGACGATAGTGGTGATGGCAAGAGGGGTGAGTGCGAGGGGGAGAGAAGGTTGCGGCCAAAGCCCTCATGGCCTCTTCTACCCCGTCCACCTCCTCTTCCCCTCGCGCTCACCCCTTAGGGATGTGGATAGGGTGGAGGTGGTCGTGAGGGCTCTGGTCGCCGCCTCCTCTTCCTCTCGTGCTCACCCCACCCGTTGTTGTCATTGGTCGTGAGGGCTCTGACCGACGACGACAGCGGGAGAGGTGAGCGCGTGGGGGAGGCGACGTGTTGGGCGGTAGTGGGGAAGAGGAGGCGGAGGGCGACGGCTACGCCAACGGCACCATCTTCTGCCACCATTGGAATGTTAAATTTACCTTTTTACTATTTATTTTCGTATTTTCACTAATAAAACTAATGTTGTTAGGATAAATTGACCTATATGTTTCACTTTCGTAATTATAAGGATGCCAATGTAACTTTTTAAAGTATAGGGATCAAGATATTAAAGGTGATTAACTACATGATTTAATATGTAATTAACCCTCTTTTTTTTGTTATGCTGAACTGTGCATGTTGTAATTTAACTCCTAGATTGAATGAGTCATAGATTTAAATTTTTTTTTAATTGGAGCATGTACCATTGCAGAAAAAAATGACATTTAGAGGCAGAAAGGGAAAAAGAGACAAAATCTTATTAACTGCAATATTTATGTTTGGAATTTTATGATTATACAGATGCATGCTTAACTGGATGTAGTCTCTATGAAGCTGACCTCCGTTCGGCTCATTTACAGGTTGTTTCATCTCTGTACCTTAACCAACATATTGTTATGAGCCCATGCTATTTTCTGGATTTTAATAAATTAGTATATCTTGTGTTATATTTGGTGGTAGGTAACTCAAAGACTGGAATATATTAGTTTATGTTATAATTAATGTTTTCAGAGACTAAGGACATCCCTAACAAACAAATAATGAGATTAATTTCTGCTAAATCAAGAATTTTTTTGAAAAAAGATGTCATCCACATCCACTAACGATATGACAATCTTAATAGTGCATAGAGTTTCATAATTTTTCCTCCTTGAAGGGCAATATGGATAATCAATTTGTAAATGATATCTGAATGCTATCTATCATTCCGAGATCATCTTGATAAATGTAGGTATGAGTCCACCATAAAAAACCCAAGTCATAGTACTGATAAATTTTAGGCTGTCATTGGACTTGGCATGGTTTAAAAATTCAGTCTGGGTTTGATACTGGTTTGTGGTCGGATTGGTTCAACTCAGTTTGGATCAATTACATCCAGGCCACAGAGAGAGGGAGAGAAAAGGTGGGGAGGAGGAGGAGGGTGTGGTGAAGATGGTGGCGGAGGCAGTGGCAGCAGTGAAGGTTGCAGCTACGACAGAAGAAGAGGATAGCTCTACAAGGACCAATCAGTCTTAATATGGATGTAACGATCCACAGTTTGGAAAACCAGAATGTTCACGTTTCATAACGAAGGCACTGGAAAGGCTATCCGGCGGAGAGGTATGTGTGCCAAAGATCTCAATAAAAGCATTTTGTAAACAGCTGTGGTGTTTACAAATATAAACATTTTCAAGAGGAGGCAAGCTCTGTAAAAGCAGGCTGTTAACAGTTGTTGATTGCTGCCAATAGTAGTTCACAGCTGTTTATAGCAAAACTATTTTAAAAATTAAAAACTTAAAAGATTAACAAACTGGTTAGTATGTCTCTGGTACACATGAAATACAGTGTACCATTTGGTACCCTCATTTCGAATCGAACTGGATGAACTCACCTGGTCGGCTCGTCTGTCCCCTATCAAATGGGTAAATACCAGACCGTACTGGATGGTACACCCAATATTTTTAAATCCTTTGTATATGGACTCATTTTGTTTACTTCATCTCATATTGCTCATTTTGTGTGTGGCCATGCCTATTTGATATCTAGCAAGGTCATCGAGTCAGGGACAACTTCTTGATCAATGATCGAATTTAGTCACTGAACAGCCCATCTTTTCAATACTGGTTGAAGTATCTTAATCAATGTATCTTTTAATCTCTGACTTCTGGACTTATTGATTCAAGCAAAAGAAGCCTAGGGTTGAAAACATTATGTATATATCAGCAATGTTGTTTTAGGTTTTTCTGGTGAAGAAACTGACCACACGCTGTTAATTCATTATGACCTTTTTCACTCTGATTTTGAAAGGATAGGACCTGCCTTTGACTTCTACCTTCAAGTTCTTGGTCATTTTTGTGGAGAGTACATTTTTCAAGTGACCTCAAGTGATAATTGTTTTGCAAATCTTCCTTGGCATATAACTTGGTTGTAATTTTTTAATTGTTCTTAACCTCATTATTGATTCCAAACCCCACCTTGCTATCATGTCTCTTTGTGTGACACCTCAGTTTATCCCACATCCGATGTGGAAGGACAATTAAGTTTGTTTATAGGATCAGAATGGATGTATTACCATTAGTTTATGTGCAAGTATTTTAGGCCAGATGGTTCTAGGTCTATCAAATTAATGGCTGAGTTATCCCATCGAACCATGACACTTGGCTTCTTTGAGGAGACAACCATATTACTTTCAAAAAATAGACAATATTACCACAATATAATTCTTGATTATGCTATCAGATATCAGCTTAACATCTGCAATAAATTTTCAGCCATATTTGTAAAAAATGTATAAAGATTATCATAGAATTTATTTGGATCAGTGAAATCTATTTCTTTTTTAGGATTCGATGAGAAAAAACAGAAATGAAATATTCTGTCAAAATGTTCAACTTACATGATTGTGCTGGGCCAAGCATGCCACTAACTCACATGATTCATTTTTGTTGAAACAAAGCTTTCCAACTGAATTTTCTATGATTCTAACCTCTGATAAAGAGGATGACTCTTGTGTTTCTCTCCTGCTTTTTTATTAATTATTTTTATTTTGGAATAAATGTTCAACTTACAAGATGTATTATTTTTTAGTATGACTACAGTTTTTCAGTTTAACTTGTGCTTGAATAATCATTTATACCACTCTGTTTTGAAGAATATGACTACATAAATCAATTTTAAACATGAACTTTTTGCTATCTCTGTAAGCTTAAGAATATGAGATCATAACACTATAAACTTTCACCTCTGCTAGTGAGTTAAACATGGAACAAAAACTTTGCTGACAATTAGTGGGGGCTACTCTTTGAACTAGCTATTATAACTATGATGAGAAAGCAAGAGTAATAATCTTTGGCAGTTCCATATGTTTTAGACTGTCTTGGAGTGAATTGCAATCAGAGTCTGGATGGACACAACATGTGAAGAAGTTTAGTGTTCATTGTGGACGCATGTTCGATGGCATGTTCTACATTAGCAGTCTGGTGGTACAGCATGAGGTGAGAGTTGATGGAAAGCAGGAAGTTAGGGGAAAATCTGAGAAGTGATTCGCATGGAAATGTGTCTGTGGGATTCAAACTATAGTCATGCTTGTAAATTATTAATTAACCCTTCATCATCTATAGTCATGCTTGTAAATTATTTGCTATTTCTTTAATCAATGTTAACCCCCATGTGTAATAATATATCAACTTGCATGTGCAAATTATTGATATTCTCAGAGTGCGAAGCTGACTGGTGCCAACCTTAAAGGAGCTAATTTGGAAGGTGCCAATCTAAAGGTAAAAAGTTTGTGTTGCCAATTCTATGGAATTATGGAAGTTTGTGGTTTAATGATATATGCAAGTTATGATGGTTCTTAATTCTTGATATCCATATGTGACTAGTACTATGATTTTAGTTGATGGCTGTACAGAGTTCATTTTGTTTTTAGTGTGGAACAGCTAGATGAAAATACATGGAACCTGGGTTGATACTTTCTCTGTCTGGTTATGTAGATACAAACACAATTAATGAGCTTTGCTAAATTTTAACAGAGTTGACTTTAAAGATCCTTTTTTAGCATATTACCAAGTTACACATCAAGCACCATGGTTCGTATTACCGGTACGTATCGATGTACCGACCAGTTGTTAGTATGATACATACCGAGTCATACCGAATATACTGACACATAGTCCAATGAGGTGTACTTATGTATTGCCTGTACCAAGCGGTACGTCTCAGTACGACGAACCTTATCAAGCACTACTATAGGGTTGCTCCAAGAGGCTCTAATTGGAGACATGTAGTTAAGAGGTCCTTCCGATGAAAGTTGGAAGTTAGGATCGAAAGCTCCAACCACTCTAGGACTTCGATTGGAATTGAATTATATTACTATAAAAGAACCACTGAACCTCAGCACTGTTATTTTGCTTTAATTGAAAAAATGACCAGTAAATATATGTTTATTCTTGTATAGTTTGGGTTATATTGGGTTTTGATTATTATTGTTGGTTAGTTATTTGCCATTTGCCAAAGATAAATGCCCTGTTGAACAATCTTCTGGTTCCTTTTGTGTAACTGGCATTTATTTCCAGTTCAGACAACCAAGGCCAACCAAGATTTTTTGTAACTGCTATAGGAATGGGTAATAATTTTTGTCTGTGGCTGATTTATCATATTTTCACAATATATTACCATAAAAAGCCTTCTGTAGCATCAAATTGTGCAACCTTCTTTCGACCATGGTTTTTGCACTTTAATGGGAAATATTAAATCCACAGTAACAAGAAATGAATCATTTTTTTTAACGAATCACTTGTTTAAAAAGCTTAGTGAATTGTAATTACATCTGTTGGGGGTAAGATGTACGTATTCTAATCACACAGAATATTGATTCTTTGTTTATGTTTCAGGGTGCCAAGTTGAATAGTGCAAATTTGCAGGGTGCAAATCTTCAAAGGGCTTACCTTCGAGAAGTTGATTTACGTGACTCTGTAAGTTATTTTTCTTTCAATTCAGTCATCAATGGATAATTGTTGTACTTTCAGGGTCTTAAACTTATCCGCTAGCATCCAACTCCCACCCTTGGATTTATTGCACTGGTTGGATGGAGAAAGAAATATGGCTTGGAAGTTGAGCAAATATACATGCATATGTCAGTTTGTTGCTTGTTTTGTTATTTTCTGACAACGATTGTGGATTATATGTAGAATGTTAGTGTTAAACACTAAACCCTAAACCCTAACCCTAACCGTAATCATACCCTAACACTTTAACCAAAAACTCTAAACCTTAAACCCTAAAACGTTGAAATTGTGAACCCTAAAACAAAGCAAGTAATTTTAAATTTTCATTGTGATAAAAATGCACAAGTTCTTGTGTGCATAACAAATCTTGGATGTGCAATCTGGAGGGAGAGAGAGAAGTGCGCTAATTTGAAGTGATTTATGGATGTCTCCTTGTAGGCTAGAAACTACATAATAGAGTTGAACATAACCTATAGATCATGT
This sequence comes from Musa acuminata AAA Group, assembly GCF_036884655.1. Lineage (NCBI taxonomy): Eukaryota > Viridiplantae > Streptophyta > Magnoliopsida > Zingiberales > Musaceae > Musa > Musa acuminata. The sequence continues at coordinate 45,390,216 of NC_088329.1, read as the reverse complement.
TTTGATCTGTGAAACAGAAACTGGATGGAGCGAAGCTAGGAGGGGCTAATCTACTTGGAGCAATCAGATGATGATGAAGAAGCTGCAGAAGATATCAATGCCTACCTACTATTCGAAGCATAGTAAGTCTGTATACGAAGCAGGTGATAGATATCAAGCTGCTCAGTTGAGGGCTTAATACACGCTGACGGATCCTGATCATCATCATCATCATCATCATCTTGGAAGTGAATTTATATGGACTTGTTGACTGAGCTTTGTGCCTTGTCTGAAATCTATTGCTGCTGATAACCATTTGGGTTGGTATTGGTGAATGTTGCATATTTGTGTCGCGTAACACATTGGATTCCTAAGTTTCATTCATTTGTACCTATACTTAAACCTCATTCTCCATGTGTGGACTTGGATAAAGATGAAACGATGAACAAAACTAGAAAAATGTCTGTAGTTTATTTCATGTCTCGGAATGATTCTGGGGACTGATTCTTGTGGTCACGTCAAAAATTTCTATTTTATCTCGAGAACTGGTTTTGCAAGGTGGGTTCAAGAAGGTTACAAAATTCATCATGCCATTGATCCACTGTCGTCGTTCTCTGGAAGCCATTCCCCGTAGGGGCCATTTTATTTCACCAAATGTCTCTTTGGAAGAAATGTTTTCCAAGAGAGTGAATGCATAGGGGCCATTTCACGTAAACAATCACTCACCCACCCTCTACTACACTTTCTTTCATTTGCACCCACCCTGTCATGAATGCTACATCTTGAGATTGGAGCAGCTACAGAGCCTCACGGCTATCAACCTGCATTGACTTCCTTGTTTTAACGAGTTACATAAAACAACACTACGCCCGCCAAGATCACAATGGCTGCTGCTAATGCTGCATTAGACATGAGCTGTTTGCGCGTGTAAAATCCTCGTACAATCGTCAGATTCCTCCTCATGTTTCCACGCTCAGCTGGAGTTAGTTCGGGCGTCACTGCCTCCTCCTTCCTGCTTTCAGTCATTCGTGCGCCATTTCTTCCTCCTTCATGTTTAGCTGCGACCTTTCCACTATATTTCGGCCCTTCGATTCGACCACCCCTCTCTTTCTCGCTGACCTTCTGCACATCTTTGCCTGCATCATCAAGCGATTCCTTCTTCTCGTTTGACTGCTTGTTGACGCCGCCATCAGACTCTTGTCGTTTCGGCTTCGTCTTCGTCTTCTGGCTTACGCCATTCTTACTGTCGTCATCGGCTTTCTTCTCCCTCGTGGCTTTTCCATCCAATGTAGTAGTCTCCGGGGCCATTCCGTCTGCGCCAGGTTTGGTGGCGAGTATCGGCTTTATAATGTAAAGCAGCCCGTCCTCAAACTTAGCTTTGATCTCGCTGACATTGCAGTAATCTGGTACCTTTAACTCCTTCAGAAAGCGACTCCACCGGTTGTCAGCCACAGGGCGTTCCCCGCTGATCTTTAATTGGCCATAGTCATTGATCTGAATCTTGATGTGCTCCTTCTTGAACCCTACATGCGTAAAGAAACACCATTAGAACTCTCTTTTAAGTATCAGAGGAGAGGGAGAGAGAGAGAGTGCGAGCCTGGAAGCTGGATAAGAAAAATCTCTGCATCCTTTTCTCGAACCACTTCATGCGAAGGAACAAAATTGTCGTAGGCGCGTTGCCCTCTAGCAGCCGAAGGCCTTCTCTCCATGAGCCTAGCCTCTCTTCTCTGTGGGATGCGTTTGGGAGAACGAAGATGGATGCTGTGCCAAGAGGCTCATGCGTGGAGGCATAAATAGACGAAGAAGAAGAACTCCTCCTTTAGGTGTGCTCACGTTGGTGGTGTGCCTTGCAAGGTTATTATACCTTCTTCGTGGTTCCTTGGGAGGTTATACCTTTTCATCCTTGTTCTACTCGGGTCTTCTCAGGGGAGAGGAAAGAGAAGGTTCCTTGTTTTGCTTCCACTCTTCCTCCGCTCTTAGTGTAATAAGATGTATCTTTTGTCCCACATCGAGGAGTGGCGGAAGAAGAGAGCAGGAGGAGATGCTTAAGAAGGGATCGAGAAGGTCCACTCCCTTAACCGGTAGCCTCCATTCCTCTCGGGCGGAGCACTGGTTTACCATCACCCCCGGCGGGGAGAGTGGAGGGCATAATATAATATATATGGCCGAATCCATATAAATAATAATTTTTATGTAATTATTTATTTTTGAATTTGATACAAAGTATTAAAGATATTTATTTTTACTATAAGAGAGTCCCTATAATTCGGGGCTTGTTTTCTCGACCGATAGACGCGCTAAACCAATCTCCCAATCTTGAGGCGCTAAACCAACACGATCCTCTTGCATCATCGTCTTTAAAGATAAACGTTTGTTAACCATTTCAACATGTCATCTCGCTTCTCCCATTCAGAATTGGTATTGCAGGGTCTTCTGTCCTCCTCCTGATTTCTCCTGTGAGTACTATTGTCACCCTTTTCTCGTTGTCAAATTTCAGGTTTTCTGGAAATATTTTGGGTCTCCGGATTGCTTTCTTGTCGTTAAAGTTGTCTCTTTTGTTTAGGAAAGAAATGTGTTTTGATGGTTTGGCCAATGATTTTTCTTCTCCCCCCTCCCCCTTCAGATCTTACGAGGAACAAATTTCGAATAAGATCGCATGGATTTCTCGAGTTAAGCTTATTATTTATGTTAAGAACCACAAGATGGTAGTGTCCACTTTCTCCCCAAATGTTTCTTCTCGGATCGATCAATAGCCCCTTTTATGATTTTGCTTGTGTTACCATTGTCACAATGTCAAGCAAAGAATTCGGAATTTATGCTTTCTCAACCAACGGAGAAAGTACTCGAGAAAGGCATCAGCTTTTTTTCGGTTTTGTCATGATCGTTCGTCGCATTCCTTGCTCTCCTGGTTTGGTGGTGTTTGGCGTCCTACCATCGTTGCCTGCTATTTTCTCTTACGCAAAAGTGTTGCCGCACTCGTTCTTCAGCTTTCCTCTGCAACTCTCGGTTTTTGACTTGCTTGATCGTATCACAACTCTCGGTTTTTGGCTCAACCCCTTTGGCATGTTCTTTCATCTTTTGCTGTCTTTCTTCTCATTTCATGAATCGTGAGATCAGGTTCTCGTCGAAAGGATTCGCGTCAAGATGGCAGCTCGCCGGATGCCAATGCTGGGGCTCGTGTTCCTATTGTGTTGGGCAGCGACTACTCAAGCAGAATATATGAAGTACAAAGATCCTAAACAGTCGGTGAATGTTCGAATAAAAGATCTGATGAAGCGCATGACTCTCGCTGAGAAGATCGGTCAGATGACACAAATCGAGCGAGCAAACGCCTCCTCTCGAGTCTTGAAAGACTACTTTATAGGTGAGAGAGAGTGCTAACAGATGCGTTCATCGTACATTCAGTCTTACAAATGTAATTGTGACATATAACGAGAGGAGACGTCGTACAGGCAGCATACTCAGTGGAGGGGGAAGCGTTCCTGCTCCTCAGGCCTCTGCCAAGGATTGGGTGGAGATGATCACTACGTTTCAGAAGGCCTGCCTGTCAACACGCTTGGGAATTCCCATGATTTATGGGATCGATGCCGTTCACGGCCACAACAATGTCTACAACGCAACCATATTTCCTCACAACATTGGCCTCGGAGCCACAAGGCAAGCACGTTGATAGCTGCTCTCTGGGTTGATGAGAAACTAAGCTCTCTTGGATTCTTGAGCTTGACATTATGCTCGGAAATCATGAAACGCAGGGATCCTGGACTTGTGAAGAGGATTGGTGCGGCAACCGCACTCGAAGTTAGAGCGACTGGCATTCCTTATGCTTTTGCGCCTTGCATTGCGGTAAGCGATTCTGGACTACGATCGAATCGGAACAGTAGAAACACGCTTCCTCTGCTGTTTTACTGTATCTTTCTTGTTCTTGCTCATCAGGTTTGTAGGGATCCAAGATGGGGCAGGTGCTACGAGAGCTACAGCGAGGACCACGGGGTTGTGCAGGCGATGACAGAACTCATTCCTGGTTTACAGGGAGATGTCCCTCCGAACTACGCGAAGGACTTTCCCTATGCTGCAGGAAAGTAAGGATTCTTCTCGTCCACCTTCTGCTCACTGGGTCGGACGTATCATGCGGCATTTCGATCGTCTGCGGCAGAAGATAATTCCTTCTCGTGTTTTCTCCATCTTCTTTTGTGTCAGGAACAACGTGGCAGCTTGCTCCAAGCACTTTGTTGGCGATGGTGGGACGCAGAAAGGAATCGATGAGAACAACACTATCATCGATGCCCACGAACTCTTCGGCATTCATATGCCTGCTTACATCGACTCCATCGCCAAGGGTGTGTCCACCGTCATGGTCTCCTATTCAAGCTGGAATGGAGTTAAAATGCATGCCAACCGTCGCCTGGTCACCGGCCACCTCAAGAAGAAGCTTGGTTTCAAGGTAGGGATGTACGTGGTTTTCTCTGTCACACCGTATCTGTTCCCCTTTTACTCACCGTGTCTGGAATATATGCCATCAGGGGTTTGTGATCTCAGACTGGCAGGGCATCGACCGGATCACCACTCCGCCTGGTGCAAATTACACCTACTCTGTTCAAGCTTCCATTACTGCAGGCCTTGATATGGTGAGCTTGATCCTGAAGAGTAGCATTAATGTTCTTGTTGATGCTGTGGCAAAGGCTGACGTTCTCGTTGATGCTGTGCGCTCTTTACAGGTGATGGTTCCATATGACTATCCTGCGTTCATTGGTACTCTGACAAATCTCGTGAATCAAAAGGTTATCCCGATGAAACGAATCAACGATGCCGTAAGAAGGATCTTGAGGGTGAAATTTGTCTTAGGCCTCTTCGAGAACCCTCTGCCTGATCCCAGCTTAGGCGATCAAATCGGGAAACAGGTAATGTCTGCTGTTGTTTCCTTCGCTTGCGGTCAGAGATGATTTAGAAGATACAATGCAGCAGTTTCTCCTGACACAACTCCTTGGATGCCCGCAGGAGCATAGGGAATTGGCAAGAGAAGCCGTCAGGAAATCACTGGTGCTGCTGAAAAATGGGAAATCGAGCAACGAGCCATTGCTGCCTTTGCCTAAGAAGGCTGATAAGATCCTCGTCGCCGGAATTCATGCTGATAACATAGGTTACCAGTGTGGCGGTTGGACCATAGAGTGGCAAGGAGGCAGTGGCAACATCACCGGTGGTTTGTCCCGATTCTTCCCCCTTGCTTCTCTCTCCCTCTCTCTTTCTCTCGCATTTCATGGTTGCTGTATCAGCTACTGCCTAGTGATCCAAGCTCATGTTCTTCTTTGCAGGTACCACAATCCTGGACGCCATTAGATCCACGGTTGACCCGGCAACCAATGTCGTGTTCTCCGAGAAGCCCGATGCTGATCTCGTGCAGAGCAATCACTTCTCCTACGCCATTGTCGTCGTCGGGGAGCCACCCTACGCCGAGACCGCGGGCGACAGCCTCAACCTCACCATCCCCGAACCAGGCCCGAGCACGATCCAGACGGTCTGCGGCGCCGTGCGGTGCGTGGTGGTACTCATCTCCGGCCGGCCCGTCGTCATCCAGCCGTACCTCCCGGTGATGGACGCGTTGGTGGCTGCATGGCTGCCGGGCTCCGAAGGTCAAGGCGTGGCCGACGTCCTCTTCGGGGACTTCGGGTTCGCGGGAAAGCTTCCTCGCACCTGGTTCAAGTCGGTGGAGCAGCTCCCCATGAACGTCGGTGATAAGAACTACGACCCACTGTTCCCCTTTGGTTTTGGCTTGACGACGAAGCCGGCGGCAGCAGTGCAGAATTGAGCTCCAGGAAGAAGAACTCCACCTTCTTCCTTCTCTCCACATTTGGCCTTAATCAATGTAATTTTTTGGTTCTGCGCTTCGCTATAATCTTCACATACCAAATCGAACGATCCTGGCTTTAATTGATGAAACATATTGAGTCCTTCTCTATACATATTGGTTCACCTTAGTGGTATGCACAGAATTGTAAAGATCAGCCTAGCATCATTCGTGCCACCGAAAGGTGTGCTAATGGTATCATCCGGGCTTTAGGACATTTTAAGCTGCGACCTAACAAGTCTCCGAAAGATGCCATGGATTTTTCTGGTTTCCAGGTCAGTAGTTTCAACCCTGTGCGCATTTCTTGTCTTAGCAAGGAACAGACATAAACACAAACACATGCACGGCAGTCGGTTTTGAACACAGAGAGCAGCGGCATGAGTTCCAAGTCAACCTTATCTTCTTCCTCCTTTTTTTTTCCCGCACGTGTCGCGTGAACGCCGCGGGGCAAGACTGCCGACCGACCGGTCGCGTCGATCTGACGTGTGACGAGGCGAATCCGACTCGGCATTTGGACATCTCGATCAACGATCTCTCCTAATCGCATATTCGTACACGCGAAACACACTGCTTCCCGCTCTGTGGGGTCCGCCTTTCTCTCTCTCCACACGGGGTGACGTGGCCAAAGGGTGTGCGCTCGAACCGAGTCGACTATAAAATGGCGGTTCCTCTCCGGTCTCCCCTGTCGCGCTCGCGGAACTTTCTTGCGTTCGCTTCACGTCGCTTCACGTTTCGATTTGCCTTCCTTCTCGTTCTCCATTTCCCGAAATTGCCGGCGGAGGAAAGCGAGGTCGCCGGAATCGGAATCCCTGAGCATGGTGCCACCCTGCCATCAGAACGCCGCTTCGCCAGGTGAGACCTTTATTGTCTGAGATCGCTTGTTTCCGGCGTTCGAACCGTCTGATTACGATCGGAGGGAGGGGGAAGATGGCGCAGAAGTCGGTCCGACCTCCCCTCCGTCCTTCGCCGGCGACGCCCGCCCTCCCTGCCGCTACCTTTCCCGAGACCCGCCGGCGGACGCTGATCATCAAGGAGCCGCAAAAGCCAGGGCCCCGGCTGGCGGAGGTGGCCGGTTCCACCGCGGCTGGGTGCGCGGCAATCTGCTGCTGCCCCTGTGGCCTCGCGAACCTCATCGTCGTGGTGCCGGCGGGGCTCGTGCGGCGGTGGAGGAAACGCTGGCCCAGGGGCGCGAAGACCAAATCCAGCATTTGGAGGCCGGAGGTCGACGCCTTTGACGACGATGACGACGACCTCAGTCTGTACCTTGGCGGGTTCCCCCTAGCGAGCTCCGGCTCCGAGGAGCCATGGCTGGCGAAATCTCTGTCGCCGGAGTTCGCAGAACTAGAGAAGGAGATGGTGGCGAAGTTCTACGGCACTGGGTTTTGGCGAAGCCTCTCGCAAAGGAGTCAATGAGAACAGACTCTGCAAAAGAGAGAGAGAGAGAGAGAGGGTCGGATCTTTTCCTACTGTTCTGCTGTGACTGTTACTAAGAAGTGAGATGGGGACGACGAAGGGTTGAGGGAAGAAGTGGAAGGACTCCGGTGGTGGTTCTGCAAGCAAAAAAGATGGACATTCTTTTCTTTCCTACAAGTGTTTGATATAATAACTCGAATCACAAAATCAATCGATGTACACATCCATCAAACTCACTCTGTTGCGTTCAACAACACATGCATAATTTTAATTATTTTAAATTAAATTTCCTTCAATTTTTTTATTTATTTTTCATAAGAAAAAATCATCCCATGAAATTTGATAGAGATTATATATATATATATATATATATATATATATATATATATATATATATATAAAGACTTATGAAGGAATTTTAATTTAAATAATGAAATGAAATTATATGACTTATGACCTTTGAACACAAAGGCCCTCAAATGAAATATAGGTTAAACACGTGACATGTGAACATGATCTTATGTAGAAAGGCTTGACTTACTAATACGTGTATTTAATGGCCCTCATCATTAACATTATGAGACGGTTCCATGTGGGACATCTCTTGGTAACATTATACAGCCGGCCCACATTAATAATAAATATAAACGGAAACTTTGGTCTTATGGCATATAGCATTATTAAGGATAAATTTTATATACCAACAGTATTCTATAAATAATACAAATATTCTAATAATAATAATAAATATAATATAAACGAAAACTTTGGTCTTATGGCATATAACAAACATTATTAAGGATAAATTTTATCTACCAACAGTATTCTAAAAATAATACAATATTCTAATAATAATAATAATAATAATAATAATAATAATGTGATAGCTCCAAGTGGGTGTGCGCGGACCCCACGCGAAGGCGACCCAACAGCGTCGGGACCCACGTTGGGCCCACCGTTTGCTCCAATCGATCGGTTGGGGCTCTTGGGCCCGCATGCTTATTGCGACCGCCGTTGGAATTCGCTCCCACCCTACCCGATTCGCTGAGCCGGTCAAACGGTGGAAAAGAAGGCCGTCTTTGCCTCTGATTCGTTCGCTAATTATTAGCCCAATCGATGCGCTCTCCTACAATTTCTTCTTCCTCATCTCCTCCTTCCTGAGCGTGAAGGGAAGAGGGGACGAGCGAACAGAGCGTCTCCCTCCATCCGTAGAGTTTCCCCCATCGCCCCCACCCCCCCCCAACGAGTCGCCTCGCGCCTCTCCTGATTTCGAGCCGGAGAACCCTCGATTCGTCGATTCCGGCTCTGATCTTTGGCGATTCGCCTTAGGTATAGCTTCATTCCTCCGTGTTTATCGATCTTGCCTCGGGGATCTGATTTGATTTGTTTTCCCCTTCTTTACGCCTCGGTTTTTCTGGTTCTTGATCGAATCGCAGCAATTATGGCTGAAGATGCTGGACTATACGGGGTCGATGATTACGCCTTGTTATTTTGGTTGAATTTCAATGAATTTTATATGAATATTATGTGCTTGGTGATTGTCGATGATTGGTATTGGTGGAATTTAGTGGTGACACGTGTTAGATTTACGGCTATTAATCGATTTGAGGGTCTGTTTTCCTTTTCTTTCTCTTGTCGTGTTTAGCGATGGAGGAGGAGACTGCGAAGATGGAGAAACATCTGTCCTCAGCTGCTGCTTTTGTCGAAGGGGGCATCCAAGATTCTTGCGATGACGCCTGCAGCATTTGTCTTGAAGAGTTCTGTGAGAGCGATCCTTCGACGGTATGTGGTTCGGTGGACCTTTCCGCAGTGATGATAGTTTTACGGTTTCTTTCCATCGATCTGACTAATTTTCTTATTGTTTTACATTTAATGTTGCTTGTTTAGGTTACTGGATGCAAGCATGAGTTCCATCTCCAGTGCATTCTCGAGTGGTATAGTCTCTTCTACTAGTTATCTTTGTTTCCTATGTTATGTATCTGTAGGTGGAGAACCGATTAGTCAGGTATGTGTAGGGTCATGACCATTGTCCTTTTGGAGCATTTTACGGTCAAATGAACAAGACCTTGTTATGTTACTCTTTTCACCTCACTAAGCATGTGCAATCTGTTTCTTATGTTTGGTCATTATGAAATTACTTTTCTTGTTCTTGGTGTAAATTCCAATTCTATTTGTAAGCTAGGTTAAGTTCTACTGCTTTTCGTTTTGCTGATGTTGCTGCATGTTGGGTATTTACAATGCTGAATGTAGTTACCACCTGCATATATGATGAAATCCACTAAGTCTCTATGATTTATGGTGTGCCTTTCTTTTTCTTCTCCTTTTGAAACTCGGAGGTGCAAAAGGTGTATGTTGCATGAATTGTCAATATCCACTAAAATGTATAATTTTCATGGAAGATTTTTGCTTGCAGGTGTCAGAGAAGTTCTCAATGTCCTATGTGCTGGCAGTCTATCTCTTTGAAGGATCCGACAAGGTTTAATTTGATGCAACACATTATTGTGGGATATATTTTACTCGTTTCAAAAATGAAGTTGTTCTGATCAGTTGAGTATTTGATGCTGATTATGGCAGCCAGGAACTCCTTGAGGCTGTGGAACGTGAGAGGAACATTAGAATAAACCAAACACGAACTGCAACTATATTTCGTCACCCAGCACTTGGAGATTTTGACCTGCAGCATGTGGGTGATTCTGTTGATTTTTTTTCTTTGTAGTGCGTCTAATTAAATTACAGAAGATTAAAAGTTCTATGATCCATATTGCAGTTGGGTGGAAATGACACAGAACTTGAAGAGCGCATAATGCAGCATTTAGCGGCTGCTGCGGCGATGGGAAGAGTGCATCATATTTCTAGGAGAGAAGGGCATCGCGGTAGGGGAGGATCTCATCGGCACTCACAGTTTCTGGTTTTCTCTCCACATCAAAATGCACCCTATATTGGCTATCGATCTTCTTCGGCACAAGGAGGAGATAATGACTCGATCCCTGCTATAATTGCTGCCAGCCCATCATCTGTTCTAAATGCTCCGACAGAGGAATCTTCAAGCCAAGGAACACATATAAATCTAGCTCAAGGTGAGAGGAGTGCTGCAATAGCTACTGAAATTACTACCAGCCAGAGCAGGCCCAGACTTTCCGCTAGCAGGTGCTCTTTGGGATCATATGTCTATATATTTATGTCTAGCTTTTTTCTCTCATTTTTTTACCTTATAGGACATCCATATCATGGTCATTTTTTATACAGGACCTTTGCTGGCCAGTCTTCTCCAATTGTTCATGACAGACCAGGACCATCAGATTTGCAATCTTTCTCAGAATCTCTGAGATCTCGTTTGAATTCTGTTTCGATGAGGTATATCAAAGTTTATTTGCTATTTTTCAGTTGCCTAGAAGGTGTGAGGAATTGGAACATGCATTTTACTGCGAATTAGGTATAAAGAGTCTATCACCAAGAGTACTCGAGGATGGAGGGAGAGGCTCTTTTCTCGTAACAGTTCTGTGGCAGATCTTGGTTCAGAAGCTAGGAGTGACGTTAATGCTGGTGTTGATACATCCTCACGCATGGTAGATCGCCTAGAGACAAGAGAAAATAGAACCAATGTTTTCACATTTCATGATGCTGAAGTTCACTCAGCTTCAGAAGTGAATAACGAAGGGGTTACTGGGAATCGTGTTGACAGTCATCCAAGTGATGGTACTTCATCGGCACCTTGTTGTGCAACTTCCAGTCCTAATTGAGCTTCATCCAAAAATCTGGACATGCTTCTGGTATTAATCACTAAAGGTAGTACATATATGTCCCACCTCTCATTGGTTTAGCAAGTCATACTTGTCAAATTTAGCAGTTTGCTGATTGCTTCACTTATGATTAGATGATATATTGATATTAGGAATTTGGAGTATAGCATTTTTATGGTACTAAACACTAGTGTATTTGTGTCCCACTTCTATCAGGTTGAGCAAGTCATAATTAGTCAAATTTATCAGTTTGCTGATAACTTCACATGATTAGATGATATTATAATCATCCTGATGTATGTATTTATTATGCATGTTGGGCATTACTATATGTTATGAAATAAAGCTATCCATTGCTTGTTAAAATCAGTAACATTGAATAATTGGTGTATTAGAAGGTAGAAACAACCTTGGTGAAGATGCAAATGAAAGAAGGAAATCATGAAAAGATTTGATCACAATAGGCATGACAAATTACAAGTCATCCATCTTGTGACTTGCAAAGTTTTTTTTAGTAATGAATAGCATGTTTAATTTGTGAATTGGTGAACAATCAGTAAATTTAAATAATGCAAGTAAGTTTTTTTTTTTCTAGTATTTTCAATGTCGAAGGAATCTTGACCAACCTCGCTTTTGCAAGCCTTTTGCAAATGAAGTTTGGTCGGCACCATGCAATATATGAATTTTATGGCTGTTTCAGACCTGATGTTAATTATCTAAACTTGGTGCCCTATAGCTAGTCACAGTAAATTTATTCAGGGGGGATTGTTTTAAACCTATTACAGTTCAGAAGGAAATGACAAGATGCATCACAAATAGAGAAATAGTCATCTAAATGAAATTTATGAATTTAACTATAGTTGCATAATTGTACTGTAGTCTTTTACACTATGTTTCACCAACGAGACGAAAATGCGGTATTATCAGTCCAATAAACCTTTTGTGATATTTTATCTCCAAAATAATATGTGGTTTACTAGATGATGTCTTTCCTTTTCTTGGATATTTTTGCCTCAGACTATTAGTTAAAGTCGCTCTGGGTTTTCCTTCTACTTACTTTTGTTGCTGCTGAGAAATTGATATTAAGGCATTATAGATGATAAGATTCTGCATGAGATGTTTGGGCTTAGAAAGTATCGTTGATCCGATAGAACTAAGCCAGCTAATAAGGAACCAAAATAGGAACCATTGTAGTTGGTTGAGTAAGATTGAGTGTGACCTCATTAGCAGTCAGCACCAATTCATTTTTTTTTTTCATTTTGACTTGGATTAACTAGTAACTGATTTCTGTTGCAAGCTTGACATTATTGACAACAGAATCCTTTATTAGACAGGTATGACCATCAAAGATTTGATTGCTTGATTTTCCACAATGAATCCTTAGTACAATAAACATACGATGGTCCTTGGTTCCGTGTATCTGAGATTGGCATTTACAATTATTTGATTTCTTATCTAGATATTTTGCTCTAAGTTGAGTAGGAAGTTTTTTCTCATCAAAATTTTGGATTTTGATGTGATGACATACACCTATGGTGCGCTTTTTTTACAAGAGAAATTTGGTTTATGTAATAGATCTTACTAAGAAATTAAAAATTAAAGGTTCTCTCAGAATAATGGGTGTCAAGATTCAAGATATAGATACTCTATCGTGATTCCTGCTGGATCATGTTAATCGGAGATTTTAATGTCTTTTAAGTGTTTTTTAAATTAACATGATGAATTTACAATTAAAGTGCAAGGTAGTAGTTTAATGTTTTCTTAGTTAGTGATGTAGACTAAAGAAAGAAATTTTGCACTAAAAAATATCAAATATCCAAGAAGTAGCTATTCAAGCAAAATAAGAAGGTTCTAGGCCAAGTGTTTACTAGGGTCCTGTTGCCTAGGAGGAAAAATTAGAGGATAGATGTCCAAGGCTATTATTGGACCAAGGATTTAATCTCAGTCTAGAACAATTTGAATAATCTGTAGGATTGTTGTAGTATTGGTATATCGCCATGGGGGAGGAAGAAAAATGCTACTAGAGGTCTACTATTAGGGAAGGAGACCACCAGGTCTACTATTAGGTTGCCATTGACATAAGGAGGACCAACTTGAAGGCACAACAAATGTGACGGTGTGTCTGAACTAAGGATGATCGACTTGGGAGCTCGGTTGACTTGAGGACAACTGACTTGAGGGTGCAGTCATTTTGGACAAGGAGTTGACTTGGAGATGCAACCATCTTGATAGTGTGACCATCTCGAGTGCACGACCTATTTGAGGGTATGTATGACTTAAGGACGTGGCCAGTATGAAGATGCAATTTCCATGAGGTCGTGATCAACTTGCAGACACAACGATCGACTTTAGGACATGATCGAAGCATGATCAACTTGATGTCATGGTCGGCTTGAGGTCGTCTTGAGGAAGCAATTATATTGATAGCACAATTGACTCAAGGGTGTAGTCGTCAGTAGGTAGGGAGCGTGCTTCGCGACATGGTAAAGTTGGGAGCAAGTCGATGGCAAGTGGGGAACTCCCCGATTTTGGCATCTTCTCCGCAAATGTCTTGCCTTCTTTGTCATGCAACTAAATGCAAGTTAGGCAACCTGCTGACTTGCCTAGAACCGAGATGTGTGGCTTGATATTGTGACCAACTCGATGATGGCCATCTTGATGGGATCACTAATGTGAAGGCAGGAGCAACATGATGATGTGACCAACTTGATTTTGATGTGGTTGCCTTGACATTATGGCATCAAAATTCAGGATGATCAACTTGACGAAGCGACCGATTGGATGATGGCCATCTTTAATGCGGTCAACTGGACAACAATCATCTTGCCGACTTGGGCAAGTGGATGTGTGTGTCCTTGGACCTTCAAGCGAGGTCCAGCCTCAAGCATATGTTGCCCCTAAGACAATGCTGGTGACACTTTCGGAAGGCTGTCACATATTGAGAACTGGAGTTTGAGGAGGTGGATTCTCCTTTAGGATGACTTACCTTACACGAGTCCTTCGTGGAGTTTGAGGAGGTGGATGCTCCTTCGACATTCAATTCATCTCAAGGTCTTATGCGAGGATAAAAAATGAACTTCTATTTATAGAGTAGAGGAGAATTTTCTTGGAACAAGAAATATTGGGGAATATTATTCTCTCCGGCTCATGCTGACGGGGAGGGTCCAGCTGATTGGGATTTGCATTGTGTATCTCAATTGGCCTCAAATGTTGGCCATATCAGGTTCCATTTGTAAGAATCGTTGTGGCAACCCTGGAATGAGTTTCTAAAACATGCCATTTAAATCCAATCTCCAGTTTGTTTGCTGAGGTTTCAGTGAATCTACAGTCTGTCTTGGATTGCATGTTAACAATCAGAAATTAGAACTTTTAGCACCCATCTTTTTGTATTGACATATACAACGCTACTTGTAATCTCTAGACGCATAGCCATTGCTTAATCTACAATACTTTGGCTGCATCTGGTTGATCGACATATTTTTCTTAGTTGTATGCTTACGACATCAGGTGTCGTCTAGAAATTTGATAAACTAAGCATAGCACAGCATCAGAGGTTGATATATGTCAACTTTGTACTTAAATTTTGTCTTTGTTGGTATCATTCAGGAATGGTAAATATGTGCAGATATATGATGTGCTGAATGCTTTGCTTACCCCATGATGTACACTCACTGAGGTGGACTTAAAAAGAGGTTGAGATGGGAGCGCTTTTATTTGGATCCAAAAGGATTGCTTCTGTTCTTTTTTTCCCTTAACTTCTTTCAATTATGTAAATTTGTTGATGATGAACTTGTCATCTTAAATAACAAATATCACACTTTTGTAGCAAACTTGTTATGCCTTATTCTGTGTAGATGTAATATAGTAGCCAAATTGTAAGCATAATATATATTTGTATGCTGGCAGAATGTTGAGATGATTTGCGGATTGCTGTTTGGAATGACATTATTTTACACGAAAAACTTGGGGATTTTATGTTATACCTTTTGACACCAGATTTCTACTTCATGATTTTAAATGCTGCTTTCCTCGTCGACACTATGGAACTCAAAAATTCAACCAAGCAGTGCGAACTGATTTGTGCTTTGGAACCAGCATTTCATGTTTGCAGAATTCCTTTGTATTTATTGCAGCTGACACTGCGAATGAGTTCACTGTTCCACAGGTGTGGTTTCCCTTCAGTTCTGCAGACAAGTAATCAATCTGTCGACGACAACAAAGAAGATCAACGTACAGGAACTCAAGAGTTGGACATACATATTTCTTATTTATAGATTATCCTATGTAGTTATAGGGTTAATTATAGATTATCTTATTTAGTTATCTTTCTTTAGTATTCTGGTTTCTATGTTTTAAAAAATTACATTGGCCTCAATATAATTACGAAAGTGAATTATTTAGGTTCATTTATTCTAACGATGTCAGTTTTATCAATGGAAATACGAAAATAAAGAGTAAAAATATAATTTTAATGTTTCGGTGATGGCGGACAGTAGCGCCATTGGCGTTGATGCTGACACGGTTGACGTTCTGTCATTGCGGAATCGAAGTCCGCTGTCAAAGCCATCGTGAAGATCCGTCGCTTATCGAAGCAGGACTTGGAGATGTAAGCCCCCCTCGTCAACGTCGATGTCGTGCCCCTCCTTACCACTTGCCTCCTCAACCACTACCACCATCACTTGTCTGCGACCTAGGAGAATGTCATTGTTGCCCTCCTCAATCTCTCCATCTCTACTAGCGAGGTGCTCAGGTGCACCTCAAGCATCCTTGACACCCTAATCATCGCCCTTCGCCTCCTCTCCCTTGTCGCCATCCAATAATCCTTTACAGCAGTGCCTCCGTTTTGCTCTTCCCCCTCGTGCTCACCTCATTATCATCATTGGCCAGAGCCCTCCTGGCTCAACATAAACTTGGGCTCATTCTATGCCATCGACATGTCGGTAGTTGTCGAGCTAGGCCAAAGACACAGAAGGAGATGAGACTGGTGTCAACGTAAAGATTGAGTAACAAGTCCTCATACTATAGCTAGGAGCGATAGCGGGGTGAGCACAAGGGGGAAGAGCAAGGCAAAGGCGCTACTATAAAGGGTTGCAGTGGCATACTGGACGACGATGGGGGAGGAGATGAAGGGCAATGACAAGGGCATCCATGATACTTGGGGTGCACATAAGCACCTCGCGGGCAGAGATGGACATGTTAAGGAGGGCAACGACAACATTCTCCTAGGCCGCGAACGAGTGGTGATAGTTGAGGAGGCGAGTGATAAACAGGGGCACGACTGTCACGGACTTAGCTGGTTTTGCCTAAATCGTGCGGTACCCTTGTGTGTCCGTCCGCAAAAGTCAATCTCCCCGAAGCCTCCCCTGGTCCCTTAAGACCCACAAAAGAGAAAACGGGTTATAGAAAATGACTCACTCGGGATCCACAAGCAAACATTCTAGGAAACACTTCATAGACAATGCAAATTACAAACAAACTTTACAAGCTCTGAAATAGTTACATAACAAAGTGTCAAAATGGTCCATTACAGACCGAACTAAAATGGGACTATTAAGCCTTCGACTGTCCCTTTACATGCTAGGCAAAGAATTAACATACCAAAAGATACGGACATACATAAGCATCAAACATCATGTTTCGAAGTTTGTCCGTGACACGACGTCGACAACATCTGATAGGGCGTGCATCTCCGAATCTTACTTTGATAGATGACGGATCTCCGCAATAACTTCAATAGTGAACTTTGATTCCATGACGATAAAGCGCTGATACAAATAAAGAGCGACGAAAGGATTACTCAACAACTGTACACTAGTGGCACCATTATCTATTATCATCGAAACATTAAAATTATCTTTTTATCTTTTATTTTCATTGATAAAACTGATACCGTTAAAGTAAATGAACATAAATGTTTCTCTTTCGTAACTATAAGGATGCTAATATAATTTTTTAAAATATAAAAATTAAAATATTAAAAATAACTACCTACGGTAATGCCAAATAACAGAAAACAAAAAAATTCCAAATACCGAAATGACATAAACAATTGCTATACTATTTAATGCTTTTGTAGCAAACGTTGTATGATTGGTACCACAAGAAGATGCTATAGGAAGAACAAGGTGATCGTCCAATGAAAAGTTGAAACGACCGGTACCAATGAATGAAAGCATCGATATTGCCTGGAAATGTCTTTGAGTAAATATTCTCGTGGGAGAAGTTCTGCAGTCTCCCAATTCAATCCATCGAATAAAGCAGAAGCCACTCTTGCTTTGTAATAATAGTTTCGTCCTGCGGAGCACTAAGGCCTGCTCTCTAACCTAACCTCCTCGAGCACTAATGCAGCTTCATTCCACTTGCTCCCCTGTCTGTCTCTTCATGGGACCGATAGTTGAACCAGAACCCCTATTTATCTCTAAACTTCAGATTAAAAGCTGTGCCTCACACAGACGAGATCATCCAGTCTGTTCCCGTCCATTTTGTAAAGAGAAACGCGACCCATCTGGGCATAATGTTTTTGTGCTTCCTTTCTTAAGCTCTCATGTGGCAGGAGCTCCCACTTACTGTAATTTGACTTGCTGCGAGCCTCAGCCATGTCGGGAGATCCTGATACTGGTCCATCTCGGTCTACCGTACCCCATACCTTGCAATTACCAAAGGGTCCCAAATCACCTTCTTGGCCAGTTTTTTCTCTTTTCAAACGCAACGCAGCCATGTGAGCACTTGTTATGATTTCTTTGCCTGGCACATCAGACCAATCCTGCTTCCTCGGAGCTCTCATAGGAGAATGGATCCTGATGACCTACATGGACAACAATGTGGAAAGTTAGTAAACTATGCGCGGGCCAATCGAGTGTCGCACGAAGGTCTTTACACCGAGGCACTCCAGCAGTTGATAATAAGCCCTTCCTTGCAATGGATTGTGCCCCTTCCTGGGAGTCGAGAAGTACCGTGTCCTAGAAGAAACAAATATGAAGCATAAAATGTTTTTTGTATGAGAATCAAACTTACGATACGGTGATCAGAAATTTCAGCAATGTGCGATGATATCTTAAAGACTCTTAAGCAGATGCAATAAGCTATTATCATGCAAAGATTTCGAGCCTTCCAATCTGTACGGACATAATTATGGATGTCTAAGAAATAGAGACAAACACGAGGTCCAATTAAAATAAACCTAGTAGAACTATGATAGACATGGTAAAAAATGGCTGGTTGTTGATTTGCATGGTGATACTGAATTAGGTAGACATTCGCTCTTAGAAATATACTGACCATTCTGTATAGCCGGGATCCACCGTAAAACCATATATATCAACAATGTCACACATGGAGAGAGCCAATTCTATGGACTTCATTCCGGTTCCCTTAGCACCCCTTCTTAAGACGATACCTTGGAAAAGATAAACAGGATTTGGAAGTTCCTGCATTGGAGGCAATACAACCCTATTAGATTTTACTATAAAAAGAATATATTGTATATAAATAAAATTTCTAAAGATGCCCACCATAGTGCACAAAAACAACTAATAATAAGGGCCGGTGACATTAAACGATCACCTTTATCTTTGCATTGAAATCTCTGTGTGTTACGCTCTTGATTATAAGCACCTCATCAGCTGCAATTTTCATATACAGATGCAAAATAATTACTTTACGTTAACCTAAGAGAATAATAATGACTACTCAAGATTTGTTAAGACTTAACATGTGAACCGTTAAAAAGATAATATCCATAAATACTTCATAGAGAACAGAAGTAATACATCAAGACTTGCATATGACCAATTCTTGTATGTATATGCCTTAAATAATATATCTGTCAAAATTTTCTATCCTAAGAGAGGAATCCAATGACTATGTGGAACAGCATGCCAACAAACATATAACAATAACATCTTACAATGCCACAGTATATGGCAATTGTAGCCAAGTAGAAAATAAATTATTCACTGAAATATTAGAAGCTCGCAATTTGACTATAGTTCTACCTTATCAAATAATTCCCTGAACAATTCGCCATACTCTTAAGTCGAATAATTCAAAATTGTTGGATAATTATTCAGTTACTCATAAATTTAACAATTGGTTCCATAGAATCATTTAGGACTATTTGAGAAGTTTTTGGAAGCTGCAAAATTATATGCTAATCTTTTAGTAGCATTAAATTTCTTTTTCCTTCGCATACAGTTTTGCATATATAGAATCATGCCTTCTCTACATTTTTTCACTTCTTTCTTATTAAACATCTAACCAAGTTGATTCCATAATTTTGCTAAATTTGTCCAAAGTTTTTTGGTTTTAATCTCAGGCCTGTTATTGACCAATGAACTTATGTCCACGGACAGTAGAAAAACATATTAATAATTCATTTCCTCAAGTTATATGTCCATATTTGAACTGTATTTGACCCTAGATAGTCTATCATGAGCTCCTGTCTGTTAACACATTCTTATTCAGTAAGCTGATGGCGCGCCAAGTGCAGATCACATATTCAAGAATCACCATATGCACCCAAATTCTGCTTTGACAGCTATTCTTTTATGCACTGAAGAAGGTCACTGTATGTCTAAATCAGTATGAAAACAGAACATTTTTTGTTCTTATTAAATTTTCATATCATTAGAACCAAAGTACAATAATGGCAACAAAATTACTTGCAGATGCTCTAAGATGTAGATTTTGCGAAATTCAGAGTTGAGAATTTCACGAGCAATATGATCAAAAACTTATCAAGCTTAATCAGGCCCTTACGCTATACATTGCAGAGAGTCAGACATCACCTACAAAAACACTTGGCAAATTCAACTTGGCATTAAAAACATAAAGAACTTTAACTTGCACATATGATTTTCATAGAGCAAAAATCTTAACATTCTTACAAAACAATATTGTTTGTGATTAACATGCCTAGGCTTTATCAAATACAATTATTAGCAGCTTTAGAGATGTTAATGCATCTGATGACAGTAATTTTTGTATATGTAGCCAGAATCTTACAAGATCCATCGAGAATAGCAACCATGTTACGAGCAGCGCCTCTTACAACTAGGCGAAAGTCCCTTTTCAGTCCAACATGTTTGGCATATTTCTGCAGAAGGACAAATAAAGATTAGTTGGTAATCACAGGATGTAGATCCAAACTATTCGTAAGCTTCTGCTTCTGAGGCCTGGTGAAGTGCTCAATCTGGGAGATATCAAGTCAGATGGATCTGCCTAACATGATGGTGTCTACATCGCCAGGAAACTGACAATGTGAACAGGACTGTAGATAAAAACTTATTACTAAGTGATGCAGTGTAGCTAATAGTAATTGCGTTATGGAGGCCAATCAAACAATAGACAAGGTGGCTTAGGTATCAATAAGGGAGTATTTTCAGTTTTACAACAATATAATGCCTGTGAGATTTGTTTAGCAACAAAAACATTCAGAAAACATCTATATGACACAATAAAAACAAGAAAACAGGATGCTTTGAATCCACCAAGATATATGTATGAGGTCTGTAAGTATGGGCACATCTTAAAATTTTTTGAAAACTAATGCATCTTGAATCTAGCATTTCTCTGATAAGTTGTATCACTTGTATACACTGGTATTGAGAACTCCATCAAGGCCAGAAAGTGAACAGTATATTTTGGATGCTGAACTATATTATTGAACCAGGCCTTGGAGACAAAGTCTGGAACCAAGCGTTGTTAGGTCCTTAAAGAAGCTGTCATTTCAATAAACTATCATTTAAGTGTCAGATAAAACCAGAAATTTCAAACTACTTTTCTTTCTGAATACATATAAGAAAATATAGAAAGAATCTCAGAAATATGAAGCTGAAATTGCTAAGCCTCAAACATAAATAAATAGTTACAGTCATACATATAGATCAAACAAAAATAATCAACACACTCTACCTCATTAACAGGAGCCTCATTATCTCGAAAGACTGCATCATGCCCATCAATCTCCAGTCCAAATTCTGTTTTTAAGAGATCCCCAGAATTCCCAACCACTGCACATGTCCGAAACTGCTGGGGATGGAAGGGAGGCTTTGCAGGTAATATCAAGTTTAGATGCTCCTCACAAATAGAGCGATTATAACATTTATCTGCACCCCTAAAAACAAGATAACATATGGAAGCTCTTATTGAGTCACCTTGAGCACTAAATCACAAAAGAAAGCCTTGCACACATGGTAACTCACAACTGTGCAATTCTTTTTGCAGCATAATCTAACCATCCATCCGGTCGTACATCTAGGTATTCCCTTGTCAAGACCGTAGTCATGTTACGATACTGGTGAAATTTTGGTCTTTAGTGCATAACATGGAAAACAAATTGATAATTTATTGAAAGGAATCGAACCTGTTCCCATAGAAGAATGGCTTCACAGACATCATATTTATACTCCAGTGGCTCAAAAATTTTAAACTGTGCATTATACTGCAAAAATAGAGAATAAGGTTGAATCTGAGACAGGTTCTTTAACGAAAGTATATTTCATACAAATGAAAGAAAATGACATGTTATAATCCTGGAAAAAGCAGATCGTAGAGCTTGACCCATGTACTATTTGTGCCTTCAGGAAATTTAAGGACCAATTTACAGTGGTCAATGATGTCTGCGGTAAGGCCAAGTCCTCTGCTTGCCTAGAGAAAGTTCCACGGTCAGTACCAACTAAAACAGGCTGAATTTATATATTTCAATGTTAAATAAGAACAGATTCTAATTGTATAATAGAATGTAAAAAAGGTCGATGCATATGTGTGAAGATGTAGATGACCAATACAAGCAAATTTATTGATGGATATGACAATCAATTTGATACATTATGAGCATAAAAGCATTACATTTTGCAATAATCAGATTTGCTTTTATCCTCCTAGACTCCTAGATGTTGATTAGAATACGAGATGCTAACTAATCTTTATGATTAACTTTCAACACAAATAAATATTTAAAATTCTAAAACATAGTATTGCTACGAATAAATATCCAGAAACAAGTTTGGAGTCAAACAACTTTATTTCTTCATCATTAAAATCTTCATTTAGTACATTTGGTGCATGGACAACTGTTTTGTGATGGTAGAAACTAAAACAATGTATCAAAAGTGATATTTTAAGTCAAGCAGCTATAACTAGTGGTGAATATAGCCCAAGAAAGAAACACCTTAAGGTAACTGGGTCACTGGGCAAAGTAATCCTTACTGCCTTTTCTCTTGAATCATTGTGATGCACACTGCATAGGTCATCCAGGCACAACAATAAACTCTGAACCATGCCCTTAGATTTTGCTGCTAGATGTCATAGAACTTGAGGGACGTCAGATCCATTCAAGGGCCCAGCCCATCTAGTGTGCATCATGACCAGGTAAACCATGTACAGGGGCAGATCTATTAATCTGAACAGTAGTTTGTAAAAGAAAAACAGTTTGTCGAACATCAGGAAATTATCTTGTTTGAAACCAAGCGCTCAAGCTATACCTTAAAGAATGCATCAACTCAAGGCTGTGAAGCCTTCTCCAGATTGACTAGTTCCACCGGGAGCACTGTTGACACAAATGGCTTCTACCTGCACAAACTTAAGAGGGCTTTTTGGTGCTGCTAAGCTCATTAAAACGGAAGTTGTCTTTATCACTTACACTTCAGTTTCCTTCAGCCTGATTCTTCATTAGTAAAAATCTTCAGTGGACAGACAAATGTCCACAACTTAGAGTCAAGAAAAAGTGAACCTATCTAAAAAGCCAAAAATTTATTTGCTTCTCTTCTTACGTGTTTTCATTTTTATATTTTCATGCATATTCTATCTTCTAAGATAATCTAAATAATCATTTATTCTCTAATTTGCTTCAAAACTCAAAGTAATTTTAATGATAGAGCTTTACCTCTACGACTTAGATTGACTTATAAGATCCTGATAGCCATCAGCTTGGACTTAAACATTTTGGGCTTGACTCAATGAGTTAATGGGTTAATCACTACATCATGCTGCATCGTGACAAATCATATCAAGGTTGACCAGTACTAAGCATAGTGAGGGACTTGAGTACGTAAGTGCTACTTGTGGATGAGATAGAGAACAAGTCACGATTCAAAGCCACCACTGAGTTAGGTCTCATGTGCACCATGCCAAAGTCCAATTCTGGGATATATTGGATCTTGACGAGGACGTCAAGCCATTAAGTCGGGAAGATTATAACACCTCAATTTTCTCTCACATCGAAAGTAGATTAAGACTTAGATTGACTTATAAAAGTATGATGGATCTACCATTAATTGATGTCTAAACATTTTGGGTTTAGACTTAACAAGCTGATTGCTTAATTATTCAAACTAGCAAATGTTGTCTAAAGAGCATTATTTACTATAATCAACATGCTATAAGCAACTTCAAGAAAGAATCAAGCATGTATATTAATTTGCTATTGCAGATGCTTTTTGATAAGAATAAATGTATATATCTAACCAATAGATTTCAAAGATTGAACAAGTAGTTATGTGTAATTAGCTTGAAACATCTATATAAAGCTAACCTACTCTTGAAACCTACAACTTATCTATACAACATAACATATGTTACTGTAGCAAGAATCTATGATAGCTTGAGCTTTAGGGCTAATTACAAATTAGCTCCCGAAGTTAGATCTCTTTAGCATCCCGGTCCCTAGACTTAAAAAATTTATATTGGAATCCCTATACATATAAAAGCATTTAACTCCATTTACCCTAACACCGTCAGCTTTACCGACGGAAGATACAACACATGACAATACATACAGGAATGACACGAAAACAATGGGCAAAAAGGTAATTTCAACATCCCAATTATGTTTTCTTTTGTTATGCCATAATTAAAACTTCTTAATCGACTGTTGTAATAATGGCGACCGACAGTGCCACCGAGGGCTGCGGGTGGCTATTGTGGTGATGGTCAACGAGAACGACGTAGGGATGTCTACAGAGACGGTAGGGTGGAATCTTGGAGGTGGAGTTGAGGAACTTCTGTAACTTCTTGCGGGGGGAGGAGGAGGATGAGGAGGGAGAGCGACAGCGGGGGGTAAGACAAAGGGAGAGGGGGAAGAGGACGAGGATGATGGTCGCACCGATGCATATGTAAAACGGTGCCGACGCAGATGCATAGTATGATGACGAGGATGATGGTTGCTCTGCTCTGCATCTGCGTCGGTGCCGATGTAAATGCAGAGCGACGCTCATCCTTCTTCCTCCCTTCCTCGATCCCTTATCCTTCTTCTCCCTTTCGTCGCCTGTATCTACGTTGACGTCGACGCAGATGCAAGGCGATGCAGAGTAGAAACCACATATGTCGACGCTCTACATCTACGTCGTTTGCATTTGCATCAGCGCCAACGCAAATGCAGGCCGATGCAGAGCAGAAGTCGTAGATGTCGACGTAGATGTCGATGGTTTGCATCTGCGTTGGCACCAATTTGCATCTGCGTTGACACTGGCGTAGATGCAGGGCAATGCAAAGCAGAAGCAATAGATCTAGAGCACAGCGACACCGCTATGCATCTACGTCGACGTCGCCATCATCCTCGTCCTCTTCCTCCTCTCTCTTTGGCTCATCTCCCGCCGTCACTCTCCCTCCTCTTCCTCCTCCAGCGCGGCTCTACATCTGCATCAGCGAGACGCAAGGCTTTGCCTCACCTCTCGCCGACACACATGTAGAGCAATGTCGACACACATACAAAGTAGCAACGACAGAAATGCCTTGCTTGAGACGTTGAAATTATCTTTCTGTCCATCATTTTCGTATCGTTCCTACACATGCTGTCACGTGCTATATCTTCCGTCGGTAAAGCTGATGAAATCAGAGTAAATAAGGTTAAATATTTTACTTTCATTACTATAAAGATTTTAAAATAAATTTTCTAAGTCCGGGGACTGAAATGCTAAAGAGGTCTCCCTACATTAAATAATTTATAATTAGGCAATCTTAAGAAAGCAAGAGGTGTTCACCCAAAACTTAAAATCCTCTAGAAATTGAGAACCAAAGCTAATAGAACAAAATGACACTCTTTAAGCCCTAAGGGAACTTAAATACTCTTTGATATTTCCATCTTATATAAAACCACCTGACGACAATGATGCAATTGGACATGAGTATAGACGGCATTCGTCAAATCCACCACCAAAGAGAAGCGGAGAAGAGACCAAGATGAGCATACCACGCATTGCTGAACGCGGGACTGGAAATCTGACAGGATCCGAATCTCCTCGCCGTCGATAAGCGATTTACGGCTTCCTGGAAACCAAGAAACAGGTAGAACATCAAGAACGAGAAGGGATCGAGCGGTTAGAGCTCCACCTTACTTCTCGTCGCAGCGGCGGCTCACGGATGAAGAAAGAGGAGGACTGAATGGCGACGACGATAGCGGCGAAGACTAGGGCGGCGAGGAGGAGGACGAAGACGGCGGCAGGTCGCCGGATCGGAACGGAGGTCTTCGCGGTTCTCATCTTTCCGGGACGCCGAGATCGGGTCGGCCGGGACCGTGTCGAATCGCGTCCACCGCGTCGGCTAGTTCAAATGTTTGTGCGAGCGAGGACCTCGATACAGTGGTTTAAATAAATAAATACGTGGTCGGCCCTATATGTATACGATTGGACGGTTCTGATGAAATAGTAAATAGCGGGGGCCACCGTGAAGGTCCATGAAAGCCGTTCATTCACCAGATCCACACGATGGTACAATGTCGCGTCAGATAAACCAGTCGCGAACAAAAGCCGATCCCGAAGATGATCTGTGTTTTGTTGCGCGGAGAACTCTAGTGGGCCCGATAGCAGTGTCCAATCCGAAGGGGAAGAGAAGGTGAGCAGGATAGGAAAGACTTTTGACGGACACCCGGTTACTGGAATCACCTCAAGAACCCATCTTGTGAGTGAACGGGCAACAGTGGGCCCCGTCCACGCCATGTGGGTACGCCGATGAGTGTCATTCTCACGTCAATCAATACAAAACACGTATCTTATAAGAAAAATATCAAAGAGGTATACACATCAAAATAAGGAAAGTAAAGACACAGAGAAGCAATTGAAGCATCCCAACATAAAGCTGGACAACACATGTTATGCAAGATAAAACTCTAAACCTGCAAGAATTGGAGGAGACATGGACAAATAGGAAGCAAGGATCAGAACACAGAAGCAAAATGCATTCGTCAGGATTTCAAATCAAACACCAATCTACCAAGAGTGTTCAAACGTTATTACAAATCTGCAAGTAGTAATAACTCATAATTTCCTTAAGACAGGAAGCAAACTTATGCGCAGAGAAAGAAGAACATTGTCTGACCTAATGCATTCACCAACCTGCATGTTCTTCAATTCATGTAGAATTAAGGGAAGGTGCCATGTGATGTCGAGTACATATGATCAGTACACAGCAATAAAAGACATCAAAACAGACCCTATCCAAAGCTTCCCATCCTTCTCCTCCACTTCGCTGACTGCTTTAACCACCTTGCCTTCCTTGTCCTCCAAAGTCTCCAGTAGATCCCCATTAGGGCCGTACTTAATGATCAACGCATGAAGTCTGCCTCCAACCAGCATAAAATAGTGATATTTGACCGGAATAGGGAGCTTCAGAAAAAATTTCCTCAACTTGCTATGATCAGCCATAAGATGTGCATATGTAGAATGACGACAATGAATCGCCACCCAGAATTCACCCTTCTCATTAGTCCTCACATTATCCGGGAATCCAGGGAGGTATGCAAAAACATCCAATGTTCCTGCCTTTTCTCCCTTCAGCCAGTATCTATTCAACCTACACTTGCAAGTGCATGCTTGTCTGATTCAATTTACACAAGGAAATGATGAATAAGAAGATGTGGAGACCAACCTGAGACGTGATCCTTCACAGAACAAAAGGAATGATCCATCCTTGCTTAGCGTCACACCATTGGGGAATTGAAGGCCCCGATGAAGGACAATTGTTTCTTTTGTAACCGGGTTGTATTTTAAAAGCCTACCAGAAGGTTCTCCAGAAAATATTAGTTGCATGAAGTTCCTGAAAGCACATACAAAGTTTATCTTTTCTGCTTTTAAATAATTTTGAACAAATAAATCCTGACAGAAAGTGAAGCCTAGCATGTCGATATATGTCTAGAACAAACTGACATATTTTCTCTAATTATGTAGTTATGCCATGCAAGTATGTAGAGAAATTCACTAGAGCAAGTAACAGAACAGTTCCACAGAGCAGACATCATTGCAAGAAAGAATAGCACATAACCATTCACTGATTCATATTCACCGGTGGTGGAAGACAAATAACAGTTATTTTCGCATTGAACTAGTAAATTTGGGACTTCGATTACGAAGGAAAGAATAACTGCTTTTTCTATCTTTTTATGGAACGTAAAAACATACGATGATCATAAAATTATTATTTCCCTGTGGAGGAAAGAATGATTGCCTTTTCATTTTAATTCATAAAAACTGGAACCAAATTGTAGATCATAACATAATGGTGTTTGCTTATTTCATATTTACCTTAGGAGGGGATTCCATTAACTAGCATTTAATAGTTGATGACAGAAATGAGAAAGCAAAACCCCTCCACTAGTTGAAAAGAATGCTAAACATCAAAATAAGGAAGATCGTTTTCGGTAAGGACTAACCAAATCCGATGTTATACAGTGTACACTATTGCATACTGTCTGTCAAAAGGTGTTAATGTTTAGTAGTAATGCTCAGAACCAGTTCACATATTTAGAGGTCAATATGTTAGGTAATACACCTAAATCAACCATTATGAAAATGGTAATTCAGTGATGTAGAGCCGATGCTGAGCTCAGCTTTCCAAGCAAGGAAGTTCATTTCTGTGTCTAGAGCCAGTGATGCCTACAAGGCAAGAAACCTTACTGTAATACTGAGGCCCATGCTCTTCAAAACTCAAAAGCAACTACTACATGCCACTATCATCTCATTGATGTTTCATAAAAGCTGTTATAGCACTACAATATCTTGTTTTGCATAACTACTTTTCTACTTGTTTATCTCTGTAACTTTGCAGTCGTGTAAAATCTGTAAATATCTGCTTAATGAATCTCAAAACTATAAATCCAATAGAGATTGCCAAGATACCTTACTAGACAGCACAAGAGATGCACTCACTGAATGATTGATTATATCTATTCTCCCAATATTTTTGTCCTATGTAAAAAGTGGGATCTGTGACTTAGGTAGTGGAAGATAAGAATATGAAGCATGATAACAGGCAAACATTTGTTAGTAAAGGTGTGGGAGGAGAGTTATCGGTAATTGTGTTAATTTGCACGGCCACTATGGTATAAAGTCAAGGTAGGCAATACCGAATGATACCGCCCGTATGTATCGGTCCAATGGCATACCGGTACGCGGACCGCCCGCTACCGGGCAAAACGAAAAATAATTATATATATATATATATATATTAGAAAAAGGCAACGTTCGGCGACGTCGAAACTCCGGTACGGTATGAAATTGCAGACCTTAGTATAAACAAACAGCAAGGTGCCATTAGAAGTTGGATATGTAAGATCATTATTTCTCAACATCATTGAGAAGATTCCTAATTTAGTGCTTGAATAAAGGAATCTGTTCCTCATGCATACCAAACCAGATTTAGAACGAACTTCAGTCAAACATGCAGGGATCAGGAGTATGGTGATGGATTCTTTGGATAGAACTGAACAGATGAAACTTCCATACTGAAAGCAACAATTGCAAAGAATTCAACAGTCCATCTCTTGACCTCAATGCTGTGAGTGGTCCATAGTCTCTGTCCAGTTCTTTTTCTCTTTTGTTTATGTTTTTACTTTTGTTTTAATTTTACTTCAATTATACTCTAATGAATCATTTCAATCTCCATAATGGGACTTCCCTCCAGATTTTATCCAAAAATAAACTCAAAGAAAATTCTGATGTCAGTTGGGAGTTACATGCTGATATACAAGCGCTTAAACAAAGACATTGAGATTAAAAGACTGACCAGAGTTGAATGCTAAAACATAAGGGGAAAAAACAACAAAATCCAGCTACAAATAAAATGTATAAAACTAAGTTGACTAGATTATCCGTGGTTAAACACATTTACACTATAATTCGGTAATCCTGATTTATAATCTGAACATCAAGCACCAATGCAGTGTGATTCCACTACGAATGGATGCTAATACTAAGAATGGGAACAATTACAGGAAAATATTCTCAAGGTATTCGATGTAAACTTCAATAAGCATAGAAGGCTATCATAGGAGGAACATCAATTATAATTTTAGTACAATCTACTGAGGTTACATGGGATCATAATCTTTTCCATACGTTAACAGGTTGATAGCAATCAAAGCAAAAAATAGCAACATTGATTTTATCAAGTAAATGAAGTGTTAGAAGTTTGACGAAAGGTACCTCCTCTGGTAGTTAGTGCTGCTGTCTGTGAAATAAACATTACCTTCCTCATCTATGTCCAAGTCATTCGTGAAATTAAATGGCACTCCCTCTGCTTCTGTGGTTAGTGGTGCAGCCAGGCCACCTTGCGGGCCTACTTTGAGCAAGCCAAAATAGGCATCAGCAATGTACAGGTCTCCGGTCCTTTTATCGAATCGAAGACCTAATGGTCGTCCACAGATATGTTCATTCTTTAAGTAACTAAAAAGTGACGGATTCAGGTTACATATTTCTGACCTACAATCAACAAACAATGAGAACAATCAACAAAGTTTTCAGGCTAAAACTATAAAAGGCTACCACATTTTGCAGAGAGATATCTATCTTCTGTTTGTATGTAAAATGATGCAATGTACAAGTCTGCTTCACGGATAGACAGTCCTAGCCAAGCAGATCGTTCAATCCAGACATTCATTTCTTATGCAGTGACCCCGGAGTCCAAAATGGATATCGTTTGTTAAATCTCTGAATTCTCCTAGAAACAGGTTATCTAGAAATTGTAGTGGACACCATACAGATTGCTTATAAGAGGCAATAGGTACAAATTTAATAACTAAACCTCATGTAAACCAGACCATCTGCAAAATACAACCCTTCCTGTTGTTCACAAAATGATCTAAAACTATAATCCTTCTTTTTTCAAGAAATTGTCTACTTTTGCTAATATTTCTTGTTTCAGTAAACCAATAGGACTACTTCTGGTAATTTCCAGTCGAGAAAGAAGACATGAAGTAGTAAAATTGTTACTTCGTATGGGTAACAATAGCTTCATTGCAATCAGGAGCACATCAATTTGGCCCAGACCAACAAAACTAAGAAAAAAGTCGATATTTACTGTGTCGCTATGTCTAAGCATTAGAATCAAAGCCATCAGCAAAAAAGATTACATATTTTGCGTCTGGAGATCAACGGTAGGTCAAACGATGTAGCCAGAATTTCCTCTGTGCATCTCTTTTCTATTCGTCAATACAACGAATTGAAAGGAGATGCAAAGAGGAAGGAGAGAGAGAGAGAGAGAGAGAGAGAAAGTCTGGTCCACCTCGAGACTGAAGTGTCCTTCCTCGTTACTTGCAAGCATAGAATCCAAAACTCTCGAAAGGCATACTTTCTACTAGTCATTGTAAAGTAGGAAGACATCAAAAAGCACCAAGCGAAATCGAAAACCCAACCTACCTGTTGGGGGAAGTGTAGGCGAAGTCAACCCACGACTCCCCGTTCCAGAAGAGCACCCGGCCATCGGCGACGCCGGTGTAGGGCCCGCGACCCCGCGGGTCGAAGGCGATGCTCTCCGGGCCCTGCACCTGGTTAAGGAACCTGACCTCCGCTCCCCGGAGCCGATCCTCCGGGTCCCGCACGGCGGGGAACTCCGACCATGGCAGCAGCTCGACCGGGTACGTCTCGAATCCGGGGAACTTCACCATTGGGCTGTGGCCGAGAGGGTCCAACCCGCAGTAGACCGCTGCGGCGATGACTAATCCAGCGAGGACGACGGCCGACGGCCCCATCGGCGGGTCTTGCTCTCCTCAGGCTCGTAATCCGGCGGCGGTGGAGGCTCCGGGTACGGGCTTCAGCGATCGACACTTTCGAATTCTGTCGTCGTGTCCTCTCCGCCATTATTTATTGATGACGGAGTAGTTGGAGGGCGTTGTTCGGTTCGCTTGGGACCGGCGACATAAATGATGACGATGAATAATAATAATAATAATAATAATACTAATAATACTAATAATAATAATAATACTAATAATAATTGATGATGAATAATAATAATAATAATAATAATAATAGAAATAAAAATATATGACAATATAATGTATATTTTGTGTTATATTTTAGGGTATGGATCAGATCAAAGTGTAGTTTGATGGGTTTTAGAGAGTTAGTTGATTTGAAGATGAGAGAGAAGTACCATTTTTGAGACCTCAGGTCACGAATTTGGCATGATTTCATCCGATTATTTATGCAATGAGGAATTTTTAGATGTCTTAATCATAGATTTGACCCATGAAATTAAATTTGAATTCGAATTCGAATCATAGATTCTCTTTGTCTCTCTCTCTTCTTACTCACATTTAAATCATACTAACCATTCAATAGAGTACTATTTTTATAGTATTAATTGTAATTTTTTTTACACAGGGTAAATAACGAAGATAGGATTCATCTAAAAAGATTTATAGTAATTTGTCAAAGTATCTAGCACATTCAACCTTCAATTATTAACTAATGCAAATATTAAATTTAATATTAAAATCATAATATTTCTTTTCATATATTTTTATATATTTTTTAAAAATTCTTAATTTACGAGAGAATACGACTTGAATATATATTGATTTGATACAATTATGGTACAAATGGAGCACTATTGTTGTGGCTGATGACGATGGCGGTGGCTACAATAAAGAAGAAACTGTAGTAGAGAAGGAAGTTGCAGTAGAGGAGGAAGCTGTAGTAAAGGAAAGAGTTCCCCCCTTCTTTACTTTGTAGAGGCAAGGGATGTGGTGAATGACAAGCTTCGATGGCTATGGAGCCTCGCTCGTCTCACCTGCTCTGATACCATGTTGGAAAGAATAGAAGATAAGAAGAATTATTGAAGAAGCTTTATCGAAGAAGTTTTAGCTTGAATACATTAATATATCCCTTTCCTATTTATACAGATTACGAGGAAGAATTTTTCTTATCAGAGGATTTCCTCGATAGAAGTTTGACAACGACAGACCAAATCAAGATGGGTAATAGTTGAGGTCAATCAAATCATGCTGTGGCCTTTACTCTTAATTTAGAGATGATATGGATGTAAAAAAGCTATATACACAATCAACAGCATAAATTATAGATTTTGAAGCTTAGAGAAAGTATGGAAAGATATAAAGTATTGCCTCAGATTACTTTTCACTGTGAATGTTTTGTCGGTCTAAATCCCATTGCAAACTGATAATTGCATGTTCTTCGTGAGAAGCCACACAAACAGTGACTGCCATCCCTTTGTGTTTGACAGCAATCATTGTATCACCACAACTGTTGATTCCCCTCGACAGACTGCCCGAAATGAATGCGAGGCAAGTGTGCCCACTGCAAAGAACACAGAGCAAGTAATCGGATTGCTGCATAAGCTTTTCTTTTCTCGAGAAACTTATCAGAAAGAGTACGGTAGAAAGTTGCTCTAAAAGAAAAGCAGAAATCTCTGATATTGATCGAATAGTATGCATTTTAGGTCGATTTCCTTCGCAGGAAAAATGTAGTTTCAGCATAGTAGCTATCCTAATATGTTGTCATCGTTCTTTCCTAACATCTACTTATCCTGGAAGCCGAGTGATCTCAGAACATGAAGAACTTCTTACATTTTTTGCTGCAGTGCTGAAAGCTTCCCTATGGCTAATGTCAGGATTTCTTGCTTTTAATCTTCTTATCTCTTCTCTGTGGGCAAAAGAGGAACAGCAAAGTGACATGCGGTACATGTCAGAGTTAAAAGTAGTCTGTCCTTATCAGTTGGCACAATCAAACCAAAGATCGAAGCCAAAGTTTGAAGCACTCACTTGATAAATCTATTGTACACAGAAGGCACACGACGTCTTTTCCCAGCTGCTGCTGCTGCTGCTGCTGCTGCTGCATTGAGCGCCACATAGATCGTACAGAGAAGAAGCGAAAGGAAATGAGAAACCAACAAATCAAACACATCAAAATCTTGATTTTGTGGGGAGTATCGAGTGTCAGATTCGTGTATCTGAGGATGATGCACGAGGCTTACTGCGAACTCGAAGCATTTGTTGCTTGATGCTCTTCGTTGAGTTCATCGTATCTATCCCGGCGCATTTGGAGGAAGAAGATCCACAATCCCTGTGGAGTCCTTGAGATCCTATACTGTGATGCTGCCAACAAGTCATGACCTCAGTTGATGAACATTATACTGTGCTGCTGTCTTTCTGTTCCGAGTTCTAATCTCAGACAGTAGCATTCACAGAAACAGATCAAATATATATATGTTCGAATCATAACAAAAAGTGTAGAACCTGAATATCTTGGAGAGGGAGTCTCTGAAACTGAGCACCAAAATTGACAGACAACATATTTGCACAGTTCTCACATTGTACTGTCACATTGTCGAACAAGTTGTTGCATGGAATATTGACCTGTAGTTAGAATATCAACAAGGAAAACAAAAATGGAGTTATAGGTAGAGAAAAGAAATCTCAGAATAATAAGGAACCATGATTTCACATAAATAGCTCATGAACTCAGCTATATTTCATCTATCTATAGGCACAGAATCTAACCTAGCAAAATCTTAGCGAGAAGTTTATGGAAAGATGTTAGCGTAGAGACTAATGAATCAAAATAATTATCCAATATCAAGAATGTGAAATCTCCCCCGAGTATCCTCCATTGTTTCTATCTGAACTCTTGTTCTCTCTCTTCCCGAGGAGCTTCCTGACATGAAAGAAGCTCCACGTTGCAAGCAACAAAATAAACGTGTTTTTTTCTTTGCAGTATGCTTTCGGGCCTCGTTGCTCCCAAGAAAACAATGGAGAGATGATGCGATGACACACGTACGGCAGACTAATAGATCTTCACATCTATCTACGTGAAGCTGTACATTCTTTGCGATAGATATGAATGATGAACTTATTGTGTCCGACCGAACGCAAAAAGAAGGAAAGCTACGAGAGAAGAAACATTAGCATTTGAACGACACCAAAGCATCAAGAAACGTTGGCTGGATTTTTGCGTCCTTTAGTTGGGTTCACATGCATGAAGCTCGGACTTCTCCGAGGTGTTGGGGGAATTAGATCTGTAGGAATCCCAAACATTTGCTGCTTCTGAAGCCATAGTTCAACTCACTTCTAATGTTTCATGTTACTGAAATCTAAAGGCGCGTCTCTCTATATATGTTCATAGATATGCCAATGCAGATTAGGGTTTCAAGACAGAGAAAATTATCATCTAAGAGACCTTCAAGAACATGAGCAGATACATCAGAATATTAGGTCATGTAACATAATATTCTTCTCTCGGAGTATTTAAAGCTAATATTCATGAAAAATAGACTTAAAAAAGGGAAATTTCATGCATGACCAAAGTTGGAGCTATCTACGCTTATGAACATCCTTCTTGAACAAGTAGAGACCAGATCGAATTGGCAGGAAGAGAAGGAAGATGGCTGCGGCTTTTACCACGAGGATTGTGTTGCAGAAGCTGCAGTGAACGTAGCAAACTTGCTGCGTCGACATCGATCTCCGATCGCCGGCCGGTTGAGCATATGCTACGAGAGAAGCTTTAGGTAGGAAGAGAGAAGACGAGTGGCTGTATGTCAACATACGACGCTCCTTTTCTTCTGCATATGAGGATCGACGAGGTGCTTGGAAGAAGAAGACATACGGGAGTGGCTAACTAATGGATAACGAGGGAATTGTTCTATTGGAGTGTGAGAAAAGAGGATGGAAGGTCTGAGATTGCCTGAAGGTTAAGGTGGCGTTTTGCCGATGCAGAAGACAAAAGAAAAATTGACTATGGAAGAAGAGAGAGAGAGAGAGAGGAGCGATAGCTCTCGAGATATTATTCTCAATTTGTTTGGTTAAATATTTAAATCTAATTGATCATTAATGTCATTGAATTTGAATTGCTAATCCAAAAATATTTAAGCCTAAGTTAATTATTATAAGATATTTTCACGTGTTTACGTCGATCCAAATCTTTATCGATCCAATATACTGACTCGTCTCACACGTTTACGACGACGATCCAAATCTTTGTCTACTTAGTCTTCGTAAATTATTAATATAACTCAGCTAAATTGTGATAGTTTCATGTTCAACATAATAATATACTCATCAGACTCTTATTCAATGTGACTATAAAGATAAAAATAACACTCAATAATTTTTAGAAAAATATTTATATTTAAGTGATATACATGACGTTCATATATGAACTCAAATTTGTGATCTATCACGTATCGAATCGAATTCAAACTTTAAGCAATTATGATCGAATCGAAACTCACAGCAATGATTTGACAGGGACCGATCCTGGAGTCCTAACCATTCTGCTCCCTATCATCAACGTGAAATCTCAAGAACGACAACAGGTTAAAGGTGGTAGTGGACAAGTTAGATGGAGCACGAAGGTCTTGTCCCAATCCTGAGGAAATGGGCGAGATGGTTCAACGACTTGAAGAGACCACAACAAGTGACATGTTTGGTGCTCGAATCTTTTCTGCAGCGCTCCGCTGGTCCCTGAATGCTTGGCTTCATCCTGAAGCTGTCTTCTTCGGCTATCTCAGCTGGTTTATCATCTCGAGTTACACGGATTAGCATGATCTTAAGCTACGACATGCCCGAGCGACACAAGCTTGGTCTTACTTAGATCGGTGGAGATTAGGATGAAGTACATGGTCTCTTCTCACAGGGAGACATGATTGCACTAGATTCTTATTCTCTTCTCCTTGGCTTGGTCGGCAGGTGGGCTCTCTTCGGAGAGCTCGGTTCCATGTTTCAGCAAGAGGACACAGTCCATGTCACGATCTTGGCAGGTGGGGCAACTTTGGTTTCGGAGCTTGCATTTGGTTTCATCATGTTCACAGCAGCTGTTATACCATTCGATGTGGCTTTTACCAGGAGGATATGATGATCGAGTGTCATGATCAATGTTCCAATAACTGGGAATATATATTAGTAGTTTAGAGGCTGTGAGATACGTTACGTTGTGTTGCTGCTTTGCACAGGATGTGCAGTGTCTTCACTGTTCCAGTCTAGCGATTGATGAGTCCCCACCGGTGCTTACAGATAACAGTTACTTCGTCCATTTAATTACAGCTCCATGGGTACGACAGCTTTGGTCCCAAAGTCATCAAAAGTAGTGTTCAGCAATAGATAATTGCTGTGCAGCAAAAGAAGAGATAGAGATGGATGGATGGATGGAGAGCGAGTGAGAGTGAGAGTGAGAGTGAGAGGGAGGGAGGAAGGAAGACGGCCCAAGAAAGTGCTTCGGATTTAGATAAGCACACTGCAGCTGGAAAAAGATGAGAGAGAGGGAGAGAGACAGAAGACGGGCAGGTGCTGCTTTCAACGACGCCTTGGGTTTCTTCTCTTTCTTCACGGTCGCACACTCTTTCGGAGAAGGGACTCTTGCAGTGTGGGCGAAATTACCAGGGTAACCTTCTCCTGCGGATCTTTGTTGGCGCGTTTTGGCAGCTTCCGAAGGGCTTTATCGGCATTTCGCTGCACACCAACCGTGGCGATCGGACCCTCCTCGTGCCCGTCGACCTCCTTTTAGTACAAATAATTGTGGTTCGAAATTACGCTTTAGCCCTCCGATGTATCGTTCGACCTGTTTGGATTGTTTCCCTCTAACCCGTACCCGAACCCGATAAGAGGTTTAATTCGAGACTGGTTCTTCTCGTCGCATCGAACTTGGAATCGCATCGGTTTGATTCCGATGATTGCTGACCCAAACCGGATTCGATCGAGCCCGAGTTCGATCCGACGAGCTGCTACCCGTTTTGTTTCTTCAGATAACGTGGAATGGGGAATCCAATGCGGTCATGTGGACATTAAGATTGATTTACTGGTTGTTAGAGGGACAGGTTGGTCATTTTATAATGTAGTGAAAAATTGGAAGAAAAAGCAATAAAAATGGACTGCCGCTGCCTTCTCGCACGCTCACTCACGCAGCTCACCGATGGAGGAAAGAGGAACGGGGGCGGCGCCCGGGCTGGAAGCGGAGCTGGTCTCGATCCCGGCGACCCCGCGGGGGGTCTCGACGCCGGAGACGGTGACCCCGACTGGCCAGCGGTCGCCTCGGCCTCCTGGACCCGGCGGCGGCGCACCTGCAGCCGGGGCCAACTCGGTTAAGTCGTGGACTCCGACGCCGGCGATGGTGTCGCCGCGGTTTCTGAGCCCGTCGATATCTTCGACGGTGGGGACGCCCATGAAGCGCGTGCTGGTGAACCTGCGCGGCTACCTTGAGGAGGTGGGCCACCTGACGAAGCTCAACCCCCAGGACGCCTGGCTCCCCATCACCGAGTCCCGCAACGGCAACGCCCACTACGCCGCTTTCCACAACCTCAATGCCGGCATCGGCTTCCAGGCCCTCCTCCTCCCCGTCGCCTTCGCCTTCCTCGGATGGTCACCATCTCTCCCCTCCTCTCTTCCGCTCTACTTGCTTGATACTGTGCTGTCTCTTTTGGGTCTCATTACTGCTTGCTTTGTACGACATTATAGCATATCGTTGGCATGCATTGGGTACAATGTGGTGGAAACTGGTTCATCTGCATGGAGAATTAACCATCCATTGATCTGTAGAGAACATCACCTTTCCTTCTGGTCAAGCTTGTAATCTTATTCCTGTCCTTGACCAGAAGATGCCATTGTTGAAGAGAATAAGATGGCTGTCACATGTTTCATTGTATGCTATTCTAAAGCTTGATGACTTGGATTGCAGGAGTTGGGGCATGATAGCTCTGACCATTGCTTACTTTTGGCAACTTTACACTCTCTGGATTCTGGTTAAGCTACATGAAGCTGTGCCTGGCAGAAGATACAATAGATATGTGGAGCTTGCACAGGCTGCATTTGGTGAGGCTGCTCTTCTTCTTCATTCTTTTTGACTTCATGAATTGAATATAGATAGCTAAGATCACATACAGATATGTGGGAAATTTTTTGATGTCCTATTACCATGTTGATTTCATATTACAACCAAATTTATGTTCATTTCCCTGTAAACATGGTGGAGATGAACAAACTTCTTTTTCGGAGATTATAATTGTCTTGAAAGAATCACATTTATCAAATACGAAGTCCCGATTTGTTGCAGTTCTTGATCTGCATTGTACCATAATATGTTGAGCAGCTCAATCTTGAATTATTTGTTTGGAAGAAAAAATTATAATAGAGTGAAGAATCATATTGTTGACATGCTGTATACATTATCGCTACCTTTGTCTACAAAAGTGTTGTGTGTGGTGTAAAGGTGGTTAATTCTAACAGAAGTTTCGATTAAAGTTTACCTACTTGTTAAAGAGACATTTAGCAGCACATTCCTTTCGGTGCTTGTTGAAGCTTCTTCAGCAAATATGGGCTCTCTTTATCATGGTTATCACATTGTGCCTAGGCCATGAATTACCTGAAGCGTATCGAGAAAAAGATGGCAGTATGGCCTGCAAAATGAAATATTCTGAAACGCCAACTAAAGGAGATTTTGTTTATTGATATTAAGATTATATTGCGAGCCACAAATTGGATCCATGAACATTTGAGTATTTCTCTATCATAAGCCTAACTTCTTCTTACTTGGAGAATAAAAATGTCTGCTAGAGGTATAGAGATGTCGTAATGTTTGTGTATGTACTAAAGTCGATGTTTCTGGTTTTCACACTGCTAATAAGTAAATTATCTTTTTCTTCAGGAGAAAGGTTAGGTGTTTGGCTCGCCTTATTCCCAACAGTTTACTTATCGGCAGGAACTGCGACTGCACTGATTCTAATCGGAGGGGAAACAATGAAGCTCTTTTTCCAGATCGTCTGTGGATCCCTTTGTTCATCAAACCCGCTTTCAACTGTCGAGTGGTATCTTGTATTCACAATATTGTGCATTGTCCTGTCTCAGCTTCCAAACCTCAACTCCA
Organism: Musa acuminata AAA Group; assembly: GCF_036884655.1. Lineage (NCBI taxonomy): Eukaryota > Viridiplantae > Streptophyta > Magnoliopsida > Zingiberales > Musaceae > Musa > Musa acuminata. Next base: position 45,351,163 of record NC_088329.1, on the reverse strand, counting down.
TTGCTGGGCTCTCTCTTATCGGAGCCGTAACAGCAATCACTTATGCTACCATGGCCTGGGTCCTCTCGGTCAGTCAAGAAAGGCCACCTTCCATCTCTTATCAGCCCCTGGCATCCCCTTCTTTTGGTGCCACAGCTTTTTCAATCTTGAATGCCCTCGGCATAATAGCATTTGCATTCAGAGGACACAATCTTGCTTTAGAGATTCAGGTATTAGCTCCTGATCTCAAATATTAGTATGCCAAACTGAGCTTTGGTTAGCTTTCACCACTTTCGATTGGTTTATGAACTCTGCTGTTACTTGATAACCAGGCAACGATGCCATCGACCTTCAAACATCCTGCACATGTTCCAATGTGGAGAGGAGCTAAGGTTGCTTATCTTCTTATAGCCTTGTGTTTATTCCCTATCGCCATTGGAGGCTTCTGGGCCTACGGAAACCTGGTAAGTATAGTATCATAGCCAATATTGTGTTTAGAAGAATCTGTGATGGTATTTTCCTTCAAGGATTTTGTATAGTATGATACGATCACACTTTGGTTACATCTTCCAGATGCCAGCAGGAGGAATACTGAATGCTCTTTACGCCTTTCACAGCCATGATATCCCTAGGGGACTTCTGGCAACAACATTCCTCTTGGTGGTGTTCAATTGCCTCAGTAGCTTCCAGATATACTCCATGCCTGTGTTCGACAGTTTCGAGGCTGGTTACACCAGCCGAACGAATCGACCCTGCTCGATTTGGGTCCGATCCGGGTTCCGAGTCTTCTACGGTTTCATCTCGTTCTTCATCGGGGTAGCACTGCCTTTCCTCTCTAGCTTGGCTGGCCTGTTGGGTGGTCTCACTCTCCCTGTCACCTTTGCTTACCCTTGTTTCATGTGGATTGGTATAAAGAAGCCTCAGAGGTTTAGCTTCAGCTGGTATCTTAATTGGAGCCTTGGCATCATCGGCATGGCTTTCAGCTTAGCCTTATCGGCAGGAGGTGTTTGGAGCATGGTGAACAGTGGGCTAAAGCTCAAGTTCTTTAAGCCTAACTAGGTTCCTAAAGTTTTGATATATGGCATAAAGTCCAACAAGTATGTTGTTGTCATCCTCAAGGTTTGTCTTTTAATGTATTATTATGTGTGATGGATGCTTGTTTCTGAAGTCATAGCTTGATTAATTCCACTTGATTTCTGTCTCCACAAACCCTCTTCTAAAATTTAAGAAGGAAGAGCTAAAATTTGGAGATTGAGAAATTTGGAATCTTTTACCTGATGAGGAGAAGCTAAGAAAGGCTGAGAAATCTTAAAACAAAGAACAGGATATTAACTGTCTGTCTAGAAATAAAAAAGCAGCAAACTAAAAGCAGTAAAGAATATCTCAAGCAAAGAATCATATATTAACCTTTTTGAAAAGGAAAGAACACCAAACAAAAGGCAGTAAGCATAAAACATCAACATCTGAAAGCAGCATTCATTTATCCAGATGCAGAACTGATTAAAGGAGCCAGTTGAGTGCAACAAAAATTACCTCCAACAGCAGTTTTCATCAGCATTCTCATCTTCTGGGAAACAATTAGTTGTTGTTTCTTAGCCTGTATCACTGTATGTGATAAAAGCCATAGAGCTTCCAGTCATCTGTTGCATGGTGCAATGAAAACCAACAGCTCATGTTGGATGCAAAATGCAAAGATCAAACATCATAACTGGCAGTTCAGCCACGTTAGTCAAACGGACCACCATCTTTGGAATGCAAAACAAAAATCAGTCTCAAGATCATCATATGTTTACACTAGTTATAAACAAATATCAAGGAGATCAAGTGTTGGCACAACACTACATAAGCTACAATGATATTTAAATGACATCAAACAAAACCTTGCAAATATATATAATCCACAACTGGCTGAGGGTTAAAGCAGTCAAATAAATTCAATCTTGATGAGCGAACCCTACTGAATTAGAAAAATTATCCATTGTTCATGAATATCATACAGTTGGCATGGAGGTAGAGAGAACCACATATGTCAGGTAGTGAAGAGCATCCTGAATCTTCTCCACAGCACTGGTTTGGCCAGCTCGGAAATGGTTCGTAATAACATTTGCCTTTTCTTGAACTGAAGTATGCGGGAGGCCCAATTGTTTATCAGAAGAAACACTTTGTATGACTGTCAGATATGCTTCTAGTATGTCTGAGATTCCTGAAATAATAATATGCACAATTTTGATTAGAAAATCCAGACAAGTTGGAAAGTAACATACAATGCTGCCTGCATTTGAAAATTAAAAAAAAAATCTGGTGCATGTGCAAGTCTTTTGTTGCATTCCCCTTTTTTTACAATGGAAACAAACAAGTGCTTCCACATATGACAGAAACAGCCAGATAACTGTACATATTGATTTAAGCTTGTCTGAAATTGACCTAATATCAGATAAGGTTCTAAAATCTTTCAAATCTTATGTAGGAGACCCAAAAACCAAGATTCAGACATTAAGGTCGATTGACAAACTTTAAAGTTTAAAACTGTCTCCATATAAGAATTATCGTCATACCTTAAGGCCCACCCAATAAATCATCCAAACATGAATAGTCCAATTTTCCTACATCACTCGGTGTCTGTACCACTTGATGGATGGTAAAGGTTTTGGAACATTAAATTTTCACATGAGATGCTTTACAGCATGTCAAACCATACCAATAGTAGGATTAATATACAAGGACATAAAACTTGTCTTAGGTCAGCTATATATCGGGTCAATTTCTAAATTCAACACAACCTAGTACAAGATACCTAAATTGGAGATCCAAACATGATATGCATTCTCCAGAGTGTCTCCATAGAAAAAAATCATGATATTGAAGCTCATTTGCGTATCCATTACCTTGTATCAAACGAAGCAGTATGTTATTGCATAATTTTTTGCCACTTAATGAGTGGGCAAATGAATTTGAAAACTCATGATCTTTGGTAATAGGAGCACTTCGGCAAGGGTAGAACCACATCAACAATTTAGTATCGATGACTTTGAAACCAGTGTTCAAATTTTCACTGAAACCAAGAAATCCCACTTTTTGATCAACCTGTAAATATATGTATATCAATATATTCACACATATCCAGACATGAATATATACATATAAATATGTATATCAATATAGTCACATACGTACAGACATGCATATACACATATAAATATTGACAATAGATAAAAATATTTTTACATGGGACTGTAACCATCACTACATAAGCCTTAACCAGAAAATTCTGCAGGCACCATCAGCCATTGTTGTTCGATCAAAGAGTCTAACAAGGAGTAAAAATACCCATTCTACAAATATGTCAAAAATTTTCACAGCACTGCTCTCAATGTTCTTTTTGCAGGCAATGACAAATTTCATGGTGTGCAGTAACTCTCCTCTTCTCTCATTTCATAAAGGAGATCAGGAAACATCTGCCTTATTTAGTCCAAAATAGGATCGGAAAAAAGAAAATTAGAACAAGCTAGTGATACTTTTGGTGCTAGTTAGCACCAACATCTATAACTAATGGCATACACTCTGCTTCTCAAGACTGTATTTTACTCATCCAAACTACCAAAAGGATTACCAACTATGTTTCGTTTCTTATTCACTTATTGTCACCACCCTGAGCTAATAGTACAGAAGATTTACCCAACTAAGAACACACATGCAACTGTATAAATTGATATTCAAAAATTGAGTTTACGGATAGATCAGAATGACGTACACTAGTCCTGATGGTTACTTATTTTATCAGAAAACAAATGATTCTGAAAGAGACTAGTATTTTAAAGCATTTGTTCATTACAGAAAACAGTAACAAGAAAATTTATATTTAGGTAGCTTCAAAATATTGGTACCTAAGTAGCAAAAGCCAAATACTAACAAGTGTTCTCTGGAGGAAACACATACACCAAGTTCAGCAAACAACTAACTTGAACTCCCACATAAATCACTCACCTGTAATAAAACTATTAGAAACCGTTTCCATGTCTTCAGTCATGGACTGGGCCTTGTATCTTATAACCTTAGCTTTTAAGGCAGAATCTTCAGGCCAATCAATCTTCAAAGAATCACCGCTTATTTCTTCATTCTTTGCTTTGTTTGCACTTGAAATGACTGATTTTCCAAGAGCCAGAAGTTGAGATATTGCAGAACAACAGAGTTCTGACAATCTCTGCATTCAAAATGCAATGAATTGATAAGTACAACATAAAATGAGTACCATAGAAAAATAGTTCCTCATTTGATCTGCATACATGGATACACTCTGAGTGGATTGTCTCAAGTCTGTCAGCAGCTCGCTGAATTATATCATTTTCAGTAAGTCCCCCAAGAGAAGATGTGAACCTGTACAGAAGAAATTCCCTTTGTTATTCAGAAAAAATAAAATTTAATTTTATAGAATCCATACATTGGTGGCATGGACCATAATACTAATAGCGGCTTCAGATTAAACTAATGTTTCATTTTTTAAAGAAACAAAAAACATGATGATGCTAAAACAGAACAAAAGATGAATCAGTATAAATTGCAAAGAATCTATTGACAACACAGCAACTTAATAAAAATTAAAAACAACGAAACAAAAAGCATATAGGAAGCAAGCTTAAATATTGCAAAGAAGATCGTCTTCTCATATATGTTTGTAACATAAGATTGTAGCTAGAGGTATTCTATTGAATTAACTAATGGCAGATTATGATGATTGATCAAAATTAAGGTTTAACTGAAACCATCTTTTTTGCTCTTTATAGTTTCCTATTCAGTTCTCCCATATTAAATTCTAACTGAATGATCCAAAAGAAACAAATCTGAATCTAATTGTTATAGGGTAAGAGTGTGCAACCAAAACTTCCTTCTCCTTCCCCTTCTTCTTATCCTTCAATTCCTCTTCCTTTTTCTTTTTTATCCCTCTACCAAATTTGCAGTGGAAAAGCTTTCTGAGTCCTAAATTGCCAAAGAAGTGGTTTTAGCAAACCCTAATATCAGAATCAGCGGCTAGTTACAATTCAAACCAATGGGCTAGTTCAAGAAATGAACCAGTGTATGGTTTAAAACAACATCGTGGCTTGCAGGGTGTCTATTAGTACACCGTACGAAGTACAAACCAATGTAGCTTGCAACTTTGCATCTCAATCTATGGCTGCATATGTACCATCCAATTCAGTCAAGGTACCATAAAATTAGAAAACCATGATGATACCCTGTCCTTGTCATTTCTATATTTAACTAGTTCCCTTGCTAGTGACATACTCCTGATATCATGTTTTGTATGCCTTTATAATCCTATGCTACTTTCAACAAGTTATAATCGACAATTGTGCAGGCCGCAGGGTATTAACTGCAGTCGAGAGAGGCAAAAAGAACAAAGAATCAGTTAACCAGAATGAGAGCATTAGATAGTAGCAGGTCTATTTGTTAGCAACATGATAAATAAGTTCCCTATTGACTTTTGTATTACCCTGCAGCAATGTCAGCAGCCCTTTTGACACTTGAGTCACATAACCTTTTCATCTCAGTATCACTGTCACCAGCTGTTGTCTCAATAACATTTCCTATATCTGGATTAACTCCATTTTCTTCAGCGATGGTGCCCAGACTGAAGAATTTCTGGACCTGTAGCAATTTAGCATTATAGAGGGATTTCTGTTCTGCCAAAAGTTTTGTTTTTCGCCTGTTAAATAGTAAAACATGATGACTTGACAGTGCTTCCAGTTCCTGCATCCAAATATTTAATGAAATTTATGAAAAGTCAACTGCAAGTATAAACCACTGAAAAGAAACCCACAGAAGATAGAGTAGTACCTCAAGAAGATCAGGACCTCCATAAATGTAAAAGCACCTGTCAAACGTTACTTCCTCAAACTCTTCTTCGTCATCTTGTTGGTTAACGGGGTCCTTCTCAACTTCAAGACCTGTCTCAACAATGAGCAGGTCCATCGTCTCTTTTCCAACCCGCTCAAGGACTTCCATTCCCTTTGTTGTAAAAGTCTTCCCAGTCTAATACACAGAAAAGAAAGAACAAAATCATACATCTGCAGAGACCGATACATAAAGAAAACACTATCGATGCATGTTATGGTGTTTGTTAACATAACAGGATACCTCAATAATTGATGGAGCAAGAGAAGTGGCTTTGCCAGGCAGGTCTCCTTGCTGTATCGAATCAGCAAGATTTGCAGCAGAATGCTCCAACCTGAAAGACATAGCTTCACATCAAGTGGATAAACTGACTGAAAATCAACGTAAAAGGTCCAAACGGTTTCCCTGCTTAGAAAATAACAAAGTGGAACAATATATGAAATACTACTCAGAATTGAAAAACTAATAAACAATAAACATCTAGAAAGCATTGTACTAATGATATTTATGTGAATTCAGACGGCACATTATAAAACTTCAAAACAACTCACGGACATAACTGGCTAGCCTGAAAATCAAGGATGGTTACAAGTGAAAAACCGAAAATATAAGTTGGAGTATCAACAAGTTCACATCGATAAACTCAGTATAACCAAGAAACAAAATTAATACAACCATCCTGACAATAAATGCTGCACACAAAGCCAGCGGTCATTCACTCTCCAAGTGAAGGGCATGGAAAATATCAGGTTGTGCCAGCAAAAGGCAGAATAAAGCCGGTTTAACTGAAGTAAATTGGTCATCAAACAATAGTAGCCAAAATTAAAATCTTTTTTTTCCCTAGTTAGATATGATGCCTCTTTTCCAATTTCTTTATAATGTGCTACAGCATGGAACGCCACTAATTTTGTAACAACCTCATGCACCAATCAGAAGGGTCATCAGAAAGTGTCATAGTATCATTTGCGATGAACTCATCAAAACCAATTAGGATCTCTCTCCTTCAAAGAACATTGAGTTTATACTTGTAATTGATCCTGTAAATTGCCCTACGCAACCGACGGAGGTAGAGGAAAAGAAACACCATACCTACCGACCAGCCTCGAACCCCCCTTCCAAGCATTACCCAATGCACTCCATGCTCCGAAAGCAAAAGTTTCCACTGAATTGTCCAATACCTTGAGACCCTACATATCATGAGATCAAAGATGTCAAGTAGAAAAGCCCCATATAATAACCTTCCATACATGAATACACGGAAAGAGCCACCACCAAAGGAACGTCCAAGAAAGAGACACATGTGAATAACCATTGCAGTGGGGATCCTATAACATGTAACTCACCTGACCGAACAGAGAATCCTCACTGGCTTTCTCCAATCTATCCAACGCGGACTTGCGAAGTTTATTGTTCTCACTTTCGTCTTCTCCCCCTTTGCGCTCTTGCTCTTGCGCAGCATCAGGGTCCATGCTCTGCAAGTCGGTGGTGCCCGCGTTCTTGATGGCTTCAACTGCCTGATCCCGAACAAGAACAAAGCAATCCTTTCACTACGATTCTTTGCTTCTTTTTCCTTTGAATCTAAATTTGAGATGCAACAGTAGACCGACGATAATCGGTAGAAGAGCACCAACGTTTATGGAGATCTCTTCGGCGGCCTTCTGGAGATTCGAGAAAATGGAGAACGAGGAGAAGCCCCAGCCGCCTCCGCCTTCACGCGGCTTCTTTTCTTGGTTCTCGGGAGGACACTCGTTACCCTCCTCTTCCTCCATCCGCTCGCCGTTTCCGGTCCACCTCCGACCCGACTTCTTCCCCGTAAAGTAGATTCCTCTTCCCCGTCTCCGCCGAAGCATGAATCGCCTGCGAACGCACTGGACGGCGATGATGAGGGGGTTCACTGGATCCAACGCGCTAAATTGATCATGACGTGATCCATGGACGGTCAAGATTTCGTTTTAGGAAAAAATAATATTTAATGGAAACGTATTTGCATTATGGAAATATTATTTGCGCCGCGAAATACCTAATAAAAGTTTTCTTTACCGTTTATTTATTTCATTTTTGTTCGCCTTACTAATTTTTCTATAAAGATTCATTATAATAACCATTTTAATTAATCTATATCTATCAATAAACTATAAACACAAATAATTTTTCTAGTTTGGCAATACTTCACCATCGATGCATATGTCTGATTACGAGTTTACTCAAAATGATTTAACGATAATTGCATGAATAAATCAATCGTATATAGATCACAACCTATTTTATAAAATGTGTGTTTTGAATGATTGACCCACTCGTTCACGGCTGAACCAAAGTTTGATACACTGTTTAGTACCAGATGTATTGGATTAAAAGTTTCAAATCTAACACAACCGGTCATCAAGAGTGACAATCAATCTTACAATGATTATTAAGTGTTAACCGAGGATCATCTCATCTTCGTATCATGAGAAAAATATCTCATGTGTTTTTTATCGAGACTCGAGAGAGAAAAAGTTGTTAGGAAGAATTCAATTAGAGCAAGACTCGAGTAGAAATCATACGGGTCTAATAGTTTCATGTCTAGTATATAATCTCTGCGATATTAGATGACTGACGGATTATAGATATATAGTAATTAAGAACAAATAAGTCTAATGAATTGAATTCCTTTATATTGTCTAAAGATTGCGACGTAATGACTTAGTACATCAGTAGTAGTCGATGAATAGAATGAATTATTATGAAAATAATAATTCACTGAACCAGAAATTTTTTTTATAGATATGACTCTAGACATTAGACATAGAGGACCACGCAAATATGATATTAATGATGATGCTCAAGATATAAAGGTATTTATGAAGTCAAATAATTGAAATTTTGACCGAAAACATAGTACAAACACTCGTATCATCCAATTATCTTAATTGAAATCCTAAACTTATCCGAATCCGCGTTTGGAATGTGATTTGGATCGTAGGTGGATGCAATGCATATGATAGCACCCCTTAATGTCGAATTGACGGGTTTAGATCGAGTTCAATCCGGACCTGATTCGACCCGATCGGTCTGTCTCGGGCTTATTTGGGTCCTTTCATCTCGGTCACGGCCGGTATTAGGGATCGGGTTAAGAGGTTTGACCAAACCTCGAGTCCGATCGACCAATTATGACTCTAAAAGCAAAAACAGAGGAAGTATGCCCAATTTTTGTTTCTGAAAACATGGGCGGTGGTCTCGAGTCTCGACTCGGCTTTCGACTCGTCGCCGGTTTATGAAGGCAGAGACGGAGACGTCCGAAGTAGGACTCAGTTATTGAGGCGGAGACGGCGATGCAAGGCCACCTCCACCACCTCCAGCAACAGCTAGCCGCTCTCCTCTCCGCCGCTCTTACTCAGCCCTCCGCGTCCGCCGCGGCCGCGGGCGGGAGCGCCGAGTCCACCCCTTCCTCCTCACCGGCTGCGACTGAAGGACCAGGCGAGAGAGGTGGCGACGCCGCTCGAATCGCGGCCCTAGAATCCCTTCAACGAATCATCCTCTACCCTCCCAATGCCTTCGTCGTCTCCCACTCCTCCCCTTTCCTTTCCCAGGGCTTCTACCAGCTTCTCTCTGACAAGTAAGCCCTCTCTCCCCCTCTTCGTGTCACTCCAAAACCCTAAAGATTCTCTCATTCTAAACCCTAACTATTTTATGCTATAACGTTTAGTGATATCGTTATTTTCGCATTCCACTCTATCGAACAAATGGTATCCACCAAAATTGCAGACTTACGATTGTGCCTTTTCACGATTTCGAAAGTACTATGATAATATATGTTACTCGTGGAAGATTCCTTGTAGGTCATATGCCGTGAGGCGAGCAGCAGCGATTACCTACGGATCCCTTTGTGCCATTCTAGTTTCCGTTCCAATTGGATCGAATGGTCCCCAAAATCATGTTTTGGCATTGGCTGAGAGATTCATGGCTTGGGCTCTTCCTCTTCTTGGGGAGACTGATGTTCAGAATGGGTCTGCGGAATTGGCATTGGAGAGCCTTCGAGAGTTCCTTAATGTTGGCGATGCTAATAGCATCGAACGCTTTGTACCGCTAATCCTCAAAGCATGCCAAGAGCTTCTCGAGGACGAGAGAACCTCCCTTGGCTTGCTCCATCAGCTTCTTAGCGTTCTTACCCTGATTTCTTTGAAATTTGGGCATTGCTTCCAGCCGCATTTTGTTGACATCGTTGACTTGCTTCTGGGATGGGCTTTCATGCCCGACCTCTCCGAGTCTGGTAGGACGATAATTATGGATAGTTTCTTGCAATTCCAGAAGCACTGGCTGAGCAATTTACAGTTTTCATTAGAATTGCTCTCAAAGTTTCTGGGTGACATTGAAGTTCTTATCCAGGATACAAGTCTTGAATCTGGCAGCCAGCTTGGGAGGTTACTTGCTCTCTTCTTCTGTTTCTCGACAGTACTACGAGTCACAGCATCAGGAATGATGGAAATGAACATACTTGAAGACGTCAGAGAACCCCTGGAGAATATGGCTCCCCGTTTGCTGAAATGTATAGCAAGTTTTGGGAGGAAGTCTGGGTCGCCAAAATGGATGGGAGAATCTTGGAGATGCTTGATTCTTCTGGCTGAAATACTTAATGAAGGGTTCTCTAAATCATATCCAATTGTTATTGATATTTTGTTTCAAAACCTGATAGGAATTCCATCGTTGCAGATAAATGCATTGGTTAAAACTAATTTGCAACTGCTATCTAGGCAGAAGCTGGCACTCCATCCTTCTTCTGTAAGGTCTGTATTAGGATTTTATTCTCCCTTGTCTCAGCTGCGTCTGCATCCAAATCACCTTGTAGTTGCAAACACTGCAGCAACTTACCTTTTCTTTCTACAACATGGGTCCAATGCTGTTGTTTCCCAAGCTATTTCGTATTTGATTGAAGAGTTGGAGTTGTTAAAAGGCATGCTTGGAAAAATTCGTGGGCATTTTGCTAATGTCAATGAGCTCCAGTTGGATTTTGTGACGGATGACCAATTGAAATTAGATTTAGGTTCTGGCAAGGCCTATTCGGAACATGAATTAATTTCCTTAATAAAGTTTGACTTAAAAGCATTGCTAAGTTCTATTCCTTGCGGTGCTGCTGAAAGTTTGCAGGACCAGGTTGTCATTGACTCGCTTAGATATGATAGATCAATGAGACTGGCATCTTCGATTTTAGAGAAGCTCCATCCTTTTGAGTCCCCTGTCGACGGTTGGTTTGAGTTGCAAGTCCTTATTGTTAAGACATTGAACAGGTTAAGTGAGGTTGAACTTCTAAGTAAGTTCACAATTCTGAGAGCTTCTTGGGAGAAGGTTTCTGTTAATTCAGTTGGAAAAAGTGAAAGAAGCCTTCAAGCTAAGACTGATCTAATTACTGAGTATAAAAGGAAATATGCTATGTGCATAGTTAGGGCACTTGGGGTTAATTCACCTATATCTGTTAAGCTAGAAGCTCTTGACTGGATATGTTCATTTGGTTGGATGATTACAACTTTGGAGAGCGATGCAGACTTGATGATGCAATTTTGTGATCCACATGCAGATGCTGGTGTTGGCAGTGACTTACTTGTTGCAATTTTTGATGCAGCATATGTGAGGGAATCTAAGGTGAGATCTCGTGTTGCATCTGTTCTGGAAGCTCTTTTGCAGGCAAGGCTAATTGATCATGCATACTTCAATTTTGTCTCAGAAGTTGCACTTGATAAGCTTGGTGATCCAGATGTAACTGTAAAAAATGCATTTGCCAGAGTACTATCTGTTGTGTTGCCTTTAACAATGTATTCATGTGGTCTGAATGACAGAGCTAGTAGTATTTGTGAGTTTGTACATTGTACTGTCAACAACTATTACCTGAGTTGGAAGAATGAACTTGCCTTAAAGCAGTGTTCCAGAAAGCTACACTCACATCAACTTGTTTCCATCATGAGTTACATATCACAGAGGTGGAAGGTGCCTCTATCTTCTTGGATCCAACGATTAGTCTTTAGTTGCCATTGCAAAAATGATTCAATTTCTAGCAAAGAGGAAATAGTTGGAGAACCTGGTAATGGTGACATGTGGAAGGGTGGAAAGACAGAGGAATGTGCAGTTGATAAAATATGTCCAGTGAATAATATAGCTGCTGTTTGGTGGTCCATTCATGAGGCTGCTAGACATTGCATTGCTCTTCGTCTGCGAACTAACCTCGGTGGTCCGACCCAGACTTTTGCAGCCTTAGAGCGCATGCTTTTGGACATACCTAATGTGCTTCTATTAGATGCTGAACAAACTGACAGTAAGTACATAGCCTCGTCCAATTCTCACTTGTTACCAATGCGATTGCTGCTGGATTTTGTTGAGGCTTTGAAGAAAAATGTTTACAATGCTTATGAAGGTTCTTTCATTTTACCTGCTTGTAGTCGACAAAGTTCCGTGTTCTTCCGAGCAAATAAGAAAGTTTGTGAAGAGTGGTTTTCTCGAATATGTGAGCCTATGATGAATGCTGGGCTGGCATTGCATTGCTATGATGCGACCATTCAGTACTGTTTGTTACGGCTGCAGGATCTAAAAAGTTTAGCAACATCAGTTTTCAAGGAAAAAGCTCGTGGGGCATCTGTTTCTGAAAATTTCCATCTCAGATCTAGGTTTGCAGGAGATGTTATGAAGGTTGTCCGACATGCATCCTTGGCCTTATGCAGGAATTATGAACCAGAGGCTTTGATTGGCCTTCAGAAATGGGTTGCTACACAATTTTCTGTCCTGTTTAAGGAAGACAAACATATTGTTTCAGGTGTAGCTGGGAACTTTGGGCAATTTTCATGGATCGCAGGACTTGTCTATCAGGCTCAGGGCCAATATGAAAAGGCAGCTGCTTACTTTTCTCACTTACTTCAGTCTGAAGTTGCACTAGCTCTCATGGGTTCTGATGGTGTACAGTTTGTTATTGCACGTGTCATCGAGTGTTTTACATCGGTCTCTGATTGGAATTCTCTGGAAAGCTGGCTCACTGAATTACAATCACTTCGTGCTATGCATGCTGGGAAGTCTTATTCTGGAGCTTTAACGACAGCTGGCAATGAAATAAATGCTGTTCATGCCTTGGCTCGGTATGATCTTGGGGATTTTCAAGCATCTCGGTCCTACCTGGATTTGACACCTAAAAGTAGCTGTGAGATTGCTCTTGATCCTAAGATTGCTCTAGAGAGGAGTGAGCAAATGCTTCTACGATCAATGCTTAAGCGGGATGGATCCATCCACAAGGTCGGGGAAGAACTGGAAAAAGCAAAGTTGATGCTGGATGAAGCATTGTCTGTTGTACCTCTTGATGGATTACATCAGGCAGCTGCTTGTGCCATCCAGCTTCACTGCATCCTTGCTTTTGAAGAAGGCACAAGATCAAGTAACCATGATCAAGCTAAAAGATCACCATCATTGCTAGGATCCTTGCAACAAGTACTGCTTACTCCAATTAGTAGAGTTTGTCAAGATTGTAGCTTGTGGACTAAGGTTTTTAGAGTGTATCGTACTCTAATGCCAACTTCTTTAACAACTCTGCTTCTCTGTCAGAAGCTGCTTACTGTGGCTCGCAAACAGAAAAACTTTATGTTGGCAGACCGCTTGAGTCAATACCTCAGAGATCACATTCGGATGACTTCAGAAGGGTCTCATTCTGATCTTCTTGCTTTGAAGATGCAATATGAAGATATACTACTCAAGCATGCAAAAGGAAATCATGAAGCGGCTATATTGGACAGCTGGTCATTCATAGGTGATAATATGCGATCTACGGCAACTATATCATCTGGAGCTGATGGTGTTCTGAGGGCAAAGGCATGTTTGAAATTATCGACCTGGTTGAGACAAGGTTTTCCAAATCTAGATTTTAGAAATGTTCTTCTCAAGATACGCCAAGATTTCAGTGGCTGTAGCAAATGCACTTCTTTTGCTGGAACTGGATTGACTTCTGGTGATGGTGTCTTAATCACTGATCCAGACTATAATCAAATTCTTGAAGAAATAATTGGTACAGCTAGAAAAATATCCTGTAATCTTTGTCCCACCTTGAGTAAAACCTGGCTCTCTTATGCTTCTTGGTGTTTTGACCAAGCAAAGGGCTCCCCTCCTGCGGGTGGTGCTGTTCTACAATCCTGTTCTCTGTCCTCTGTTCTTTGTCCAGAACTTTCTCCTGAGAGATGCAAGTTGACAGAAGCTGAAATGTCTGAGGTGGAAATTATAATTAGGAAGATTTTTAACAGTGATAGAGATGTGAATGTTGCAAGTGGTGCAGATGAAGACAGATCAGAGTCCATTTATTTTCAGGAAAATGAGCCACTTGTAAGTTCATTAGTTGAGCAAGCAGCATACATAATGCAAACTGCAGCTGGATCACCTGGATTTGAGTCTTATGATGGTGAGTGCCCTTCTGCTGCTGTTTCTTCCCAGCTGCAAGTGCTGTTTCTTAATACAAACGGTGGCATGAGGAAACATGACATCTTGCCTTTTGTTGATGAGTTGGTTGGCATTTGGTGGTCATTAAGGCAAAGGAGGGTCTCATTATTCGGACATGCTGCACATGGCTATTTTCAGTACCTTTCATATTCTTCCAATCTTCTAGCCTGTTCTGCTAATGATTTTCCAAAGGAAAAAAACAAGAGTTGCACCCTTAGGGCAATGCTGTATGTCCTTCATATTATTGTGAATTATGGATACGAGTTGAGAGAAACTTTAGAACATGGTCTTGCTGCAGTTCCTCTATTGCCATGGCAGGTGAGATGCTTTAAAGTATTTGTATATTGTCTTTATGCATGATTTTCAAAGGCTTACTTATTGTTAATTTTCATATACAGGAACTCATTCCCCAGCTATTTGCTCGGTTGAGTTCTCATCCTAAACAAGTTGTCAGGAAGCAACTGGAGGGGCTTCTATTGATGCTAGCAAAATTATGCCCTTGGTCTGTTGTATATCCTACACTTGTTGATCTAAATGCTTACGACGGGCAACCACTAGAGGAGCTTCAACGCATATTGGACTGTTTGGTAATTGAACCACCTTTACAATTATCTGTTGGTTCCAAATTTCTTAATAACACTATTTTTTTGTTCTTTCCCTGATGTGTATGCATGATTGTTGTTTACTTAACATACTAAGGGAATTGATGAAGTCTTGCTTCCAATTTTTGAGTTCTTAACTACTTTACTTTTGAATGCAGTTTAAGCTTTATCCAAAATTAATTCAAGATGTCCAGCTAGTAATAAATGAGCTGGGAATGATAACTATTCTATGGGAGGAGCTCTGGCTGAGCACGCTTCAGGATCTTCATACAGGTAAATGGTCCACGAAACAGCAAATGGATTGATATTTCTTGGTGACATACTTTTTCAATTACTTTGTTACTTGTATCTTCTATCTTGTGCTTCTTCTAGTTTTTTTTTGTCAAATGGAGAATGCATGTGAAATGTTGGACTAACTTTTACAGTGAATTTTTTTTCCTGACCAAGTCTCAAGAAGGTTGAAAACTAGTTTAGTCATACAATATATAATATTAGAGTCACTATGAGACAAATAGATATCTTGTGTTGAAGCAATCAATTGCCCGATCTTTATCACTAGGGCTTGCTCAAGTAATTGTTGCTGTGAACAAATTGAATAATGGCCACTTGATAAGTTGGAGGAGGTTCTGAATTTCTATTGCTCGTATAGTGTCATAATGGTCAAGTTGAATGAGTTGATACCAGAGTTGGATGCTATTGCTCAGTTAGGTTTTAGATGCATGAATTTATAGTGTTATTGAAGAAAGGAGACTTAGTGATACTGAAATATGCATATATACACAAGATGTAAGAGTTGAAAAGAGATACTGTGAAAAGCTTAAGTGCTGATGAAGTTGATGTATTCGATGTGGAAGCACATTCATTCGATGCATATGTTACTTGAGATTGTTTTGACATCATTTGAAGTTTAAAAGTCTTTCAAAATTACAGTTGTAATTTCACTGTTACAATATCTAAATAATGGATCGACACCAAAAAGGATTGCAATTCTTCTTTTTTCTATGTTAGTTTAAGAATCTTAAAGATTATCGGTGTTGTGTCAAATAAACATGCACACAACGTAAATGTTGAAAAAAAACAATCAGACATGGAATCTAAGTGCTGTTGATTTTTTCTTTTGGTATCTATCATCAATGCATATATTCTTTGGTGTAATTCATCTCAGTTTTCTTTCTGATATTGAGCACTTCCTAGCGTAATAGCTAAGAGTGGTTGCTAACTAGTTTTGTAAACTTAGATGTCATACGACGTATAAATATGCTAAAAGAGGAAGCGGCTCGGGTTGCTGAAAATCCAACACTTAGTGACACAGAAAAGAGCAAGATAAATGCAGCCAAATACTCGGCTATGATGGCTCCAATTGTTGTGGCACTAGAGCGCCGCTTGACATCAACATCTCGTGAACCGAGAACATCTCATGAGTTATGGTTCCATGAAGAGTACATTGAAAAACTGAAATCAGCTATCTTAAGTTTAAAAACTCCCCCTAAATCTGCAACAGCGCTAGGAGATGTGTGGCGGCAGTTTGATACTATTACAACATCTCTAGCAACTCATCATCGAAAATCATGTGTATCTTTAAGTGAGGTGGCTCCACATCTGGCTTCTCTTTCATCTTCTGATGTTCCAATGCCTGGCTTTGAGAAGCAAATCTCAATGCTTGATTCCTCAGGAAGCTCTACAACTAGCATCCAAGGGAT
This sequence comes from Musa acuminata AAA Group, assembly GCF_036884655.1. Lineage (NCBI taxonomy): Eukaryota > Viridiplantae > Streptophyta > Magnoliopsida > Zingiberales > Musaceae > Musa > Musa acuminata. Next base: position 45,334,554 of record NC_088329.1, on the reverse strand, counting down.
TGTTACAATTTCCTCTTTCTGTGAACAGGTAACAATTTTATCAACAAAGACAAAACCTAAGAAACTCATCTTACAAGGCTCAGATGGTCAGAGGTACACTTATCTTCTTAAGGGACGAGAGGATCTACGTCTTGATGCCCGAATCATGCAGTTGTTGCAAGCAATTAATAGTTTATTAACTTCATCCAATGATACCCGTGGTCGTGCACTTGCTATTCGTTATTACTCAGTGACCCCAATCAGTGGTCGTGCTGGATTAATCCGGTGGGTGGATAATGTAACCAGCATATACAGTGTCTACAAGTCATGGCAGGTACACACTCAGATGGCTCAGGTTTCTGCAGTTGATGCTGGCAATATGAATAATCCAATGCCACCTGTCCTTCGTCCCAGTGATATGTTCTATGGAAAAATTATACCTGCACTCAAAGAAAAAGGCATAAGAAGAGTAATCTCACGAAGGGATTGGCCTCTTGAAGTCAAAAGAAAAGTTTTTTTGGAGCTTATGAAAGAGACTCCAAGAGAACTTCTTTGGCAGGAAATGTGGTGTGCCAGTGAGGGATTCAGAGCATTTACTTTAAAGGCCAAAAGGTATTAAATCTTTTGTTAGAATGTTCTTTACTTGCAAACCATAATATGGTGCAAAATATTTTTTATCATGTTTTCTGTAACCACAATATCTCACCTTGTAGGCAATTGACCAGTAGATCTATTCAGAAATATTAGCTGACTAGTAAAAAATCTAGAAAGCTAGTGGCACACATGCAGGTTGTGGTCCTGGATAAAATGATTAAAATTTTAAACCAACTTGCTTACCCAGAATTAATGGGGATATCTGTTTATGTGATCAGTGCTTAGATATTTGACAAAATCCTGAAAGATATGCTTGTCTTATTACATGAAATTTTCTTTTCATTCGATAATCTGATCCGTGAATAAAGTGAGTTGGTTTTACAAATTTATGCACAGTGATTTCACCCCATAGGCGATATTCCAGCAGTATAACTTTGTGCTAAATACACTACTTTAAGTGTTACCTGGTAATGTTTTTGGACTCAAACTTCAATTTGTCCCTGGGACCAGTTTTGTGCTGATGGATTAGCCCTTTTTTGTGCTGCATCTCAGTTTGGTTATCTCCCTGGTCTTGGCTTTCTTCTGACTATTGGTAGTCTATGGGGCATTGAATCTTGAATTTATAATTGCCGGTAACCTATTGGCAGATGCTTGACATTGTGGCCATTTAATACTCTATATGTATTTCCTCGCATTCTTTCTTCTAGGTTGTTTTAAAATTGTGGCATGGTCAATCTATCATCTCATGGCAAAATTAACCACTTTCAAGCTTGAAATAGCATATAAATGTTGAATTCTCTTATTAGGCACATAGCTGAATTCTTCTCTCCATATGTTTTTCTTTTTTCTGCAAGCTATCAGAATTACACAAACATATAGGGGATTTATATATTTTGAATCTATAGATAGCTGTTTTAGTATAGTTCTATGATCTTCAGTATAATGTTGCTCCTTTGGATTTAATGATATATTAAACATGTTTTTGTTGAGATAATATTTCTTTCTTTGTTACTTCAGTATAAATGAAAGGCCAGCTGATGGGCAACTAAAATTCTACACTTTCTCCCATTTGGACATGTCACTTAAGTAATACTGGCATATACATACCAGCCATTCCAGAAGAGACCTTTTGCTTTGGTGACTGGAATGCTGTAATTATGGATTACGATTGAGTATAACTTGGCATTTGATCTAACAATGCTGGTCCATTTGACAATGTTGTTTGGCTTAATAAAGACAATGTTTAGCTTTTAGTGATTCAGATTGTTGCTGAACTTCTTGCAGTTGGCTTTGGTGACTTTGCATCTTAAGGCCTGCTATTTCAGTTAATTCATAATCAAGTAACCTTTACAATAATGGATTTAAATGAGTAGCATTGATTTGCAGGTTCTCTGGAAGTGTGGCAGCCATGAGCATGGTGGGCCACATTCTTGGTCTCGGGGATAGACATTTGGACAATATCCTTATGGACTTCTCCACTGGTGAAATTGTCCATATAGATTATAATGTATGTTTTGACAAAGGGAGGAGACTAAAGGTTCCTGAAATTGTCCCTTTCCGACTTACGCAGACGATTGAGACTGCTTTAGGATTGACTGGAACGGAGGGTACCTTCAGGTCTAACTGTGAAGCGGTAATGAGCATTCTCCGGAAGAATAAAGATATAATGTTAATGTTGTTGGAGGTGTTTGTTTGGGACCCATTGGTGGAGTGGACAAGGGGAGATATCCATGACGAAGCTGCTATAGGTGGTGAAGAGAAAAAGGGAATGGAGTTGGCTGTCAGTCTAAGTCTTTTTGCTTCAAGAGTTCAAGAGATGCGTGTTCCTTTGCAGGTACGTCTCTCATTCACTAGTTATAGCCATATTTTTTCAGAAAAAGAGCAGATGTTATGAAGAAGCTTCTGTGGTCAACAGGTGCTTTGATAGACTTGCATTACTGTTTCAGTGAAATTTGATTACTTTTTAGTTTTTAACTACTTTTGATATTTATATTTTATATAACCAGTTTAAAATGATGTTGGAAGAGCTACCAGTTTGGATGTTGAAACCTCGAATATGTCTAGCTCCTGACATAAGTCTTAACAAGAGAAAAAATATTGAAGTTACCCGAGGCAAGTCCATGCTGCTCCTGAGACACCATATTGTCCTGTTAGTTATCTTGTCAAAGATAACAAGGAACGTAATTATGTTAAGAAACTTTAAATTTGCTTTAATCTGTTCCAACCACCGCTTTGGATGTTGAAGGTTCACATATGCGTAGCTCCCAACATAAGTTTTAACAAAAAAATATGAATGAACTTATAAGCAGCAAACCTTTGTTGCCCTTGTGACACCACATGTCCTGTTAGTCATCTTACTGTCAAAGATTAAAAGGAATCTAAATGTGTTAAGCAACTTTAAACTTGCTTTAATAGGCTTCATTCAGAACTCATCCTGGCATGGTAATAATGCTGCTATTAGCTTCTTTCTTTAAGCATAAGCTTTTATTATGTGTTTCAGGATTATATTGACTTTATCTTAGGGCATTTTGTACAGAATGGTGAAGGAAAAAAATTATTTTATTCTTTAAAACCAAAGACTGACAAGAACTCAGTATTAAATGCTTTAATTATGTTTCAGGAACATCATGATCTTCTGGTGACTACAGTACCAACTGTTGAATCAGCTTTGAAGGTATGAAGTGAATCACCTTTGTATATGCACATTACATGTGATTTGTTGACAGATAAGAAAGTTCAATCCAAACATATTGCAGGCATTCTTAGATGTGCTAAATCAATATGAAGTAACATCTACCTTTTTCTATCATGCTGATAAAGAGAAATCAAGACTTATGCAGCATGAGACATCTGCAAAAACAGTGGTTACCGAAGCTACTTCTATGTATGAAAAAACCCGGGCATCATTTGAAGTCCAGGTTAATGAGTTTGCACAATCAAAAGCTGTGGCAGCTGAAAAGGCCCAAGAAGCAGCTATGTGGATTGATCAGCATGGAAGAGTGCTTGATGCACTACGGAGTGGTTCAATCCCGGATGCAAAGGGGTTGTTAATGCTAAGTGGCACTGAAGAGGCCTTATCTCTTACTTCTGCAGTTGTCCTGTCAGGAGTTCCACTAACAATTGTTCCAGAGCCAACACAAGCGCAATGCTATGATTTGGATAAGGAAGTTTCACATCTAATAGACGAGTTGGACAGTGGACTTTCTTGTGCAATTGAAGCACTCAATGAATATGCATTGGCATTGCAAAAAGTTCTTCCACATAGCTACATTACAAACAGCCCAGTAAATGGTTGGGCACAAGTCTTGCAATTGTCAGCAAATAGCCTATCATCTGAGGCCCTGTTACTTGCTAGAAATCAGGCTGCTGAACTTATTGCAAAGAGCACTGGTGAAGGTTATGACTCAGCTCGACAGAGGCATCAGGATCTCCTCCACAAAATTGAACTATGTGCAATGGAAATAGGAAAAATTACTGCCGAGTGTTCAGTACTGATGAATTCCATCGGAACAGATACAGAAGCAAAAGCCAAGGAACGCCTGCTATCTTCTTTTACAAAGTATATGCAGGCTGCAGGTTGTCGACAGAATGAAGATGAAAAGTTCATATCTCCTTCAGGTCAAAACAAATGTGATGGACTAAAAATTGCTAAAGTGCCGGAGGATCTTGTAGAAAAGAAAGTGAAGGTATTTTCTGTGCTTTGCATGGCTGTGATTGAATTGTATAAGGAAATTATAGCAAAGATGGTTATATACTCTGATAACTTCACTCAAAAAGTTCTCTGGCGAACGAGGGAGAATGGTTCCCGAGCTGATTCTGGAACCACTCTTGTTGGGTTTGAAGAGCAGATTGAGAAATGTGTGCTAGTAGCAGTATTTCTTAGTGAAGTTCAAGAACTGCTAGATATAACATTACCATGTACCAGTACAAGTGCTGAAGATACAAATCCTTCATCTGCAGCAACTTGGGCTTCAGTTTACCAGGTTTGTCTGTGTTCAAGCAATCAATTGATTGAGCAAATGACTGAAATTCTTCTCCCAGAGATTATTAGATCAGCTGTTACCTACAATTCGGAAACAATGGAAGCTTTTGGAATGCTTTCTCAGATCCGTGGTTCTGTTGATACAGCACTAGAGAAGCTAGTTGAGGTGGAACTGGAGAAAGCATCCTTGTTGGAGCTGGAAAAGAACTATTTTGTGAAGGTTGGACTCATTACAGAGCAGCAGTTAGCTCTTGGAGAAGCAGCTACAAGTGGTCGTGATCATCTATCTTGGGAAGAAGCTGAAGAGCTAGCCTCCCAAGAAGAAGCTTGCAGAGCACAGTTAGACCAACTTCATCAAACTTGGAACCAGAAAGATATGCGGAATTCTTCTCTGAAAAAGCTGGAAGCCAATATTATAAATTCATTAATGTCTTCTCAGCAGTACTTTACATCTTTGATGAACAGTGAGGATGAGGGGGATCTGCATGTTAGAAGGAGCAAAGCTCTTTTAGCTGCATTAGCAAAGCCTTTTGCTGAATTGGAATCAGTTGATCATGAGCTAGTGTCACATGGTACTGTTCCCTCAGATTTAGATGAGTCAACATATAAACTTGCCGATTTTGTGACATGCAGCTCCTCAGTATCTGAATCTGTTTGGGGGCTTCGTTTCTTGTTGAGAGATCATGCTTTCTTTATTTGGAAAGTTAGCATCATGGACTCTGTTCTTGATATGTGCTTTCATGACATATCGTCTTCTGTTGATCATAATGTTAGTTTTGATCAGCTTTATAAAAGTTTGAAAAAGAAGCTAGAGGTTCATCTGCAAGAACTTCTTGGTCATTATTTGAATGGCAGAGTTGTTCCTGCTTTCTTGGCACAATTGAATAAAGAAATTGAGAATTTGCAGCATTTGATGGAAGCAAGAAGAGAATTTGCACCCGATCAAGCAAAAAAAGATGCGGGCGCTGTAAGGAAAATTCGGCTTATGCTTGAAGAATACTCTAATGCACATGAAACTGTTAGGGCTGCCAGATCAACAGTTTCTTTCATGAAAAGGCAAGTGAATGAACTAACTGAGGCCCTTGGGAAAACTATTTTAGAAATTGTTCAGTTGGAATGGCTTCATGATATGTCCTCACTCTATCTACTGAAAAGCAAGGTTTTCTCAGGAAACATTCTTGGCGATGATAAAATTTCCCCATTAATTATTAACCTTAGCCGACCAAAACTATTAGAAAAACTGCAGTCTTCTATGTCATCTGTAGCACGATCATTAGAATGCTTGCAAGCTTGTGAAAGGACATCAACATCTGCAGAAGGACAACTGGAAAGAGCCATGGCATGGGCTTGTGCGGGTTCGACTGCTGTTGGGACTGGCACTTCTTCTGTTAAGACTTCAGGAATTCCAACAGAGTTCCATGATCATCTACGAAGGCGAAGACAATTGCTATGGGCAATTCAAGAACAGGCAGGTGATATTATAAAGATCTGCAATTCTGTGATGGAGTTTGAAGCATCTAGAGATGGCCTTTTCTGGATACCTGGGGAGAAAACGTCTGGGCGAACTACTGCAGATGGTAGAACATGGCAGCAAGCTTACTTGAATACCTTAACAAGACTAGATGTTGCTTATCACTCCTTTAACCGTGAGTTTGATTCTTGTTATGCTTTCTGTTGATTCCATTTCAGCTTCAGAGAGTTTATGGTGTAAGTACTTCATTTGTGTTTTGGAAATCAGGTGCTGAACAAGAATGGAAGCTGGCAGAAAGTAACATGGAAACTGCTGCCAATGCCTTGTTTGCTGCAACTAATGAACTCTGCATTGCCTCTGTAAAGGCAAATTCAGCTTCAGGTGTAGTGAAAGCTTCCCTTGTCTTTATGTATAGTGTCTTATGAATTATGATGTTTGTTTATGATTGATTATTGAATTTGAATTTTGAAATGATCTTTTGCATATTAGCAGATGATTTGCAAGACACCCTAGCAATTATGAGGGAGCGTGCATATGAGGCCAGTACGGCTTTAACTGCCTTTGTTTGTGTTTCTAAAGGCCATACTGCTTTGACATCTGAATGTGGTTCAATGCTCGAGGAGGTACAGGGACTTTCAATAATAAATGAAGAAATTTTTTTCTTGCTGCAATATTCTTTTTTATTGTGCCTTATGCTAGTGATGTCCACTGGCATGTTATTTTTTATTCATGATTGGTGTTTGTGTGCACTGTGCATTAGAGGTCAATCTTTTAGTTTTCAGACATGAGGTAGCACTTTTCTTTTGACAAGAGGTTGTATTTGTACTACAGCTTGTACATGGGTGTTGTACCCTTGAAGGGAAATCCTTTTTATAGAACTTGGTGTCTTTATGATTTGAACTCCAATTTACCTGCAAGTAAAAGTTTGCATGCTTTTGTTGCATGTACATGTATTATGTAGTCTTAGTCTTACTATGTTGAACTGTGCTTGAGCAAGCACAATTGGCCCTCGGAGTTCAATGTTCTTGACTATATTTTGAATGGATAGATAACAAGAATCATCATTCTTTAGTCAAAGAGGAAGAAATGCCAATGAAATAAAATGGAAAATCTGCTCTAGTGGTCCTTTTAATTTTCTATCGAAATGGAATTGAAATGCATTAAACTTCTAAATCTTCAGGGGGCTATTCACAAATATCTTTTTATTTCCTTTTTTTGTATGGTGTTGAATTAGAACCAAAATATAGTTTGTTGAATTTAAAGTAAGTAATTCTGTTCTATGCAATTTTATAACTTGCAGCATACTTTTAATTCTTTTTGTGATGCATGTACCTTATTTTTTGTGATGTCAGATCTAAAATTTCCTTTCTTTTAGTTGCTTTAACATCCTATGGTATTTGTCTGCAGGTCTTGGCTATAATGGAGGGTGTAGAAGATGTTTACATCTTGGGGAAGGAGGCAGCTGCAGCACATAGTGCACTGATGGCAGATCTTTCTAAGGTTTTCTGTCTGGATTGAAGTTTTTGAAATCTTTTTTACCTGTGGCTTTATGAAATGACAAGGAATATCCTCAGTTCAAGTCTAGCCATAGTTCTTTTAGAGCCTTTTATGCTACATGAAAGTATGCAACCACCTTAAGATCTGTTTCTTCTTTGTTGCAGGTAAACATGATCCTCCTTCCTCTGGAAGCTTCACTTTCAACCGATTTAACTGTGATGGCTGATGCGTCAGTGAAAGATGAGGAAAACAATAAAGAGATTTCTCTTGTTCATGGACAAGCACTGTACCAGTCTTATATATTCAAACTTAGGGAAGCTTGTCCATCTTTGGTTCCTTTGGTGCCCTCGCTGACCAGCTATGTAAAGGAACTGCATTCTACATTAACCAAACTTGCACGAGTTTCAAGCCTCCATGCTGGAAACCTTCATAAAGTAATTTTCTTTACCTATAAATCTTTAGGCCTCAGATATTTATTGCCCACTATTCAATGATTCTTTGTTTTTGCTTTCTTTTTTACTTGGAAGGTTTTGAATTATGAATAGTTGAAAACAGGCTGAAAGCTAATGCATTTTACATGATGGTTGACTTGAAATGGTCATAATATAATATTCTGAGTGAGTAGATTTCTCTGGTGGATCATGGGCTGATATGGTTCCTACAGCAGTATTGAAAAGACCACTGAACGACATTTACATGATTATGTACATGTATACAATTTTTTTGAATGCTTGTTCTGATATAAATGACCAATAAGACCATTTATTTGAGAATGTACATGTGGAATCTATGTATATATGCGCATACACTTGTCATGCAAACTCTTGGTCTTTGTAGGCTCTTGAAGGTCTTGGAGAAAGTCAAATTTTAAGGTCTCAAGACCTTGCTATATCTAGTTCTGAACCTTCAAATGGTGCAGTTTTATTCAATGATGAAGAGAAAGTGTTGTCCGGGAGCAGTGTAGAAGATGTTGAGAATTTGACTACAAATGGCAAACTTGCTCTTCATGATGAAGGATGGCTATCCCCTCCGGAACACACATACACCAGCAGCCCAGATTCTATCATCTCCTCAAGTGAAGGTAGCTTCTCTGAGAAATCAGACAACTTAGAACAGGACCTGCACAGTAATTCTGCTGGAGAGGACACTAGTATGAGTGTTTCCTATAAAATTATTGATGGATCAGAAAGCAAATCTGTTGAGGATCAAGATTCTAATTATTCAACAGAGGATGTTGCTAATAGTTTGTCTTCAGTGTTACCAGCAGATCTGGGTGACAGTTTGCAAGCCTTGTCCTTATGTGATGGACCTACAGTCGAGAATGTTGGAACATATGACATCGAGAAGGGAAAATCGGTGGTGGCAAACTCTTTGATGAGTGGAAATGAACATTACTCCAATCTGGTTAATGGACATGGTGACAATCTTGATGATTCTTCTTCATGTTTTGGTGCAATTAGCCGCACTACAAGGGGTAAGATATATTAGCGTTTTGATTAGCATATGTTTCAGTTGCTCACTACATGAAAATGTTTATTGCATTTATTATGAGTTGTGATAATCCCTTTTTTGTTGCAAATATGAGAAATATTGTGCATACTGATTAGAATAATTGATAAAAGTCCAAGTCAGAAGGGAAGCTTTTCTTTAATCCCATGGCAAGCACCATTTTGATCCCCAGCACCAACTTTCTGTAAACCAGATAGACAATTGGATTTTTAATGATTTGATTGTTGCTGCTGTTCAATTAAGTTTTTCAAATTAAAGGTTCTTAACCATATCAGAGATACATTAGGTTTTTAGATCCTTCGAGTGATGGGATTGGATAGGCTTTCTTGAACTCAAAACAGATCCAGATTGACATCAATTTGATTTGAATCTGATCCTACAGTTTTCATTGGTAGCTCGTAGGACTAATTTTTTGGATATGATCTAAACTCATTCAAGTGAGAAGCCAATTGCTACAATTCCACTGGATATTGAATGCATTTGTAATAGGGATGAGATGAGTTCTGCTGGGGTGCAATGGTCATCTGACTAGTTGCCGTTGCTCGTTTCTTTACTCGACATGTTAATGCTTATTATTCTTTAGCATGACATGTTCTATTTTTGACACATTATATGATCTAAAGGATCTTACTAAACTAGACGAAATTCATAGTTGGTGGCTATTATTTTCTGCGGTTTCAGGCTGTTTACTGAAATTGTTAGATGGAAAGAGAATATATTATGATATACTATTTCACTCATCTTATGTTTAATGTTCTGTTGTAAGGTAAGAACGCATATGCTATATCAGTCTTGAAGCAAGTTGAGCTCAAACTAGATGGAAGAGGTATTGAAGACATCAGGTATGTGCTTTTTGCCCTTTGGTCGTGTTGGTGGAATTTCTAACCTGCACTCTGATGGATTTTAATTGTTTTGCAGGTCCCTAGAAGTTCCGGAGCAAGTAGATCTTCTTCTTAAGCAAGCAACAAATGTCGACAACTTATGTAACATGTATGAAGGGTGGACGCCATGGATATGATTATCCGATTGTTTTTTTTTTGCTCTCATGGTATGAATCTTTCATGGGAATTCTGAATTTATAGTTCTTCCTTTGGGTACATAGTTGATGTGATGGATGTAAATAGTTGTGCTGTAATATAGCAAACAAAATAAGATAGCTTATTATTCTATCAATTTAGTGGTTAGGTATGCTGATTCTTTTTTTATGATTTAGAAATCAATAGTTCATGTTTTTGCTTGCTAAACACAAATTGATTGTTTCTCTTTACAGGGTGGATGCTATTTGTATGTGCAAGTTTGCCTTATTATATCTAGAAAGTGGAAAGAAGAGGAGACTTATCCAGTGATGGACATGCATAACGAGAATATCCGAGGCTTTACTGGGGACCTACTAGATTCAATGCTTCATGTCAATAGCAAAAAGCAGCTGCATCAACCGTTGCCACTTAAGACAGCTGGATATGCTATCTTTGGTCCTTGGTGCAGCGCCAAGAATGAAAAGCGCCAAAGAAGTTCCTTTGAGGCTTTCACCAAAAGCTACTCGTACATCCAATGACCGTCTTTGGGGGGTCTCATTACTCCATCCTAGCTTAATTTCCCATGGAGATTCTGCTGCAGTGTTGCTTGGCACAGTTCCTGTTATTGTCTCTACAATGCCTAACTTGGTACGTTATCGGGACAGCTAAATTTGCAGAGCTGAATGAAATGGGCACTGCAGCGTTTTCAGGGAGTTTGAATCCAAGGTGTTAGAAGAGCAGAAACAGATCGAACTAGTCCAACCGGAGGAGCTTTTTTTCAGTCACCTCGATTTGACCCAGGCAACTGCCTATGCCCTGCACTGAAGCTGATGTGTCCTTGCTTGTCGATGGCCTCAGCATGTAGATTGAGGTGAGTTGGGAAACTAATCTTACAAGGTGTTTTGAATTCTTGTATATAGCTACATGTCTTGGTTATGCTCTGTGAATAAGATTGCTGGTTGCTTTTCAACACAGGCTTTGATCTGAAAGCCTTTCTGAAATACTGCATTCCTGTTCATCATATTCTTTTTCTCCCGACTTCTCGGAACTTGTTTGCTAAAAAAATATGTTAGCGTATTTCTTCCTTTGCTGCTAAATATTTCCCGTGAAACATTACAATTTGTGTTATGTCTTTCCCCTTTTTTTTTTCAGAAAAGTATTTTTATTTATTCTACTCGAGATTACTTATTTATTTTTCCAATTAAGTTTCTTTCTTGTTTACTCTGTTCAATTTGTGTTGCATGTTTGGTTTCTATAGGAAATGTCTATGTAAGAAGGATTACTTCCGTATATCAAATTATCTTTTTAACACTCAAATTCTCCTATAAGTTTTTATTAAAAATATATGTTATGTTGCTATATGTTATTATTCAATTTATGCATATTTGATGTTTGTTTAACAAAGCTGATGTGGGAAGGATCAATGATCAATCTTGAATCAACACTCATGCCAACCAATGCAAGCAGCAGCTTTGTCTTGTCTTCTCTCAACAAGACACCACAAAATAAGATTTGTTCTCTCTTTGTTGCTTGAAGCAAGCAAGGGAAGACAAGTGTGACTCTATGCTCTACCCCATATCATCACTATGGACAATCCATGTGTTTTCTTATCCATGCATTTGATAAGAAGGAATACAAGGATAGGCTATATATGTATATATATACATATAAATAAATAAATAAATAAATATATATATATATATATATATGTATGTATGTATGTATGTATGTATGTATATGTATATGTATATGTATATGTATATGTATATGTATATGTATATGTATATGTATGTATGTATGTATATATGTATGTATGTATGTATATGTATATGTATATGTATATGCATGTATGTATGCATGTTTTTTGTATCTATGTATGACCTATAATAAATTATCTGTTGTGGGATGGATCTAAAGTGAGTTTTGAACTTTATATTAGTTCTTGGTACTCATGCTCTCCAACTAATATAGGATTAGTGTTCATAATAGTAAAATCTAAAGCACATAAAATAATTTATTATATATATATATATTAGTTTTACACTAGATTCATCCAATTATATATTTATTTTCTAATATAATAATTCCACATGGATTCTCTTGAATACACACATAAATTGTGGAGCCTGTAAAATACTCTCCAAAGGTCCAATGAAAAAAGAGAACGTATGTTAAATCCTCGAGGGGTCAATAGACAATTCAAAAAACTCGAAGGGTTTATGTGAAAAAGTTCCCATTTTCTCGATATTTTAGCTATAATTAATTATCTTTGGTTCCACGTTCTCTCGCCTCCCCTCTGCGTATTCCTCCGTTGTCGAGCGAGCAAGCGAGCGAGAGCAATGGCAATGGCGTCGTTGCTCCGTAGGCTCTCTTCCTCCTCTGCGAAGACGCAGCCTTTCCTGCGGAGCTCTCTCTACTACATGGTCCCTTCTCCAGCCAATCCTTCCAAAATCTGCAAGAAGGCAAAAAAGTTGCCGCCTCTTGTTCTTCTTGGGACGGAGGGACGGTCGGATTTGACGTTTTTGCTTGTTCTTTTCATTTCAGTCTTCCCTACGAAGTGAAGCCGTCTACGAGAAGGAGAAATCTCGCGTCACGGTGTGTAAATTCTTCTGTTATCGAATAGTTTGAGCGGCAATTTTGTGTTTCTTGGTTCAAAAGTCATCTTTTTTATCCTTTATCTGGCCGAAGCAGCTGAACGCTCCGTTGGAGGTCGTCGATCCGGAGATTGCGGATATCGTCGAGCTTGAAAAGGCGAGGCAATGGAAGGTAGGTACTACCTTCTCGTTTCGCCGAATCTTCTGAGATGAAATCGAGTCTCATTCGGAAATTTTTCCTTAATGTGATGGAAGGGACTCGAGCTTATACCTTCGGAGAATTTCACGTCGTTGTCGGTGATGCAAGCAGTAGGCTCCATCATGTCTTTAAAAAACAGCGAGGGGTGCCCTGGTGCAAGATACTACGGAGGAAACGAGTATGATTGGGTTACTTGTTCCTGTGAAGAATATTGTGTGTTCGATGGATGTGTCTATGAAAGCAAAATGGCAAGTTTTTGTGAATCCTTTTGTCTTTTGAGTATGAGGTCCCTTCTGATGAGAATCATCCTTCCTGTCTTGCTGCAGATATATGGACATGGCAGAATCATTGTGTCAAAAGCGTGCGCTTGAAGCTTTTCGTTTGGATCCTGCAAAATGGGGAGGTAACATGAGCATCACTCTTTGGCTATTTTGGTGAAGATAAAAGAACCCAGTGTTCGATGTTTGTTCCTTCTTATGTGGTTGGCGATAGCTGATGTTTTAATATCATTCTTCTCTACACCATGGCCTGGTAAAGCATTGTTGACTTTTGGGATTATAGAATTATTTCTAGACCCATGCTTTGTGCAGTTCTGTATCTTGTTCTCATGTGAATTACTCCATGCAGTTGCTTCATCATATGTGCTTGATTTTTGTCCCGATTCTTTGTTGTTAGTTATGATTATGAGGTGAAATTTCATATCTCATAGTTGTGTTGTCTGGTTACATCTCCAAAGCAAATCAAGCATAATAAAATAATGAATCAAATATGGCAATCACCACCAAATGAACTTGATGATTGAAGGTTAATACAACTCGCCAAAAGTTGGTTCCTAAAGTATTGATATAAGTAATCCTTTTACTGAAAAAACAATTAATTTGAAGCAACAGCGGGTTGAAGTCTATATCTAAAACCTTTGATTTGTTTTCCCTATGTTGATTTTCATATAGAGAGATGCCTAGCATCCCAGTGGTATATTAGGATGTATGGGTGGTATTGCCTTTACAAAATGGTTCTTGCATTAAATGTTATATAAAATGTTACATCTAAATTGTTCCGATGGTTCCTGCAGTAAATGTGCAGTCTTTGTCTGGGTCACTTGCTAATTTTCAAGTATATACTGCACTCTTGAAGCCACATGAGAGAATAATGGCACTTGATCTGCCTCATGGTGGACATCTTTCTCATGGTTACCAGGTGAGTGCTATGTTAAAGTTCTCTTGTTGTTTGATTATCTAATGTTCCCTGATACAAGTGAAGTTCATTTTGTTTTGTTGTGTCATCAGGCGATGAAATGACTGTTTATTGTAAGCATATGTTCAATTCTGTAGATTCTTAGTTTCTAAAGTCAAGTGTATTCATATCGATCTTATTGTAGGACAGTAAGAGAATGAATGTAGGTTTTAGATTGATATAAATGAAGTGGTACATCAACTATTTTCCTGTGTGCTTTATTTTGTAGAGTGGAACTGTATTCACTATTGTGTACCTCAATTTTGTCCCAATCATAAACATGATTTGTTGAATGTTGTCACTGATAAATGCAACTCTATGTTATCTCGTTCAATAATCCAGCACATAGCCTGGTAACTCTTATCTAACAAAGAACTAGGAAGAATGGATAAGGAACAAGGTATTGGCACTAAGATTGCACATGCATTAGATCAATGTACAGAGGCTTGTTATGTGAAATGGTCTTTGAAAAGACACCTTGACACTGAGGCATAAGCTTATTTCCCTTGTATGTGTACTTGATCACTATAGCACCTTTGGTTCATGACATATACTACCAGAGCTTCCAGTAAATTTATGATGCAATTGGTCGCAATCTTGGTGCCCATGTCATCAGTTTAAAAACTTTTTAAGTTGTGTTATACTGGTATCATTGAAAATTTTCAGGTTTACTTTCTTTTTCAATCATAGGTGCAATGTTGCTTGTGGGCTTCTAGTGTTTTCTAGTGAAATTTTATGATCTAGTATTTGATTTACTCTGATGTTGGTATCTAAATTCAAAATCTTATGGTCCTGTTACCTGTCTTATTTCTGCAGACTGATACCAAGAAAATATCTGCGGTCTCCATATTTTTTGAGACAATGCCTTATAGGCTGAATGAGAGTACTGGATACATTGATTATGATCAGGTGGCTGCTATATTTTTATTATTTGAATGTTCTACTTACTTTACCCCCATTTTGCTATCAACCATACTTGTGTTGCTGCAAATCATATGAACTTTTCATGCATCCTACATACCATTATGTAAAGACTTTTAGAATTGAGAAAATCATTTGCAGAAGTTCATATGCATATTTCCAATATCCAAAATTTTGATGTCAATAGAATAACATTAAGGACTTCAATTCTCAAGTTACCCTGTTCACGCACATTAAGTCTCAGCTTCTTTTATTGATTTATATTGCACGAGATGCTCATGCCCATACTCTAGCTGATCTAAAGTTCTCTACAGCTGGAGAAAAGCGCTACACTCTTCAGGCCAAAATTAATAGTTGCTGGAGCTAGTGCATATGCTCGTCTTTATGACTATGCACGAATTCGGAAGGTAGACTCTTATCTAGGCACTTTTGTCAGCTGAAAATTATATATTCATCAAGAGTTTTAACTTCTGTGGGTATTATTGCATAGAGTGTCTCATTTTTAGGTATCAACAGGTATGTGACAAGCACAAAGCTATCCTTCTGGCAGATATGGCACACACTAGTGGACTTGTTTCCGCTGGTGTTATTCCATCTCCATTTGAGTATGCGGATGTTGTCACAACTACAACTCACAAGTCGCTTCGTGGACCACATGGAGCCATGATATTTTTCAGGAAAGGAGTGAAACAGATCAATAAACAAGGGAAAGAAGTGAATTGAAGAAAGTTCCAATATCTTCCAAGCTGTTCCTTCACAACTTATTGCAATGGATAAACAAAAATAAAAGTACATGTGCTCTTAATATAGTATTGGAATAACTAGAGTTGAAATTGCTAATGTTAGGTTATGTATGACTTTGAAGAGAAGATCAATGCAGCAGTCTTCCCTGGACTTCAAGGTGGTCCTCACAACCACATAATCACTGGATTAGCTGTTGCGCTAAAGCAGGTATGCATCATCCAAAACCATTTTATTCTTTTTTTCTGGTTGGTGAAAAGTTAGTGAACTCAATGAAGATTAATGGAGACTAAGGCTCTGTTTGGATAATAATTTATGAAGAGAAGAGAAAGAGAAAAAATAGTGAAGAGTTTGGCGATAAGACAGAAAAAGGGAGAAGAGAATCATACTTTTTCTTCCTCTGTTTGAATGTGGATTAGTGAAAGAAGAGGAAATACAATCTGTCCCTTGTTTGATTTGGTTAATTAAGAGAAGGAAAAGGGCGTTCTATGAGGTAGTTTACAAATTCGTCTATGGTTGTTTCAGAACCTTGCCACATCTCTGCCAATAAATGTAAGGGAAACCAACAAAAATCATATCTGAATGTCCCTCTATCCACTCTTCATATCTCTTCAATTTTATAGTGAAGCAAAAACGCTTTCAGGAGCTACTTCTCTCTAGTCAATTCTCTTCTCCTTCTCTTCATCCAAACGGGCCCTAAAAGACCGAAAGAGGAATCAGCAATATCAATTTAGTTGGATAAGATATGATCAATTAATCATTGGACTTGCTCATAGACTTAGCAATCAATTCCAATCAGTACAAGATTTTTGTTTCTTTAACAATATACCATATAACTAGCTATGGATGCCATATTATGGCCAAGATAACTTAGGCAAACTTTGGGCTTCTTATCATACACCAAAGGCCAATTAGGAGCTGGTAAGTGTGCAAATTCAGCTTCTGTTTTGAGGAGCATGAGTTTGTGGTATCTAAGCCTGGAGACTAAAACAACATGAATCATCAAATCTGCCATTAAACTTGCTGCTGGCTTGTTAGTCTTTTACAATTTGTCATGACATGTAGTCTGAAATTCTTTTCCATTCGCGGAAGTGCAGGCCACCACCCCAGAATACAAGGCATATCAAGAGCAAGTACTAAGTAATTGTGCAAAATTTGCTCAGGTATGGTTGTGTGCTAGCTTTGTTCTTCTTTTTGTCATTTTCTGTATTGACTGCTAATGTACTGGCTATTGCTTTATGCTAAGTCTGCTCATGTATGATTAAGCTTTGTTTTAATCTTACCTATCAAGCAAACTGCTCTGCTCTAACAGACTATAATACTAAAAGTTTATATGTATTGCAGTGCTTGGTCGAGAAAGGCTATGAGCTTGTTTCCGGTGGAACAGAGAACCATTTAGTCTTGGTGAATCTTAAGAACAAGGTAAGATGAACACAAAGATGTCTATTTAGTGCAATTTTTCAGCATATATAGAAACTATCATCGGGTATGTCAGTGAGTAAATGGACTTGTTTCAATGTTCTTTGTCTAGTTTTGAATGGTAAACCATGTAGATGACATAATCCTAAAATCATGGTTTATTTAGATTTCTTCAAACTGTGCCTCGTTAGTGGTAGTATATAGATAACAGGGGACATATGAGCTTCTAACTATTTTATATATTTGCTGACATAATAGGATTCCATCTTAAACGTCTGAGTCCATTTACAGGGAATCGATGGGTCTAGAGTTGAAAAGGTGCTGGAATTAGTTCACATTGCAGCTAACAAAAATACAGTACCTGGTGATGTATCTGCCATGGTTCCTGGAGGCATCAGAATGGGTACATGCTTTTGATGTCGGTTAATTTTCAGTAATGCTTATCAGATCAAGTTTTGTCTTACACACCATTTTCTGCTAATTCAGGAACCCCGGCCCTCACATCAAGAGGATTTGTTGAAGAAGATTTCGCTAAAGTTGCCGACTTTTTTGACACTGCTGTCAAATTGGCACTGAAGATCAAGTCTGAAACCAAAGGTTCTATTTGTTTGTCTTCTTTTATCCCTTACTTTATCTCTTCATCTTATGTATTATTGCATGACAATGTTCACAAATCTACTAAAGTATTTGTTCTATTTTTCTTTTTTCTTCAAATGCATATCAGAAGGATCCAAGCTGAAGGATTTCCTAGCCACCATTCAAACAAATGCAAATATTCAATCTGAGATTGCAAAGCTCCGCCATGAGGTGGAGGAATACGCAAAGCAATTCCCAACAATTGGATTTGACAAGGAAACAATGAAACATAGAAACTGAAGATGAAGCTGAGGCTGCAAAAACAAGGTATGCTTATCTAAAGTAGATTTGAATGATTAAGTGGCAGCTCAAATGTATATTTCTCATTTTGGGTGATGGTGATCATCTTTCTTTTTTCTTCTACCCCCTCTGATCCTTCATACTTGTCATCTTTGGTGAAGGTGAATCCTGCTAACCATGACCTCACTATCTAAACCCATGATCTTACAAACTATGACACAAGACTTCTGCTATCTAAAAGCATACTTGTAAGAAATAGACTGATCAGAAACTGAAGTTGAATTTGTTTTCTATGCAGCAAGCAGAAGCTGTGTTGTTCAGGGGGCTCATCGCGACAAAATGGTTATTTATGATGTCATTTGTATCTGAAATGTACCAGAAGAGCAAATTTACAGCCATTTAAGAAAGTGAAGCCTTGACTTGACTATTACTTCTGATGTACAATTGCTATGCAGCCTCGACGCGATCAGGTAGCATATTATACATTAGTAGTCGTATTATTACACTGTAAAATTAGTAGAATTTCCAATAATTCAATCAGTAGAGTTCCTGAGCAGTTGAATTGACAATCTGGATCCACTGAAACTGGTGACGTAATGTTGGTAAGGTTAGAACACCCTTAACAAGGTGGAAGACATGTTTGAGAGTTTTGCTGATCTTTTGGCTTGCCTTGAAACAAAGCATATGGTGGTCTAATGTGATGCTGTGTTGTTTGCTTTGTACGCAGAGAAGTGGGGAAATCATGACGGTAACATCGTGCTTTAAGATTCACGCGGGGAACATTAGCGCAGCAGGCGGCATCAAGATTCGTGCAGGGACGCTTGGCGCCGTCTCGTGTTGTTTCGTCCCCGCAGCTCGCGGTGGGCCGAAACGGGCTCGATGGCGGCCGCCGTGAAAAGATGGGAAGACGACGCCAGGCTTCGACTCGTCCCGTTCCGTTGCGCTCCTCGCGGCCGCGCGCGTCCCCCGCGATCCTCCCTCCCGGAACGCGCTCTCGTCCCTACACGCGTCCGTCGTCTTCCCGCAGTCCTCTCGCTCTCGCGACCCTCCATCTCCTGTATTTGGCGTGTACACCCCGTCCACCTTCTCCAACCTGGACTCCTTTCGACTCCTGCTCGCCCATGTCCTCTCTTCCGGTTCTCCCTATATCTTCTTCGTTTCCATCCCCTTCTTCTTATTACGCGAAGCTCATCCACAGTGGTTGGCGGACGACGACGACGACGACGACTTCGTGCGGTGAAGCAGCTCTTCGGCCACAGCCAACCCCGGGTTCTACTCTGACCACCCGATGGCCGTGAGCCGTGAGCATTCCCCGTACGACGCCGAGCTTCCCAGCACCGCGCCCGCCGGCTCCCTGGTGCTCGAGAAGGGTAACATCCACTCGCTCGCAGCCACCGGCTGCCTCCTCTACGGGGGCTTCGACAGCAAGAACATCCGCGTTTGGAAGAACCAGCAGGACTTCGCGGAGTTCAAGTCCAGCAGCGGGTTCGTGAAGGCCATTGTCGTCGCGGCAGACCGCGTCTTCACCGGCCACCAGGACGGCAAGATCCGGGCGTGGAAGGTGTCCCCCAAGGACGCCACCGTGTACAAGAGGATTGGGAACCTCCCCAGGCTCAAGGACATCCTCTGGAGCTCGCTCAACCCTTCCAACTACGTGGAGGCCAGGCGCCACAGCAGTGCCCTGTGGATCCGCCACTCCGATGCCATCTCTTGCCTCAGCCTCAACGAGGAGCAGGGGCTGCTCTACTCCGGCTCCTGGGACAGGACCTTCAAGATCTGGCGGATCTCCGACTCCAGGTGCCTCGAGTCCGTCGTCGCCCACGACGACACCATCAACTCGATCGTGGCCGCCGTCAGCGGGCTCGTCTTTACCGGCTCGGCCGACGGCACCGTCAAGGTGTGGCGGCGGGAGCTGCACGGGAAGGGTACCAAGCACGCGCCGGTGCAGACGCTCCTCAAGCAGGAGTGGGCGGTGACCTCACTCGCGATCAGCCCCACGGCGCCCGTCGTCTACTGCGGCTCTTCCGACGGGCTGATCAACTTCTGGGAGGGGGAGCAGCATCTGGTACACGGTGGGGTGCTCCAGAGCCACAAGATGGCGGTGTTGTGCCTCGTGGCTTCCGGTAACCTCCTGCTGAGCGGCTCCGCCGACACTACCATCTGCGTGTGGCGCCGCGAGGGCGCGGTGCACACCTGCCTCTCGGTGCTCAGCGGCCATGCCGGGCCCGTCAAGTGCCTCGCGATAGCACCGGACGCCGGCGGGGATGAGGACGGCGGCAGCGGCGCCACGAGGTGGACCGTGTACAGCGGCAGCCTAGACAAGTCCGTGAAGCTGTGGCGCGTGTCCGAGCAGGCACCGGAGGCGCTGCTGAGGGGGCCACAGCTCGTGCCGGTGGCACCCGGCGACTCGAAGGCGTGCTAGGCGAGCAACGGAAGCGGCGGCGACGGCTGCGGCGCGCAAGTACGAGCGGCCGCGTCAGAACGTGACACGGTCACGACCACCACGAGCCGTGTCTGCCGCAAAGTCAAAGCTCCATCACGTGCACGTGGCCATCAATTTTCGTGCAAGCACAGGATGGTGATTCGTACAATGCACTGTGAATACAATACCTGAGCGTTTGAGGGCCTCAAGATAAAAAATAAAAAAAAATCCCATTTTTTATATTCTCGTGTATTTATTATTTTTAATATCATTTTTTTTAAAAGAAAAAAAAAAGAAAAAAGAGAGAACATTTTATTGGAAAATAATCAGCTTTGCTTTGCTGGGAATAATGTCATCAGCAGATCTTGATTTTGAAGAAATATCATTCTATCAAAATGCTCAATTGATCAATTGATTTGTTTATGTAATTAACATTCCTTTGGTGTGCCGATTAAATATTTTCCCAATTTCTACGAGGGTCACACATGCCTACAATGAGGCCCATCCCTTTTTTTTTTTTTTTTTCCTTGGGTCATCTGTCGTGAGCAACTTGAGGCCCACACACCCAACAATGTAAGGCATTAATTCAAAGCGACATGGTTCAATTTCTCTTCCCTTCTGATAAGGGTAATAAATGGCGACAAGACTCGGGCTGACGTCAGCTGACCCAGACGAAGCTCATGCCTCGATCAACCTGGCAGAGCCTGGTCAAACGAACCAGAACACAGGCCGAGACCCATTAACGACCGCTCAGGCTCGATCCCTCACGCTATGCCAATAGCAATGTCAAATGTCATCAGAGGTACGATCCTGCTCCCTGCAGGTAGGCACATCAGGTAACACTAAACTTCCCTATAAATACCCTTGCATTCTAAGCGCATGAGGAAAAGGGAGAGAGAAAAGGGAAAAGAGACACATGAAAACACCGCACCAATCCACATCATTGACTTGATCGTCGGAGGGGTCGGGCCGAGCACCCCGACCCGACCTTTGTGCAAGTGCGAAGCCGAAGGTCCCCACTGGACGCGCAGGCGAGGAGTTCCTGCCCGGAGGAAACGGCGACCCCGTCCCAATCGGATCACCGCAGCCGGTAGCCTTAGCAGTCTCGAGGAACGTCCCAGGGAGATCCCCGTCATCCGGACTCGAACCGAGTCGCGTCAACCTCGAGGTCACGACTTAAAGTTGTTTACACCGACACCTTCGGACCGAATCAAGTCGTACCAACCAAACTGCAGCCTTGCATGCATGGATCATTGTCATGCTTCGCTATCTCTGCTGCTCCCCCCACTCCTTACTCACCGTGAGATATAATTCTTATATCCCTCTCCTCCTCTCCCTGTCCGACGCAGCCTGTCCTCGATGGTATCTTGGTTGGCATCTCCTTCACTTGAGAAGGGAAGGTGATGGTATATACGATAACCTTCCTTCTCTTCCCTTCCGATCCCAGACACTATAAGCAGGAGCCTGCCATGGAGATCTGCAGCTCGTGCGACGCGGCGGCCGTGGTGGCGGCGGCCTCCTCCCCCACCGCCAAGCTGGTCCTGCAGGACGGCAAGCTGCAGCAGTTCTTGCGGCCCGTGAAGGCATCGCATGTGCTCCGGAAGGACCCGGCCTGCTTCGTCTGCAACGCCGACGTCATGGAGTTCGACGACTTCGTCTCCCCTGTCCATGCCGACGACGATCGACAGCCCGGGCAGCTCTACTTCCTCCTCCCCGTCTCCATGCTGCGGCGGCCGCTCCACGCGGAGGAGATGGTCGCGCCAGTCACGAAAGCCAGAGCGGCTCTCATGGTCTCCGGCGGTTTCCACTTCCCCGATGCTTCAGCCGCCAAATCCGGTAGTAGGCTGGTGGTGGAGCCAGGGCAGCGGAGGAGAAGGCCGAGCTCCATGAGAAGAGGTGGCGAGGGACGAGATTTCAAGCTCGGGCTTAGCGGCATTCCGGAGTAGAAGTGGCAACAAGATGACAAAGATTACTCCTTGACTCGATCTTTCACGCAGCTTCGATGCTCTGTTCGATCCGTAAATTTTGAGAGGAGCTACATTTGCTTTCCGAGTTCTCGTCATCCACCGAACGCATCAACTGAATCCAAATGGATGCAGCACAAAGACTTGGAATTGGAAGACACGGACGTAACGAGGTCTTCTGGTAGGCGATCAGTTTGACCAAGGATTGAAAGCCTCGTATGATTCTATAATCTAAATCAAGAGAACATAAATTGATGCGATCAGAACAATTTGCATTGGATTATGTACATCAATCAGTCACAAAGCCTATTTCTTCCTCAAGACTGTACATGCTGAATGGCATCAGTTCAGCTGAGCATTTCAAAGTTCTCTTGGCAACAAGTACCTGAAAGAGAAGTTGTGAGGCACCCACTCGATGATCTTGCGGCAGCTGCTTTCATGGCATCCGTTGATCACCAACCTCAACCTCTCGGGAAGATAGCACTTGATCATGTCCAGTAATTCTTGAGTAGATTGATTGGAGTCCTTCGCGAAGAAATCAACGAGTCTTGGCAGAAGAATCTTGTATCCCTTTCGAACGGTCACAGTTGCATGGATGTACTCCATCTTTGCAGATTCCAGCTGATGGAACAATCTCTTTGGATTGTACACTCTAACCTGAAGAATGAGCAAGCAAACCCAATCATTATGGTGTCGATTCTTGTCACCTGAAGATGGTTTTCCCTTATCCTGATCACTAAGAACTTGTTTTACAAAGTAGAATGCGTTTTAAGTTTACCGCGGGATCTGAATGGCCTCCTGAACAAAGTGCAAAGCGTATCAGAGGTTCAGGATTCTTGATGGCATAGGTTTTCCACTCATCACCATCTTTGATCTTTACTTGTGAGAAGAGTAATAAGCGTAGCCACTACAAGTGAATTAGATATCAAGCTCCAGTTGAGGTATTAATCAGCAAATTAACTGAAGCAGCTGATCCAAACATGAAAGAAATCTAACCGGTATCAGAGAACAGGGACAAGTAGTAGATTATCAAGCAAGAAGATGTTTCCTTTTGATAAGAATGCTTTTCTTTCGAAAACAAAAGAAAGAAATGGATGTATTCTTCATGCTAGTCGACGAGCAAAAACATATTTAATTTGCTTCTTCTCTTCAAAATTTTGGCCATATTTAATGCTTGAGGAGGTGACCAATTAACAATGCAGCAAAAGGGAACAACGAATATAAAATGATTGTAGCAAGATCAAGAAAAAATGCTATAAAGATATGGCACTGAAAAAATTTGCATGAAAATTTTTTCATGCAGAACAACTGCTTAGACGTCAGAAAAAAGTCTAAAGGAGCTGAATGGCTTCGGAAGATTATTCAATA
Source organism: Musa acuminata AAA Group (assembly GCF_036884655.1). Lineage (NCBI taxonomy): Eukaryota > Viridiplantae > Streptophyta > Magnoliopsida > Zingiberales > Musaceae > Musa > Musa acuminata. The sequence goes on along the minus strand of NC_088329.1, from coordinate 45,310,769 downwards.
TGAAGCAGTGCATAAGGCATACCTGCCCAGGAGGATGCATTCGGCATCCAAGTATTGAGCCCTGTATTATGTCTGCATTTATCATGCGACCGCCTATATTGTATGTATTCTGGAAAAAATAACATTGAGATCAGAACTACTACCTAATATCTCAAAGAGGCCACCTTTTGAATTCACCTCTGAAGTAGATTACCTTGATTAGTAAGGATGCCTTTTTTATGTTGCTTCCTGGAATCCCATATTCCAGATGTGCCTGCATACATCACATCAAGAGATAGGGCTTTCATATTTGAAACTGAGAAAGGTAGGAGTATGTCAAGGAAAATAGGCAAGTTCTTAGTGCTGATGGATAAAGAGAGGGAAAAAGAATTACATGCATCATAATTGCATTGTGTATGTTAATCCAGAAAGCAATCTTTTCGTCATTGCTCATCGATCTCGGATCAACCATTTCCAATCGCTGAACAAGCAATCTGAAATAAAAAAACCAATCAAGTCAAGTTTGTTAAAAAAAAATTTCTGATAAATTCCCTGAGAGTTTCTATCTTGTAAATGCTTATAATCAGATTCAGCAATATGATTCCAGAAAAAAAATGCATCTGTTCTTAATGAATCATTAGCACGCATACCACACTTGCATGTACAGGTATTCTATGCAACTAAACAGAGTAGCAAATGCAATTATGCAGCGTTTCTTATAGTCATGCAGTGACTCACTTATAATTCTGCAGCATTTCGTCAAGATCACTAGACCTTCGGCTGTGCTTGCATATTGAAGACACCTCTACCATCACACTGTAAGGTCCACTGAAATCCTTTAATCTTTCAGTGCAGCAAGAATTCTCCAACCATGCATCAAGGACGGCTTCTCTTTTACAATAAGGGCTCTGCAGTTCTTTCATATAACAGGGAGAAAATGTATTCCTTGATGAGAAGGACAAAGTAGGTGAAGATGCGACACAGTGATGCCCAACATGGTCATCTGAAAGTTTACAATAGATGGCACACATGGACTTGATCATGTCTTCAGATAGTTTGTTTGGTGTCTCAGGAATGTGATCAGCAATTGTTGTTCCAAGATGATCTGCCAGCCTTGTTACCCCTGAATTGAAGTCTTGTCCATGCTGTCCACAAACCAAAACGATAATGATTAGAAGGCAGTTGCGATAGGAGAATGAACTTGTTATTGATATTTATTTTTAGGAAGCTGGAGGTTTATCTCAAGAAGTTCAAGACATGTAAAGTTTTCTTTTCTAAGAAGGAAAGAAAGATGGGAGTATGATCATATACTTTAAGTAACGATAAAGGTAGAGTATGGCATGCCCCGAGAGCTCGAGCTAGATTCTTTGCCGAAGGTGACCCTTTAGCTGAACATACTGAGCGTGGCACTAGTGATGAATGGCTGCGGTGAATGCCACGACCATGCTTCTCTTGACAATTAACAGGACAAGCTTCATTGCATAACTTGTTTGCTGATTTTCGTGGAAGAAGAATATGACTCGACTGAAATGCTGATTCGGCTTTTCTGAATGGGATATCATGTGTTGCGGCTTCTGGAAATGGCATTGACTGGGAAATCAGTTGCTGCTTCTTTACATCTTCAACAGCAGCGGGAGATACATTTGATATACGTTGTTCAAAGACTCTTCGGTAGAGTGATAGAAGATATTGTTCCAAATGCACAACCTCTAACTCTAACATCGCAATCTCCCTTATTAGCTCCATGGTTGGCTGCCATTACAAGAAAGTACATCAGTAAATTCAAAGTCCAAGGTTGGTGCAGAAGATATTTTAATGATGTTAAGAATACTTACTCATAACTTTCAAACTTGACTGTTATTATTCGGTTTCAGGAAAAGATATGACATTTTTTTATCATATATGAGTCTTCCATCTTGGTTGGAAGGCCCAAATTATGCTAATCGTTGTAATAATGACATTTCAAATCAAGCAACAACAAGATTATGGATCAAGGGACATCTTTTTTTTGTATGGAACACCATTATTTTTGTGAACTATATGGAAACTAGATAATAAGAAGTAAAAACAAACATTTAATAAGTAAAAAAAAAGACAAAGAACTTACCTTTGGAATATAACCATCAATCGATGTATCAATGGCAGAACTCTTGTGTCGCAATGCTTTTTCTAGAGCTTGTCGCACAACAAACTGATCCTTGAGGCATTTCTCAAGTTGTTGAATCTGCATTAAGGAAGTGAGGAGGTAATTTAAATGTGCAAGAAACCTTTTAAAAAAAAGATTGATAAAACTGACAGCAAAAAGCAACCACTGCGACAAAAGTAATATCCTGGTTAATGCTTGAGGTGCATGACACAGTTTCCAGTTCAGTGTAACCGGGCCTCATGGTTGATTAACTAGATACTGCTTAAACATGTTATTCACAAGAATTCCAGAATGATATAAGCAAACCACAACAGAGTTTAGGATGAATATTTTCCATGAAGTACTCATGAGCATCATGACTTTTGCCCTTTAAGAAGAAATGCAATGCACTAATTACTTTCTCTCCTGTGCAGTATAGTCTTTCTCATGGTCTTGGCAGACATCAGTTGGTAAGAAACACGTAGCAATTGCTGATATCAAGCAAAAAGTTGAAAGTGATGTATGCAAAAACAATGTGTGATCAAGATCACTCCATAGTCGCTATTGAACCTTAACTTTAGGTGATGGTACCTCTTTCTTGAGAGAGCTTTCAACCTCACAGTTAGGTGAAGGCCCTTTCTTGATCTCAGCTTGGCCGACTTCTTCCACATCCTTGCAACCATATCAAATCTAGGATTTAGTGTTTCACATTTTCGCCCCCATCGTCGAAAGAATACAATTAGGAAAACAACAACTTCCAACAAATTGCATTGCAGTAACTACCAACTACTGAGCAATTAGAGTGATCACTTTCTTACCATCCTAACATGATGAAATGATTTGACCGATACATCCAGTTTGTCCGTCCTTATTCTCTTGTCTGAATCACTGCAATTACAGAGGAATGCTGTCAGCAAGAATTCTACATCGCCAACACAGGTTGCAGCTTCACATCCTTCTCAACATTAAATCTAGAAATGAACGATCTTAATTTCGAAAAATATACGATGCACAAATGATTCAGAATCCAAAATTTAAACTTGCCCTTGTTCTTCTCCTGTCATTTAAGCCTATTTACAAACACATGCAATGCTACCAAAGACAGGAAGAGAAGCGCGAGATAGAAATAGCTAGGTTGGAGATCAACTACGTACCTCCTAGAACGCCTGTGCCTTGCAGAGACCTCTCCAACAGAGCCCATTGCTTCCACAGGAATAATCTTCAGCGTTCCACTTCCTGCATTTAAGCGACTTCATTGGACGCAAGAAATCACATCAAAGAAGCCTAAACGAGCGGAGAAGGAGAATGCCTGGCACGAATGAGTCGTCGATCAGTTCAACCAAGCTTCTCACTCCACAAGCCCCTCTGCCCCTCAACACATATCCACTATTATACGTCCTAACAAATCAAAGAAGAAGAGGAAGAACAATCTGCATCCTCACACGGAGACTCATCATCAGACTTGGTGTTGTGGGGGGTGAACCCACGGATGAGTGGCTGTCTTGTTAGGAACAGTCGAGTCAGTGTGTCAGTCGAGGACAGAGCAGATGCTGCGTGCAGGCAAGGTCTGATGCCACAGCCATTAATGGAGTTTGTCTCTTCCAGACTTCTCCTTGGAATAGCTGCATGTTTGCAGTGGGAGCTCATCTCGTCATGTGACTGAATAAAGTAGAATTCATACGCCATCAGTACAAATGAAACTTCCATTTTGTTATCACAGGAGAGTGGGTGTCGAAGCATCACAGGGTGTCCATCCATGAAGCGTGACACAGCGATGCATACGTTGACGTTACAAGACAAAGAGTCTTTGAGAGCGAATAAAGAGAAGCATAAAGGTCTTCACATGCCTCAGTGAAGCTTCTCAGTGTCGGTAGCGTGAAAACGGAAGGGGAACTGCAGCGTACATCTATCTGTAAAGAGAATGTTTTCACAGCCTCTTCAGATCAGAAGGTGAGGCGTAAAGGGATCATAGCCTGCCTCGACGAAGTTTCATGGAGCGACTGCTTGTCACAGAATCCATCGCTTAAAGAAATGTGCGTTGCACTGGCATTTTCACAAACAGTTGCAAAAGAGGAAGAATAAGGTGCATCATCTCTGCAGCAAAAAGACTGTTGCCTTTGGCAGCTCGGAGAAGCTTTTAGATCTTCACAGTTCATAGAATACATGGGATTGTGGGAGCCACTGCAACTGCTACAGTGATGTAATAATTACATGGTTTCCGGTCCGCGAAGACTCATCATAAACTAATATATGGCATGTCTTCGTCAATGAGTTCTCGTCGTCATGGAAATGAGCGACGTTATAATACGATCAGAAGACAGACATGCTCGAGGTTTCATGTGCTTTTGGAGCTGTTTCCACCGAGGGTTTCGATCGTGGAGTGATGGATGGCTTGGAGTCACTTGAAAGGTCAAAGGGGTGGAGCATTCAAGGTCCTGTACAAGTAGCTTCTTTTTCTACTGTCGAAGTAGGTGATGGATCTGTGTCGGAGCGCAGCTTATCTGAACAAGCATCGGAGTTGGGAACAAGTAGATCCATGTGATCGACAGCATAGATTACAGACTGATAGCTTTTGGGAAAATGGCTTTTGTAGCATATAATTTGATAAGAGCAGCACAACAACAATATGTTCTTTCGTTCCTCGAACTAAATCTATTACAAATTGAGTGGATAAGATCAAGCTCTTCATGTATACAATCTTGGTTGGAGCAGGAAAAGGAGTAGATTGCTTCTTCTTCTCCCAACGGTAGTAGTGTTGTACATAATAGTTTGTACTCGGATACTCTTCGTCTTGCAGCTCTCAGTGGTCGGTTGAAGTCGATCTCAGCCACTGATGCCCACAATGGTGGATGGGTTGATGATGAATTGGATCTGCCCTGAAATGGATATGATCACAGTCCAATGCTGTTCTGCAAATATGCCTGTGGAGTAACAAAAACCATGTCAAACTCCTTCATTGTGCACATTACAAATTCAAACAGATACCTGCAACTCCATCGATTGAATGATTCACATAGAAGACACAAGTTTCTCCTCGATATAGCCAATCATTTTGGAACATACATAGGGAATAGGGGGCAAGAGGGAAGATTAAGAAACTACTAGAGCATGGAAGAGATTACCTATGATCACCAGAATCGAAATAGGTAAGAGAGTGGTCATTAAAAGGGTAATAAGGTTGCATTCTCCACATTTATAAGGTTCTATGAACAAACATTTCATCTCTGACAGTTGACTTCAGCTATTTTGAAAAGATAAACTATTTCGTAGACAGAATAGACCAAATGCAAATACCAAGATATCGGTTTGTGTGTGCCTACTGAATGATAATAAAATTGAAGACAGTGAACCAACTACAAGATAGAATCACATTATTATAGCCATTTTGCTTAAAATAAGAACAATTACAGACTAAGATAGCTTCTGTCAAGATCAAATTTCCTTTCTTTCATTATCTATACAATCTTTTTTCTCTTTCAAACCTCATGTAAATATCAAATAGATAAGATGGCTTTTGGAAGTATGACATGTAGACACATGTCCACCTCTTTCAGCATATAATGATGAACAAGTTTATCAGCTTTATGTTGGAGAGTTCATGCTTCAGCAACTAATATGTGTCCCTAATTGATGGCCAAGAATGTGAAAAAGGACTCATGAAAATATCCAACTCAATTAAAAGCCGTGAAATTACTAATAGCCCAATAAAGCAGCCACCTTATGTTCACTCCTAATGTTCTCTGCACATGACTTAAAGAAGGAATCTGCAAATGAGTTCATCCTTTGAACCATAAAAGCGAGCTCCAATGACTTCCATGAGAAGAGATGACACCACATCAAAGGAAGATAAGATTCTACAATGTTTAAAGTTCAAAAAAGACTTGACTTTATATTCCTGCACACAATACACAAGTGCACCGGAGCAACTTTCTGCAGTGGTAAAAGAATCTAGCTGCCTAGAGATTATGAGAGTAGAATCACTTGAATGTCAAATAACTGGTCTCATCAGCTTTAACTGAGGGGAAATACTGCAACAGAAATGCTATCAGTTTCTGTTCTTGTTCTACAAAGTCATTTTAGAATTTGTATACATGTGCAGTTAAAGACGATATCTAGCATGCATGAATTGGTAAACAAATTAGCTGCAGAGTGAAGATTCTCAGCACAGTGACCAAAATACCCATAATTGAGTCTTTAAAGTTTTCATGAGTGAGATATTGGCGAATGCTTTCAACAGATAGACCACAATAAGTTTTTTTACTTCTTACTATTTACATATAGTTTCAAGGCTCAAGCAGCTTGCAAGAGACAGGTGTTGGATCAGGTCGGGTCCTGAGGGATCTGGATAAAATAACAATCCACATTTATTCAATCTCAGAAAATAGAAAAACACATGGATCAGGTAGTGAAAAATCAAAGTATGACCATAGCACTCAGCTGCATTATCAGGACACTTATTCATTCTTCTCAATTTGATACCAAAGAATTCATGGTTAAATGATAAGAACAGAAAATAGTGAATTACATCAGACTACAGAATCTGATCATTTTTCTATTGGAATGAAAATTTTCTAGGATGCTGCAGAATTGACTTTGAACAAGACTGTAATTCAAGATGTGGCATTGTTCATTTTCTATTACTTAATATGTAGAAATTGAATTTGATTATTGCTCATTTCCATGCATTGTTCATGAAAAATATGATTATTTTTTATGCATTTTTTGATGATGTCAACTAGCTCAACTGAGAAATACCTTGATCGTTTATTGCAAGATCTTGGACTTAGAATCTCGCCTTCATCACTTACCTTTGTAAAAAAAAAAATATTAAATTCAAAGAAAATATGGCAGAATTTAAGGGATTTTTTCAGGTTGCTACTGTATTTACCAAATTTATATTTAGATGAAAATGCTACATAGCTCGGTCGATTTTGACACCTGAGTACAAACCAGGCAGATCTTTAATCCTTATAAACATCTATAGCCTGAAATCAAAGAACCAGTATAACTTGACAGCACCACCATCTGTTTTCCACACAGGAGACAAGATCAGTGAGTTAATTTGATCTTGTAGATCTCTGATATATTATGGCAATGCCGGTTTTTCTAGCACTATTCCATAGGCATCATTTCTTTCCAAGCATGGCTAGTACAAAAAAAGGGTAAGATAAATGAAGAGAAATTAAGATACAGATACGAGGAAGAAGTAAATGAATGATAAGAAGACTTCTTTCAAATATTCCTTGATGCATAATGCATTAGCAATCAGCTATACCTGAAAGGAAAAAAAAATCAACCTTTCTACTTGCAATAATCTCTTAAACTAAAACTTTGCAAGTCATCATGTTTCTACAATGTGTAAACAAACTTATAAAATATACGAACACAACCCTGTTTGAAAATTACGATTTACTCGATCAAGACCTTTAGTCTCACAAAATCTTGCATTGATGAAAAGTAGTTCCATTGGCAATTACATTTACAGTCCAACCACAGGTATTTAACATGACACTAAGCCCTAAAACGAACAAATGAAGAAGCATCAATATGATACCATCGTCTTAAGCACAAAAATTCAAGGAAAAAGATCACCTCGGCAGATTGCCGATGCAAACTCAAAAAATCACCCGTATCCCAGCGTTGATGGATAAACAGGTCGTCGCAAGCGGTACTCAGCCTCACACCTGCAGGAAATTCTATTACTTCCCCCACAAGCGCTCCTCCCATATATATCATGCCATCAACTAGAGCAATTCGAGGTTTCAAGAAACCACACATCGAATTAGGTAATTTTGTCCAGGTCATTTCGGTTTTTCAAAATCGAGAAAAGACGGGAAAAAAGATCCATCGAGGAACCAGGACTTGAAATGATCGAACAGACGAAACCCTAATGATTACCGACGACATGATGGGACGGGTCCTCACGATCGGCGACGAGGCCTATACATCCCTCGGCGATATTGCAGGGTGGAGGATCCTCTCCATCTGCACTTCAAATTGCAGAGTTCCAATTCCATCGCATCTCGTTATCTCACCCATATGGTGATGCAAGCCCACCCGAGCCCAATCCGACCGTCCAACCTATAGCTCGAGCAGATCCTGATCGTTCATCACAGGGAAGGGCGTTCTAGTCTCTAAATAGAGAGGTAAAAAAAGAAACACAGGCTATCATCAAGGAAAAAAGCATAAAAGAAAATAATAAATTACAAACTTCAAATAAATATATTTTAAATTTAAATTATTATAGAATAAAAACAAGAAGAATGTGAGAACTATCAAATGAAAATAGAGATTTTATGCATATACAATCAGATAAAATATCTAACATACAGAAAAAATAATTTAAAACTTTTTAAAAACATATATATATATATATGAAACTCAATCTCACTAAGTCAAGGCTCAACACATACCTCTCAAAACTATCATATATGGATATCGAAAAAGACTAACATATACCTCTCAGATCTATTTTACGTGAATATCTAAGAGGATAAACAAACCAAGCAAAGAGTGATATTGGCACGGCTCAATCAGATCAAACATCTCAAACCAAAATATGATCAAATCTGATTGAGTCATTCCAACATCACACTCTCACCCAGCGAGCTCCTTCGTTTACTTCATAGCATGTTTCTGCAGGAAGAGAAGGTACGACATGTTAGTAGAGAGAGGAGCAAGTAAGGATGGAGGAAGAGGCATCGAAGAAATAGAGGAAGGAAGGAGAAGGATGGTTGAGACGTCAATGTCTTGTCTTCCACATGTGCATATTGTATACATATCAAAACAAAATTTTACTTGGTTCTCGATGCAGTGGCTGTGATGAACATATTGCATGTCTCTGGGGTTGGCAGAAGATCATGGACAATAGAGAAGAATCCAAGGGAAAGAACAATAAGCAAGCTTTTCTGTGAAGTACGCAGACCAGATCCAAATTTCAAGTTGGATGGGTCCGAGGAAGGAGTGTGCTCGTAAAGTCCAAAAAAAAAAAGGAAGATAAAAAAGTTACCTCAGCGAGAATCAACAGAGCGCACATTTTCCATGAAGAGAGCTCACATTTCTGGTCTTCCAAACAGTCATCGATGTTTGTTCCTGAAACAAGAAGTCAGTGCATTGGTTGGATCGATTTAATACCAGTATGTGTTACTTTATATTGATCCAACAAATTAAAGCTTCTGCGTCATGCAACAGGACAAGGAGAAGGTTTAGTCGGTTGGCCGAGCAAACAGTATACTTGCTTCAATAATGCACACCGACTTGTCCAATCACCAAAGAGAGTTCTCAAGGTGATCACAAAGAACAAGGAGAGTGGTGAGGAAGAAGCTGGCGTTGGCAGGCAGTGACTTGAAGGGAAGGTAGAGATTCCCCTGATGTCAATGGATTTGTGTGTCTTTGTTTTGATGATATGGAAGACAGGCAATGGGGACGCCATGGCCAGCAACAAGCCCTCCTCCAATCTATAGTTTGGCCATCAGTTCAGCCAGCATGTAAGAACAAAGAAGGAATAGATATAACACATGATAAAAGGATATCAACAGAAAAAAAAAATTAAAATTGCATGACATAATATGTCCTATTATGAATCATCGTGAAGAGATACTTCAATCTAGCACAGCTCCTCGAATGCTTTGGGTGATATTTGGATTAGTATCTTCCCCATTCATACAGTCTGCAGACTAAATTTCAGTTCTGCTAATTCACATTTCGATAGCCACTTAAACTATCTTTCAATTTGTGAACAAAGAAGCCATCAAAATTCACCTTTTGAACTAAGATAAGTTTTTCCCACAATAAAAAAAAAAAAAGTAGCCTATGTTTCTAGCTCCTCGCATATTGTGGTTCGAAATATATAATTCTCATCTTCCAGCTCTTCGTGTAACAAACTAATAGATGGCATACTTGGTCTCTCACTTCCACACTCCTTGTTGTCTGACATCCTCCTTCCCTGGAAAATAAAGAAACTAATAATATCATGGGAAGCAACATGCGAGACCTCATGTTTGAGGTAAATGTTGTTTAGATAGAGAAGAGAGCTAAAGCAAGCTTTAGATGTATGAAAAAGAAGATGCATCATTGTGTTAACAAACCTTCTTAAGAGTATAGAAAAAATAATGGAATCCTTCCCCAAAGGTTTTCCAATCAACAGACCAGGTAAAACCTTGGCCTTCAAATAGTGGCCGTCTGAAGTGTGGCTGCAAGGAGTTGCAGAGCCAAGCAATATGAGAAAAGGCAAAAGGGAAATGCACAATCACAAGAGAATGTGCTGTTCAGTCCATTACCTGTCCAAATGAGATTGAAATAAAAGTGCCTTCTGGTTTCAGAACCTTGTGAACACCTTGAAGCATTTTCATCACCTTATCTACCGTTGCAGGCCGGGGTTTCCATGGATCACCACTGTCCACAAACAAGACATCCTTTTAAAAGGATGTTTTGCTACAGCAGATTAATACACATAATTACCATAGGAACATCAGATAGCAATGACAAAATCGATAGGCCATCTTATTACTCAATTAAGCTTGAAGATACAAACTTTTCACTGTTCATTGCAATGCTCAAACCAAAGCTAGAACATAGAAATATCCCAGAAACGAGGATATAAAAAATTGGATGAAGATGCAAATCTAGTCTACAACTAGCAGGTAAAAAAATGGACCTAATAAAAGATTTGTATACAGTCCAACTGTTGGTGACAGTGAATTAATAGTGTTGTGCAGCTAGAAAATAAAAAAACCAAACAATTTAAAATGATCAACAGAGTTCTTGATCTAAAACCAATTAAAAAAATAATAGAGTTCTCAAACTAGTGAAAAAGTACCATGCCCTTGTATCACTAAAACCATTATATTTTCACAAAGAGTGCAATTCTCTTCTTCTAAAAGAACTGCATGAAAAAGGGACAACCTTACAGTTATATGTGGTCATAAATTTTCTGTCATTTGCTTCATCATGGTATCCTTATATATACCATGCTTGAGGTGAGTATTGTTGGCCATAACCAGTTGTAGCACAGAAGAAATTTACCTTCCATTTAGACCAAATTTCCAGTGCTACAGTACTATTAGGATTTACATAAATTTTCTTTATAAACAAAACCATCTGATCCCTTTGCTGCTAGAAATACAGAGGCTTTTATCACCTCATCCCAGTACAGCAATGTGACAGACTATGACCAATGTTGATGTCATAACTTCATATGCAAGGGATACTTTTGAATAGTACCTTCAAAGATAATGCTACTTCGCATCAATTAATTTAAACCCAGAACCTATAGATATGGTTATATAGTGAGTGAACCTTAAACACAAACTGCTTCTGTTGTGACGCTACAAAATTCATGGTTGTAAATTTCTTTGTGAAGAACTATATGACCTACTGGTGGCATTCAGGTACAGCACTATTGCTTCAAATCATCCATCATTAACTCGCTAACACACAAGTGCATGGCAAATTCATGATCTCCATCACTAGAAAATTTAACTTATTGTAAAAGCAGAACATATACGTGTAGACACTGCTACATCTAGAATCCTTAAGTTGTAACCTTTTCACATATCTCCCTCAACTTAACATATCTCAGTGACAAAGCAAGCATGTTCACTAAGGTACGAAATACCACCACTTAAACAGGCAGGAAAAAAAAGAGCAATAATGTTTCGCTCGCAAAGCAGATAACCTAATCCAGATACAATCTGGAGGTCCATAAGATGCACAACATCAATAGACATTGAAAGAACACAGTAGGCCTTTTACCATGGTGCCTTTCTCGATCACGACATCAAAGGATTCCCCACCAAAAGGCATGTCTAGCATGTCGGCCTGAACCACCTTGATGCCTGCAGAACAAGAAAACCAACCGCCACGATTAGGCCATCGACATCGACATTTCCACAAACACAACAAAATCAAGGTGAAATCAGCACCTTCAAGCCCCATGTCCCGCAACCGGTTCTGCATCCTTTCGACAGCGACGGGGGAGATGTCGACGCAGGTGATGTCGGCAACGCCATCCCTGCGCAGCTCCTCGCAGAGCCGCGAGTTCCCGCACCCAATCTCCAGTACCTACCAACATTTAAAGGAAAAGGAAACACGCATTACTTTGGGCGCATGTATGATTCGGAACACAAGGAGAGACGAAACGAGAAATAACCGAGTGGGATGGGCTGAGGAAGGGGCGGAGGAGGTGTTGGAAGTGGGAGTAATCTTTGAACCACTCGTAGTGCTCTTCGGCGGCGAACCTCTCATCCCTTGTAGTAACAGCAACGATGCAAAGAGTCCTGAGAGGCGAGATGGAAAAACAGATAGTGGGATAGATTTAGTGAGCGGACCAGTAGTGGGGATCGAGATAGGCGGCGGCCGTGCGCGGGGCAACGTCCAAGGGGCTGTTGCTCTCCGTCTCTGATCTCACGTCGGCCATCGGACGCTTCGAGCCCTAACGATGCCGAACCCTGAACACATCGCAGCGTTCAACAAAAAATAGTGGGCTAAGCCCAGACCAGAAAGTTAGATCTGTGCCAAAATTAATTGAAACGCCGTTGCCGGGGATCGAACCCGGGTCACCCGCGTGACAGGCGGGAATACTCACCACTATACTACAACGACTCAATTGAGCTATTGAGCTATTATATTATAATAATAGCAGACTGGACTTTTATCTATCTTAGACAACATGTTTTTACTAATGTAGGGATGTATGTTAATTGTATCCACTGATGGAGATCTCACAGAAAACAGAGTAGAGGATGCATCTTTATGGCTGCAGGTGTTATGAATCAAGAGCAGTCCACATGGAGAAGAACTCAAGTGACCATGGACCATGGTTTCCTTCCAACATTGCCTGTGATATATCTAATAGATAGCATCAACATGTGTAGCTGCTCCAAAAGATTCTTAACTAAATTCAGCATGTCCACTTAGAACTACTCAATCCAAACAATTTTCAGTATTGCTGAACACAATCTCTAAATGGAAATTTAGAGAAGGGAAAAAAAAAGCTTGAACCTAAAGGATTAGTAGAGGCTCATGGGGATGTCTACTCAAGTTACTAATGGAGAACTGAGTCAATTGGGGAGTGTGTATGGTGGAGAATGGTCTGGATAAAATTATTTTTCTAAAATATCAGCAATCACTGAAAATTGAGTAGGAACCACCCCTAAATATAATAGTACAAAACAAGCCTAATACCTTGTGCATTGAGCTCATAATAACTGACCTAACCTGAAACAGAAAAGACAGATGAATATGCTAAAAGAGCAGACAGATAACATGTATTATTGAACTGGGAGAGAGATACATAAATATGTCGGACCGAAGAATCAAATTCAGATGCAGCAACTACTTGTTAGTCACTTGTGTATGTAATAAAGATCGGCTACAGAATCCAACTGCTCAATCTTTTCAAATGGTATTGCATCCATACAAAACTAGTCTATGCTACTAGTCCAAGGAAAATCTACCAGTACAACAAGTTTACCTAACATGATAGATGCTCTGCAGAATCTTGTCTAGATTCAGGTAAATTTTCATGTGATGGTTTTTTAGATGGTTTGTTTAGATCTTGGTCGCTAGAAGGCAACAAAGGTCCGATGATCTTTCTTCTAACTGATGCTGCTTCCTTTAGTTTTCTTTTCCTTATTCTCTTTCTTTGAGCCCTTGTGAGCTTTTTTGATTCAACGTCACTTGTACAACCCAGTTCACTTCCATCATCATATTCATCCCCTGCAAGAATAATGAGCTCAACGAACAGAACATGATACCATTGTACAAATTGTAATCTTCCATTTATATATACCTTGATCCAAATCCAGTGCCATATCCCCGCAAACCATAGCAACAAGTTCCTCCTTGGTTAACTGCCATAGATCTTACAATTAGAATAACTTTGTACTTAGAAAAACGATTCAGAGATGAATGTGAAGATATATATACCAAGTTGTGTTGCCTAGTTGCAGAAACAAAAGACACTAATAAGCTGATAAATCAAGTTCCATAGACCATAAAAAAAAATCACAACTCCAAGAAAATGTTCTAACAAATTTATGATTGGCATTTCAAATTGGGGAGATTAATAGAAGGGCCAAGAAAACCACAAAAGGAAGCCTTGTTGATACTGTATTTAATCTGCCTTTGTAATACTGTATTCAATCTACTGTATGCACCATTTAGTTCATAGATGGTATCTTGAAATGTTCACAATCACAGTGCTTACACTGCCTAACCAAGCACTTATGAGTGAAATATCTCCAAAACTTATCCTTGCACAAAAATATTGTGACCCATCTATCATTATATGCTATTTCGAGACTCTCACTTCCACCACAGAGTGTTTTTGTCTAAGGTAATTTCGATGCTCTATCACAAGTCAGCATGCATGCAGCCAATATGTTACCATATGAGTCATTTTCTTTGTTCATATAATTTGAATAATAAGTAGACAGGTCTTCGTTACACATAAACTGCTGCAAGATGATTAAAACACAATATTCCATGTGCCCTAAACCCACAATATTCTGTGTAGATAGGTCTTCATCCTAAGCCTTTCTTCCTCAAACTCCTATAGCTGCATTCTTCAGTGATTAAAAATGGAAGACAAGTTAATTTTATGGCAGGTTTGGTTGCCTGGGAGTAAATAGACAAAATGAAACTCAATCAAATGTGAATAGTTTTAGCCACTTGACTACTTGGAAGCACGCAACATAGGAAGTTGAGTTTCTGGAATACTGGAACCTGATTGGCTAGAGCATTGAAAATCAAGTTCCAAAAACTCTAGGAAAAAGCACCATGGCTGCACTTTATGCACTTGAAAGATAAATCCAGAATAAACTGATTTGAAGTCAGTCTTAAAACTTTTCATGCCAATTGACCCTTATCTTATATGACGTCATGTAACTCTGCATACAATCTAACCTTGATCAAAATGGTCAACTCAAGTACACAGAATTTGTGCAAGCCACAGGAAACTTGACTTCCATATTTCACTGAGTCCACATTCAACAACTGAAGCCTTTGAAACACAGGTTATAAGAACCAGAGTTTCAACAATCCAAAAGCATGGGATCTAAGAATTGTTGTAGTTCTGAGTCATCATAACATTCAATGAACAAGCACGCAATGGTTACAAGATGCTGATCAAATAACTAAATATTTATAAGATTTTTTAGTAATAAAAATGTGTTATCTGCTAGCTTGTATTTACTTCAAGCTTCATCTTTTTCTATAAGCTTGATGGTAATTATTATTAAAAACATAGAAATGTACTCTGTTCCCTTTGGCCTATTTCAAATTTCCAATCCAACAATCCACTTATCAAATTAGCAGAAACATATTATTTATGGATATATTAATTGCTAGGTAGATAGGTTAATAAAATTCTGACACCCAAACTCCAAAAAAAATTGTTTCCCAGTCTCAAGATTCCACATTCTAATTATCCACGAATCAAACTACCCAGAAATCAATTCCGAGAAAGGTTCAAGATGCTCAGCTGAAGAGACATTTGTTGTTACTTCCCTCATTCTTTAATCGACCAAGATAAATGGGGTTTTGCTAAACCATCCTAGTCAGAAAAAATAATCACAAATCTGCTTCTGCTAGCAAATCGACAGCAACCTAAATAAGATTTATGTTAACAACACCTCAAATTAGAGACCGGTTAGGCACCGGGCATCCAAGTATTGAAGAAGAAAGAAGGGAAAGGAGGAGGGAAGGCGGAGAGATTACCTGAGGCGATGGGGGAGGCGGCGACCGCGGTGGCGAAGGCGGATGGTAGAAATTGAGGAGCGCCTGGTGAAACCTCTTCCGCTTCTCTCCTTTAGAGTCCTTCTCCATCAAACCGGTGGATTCTCGAGATTCCTTTGCGACCCGCCCCAACGTATAGATCGCAACTTAACCACGCTTCATTCCCTCCTTCGAAGCAGAGAGGTAAGGGAAAGGGGATAACCGTTCAAGGATTTGGAATCACGGCGACACAAGGAGGAGCGAGCCCCGGCGGACGACGTCGGCGGTGGAGGACAGCGAATCCGCTGCGTCAATAAAGAGGGCGTCGTAAGGACAGGCGTGAGGGGGTATTTATGTGGCAATGGGTTTATTAGTAAATACCCTTGCCGTATTTGCATGAAACCCCTCTACCGACACAGAATCTAATAGCAATGACGTCATATTATATATATATATATATATATATACATATATATATATATATATATACATACATATATATAATTTGCCTTGTGGATGGATGTCGATGTCAACACAACTTTTGAATTCAAATATAACTTTTAACTATAAGAATTCAAACACATCATATCATAATCTGATTTGATGAGATAATTAATCCATCAGCTTGTTATCCAAAATGCACAAACATATCATGATCCAATTTGATGAGATAACTAATCTATCAATATGCTTTTCAAAATACTTGAATCCAAGTTAACAGTAATAATACATTTAGATCTTTACAAGTCAACATATATCTATGAACCAATTGACGATAACATGAACTGCAATCCAGGTTAGGAAAGGAAGCACATAGCTTAACTTTCATCCCATGAGCTGCAATCACATTCCACATGACAACTCAGGTAAACAGAGGTTTGACAAGTATAGTACAACTCCCAACTGCCTTTGTCGAGGCTTTTGGGTTTCAAACTACCTCGTCGTTGTCCCAGTAATTCCTTAGCTGCGACATATGAAGAAGAAGCTCATCTCGACCAAGGCCAGTAACACTGCTAGTCATGATCCATGGTGGAGGCTCCTTGTAGTACTTACTGATAAGATCTTGGAAATGCTTGATGTTATCATCAGATCGCTTTCCTTTACCACCCTTTATCTTGTCACACTTGGTGAACACAAAAGTCATGCCAATCTAACATATAGAGGACAAGAGCAATGGAGTCGGTGATCATAGAAAATGAAAACAATGATGATAGGTAAAGATAGGAAACTACGATAGGCTTACATCGTTACGGCCGAGCCAGTTAGCACAGTCAAGATCTATCTGCTGAGGTGGAATACTGGCATCAACAAGAAGCAAGACAGCAACCAAGGTATCACGGTTTAGAAAGTAACCCTTGGTAAATGAAGACCAATCTGTTCGAGCAGACTGAGAAGCATTTGCAAACCTATAAGCAAGAAGGCAGTTGCAAAATCAGCAGCTGAAATAAAAAGACTAATGCATGCAGATTTGAAACATTGTAATCTGCTTAGAGGGTGAGTAGGGTAGAGTTCAACATAGAACACCATCAGAAATTCATGTTTTCTTTTGAATTGCTTTCCAAATTATATACATTAAGGCATTTCCAAATCAACTACAGAAAGTGATACCAACAGTCATAGAAAGAACAAAGAGTAAATGAAATTTTGTCTGTCCAAGAAGTTAATGCTTAAGACAAATACTATCTTCAACACAAGAAACATGGCATCACAGTAATGTCCATTGGCCATTTAGACGAGGCACTCAAGTTCAATCTTTTGAACTGAAAGACAAGCCTTTGCTGAATATTTATCGGGACCAATTTACTTCTAGGTGACAAATTTGTGATAAAATCTTGTCAAAGATATTTCAAATAAATTAAATCAGAAGTGAGCCATTTATGCTGACAAATTATTAATATTACCACAACAAATTGAAAGAAAAACCTTTTGTGAATGTCATAGGCTTAGAAATCATGCCATTCATTAAATTAATTTGTCATGTCAAAGACTTGAAAAGAAAAAGGAGCTGCATTTGAATTGTTTGGAAACTTTAAAAGGCTAGGCTCTTTGCATCTAAAGCTGCATCTTGATCAGTGTAGAACCATCAAAAGCTAGGCTCTTTGCATCTATTGTGTATGCTAGTTAATTATCAATTTGTGCCATGCATAAACCTTAACCAAAAGTACTCCCAAAAATTTTGTAAAAAGTCTAATCCAATCCTCAAGCCATCACTAATTCATATTTGCAAAGATATTCAAGCAGAAAGATAGTTTTTCCTTTCCTGCTGACATTCAATCATTTTACACAGCATGTTTTTAGGTATATCAAGTTGTACACCAAAATGCATAGTAGCTTCTTTGAATTTTCATATTTGTTAGAGAATACATAGTGCAAAAAATTCAGTAAGGAATATAAATGACTTCATAGAGAACACATATATTTGATAGCAGAGCTCCCATCTATATCTGAAAAATTAGTTACTCATTAAAAGGAAGTGAACAACAATAAGTAAAAATATGTAACTAAGAAATAATATAGATCATTGCAGACAACAGACTAATAATTTTCTAGTGAATTCTCATATTTCACAAATTTTAAGATTATCTCAGAGGCATTTTAAAAAAACTGTCATCCATTTTGTATCAAACAAACAATAAGCTCATAAGAAATTTTCTGTGGGAAGATTATGTATGATTGTGAATGAGCATCAAATTCATTTCAATTAAGGATTTCAGAGAGCATATGTTCCAAAGAATTGTCTGACGGAGAAATAATATATTTATAAGCATAAGGAACTTAGTTGGCAAGACCAAAAATCAACGCAAGGTACCACATAGAAGATTGTCAAAGAATCAAGTAATGACCATTTCGGCACACCTTTTTACACATATAATTTGCCAAGAAAGCATGACTCTGTTGCACAACCAGAATCTCACTGGGGAGTTTATAACATATCTATATATAAGTTATAGCAGAAAGGAAAATCCTTGGTCATTGCATATATCAATCGCCAAGGAAACCAAGCAAACAGCTAGCATACATAATACAGAGCGAAGGGAATGTGTACCCATAGCCGGGCAGATCGACGATGTACCAGCTTTTGTTGACCAGAAAGTGATTTATAAGTTGCGTCTTCCCTGCAGAAAGAAAGTTCACATAATATCTACACTAACAATTGATTCCAAACTCAGGAGCTCGTAATGATACTAAAAGCACAACCACAATACAGTTACAAATTGAAGACGAACAAAAAATTGGCCATTTGTGCTTTTCTAAGACAATTTGGGAATTCGATATCCCTTAGGCAAAAATCTTAGAGTTTGCAGCTTAGCGCAGACCCTGAGAGCAGCACAAGAAATGAACTTTTTAAGCGAGGAACAAGGACAGGCGCATAAGGGTCCGACCTGGCTTCTTGGAAGTGAGGGCGAACTCCTTCTTACGGACGAGGGCATTGATGAGGGAGGACTTGCCGACGTTGGACCTGCCGAGGATGGCGAACTCGGGGCGGTTATCCTTGGGGCAGTCGCGCGCCCGGGCGCTGCTTTTCACGAACTCCACCTGCTTGATCTGCGCGTGACCAGCGTAGGGCCCGACCACGATGTTGGAACCCGGTAGCAACATATCCGGCGTCACCTCCTCCCGCGCCACCCCCGGCGGCACGAAGAGTGCGGTCCTCACCAAGTCCGCGCCCGCCACATTGGAGGCCAAGGAGGGCTTGACGGGATGAGGTGAAGGAGGCGGAGGAGGAGGAGAGCCGGTTCCGGGAGTCGTACGTGCGGCATGGGAGAGCGGGCGGCGGAAGGAGACCGCGGCGAGAGACGGAGCGATGGGAGGAGTGGAGAGCATGTGGAGGTTTAAGAGGCGATGGTGGCGGAGTATCATATCTGTTGGGGCTGGAAGCTGCGGTTTAGGTGTTTGCTGAAATAGCGAGTCCAATTCCACGACTAATCCATCGACAAATGCAGGTACCGTGGCAAGAAGACGCGTCGTCTCATGTATGTATTGAATTCACACGTGCCTGGCTCAATGTTGACTTTTACCAATCATATTGCAAATGTAGTACAAAGGACTAGAGAAAACTCTCATATCCTATAAATCTTTGTGTGTGTATATATATATATATATATATATATATATATACACAAAAATTGAGTTAAAAAGATTAATTATAATATTTTATTATATTAAACATGCTCAAACATGAATTCCAAACTTGTCACTTATGCAATAATGTATTAATTACTATGATGTCTTAACAAAAAAAAAATTGAGTTCTAAAATAAAAGCAGGTCATTTAATTATCAAATAGTATTTTTTTTATATGTATGCCACTCATCTTAAAATACAATAAATACATGCTAAGCACTATCAACTAAATTACAAATGATTTTGAAAAGTTTTAGAATTTATATACCCAAATTACCCTTTATTGTTTCCACCAATTAATTGACTATAGATAAATATAGAGGAATAATTATTAACATTTCTAGTTTAGAAGGGATATGTTTGGAACATTTTATTTTTAAGGATATATGAGCAAGATAAAAAATTTAGTCACAAAAGAAAGTTCAAACAAATGTAACTATTTTTCCTTATAAATACACGTAGTTGAATATCATATTTTGTTGATGAAATCAATTGATAATTGTGTTTATGTCTTAAACTGCGTTTTGAGTGACGTAGGATGCTTCGATCAGGTTGAGACAATTAAAGCAGGAAAAATCATGTTGTGCCGTAAGGAACTTGTCAGAAGATTGGACATCGGGCTGGTGGATCGGTCGACGTATTGACAGAACGCTTCGGATCGCGAACTCGGACATTGGGCCAAGAAGAGCGGGTATTGAGCCAAGGATATCGGAGTTGCGGAGTCAACTGGCCAATTGGGTAATAGGCCGCAAGAGAGGATGATGCGCCGAAGAATCGGACAAAGCGTCGAGGGACCAATGACATGCCGGACAACTTGGTTAATTGCTTAGGAATAATTGTCTCGATCGAAGTTTTGTTTTACATGTGCAGGATTAACTACGATGGATATAAGACATGCAGCAAGAGTTACGCCAGAGTTAAGACTATGATCACGTTGGGAGTTCGACAGAAGTCCGGACGATCGTCGGAGGTTCTGCGGGAACAAATCCGAGAAGTCCAGGAGCTTGCCAAAAGAAGCTCGTCGGAACTCGCCAAGTGGATCGTCGCAAGTCCAGGAGTTTGCCGGAAGTCCGTCGGAGCATCGCCGGAGGTTCGTCGGATGTTTGCCGAAAGTTCGCCGGAAGCTCGCCGGAAGAAGCGATTGACGCACCGGAGCAAGCTGTAGTAAATGTCTTAAGAATTGTCATATTAGCATGTAGATTAAGTTAGGAATAGAAGGTGATCCCATTAACTTAATATGGGGGCAATTGGGCCATTGACAAACCCAAATTGGGCCGAATGGACCAACCCATTCGGACCAGAATTCCTACTAGGCGGTGGCACCGCCTAGGAGAGGGTCTCCCAGGAAAGCTGGGCGGTGGCACCGCCTGGGCTCAGTCTTCGAGCGAGACTGAGCGATGCAACCCCCCCTGACAGGCGGTGGCACTGCCTGGGCTCAGTCTCCGAGCGAGACTGAGCGGTGCAACTGCCCCTGTCAAGCGGTGGCACTGCCTAGAGGTTCAATCTCCGAGCTCTGCCAAGTGGTGCAACCGCCCCTAACAAGCGGTGGCACCGTCCAGAGGCTCAGTCTCCGAGCTCTACCAGGCGGTGCAACCGCTAGACCCCGGAATTCCGGGAGATGATAGTTTTGAGCTCGGAATTCAAACTAGTTTGGAGCCTATAAATACCCCTCTCATCCCTGGGTAAAAAACACAAGCACAGAGAGATTAAAAGAGAGAAAACACTGCTGCAATCTCTAGATTTCCCTCATCTAGCTTAAGTGTTAAAATTATGTTTAAGAGAGGAGAGTGAGTGCTTGTAAGGGTTATCTCCTAAACCCGGTAAAAGGAGAAGAGGGGTGTAAGAAGGAGATTGATCTTCGCCTAGTAAAGGAAGATCGTTAGTGGATGTCGGTGGTCCCGACGGAAGAGGAATCGGAGGAGTGGATGTAGGTCACGATTGATCGAACCACTATAAACTCTCGTCTTCTCTGGTTTGCATTTACTTTGAGCATCTTATCTTTACTGCAAACCTCCTCAGTAGCTTACTGTATTCTGCTCATTTACAAATGTGTTTCTTAGTTAAGTATTTTCCGAATCGGCGTTAAGACGGAAATCGGTTTTATCGTACGAACATCATATTTCAGTTTGCGCTTACATTCTGACTTCTATCTTAACTGCAAACTGTCTTCCTTACTTTACTTCAAATATGTTTCCGTAAGCTTTCAAAGTTATTATATGCATGAAATGAACTTTACGTCGGAATCAGATTTCAACGTACGAACGCAGTTTTAATCGCTGAAAGTTTTCCACTGTACTAATTCACCCCCTCCTCTTAGTGCTCTTGATCCTAACACACACAACTCAGCTGAAAATATAACAAAAAATTTTCGTATAACATCAAAATTAAATATTGACACATGTTATGTTGAGGTGTCAGAAGGTTGAGAGATTTAGATTGAAATCTTATAAAAGGGTATACTTAGGTTAGTAAAAACTCGAATGATTTAATTAATATATTAGTTTTTTAAGAATACACATGAGGGTTTTTTTTATAGTATGATAAATGATTATTAGGTAAAGGTCACAATAAATATTCAAATATGTCGAACTCAAAAATATGAAGTAATGATTTGTCAAGATAGATTTTACATTATCACCACATAGTTGACATCATGAAGTTTAGTCGATACGTAATCATAAAAATTAAGTCTGTAAAAGTGATATTAATAGAATTATTTCGAGAAATTAATTAAATTAATAATAATCTTTGACATATCCTTTGCTTTAGTTATTAATATTGCTTTCACATATATATATATATATATATATAATATAATATAATATATATATATATATACGCGCGCGATGAGCCATCGATTCCTTGCTTGCCTTAGAGAAGAGATGAGACAACAGCAACACGTGAGTTAACAGCCGGTGTTTCGCGGACTCACGTGCCGACCAAACCCAACCCTCGCGGCTTTCGAGTGCGCTCGCACATCGAGATCCGGAGAAAAGGAGGAGAAGAGGAAGAAGAGGTAGATCGAAAATCGACGCCATGTCGTGGCTAGCGAGGTCTTTCGCGAGCACGCTGATGGCCGATCGCCATGATGGCGAGACGGATGTGACGCAGAGGGCGGAGTCGGCGTCGTCGCCTAGTCCCCGTGAAGGAGAGGACGGCGACCCCAGCCGCGGCGTCAAGGAAGATCTCTCCGAGATCACCGAAGCCCTGTCCCGCCGATTCCGCGGCGTTGCCTCCTTCCTGGCCCCTCCCCCCTCCTCCGCCGCCTCCGGCGGCGACGCTGACCCGGTCGAGGACTCCGATGCCCTCGCATTCGCTGGATTCCGGAGCGACCTTGCCGAGATCGGCGGCAGATTCAGGTCCGGGATCTCCAGGCTCTCCAGCTCCAAGGCGGTATCGGAGTTCTCCAAGATCGCGTCCACGTTCCTCCCGTTGGGACCCGGGGAAGGGGAGGATTGGGATGCAGAGGACGAAGAAGGATCGGAGAGCAAGTACCGCACTAATGCTATTGGCGTCACGGAGGAGGTGATGGCCTTCGTTAGGAACATCTCCATGCATCCGGAGACCTGGTTGGATTTCCCCTTGTTGCCCGATGACGAAGAATCTGATGGTTTGTCTTCCTTTCTTGCTGCCTCATTGACCTAATATAGATTTAACTGGTATTGTTTTCTATTCCCAATTTCTTTTGTACAATCTTTCAGTCATTTAGTAACCAGATATGATTGTTTACGCCATCTAATAGTTAAAATTTGTTGATGAATTTAATATTGGTGTCTGTAATGTTTCACAAAAACCTTATCCTGTGGGATCTACTAACAGAAAATACTAGGGGAACTTATTTGCATGGATCGAACCATGACGGTCTCACCTGTTGTTTTCCATCAGATCCAATAGAGTAAAATTTTAATTGCACTTTCAATTCTGTTGTGTCCATCCACAGAAATGCAGTTAGACATTTACGGTGAATGCTGTTCGTCGAGGCTGAAACCTTGGGTCTTGACGTGTTGTAGCAGAAATTAATATGAGGGACTCATAGTTTCTTCTTAAAATTCCCACTTCTCCTCTTTGACTTGATAGAAATTGAATTAGGTCTAGATACTATTTCAACTAACTTTTTTGCTTCATGAAGTAATAGGAAGTTACTACAGAACAGGATAACATTTTTTTTTTCTTTTTTGTACATTTTGGCTTGATCTGCCTTTCGCAATTGAGAATGAGAAAAGATTCTAGATTCTGCTAGTAATGTTTAATTCTTTATAATTTCACGTGATGAAGAGTATTCACCAGGAAAGTTGATGTGGAATGGCTCTTGAAAGGTAATATAGATTTCTGATGTGCACCTATTTTAAAAACGGATACTATAATCATGATAGATAAAGTCTAAGATATTCTTTTGTCACTACCTAATTCTAATTTCTTGTCTGCATCAGCATTGTTCCCCGTGTATGCAAGCCTTCTTTCTGGGTACTTCCTGTCGACCAATACATAAACTGTTTATTTAACAACCTTGTTTTGTCTCGTATTGCACTTAGATGTCTTCTAAAATATCTGACCCTTTTTTATTTCTTAAAATTATTAAATTGTGAGCTTTTTAAGAACCAATCTAGTCATATTCAACATATTAGATGCACTACTAAATAACTTCGGTCATTTCAGCTTATAAATCTGTTGATTGTTACAGCTGAAGGGTTTTTATGCTAATTCAAGTTTTACTACATACCAAAAAAAGTCTTTTTCTATGTTGTAATAATTGTAAATGAATTATTCTTAAGATCCCTTTCTTTGGATCACAGAGGAAATTTAACTATGTTCGTTGTCTTTAGTTTTTACGTCTATGAACCAGGGGGAAGGATATCCCAATTTCACTTCGTCATCCCTATCACTGATATGATATTGATAGATATGCCCATGGCCTTATTCCCTCAATATAATTAAGTTCTGGACTTCGGGCTACATCAAAAGATCTTGTCCATTCAGACAACATGTTCAAATGATTACATTTTGCTACCAAGTTCAATCTCTGAACCGTTTTGGCAAGAATGTCTGTGCAATATAGCCAAATACCATGGCAATGTAGGTTAACTAATTCACCTACTCTAATTCCTCAAGCAAGGAAACTTATGCATAGTGGCTTCATCTTTTTTAGTTATACACTTTATTTTATGGGATTGACAGGAAAGTTTAAAGCATTAGGAGTGTATATCATATTACTCTGAGACCAAACTAGATCCAAAATAGTACTGTTAGCTTAGATCAAGCACTATAATGTATAATCAAATCATATATGCATAATTTTATGTTTCACATGGTGATCAACAAAATCATAGTGGGCATCTTGAGAGTTTGTACTGCTTAGGAAGTAGCCTGCCTGACTGGAAGTAACATCGATAGGACCTTCTTTTAGCTCAGCTAGCTTAATGTGGTTTTTGAATAGCATGTTTACTTCTATATTACTTTGTTTCATGACCATTGCGTATCTTCTTTACCACTTTTTTATAAGGCTCTATGTACTTTGAGAACTTTAAGAGGCATAAAATTGCATCTTTTACTCTTTTTCTTCAGGAAGTGATCAATGGAGAGGTGGTACAGTACTTCCTCATAGACTTGACAATCACTTATAGTGCTTGCCATTTAATTTATAACTTTTTTATGCCTTTACAGAATTCTGAAAAGTTGTAATCTATTGAATTTATATTTGCCTTTGAAGTTGTTGCTTATTGAAGTTCTGAATTTCTAATATGATTTTCGTGTTGGTTCATATTTATGTTCTTTCTGGGCTTGTTTCTTTGAGAATGGGCAGTCATCACTTATGGACAACTTTCTTCTAGCTTGTTTGGCTTTTTATATTTATCTCATTTCCCAGATTTTGACATGTCTGATGCCCAACAAGAACATGCATTGGCTGTCGAAAGACTTGCACCAAGATTAGCTGCTTTAAGGATTGAACTTTGCCCAAGTCATATGAGTGAGGGCTGCTTTTGGAAAATTTATTTTGTCCTTTTGCACCCTAGACTCAGTAAGCATGATGCCGAACTGCTCTCAACACCTCAGGTCTGTTATCTTGCTCAAAGCTGTTCTCTTTGACCGTTTTACTTAATAACTCGCCATCAGTATGCTTTTTGGTATATAGAACTTCAAAGGAAATGCCCTGGTAAAATGACTTCTTCTGATGTAAGTTTGGCTCAGATTCTAGGTTTAGATGCCTAAACATGATTGCTGAAAAATGAAAATTTTGGTGAGCTAGCATTTAGGCCTTCCATGAATTTCTTTGAAGTCTTCGAATTGCAGAAACAAATATGTACTCACCTAGTGTTGGTTGTAACATTTGCTACCAATCTTCAATTTCTAGTTTCATTCTTGAAATGATTTGCATTCAGAGATCATAATCATAGTAAAATAGATTGTGATTTAACATTAATGATTAATTATAAACTATTACGATCAGTGGACTGGGTGAAATCGTCAAAGCAAGGTACATCATGCATCATTGGTCTGCACAAAGTCCTTCTTTGTCTGACATATATACCTCACCTTTTATAGCTCGCATGGATCCACAAGGATTTCTGTTAGTGCCTTGTCTTGACAGCTGATGCTAACACAACTCTATGCTTTGTAACAACATTGAAATACTTGGAGCAACCGGGCAATCAAGTAGCATATGGACCTTCATATGAAGATGCTATCAACATTCTTATGCTAGAAAAAAATAAAAAGACTTGGATAAGTTACGGCATTAGCCCCACTTATCATCTTGGGATCTACTTACCCAGTTTTGAGTACAAGTGACAAAGAGATGTAATGATAGGATCATTGGGCTGTTGAGATGTGAGAATTGGAGCCCTTCTATTATCTATATATTGTAGAGTATTCTAACTCCCTTAGACCATATGTCTTTTGCAATTTATGAATTCAAGTCTTAAGTTTTTGTTTACAAAGGTACGCTTTGTGGAGTTTTGGATTTTTACCAAAAGAGACAAGGAAGCATAGACATTATATATATGTATATATGTATATACATATATGTATATGTATATACGTATACATATATACACATTAAATTAATACAAATGGTACATAGGTCCTAAAAATGATTGTACTACCTGGCATGTGTTAAGATGTATCCAGTAACTGTTGGTTGCCAACATGGAAACAGCATGGATGCGATGAGTATTTTGAATTATCTTAGGAAATATTTTAAATCAAGATTAAGCTTAGGTAATGTTAGTACAGTTTGAATAATTATTGTTTCAATGGTGGAATTGATAAGATTTGGTTTATACATGTGGTTCACAGGATTCTTTCCCCCTGAATGAATTTGTAAAAGTCTACAATTTACCGACATACTTAACTTCAAAAGTTGGAGTAACATGTTTGCATCCACTTCCAGACTTTGCCATCAAAGCTGTTGAAAATTGTTAGGTCTAAATGATCCATTCTATCTTTGTGCAGGTTGCGGAAGCCAGAGCATTGCTGTTCCAGAAGTTGCAGAATCAAGATATTGCAGAAGCAGAGAGGCCTGAAGTTGATGTTTCCAACAGGAAAATAGACGATACCTCAGTTCAATCCGAAGTGAAGGTCACAGAACTAAAGGATTTGTATGAAACTTCACCATCCCAAGCAAAGGAAGTTATTTCTGTGCCAATCACCGACCCCGTGACAGAAAAACACCCAATCCAAACAACTGAGGTAGAAGTCATTGATAAGTCTGTCATCGAAGAAGAGCCACCAAGACAGCTGCAGAAGGATCACAGTGATGCATCAAAGGTCTCCATTGAGAGGTTCGACGAGGATGGGGATGATTGGTTGGAAGATGAAACAGAAGAAATGGGCATCTCAGGAAGCACCAGCATTCCTATAGGCAATGACGAGGACGTCTCGTTTAGTGATCTAGAGGAAGAGGACGATAGAAGTGCACCAAAGGCCCTCAAAAAATGAGGGTTCAGGACTAAGATGATTTGGCAGTCTGGTACTATGTGGATGTACTTGTTCTCTGTCCCTTGATGAGAATTTTATGGTGTATGTTGGACTGCAATTTATCTGTTGGCATTTTGCGATTGTAGTGTAGATATATATATATAACCCACTGGTTCTTTCCCCTTGTAAAGTGTCAAATGTGCCATTCTGAAAACTACTGCTGCTGTCATGATGTAATGTAAAACGGTATTAGGTTTGTCCTAATCAAGGGGTTCAATTTCATGATATGATATGAAGACATGTTGTAATATCCTTGTTTTATCTACTCATCGAACTATTTCTTTGCTGATCTTAATGTGTATATGATATCGAGAGTCAATAATCAGAAATGAAAATTGCAAACAGTCACTTGGCAATATGAGCAAGAACAAGTCACGACATGGGCCTTAAGGCCCATATATGCTAAGGCAGCTTTGGGCTCAATAGCCTCCCTCCGGTAAATCTATGGCTCCGGCCCACTTCATTCCACCCTTTTCTTCGTGGCCGCGAAAGCATGCCCTCCCTCCTAAGCTTTCCGCGTTCCCCACCGCTCTCTCTCTCTCCTTGCCGCCGACGCCCATGGTGAAGATCTCAGTCGACATCCGCTTTCGCTCCTCCACGCCGGAGATCCGGCAGGAGAGCGGCACTGGAGGGTCCAGGACAACCGTATCTCGGGAGCCCGGTCCCCGGCGTCGTCTTTGCCTACCGTAAAACCCTCACGTCTGCCGTCGTTGCCACCTTTTTGATGCCTCTTACCCTATATCTGCTGCTTCTTGTTTTCCTCAGATTTCGTCTTCGACCTGAGCTACGGTAACTCGGTGGTCTACGATCTCCTCATCAAGTCATCATCCAAGCCGCCGTCGACCTCCTATTGATCGAGGATATGATCCTGTCAAACAGGTAAACATCAGTTTCAATAGACCAAAAAAAATCTTTAGATGTATCTCCGTATTGTAAATGATGAGTTGTTTAATCATCAAGCTGCAGCAAATAAGTTAGTATTCTTGATGGGCCAAAGCCCAATTGAACTGGTGCTTCTTCCTCCCCTCTTCTGCGAGCCCAACGTGACGGAACCCTAGGAGGCCGCCCCTTCAGCCAACCTTCGATCTCAATCGGCGGTGATGATGTCCTCCTCGGTGGCGTCACCCGGTTCGAGAACTCCCCGGGCTTCCTCAAATTTCGTGACTCGGGCTCAGCGCCAATTCCGAACCCTATTCCTCTTCCTAATTCGGTGATTCTGAGCAAAGCATTCGCGTTTCTGTCATGTGGGTCGTTGGAGGTTCAGCCGTGGGTTGCCTATTCTTGATTTCGGGTGGTTGCGGACGGCCTGCCCTTTTCCCGCAGGTTTAGCAAGTCGTTTTCTCAGTTGTCTGAGGGTCCATGAAATGATGTTTTGGCAGGGTTATTTTGAGCGCCTACTTTCTTGTAGGTAATGAGGACGATGGAAGAGAAGCCGATGGTTCCTCCAACGCGGGATTCAGTTCTTGGGCGTTTGGCAGTCCTGTAAGTATCGTTTCCTATCTGAAAGCTCTTTAAATGATTTAATAGCGAGTAGCTCATGGAGTGGTTTGTGTTGTTCTTCATAGATTAGATGCAATCTCTGGACAAACCATATTTCTGAAGAATTTGAGGAGAGGGATCTCTGAATGAATTTGTTAATCTTTAGAGATTTAGGAACATTTTTCATGAGATTGACTTAAGCAGTCGTCTTCCTATAAATGAAGTCTGTCAGATAGTTCATGTGCTAATTGAGATTGTCGGCCGCTAAAAGATTGGAAAACCGGCTTCAAACTTGCACAAGTCGTCTATATGTAATGTAGTAGCAATATATGTTGACTCCAATGTCTTGTAACTCAGCATAAGTTGCACTAAGTATGTTCTGTGTTTATTTCAAGTCTACTAGGCTCAATACAGCATAAGATAGCAATCGGTTTGGACTTTGGTCTGCAGTGACCGCTAAGAAGAATAATGGTTAGCTTATTTTCTCTAGGGGACTTCTATACTCTTCAGATTCTTCCACAGAATCATGTTAAAATCAATTGCAATGAAGAGTTACTATGTTGATTGACCGATGACCATGCCAGTGCTTTGCATTAAAGTGCCAGGTTTCTCTGTTCTTTAATCTGTTTGATATCAGTTTATTTCTTCCTTTAAGAAAGTGAACACCAAAGCTACAAGAATTTTGGAGGTTGCTTCATCTATGAGTTTAGACTATAACCATTAAAGTAAATATTTTTGCATGCAATCTAGCTATTAGATTTAGTGCAGGCCCATCTCTTTCTTAGGTCCTAGGTTTACTTTTATTTGGATGCAACATCAACTTTAGAGTATTGGCATCGGGTTGATAGCTCATTATAGAGGTTATATGTAGTCTTCTGTGGAGTCATTTTGATCTTGTGATGCACTTCATAGCTAATTCTTTGTTGGCAGCAATGGAAATGACAATGATATGTCAATAACATAAAATTGTTGTAATAGTAAGATAATATGAAGCTAATAATCCAAATTCCTGTCAAATTCATCTCTGAGTTTCTGAGAATTATTCCAAAAGAAATCCTAATAGGATGATTTTATTTCTTGTTCTCTTTCAATTTTTTTCAGTAACTTTTTTCTTGTGTTCCCTTTGTAAATGGTCTCTGGAGAGTACTTATATACCGTCTTCCTGATGTGTTATCCAGGATTGCAATATCAGGTCATTATTGTGCCATCTAAATTCATGTTGACAGCCATCAGAAATACTCGATTGCATGGAGCTTTTTTAATTTCAATCGCCTTCTGAGAAAACGGAACAAGCAGAATGATGTCTACAAGTGTGGAGAGCCTACTTGGAACATTTTGAGGTAATTATTCTATTTTGGTTATTTTGTTCAATAAGCTGCTTTAGAAAAAAAATAATATTGATAATATTTTAGCTTAAATTAATATTTTACTGCTCATAAGTGCAATTGAGTTTCATTGTTATGTATATGTTTTGCCATATTGTTATCAACACCCAAGCTTGATTGAAGTCTCCAACTCGGTCACAAAAGATGAAATTTGATGAAGAATGATTGAAATATGTTGCGTGATCTTTTCAAATATAATACAGTTCAAAAGATGAATTGGGTTGGAAACTTGTGCATGCATAGTTTTCTTTAGTATGTTTCTTTATTCTAGTCAACTGAGAACATTAATTCTTGCAAATTAAAATAGTTATGAGAGGCTTGAAAATGGTGTACTAATGTGTATTTCAACAGATAGGACAGGTTCATAGATGATGATATTCTTGGGTGGGTATGTGTGGCAAGTGGTCGTCGCCGATCCAGCTTATTATTTTCTTTTATAAAATAAACGAATAAGTTAAGTTAAGAAATAATTTTACTCAACTCGTCATATGCTTTGACTTGAAACTCTTGTGAATAGAACAAGAAGGTTTAGTGTCGCCCGCAGCCCCAACCAATATGGTTTTGTAGCTTAGTGCCACATTGTTGGTTTTTCAGTAGATTTCTCATGTAATTGAAACTTAAGGAAGAGGTGGCCTCTGCAATGCTTTATTTGTTGAATCTCTCTCTCTCTCTCTCTCTCTTTGTCTTTTTCTATGGAACAACTTGATTTATCTAAATCATCTGAACTGTCGATCACATCTAGGATTCTTACCCCTTTTTTTTTTTGTGATAAACTTCGTAGGTGTCCTTGTTTGGAGAGAGCAGGGCACATTGACTTTCCAAAATCTGACTTCTCCTATTCGCTAGGATAAGTTAGTTATCCAGCCAACTTCATTGAGAACTTCACAGCTAAATCACATCACTCTTTGCAATGATAGTCAACTGTACAATCTGAGGGGGGGAGTTCATCAAAGTAGATCCTTGAAGAAGGATCTGCCTGCAGTTGGATGCCCATCGGCGTTGTTGGTGTTGCAGCATCTTGTCAGCTGTCAGTTCACGGTGGACGACGAGAAGCTGCAGGTAGGTAGTAGGGAGTCTCTGGACTCGTCTCTCCTGCCGCTGCCGAGATTGCATGAAAGACCTCGCACCAAAGTTAAAGCCTAGCCTTCGTGTAGGTCGCCATGGGATTCTCTCCACACCGAGCCTGGGCTCTGCTTGGGAGGACTCTGCCTGATGGTAGCTGTCATTCTGTCAATCTAGCTCCAGTGTGACCCTTCAAGAACGTCCATAGTGGTTTGGTTTTGGTGCATCATCGTTACAGTTCACGCCTTGATCTCCACTGATAGGTGCAACATCATCGCCATCCTGAGTCTTGTATAAGATGATTATTCACTTGATGGCCAAGACCTTGGTTGCAATGATTGCATGTAACGGAGTCCATCTGTGGACTGTTATGTGTATATAATTTTTATATTACTCTTTTTTTTTGTACTCAATTGATTGTACATTCTTGTGTGTTTAGATTCAAAAGTTTATATGAGTAAAATATTTGTGTATCCATTATTACATTACAAACTGGGAAATACAAAGAGAATGTTTAAATCTCGTTGTTATTCTCTGATCATTAATTAATGCTCTGATTGGCTAATCTCTCTCTCTCTCTATGTGATTTTGTTTCCATCTGTGTTTTAGTAACTCTTTTTGTCATCTAGTCATGTTATTTATATACCCCAAAGCATCATCTGCTTTCTATCTTAGCTTCTTTTTGTTCCAAATTGATGTTTGCTCGCTCGTTTGGTTGCTGTCTCAGTTCCATCAGATCATGCCATGACATCATATCCTTAGCTGCTACTTGTTTGGGTTACATCCCTTCCTAGGCTAGGCTGCAGTGGCCTCTGGGGAGAGATCTTCCGGGACCCCACGATGCACCCGGAAGTGACGCAGGGTCATTTCCGCCCTAACTGAGGCTTTCGTCTCATGCACACAAAAGGTTGGTCTGCATGTCTTCATGCATCACTCCATCATCTTAGTCATTTCTGCTGCTTCACTATGCACCTTAAATGAGAGAGAGAGAGGCCTGTCTGCCATTAAAAAGATGTCTTTACGTAGAAGAACATATACTGATATACAAAAGGAAGCTTACTGTTAGATGTTGTCAAGTGGGATTCTGGATCCAAATTTCGATCAAATGGAGGCCGAGAACCAAGAAGGCTTGATTGAAGGAGCAAGGCCCACGAGCGAGCGAGAGAGAGAGAGAGACAGAGATAGATACATAGATCCGAAGGCATTGCAGTATTTAGTGTGAGTCGCCATGGTGGCAGAACCAAGGTCCCACACTAGATCACAACTTAGATTCACCGAATGTCCTGACCACTAGCATTTCTTCAGTCAGATGGCGGACTTGAAGGCCTAGATATCTGCATACAAGAAAAACGAAAAAGAGAATATGGTAAAGCAAACATCTTTGCAGCTTTACCTGCAGTGAGGCCCTAAAGACAACAATTTGGGCATTGAAGGCTCTGTCCTCAATCCAGGCTTCTTTAATCACAAAAGAACAGATGGAAATGTGGAGGCACGCTCACACCCATTTGAACTTTGAGAAGGACCCCAACGAGCGAGAGGACTGATGCAAGGACCACAAGCAGCAGCCCTGACACTGTAGATATAGCCCTTGTGGCCATTGTTCAGTTTGGGTGTTTGTCTTAATGTCTTCCCACCCTCCTGTGCTTGGCTTGGCTTTATTACCTCTCCCCACTGTTGGTGGGGAGACCCATGCAGGACTCCTTGAGGCCCCCCATGTCTGTCTCCTCTTTCCCATCACACATCGATAATGAGGGCAGGTGCCTAAACAGGGGACCAAGCACCTAAAGATGATGACTTGACCATTATATCTTTACTTCTATGAGCATATGGGATGGAAGCAACCACAGAAGTGCATCAAAGGTGATGAGGACATTGACATTTCAGTGCATAATCTCACATGTTTTTAGAGAGAGAGAGAACTTGAAACTTGGGTCCGGGCAGGAAGATGGCATGATGCAGAGAGTCAGTATGAGGCTATAGTGAGAACTTTAATTGGGATTTGGAGTTTACTGGAAAGTGGAATGTCATGTGAGCTTGCGTCTCTCTCTCATTGACTTGTCTTACGCACCGGGCTGTTGTCACCTCCATTCGGTTGCTATTCAAATAGGCCTCCTTGCTCTGTACCTTTAGGCTAACTGCTATTCTTGTAGGGGATCTTGCTTGGATTTTGTTTAGATTTCTTGTTTCCCTTGTGAAAGATAAGCACCACAATAAATAGCATTGTTATTGTGCAGTGGCAGCAGCTTGCACAAAACCAGCTTTAGCTTCTCCTAATGTTTCTTTTCTTAGTTTGCGCAATAAGAGCACAATAAGTGGAGTGAAAGAGTCCTGTGATACACTATTGTGTTCAGTACTTAAACATAAGAGATTGCTAGGCGTCTCTTCTTTTTTCATTAGCAACGCTAATTCAAGCCTTTTCGTTTAAAAGAGCACATTGATGTTATGCTGAAGGCCGGAATATCCCTAATAAAACAAATCTTGCAGATAAGTTTTACTTCATTATGTAGCAGTATGGTCTCAAACATTATTGGTTGCTCGTTTTTATTCAACTAAGATAAAGTTGGAGAGCATGAGCAGGTGCCTTATGAATTGTCAAAGTCATTAGTTTGGACTGTAGTATCTTGGTACTAAATTCCACTTTATCATTTCACGGTAAGGGGGGACAGATGGGTTCGTCCTTTTTGGCTGATGGTTGGAGCTCCCACATAGCTTCTCCTTTATTATTATTATTATTTTTGGGTTTTATACCTCACCACCACTGACCTTTGTCTCTTGAGCTTTTTAACTGGCCTAGTTCATTGGTGTTCCTTTCCTCTGAAACCACTGTATCAAGTGAGGCTGTTGCTTTCCTCGAGGGTGGTGATGTACCACATCTCCTCAGACCTTAAATGTCCAGGCCTAAGCGTTCCATCCAAAGAAGGAAATGGCCGAGCCTGTGCTTTGTATCCTCCCTCGGGCATGACACAGAATGAGAGACAATCTCTTCTGCTCTGTGAAAGCTAAATGTTGCTATAGAATGATTAAGTTTGCGCATGCTCAGGGACAGTGCAAAAGGAGGAGGGGAGACCACACCTATCAACTTTGGCAAAGTAGCACACACATAGAGTTGTTGGGGTAAATGACTTTTTGGTAGGTTGAATGAAAAGCTTTACAGACATACATGAAGAGAGTAAGATTATGTTAACAGAGAAGAAGCATGGAGCCAGAAAATGATACACTTACTGGACACGGGTAGAAGATGGATTTAGTCCATCTCAGTAGTAGTGTGTCTGGTGCCAGAAGATGTCGATAGTAATAAACAGGGAAATGTGTCAACCAGTTACTTCTCCATCCTGTTTGCCCTTCCATCATCTGCTTTACCTGTAGATAAGACAGGAGATAAGTATGCTAACCTTTACACTGACAGTCTTTTATATCTTTCATCTGCAAACCTTCTGCGCAATGGCATCACCAATGCCAATGCCACTATGTTGTCCTCACTCCTCAGTCCTCTGTGCCTGCTCACGTGTAAGGAACAAGAACCACACGTGTGGATGCATGTGCCAACAGAGATTATTTATACACTCGCCTTGCCATTTACCCGAGGGCCCCTGTGAAAAGGGGCATCACAGACGGATCTCAATTAAAACCCTAGCTTTCTTGAACTTTCCAAGCCTGACAAGATTAAATAGCTGGTTAGCCGAGACAAGGGGCTCCCTCTTCCCTGGTCGTCCCATGCTATTATCCTCATAATAATCCCACCTTTGCCGGGCA
This sequence comes from Musa acuminata AAA Group, assembly GCF_036884655.1. Taxonomy (NCBI): domain Eukaryota; kingdom Viridiplantae; phylum Streptophyta; class Magnoliopsida; order Zingiberales; family Musaceae; genus Musa; species Musa acuminata. Next base: position 45,275,171 of record NC_088329.1, on the reverse strand, counting down.
TGGCAGCTTCCAAAGCATTCTGTACTGGGGGAGCATATGTTTCACAGTTCAAATTAATGGTGTGCTTGAGCTTGTCTTGATTTACGTGTAAATATCATGTGGTTGACTTTTCGGAAGGAACCAACGCCGGATGGCTTTACCAGTAGGAGAGTGGAAGTCATCAAGCTCTAAACACCAGCTGCAGGGGACAACTGCGCCTGTTCCTTAGCACCCATTTGCTTGGCTGTTTATCTAGGTGGAAGTCTTTACTTATAATAACCTTGAGGAATATTTAGAGAGATTATACATCTTTTAGAATGCATGCATTTGTTATATAGCAGGAACTTTGAATCCTGCTAAAACACATTCTCATCCTGAAACCCTGGAAGAATTACTGATTACCAAGAAGAAACAAGAGTTTAGACTCGAGGCATATTTAGTCTGTCCAAGTTGCAAGAGGTTTAGTATTCTTCATTTGGAATGGATTATTCAGATATGTAGCAGGGCCAGATCTCTCTCGGGCTTAAATGGTATGAACAGTGCATTAATCATCCCGCTAAACTTGTTTACAACTAGTCTAACGAGCCCATTCCTCTGTGTTGGAAACTGTAGCTGTTGATGTTCGAGCATATCAAGCTTTCCACCGAGCCAGGAAAGAAGGATCCCCGAGTACCGCAGTTACTCTTAACCAGTAAATGATTGTCTCAAGAGATTAGCCTTATAATACATGCAGAATTTTCCACACTGAACAAAAGGTTTATGGCTAGTGATCGAATTATGCTCCTCTTTGTTCTTTATGGAACTAAGAAGACCAAAACCTCAGAGGTTAGCAGTGGCAGTCATGGCTGCTGACTCTCTCTGTCTCTCTCTGTTGTCTTTTCCTTTTTCCAACACTATGGTATTTTCAGATTTGAATTCTGAAAGCAAAGGCCTTATTTTCTGCAAGTTTCAGAAACAAAGGAGTCTTTCATACAAGCACATTACTGAAACAACATCACTGCTACGGATCACAGCCTCCTGCTTTGTGATCATGTCTATTGTCCTCCAACATTGAGGTATGTCATCTAGCACACATTACTTCTATTTCAGACTAGTTATGGACTCACAGTTTGCCTTGTTTTCATGTGGTATGTGTAGTTTGACTTGCATCCTCGGAAAGGGAGAGGAACTTGGACCGAAGGAAGCACGAGCGAAGAAGGACGACACCAATTAACCTCCACCATTTATCCCCTGCTAAAGGGGTTCGAAGGAGGCATGGAATGATGGGGACATTGCTCCAAGTTAGGAGGCATCATATTGGTGAATGCACTCATCATTGCAGTAATCAGAAAAGCGATGGGGAGAAGGATGACGGCCATTGATTTCTGTACGTTGAAACTCCCTTCCCCTCATTCCTCTTACCATTCTATCTTCATCCCATCTACTTTTTTTCTGATCCCAAATCATTCTCACTAGAAAATCTGTCTCCATGAACACCATGCACATCTGCATGCATAACAAAAAAGCCTTGATAGAAGCCACGGAATCTCCATAGCCTGCATAATAACATCACCATCCAACATGTAGCCTAGGGCCCAAGAAATCAATCAGGAAACAAAAGAGATGAGAACAATGCTCATTGCTTCCTTTTAAGAATTGTATTAGAAGCTCGATGGGACCTGGCAACTTGCATCCAAAAGTCCCAGGTGTAAATGTCTACCTAGTGCTGAAACCAGCTAAGGAGGAGGCATCATTAGGATGAACTTGTAGAATAATGTCATGTTATCACTCCTATGCAAGTAATTTAGTTCTGATAAGGATTGATGGAGATGACAGTATGATTTGCTTGATGTAATCCTGGACCAAACTTATCTTAAGATACTGTATTCTATAGAGATCTAAGTACATTGATGCTCTCCTATCCCAGAGAAGCTTTTCTTTCGTGCTTTTAGGCACTTCTCTCATCATTCCCGGAATACATCAAGCTTATCATGAAGACCCACATCTCACTTTATTTGGAAGCAGCTGTTGACTACAGGTACTACCTAAAGATACGTATGAGAAGTTCATTTGAATTCACTATACGTCAAAGTTGTATCTTTAGTATAAACTCCATCTCTCTCTCTCTCTCTCTGTTCTAATCTTTTTGTGACATTGAAGGAGGAAGGGAGAAGGAGCATGACAGGAGATTTGATCAGTAGCCTTGGATTGCACTGCAGACTGATGCAGAGATAGTACTGCTGTTCCGGAGTGACTGGTTGGACAGTTGTCCTCCCTTTCAATCTTTCTCGTAGACACGAGACTGTGCAAGTAGCAACCTTGTTTTGGCTACCATAGCAAATATCCTCCTCCTTGATTCCTACCACAAGGCAAGGAGATGGAAAGGGCCTCTTCTCCAGTGACAGCACCGCCATTAATTCTATTGCTTTCAAGGTTTCTACCCTGGCCAACTCTGCGAGTATGATGCTACCTTATCTCTGTGTCTCTTAACCAAAGTTTTAGCAGGGTTTAAGGATCAATAAGAAAAGCAGAGGGAGGTGGGGGAGGAAACAAAAGCCACAAGCATGGTCCTTCTCTGTACACAGATCCCTATGGCGTGCTGTGAGGTTGTATTGATCCAGTTTTTTGCTTAGTGGAGCTCCTTCCTTTTTCTAGTTTAAAGAGACTTGTAGTCTTCTCCTCCAGTGTCTCTCCTCTCCCCTGCAATGTCACCGCATATGGTGTCGGTAATGGGCGAGCTGATGATGTTTCGGCTATTTTCGTCATAAGATGTGTGGGTGTTCTCAGCAGTTCGATAGCTCATCCTTTCACAGGAGATGGTAGATGACTAGAGACATGCCCAATGTGAGGAGAAGATGAAATCCATGAACAACAGCAACTGGTTGGGTTTCTCTCTCTCCACTCGCATGAACATGGAGGTGTCTTCAGAGCCCCATCATCATCATCATCATAACCATCATGAGAGCCATCATCACCAAACACAAACAACCACTGCTGGTGTTTCTTCTGGAGTCCCATGCAGTCTCTTTCTATCTCCTCAGTTGAGCAGCACCGAGATCTGCTATGGAGGGGAAGGAGAGAATGGAGGACTCTATTCTCAGTTGCCTGTCATGCCACTCAAGTCTGATGGGTCTCTATGTATCATGGAAGCCCTCAGCAGATCGCAGCAACAAGGTCTGTCTCAAACCTTTTTTTTAATCTTTTCTTTGTCAAGCTCCTCCTTCCAACTTCCAAACAAGAGAGCTGTTTCCGGAAATGCCTGACATGGTTCTTTTCCGTTTTCTTCATTGTGAGGAAGGAATAGTGCCATCTCCGCCTCCAAAACTAGAAGATTTCTTAGGTGGTGGTCCAAATATGGGGGCCGATCACCACTGCGGGAACTATGACAGGGAAGCAATGGCGTTAAGCTTGGACAGCATGTACTACTACCAAAACTCGGAGACTCAAGGCAACGGAGCCCATTCTCTGGACGCTCTCCATGGGCAGCAGATCCAAGTGCAGCAGCATCATCAGCTCTTCTTGCAACCGTTGCAGGGAGGGATGTGCTCTGAACTCGCAAGCCATGATATGTATCAAGCACCGATGGAGGAGGGAACAATGGTGGAGGATGGCATTCCCAGTCTAAAAAATTGGGTGGCTAGGAACTATAACGCTTGCGACAGTGGACTGGGCGAGGAAGGTGGCATCGGCCCCAGTTCCATTGGAGCTGTTGGGTTTGGAGAGTTGCAGTCCCTGAGCTTGTCCATGAGCCCCGGGTCTCAGTCTAGCTGTGTGACGGCTCCAGCACAGGTTTCTTCTACCACCGAGCCCGTGGCCTTTGATACAACGAGGAAGATGAGGCCCGCAAAGGGATGCCAAAAGCAGCCAGTTCACAGGAAGTCCATCGATACATTTGGGCAGAGAACATCTCAATACAGAGGTGTTACTAGGTCAGTATTCCATGGCGCATTCCATTCCTATATATTTCTGGTCTTCCATTTCTATAGGATTTTGGCAACTTTGTATCTTCTTCTCCCTGAAGGTCTCCGTAGAGAAACATGTATTTGGTGGTATTTTTACCTCTATTAAAGAAAATGTATCACTTTGTTTCTATTGCGATCGTGTGACATGTGATTCCTGCATCAGGCACAGGTGGACAGGTAGATACGAAGCTCATCTTTGGGACAATAGCTGCAAGAAAGAAGGCCAGACAAGAAAAGGAAGGCAAGGTTAGTAGAACATACGAATCCAAGTCTCAAGATTCTCAATGAAACCATACTGTGTTCTTTACTACAAGAAAAGAAATTTTACTGCTAATGCTTGAGTTTTGAGTAAGCTTGACTGATGATTATATGAATCCTGGCTTGTCATGCTCCTGCCTTGGGAAATGCCATGGTTATGCTCTCCTACAGTTTATCTTGGTAGGCCTCTCATCTTTCATTTGGTTTCTTCCGATGTGCTACCACCAAGCACTATAACCTTGGCTTCTCCCAGGGGGTTATGACACGGAGGAGAAAGCTGCAAGAGCTTATGACTTGGCTGCATTGAAGTACTGGGGACCATCAACACACATCAACTTCCCTGTATGATTTATCAATCCGGGGAACCTTTTTTACACTTTGGATTACTAGCAATCTTGAGTGTTTGCTTACCGCGTTTCGTTGCAGCTGGAAAGTTATGGAGACGAGCTTGAAGAAATGAAGAACATGAGCAGGCAAGAATACGTCGCCCACTTGAGAAGGTAAAGCTCCTCTGATTTGTGTTGTACACCGGTATACATTTGTGTGTATAGTTCAGAAATCTAATCATTTTGCTAACTTATTGATTGCAGAAAAAGCAGTGGATTTTCACGAGGAGCATCTATATACCGAGGAGTAACGAGGTATAACCCCAATCTATCAGTAGAACTAGCCATGTATTTTGCTTAATCATTTGGTATTACTTAATACTGGCTTTCCGCAGGCATCACCAACATGGAAGATGGCAAGCTCGAATTGGCAGGGTTGCTGGAAACAAAGATCTTTATCTTGGAACTTTCAGTAAGCTCCTGTTTGGTGTTCGGTCATGTTTGATACCTTGCCTTGCTTCTAAATATGATGTTTTGAACCATCAAACGTGAAATCCTCTGGCCGCATGATTTCTTTTGCTTGTTAAGCATAGTTATACTCGTGCAAGGTGGATTCTCTTTGAAGCTTTCAGTTTATATCCGAGTCCTTGAGTCAAAAGCCAGACTTGGTGCATTATTCTTTCTGATGTATCAAGTAATCTGGAACCCTAATGTTCAACTCGGTATCAGATATCACTGCTGTCTCATGAGGCACTGCTACTTCTTCTCACGGTGTAGATTGAATTTTCAGGTACTCAGGAGGAAGCAGCTGAAGCATATGACATTGCTGCGATAAAATTTCGCGGGGTGAATGCTGTGACTAACTTCGATATAACAAGATACGATGTAGAGAAGATCATGGCAAGTAGTACGTTGCTTCCGGGAGAACTTGCCAGGAAACACAAGGCAATCGAAGCAGGAAAAGATGCTCCATCAGGAAAAAATCCTAGTCGAGACCCGACCGAAGAAAACAACACTGCTGGTTCTGGATGGAAGATGGTGCTCTACCAATCTGCCCAGCACAAACCGCCATCCACCGGATCTCATGCTCACGAACCGATGATCATGGGTGGTGAGTATCGGATCCCCATGACGTTCCCAGCGGCACTTCATGGCCTGATCGGAGTAGAAGCAGGGAGCTCGGTGCAAGGGGTCCATGATTCGGAGAAGATGAGCAATGCCCACTTATCAAACCAATCATCGCTGGTGACCAGCTTGGGCAGTTCCAGAGAAGGGAGTCCCGACCGGACCAGTCTCTCCATGATGTACGTCAATGCCTCAACCAAGTTCAATCCAATTCCGATGAGTTCATCGGCTCCACCGGCGCAGCCGAGGCCGACCATTGCCATGTCTCAAATGCCAGTATTTGCTGCATGGAATGATGTTTAAGCAGTCTCTCACGACGACAAAGCATGCAAAGTCCATGATGGAGTGACAGCAGAAAGCAAAGTTCACACCGGCTAAAGCGAGGAGATGCCCTTTTTTATTCCTTTCAGATGGTTTGGGAGCAGAGATTGGTGATGCATGATCTTTGTGGGATCAACCTTGCCTCACATGTCAGTGGCCTCTTTTGCACCTTTAACTTTGGGGCCTATATAGGTGGAGGGATTTTTGCAGGGAGTGGGCCAAAAGACAAAAACATGTCACTGTGTGAAATGATGTTTAGTTACTACTACTCTGATTTGGGGTCTTGCCAAGTACACATCATGAAAAGCAGCTCCATGCCTCAAAGCAATGCAGTTTTTATCTTTTTTGACCACCTTGTTGAGTGCAATCACTAACATTCTCCTTTGCTCTGCCTTACAACATTCTCCATTTCCTTTCTCCAAAGGCTGTATGTAGATTCTCGAATCATGGTGTGGAGAAGAAACCCAGCTGTGGCTGTAGCTGTGGCTGTGGCTGTGGTGTAGGGGTCTTTCTCGCATGGCATAGGATTCTGGGGGCTCTGCTAAGCCTCTTTATAAACAAGTGACATTTACTTTGTCACAGGTGACCAGCTTGAAGTACTCTCGAGGGTGGATTAAAAAGCTTAACAAGAAGACTTACTTGTCCATCGATGAGGCGACGAAACCTCTCGACGCAAGTTGGCATTCCACGGTCGATGATGCTGTTCTTGGTGTACTTTCTCTGTCGGAACTCTTGCTCTCTTCCGCTGCCTTCGTTGTTCTATTATTGCCGATTTGGTAATCGGAAACAAGGATCTCTCGACGTGTCGAGGATGAACCGAAGGAGGAGGCATTGATGTGGAAAGGGTTCCACGGTCTCCTCATGAAGCATCTGAGGCGAAGTACCGAGCGAACGCCATCTTCTTTGATTGACCGCGATCGACCACCGCACTGCAGGCGGACACCCTGTGGCCAGGCGACGGAGGAGAGAACCGTCCGTAATCTCTAACCATCCCTACGTACCAACTGATTCCCGTAATCTCTTTGTTGAGTATAATAAAAATTTAAATCTGACTCGATTGATAAAAATTCTTTTAGAAATAACTCTTAGAGAGAAGAATTTTAAAAGCGAGAATAGAAGATTTTTCGAATTTACCAACAGTTTATACATAGTTGCCACACTTAATCTAAGTCATTGTATGTATATTAATCAAGTGAGAAACATAAACTTCCTTCTCTCCCTTATTATATAATAAGGAAGACAATCCTAAACTTTTTTTTCTTCTTTTACGATAAGTAAAACAATCCTAAACTCTCTTATCTTCTTTTGTGACAACGAAGGACATCATATACTTCATTCCCTTCCTTCAAAGTATAAAACATATCCTAAACAAAAAAAAAGATAGAGGAATATCTCCTTTCTTGAACCACTCGATAGCTCATATTTAGAGATCTCGGATTGCTAACTTGAGCGTCGGAGGGACCGGGTCAGGAAACCTCCCCGACCTTGGTCTTCATGTAGGTACCACCTCGAGAGTACAATACTTTCACCTCATGAGCTCAACACCACCACTTTGAACAATTCTAGACATACGAATTTGGACCACATCGGGTTAACCAAGACATCAACGATATTTTCCCGTAGCATTTTGATGCTAGAAAGAAGGCTTGGTGTTGTAGGAATATCCGCTTATCAACCCTCTCAAAGAATGCTCCAATGATGAGGCCCCACCTCCAACCCATAACACTTTTACTAAGGGGGGCAATCGTCATCCTTCTCGTATGTAGATATATATGCCATGGTGGGAAGACCCGAGATCTGCTATGGCGGAAAGGGGACATAAAATCTACCATGACAAAAAAAAGATTTGAAGCTGACCACGATGGAAAGAAGAAACATAAAATCCACCACGACAAAGAAGATTTAAAGCTTGCATGGCGAGAATACACGAGATTTGCTATGGTGGAGAAGGGATATAAAATCTACCATAACAGAAAAAAGATTTAAAGCCCGCCATGGTGGGAAAACCCGAGATCCGCTACGATGGAGAAGAGACATGAAATCCGCTATGGTAGAAAGAAGATTTGAAGTCTGCTATGGTAGGAAGACCCAAGATCCGCTACGACAAAGAAGGGACATAAAATCCACCACGACAGAAAGAAGATTTGAAGCCCACCATGGCGAGAAGACCCAAGATCAACTACAACGGAGAAGGGACATGAAATCCACCATGACAGAAAGAAGAGTTAAGCCTGCCACGATTGGAAAACTCAACCCGTTCTAAGATAAATATGCTATAATGGAGGCACAAGCCCGAATACGCTTGAGAAGCATAAGTCGGGAAACCCGATTGACATCGAAATAAATCTGCTATAGTGAAAGCGTAAGGCCAAACGAGGCCGAGACACGTGAGTCAAAAAAACCCGATCAACATAAAAATAAAACTACTACAGCGAAAGTGTTAGGAAGAATGATCTCAAGACGTGTGAGTTGGGAAAACCTAATCAACACTAAAGTAAATCTACTACGACGAAAGCGCAAAACCAAATGCGCCCGAGACAAGTAAGTTACAAAGACCCCATGGGCACCAAAATAAAATCGCTACGACGAAAGCACAGTGCCAAATGTATCCGAGACACATGAATCAGGAAGACCCGATCGACACCGAGATAAATATGCTTTGACGAAAATGCAAGACCAAACACGCCCGAGATATGTGATTCATGAAGACCAGATTAGCACCGAGATAAATCCGCTATGATGAAAATACAATGTCGAATGTACTTGAGACGCGCGAGTCGAGAAGACCTAATTGGCATCGATATAAATCCACTACAACGAAGGCATAGGCTAAATATGGTCGAAATGTATAAAGTCGGGAAACTCGGCTAACGCCATAGAAAAACCATTATGATGGAGGCACAAGCCCATCGCACCCCGAGATACTTAAATCAAGAAAACCCGACCCGCACATGTTTCGAGTCCCTTAACGGAGAAACCAAACGATGTGTTTCGAGTCCCTCTTGCAAGAGTCTTGAAACATGCCTTTACGGGGGACAAATGATAGGAAATTTACCAACAGTTAATACACAATCGTCATGTGTCATCCAAGTTATTCGTTTACGTATATAAAGATTCAAAGCAAAGAAACACAAGCTTCTTTCTCATTTATTATGGTAATGAATGTAATAACAAACTTCCTTCTCTCCCTTTTATGACAAGGAAAACAATCCTAAGCTTTCTTCTCTTCTTTTATGATAAGAAAAACAATCTTAAACTTCATTTATTTTCTTTATGATAAGAAATGACATTACAAACTTTTTTCCCCTCGTTCGACATGTAAAAACATATTCTAAACCGAAAACATGAAAAAGGAGGGAGGACTCTCTCCTTTCTCGAGCTACTCGAACCCACATTTAAGAACCTCGTATTACTAACTGAAGCATCAGAGGGATCGAGTCGAGAAACCTCGCCTGACCCTAGTCTTTGTGCATGTACTATCTGGGGAAAACAATACTTTTACCTCAAGAACATAATACTCTTACCTTGAGAGCTCGATACCTCCATCTCAGATCAATCTCGGAATCACCTCGAAGCAACCTCGGAGACATTTCAGATAATCCCTGCACACACGAGTTTGGATAACCAAGACGCCAATCATATTTTCTCCTAATAGTTCACTATACTCTTTTCACGAGAGAGCTGATATGTAATTGCTAGGAGCAATAGTAATCCAAAGACTACGTGTAATTATAGCCAATAAATTCTATTGGAATGTCTACTAATCAAAGAACAAAAAAAAAAAAAGTAACAGACACAAAGTAAGAAAACAAATAAATAAATAAAATATCTTTTTAAAAGATTTTCATCTTAAAATAATTATTATTTTTTAAAAGATTTTCATCTTAAAATAATAATACAAAGCAGCAGGTCATGCCTGCCTCCGGACTGCTGCGTGTCTCATTCTGGCATGATTTGCAAGCCCGTTAACACATCCGTTGCCTTTCTGATAATTGTGAGAAATCTTAGTACCCCAAAGTTTGGCAACCTCCTCTTTTGTATACATCACTGCACTGCCGTATACATCATGAGCGAAGAACATGCGTATCTCTTCCCTTTTTTTTGGCCTGGTGAGTAACCCATCAGTTTGATTGTCGTCTTGGATCTCAAAGATGGATGTCTCGTGTTACCGTCCTCGTTGTGCATGAGATCCGAGGAGATGTTCTTCCCACTTCCAGAGTCCTCGGTCGGTTCGTCATAAAAGATCATCATCTCACCGTCTGTCTGTCTTTCGTTGCAATCTCTCTCGTCATCCATCGAACATTAGAAATCCCTGGTCATGTGGTCCACAGTTTCCAACAAGCACGACACGGAATCTACTCGACCACCGACCCTCTCGTCTTGCACCAACCGATGCTAACCCTTACAAGAGAGGGATGATGCAAGAGGAAAGGACATCGACGGAGATGGAGATTGTGCTGCTGCTGCCACTGCGCCATGCAATTATGCGAAGCTCTTCTCGGACATCATCACTCCACGAAATGACGACGCCCACTGCCATTGAGTTTTGTCATCTGCCGTAACGTGCATGGCATCACGCTTTTGCCTCTCAGATACTGGTACGACCATCTCCATCTCCTCTCGATCTCTTATGCTCTCGGACACTGATACGACCATCTCAGCCCTACCATCTCCTCTCGAGCTCCTATGGCAGAGACCAACCTCTGTTACACCCCACCCTCATCCCTCGGTGGCGTCACGGTCTTACTACTCCACTTGGAGGTCCATCAACAAGACTATTAATTTGGAGGTGGAAAGAATGGCGGATGCACTTCACCTTTTCCTCCCATCATAATTGTTCCTTGGTGTTGCAGTAAGCACGCATCTCGATAGGAATGTTGGGCTGTCCACTGTCCAAATAATAAGATCCTTAGCATCCCCCATCAACGTTTACCTCTCAACACCATCGCCACGGAAGAGAGAGAGAGTGATAAAAGACGGCATTTTTATCCACCTGGTTGCTCTGCGTCCGCTGGCCGCTGTCTAATGGCGACGCGACCGCCTCGGGTGGCGGAGCTCCTACTGTTACTACCATCATTGCTCCTCCTCCTCTTGCCGCAGCAGGTAGTCTCCGATCCGGACGATGAGGCCTGCCTCTCCAACCTCCGCAGCTCCCTGACGGACCCAAACGGCAGCCTCCGGAACTGGACGGCGGACACCTTCGCCGCCCCCTGCAACGGCTTCACCTCCTACCTTGAGGGCGTCACCTGCAACAACGGCCGCGTGTACAAGCTCTCCCTGCAGGGCCTCTCCCTCGGCGGCGCCCTCTCCACCTCCCTCGCCAACTGCACCAACCTCCAGTCGCTCGACCTCTCCTCCAACGCCCTCTCCGGCGCCATCCCCCCGGAGCTCGCCTCCCTCCTCAACCTCGCCGTCCTCAACCTCTCCTCCAACCGCCTCTCCGGCCGAATCCCCCCCGAGCTCGCCCTCTGCTCCTACCTCAACGTGCTCGACCTCCACGCTAACCTCCTCACGGGGCTCATCCCCGACCAGCTTGGTCTCCTCGTCCGCCTCTCCACCTTCGACGTCTCCGACAACCGTCTCGAGGGGCCCATCCCGGCGCTGCTAGCCAACCGGACGGCGGTGGGCGGCGCCGGGGCCGCGGCTCTACCCAGGTTCAACGCCAGCTCGTTCGTCGGGAACAAGGACTTGTACGGGTACCCGCTGCCGCCAAAGCGGGGCGGCGGCCTGTCGGTTCTTGCCATTGTCGGGATCGGCGTCGGCAGCGGGCTTCTCAGCTTGGTGCTCAGCTTCACTGCCGTTTGTGTTTGGCTTCGGGTCACGGAGAAGGCCGCGCCGATGCCCGGCGAGGAGGGAAAGATATCGCACCTCATGCCCGACTACTGACCGCTTCCCCTTTCAGCTCCGCATTATTTCTCCATCGGCCTCTGCTTTTGTTTTTGCTTTTTTCTGAGAGTAAATACTGACTGCTCCTTTTTCATTCTCAATTTGTGTTGATCGAGAAACGAATTAGGATGTACAGTACAGCGAGTCACTGCTTCCTTGCGGGATTTGGTGTGGTTCATTCACATCATAAATAGTCGCTTTTTTATGACAGGATTAAATATGGATTAGGAGCTGAAATCCTGCAATCTTTAATCTTTTGTCCTCTGCTGTTTCGTCTCGAGCACATCAGTCGCCGTCGATAGACTGCATGTTCCCCCAGCAGACTCCTCGGATCCAATATGAATGGGAAATGCATTATTGCAGCAATACCGTCCGAGACACCGCAGACGAGCAGCATGAAATGAACCTGAAGAGTGCTGACACAGACGCAGTCACTGCACTGACCATCCGCAGGGCTCCTGTGATTGTTATGATGAAGAAAGCTCGCTCGCTGCTCACAGGTGTCTTTTTTTTTTGCTTCTTCTCCTTGGTAATCAGGATGAACACAACAAACCTTGGTCCGTGAAACCAAACCAAACCAAACCAAATCACAGGGTGGCAGAACTCACTGGGATTGAGAATTTGCAAGAGAAAGAAGGGTGGCCCACGTCCAAAGCAGCCTCTTATTTTTTCTTTGGGAAAGGCGTGCAGGCGTGCTCAAGGGCGGGGGCCCTATGCCAAACAAAAGTTTCGTGGTGGAGCGAGCAGCTTTGCATGCAAGAATATGACACGCCATGCGACATAGAATAGACAATGGAGGGATGCCTTGTTCCTTCCAACCTCGATGCTTCCCACCTTTCGCATCACGAATCCTCCCCTTCCATCGACCTCATATGCATTCGTTTCTTAATGCGGTAGGGTGAGCTGGTCAAACACCCTACATCTTATTTCTTTTGGATTCGTTTCTCTTTTCAGCAGGACCGCCCATGCCAACTTAAATCTACCAAGCACTTTTTCTTTTCCGTCATAATAATGGTGTACATTAAATCAAAACTTAAAAAATAGACGTCTTACCCTGTTTTCTCCTCTGTCATGCTCTCCACATTTACAGCTGCAAGTATGGACATCTCCCATTCCTCCTCTCCAGCTTCACCTCAGCAACTTCTGCAGCACAAGAATGCATCCTTTGCTCTCTCATTAAAGAGAGACACAAAGAAAGTTGTCAAACAATTTTTGCAGACACGAGATGGGTAAGAAAAAAGTAGCATAGCAATGCAAGATGAGGAGATGCGAGTGATGACACCTTTATTGTCTTGGTTTTGATCAGGGGCCGTATTGTATTCCGTGGCTTTTGCTCTGAAATCTGTGTGCAGCAGATGGGAGTAAAAACATGAAATACTTGGATAAAATCGTTTAAAAAAAAAAGGGTACAAATCCTTTAATGTATGACTATTCCATCCAAATTAAATTCTCATGCATAAATAAAACAAATCAATCTGTTTCGGTGTTTTGTTTTGTTTTTGTTATTACACCATCTCTTAGTTGTACATGCAAGTGGACCACCAGCACCATTGTACCAGGCATAGACTTATTAAACAGACAATTATAATCGACTCCAACACTACCAGTGGTGACAGGTGATGTTCGCTAGCAGAAAGTAGAGTGGTGGCTCAACAAATTTACTCTGCTGCTGCATCTTAAAGTGAACAGAGCAACTGAGTTTGTGTTTATTTTAATTGGTACCTCAGCATTTATAAGGTATCTACATCCACATGCTACTGATGATGTTTCAATTGAAGACATAATCCAGCCATTAAATAACATCCTAGAAAATATCAGTAGTCATGAATTTACATGGAACACAAGCCACAGAAAGCAGATCAGTAGATGAGCCTAAGTGCCACTAAACGACATCTAGAAGTTACATTAAGTTCAACTCGTTAATGATGGCAACAAAAAATGCCTACAAGTCCCACTACCATGCTCTAAACAAAAGTTAATGTAGTCTCTTCCCTTTTTTTTCCCCATGAATGCATCACAATCTCCAACTTAAAGAATGCATGGTTTCAAGAATTCTTATGTATCTTTTTTGTCTTTTGATGATATCAACTTACAAATTCGTTCGTGACCCAGATGATCAAGATTAATAACAAAAACTGTCTTCCTACTTTCAAGGGTAAAAATATGTATGTCGACACTCCCTATTCCCTGCATTAATGGGTGGCTCATGAATTAGGCCACTTTTTTTCTTTAAGAAAACAACTATATTGAAAAATTCTACAACAACGTAGAAAAGTCATTGTCCATGGAAGACATCAACTATCTTAAAGAATTTCCTATAATAATTTAGAAAATTACTATTGACGAGCTTATTGAAATTTATTTCCCTTGCTCTTAATAGGAGGGTATACTAACAACAAGCAGGTCATCTGTGTGAATAAGTATGTCATTTATGGGTCTTCAGTGCACACACATTCCACATTACACAATTTCTATCTGCTAATTTCACATAAACATTTCTCATACTACAAATATAAAATAATATTTGTAAATTTCATTGTTTAGCTCATGAAGAATTTCACATAAACATTTCTTTGGCTTCAACGCCCCAAGAATAGTTCAAAGCCAAATATTTTGGCATTACCGAGTTTTTTATAAGACTGAACTTTAGCACAAAGTCTATGCAATTTAAATTGAAATTCATCTTGCACTTTGTATAATCTTATACACTAAAAACAAGTTCTCTTTAATTGTTGCATTACCCATATATTTTACATGCAGTGTGCATGTGACAAATGTGCCAAACCATTCATGACCATAAAAGATGACAAAGTAACTATGACACGCTCCTGCACAATATAGGAGTTGTCTGATTCGTTACTTATTTACATACTATAAAAAAAATACAGCACTAAGTAAATCTTCCAGGACAATGAAATATTGAAGACCTAAGCATCAGCCACTTGCACAGGATATGTTCGTAGACGGTTTTAAGCACACCAAGATCACTCAGAAATCATTCTAAATCCACTCGAAAATCACTTTAACACAAACAAAGAAATCATTTAAGAAAGCAGCTAGCCATGAAAATAAGAGCAATATGCAATCATAATCTGCTTCAATATAATTTCCAAAATAATGCACAAATAAATGATGCGATCACTGCAAAATAAAAGAACAGCCTTGACAAACAACTTAACCAAGAAAGGTCAGATGTATTGTACGCAAGCTCCATACCACATAAGAACATAACTTGCTCTATCGTACTATTTAGATATCAAGCAAATCAACTTACGAATTTTCATGAGAACTAATGGAAAAAAGAATCACAGCGGAGGCAAAGAAACTATAATTAGGTCAACAAAATCTAACATTTTCCTGATACAAAAATCGAAGCACAAAGAACTTCTCAAAGAACACCAATCAAATGCAAACTTGAGCCATTTGTTACATGGAATTCATCCACAGAACTGCTATTCTTAGTTGAAAGGTTTACAACCATGACTCTTTTGTCTAATATTAATAATCAAGTTGGAAGGGTATATTTGTCCTTTACACTAGGATTCTATCTCTTGTTAGGAGAGTAACAACTTGATATGTTGGTGTGGAGATAGTTGGAAGGGGAGTACATCTGACATCACATATGTAGTGTCATTTTACTTCAATTGGATTCCTCAATCCTCTTCTCTTTGTTGATGATAGAGGGGAGATCGAGAAGTCGGTAGGAGTTTCATCGAAGGACAAAGGGGCATCGTCGAAAATGATTGAGGTAGGTGTCCCATCTCTTTCTCCTAGTTTAATCTCACAAAACTATGATCATCATCTTGATCTCACAAAATATCATTCATGTTACCATGTTCATGATTTTCTTCTCAAATCTAATAAAAACTTACTGTATCATGCTTTCTACTAGAAACAAATATATTTATATATTATGCTATAAAGTTATGTGATGAAATAACACAAAAGAATAATAACCTAACTTATTATAACAATACCAAGTTATATTCTATCAAACACAAATACTAAGGACAAATAACATCACATGTAAGAAGTATAAAGTTTATTATAAAAATAACAACCTAACTTATTATATAAAATGTTCAAAAATTAGTCACGGTTTGAAAAACTAACAAGCAACAAAAAATAAGTCTTAGGTCGACTGCTCAAAGGTAGGACATGTGTTGTTCCTCCTATCGTTGCTCGTCATTGTCTTGTGTCTCCGAAAAATTTTACAACAATAAAATTTAGCAACAATATTGAGTAGGGTAATCCTGAATATACAAAAAGTGCATCAAGGTAGATGGTACAAATTAAAATAACAAAAAGGATATCACAATCAACGATTAATACATTGAATACTGCAAAATACAATCCACACAATACAACAAACAATATATACATATACAATATCATATACACATGCAAAGGGCGATTGACAGTGGATGCCTGCAGCACCTAAGGCATCTGTGGACATCCCATTTGCATGTGTATATGATGTTGTATATGTACATATGGTTTGTTATATTGTGTGCATTGTATTTTGTATTATTCAATACATTAACCATTATTTGTGCTATCATTTCTGTAATCTTATTTCGTATTGTCTGCCTTTATGCACCTTTTGTTTATTCGAGATTATCCTACTCAACATTGTTGCTGAATTTTATTATTGCAAAATTTTTCAAATGCACAGGACAATAACGACCAATAACAAGAGGAACAACACATGTCCTATCTCTAAATAGTCGACCTAACATTTGTTTTTATTGTTTGTTAGCTTTTTAAATCGTGCCTAAATAATGTTAAAACATTTTGTTTTATGTAAAAGGAACAACACATGTCCTATCTTTGAGGAGGACGACCTAACATTTGTTTTCGTTGCTTGTTAGCTTTTTAAACCATGACCAAATAATGTTGGAACATTTTATGTAATAGGTTATTATTGTTACAATAAGCTTGAGACTTCTATCATGTGATGATATCACGTGATGTTGTTGACCCTTAGTATTTGTGTTTGAAATAATATTAAGACATACCTCAATATTTGTATAATAAGTTAGGTTGTTATTCTTTCATGTTATTTCATCACATAACTTTAGAAGCATGATCCAACAAGTTTTTACAACATGCCAATTCATACATGTTAAAAAATCTAGATTTGAGAAAAAAAATCATGAACATAGTAACATGAATGATATTTTATGATATCAATAATAAGAGATATATTTTATGAGATTAATATGGGAAGAAGGGATGGGATACCTACCTCAATCTTTTTCGGTGATGCTGTGATGAAACTCTTACAAACTCCACGATCTCCCTTCCATTGAGGAATTCCACTTAAGTAATGAAACCACATAAGTAATGTCAGATTTACTCAGTCCCCTTCTAACTATCTCCACAACAGCATATCAAGTTGTTGCGATGTTAGAGATAGAATCCTACTGCAAAGATAACATACCATTCCAACTGGATAATTAATATTAGATAAAAAGTGACGGTTATGTCAGAATGTTAAGAATATTCCATAACCCTAAAACATTGCAAGTACAGAACCAATCAAGAAACAGGAGAGAGGTGTCAAATTTACCGAAGAACACAGTAAAATACAAACGTGAGTCGTTTTTTATACAGAAATCATTCACAGAACTGCTATTGATAGTCGAAAGCGTCAAGAAACTCCATAACCCTCGAACATTGCAAGAAGAGAACGAATCAAGAAACGGGAGAGAGGCGCCAAATTTAACAAAGAACAGAAATATTGCAACCATGAGCCATTTATTATGCCGAAATCACTCACAGGACTGCTATTAATATTTGAAAACGTCACAAAACTCCATAACCCTCGAACATTGCAAGAAGAGACCGAATCGAGAAACGGGAGAGAGGCGTCAAATTGACCAAAGAACACCAGTAAAATACAAACATAAGCCATTTGTTATGCTGAAATCACTCACAGAACTGCTATTGATCGTTGAAAGCGTCGCAAAACTATACAACCCTCGAACGTCGCAAGAAGCGAACCAATCAAGAAACGTGAGAGGCGTGAAATTTACCGCAAAGGTGATGGCGGTGGCACTAATCAATACGGAGAGAATAAATCCCCAACCCCTGGACGCGTACTCCTCTCCTGCCACGTGTTTTGGTCGCCCTGCCTGTCATTGGGGCTCATCTCCAAAACAAAGCTCCAAGTTGAGAGGCTCAGTTCACAGGCATGCTTCGACGGATCGCTGATAGGGGGGAGGAACACGAAAGAGTTCTCGAAACCAAGGATGGATCTGGAGAATGACTCGGTCGGCAATGGCCTCGGAAGAAACGAGAGCGGCGAGCGAACCGCCTCGTCCGCGTCTTCTTTTCGGAATAGCTTGTTGGTATACAAGGGAGGGTGTCTTATTTCGCACTCGGGTCGGAAATAGGTCGGTTTACACAATAAGATCCGACCCACGAACTCTCCCTTGGGCTCCGATATCGATCATGTTCGCATTAAAGGCCCAAGACATGGGCGTGGATTCAGCGGACCATATCCAATACAGTCCACCAAATCCCACCAATCAGAGCTCTCGTTTGATGGGTTCAATTCATGTATGTATAAAATACCTTTTTTTTGCTTTTGAAGCAAATTATATCTGACAAAACCTTTGTAATTTGTAGTGGAAAAATCTGTGAGCCACAATATATTGTCAATATGGACACTAGGAAAACTCTACCAAATTGGTTCTTTTTATCATGCATTTGTCAGAAATTGAAAGGACATTGACTTTTCCACCTAACAGCAGATTATCAAGTGTACAAAGTCAATGGACAAAGTCAATGACCATTGACCTCATGATTGATAATAATAAATATTCAATCACTGTTTTGAAAAAGAAAAGAATTAAACTAATCCAGTGTACAAATATTAGAAGTAATTTTGGATCAATACAAATCCTCTAATTTATTTCCACCTAGTGAATGAAGTTGAGGGGTTTAGTGAAAACACACCTCTTTGTTTCAATGGTGATACACTGTGTCAGCTGCAGCCCCAGCATGATGGAAGCTGTATCACCAACACTTGCAACTATTAGGATCTTGTAGGTCATGACTTTGGGTAACACCACCAGCAATTAACACAAAGAGCTTAAAATCTCAGCTTGCAGTGCAAATGTTGCATATGTGGAGATATTGGGAAGAATCAGAACCTGGAATCCCACTCCTTAGGTGCTTCAAGCTTGGTTATTATGCTTTGCAAGAAAACTTAGTCTGCTTGAGAGTCTTCACCAGAAATCTCCACAGGAGCAATTGCCATCGCTAAAACAATGAAACCTATGTGCATCCCTCACAGTAATCTCCCTTCCAGTGATTGCAGAAATAAACTTGATCGAACTATGGCAATCTCCACATATTCTAAGATTCTTCACCACCAATATTGGTACTCCTTCGGCAGTACTGATCAACCCGAATGCAACAGCAAGTTTCTCACTGTGGTATCCAGCCCTTGTCTCTCCTGTAATATTATCCCTTATGGGAGCCCATCTCACATCTGGGACATACCCGGCTAGCTTCATCTTCTTCGACATCTCCTCCAAGAACTGGCAGATATCCTTAATCCTTGGATGTGTAACATCATCAGCAACAAACACATGGATTTTCTTCTCCAGTTCAATCCAACTGCAACCCGGTTTCTTCCTTACCCCTCTGTCTTTCATCAGCTTTCTAACTGTCGCAAACTCATCCCATCTACCTGTGCTAGCATACATGTTTGACAGCATCACATAGGCAGCTGCATTAGCAGGCTCCAGCTGAAGAAGCTTCTCTGCAGCCATTGCACCCAGCTCCAAGTTTCCATGGGTCCGACAAGCACTGAGTAATGTAGACCATCCAATCAAGCCTGGATCAAATGGCATTCTCTTGACTAGCCCCTCAGCCTCATCAAACTTCCCAGCTCGAGCCAGAAGATCTAGCATGCACGAGTAATGCTCTTCTCCAGGTTCAATATCATACTTTTGTTTCATAGAATTGAAGTACTTCCAACCCTCATCAACCCTTCCGGTGTGAGCACACGCGGAAAGCACAGAAATGAAAGTGATGCTCGTGGGCACATGATCCAAATTAAGCATCTCTTTGAACAGAACCAACGCTTCTAATCCAAGTCCGTGCTGAGCATATGCCCCGATCATTGTGTTGAACGAGACCACATTCTGTTTGGGCATCCTCTTGAACAGCATATGAGCATCCCTGAGATTGCCACATTTTGAATACATGGAAATTAGTGCATTGTCGACCGAGATTTGGTTGCTTGGAAACTCAGTCTTAATCGTCAGTCCATGCATTTGCTTCCCTTGAGATGGGGATGACAGATTTGAGCACGCACTGATTGCACAGACAAAGCTGCAATCATCAGGCCTGAAACCGGCTCGCTGCATCTCACGAAAGCATTGGATACCTTCCTCGGAGAACTCATCATTGACAGAGTACCCCGAGATCATAGTGTTCCATACAACCAAATCAGGATCATCAACCTCCTCGAAAACTTTCCTTGCGTCGCGTATCTGACCGACCTTCGAGTACAGATCAATCAGACCACTTCCGACATGTGAATTCCTCTCAAAACCCGTCTTGATCAGCTGTGCATGGAATTGTGCACCGCCATCTAAGTCCTTCACTGATGTGAATGCTGTCAGCAGACTCGCCAGCGTGTACATGTCGACTTCGAATTCCCTCCTCATCATTTCCTGAAACAAGTTGAGAGCTTTCGGTCCTCGCCGGTGCTGCCCGTAAGCCACGATCATGCAGTTCCAAGAAACAGCATCTCGCGAGGTCACCATCCCACCAAAAACCCTTTCGGCTTCATTCAAGAGGCCACCTTTACTATAGCTGCTGATAAGAGCATTGTTGACAGATACATACGAGTCAAGACCCGAGGCGATAGCAAGCGAGTGTAACTGTTCGACGTCATCAACAACAGAGGAGATGACAGAGGAGAGGGTGAAGCCATCGGCATCAGAGCCAAGGCGGCGCATGTGTGAGAAAAGGCGGACGGAATCGAGGGAGCAGGCGCCATCCGCAGCGGCAAAGGCAGAGAGGAGGGTGTTGTAGGATACGAGGTCAGGAAAGGGGATCCGTAGGAAGAGGCGATGAGCTGCGTCGGGGTGGGACAGGCGGGCATAAGCGGCGAGGAGGGCGTTGTGGGAGAAGACGTTCGGGTGGGAAATTTCATCGAACGACTGGTGAGCGAGCGCGAGCTGGCCGCAGCTCGAATAGAGAAGGACGAAGTGGTTGGCGAGGTAGGTGGAGGGGGGAACGAAGGACTTGAGGAAGAGGGCGTGGAGGGCGCGGCCGGCGGTGAGGTCGCGCCGGCCGATGCAGGCTTTGAGGAGGTCGCGGAAGCGGAGTGTGGCGGCTTGGAGTTGCGACAACTGAGCCGAGAAGAGGTTCATTCGAGGACCCGCTCGCACGCGTGCCGACTGGCTTCACGATGACTGGGTTCATCGAGTCTATAAGCGTACGCCCAATGCATTTGATCGAATCAGCTCGAGTGCTCCATGTATGTATTCAATGCATGTGGTGTTTAGTTTGAAGCGTATGAATATTGGTGCACCTGTATATTTATTCGAACCAAATTCAATTCAAATAGATACTAATTAAACCAACCTAAAATAATTTAACTTGAAGTTGGTTGGTTAGATTCAATTTGAGTCAAACAAGTTTGAATCTATCTCAATGAATCAAACTGGGTTGATAAGTCAACATTTGATCATAAGTTTTACCTTTTCGTAAGGTAAGTGTAATCCGATAAACTTACAAGTATTGGTGCCCCTACTCCTCAATCAATATAAGACTAAATATATTTATCAGTGCTCCGGGGAGCCAAGGGCTCATGACCCTTCTTCTATGCCAAAATGTTATTGCTTTGATATCATACTTGGTTTGATCTTGAAGGCGTAAACTCATCCAAAGGATCCATGGGGGGTCATGAAAGGAGATTGGAGCGGAAATAGGTCCAGTTGGCACGATCCTAAGATGCTGCTTGTTCGCAAGTGGATTTGGTATCGTCTCGAGGTGCACCTTAGCCTCGCTGAGGTCCCTGCACTAGCGATCAACGTTAAGAGATGTTTCTGCCCCGACCTCTCCGATAGTAAACTCAGTTGGAAGGTAACAATAGTAGAGATCCTTTCCTCGTTAGGCTTTGGGGCTAACTTTTATATATGAACGACCGATGGAGTGCGATTGTGGCCGGTCAAGGAATCCCTCACGTTATCAAGGGGCTCATTTAAGTTGACGACCGATAAGAACTCCTCTTCGAGGGTGGCGTCAGGGAAGAATAGTAGCAAGAGCATTGTTTATCAAGCTTATTTGAGATAAGCAAGAGATGGTTCCCCTTGCCACTTGTTGAATGTGCTGAGTCTTCCTGAAATCATAATTGATGGTATGTGACAAATTACTTGCGATGAGTGACCTATAAAAGGGAAAAGGGAGGGATGAGCTTGGCCCTTCCAAAGATTGAGATGGGCAAGGTTTGAAGGATCGTGCTCCTATCGATGATCGCATGCGAGACGCATGGGTTCTTTCACCGAGTGGTAGTTTCCGATTGGATCAATCGATCCAATCGATAACGTAACGCTTACACAGTTACTTTTCCTATTAGGAACAAAAGGTGACTACTTCCCCCCACAGATGTCTCTATCCGAGAGGACCCAACGACAGTTCCCCCACATATCAGAGAGCTGGCACCAGTGAAGGCATGAGATGAATCTACCTGAAGTATGTTTATTTACTAAGCAGAAAGGAAATCAACCATTAAGAACATGAAGTGGCGGAGAGATGAGGGAACGAAACATGCAGGCTTCAGCTTACGCTTGGATGACATTTCAATAAGAATGTTAATGAATACACAGTAAATGAGATGTTTTACATGTTAAATTTGTCTTAGAACTAATTATCTGGATTTACATATAAGACCAATAAAACGTTGACAAAATATGAGGTGGGTGCTTACCCTCGGGGTTGCGGGAAGAAATGGAGACTCTGTATGTTTTCACAGGGGATGCTGGATGAAGAAGAAGAGCACTTTTCCTGATTCATCTATCTCCTCTGCATATACGAGCATCTCAAATTTGAGATGGTACAATTGATTCCCTCAAAAAGGAAAAATAGAAATAAACGAAAAAGAAAGCTGAGACGCCCGATTGTATGAACTGCAGCAGCAAGCTTTAATTGGCAGCTACAAGAGAAAGTTGTCGATCATGTGAAAGATCACATCTGCACCATGGGAATTTATAAGGTAGGTCTTAACCTGTAAAAGATGCAGAAAATTCTCAATCGTCAGACTAAACTTTCATGCTTCTCTTACATGTGTGGATCATACAAAATTGTATCCGTGTAACTAAAATCATTAATCAGAAGAGTAGTTAAATGAAAGAAAATAAACACTCTTTATAGGCTTTTATTTTCTTAGTTTTAAATATGTGAATTCCAGTCCGTGGATATGAACACATCCGATAACAGCAACTTCTAGCTTGTCCATGCAAATGAAGCTGGAAGACAAATACTCATCGATATGCACTAGTTGATTGTTGACATAAAGAATGAAAATAAGACAAGTTATGGTTACCGCATATAGTACTGAGAAGACATTTTATTGATAAATATTTTGCTCAGGAGTGACGATAACAAACCTGCATAGTACTGTGAGCAAAAAATCTTTGTGAACATTTCCGGAAACTAACATCTACTCTTTCCCAAGGAACTCTGTTCAGACCATTGATCATTACCTCTGCAAATTCCATAGCAAATAGTTAACGATACAGTTGATCTCAGAAACTGGGACATAAGATATTTGATGATAGTAATTAGCATTATGCAGAATATCTAGTGCCACGAGTTTCAAATATCTTAAAAAGTTAGTGAGTGCGCTCATAAAAAAATGATCGTGCATAACACACAAATCTATGCTGCCGCCTGCTTGTAGAGGATTTCACAACAAAATGAAGCCTTATTGTCCACAAACTTAATTCTCTGCATCAACTTCAAGCTCATATCAAATTAAATAATAACCAGCTGTTTTATATCCTTTTTAATTGCCATTATGTTCTTGAGCTGATTCAGGTGCTTTTGGATATAAATAAAGCAAACAGCAGTTTTCTCTGAGTTATATGTTCAACTAGCTAGGTATTGTTACTTGCAGCTAGATCCATCTATACTCCCAAGTAGAAAATTCCCATACTGAAATTACAATAAGAAGCTAAACATGAGAATGTGATTTTTTTTTTGGTCTATTTGTTTGAAGATGTACTTGTTTCTTTTCCCTTCAACATAAAATATCACCAATGGCATGTAGAACCAACTAAACCTTGTTGCCAGATTCATTGAGTGGATGCTAAAATTTTGATGTACATTCATGAGTACATTCCAATTAAAGAGAACCAAGAAGCTTGAATGGAAATGCAATTTTTATCCCTTGATAGTTTTTGTATGATTTTTTTTCATATTGCTTTATACCGAAACTACAACATTTCTTCCTAGAATTGTATATTTTCAGTTAAAGATCCTTCTGAGACTGCTTGATAAAAAATGTCTTTGACTTTACATGGACTTTTACAAATATCTCTGAAGTTAAAAGGATACCACCTTATAACTGCTCATATTGTTACCAACCCATATTTTTTTTGTCTTTCTTAAAAGACATTGTGTCATATTTTCCTATCTATGTACATCAATATTTTGTTCTAGTATACTTTGAGAGCTCTAGGATATAAACCACAAAGTAGATATTTATTATTGGTGTAAATCAAGGAAGCCAGATAATTATATAATATACAATCCATTTATATGAGAAAACCCTGATATTTCAGGTCACAGTATTTAAACTAGAAAGAAGTGAGAAAGTTAGTGATGAACCTTCCATCTCACTTATAGTATTCAGTTCACAAGTCATTGACGCTGAAAAATTCATCTGTGGCACATCAGTAATTATTGGTTTCTCGACATATACAATGTGCCGATATTG
Organism: Musa acuminata AAA Group; assembly: GCF_036884655.1. Classification (NCBI taxonomy): domain Eukaryota; kingdom Viridiplantae; phylum Streptophyta; class Magnoliopsida; order Zingiberales; family Musaceae; genus Musa; species Musa acuminata. Next base: position 45,250,368 of record NC_088329.1, on the reverse strand, counting down.
ACTATTTTTCATAAAATCTTGGCGCTGCAGAAAGAGAGAATGACAATGAGATATGCCCATATCACTGCTACATAATTGAATCTTAAAAATTTTACCTTGGGAAGCTCATGTTGACGACGAATTGATGATGTCTTTCGCCCAACAATAACTGAACTTGAGTTAAGTTTTCTTAAAAGGTAAATGCTACAAATGCACATAATGATATAAATCAAACAGGTAGTCTTAAGGCATATATATCACATTAATGAAAAACAGAATGGGATACAGTCAAAGCAAACATTCGAGTATGCAACACGACGCTTGAAAGATTGCAGAGCAGACCTGCCAACATAGACATAAAATTAAAGACTAACATGATAAAACTATTAAATATTCTGGTATTTAAAGATCTATGACAAAGCAAGGCCCACATGAATCGAAGATCTCCATAGTCATTGACCATCTGAACAAGAAGAGGAGGTTTTCCATTATCTTTGTCTTTTAGAAATAGATGTTTTCCTGTTCTTCCGAGAATCCAACAAGTATGATATGCCATTTTTTCCAATGCATAGAAACCACGAAGAACTGGGATCTGCAAAATTCTTGTTATCAATTTTGGAAGAAAAGTGCAATAAAGATAACATTGTTTAAGCTAAGTACAGATCATCCTCCCCACAGTAGGAATGATACCATGTTTGGCCAAAGTGGCATTTGCACCTTGTATAAAACAGCAGAAATTAAATGTTTTGAGAAGGATTAAGAAATCTAAGTATTTTGGAAAGATAAAGAAAAGCAGAAGTAGCAACATATACTCAGTTGGCTTTTCTAAGATGATGTCTTGCAGATGATCTAGAACAAAGCAGTAGAAGCATAGTTTACATAACCATTTATTATGTGGCCACTTAAACAATATTTTCAGATGTTTTATAATTTAGCTGGTACCTATATAATATTTTCATATTGATGCACAATAGGATGTATATGTTGGTTTCAAATAATTGAACAACAAGACAACTCTTGTCCTCAAGATTTTGCAAGCCTCTGTATCTGTTATGTGATATTTCGTTAATCTAACCTAAAGAATCATAAGCGTGAAATTGGTCATTCAGATCAGCTGGTCAGAAAGTGTTCTAAAAATGAAAAAACAACTAATTCAAGTGTCACGAACACTATATATATATATATATAACAGTATAAATGTGAAAATTACCAAGTTCTTATACAGAAAGGAGAATATTTAGATGGAAGTGAAAACCCATATAACTAGCTATCATGGATAAAAGTATTTAGATGGTGAAAGCATCTGAATATGAAACATTTTCAGATGGCAATGGTGTAATTTGACCAGCTTATTCTACTCCTACTATAATTAAATTAAACAAATCAGGACATGAAATTGAATTGTGATCCAATAAATAGCAAGGGAAAAAGAAACCATGCTTGTGGATGTCACCTGCTTGTGCAATCTTGACCCAAGATGTGGTGTTGCAAAAGTAATAAAATTAATTGGCTCCAGTCCAGCAATTTTGCCTTTTAAAATTTTGTCCACACATGTGGTTCCAGGAGTATGGTCTTCACATTCCCCATTTTCCTCTGAACTGCGCTTCCGTATTGACTTCTCATATAGTAGACTAATAGCATATCTTGAAATCAAGCCACCAAGTGAATGACCAACAAATGAAATCTTTTGAAGACCAGGATTATTAGCAACAATCGATATAACCTGATACAAAAAACATATTAGTTAAGCAAACTAATAACATAATTGATCAAGAACCCTAATGACAAAACCCAATCGATCACATAATCTAGAAATAGATGGAATCAACCTATATCTAATTAACTTGTGTCTGGCATTAAAGATTATTTTTTTGTAATGTCTTATTATATTTAGGCAGCACAGACAGATGGTTGAAGATTAAGAAAAAGAGCAGGAACCTCATCTGCTAATCTCTCACCCATTACATCAACACCATCAAAAGTCAATGTCGAATAATTACATTCACTGCCTGCAGAAAAACAAAGTATAAATCACAGATTATAATAGAAAGAAAGAAGGAATAAAAGAAACATTTCAGTTGTTCTTAAATTAAATAAGAAACACTTCAATTGTCCTTAAATTAAAAAAGAAACACTTTAGTTATTATTAAATTATAGTTCAATTGGGAAAAAGAAGGAGAAAGTGTTCTGTAGATATCGGATATCCAAAATGCAAACATAAGAAGAACCAATTTATGTAATGTTATTGAATATTTAATATAAAAAAATGCTTACATTTTGCAGAAAACTTGATGAAAAATGAATTTGATATCAATTCATGTTAACAGTACCAGTTTCAAATCCTATTTTACCAGTGAAATATCCATATACTTGAAAATAATTTCATAGCTCACGAATAGGATGTTCATCATCCGAAACTAAACCTATATTCAAATTTATGCCACGTTCTCAACAGTCCTCTGGGAACTTGCATGCTTGTCTCTTAATGCATCTGAATAGTTTTTAAAAGACATTTGGTGTTCACTTATTATAGTATCTAGCTATGCATTTATAAATTAGATCATAATTCTCTTAAACATATAGGGTCCCTATATTCTTGCCAATCAGTACAAAACAAAAAAGCCATCTTCACGTCACTTTAGAAACTTATACCACCCTTTCCTACTCAAATGCAAGCTACCTGAGCAATATTTTCAAGTAAACAATAAAAAAAGAAGTTTTGAGTTTCAGATTTCGAAAGAGGTACTCAATTTACAAAGAATAATTGAAATTTTAAGATCGAAAAATAATCATTCGAAAATATATATCAAAGGACTTGCGTTTATCTGAGCTCTTCAAGGGTAATTCTAATTCTCCCTAACACATATTATAGAACGATCGAATAACTCACGATGCACCACAACGTCTTTAGGATGGCTTTTCACGAACTGTTTGGCAGCGTATTTCCAATTTGCAGCACTGCAGACATAAAAGAAAACATATTTCAGGAGCGAAGAATGGATCACAAGCTGCGTATCAGTCGTGTTTCTTCTGAAGTAACTCAAGCAGAAAAAGACAAAGAGATTCGATTGCATAACTAACACCAAGATCGCACAGAGAGCAGGAACGTTGTTCTGCACGCGCAGCTGAGTAGCTCAGGGTACTGCGAGCTGCCGAAGCAGCGCCCGTGATGTGCCTTAAAAATCGTGCATCCGATCAGCTACGCGTGTTTGCGTGCTTGAGGTTTGTGGGTGGGATCCGACCCTCCGGCCACCATCCCCTTAACGTGGCGTCGGCGGGACCCACATCAGGTGCCATCCAGCCTTCTGGGCCCCGGTCCGACCACCAGTGTTGTCGGTGGGTCACTTAAAAATACCCCTCGGAAGTTGTTCGCCAGTACGAACGAAAAGAGCGAGAGACGATGAAGGCCACGATGCGAGAGACGATTGGTGGAGGCGGCGCGCGCCGAGACGTTGCAGCGCGGCCACCCCACACGCGTCTCTTCCCTCTCGTCACTCGCACTGGGAATCGAGAGGCAGCGCACAACGAAAAGATCAAAAAGAAAAGGAGAGGGAAAGCAACAAAATCGAGTTCCCGGAAAACAAAGACGAAACGAAAGAACAAATCCGGCACAATAAGATCACAGGGAAAGAAAACGATGGGATCAGCACGTCTCCATGGAAGCAGACCTCCCGATGATGCCATTCACCATCACGACCAGATGGGTGGGAGCCGGCTGCTCCGCGGCGCTCCCGCTGTCCCGCACGGCCGCCGCGACGCTCCGATCGCTCCCCATCCCGGTCGGACCATCCGCGGCGGGGTTGAGGCAACTCGGCCGCCGAAGGTAGGAGGTGTACCGCCGCCACTGCCGCGTGCTGCTCCGCTTCCCGTCGTCCTCGGGAGCCGCTTCGCCTTGGGCCATCTCGAAACCTTGCCGATCTCTCTTTCCGATCGATCTGTCGGTTCGCGGGGGTTTATGAGGGCTTTCGATGATGCGATGGCGCTCTTATATCACCCCCCGGCTCTCATCTCTGACTTCTTCTTCCTCCCCTCCGCTCCTTCTGGTAATCGTTCGTTCAAGTTTAGTTGGCGATCAAAGGGGTTAGAGAAGGTGATGGCGAAAGCCCCACCTCTCACTTCCTCCCGACGTTGCCTTTGACAAATTCGCGGAATTTGAAGCGTAGCGAGGATCCCCTTTTAGTTCGATACACACAACAGCTATTTTCTCTCACAAGCCATCCACCGTCATGTGGGCCCAACCATACGGTCCCGTGGAGAAACCGGTAGTCTCTGGCTTCGCCCAGTATATTGGATCCTCACTTCTGGAAGGGGCAGCGAGTACATTGTCCAAAATCATACATTTCCGCTGTATCAACGATCCCGTGCAAGGGGTTCCGACGAATGACACGCGTCGGTGGTGCTCACTACGGCCGTCCGATCGTACCTCCGCGGAAATTACGGCCGAAAAGTTCCATCGAAGGTCACCTTAAGGTTGCACCAGCACCCGTGAATACGGCATGGGCCCCACCGGCGTTGAGGTTTCTGCATCCGAGTCGGCATGATGTGATGAAGTTTATTACGTGGGCAATGACGATAATTATGGGGCATGCAGGATGAGCAAATAAAATGAAGGCGCCTAAAACTATAGTTGCTCAGCGACTTCGTGAAACGTGTATCTCAAGTTGATGCATCCGCATCACCTCTCTGACTCAAGACACAGTAGACTTTACGTAGGGTGGGCAGAAATGGACTGTGTATTGGCTAAGTTCTAGAAGGATTAAGATATGATAAGGGCGAAGCGATGCCCTCAGGCTTAACTCCGTCATCAATCTTTCAGCTCATAATACCCTCATCTGTAGTAATTCCTAGCATACATGGCGGTACAGGCGGCGGTCGCCTTCTCGCTCACAGTCATCTTTGCAGGCCAACCAACCTTGAATGACGAGTTCCACCTGCATTAAAATGTCACCTAAACATCATCGTCGCACGCATGCCAAGCATCATTATACTAAAAGGACAAAGTTTGGATGGATCCGGTCATCCATCATATCTGATGTCTGTGGCTGCTCAACCAAAGCACGACTCCCGTAAGCAGGTAAATAATTGCATGTCGATTTCTATGCAGAAGTCTGCACTGTGGATCAGAAGATCTCAAGGCATGTGATGGATGATCAAATTATAATCTCATACTACTACTACTACTACTACAACAAGCCTATCACACATCGTCACTTGATACTCTCTACGTTGTTCGTCGTCTCCGGTGAATCGGACTCCTCTTGCCATGGGACTTCCGGCTCAGCTGTAGCAACAGCAATGGTTGGATGCACCACCGTCGACTGGTTTCTCTCTGCTTCTCTCCAGTCTTCAGATATTGCAGTATGATTGTCCCGCACATTGATTTCATCCTTCGACGAGTCTCTCGATCTCGTCCCCAATTCTTCTTGCTTATCTGATTCACCAGGTGCTGTTCTTGAGGAAGGCCTCTTCTCCAGCACAGTTCCTTCATGAACAAGGCTGGAATTAGTTGTTTCAGCTGGATCGAACAGTATATTTCCAGATACGGATTCTTTAACTCGAACGACATGATCGACAGCACTGGAGGCATCATCGGCTTCGAAGCTTCTTTCTTGCGCCGCCTGCGCCCGTTCTTCGTGCTCTGCTTCATGGCCGCCATGGACGACCTCGCTGGAAGCGTCGTCGCCCTTAAAACTCTGTTCTTGAGCCTCATGCGATCGCTCCTCGTGTTCTTGTTTCTCGAGTTCCTCATGCTTCACCACATGTGTTCTGCCTTCCGCAGACAGCGAAGCCACCTCGAACGTGTCAGGGAGGAGCCCCTCCCTGCCGAACATGGCGACCCTCTCATCATCTCCGAACCTGTCCTCATATGCCTTCCTCTGGTCGTGAGAGCACTTCATCCGGTAGAGCAGCCAGAGGCAGACGGCGACCAGAACGCCGATCTGGAGCGCGTTCTTCTCCCTGAACCCCCCGTTCACTCTATGGTTCCTACTCGACGCCTGCCTCAGCATCCTGTCTTCCTCCACTTCCAAGTTTGCTCCTCTCGATCACCCACCTGTACTAGTTCGCAGGTGCACAAGCATCCACCGAAATCATATCATGAATCATACGAAGCATCAGAAGAGAGGAAGGAGCAGAACGTACCTGAACGAGGGGTTGCCTTCCTTTCTTGTTGAGGGTTTGCTGATGGAGGAGAGGAAGAGTAAGCAGAGGCGATCTAAATGAGGGATGCCGCCGTGGTCAAAGGTTGGATGCTGCACGAATAGCATCAATCCGGCACGAACAGGTCTTCACCTAATTCCTTGGTAAGAGTTGAGAAGAGAGATCTTCCGATCCGCTTCATGAAAAAGGAGGATCTCAACCCATTAATTCGGTTTCCTTTCCTCCTCGATGAGTCCTTCCAAGAACAAGATTACAGAGAAAGATTATGTTAGGAAGTCAGCAAAATACTCCCCCAAGCAAACTTGTCGGTCAGCGTTGACTTGCTGCTTGGCGACACGAGAACGTTCAGCGGACAAGAAGGCGACGAGGTCAACCCGATCCACCACGCTATCTAATACTCACAAAAAGTCTGAGATGGGATATCGAGAAACCTTTTCTTTTTTGGTATTTACGGTCTTATTTTAAAAACTATTAATATTTTAAAAATATATTTTTATAAATATATGTAAATAAATTTTTTTCTTTTCTTATAACGATCGATCGATCAACGTTAAACGTAAATGCCAACTTCGTCTCATAATCATGAGCCGACGTTAAACATAAATATCCTCTTCGTCTCGTAATCATGAGCGATGAACAATGGCAACGAAGAGTGACAACGATATAGCTAGGAAATAAAATGATATAAGAAAAAGAATATAATTGATAATTAAGAGATTACATATAATAAAATTATATTTTATTAATTTAATAAAAGGTTATTGATAGGATAATCGATCCATCAATTTCACAAAAAAATATACCAAAATATCAGAACTTGCAAATTGTGCACATCATCAGATGAGGATGAATAGAATCTGAATCAGTGAACAAGTTACCAATATCTACCCATTGCTAAAATCCTCATTGCAGAAATGATATGTGACTAAAATATATACATGAACACTATGATCAGTCTCTCACCTACTTAAATCAAATTTCTTTAACACAATAATAGTTTGCTGAATTGATAGGTTCATCACAGCCGACACATTTGAAAGAAAGATAAAATTCCTTGACTTGATGTGAAATGAATCACCAATGTGGAAAAGTTATCTCAACCAGCAAAAAAGAAAACCTCAAAAGCAAGAATGAGAGTCACAAATGGCATGCAAACTTCTCTGCCATAAGGATGCATTCTTGTCAATTATACTAAACATCAAGTTCCAGCAGGGGAGAATATTTGTCTCAAAAGCTACGATCCCTCCGACCACAACAAATAGTTGGGATCTGCAAAGGAAAACAATAAAAAATGTTAACAAATCTTGCTCAAACTGTGAAAATAGCAGCTAATTGTTTGCGTAGAAGTAATTTCTCAGTAAGAAGCCAGAGAGAGAATGAGAGAGAATGAAGATACTAGGTTTGCCAGGCACACATCCAATTAACTGTCCAGATGCCACTGGGGTTTCTCTTAGTAAAATAATAATAAATTTTTTAAGCCTGAAACCAGAAGCTACGTTAAACATAAATCAAAAGTCTTTGGATGAGAAATTGGCTTCTCTGATGACACTAAATTAGAAAAGATTATTCATCCATTAGCAGCAATTTCATGGCCTTGAATTTTTCGTTTAGAAGTGAAAGTTAACTTTCTTGGTTATGCAACTTAAGTTAATGCAATAATCGGGCAACTCCTTGTCACAACTTTCATCTAGGAAAACTACCTGGCAGATTGTATAGAAGAAAAGGGATTTATAAAGGTCCAAAATGAAACCTTTGTCCATTTAGCTGTGGCGTAAACCTAAATGCAATCATCATTAGTTGTCTAATAAGTTGGATGTGCCGTATGATGACTCATTTAACAACCAGGAGATACAGCTATTTGTTGTAGTTTTCACAATCATTTCTGCACTTAATACATAGTATCTCGGGTCTTTCTTCCTCTCTGTTGATCAACAAAACGTCAAATCTCATGCACATCCTTAGTTTTTAAGGCACCTCCTTGGCCCTCTGCTAAACATGCATGCATGATTAGTGGCTATTTCATCCTATAGATATGCGTCTCCTGAACTTTAAATTAGACATCTCTCCTTGTTGTCAATGCTGACACAAAAGCTAAATTCCAAAATGTAATTTGGAAGAGTATCATTTTTATCTCAAATGAAGCAAGTTTTCAGGTTACATGGCCAATAAAAATGAATAAGATGAAAAAAAGCAAGAAACTGGTGGACCACAGGCGGTGCTTAAGACTATTTCACATGAAGTAGCAGAAGATTATGGGACTAAGGCATACTATATATCATAAACATATTTTATTGCCCAAGTCACTAAGGAATTCTTATTTGAGATTTTATAATAAAAACTCCACAAACCAAAGTATCAAGGATCAGGATCGGATGACACCCAAGCATATGATAACATATTTCCAAGTGAAGGAGAGAAACAATCAAATCTTAAAGCCAATTCTAATGTAACAGCCCCTGTGGTTCAGCACTAAGCACCAGCATTCTTCACCCTCAAGAAGCACAGTAGTATATTTCAGAAACAAATTCGGAAATCATTTCCGATCTCCTATTCATGTAAACAAAATGTATCCCCAGCAGCTCAACAGTTCATCAACATTTGTTATTTTCCATCAATCAATGCTTTTAATCTTGTTCCCCCAAATGCCTCACCAAAACTTATGGTGTATTTAAGACAAAAAAATTTGACAAAGGATGTATATTGCAGAGCGCTGCTCCAAATGCTTTTGAAAAGCTTAGACAACCAGGAGTCGAACATCAAATTTTTTGACAAGTTCTTTATAAGAATAGTTCCTTCCGATTTTGTAGCATTATCATATTCTAATGATAGATCAGTATGAATACTTTGGGATGGATGATGCATAAAAGAAACATTATTTCAATAGTCAAAATCAATATGCTGTAACCCTACATTATAAACACTTACAATCTCTTACCCAACGAAGAACAAGATGTTTGACAAGAAATCAGGACAAATGAACATGACTGTACTAAAAGCTGCCACCTTGTTGGAAAAAAAAACTTGTACCAAGTGAAGTGGATTTAGGATTTAAGCGAGGCCAAAATAGATGGAAAAATATGCATGGAATAACAAACGACACAATCCGACCTCTTCTTGTCTTTCGGACAAGATCAAAATTGGGCCAAAATGTTATAGCTACCGATAGGGAAAATACTCATCCAATCAGGACCCAACACATGGCAACTCAGTTAGATCGACGTGGTTAAGACAGTCAACAACAATCGAGTCTCACTGTTTACTCTCGACTTCCACCGTTACTTAGTGTTTGAAGACCATGTTGAAAATCTCATCCGACCTTTACAACTGAGTCAGGTGGGCATCATCCCAACACAAAATAACCCTAGAATATTTCATCTATACCATGAAATATTTCTCCCAATTCGACCAATCATAAAAATCCCATCAGACTATAGTAATTGAGTCTCACTGTTTACTCTTGACTTTCACCTCGATCTGTTACTTAGTATTTGATGGTCATGTTAGAAATCTCATCCGACCTCGGTCTTTGCATAAGTTAGCATTAGTGTCGAAGTACCATATTTGATCTGTTACTTCGTGTTTGAGGGCCATGTTGGAAATCTCATCCGACCTCGGTCTTTGAATAAGTTGGCATTAGTGCCGAAGTACCATATCGGAAACCCCATCCGACATCGGTCCTGACATAAGTTGGCATCAAGAACCATGTCAGAAACCTCGACCTCGGTCTTTGCATAGGCTGCCGTCCGTTCAGGTGCTCGAGACACTCTCGGTCCAGCAAAAAGATAAATCACCTATCGGCAACTACAATGAGAAGGCCTCTCATCATTAGTTCATGATCGAATCGATTTCCAGACTCCACAAACACTAGCCTTGGTCATTCTCTCCATTTCTAGAAGCAAGCATTACGCGAATTCAGCATCTCGATGAGAGCACAAGGCCCAAAAACAAGGGAATAGAAGGGTCGCAAACAAGATCTGAGAATATCCCCACTCGAACATGTCAAAATCGCACCATATGGAGCAAATATGCGGGAAGGGGCTAAATCAGTATGGAGACAGCAAGCAATCAAGAAACCAAACCCTAATGCTAGTTTGTTCTTTCTTCGCAAAGGGAAAGAGGGAGGAAAGAGAAGTTTGTGTACCATGAGCGACCCGCCGTGGATCATCCGCATGCCGACCCTATCGCACATACGAAGAAGAGACGGTTCCCCCCCTCCTCTTCGTACTCGCCCGCCCTGCTTCTTGTTGCCTGGCTCCGTCCTGTCTGCCTTCCTTCGGGGTCGAGGGGTAAGGGGCCTGCTACATTGACGAAAAAGCCCTCGTATGGTCGGGGCAATCGACCCAAGACCTAGGGGCAGTCTCGTCATTTTCAAAGATGGAGGGTAGGAAGGCTTTCTTCCTGGGCTTCGCCATACCACCACCAGCAACAGCAGCAGCAGCAGCAGAAGAAGGGCACTCTCGCTCTCTCCTTTCTCCGCCTCTCCTCTTCCCTGTCTTATGTTGTGTGCGCGAGAAAGAGGGTGGTAAGGTGGCCCTTTCTCGTAGCTGTGCTGGCTTTGGCCTTGTCTTCCACTGCGGCTGCCGAAGGCATTCCTTCCTTTGTCCTCATCCGTCTCTGTGACCTCCCTCTTCTCCTACGTAACTTCACATACTCACAGGCTTCAGTCACTGACAGACATGGGGGATCACTTGGAATCTTTGCCATGTTCGGAGCCAAACCAGCTTTCGTCTAACAAGACTAATGCCAATTCACAGTAGCTGACAGAAGAGGTGAAATATGAGGTATCATCGACGCATCAGAGAGGAACAAATCAGATTCCCCAAAGATAAAAAGAGAGCGAAGATAATGAAGTCATACTTGTTTTGTGTTTGGTTGGTAGGTGGTGGTGGAAGCATGATATAGAAAGGAGATCGATGTGGCGATCACACAGATTGACATGGTACACCTACAACACTGTTCTTCCTGCAACGAGATGGCGACCTGCCCTGTCGTGACGCCAGGGGCGTGAACATCGCGCACAACAGAGCATGCAAGGGGCGGAGCGGAGGGACCAGGCGCGCTGTTGGATCTTGCGATCATGGGCGAACGCCTCGTTGGAGTGTCGCGGAAGCAAAGCCGCCCGGTGGCTTCCGCTGCTCCTCCCTCCCTCTTCTCTGTGGCTGCTTGTGCGTGTGATCGCGACACGAGTGTCGTTTCTCTCTCGAGTCTTTACTCCTGTCGATTTATCTCTCGTCTTCTCCCCTAATCAATCTACCCCCCTCTCTTACAGTCGTCAAACCTTAAGGGGCGACAAAGCCCGTGGAATATCATGCCGGCCGGCAGCTGCCTGACGAGGGTAATAATGACAAAAAGATTCGGGTTTACGTTCGCTGCTTCAAATGACGTCTTGCGTCTCTGTTAACCTAACATCACATGATCAACATGGATCGGAACGTCGATCGAGGTACATTAACATCCCCCTCAGGCTCGGTCCTTCATGCCATGCCAATGTCGATGTCAGACGTTACCAGGAGTACGATCCTGCTCCCTGCAAGCGGGCACATCAGGCAACGATAACCTTCACTATAAAAACTCTCGCGCTCCGAGGAAAGGAGGAAACAAGAAAAAAAACCCCTACGACTATTCACTAACTTCATCGTTGGAGGGGTCGGGCCGAACTCTCCCGACCCGACTTGACTTGTGTGCAGGTGCGAAGACGAAGACCTCCCACTAAACGCCTAGGTGAGGAGCCCCCTCCCGGAGGAAGCAGTGACCCCTTCGCGATCGGACCACCGTAGTCGGTCTTCTACAGTCTCAAGAGTCGTCCCAGGAAGATCCCCCATCATTCAGATCCGAACCAAGCCGCGTCGACCCCGAGACCACGGTTTTAAGTTGTTTATGCTAACACTACCAACATCTTGTGGTGCAGGAGCCACCTTCTTATCCACCATAGCAGTGCTCCACGTGCTCACCGTCTCACATATAACACAGCTCAGCGATCCAGAAAATGTGGACGGTGGGATGTTCATGTCGGAACATGGATCATAAGCCATTTGATGAAGATAATAATTACGACAAGACTCGGCTGACGTCAGCCGCGCCTCACCCCTCGATCGACGCGGCGGTACCCGGTCAAACGGACCAGAACACAGCCCGAGGCGCATTAACACCCGCGTAGGCTCGATTCTTCACGCCACGCAACGCCTATGTCAGACGCCACCATTTGCCCCGGCAAGCGGGCACATCAGACCACAGCAAGCTTTCCTACAAATACCCTCGAGCAGGAGGAGGGAAAGGGAGGAAAAAATACCAGAAAGACATCTCAAACTCTTCTTCTTTCCACCCCCTCCGCCATCCACTGACTCGATCGTCGGAGAGGTCGGGTCACGTCTCCCGACCCGACCTGTGTGCAGGACTACAGACGAAGCGCGCGCCCCGGGCCGTGGAGCCTCCTCCGGGGCAGTCGGCCGACCATAAGGTTGTTTACCCTAACACCATTGACTCGCTTTGACGCAATCAACGATGAGGCCTTCGTGTCCTTTCTTTCTAGCCTTTGGGCTCGACTTCACCTCTGGCACGCCAAACAGAGCTATGGCGAGGTTCTTCAGAGCCCATCTCAATTGGTGTGCCAAAGGCCGGACATTATTCTATTCCCATTATTTCTCATTACAGATCATCATATGATACAAGGCGCACGAAACGAGTACTGATCACTGACACAGAGTAAACAGGAAGGCCTCTGTCTTTCATGAACAAGATAAATGATATCAGGACATTCTTTCTGTCCCTGTAAAGTAGATTGATCTAAAGGCTCAAGTTGGTCCCTTGTAATAAGACAAACAACTTCACAAGACATTGCCATCACCATGGACGGGTTTGAAGTGATAGGTTCGTGGATCACCCTTCGACAGCTTTCCGATCCAAGTGCCGGCATTTCAAAGACTGAGGAGATCCGGTGGTGGTGAGTTTTCTGCAGCCTGCTGCTGCTGTTCCTTCACTTCCTTGATGGGTGCGTCACAGCCATGTCCTTTTGGTAGATCCATTAGTATCTGAACAACCTCCCTCATCGTCGGGCGTTCCACGCTCTGTTCCTCGACGCACAGCATGGCGACGTAGAAGACATGCATGGCTTCGTCCAGGGGAACTGTGGGCAGCCTGGGATCCAGAATCTGAAGTACTTCTTCCTTCTTGGAGTCTGTCGTCTCCCGAACCCACTGAACGATGTCGACGCCATCGCCTAACTCGCCCACCGGCTTCTTTCCGGTCACCAGCTCGAGAAGCACCACGCCGAAGCTGTACACATCACTCTTCTCGTCCACCTTCAACGTGTACGCATACTCTGCGGAATCAATTTGGAGAAACAGTCCAATTACCGAAATAAGGGTTTCTGCACGAAGAACAGAGTTCAGCAGCGTCGACGAAGTACCTGGAGCAATGTAGCCGTAGGAGCCGGCGACGGCGGACATGCACTCGGACGTGCCAGAGTCTTGCAAGAACTTGGCGAGCCCGAAATCCGCGACATGGGCTTCGAAATCTAAATCGAGAAGGATGTTGTTGGACTTCACGTCGCGGTGCAGGATCGGCGGCGAACAGTCATGGTGGAGATAGCAGAGTCCCCTTGCAGCCTCGACGGCGATCTTGTACCGGGTGTCCCAAAGCAGATGGCCGCCCTTCTTCCCGTGAAGGACCTCGCCAAGGCTCCCGTTGGGCATGTACTCGTAGACCAAGAGATTGGTCTCGTGGTTGGAGCAGAAACCCAGCAGCCTAACAACGTGACGATGCCGAATCCTCCCGAGGGTCTGTATCTCGGCCGAGAAGCCATGGTCATGCGGCGAGCCCCGACTCATCGCCGGGAGCCGCTTCACCGCAAGCTGTTCGCCATTGGGCATGACGCCTTTGTACACGACGCCTGCGCCGCCTTTTCCGATGACGTTCTCCTCCTTCAGGCAGTCGAGCACATCGTGACAGGTGAAGTCGAGACGCTGGAAAGCCGTGAGCTTCCACGCTCGGGCCTCGCTTGCCTTCTTCAGTGACACAGCTTTGATGATGGCGGAGATGGCGAAGGCAATGGAACAGATGAGGAGACCAGCAACCACTAGCACCTTGAAGGAGGCCGAGAGCGATCCCCATGCAAGAGGGGAGCCGGTACCCTTAATCGCGGAGCTGCAGGGACCGAGGTACGGACCGCAGAGACCGGGATTGCCGACGAACGAGCTCACATTGAAGTAACTGAACTGGCCGGTGCCGGAGACAAGGCCGGAGAGGTTATTATATGAGAAATCGACCGCCGTGAGGCTCTGGATCGTGGCGAGTGATTGCGGAATGCTCCCTTCGAGGTGATTCCTAGACAAGTTGAGGTAGTTCAAGATCCTCATTCCGGCAATATCTGGTGGGATCTCGCCGGATATCTCGTTCCGGCTGACGTCCACGAAAGCTAGGAGCTTGCACCGGCTTATCTCTGGCGCTATCGGGCCAGAAAACCGGTTCCCGCTTAAATCCAGCTTGCAGAGCTCCTGCAGCCTCCCAATTTCCGGCGGGATACGGCCCGAGAACTGGTTCTGGTTCAAGAGGAGTTTCTGGACGCCGGTGTACTTGCCGATGGATGGCGGGAGTGGTCCTGAGAGCCGGTTGTTGGAGAGGTTAATCAGGCCGAGGTCCGGAGAGATGGCGGCGTTGCCGGTGTCTGGGAACCCGCCGGTGAGGCGATTGTCTTCGAGCTCGATCTGCGAGAGCTTGGGCAAGCTGAAGAGAGCATCAGGGATCGATGCATTGAGGTAGTTTTGCCCCATACGGATCCGACCGAGTGATTCGCACCGGCCAAGGGTCTCTGGTATTGGGCCGAAGAGGAAGTTCCGTAGCACAATGAGAGTTTGCAGCCTGTTGCCAGAGCACAGGTCCGGCGGTAGGTTCCCCGTGAGCTTGTTCGACGATACATCGAGGAGCTGGAGCCGAGCGCTCTCACCGAGTCGTTGCGGGATCCCACCGGTGAAATTGTTCTCCCAGAGCTGCAGCACCTCCAGCGCCGGCAGGTCGCCGACGCACTCCGGGATCGACCCTTGGAGCTTGTTGCGGAACAGGTTGAGCAGAGTCAGGTTCTGGAGGTCGGCGAAGGTGGAGGGAATCTCGCCGGTGACGGCATTGTTGGAGATATCCATGGACTTGAGGCTGCGCAAGCGGCCGAGCGCCGATGGTATATCACCGGCCAGACCATTCACCTGGAGGAACAGAGTGTCGAGATTCTGGAGGTTCCCGAGCTCGGGCGGGATCGCGCCGCTGAGGCCGCAGTTGGCCATGTCGAGACGGACGAGCGCCGCGAGTCTGCCTATCTCGGGTGGGATGCCGCCCACGAAGCTGTTGAAATAGCCAACATACAGCTGTCGAAGGCGGGTGAGGTTGCCGAGCTCTGGCGGGATGGGGCCGCCGAGATCGTTGCCGGAGACGGCGAGGTACTCGAGGAACTCCCAGCCGCCGAACTCCGGGGGAATGACGCCGGTGAAGAAGTTGCCGCCGAGATGGAGGTGGCGGAGGTTAGGTAGCTCGGCGACCTCGGCGGGGAGGGGGCCGGTGAGGTTGTTGTTGTAGAGGTCGAGGACGAGGAGGTTCTTCAGGTGGGCGAGGGCGGAGGGAAAGGAGCCGTTGAGGAGGTTGTCGGAGAGGTTAAGGTGGCGGAGGTCGGCGAGGCGGGAAAGGTCAGCGGGGATGGGGCCGGAGAGGGAGTTGGAAGCGACGGAGAGGTTGAGGAGGTGACGAAGACGGCCGACGGCAGGGGAAAGCGTGCCGGAAAGGTTGAGTCCGGAGAGGTCGAGGGAGACGACGGAGCCCCGAAGCGGGTCACAGGCGACTCCCGGCCAGGAGCAGTGGTCGACGCCGTCGGAGGAGTTCCAGGCTGAGAGGGCCGCGGAGGGGTCTGATACAGCAGCTTTGAGTTCAAGGAGAGCCTCGACCTCCGTCGCGTCCTCCGCCACCTTGGCTAGTTTCCCGGGAGCAAGGATGAGGAGGAGCAAGAGTAGGAAGTGGCGGCAAAGTGACGCCATTACCTTCTCGCTCACGCTCGCTTATGTAATAGTATTACTAGCGAGCTCTGAGTTGAGCTCCGACGAGGACTGCAGAGTATCGGGTGAAGGGCGTGGGTTTTAGACTCAGTCTTTTGTGGGCTTTTGCTTCGATCTCTGTTAACGTTTATATTGTTGGAAGAGGGAAAAGGTAGAAGAAGAAGAAGAAGAAGCGTTGTTGTTGGAACTTTCGAATGTTACCGATGGAGGGAATGGTAACTGTGCGGTAGGTTTGGGGTGGTAGTGATGGAACCAAAAGGCAATGGATGCTACACCTAACTGGCTTTCTGCATGCATGCAAGAGAACAGAGCCATACGCATGAGATCCAAATAGTGTCTGGGCCTGAGATGGGATCAATCATTCAGTGCCTTCCTTGTTGCACTACAGACTGCTCCATGTTCACCTTCACATCTCCATTAATGATGTCTTGCAGCTACTGCTAATAATTACAGAGCTCTTCGTCCACTCTCCATTACCCCAACCTCGCTGGTGCACTGAGCTGGCCAAGATCCATCTTCCACGGTGAACCTAACCTCCATCTCCATGGACTGCCGCTGCCACACTATTCTATTGAGCTAGACTTCGCACTGCTACTGCACCGTCATCTCGCAATGGCTCCTCACGGTCTCGCTCTCACGAGTCGTCGCCTTCAAGAACAGTTCATCGATCCCCACAAATAATATAGCTGTGTGCTTGCATTACTAGTACAAGATGAGCTCAGGACTCCACCAAGCTGGCGGTCCCCCGTCTCCGGCAGCTGGCGCCGTGTCCTTCCTTCCGTTTGATTCCCTTCTCATCCCTTCCGAGCCAACAGAAATCCTTCTCATCCTCCATCTCTCTAATTCCAGCCAATTCAGTTCATCAACGTGATCTCCAAGGAAGCATACAACACTGTCGGATGACTGTAATGAGACAAGGGTGAAGTTGGTGAGGTTGCTCGCCATCACACGCCATCGATCTCTCCTGGTTCTGACCCAGACTTGTTTCACTGAATGCAGTGGCTCTGTGAGAATCCGATGAGCTCTGCGGTACACCTTCATGTCCTCTAGCTGAGGTTGCACAGTGCCCATCTTCTCCATCTTGCTCACTCCACAGATGCTTGCTCGATGTAAATCTGGTCATGTCCTGCTGTCCACCTACCGCATTAAAACGGTGTATGTCCGGATGGCCTAGTCTTGGGATGCTTACAGAGGAAGAGACATCCACACCCAAGCATCAAAGCTAAACGATCAAATGATATGAGAATTCATTAGCCACCATATATGTAGGTACTTTTATTGTGCAGTTGTACAGCAACAACTCTCCTGTTTCTTACACACAGGAAAGGGGAGGCAAGTGGGGTTCGACATCCTAAGAAACAGAGGAGTTGCTACCGCACCGAAGCTCTCGGAAACAAGGAAGATTGCACAGGATGCCGACAAGTAGGTTTGGGAAGTCAAACGTCGTAAAGAGAAAGGTCTGCTCTTTGAGCAAACTCCACACAAGAAGCCTTCAGAAAGGTTAAGCGAAGACCACATGAACATAACCGTGCTAGTCTTCTTCTCCGACGTAGTATGTAGCGAAGACGAAGAGAAAGCTTGAAGCCCAGGCATGATGGTCTTTGAGATGCGTGGGGAATAAGTCCTTTCGATTAGGAGCGAGAGCAGTACAAGGACAGAGAGTCTTCATGTAAGCTATCTGAAAGCAGAACTCAGCTTCTTCACGACGTCCGTCGCGTTCATGTCGAACCCCTCTTCGATCTGTTAACCAACCATTCCCAAAGCAGATTTATGAGACCAACAACAAGGATCCCTCTTCCATCTACAGAGTCGCATCTTACCTGAGCCATCACTGTCATATCGAGAGAATAAGTGGCGAAAGGCATGACGCTTGCGCCGACGACAGAGAGGTGCAGCTGCTCGATCTCGGAGAGTGCCTTCACCAGTACTCCTTTGCGGTTCTCGCAGTGAATCTTGACGAGGATGGCCTTCTCGGAAATCTTGGCTTCGATCTCCGGGAGGGAATCACCGCACTGCCGCCCTTCACAGTTCTCATCGCAGGAGGAGCTGTCATCGTCGGCACAGAGCTGAGATTTCTTGACGAGAACTGCAGACTCGACAGTCCGCTTTGCCGCCTGCTCTTCGAGGACCTTCACCTTCTCTTCGAGTTGCTTCAGATACTTGATAGCATCACCAAGAACAGAAGCCTTGTCCGTCTACAAGAGGAGACAGAAAGTTAGAGGAACGATCCTTGCCATCTTGGATCATCGAGCGGCTTCGATCGAGAACAGACCTTCTTGAGGCCAGGCACGATGGCCGATAGAGCTATAAATCTCTGGTTGAGCTTCTCCCTTCGCTTCCTCTCAGCCATGATGTGATCCTTGTTGTGATAAGTCGTTCCCTGCCCGACCATGGTGTCATAGTTCCTCTTGGATCCATGGTGGAGGAGAACGTCCATCTCCTTCTTTCGCTTCACCACACCACCAAGACAACCGTAGATGTTGTTCTGGTCAGTGGGTGATTCCGGATTGCCGAAGGAAAGGATGCTGGGAGAGGAGGCAGTAGGGACCAGAGCAGAGTTCTGCTGCTCGGTGGTGCAAGAGCTCCAGCTACGAGTCTTGAGAGCTCCCCTTGGTCTTCCGGTGCTCGCCGGTGGTTGATCCGAAGGGAATGAGTCGTAGCTTTCCGAGGAGATGGATTGCTGGAGGTCTTGCCCAAGCGCCGCCGCGACTACTTGCGCCGTGAGCTCATCCATCACCTCCCACTGACCAAAGAAACTTCCATCCATTCCCTGTCGGTAATGGAAGAAAGATCAAATTATTCATGAATCATCTACGAATTCTCTTTCGTTAGAACTTTGTGTTGAGATGAAATCGTTCAGAGTTCTTGAGTTTGATCTCCTCACCACATCAGAATTCCATCCCGCAGCTTGTGCTTCCATGACAGAAACCTGAATCAAGAATCAATGCACAGTGAAGTGCAAACTCATGCTAAATCATTGCTTTCTGAAACAAAACCTTGGGAGAATGAGAGAAAACAAGGCAGAAAAAAATATCTGAAAAGGAAAATAGTGTCCAATTATTACATAATTATATGATCTGAAATTGCTTCAGAGATGAAACATTTGATAAGTTGAGGAAAAGCTCTAAATGAAAAATTTTGAGGCTTGAAATCATATAAAAATTTGAAGAGTTTGATATGCACTAACAACAACATTAAAGCTTGGTGATCAATGCAAGACAACCAAAGGATAGCTGAGGAACCAATGACTTCATGAGACAGAGAGAAGAAGACCAGCCTGCATCAGAAGGTTAAGGTCCTCCTTTCTCTTCCTTTGAAGCAGAGGCCAACTGAGCTTCTTACATATACTATCTTTGCATCAAGAACTTGGAGCCTTTTGTGCCTCTTATAAGGCTGGGAAACTCTTCCTCCATGTTCTTTCTGCCTTCTCTTTACTATTTCTCTATCTCTTTATTGATAATTACAAGGCCTGGAGGCCTCCACGAGGATGCCAACAACAGATCCTTTCTGGGGTGGATCATCAAACCATTCCAGCGGTGGATTTGTGGATCCATTCAGCAATAAAAAACAGAATACATATGTTTCATTGTGGCCCAACCAAAAAATATTTAGAGTGGAAGGATGATTAGTAGAATCATAGTAAGATTCTGTCACTGGAGCACATTGAGTGGTGATTACAATTTTACTGGGCAAGGAAAGGATCTGTGACTCTTGGGAAACAGTTCCCAAAGCTAAAATCCAGAAGAACACTGCAGCATCAGATTGCATTTTTTGTCATATCTTGCACTGAAACGTATGTCAGTCTCCTAATATGACCAGAATAATCCACATTTCCATTTATTTTGTTCTGGGAAATGGTGCAGTACTGTTCTTGTTTCAGTTTTGTTTGCCATATTCTCAGGATCTTCTGTCATGCTATTATAGATCTCTGTGACACTGAGACAGCTTCTGACTCCAGCAAGTGAACAGTCAAAGAAATAAATGGTGCTACGGAATATCCCTTTTGTGGGATGTGAACAGTGCCTTGGAGCCATGGCTGTGACCTCCAATTCACCCACTTAGCATCCCAGTGGACTGTTCTTCTTCACAGGTGCAACTGTTCTTGTCTTCTATATCGGACTGTTCTTCACAGGTGCAACTGTTCTTGTCTTCTATAATTTTACTTGCCATCATGTGCTCCTGCAAGCATGACAAGCTGAACATACAAGTGGGAGTTACATCAATCATCTAATATTGTGAACATACTCTTTAGAAAAGTTACTTTTATGTCTGAAGTAAAGAAACAAATCATTTTCACTTGATGACTGATAGTTTCTGTGTAACAAAAGTCTTTTCTGAGCAAGAAGCTGAGGTATTTCTTATCCTCCTCAAGGAATCAATGAGCCATGCATATGGTGAACTCAGTTGGAGAATGTAGTAATTGGACTTCTAAGATGAAGTCATCAGATGGAAATAAATAATTATCTATGGAATACATGGAAGGATTAGTGACTCAAATGGATAGATGACTGGCCAACTGCATGCTCTCAGTGGCCAACATACCACATCATTGACTAATAACACTAAGCAATCATCTAAACCAAATCTCAACCTAATTAATGAACAGTCCCTCATACTAGACCTGTTGACTTGGCACATCACTTGCACTTAGTTCTTAAGGAGTCAAGCATGTATGATGAAATCTCGAAGTTAAGGATTTCATGGCAACTTAAAGCAATACATGAGACAATTTTCCAATGTTTATATTTCTATGGCGAAGCTACGTATACTTCAAATAGTAAGTGTAATATTGATATGACGAATAAGAAATTATCTACTACTAAATATAATATATAATTCGAGTAAAAAGAAGCTACCTACATGTAACGTTAAAGACACGTCACAAATTAGAGTTGTCATAAAGTTGGGCTTAGTGAGTATATTATCATTAAAATGTTTAATAAGCTTAAACATCTTGAATCAGTTATCCTTTTACATATTGTGAAGATATGAATTAGTAAGTAGTCTTTTTTGTTTTTGGTTATTAATTTCATCTGATTCATTTAATTTGGATTATGATATTTATTAATCTAGTATTCAGATAATAAACATTATAGATTAATATGTATTAAAGTCAATTCAGATTCAATATGATTTTTTTTTAAGCCGATCTATAGGAAAACATATCAAGTTGGACTCTCGACTTTGCCAAACTAAGTCGGCGGACGATCCCAACAACGCATCTCTAATATTCAAGTCAGTAATAATTTTGGACGAGCCAAGCTCATTGGATAGCTTGGATTAGTCTGACGGACTTGTTATTACTTTTTTTGTGTCCTTATGCTTAAACGACCCCTTTTATGATAGAGCCTTGGGGGCCGTTATACCATATATTTAAGATGATTACGCTGGTTGATTATAACTATTTATAACAAACACTAAATCGTTTATTAGTTAGTCATGCTATTAATAGAAATTTGTGCTTCTATATATGTCCATCAATGGTGCATCCACGTAGAGATAAAAATCATTACTATGGTTCAACCAATGCACATGTCAAGCATGCCCCCCCATCAGTGAGCAGGAGAATCTTAGCAACTAAGCACTCCATCCTAACCAAGTGCAGTGGTACAATAAGGTCTAAGTGACTAGGCACAGTGGTATACGAAGGACCATAGGGTCGAATGTTATAGTACGATAGAGTTAGGTGACCAAGTGTGATAACACATGAAGGGTCATAAGGCCGAGTGCAGTAGCGCATGTTACCAGTGTCATCTTCATACAACGACATGGGGGTTTAACCAATGCACGTGTAGAGCATACCACCCTATCAATGAGTGGGAGAATATGAGCAGATCTAGATATAGCTACATATGTCATACCCGCCTACAACAAAGAGAAGTCATGGCTAAATGACCCATTGATGAGTGGCCAATCAACTTGAATTGGTTTAATCGAAAGTTTTTCAATGCCACCACAAGGTTACATGGGCTGAAAATAGGATAGTTTAAAAGACTATTCCTAACTTTGTCCGAGTCCATCGATATCTTATAGATGAGTGAACAGTGACTCGTCGACGTAGGCCAAAGCCCAACTCCTCGGGGTAAGGAAGTAGAATTGTTTTTACCTAAGAGCCTATTTGAACTACTTATCACATAATCTCTCTTTTCTCCTCTTTTTGTTTCAATATACAAACATAGGCCTCTAAAGGAGCATCTTTGAATACAATGCTTGCTGACAAGGTGGGCGAATGAAAAGTGTCATCTCCTGACTCAGGTCAACCTAGGTTCTTCAAGAAGAAGAGGCCAATAAGAGCACTTTTCATTCGCCCACCAGTCAAAAACACCCTCTAGCACCCAAGGGGGTCTAGTGGACCCCACACTGGTCAAAAGCACCCTCTAGCACTCCCTATGTCTCCACCTCCTTATAATAAAAAAAGGCATCACAAGGAGGTACCCTCGTCAATGGGCCCTCCAAGGGGATCCAACTCTCCTTATCTGAGGGAGAGGTCAAAAGAAGAGTGGGCCAAGACCCTTGGCCCCAAGATATCGCAACAACAGTAGCAAAAACATCATTCCCTGTCACTCTAATACTTCTAGGGTGGGACTATCGGTTGTCACATATGGCTCACTACCTTCATCGATAGTAGAGATTCCGCCTAGTTAGTGAAGATCCTATCATTGCAAATCAATGACAAGATGGTCAACAAGTGGCAAAAAGATCTACTTCTCAAGTTGAAACTTTATTAGTTCTTGTCGACCATGAGAGATTTTAAATAAAGATCTTTAGGGTTTGCTTAAGATGATCGTATGAGGATTTTCTTGAGCCATAACAGTTGATCCTCCTTCTAGCGCCAAAATATTAAAGTCAATTATGAGTTGCCCGAGATGGAAGTTAACTCAAATCCAGCTTGATTTCTTTTCAAGCCAGTCTTTGGGAAAATATGTCAAGATTTCCAACCCTACAAAACTAAGTTGGGAGATGATTCTGGTATTCTGATTTTTAAGTTAGTAATAATTTTAGATGAACCAAGCTAGTCGGACTTGTCGAACTAATATGGTAGATTTGTTATTATCTTTTTTGTCTCTAGGCATACCTAGACGATCCTTTTTACGGTAGAGCCTCGAGGGCCATTACACAATCTGTTAATTTGTTTACGATGATTATGTCTGTAACTACTTATAACATATACTATATTATTTATTAGGTAGTCATATTGTTTATAGAAATTCATGCTTCGACATATATCAATCGATAATACGTCCATCCACATAGATATAAGATTATTATCTAATAGTATATGATACTGACAACTAGATGATGACACATCAGCTACACATACACATGATCTTAATCATGTCTACATCACATCCGATACAATATAAACATATTTTTCGAGCATGATAAATCTATGATTAAAACAGCAAAGCAAATCCTATTTCTTAGAAATAAGATCAACATCATACAAAAGAAACAAAAAAAAAAATGATTGATCCATGCAAACATGTCTTCACTTGTCCAATTTAGTTCTCCAAAAGGCCGATCTGAGATCCCCAAAAATTGAGAGGTTTCTCGTTTAATAACCACGTAACGATGATAGCAATCAAAGCACGAGTCGCGTTATTATAAACTGAGCTGATGATTACATAGTTAATCATTTGTTTGTTCTGTCACAGTTTTACATAAGATGAATATGTATATATATATATATATATAAACAACTTTGAGCCGTGGCCTCGGGGCCGACAAGGCTCGGTTCGAGTCCGGATGATGGGGATCTCCCTGGGACGTTCTTCGAGACTACTGAGGCGGCCGATTACGGTGGTCCGATCGGGACGAGGTCGCTATTTCCTCCGGGCAAGAACTCCTCGCCTGCGCATCCGGTGGGGACCTTCAGCTTCACATCTACACAAAGGTCGGGTCGGGGTGCTCGGCCCGACCCCTCTGACGATCAAGTCAGTGGATGGTAAAGGGGGTTTGTTGGTTAAGTTGTCTCCTCCTCTCCTGACGATCAAGTCAGATGACGTGAAGAGGTCTTTTGTGCGTGTGTTCCCTCCTTTCTTCCTGTTCAAAATGCGAGGGTATTTATAGGGAAGCTTACTGTTTCCTGATGTGCCCGCTTGCAGGGGGCAAGCTGGTAGCATATGGCACTGGTGTTGGCGTGGTGTGAAGGACCGAGCCTGAGTAGGACGTTAATGTGCCTCGGTCGGCGTTCTGGTCCGTTTGACCAGGTGTTGTCGAGTCGATCGAAGCGTGAGGCGTCATCTGGGACAGCTGACGTTAGCCCAAGTCTTGTCGCCATTATTATCCTCATCATATATATATATATACATATATATATATATATATACATATATATATATATACATATATATATATATACATATATATATATATATATATATATATATATATATATATATATATATAAAATATGTATTAACATATATAATTCCAGCCTTCAAATCTAATATTAGCCAATAGTTGATGCCGCTGTTGTGGGAGTCCACCTGCAGCCATCGCGGCCCACTCGCCGCCGCACCTTTTGCTTCGCATTCAATTGGGTAACAAAGAAGCAGAGCGGCAGCAGCAGCGGCGATCTCTCTCTTTCCCTTCGGAACCCTACCGTCGGGAGGGGATCGGTTGACCATGGCGATATTGGAGCGGCGGGAGCTGGGGAACACCGGCCTCAAGCTCAGCTGCCTCGGCTTCGGCGCCTCCCCCCTCGGTAACGTCTTCGGCCACGTCTCCCACGCTGACGCCCTCGCCGCCGTCCGCCTTGCCCTCCAACTCGGCATCAACTTCTTCGACACCTCCCCGTTCGCCTCTCTTTCTCTCACTCTGTATACTATTGGAAGGTGCCGCCTTTCTCTTATCCTTGCCCAATCTCTTCCTTTCTGTTAGGTATTACGGGGGTACGGTCTCGGAGAGTGTGCTCGGGAACTGCCTCCGTGAATTGAACGTGCCCAGGGAAGATATCGTCGTATCCACCAAGTGCGGCCGCTACATCGATGGCTTCGATTTCAGCGCGGAGAGGGTGACCAGGAGCATCGACGAGAGCCTCGCCAGGTTGAAGTTGGATTACGTCGATATTCTCCATTGCCATGACATCGAGTTTGGATCCCTCGACCAGGTCTTGTTCTATTTACCTTGGATTTTTTTTCTCTGTTGATGGGCTAAAGGGCTCGACTTTACTCCATTAATTCATTAGCTATGCTATCTCTGTGTTGCCAAGTTACTCGATTTGTGTCTTTCGTCCACATTCTGAGTTGAGGGCCGGATTTTATTCTTAGGATCCATGCCTTGCCGTCGCATTTGTTCATTTGCAACCAGAACTGTGCCTTAATTGTTGGTTCTTATTTCGTAGATGGTTGATGCTGAAATCGTGAATGGTTTGGTTTAACTGACAGATTGTGAATGAGACCATTCCTGCATTGCAAAAGATAAAAGCGGCAGGAAAGGCTAGATTTATCGGAATAACCGGTCTGCCTTTGGGGATTTTCACTTATGTTCTCGATCGCGTACCACCAGGTTCAGTTGATGTTATTCTTTCATATTGTCATTACAGTATAAATGATTCAGCCCTGCTAGATTTGCTACCGTATTTGAAAAGCAAGGGTGTTGGAGTGATCAGTGCCTCGCCACTTGCAATGGGCCTTCTCACAGATAATGGTCCACCAGAGTGGCATCCTGCATCATCAGAACTCAAGGTGTGCTTTCTCCTGTGGTTTCCTTGTTTCTATTGGTTTTCTGTATGTTGTAAGTGGTGGTCTGAAGTCTAGCAAGCTAAGTATCTTATAATACAATTCAGTGTGGTAGGAACATCATAATCTTTGATCATTTAGTGATGAGTATAGTAGCACCTTCTTGTAGACCAGTTTAACCGTAACAATTTCTTGTGGACCAATTCAACTGTAGTGCTTTCTTCTAAACCAATTTTTACCACAGTGCTATCTTGCAAACCAATTTAACTGAATCTACAATAATTTAGTGTGGAAGGATGTTGCGTTTTGCTAGCATTCTCTGCAAATTATCTTAAAGCAGAGGTGTCCGGAACCAGTATTTTAAGTTGCCTGAAATGGGCGTGGTTCGTTTCCATTCAGCAATCCAGTAAGTACCAACGAAACCACTAATGAACTGACCGGTTTTGCGTTCTATGGTTGAAAGTCAATGTCTAATTAGACATTCAGAAAATCCTACTTATGGCACTGCAATCCATAAGATTCAGAATAATAAGATTGGAAGATGATTTGGAGCCCTTTCTCGAGAATGTTGCACGCTGATTAGGGATGAGATCACATAGACCTTGTACCGAAACCCTGCAAGACTATGTCGGGGGCGTACCCTACAAAACCCTTCTAATGCTTAAGCTAGCAATAGGGAATAGATTCATTTAATATTGAATCTAAAGAGGGATTGAATAGATCAGAGATTATAACCTAGGAGTTAATATTAATAGAACTTATGACCGTGAGAATGTCCATGAGAACCAGAGTTGGAGATTTGAGGTGGCAACCTTAGTTATCCAGACATTGCTGTGCGTTTAATTGTGCGTCAAATTCAAGCATGTCAAAGTCATTTAATGGTTCCTTTATCGATTCAAGCGTCCTCTTTTAATATGGTACGTTGGCCGCGTATTGTTGAAGTATTGGTCATTTGTTACTAAGATGTTGACAGTCTACCAAGTGTCATTTTCCCATATCAATATCCAACCTTTGTGTGAAGATTTGAATCAGTGGGCAATTCTTTTTCTAGACGGTATAGACATTCTAGTTTTTGTATTTAATATTGGAGAAAGATATTGAGCTTTTTATTGAGTTCTATATTTGCAATTAATGATTGTTGTGTTTACCAACATAGGTTGGCATGAGCTTTTTTGAGCCTCATAACAATTTTTTGCATTTTTAGTCTGCCTGCAGAGCTGCAGTTGCTCATTGTAAGAAAAAGGGGAAGAACATTTCTAAGATAGCTCTACAGTACAGCTTGATGAATAAGGAAATTTCTACTGTGCTGGTTGGTATGAACTCTCCCAAGCAGGTACCGCATTCTTCTTTGCATTTTCTGCTATATCATTAGTAGTCAAGGATGAGTTTGGATTCATGGGCAAGCTAATAGAATAACATGCCTACCATTGATCATAAGAACCATGAGACCGTTTGTGAATGACTAATACTGGATCAGATAATGGCTTTTGGTTACATAAAATTTGGATTGGATGATTGACAAAACTTTAACAATTCAAGCAAGGGGGACAACAAAACTTAAACCCACAAGTAAATGCAATTAAAGCCCCACATAATCTGAGCTAATGGTGGCGGCAATGTCGTGTTGCTATTGTGCAAGGAGAAGAGGTACTTCATGGGCAAATGAGGATATATCCTTGGTCCAGAGGGGATGAAAGTTTCAGGCTTGTCCTTTGAAATCTCCATAATCTTATCCTAATTTGAGCATTTTGTGTGGAAAATAAGTGATTGATTAAGGGTATGTGCAAGATCTGCTGCTGCCGGTATGAAAGTCCTAGAACAGTCGATTTGATAAGAGGTGGAAAGTTCAAATTGATGTGACTTCCAGTATCCGGGAACACACATTCAATTTAAAAGGCTAATATATGGTGGTGCACCAAGTCCAGGTGGATCCTTGAGATCTAAAGCAAACTTGGATATTAAGATATGCCAAGAGATGGACACCAAACGATGATGTTTTTTCTTGTATTGCCTGTTGTATGGCTGCATGAGAATTCCTCATGGATTGACTACATTTATTTTTGTAGGTCGAGGAAAATGTTGCTGCTGCACTAGAATTATCGAGTTTGGGAATCGACGAGGATCTTCTACATGAGGTTGAAGCTATTTTAGAGCCTGTCAAAACCCAGACATGGCCAAGCGGCATCCAGCAAGGTTAAACCCTCGATGAAAAGGTCATGATAGAAGGGGAAAACGTCGAGTTCCCAAAAAGCATTTATAAGAATAAAATTGATTCTAATCGACTTTGTTTTCTGAATGTCTGACAATAAAAACAAAGAAACGACCCATAAAGTTGTAATATTTGATGATAATGTTTTTATTAGTTACTCTGTTGAACACTAAGACCAACTCCTTCTTGGAGGATCAGTAACTGATTCTTTTGAATATAGGATAACTCTCTGATTAGCAAATTTTGATTAATAATGAGCTTTGGTATGGTGTGTTTTACGAGCCTAAGGTTTTCATCTCCGAGAAGAGATTTTTCGCTTGAAATAAGTTAATTTTCTCTTTTGAAAGAAAATGCTATGGCCCGATAGGAATTTAATGAAATGTTACAATTACACATTCACAAGAACCATCTTATTGCCAAGGAAAAGGAAATCGATAGGAAAATTATTGTTTGTTTACCTGTGAAATATCAGAAATAAATGAAACCATGTGATGAAACAGATTTTGATTGAATAATATTCATGAAACAAAAAGATATTTCAAGGAGGTTTCTGGGAATACAGTAGTAGCAAAGCACAACCTTATGGTACAGTGAACTTTACATGAGAAATCACTCGTTAATGTAGATGAACAAATGACCCATCTTGGAAGGTGTAGATTCTGCCGTGCGAGGCACAGAAATAGCTGCATCCTTACGTTGACACTCAATAAACCATACAATTTTAATGTTGCTTTACCAATAATACATAAAGCCAGCAAGACTATCTTTTGTTAATTTACATTTGCACATTCAATAACATCAACAATGTCCACTGAGAATGGGTTGCGATGAGCTTCTTCTCCCCTATTACAAGAAACACTGGATCTGTTTAATTCATTGCTAGACTTTCCATGGAACCTATCGTACAGAGTACAGACTCGCACACCAGTCATATATGTGCCGTCTGCTCGTCAAGCAAGCCCAGCCTTTGGCATCAAGCAATTGTAGAAACTAATCAGATAGGACTCGTCGGACGACAAGGAAGGCAAAAAGAAAGCAGCTACCTCTAAGCAATTTGAGCTTCTTGGAGTGAGGGCCAAGCTACTTCATCATCATTAATGTATCCATGAATAAAGAAATCCGTGCAGTTCTTACGACAACCATGATTGTAAGGATTGCGGAACCGTCCATCTGGTCCTCGAAGGTACGAGTAACGAGCAGCATTTGCCATCTCATTCGTGGTAATATTTCGTGCTATCTGCATAAAAGACAAGAATATCAGTTTAAAGGGTGTACAAACTACTCCCATTCATGTAAAATTGTCTGACTTCCAAACAAATCACGATAAGATGTAGACGTCCATGATTGCAGAGAAAGGGTATGCCAATCATCAACTGATTTGCTGATGTATTTTGGCTTTATGGAAAACTATGGTGGCTCGATATCCATATTAAACAAAAAAAATGATATTGCAAATCACAAGGTTCTCTACCCTGGGACTTATGCTACATTAGAAATGATTTCAGTCAACCATTCCTATTCTGGCATTTGACTTTTAGTCATAAGAGGTTAGTCTACTAGTTTCTTTTGTCTATTCATCATTGACTTTGCTTTTTTATTTTACTTCCATTTTTCCAATAGGTACCAGCTGGTATACCATCCATACCACCATGTACTGTATCAAACAACTGGCTCTCGGCATGGACCAGTACTCTAGATTCAATTCCTTGGCCTCAAAAGCATGTTTCTGTTTTTAAAATCTACATGAAGTTCATTATAATAAAACACAAGACAAGTTTTAATCAGCACTTATCACCATATATCATTTAGTTGTACCAATGCCAAGTTGGTTGCAGCCAACTCATGATTCCAAAATTGTACAAGAAATCAATGAAACCAAACCATTACCTGCGATGCCTGTACCACTGCCAAAGTCAAAACTCCTGATAGTAAAATAGCATCCATGCCCAAAAATAGTATAGCACCAGGATGTTCCACCACTACAAGATGAATCCATTTCTCGGACGACGGAATTATAGGTGACCATGTCCACAACCCTGTTATGCAACAATGTTAGTTTAAGCTTTATCTGGACATGCCAACTTAATTATAAAAAAAAAAGGGTTTTTCCCTGATCATAGCACTCACTGTGAACTGCAGTGACAGCACCAATAAATGCTGTTAATGTTCCCATACAAACAAAAACAAAAAAGTCCCATCTATTTTTCTGCAAAACAAAAAGAAAATTCAAATCATAAAGCCAATCAGAAAAGGAAAACCTGCAGGCCAAAACATCTGAACCAGATCGACAACATGCTTGTTCATGTCATGTACTCTGAAGTCTAAACCACAATCCGTGTTTTTATTACTATATGCTTGAGTACAGTCTCAATTCTCACCTTCCCGACACAATTAGATATCCAGGGACAATGATGGTCAAATTGCTCCACACAATGCTTGCAATATGGACAGTGTTTAGATCGTACAGGTCGAATTATCTGATGACAAGAACAAGAATCAGATTTCTCCAATATATGTCAAACAAAAAAAATAACAAAATGCTAATGTCCCTGAGAACAAAATACTGGCTGCTCATGAATTTGGCATCACTGCTGGAAAAGGGAAAAAAGCACCACATAGCAGAAACTACCTTGCATGTAGCACAGAGTTGAGACCAATTGCCTTTCCAAATGGATGAGTTGCTGATATCAATGTCCAGCAGAGGATCCTATTGGATATTCCAATTGCAGAAATTAAAATTACAGAAGTTAAGCCAAGATCAAAGAAAAATGTAACTCCATAACAAGTGGATTCGATTAAGACAGAGTGGTGCCAACTGACATTGAAACATGTAGAGAAATCACCTATAAGACAAAGATCACCAATTACTAATGCAACCAACTCACATGACTCAATGTCTATTGGTCTTATTTTTTCTCTTTATTATTGTCACAACCCAAGCTTGATGGGCTAACTAGCCCATCAACTTCATTTGACCAAAGCTACTGGTCAAAATGTTTAAGCTGAAGATGATAGTAATACACTCATCAAACTTTTATAAGTCAATCTTAGTATTGCCCACTTCTGATGTGAGACTAATTAAGGTGTTACAATTTTCCTCACTCAAGGGCTTAATATCATCGTCAAGGCCCAACATAGCCCAAAACAAACCCTAGCATGGTGCATGTGAGGCATACCCCAGCGATGGCTCCACGTCGTGACGAGTCCTCTGACTCCATCCACGGATAGCCTTTCCTACTCGAGCCCCCTCACCATGCCCAAATACTATGATACCAAACGTCACGACCCAGGCCTAATGAGCTAACTGGCCTATCAACTTCGTTTAACATAAACCACTGGTCAAAATGTCTAATTTGAAGTTGATAATAGTACACTCATCAGACCCTTATAAGTCAATCTTAGTCTTGCTCACTTCCGATGTAGGACAAGGATATCAAGCCCTTGAGTGAGGGAGATTGTAATACACCCGATTAGCCCCACGTCGGAAGTGGACAAGATTAAAATTAACTTATAAGCAATGTCTTCAATTTCGAATAATACCGCCCGATACGGGCGGTACGTACCGGTTCGAATATATATATATATATATATATATATATATATATATATATATATATATATATATATATATATATATATATATATATATTATAAAATGTGACGGGGACGCGACGTCGCCTTTTATAAAAATATTTATATATAAAAAAATCTTTTATATATAAATATATATACGAGCAAATGTCGAAACTCCGGTACGATACGATATTTCAATCCTTGCTTATAAGGATTTGATTGGTGAACTACTGTCAACTTCAGCTTAAGTATTTTGACCAATGGTTTGAGTCAAACGAAGTTAATAGGTCAATTGCCCCATCAGGCTCAGATTGTGACATTTAATATCAGAGCTGACCTAGTATATAGGTATAATAAGGGGGCTCGAGTATGAAAGGGCTACCTGTGGATGGAGTCAGATGACTCATCACGGCGTGGAGCTACCACTGGGCTACGCCTCGCATGCACCATATTAGGGTTTGATCTAGGCTATGTTGAGCCTTGACGAGGACGTCAAGCCCTTGAGTCGGGAAAATTGTAACACCTCGATTAGTCCCACATTAAAAGTAGGTAAGATTAAGATTGACTTATAAAAGTCTAATGAGTATACTACTATCAACTTCAGCTTAGGCATTTTGACCAGTGGTTTAGGTCAAACAAAATTGATAGGCTAGTTAGCCCATCAGGCCCGGATCATGAAAATTATAGTAAGCCTTGTGTACTCAAATACCGTGAGCTTATGATTGCTTCCACAAAGTAAAAAAAAATGGTTCAAGTTCAATTTGGATGTAGCCAAACCAACCATCCAATTCAAACTACCAGTCCAGAAGCCAAAACGAAAACAAGTCTAATTTACAATGGCATATCCACAAAAATGATTAATTCCAACAAAATCAGGTACCCATTGGATATATGATAGTATCGTATAATTGAAATGACTCACTTTTATTGTTATAGACTAAAGGGCAAAACCAATGCATGAGGACCTCACCAATCCGAGATTTAAGCAAACTTTAACATTTTTTGTCATTAAACAGCACAAATGCACCTTAAGTCACTTTTATTTGAATATGACTATAGTTTTATTTTAATAGAGTAATAGACAATATATATTAAATTTATAGCATCTACTTCAATGTTTTTTAGTCATTAACTATATAAATTCACATTAGGTTGCTTTTATTAGAGTATGACCGCACAAAGCCTTTTTAAGCTAACTTAACACCGCAATATGCAAAAGATAGCTATTGGTCAAATGAAAGGATAAATGATAGATGAGCATAGAGAAACATAGGAATATGAATATCAAGATGGTAATCATGCCTCAAAACTTTATTGGTTATGCATCCTACTCCACTATTTATATGGTCCCATATTAAAAAGGAAGAAAACAAGATACTTTGTAAGCTTTTACATATTCTTTATTAGTTGTCTTTTGTTCTGAAACCTACATAAGTAATTCAACAAACTCACTGGTTATCAAATATGCAATACAAGATCTGAGATGACAGATTCATGCTTACACTTGTACGAGTTGCAGACTTCCCTGAATTTGGTTTGATATAACCTGGATCCTTGCTGTAGAAACTCAATTTAATGAATTCAGTTTGAACATAAAAATTATGTAACACATGAAAAATTAGACAATGCATCACATTAGCATCAAGATTTTGCTGTATAGTGCATAAGTGGATAATTGGCAATCAAAGAGAGGAGTTGCATATATATTGTGCGAGTAGACTGACTAACAAGTGTCTCTTCTGAGTGTCCGATAAATATACTGTTATCAAGAAGAAAATTGGTCCATGTGAAAGATTATCACTTTGTTTCACAGGGGCATATTGACACTTGCCAATCAGCACAACAAACCTCGGCCATGTTTTTGTTGTGACACAACGAACAGCATTTGCTAGTGAACTTCAGTAGTAAGAAGTTAATGTACTTATGTTCTTAGTCACCAGATCCAGAACCTACACACCCCTACCTGATCCAAAACATAAAAACACTGGTTTATAGCTTATTCTTGATTCCATATACCAGTGAAGGTAGAGCCAAATGTTTTCTCCCAACTTACATGAAAGTAGAGGCATTCTAAGAATCAAGGCTCTAGATGGGAGGTCTTTGATAGCACAAACAAAAGGTGTTTGTCTGTTCTGCTGGTTTGGACAGGTACTAATAGTACGGTCTTAAACTATATATTACTGAAACTGTTTTAACTTTTTTAAGTATGATAATAGTGAAGTAGCACTTCTAAAGTACAGAAAAATGAAAAACAGAACTGCAACTCCAAATCCTTAACCACTGCATTCAATGAAGACGGATACTGAGGAAAATCAATGATTGTGCAGAAGAAGAGCAAATATAACATAATATTATATTTTCAAAAACAAAACCACTTGTCAGACTATAACAAATAAGTTTCATCCCTTAAAAAGATAATCAACCAGTGGGACCAAGCCTATACCTTACATGCCACAGCTTTGTAACCACCCTAACCATTAGGAAGATCAATTTGGTCCCATTGGCCGCAGATTCGATTTACTTGCTATCCAAATTATGTACTGATGTATGAGCATAATGTCAAAAACTACACCTAAGAAAACCATTACAAGGTCCAAAAAAACTTGTTAAAATGGACGTTTAGATCAACATAAAAAGCAATTAACAAACCACCGAAAAGTGAAAAGTTTTTTAGCACTTAAGAAAGTCAAAATATAAGACCTTCCACTGAGTGATTGTATGCATATGAGGCAGGTATATGAGAATTCAACAGTTCCCTATTTTATGACCCTGCATATTCATTGTCCATTTGAATACAACCATGTAAATAAGACAAGGTGACAAAATATCAGGTGTATACCAACATAAAAAGTTACCTGCTGCATCTATAAAACATTATCAGTGAAACAACTGCAAAAGAAACACCAGTCCAACCCCAGAGCCCAACAACTGCAGTGACCTTCGGAAAACTAGGTCCTACAAATAGAAAGCCAATTAAAAAACTGATTTGCAAGCATGACGTGAATAAGTTGCCAATCAGTAGCTCCTAGCAAAAGCAGAACCCACCTAGAAGAACAGAATTGATGAATAGAACGGTTAGAATAATAATGACAAACAGAAGAATAGGAGCATATCCAGTCGTCCCAATCGTTCCAGCACAAATTTTGTCTTCACACAAACCGCCATTAATCTTTGCTGCATTGGACTACAAATATCACAGTAGACTAAGCATAAGTAACATTCATAATGTCTATGGATTACATATACCAGACTAAATAGAACCAATATTCAATTTCCTAATGAATTCAGCACAACAACGCATGATTGGTATGATTAAGTACACACAGGAAAAATATTGCCAATCGCACATATAATATTTTGAAATGCCATATAAAAGATATAATTATGATAGTAACTAAGCCAATTTCAACCAACTCAAATGCATATATCACCCCAACACACATGTTTTGTTGCGTTTACGCAGGTGCTTTGGGTGCAAATGCCAAGCACAACCATAATATATTTCCATAATCATACAAATGGAAAAGAATAATGATGCGAAAGGAATGTGATAGTGGCAGCAACAGATGATCCTCAACTTTATCCAATAACTTTAATAATAAATAGCTTTATTTCAAATGGTAAATTGATAAATATTATGAATAAATACAATGAAGAAAATAGCCTTTTGAGAGTAACATACAAGAACATAAGCCACATGCCGATGGCCTCTGTTAGCTGCAAGCTCAGCAGGAGTAAACCCACTTTTATCCTTCACCTGCAGTTCACTCTTATTGCCGGCATGCACAAGCACAGTGCATGCCTCCACATTGCCACTTAATGCAGCCCAATGCAAAGGTGTGCAACCTGTAGCACAATCAGTAATTTAATTATACTTCAATGGCATTATATAAATGTATATGGAATGGCCAATTCAATTGCATGCGAACAGCTGATTAAATAGTCAATAAACAATATAAAAAGGGTGCAAACCCAATGCACAAGGTTCTCACCAATGTGGACCAGTCAATGCAAGCAGTCTTGCCACTGTAAGTAAATAGGTTGTTTTCATGACCCCTGGTCACTTGGTTAGAGAAGGGTAACCTTATCATTATACCAAGGTTTAACCTTGGTCAATAAACGAGCATGTTAAACAATATCCAAAATGAATCTACCAAATTGCACTTTCTTTCAGAGTTGAAAACATCATGTTTGAAAATGGAACACAAGTATATCAATGTGGAAATGTAGCCACTTCAGACTAGATAATTCTCTATGAGAATCATGTGGAGTGGCAAAAGTAATCATACAAATCCTTTAGCCACATATTGAAAAATCAATAATGCTTGAGATGTTACATAACTGCATTAATAGATTCTAATCAGTTGCATTGTTTGATAATGTCTGATGTAAAAAAAGATAATAAAATATATCTTTGAAGAAAAGATGTATTCCAGATTTTCAATTCAGATGTTAGTTTGATCAAATCAAAACTTTTAAATTGAGAATTGTTAATGACAAGCTGGGGACCAGTAAATATAAAAACACAAGAGACTTAGACTTGAGCACAGATTCTCTAATCAAGCTAAGAGAAACTAATTGCAATAGATTTCTAAGGAGGCAATAACAAATTTGACCAATAAACACCAAATTTTAGAATACTATGGAGTGTTTTAACATGTTGAATTTTAGTGCGAGAGAAAGCCTATAGATGTCCTGTTTCGATGAGATGAGCTGAGATGATTAAGATTAGTAAAGCGAGAGAAAAAGGAAGACCAAAGAAAAAAAGAGATTTGACTGCTTTTTGTTTGACCTATGATTGGATTGGGGTTTTATATGTGTGTGTGTTTGAGGGGACATTCATGTGGCACCACAATTAGTTAGGATATTGTGACTTCTTTTTGTTTTAGTGCCTAGTGTATAGGGATTTATAAAAAAGGTTTTTTTGTCAAAAAAATGAAATAAAATAAGAAAGTCATGGGAAAAATATTGATAAACAAAATCGAAACATATGTTAGACATGGTCTTTATGCATTACAATTGCCATGTCTCACACTCAAATCTAAGAAGCTTCAAGCTTATTTAAATATTTACATCTAAGTCAACTAACCTATTGTAGGCTTTAAAGAAGTTGCAAAAAAAATTCCCAGCATATAATACTGTAAATTGCAGTATATGTTTCTGAGTGCTACTCGCAAAGCAACTAGTGTAACAAGCTACAAAAGAATATTTTCTATCCATCAATTATTACATCCAAAAAGTATATTGGCACAACAGCAAGAGAAAGGTCATCAGAAACTTATTTACTGAATTTACTATATTCTTTAGGATTTCATGCGTGCAAATGACCAGTACTACAATGAAAACTCAAGTGAAAGCCCTGAGGAGGTACCTTTTTCATCTTGCCTCCCTTGGTATGCATCCCTGAAGAGAAGTAGCCTGATGGTATCAGCATATCCCTTATAAGCAGCCCTGAGTGGTGTATTAGATTTTGAAGATTAGTAGTAAGCCATACACAGAAGTTTAAATTAGATAAAAATGCCATAATAAAATTCTAGTCATGCCTTTTTCTTTAAAAATACATTAGGATCAAAGGTGAAGTATAAGTTTTGTTCATTTATTGGTCAAAATGACAGATTAGAACCAAATTCAAAGGTGAAGTACAAGTTTTTGTTCTTATTCAATTCAATTGTAAACATAGTACCAATCAGCAAAGTCTAGCAAGCCTGCCTACATTCCTAAGCCTACTGTCATAAATATGAGATCTAGACAGTAAAAATATTTTACATAAGCAACTTAATAACAAAAACATAGGATAATATATCAAGATCACTACATACCAATGAAGTGGGCTCCTTCCATCATTATCTGGTGCGTCATAGTCTGCACCACACTTCACAATAATATGATTTAAGAATGATGTTTGTCCATACTGTGCTGCAACATGAACTGCCTGATCGCAAAGGTACCCACAAATAAAGATGTGGTCAATATAATGCAAAGAACAAATGATAACGGCTATTTACATGCCCTGACTCTTGAAGAACTGAAAGAAAGTTTTGAAATAATAGCTTTAAATTACAAAACTAACAAGAAATCTCAGTGCAGAAATTGAGCCAATGAACAGACTAAGAAATCTGATTGAACAGGCAGAAAAAGGTGCAGATATGGATAATTTACATGATTTTTCCATCAAACAATCTAAGGTGGCGATAGCATGGAGCAGTTCGAGTGGTAGGGCACAGAAAAATAAAGGTTGGAATCACCAAGAGATATGCAAACGTACATGTATATGTATTATGTATATGGACATGCATATGTATATGTACTTCCATATATACAGGATATCTTTCATCAAACAAAATACAATCATTTGTATCTAATAAGCATACAAAGCACGACATGACATGACATGTTGACTGTTGAGTTCACATTGGAGACATATTCATGTATACATGTCCAGTGCAAGTCCAGCGCAACCACCCTATGTCGGAGAGCATGCAAAGAGGAAGAGGAGAGAGGAGAAGCAGTTGCATACAACACTCACAGCCAAAGAAGGGGATAAGAAAGCGGCGTCAGACCTCTTGGCAACCAGACACTGAAAGTTAAACCGTCACCAACACTACGGCCTAAATCTCCACTGGATAACCCAATCTCCACCAAGAGAGAGGCATGTGCAAGATGGGAGGACATGCAAAGGGTGTTTCGGAGATTGGGCATCCATGATTCAAGAGTTTCAATTCCACAAGTCGTGAAATCTTTTATTCTATCCCATAGTCATGACATCTATTATTCTATAAGAAGAGATCCAATCCAAGGCCAACTTTGAAAAGAATCTTTATCCTCATCATTGTATTACATTACCAAATAACATCACAGAATAGGACACAATAAACAAATATCAAAATTTTCAAACTATAAGTTCCAAAAATATCACCCATTATCCTACAATAATAGAAATAGATATAAATGTAGTGTTTGTGTCTGTGTCCTGCCCTTTCAACATTTGTTGAGTCATTGCATGTGTCTGTGTATGTCCCATGTCTATGTTTGCTGTTGTTAGATTTGTATTAACTTAAGGGAAAAGGATATAGAATAGGTAATTATCTAATATTTGAACTAACTTTGTTATATTCATAACCAACGATATACATGAAAAGTAAAAAATATCTCCCGAAGTTAATTGCCCATAAAAATTATAAGGCACAATAACTCCTATTATGGGACTATATATGAGATTTGGTCTAGCAATGAAATGCAATGGGTTGATACCAGGCATCAGAGGAATAGTTCCAACTTCCAACCATACAAGCTAAACTACCAGCTAGTCAAAGTTCCATGAACTACATGACCCAAAAACTGAACAAAAGGAGTTTGGAAGGTTCATGCATGCTTGAGCTTCAATATATTCAAAGGTTTTGATAGACCTAAAATCAACAAGACAAAAAAAACAACAACATCAGAAAGCCAAAATGTTTTTATTATTTGGGATTGACTGCATTGATCTTTTCCCACCATGGAGCTTTGACAAATATAATGACTGAAGTTTGCTATTCCACATTGGAACCGTGGATTCAATAAGCCAATCAAAATGTTTGACTAGTAAAAATGTAAAGTCATGGTCAAAAGTCAACAGCTACTGCAAAACAGAAACCATAAAATGTATTAATCTGGAGACAAAGACATCTTTCCTAAAATCTTGCAACATCAAATGCTTTGCTTAACCAGTTATAATCCCTTGTATCCTTATAAGAAAACAAACTAACCACATCATCCGAAATAAATCAGACACGGATCATATTACCCGACAAGGAGTGAGTAAGACACTACGTTGGTAGCCAACGCCTAACAAACATATTCATGGGCATCTAGATAGGGAGTTACCCGGTACCCATTAATGTCGGCAGCCTCAACCCGAGCTCCACTCTGAACCAACACATCTGCCACGGGAATCGACCCATGTACCGCAGCCCAATGCAGAGCAGTCTGCCTCCTGTGGTCAGCGGCATTCACATCTCCACCATGCTTCGGAAATAAAAGAGGTCACAACAAGATTTTCAATCCAACCCATCCAAGAACAGTAAAAAACCATAACTTAGCCGCCGAATCGCCTACCTCGATCAGGTACTGCGCGACATCAGGAAAGTTATTGAGGGCAGCCCACTGTAGGGCGTAATAGCCATGTCCGTCCGGGTTGGAAACCGACTGCCCGTCCCTCTCCACGAAGCCCCGGAGTTTCTCCAGGTCGCCATAGGCGGAGGCGGAGCAGACGTCGACGATGGGGTTGGCGATCGGAGCGCCGGGGCTTCCGTTAGGGTTCCGACCCGTGTCGCCGTTCTGTTGGGGTTTAGGGTCGACGACGAGCTCGATCTCCGTCATTTCCCGACAGCTTCTAGGGCAATCAAGGATTGATCGAGGATGTAGCAAAGAATATTGGACGATTTCCAGTCGGCGACACGATGAAGGAATCGCCGCCTTATTGAAGAGAAGACCATCGTCAGCTGCGAAGTGGTTGGGTCAGCTTCCGCTTCTAGATGAACAGAGGGTCAAAATAAATTGAAAGACGCCTCCGTTCCGGTG
The DNA here is from genome assembly GCF_036884655.1 of Musa acuminata AAA Group. Lineage (NCBI taxonomy): Eukaryota > Viridiplantae > Streptophyta > Magnoliopsida > Zingiberales > Musaceae > Musa > Musa acuminata. The sequence continues at coordinate 45,210,175 of NC_088329.1, read as the reverse complement.
GTCTGCAGGCATAACGTATGACTAGAGTTAAGAACCTAATATACTTGTAATGTTGAAACTACAAATGATGAAAATTAAATTGTTGTTTTCTATTTTTGTTATGAGCTATTGATTAAATCTTCGTGCCTAGGAAATTAAATATGGATTTTTTAGTGGTTTTAACGGTACAAAAAATATTTTTTACTTTTTTTTTATAATTTTATCGAATATTAATACAAATCAAAGTTATTTGATATATACTTATGTCTTAATATAGATATCATTATAATTATTATAAGATAATTTGATTTGAGTGCATCATTGATTATCAAGAAGTAAATATATGTTATAATTGATCAGGAGTATACTATCGACTAATCTTCATTCGACATGTTATTATTATGTGAAGTTCTCGATAGGAGGAAGAGATTCAAGTTACCTTTCACTCGTCTGCTAGCGTAAATAAGAATCCAAAATAAGCAATTCGGAGTTGTCCCCCTTTGTTGTCCACATTGATAAGAAGTTAATAAGGATTGTTAGAGACAATTAGAGACTATCTCCTCACATAATATTTTATTTCTTTGTGCCCAGACATAAAATCTCATTTTCAATACGATTAATAAGGGTCTACGTTTTTTAACTACTCTCGGCTGCACTCAATCATCTTAAGTTATTAATTTAGGCATCGGAGAAATCAAATTGAAAAACCTCTCATATTCCTTGATTTTTATGTAGATGGTACATTGGGAACTCATTGTTTCTATCTCAACAACTTTATATATACAAGTTCAAATTATGTCAGACTAATTAAGACATCAATAATTTTTTTCTCCTAACCATAATTATTGTAATATGAGAGAGGTTTCATGTAGTATAACAAGTAAAAAGTTTCACAATTTATTATAAAGCCCTGAACTCATTTTGGTCACTTACCATTTACACTATATATATTTATTTAACTTTGAAATTAAATATATTTATCATCATATAATATACTAACAAACTAAATATATCATCAATTTTAATGAAAATTTCACATGGTGTTTGATGCTATTAAGCAGAGGATTGATAAGAATATTGCTCTAAAATAAATTCTTAAATATTTTTTAAGATATGATTATAGAGAGACTCTTCAATATTGGAAAATTTTTAAATATTTGATTTTAAAAATAAAAAAAAATACATCAACATCGAGCACAACAAAACCATTAATCGATTAAAGGAATCCATTCTTCTCCTATGAATCCATCTCGTGGTGTATTCATTACAAATTAATTCACTAACCATCCAAACGCATTACAATACCCCCTATCGTAATCGATTTTGCTATTGAAATTAGAATGCAATGAGGAGGTCTAAAAGATTGATGTTTAAATAAATAAATAAATAAATACAAAAATATTATATTTGAAATATAGATTAATGCATAAATGAAGAGAAAAAAAAATACTACACATGATTAAATGATACCAAAATAAATAAAAATAGAAATAACCTCACATAAAATTAGATGAACAAGCACATAATTAAAAGTTCGATTAATACATGAGATTTTTTTTTATTTTCATAATTATCTATGAATTAGAGATTAATGTATAAATAAAAAAAATTAGATTCGATATAGGGATTAATGTGTGAATGAAAAATATTATAGAGAAATAAATAAAACAAAAAAATAGCATTATAAAAAAAAATAGATGAGCATAAAAAAAAGATTAATGTATAAAGCAAAAACAAAAATGCTAGATTTGGATAAAGATTTTGTACAAATTAAGAAAAATAGAAATTAATGTTTAAATTAAAATTTTAAAAATAGATTTTGGATAAATATTAATACAAAAATGTCATACAAATAAAATAAAATAAAAAATAAATGGATAAAAAAAATAATAAAAGAGCATAAATTCGAATCAAGATCTTTTAAATACAAAAGAAATCAATAAGTATTAATGCACAAATGAAGGGAAAATGTTATACAAAATAAATAAAATAAAAAATAAATGGTGAAAAATATAATAAACGAGCATAAATTTGAATTCTATAGACCTTCAGGCTTTTCGGTCTTTTCACAAATAGATTGGACCGAGCCGGTTGGAAGTCCAGTCCTGGGTTCTTCCGGTCCGACCGGCGGGTCCTGTCTCAGTATAGTAACTACGTTCAAAACCCTAAGCCTGTCTGCCTTCCGTAAAACCTTCCCTCGCCGCTCCCACCACGCCGAGGACGAGGTGGTCGTCGAGATGGACTCCCTCGATTTCAAGGTGGGGGAGCTGTTGAAAGAGATTATACTCGACGATTCCGCTATTGAAACCCTAGACCGAGCTGTCTCTTCCGTCGTCGATGCCATCGAGTCGATCCCGGAGCAGCTGGTCAGCGCCGACGCGGCTCCCAAATTCGTGGCAGACCTTGGCGTGCCTACCGATAAGAAACTATCCTTTACGTTCAAGAGCCCGGAATCCATCCAAGTTGGTGGCAGCCACTCGATTCGATCCGTCGCGAAGCCAGACATCAACGTCGACCTTTTAGTTCGGATGCCCAAGGTGAGGAAAGAGATTTATAAGCGTTCTTGTTATGTGTGTACGTGTGTTTTGCGACTTGTCTTTTGGGTACTGCAATCAGATATTGTTGTTGTATTTAGGAATGCTTCCACGAGAAGGATTACTTGAACCATCGGTACCACGCTAAGAGGCTCCTTTACCTCCGCGTGATCGAGAAAAGCTTGACAACATGCCCTGTGGTCCGAAAGATTGGATGGTCAAGCTTTCAGAACGAGGCCCGTAAACCTGTATTGATCGTCTTTCCAGGTTCTGTTGTGATATCCAAACATCCTAGTTTTATTCCCTCCTCAACATGAATAGTAATTCCTGAGTTATAATTTATTCGGGAATATAACGGTGGAAGATGACATGGTCCTTGTTGGTGCTGCAGTGGTGAAGTCTGCGGAACTTTCTGACTTCTTTATTCGGATAATTCCAACTGCAACTTCTTTATTTAGTATTTCAAAGTTGAGTTTGACACGGAACAATGTACGTGCATTCACTCAAGGTAAGATCTATCATCAGCTTGTCATGAACCTGATTTCATGGATTGTTCACAAGTTTCATTATCTGTAACTCACTAATACGTTAGAACTATAAAATCTCATCACTGCTTAGGCTTTAATGACATGATCATACTTGACTTTACAGAATGCGGTCAAACTCAAGCAACTCCGAAGTACAATAGTAGTATATTGGAGGACATGTTCTTGGAAGAAAACTCAGAATTTGTGAGGAAAGCTTTTCATGAATGGAAGAGTTTGAAAGAAGCTCTGCTTTTGCTCAAAGTAAGTATCATGTGTTCAGTGATGCAAATATGGATTGCTTAAAGTTCAGAGTGTTTATTCCAGTTTTAAGACTATTTAATCATCTAAACCAGAGGTTCCTGACCATTTTTAAATTGGATCTATCTTGTTTAAGTTGACAAGTACTTTACATGCTGCTATGACAAAATCATCATTCAATTAGTAGAAAAATTTCCATCAATTTTAGATGAATAACCTTGATTTCACACTGCAGGTTTGGGCTCGGAATAGGAGCTCCATCTATACACACAATTGCTTAAATGGTTACTTGATAGCTGTCATATTGTCGTACCTGACTGTAGAATCTGGAGGAAATCTTATAACCAAGTCAATGAACAGGATGCAGATTTTCCGTGTCACATTGAAATTTATTGGTACCTGACTCAGCTCTCTGTTTCACTGATTCTCCATCACCATCTGTCACCACAGTATATTCAGTTAACTGCCTAGTCTTCGTAGTTCATTTTTTTTATAATTTTAATTCTTTGTTCTTAAATGAAAATCTGTTGTGGATATGTATGCTTTTAAGGCATAATGATAATAATTTTTCTGATTGAATTCTATATATTTAGTAGATGAGCTGGAGTTGGTTCCACATTCAATAAAGATTGTGGTTCCACAATTAAATTTATAGAGATGTGACTTGTGACGAGGACTTGGTAAAAGACTGACGAGGACTTGGTAAAAGACTAGGACTTTTATTGGATTGGATTCACCAATGATCTAAATCTATACCCAGTACATTTATGGATCCTAAATGAGGTTTTGTACCTAAAATTTAAGGTCAGATGCATTATGGGTGTTGTACTTACACATTATTGGGTGTAGATCTGGATCTATTTCTACTCAAATAAGTTTATTGGCTTCAAAAGGAGGATCCATAAATGAGATTTCGTTTTAGATTTGAGTTAGTTTTTGGGTTATAGCTCCATTGACATTCATGATTTTGGTGTGATTTCTCTGAAAAAGTAAATTCATGATTTTGGTGACAGCAAAACTGGCTCTTAATTTCTTAACTGTCTGATGTGCTCCTTAAAGCACTGAGCTATTATTCATTTCTTTTCTCAGCAACTTCAAATTTGATGGGCAAGGGCCTTTGTCTTCAGCCTCGAGGTCAATGTAACAAATCCAAGGAGGTGTGTGGATTGTATTTTGTTGCTTCTGTTTTTATGTCTTGACATCCTGTTACATGCTACGATGCTGTTCATATTCGAACTAGTTTCTTTAGATTTATCGGGCTAGTTAATTAACTCTTCTATCAGGGTTAAATATCTTCCCCTTTTATGTTCAAATTAGGTGGTCATTGCATCCTCATAAAAGAATTTCTGCTTGCATGTTCTGTTACATAAACTTTAGTAACTTTCTGGCTGGAATGTTTCAGGATATGAATCAGTTCTTGCAATCTTTCGATATCATATTTTTGGATTCATCTTGCTCTTTCAACTTGTTCTTTCGTCTGACGAGGACAGCTTTTGAGGAGGTTTTACATTTACTCTTAGCCAGTGTTTATTTTCAATTTTTTGTTTCAACTTGCTCTTTTCCTGGAGGCTCCGAGAATCTACATTACCATGCTTGGTCTTTCAGCTTCGAGACGAGGCTTCTTGGATGCTTAGTTCTATTGACAAATGCAGAGGTGGTGGATTTGAAGAGGTCTTTTTGACCAAGGTGGACTTTACTGCTAAGTTTGATTCTTGCTTAAGGTAATTTTGCAGTTAGATACAGTTCAAATCATTCATTGTATTTTCTTTTATATTTTGAGTAAATAAAGAATCATAAAGAAGTTTTAATGCTAAAATGACCAATGGTTAGCTAAAAATTTAATATACTTAACAAAAATATTATGTTTCTTAGTAATGCCTGCATTTATGTAACTTATATGATGCGTTCCATTTGCTTGAAATGGTAACTAAGAGTGATTTGTGAGTTTTGCATACTAATGTTATGTTGCAAATGCAATTTGCATCTCTGTTTATTCCTAAAACTAGTATCACTGTGCAGCTCATCACTGTTGGTTCACACCTTTCTCTGTACATTCTTATATCACAATGCTTAGAACTTAAGATTGTAACTCTGTTTTTGTTAGTTAACTTGATGCATGGCTATATGCTAACTATGCTTTTCACAAAATTGATTCTATGGATGGAGACACTAGGAATAATAGTTGGTAGGTGCCTCTGATTGAAAGTGGAGTCTTTTGTCCCCAACAAAAGGAAGTATACTCTTGTTTGATTTTCTTGTTTCTGCATATTCGCATGCACCGTTGATGAGGAAGCAAAAGAACTTATGTTTACTAACAAATATGAACAAATTCTAGATTTGTGTGGGGATTGTGAAGCTTGTTATGATTGATTATGTTCAGACTTTAGGCTGAATGAATATGAGCATTTAACAGAGGCAGCCTAAATGGTCTATTCAAATCTCTGAAAATTTACTACCTGAATTGTCATAGGTTTATATTAGTAGTTTTTCCTTTTGCAGTTAGTATGAATTTTGCTTGAGCTTTTAAGAAAACAATACTGCTCAGTTTTAAAAATCTATAAGCAAGCCTTGACTAACTTTTCTTTTTAGATAATTGGAAAATTTAGTTCTTTGGTTGCTATTACTTATTTTTGCCCAATTCCAGGATAAATTTGAAAGGAAATTCCAAAATTTGCTCGTCAAACTATTGCATGGATGATGAATGTTGGAGGATATCTGAAAAAGATGTCCACTCTCTGTTGCAACAAGGGCTAACTGATAGAGCAAGATTCGTACGTGTGATATGGAGAAGCACACCTTCAGACTGGAATGTAGAAGATGTATGCACATGCAGTTACTAGTCTGTTTCTTTTTAATCACTGTCTTTTGCAGTTCAAATGGTAAATTCACATTTGCAGGGCTTCTCAAACTTTGGTAATGAGCCAATGCTTGTTGGTGTGTTGGTCAGCTCCCAAGAGAAGAGCTTCCGAGTGGTTGATATTGGTCCAAACCCTGAGAATAAAGAAGAGGCAAAACGTTATCCTTGTCTCCATTGAAATCATATGGATATACGATTGTTCTCTTGTTTTCTTCTTCAGTTTACAGGGTAATGATTTTTTCCCTTTTTACAATCCTTCAGGTTATGAAGTTCAGAAAATTCTGGGGAGAGAAAGCAGAACTTAGGAGATTTAGAGATGGGACAATTGCAGAAAGCACAGGCAATCTTATGTTTACATTTCTTGTAGCTTCTAATTTATTGTTGTTGTTGTTATATCTGTAATGTTGGTCAGGATTAGCATGATGACTGCTAACTTAGTTACAACTATTGTGCCTGCTTACAGTATGGGAATGTGAACCATGGGCGAGACATCTAATAATTAAAAGAATTTGCGAGTATTTGTTTGCTAAGCATTTTCTTCTGACGAAGGATGACGTAGTTCATATAGTTGATCAGCTGGATTTTTGTCTGAAACTTAGTGGTAAAGGTCAGATTGCTATTGGCCTATTGTTGTGTTGTTTTAATATCTATATATGGCTTCCCTTTTACTGCAGTGTTTTTTTCCTTTTTTATCTTTGTGCAATTTTTTTCTCATTTGTTTTGATTTTGTTCCCCTGATTGGTAGATCCTGAGTCTTCTTCTGGAGCTCTGCTAGAAGCTTTTGAGCTTTTATCTAAGAGGTTGCGGCTTCTAGAGGAGATTCCTCTGAGAATATCTAGCGTGCAGCCATTGGATCCAGGTTTCATCTCATCTTAAGTGAAGTTAATTTGCAAGCTTTTATAATGCTGATATTTTTCTTTTTATTTTGAACTTATCCATCTGTCCAATGCTTGTACCCAGTGTGAGCATTGAGCTTTCCTCCTTGTCTTTTCATTTACTTCTGAATAAGTGATAGTTGATCATTCCGGTCATAGACTTGTTGATGTGAACCACAATTGAAAGACTTAGATGGTGTAATACCAGTTTGGTTGTTACAGATGTGATCTAGTAGAATAGCCTAAGCTTTTAAATGTGGATAGCGTGGGTTGTGCCAGCTAAAACTAGCTAAAATTGGTTTTTCTATAATATAGATGGCGAGCACTGATTGGACATGACATGGTACTGGTTCATCGTGGCATGGCACAGCTTGGCATGGCATGTAGCTCGTGCTGTCCAGAAATTCAATAACAAGAGTAGGATGGTGTCTTTGGTTGGTGGCTATAGGTGATGTGGGCATGGTGTTGCATTGGACCGATTGCTATAAGGAGTTCCTCATTGGTGGTATGCCTTATAGCTGCTGGCATTGGTATCTAATTTGGCATGGTTTGACTTGCCACCATGGCAACACAAGCATGCCAATGCAAGAAAGGAAACAAATATCACTTTTGTTGTTGCCTCCAGCAATTTCGATTGTCCTCCATGGCCTTCCTCCACCATGATGTGCACAAAATAATTTCCATGAAGCCACCAATTTTGCAACATTCTGAAAGCCAAAATTACTCATTTCAGCTGGTGAAGGACTAAACTATTCTGGGTCATCTGAAAGCATAGAATGTGGGCGAGTTTTAATTTAAAAGTTAAAACTTCAATGAACATGGGCACTTTATTGTTCCTATGGATTTCCTTGGGTGGCTACATGTGAAAGTGGGTTGGTGGAGTATGAAACCAGTTATCAGGCACATTGCAACCTCAGTCATCATTGAGTTCTTTTTCAGCAAACTTATAAGATGAACATTGGATCAAATACACAAATTGTGTACTTCAAGTCAAAAAGTAATCTTCACATGTAAACTTTGTTACCAGAAATGAGCCTCACCAGAAAGCCAATGTGTTGTGGTAAAATGGCATCCATGTGATTGAGGTCTCACCATTGTGGACATGAGGATAAATTTCACGACCAAAGTTGGCATGACAACTAAATGGTCAACTGATGCTCTTTCTCAAGAAATGTTAGGGCAACAATCACATAAAAGAAGAAAAACATTTAGATATGCAAAAGAGTTGGAAAGAGTGGCTGAGTGCACAAGAGTATTTCCACCAATGTAAGATTTGGGGAGGGTCAATATATACAAATTTTCTTCAAGTATTTCCATGAACTGGTCACCCAAGTCACAGAGTAGGAACCTTGTTATGATACTAAGATTCGTGCAAACAGATAAAAGGACCAATTGAGCATTGCTATTAATTGTTTGAAATCTAATGTCAATACAAATATACTATCAGCTAGCATATATATAGCCTCTAGTGTGTTAGATCATTGATTTCTATAAATATAGTATTGATGGCATTTGCTTCAATTATAGCTTTAAATATTAATTTGATACCTGTCTCGATAATCTATCAGGCTGGTACAATATTGAAATATTGAGCTGTATACTGATGTATACTGCCCTATATTATGTAGAATAATAAAAAATAAAATTAAATAATGTATTAGGGGTATATATTCCAATACCAATATTTGGTTGGGTTGGTAAATACTAGTACGTAACCAGCAGTCTGATTAGTATACTAAACCATGCTTTTAATTTCATATATTTTGCTGTTTATAATGGCTAGCAAATTTAAAAACAACTTGTTTCTATAATTTTCACCAAGATACTCTTAAAATTAAAATTTAAAAATATTGAGCTGATCAGAAACTCTTTTATACACATTCCCAATTAGTCTCTTTGTGTCAAGGCTAGACTTTGCTAAAAGGTTACACACCATAGAGCATCTAGGACATAAGCTTTCCTCATGTTAGCCTCTCAATCCTCACCAGATTTTTCCTATGTTGATGAGCCTTTGTCTATTATCAAGTAAAAGGAAACAAGATTCTATATTTTGGTACCCATTGCTATAGTTCCGATCGGAGAAGGAAGAGGAGATTTAGGAGGTAGGGAGGCAGTGGTGATGGAGGTGGCAGCGATGATGTGATGGGGAGTAGTAAAAAGCAGTGGCGACACAACAACGAGGATGATGTGGTGGTGTTGCTGCAGTAGGAGGTGGAGGAGAGAGCGAAAGAGGGACCAAGAGAAAGGAGAGAAAGAGAAAGAAAAAGAATGTGGAGACCGAACAATAAGCTTATCATCCAGTACCATTCGACATTATGCTGTTTACCAGCTGAAAGACCAGTATCATAAGCTTGCTGGGTGATACAGCCCCCTTAACGGATCTGACCAGGCAAAATAGCCCAGTACACATCCTGGTTAGCCATTGGATTGGTAAATGCCTGCTTGTATCAAGACTGTATTTTAATCCTTAAGTGGAAATACATCAGCAGTCTTCAGTCTTATACATGTCTTGATGTAGTGTCATCATGTATCTTATTATAAAATTCGTGATTGTCGGTCGTAGTTGTCTTTAATGTTTGTGGGCCTCAATTTTGTGTTGTGGTCTTCAGTTTCATGATTCTAAAAATTGTTTATTTCTTTATCTTGGTTTATTTTGCTTCATAGTAGCATTCCTTTTGAAGTTAGTGCTATGCAAATTAATTACCTTGTTATCTTTTGTCTTTTGAAGTGCAACTGCACTTTACATTGGTTTTGTCAGCTTTTTTTTTATGGTGATCTGCCAGCTTGTACTGCTAGTCCTGCTTTTTATTTTCTTGTTTTAATTTTTTTGAACTTTCTTTTGCTTGTATCTTTTTCTGTCAAACCAAGTGTTATCGGTAAGGAGTCTGGTGGATCTTTTGGACTTATTTTGTGCAACTAATTGATCTCAGTCTTTGTTGTTTTGATCTTATGCAACTTTTACTATAAAAATAAACAGGTTTTCTTTTCTTGTTCTCCATCATGTTATAATCTATGACTTTTTGCATGTAGCCTTAAGACATACATCTGTGTTTCCTCCTCAACCTCATCCACTGGCTTATGAAAAGGGTGTTAACAAGAAACCATCAAAGCTGGCCACAACCAGTATTCAATCACTAGATGTTATGATTCAGGTATTGAAACTCTGTTACTTTTTGGCCTTTTTTCTGATGTAACAACAGTAGTCATCATTGCCGTCATCTAAAGCTATATACTAGTACTTGTGAACTAGTCTGATCAAGCCTGGTGATTGAGTCTATAATATCATAAAAAATATCTGGATTTTGGAAAGTCAAAAAACACTTGACGGTCAAGTTATTGATGATGATTCATCTAACTGTTCTGATAGTCTCGATATAATGGCATTTTTATCTAGAAAATATGAGATTTGATCATAAAAAGATTCTCTTAGAAATCATCGATAAACTTGTAAGATTTTCTTGTGATTTGTTATGTTAGCCATTCTGAGGAACATGCATATGAAGTGTTCTTATTGGTTTTCTCTTAATATTTGAGTCTGTAGCTAGTTTGAGAAAAATGGTCATGATGCTTTCTGCCTAGTTATTGCTTATCCCATGGTTTTTTTTTTGCATCATGTGCAGTTAGAGGGATCAGGTAATTGGCCTGTGGACCGTGTAGCTATTGAGAAGACTAAATCTGCATTTTTGCTAAAAATTGGTGAAAGGTAGAGAAACAGATACTCTTTTGGAAGATCTACCACTTGTAGCTTCTTTTATCCTGTTGCCTTAATTATCATTATGCAGTCTACAGGAGCATTCGGGTGCGCTTTGCATTGCTACGAAAGATGAAGTGAATGTCCTTATGTCCGGATATTCATTTTGTCTTAGGATTATGCATGAGAAAGGATTGAACATGTTGAGAAACCAAGGTTTGACTTTTTGAGTAGTGTGTCTAATCTTGACAACTTATTTCCTTGCTGTTATGTAAATTGTGTTTTCTTTATGCATCTAATGCTCCCTAGGTGGAAGTGATAAAGTAAAAGTTACTTCATCGGTAGATAAGGAATTGCTTATACGGAGCCAGCATTCCAGTATGATAAATGGTTTACATGGCCGTTATCCCACATATGGCCCAGTTGTTAGGTGAGAGATTTCTGGTGGTTTAAAATTTGAATTGATTTTATGAGAAAGTCAAATCGTTTTCTTTTATATCTGATTGTTGTCTTCTTTATTATTCCCTGGTGTCAAAGGCTTGCAAAACGTTGGGTTTCTGCACATCTATTTTCTTCATTTTTGGCAGAGGAGGCAATAGAATTGGTAGTTGCTTACCTTTTCTTGAAGCCATTTCCCTTTCATGCTCCTTGCTCAAGGGTCACAGGTTTTTTGAGGTATATTTTGTCTTTTATCCTGAGAAAATTTTCTTCGCACACATTTTGGTTATTGTTACTTTCTGAATTTGTTAAAACAATAGCATGCATTTGCTTTTACTTTTGAACATGGGAACACCATTCAGGCCACTGTTATGGGGTATATGGCTTTTGATTATGGTGTTGTTACACATGACCTTATTAACTGCTGGGTTCTGCTTCACCAATTGTGCTAATTTCCATTGAGGCGCATATTGCCTATGAAGTGTTTTTAACATGGTCCCTCTTGTTTCTCTGGTGAATATTTGACTATGGAAGAACTCCCTTAAATGCCAGGACTATGTCATAACATTTTGGCCACTGCAATTCCTTTATTAATTTATGACATCCAAATGGTTATTCTATTATCATCTGGACTTTAATTCTTGTAGTTGATCATTTTACTAGATAAGTGCCATGTTCTACCTGCGAGCCACGGTTTATCAGTATATATAAAATATAAACATGGATAAGGGTCATAAATACATGATTCAAAAATACACTGATACATCATTTTTTAAGTAGATTGTAATGGCACAGGTATGGCAATACAAATATTTTAAATATGTAATATTGAATATGATAAAACTTGTGCATTTTGTGATAAGTAATAACAAGAATTAAATAGCCTCACAGCCTATTAGTCATTAAAAATGTTATTCTTTTTAAGTTTTAACATAGTGGCTCCATCTATCTTTCTCCATATGGTTTTATTATTCATTCTACTAATTATTCAAACTGAATTATAGGTTTTTGCAGATGCTATCAAACTACGATTGGGCCTTCTCTCCTTTGATAGTTGACATAAATGAGGACTTCACTCCGAAAGATGAGAAAGAGATAGATGTAATTAGTTAAACAACGTTTGACATGTTTCTATTATCGATGAAAAAATAGTAGACTACAAAATCAAATATTGACATATGATGAGCAATGCTGCTACTTTATCTGGCAGGAAAACTTCATGTTAAGCAGAAAATCTTGTGAAGAAAATGCTCAAAATGTCGAGCCAGCCATGTTCCTGGCTGCACCATATGATAAAGCATCTGAAGCATGGACCAGATCCTCACCAAACAGATCAGTGAGTGATTTCCTCGATTATGTACTTATTGGCATATTAATTCACTAGTATATTAAACTTTTTTTCTTGATTTTGGGGTTGGGTATATTTGGAAGATACCATTGCAAATGTTATTACTCATATCATATTTGTACTGAACTTCTAATCTGATCCTGATTGTTTGCTAATATGTGGTTTGGTATGGTTTTCTCTTTTTTCTGTTTGATTGAGATTAGCAGAGAAAGATATGACTTCCATATTGCACATGAGACAAACTCATGCAGCTGCCAAGTAATTCATCTCTTTAGCCTTGTTTTAATACACAACGGACAGTGGGCATTTCTTCTAGTAGTGTAGCTGTAAATGATGTTTTAGCAGACACCCACAACTTCCGTTTGACATACTTTGATTGGGGATTGAGGTTTATATATATAGCATTGAGTCCTGAACATAAACTTTCTACCAATATTCAGTGGCAATTTGATTTCGGCACCTGTATCTTAAGGTGCATGCTGCTTATGTTTGATGAAGCTATTTTCTCCAGCTGAATTGTAGACTTTAACAGACATTTTTTATGGCATCAATATGTCTAGTGTATATACCTATCTTTTATAAAACTCATCATAACACGTCTCCAGGAACTCTGTTATAAGTTTTTTTGAAAATCAATAAAAAAATATTTTGCAAATCTTTCTTCTCTCTTACTTTTTGGTTAATTGCCTTAAAAGGTAGAAAACTAAAATGATTATCAGAAATACTCATTTCACATCTTATTCTCCCTCAGTTTCTTATTTCTAAAGTTTCATAGTGTGATTCAGTATCTAATTTCCTTTGTAGTTTTAATAGTTTTGAATATCTCCATTGTTCTTATAGATTGATATTTAAAAAACTCTTTCTCCTTCGATGGTTTATTGTAAATTTATTACAATAAACTTAAATGTGTGATTCAAAAATAGCCTTGTTCTATGTAAATGTCACGCTTGATTAATTCTGGTGGACCTTGCTGATGTTTGACTATCATTGTACATTTAAATACACATAGCTACTGAGTGAACCCCTTGTCCCAGTAAGAACTTTGTTATCAAGATAAAGGAAGACCTTTGTTTTAGATCAAGTCATTTGTTATTTGTCCTAGGCTTCAAACTTTATGTTAGAAAATTAGTTCTTCAAGTTCGTAATCTGCATGTAAGTGTCACCGTACTTCAATTCTAGCACTACTTTTTGTTCCAATTTTATGTGTATTTGTCATATAAGTACTACTGGTTCTGATGTTGGTGATGATTCCTGTGCCTCATCGTCTTCACTGGAAAAGGTGCTTAAGCGCATTTCCTCGTATGCGCAAAGTAGTGCTGACCTTTTGACGAATCTCATTCTCCATGGTGCTGATGGTCCTTACACATGGGAGGTAAAAACACATTAACCTTTAATTAACTTCCCCACAATGTCTTTTTGAATTCGAACAATGGTCATGATGCCCATCTGTTGTTGCATTGGATTGCAGTGTCTGTTCCGGACTCCTCTGAACACCTATGATGCCGTTCTTCTTCTCCATCATAATAAGCTTTCTAATCCTCAACACCTCCTTTTTCCAGCTGAGATGAACTGTGGTTAGTTTCTCTGTGTATATGGATCAAGAAACTTGGTGCTGTCATTGTTGCTTCTTTGTAAAGCAGATTCCATTTGTGACACTTGCAGGGAAACAAGTGATACGTGGGAAAGCAAGCAAGGATTTCCAACCCTACATGATCCTCGGTGGTGGGGTGCAAAGCTTGGAAGATGCAAGGAACAAGGTGATGGTTAACTTTGACCCAACCAAATGTTTTCTGGAGGATCTGAAGGTAAAGCTTTTTAACTCTTTATCGTGAGCCCTAGGGTCCAGAGAAACATGTTTACCATTTACTAATTGATCTGCAGAGAGAGTTTCCAGACACCTTCAAAGTCTGGCATGATTCTCTTGGAGGTGATGCAATCGGTCTGACATGGGAGAAAAAAGATTCAAAGGTAAGTCTGTTTATAATTGGAAAATAAATCGAACAGTCTTTTTAATTTTATCTAATCGGACACTAAAAGAGGCTGTTTTCTTAATGCTTGCAGAAACGTAGTCGAGATGGAGAAGATGCGAGCCGCACGGAGACGACAGATGCGTTGAAACGGGTGGGGGAGGTGGGTAAGGGGCTTGTGAAGAGTGTACATCTTTTAAAGGTACCAAGACGATAAAACATCATTCCAAAACGATGAGTTTTTTGTTTTGCTTCCGAAATGTCAACGGTGGTATGGTAAAAGGGTTTTTGAAGTACGAAAAATAATCCAAATCTCCATGCCATGGTTGAGTTCTGTTGGAAGGAACGATTCATTACAAAGGAGTAGATTATTGGTAGATTTAATTGATATCTACTGTTAACAGACTCTAATTGTTATTTGATCATTAGTTCCACGAGTTTGCCGCACAAAAACGTGTCAACTTTGTCTACATATATATATCTCTACTATCGAACTTACAGAAAAGAAGGTTAAATAAGCAATCGTTCTACGAAAATAATGATTTCTAAGAGCAAACTAATCAAATTATTTTATAGAAATGAATATGAAATTTGAACTTAAACTGCCAACACCAAACCACATAAGATCAAAACTCGCAAGCTGTAAGAAAACAAGCAGGACAACTAGTCTTCCCACAACCAAGACAACTGCTGAGACCAAAAGATAATTGCGGAGACCAAACGACCAACTACGGCGACGAACGCCTCAGTTCCTCCAGTTCTCTTCGGAGGAGAACCCGCCGCCGCCGCCGCCTCCTCCTCTATGGAAGCGGGACCCGCCGTCGCCGTACCCGCGATCACGCCCGTAGCCACCTCCGCCTCCACCGCGGCTGTATCCGCCTCCCTCGCGGCGACCGCCCATGCCGTACCCACCACCACCGCCGTAGCCACCACCACCACCACCGCCGTAGCCACCGCCTCCGCCGCTACGAAAGCCTCCTCCGCCGCCGCCGCCGCCGCCTCGGCGATTCTGGGCTTCGTTGACGGTGATGTTCCTCCCGTCAAGGTTCTGGCCGTTCATCCCCTCGATGGCGTCCCTCATCGACTGCTCGTCACGGAAGGTAACGAACCCGAACCCCCTCGACCTCCCCGTCTCCCTGTCGTTGATGATCTGCATCCAGAAACGCAAACAAAAGCCCTCAGATCTAAGATCTAAGATCTAAGATCTAGGAAGAAAGGTGAGGGTTAGGAACGATGATGGATCAAGAGGAGAACGCGACCTTTGACTCGATGATCTCGCCGTAGGGGCTGAAGGCCTGCTCGAGGGTCCGGTCGTCGGTGGCCCAGGCAAGACCGCCGACGAAACAGCGGAACTCAACATCAGAAGCCGCCATGGGAAAGGATCGGAAGAGAGATTACGAGAAACCCTAAGTCTTCCCCCAGGAGCGCCTTTATAGATCGGGCGGTGGGTGGATGCGGTAACCTCACTTGCCGTGTCTTCGGGTTCCCTTGGCCACTTGTTTGGGCGGTCGTATCACCGTCCGTGAGTTTACCACCACTACGTGCGTTGCTTCCACCCTCGGAACAAAGATATACGCATAGGGGGTCCCAAACGATACTATCTCAACGGTGTCGATGGCGGGGCCCAAAAGTGGGTACACGCAATTGTGTGGACTCGGTGCGAAAAATATCTATAGGTCGAAGTTACTGTTTTGCCCATGGCTTCTGAAGGAGGTGATGAAGAACGATCTTTGATACATACCTCTTCAAGGATTTCGTAAATCTTACACGAGATAGGAAGATAAATAAGTTGGATACATCATCATCAAATAATAATTTAGATATTAATAATATTTTTATTATCTATTTGTAGCTGATGAAACAGTATATATAGTTCCCGATAAAATTTCTTCGATATTCAAGTTAATCAAAAAAATAAAACAAGAGTTATCGATAAGATTTCTTCGATGTTCAAGTTAATCAAATGATGTTGTCGTCTTTCATATGGAACTAAGCAGGATGACTGATGATCCAAGTTCATAAGAGAGAAAGAAGCATTACTCGCGTTTTGACCACCAGTTTAAGTAAGAATCTCTCTCACCATACCATTGGAGTTGGAAGACGGCCACAAGCAGCATATCCCCACCATGGAAGGTCGAAGCTTCACGTAGAGATGCTGTCTCATCAACCTGGAGGAGTGCAACGAGCAACTGAAGCCACCTTTGGCATCTTTGGGTCCACAGATGCAATCATGCAATCCTTTTTTTGGAAGAACTTACGTGACTTAGGACGGCGATGGCACAGCCTACATTCCATGTTCTAAAAAATCCACGCTTGAAAGGTATCCTAATGCCATTCGGGGTGAAATCCCAATTGAGTCTTCTGTCAATGCCTCCTTAGAGATAAAAGTAACACCTCAAAAGACTAAGGTTGAATAGCATGATCAATGAAATCGCTTTTGGGATGCTATTCAATCTCCTCAGGCATGGCCTAAGACCTTGCAAAAGACTAAGGTTGATATGGTATATTTTGGCAGTCTGAACACGTCACAGTCGATACAGTACGCCAAGTCAGAATCCTGCGCCACACATCTCATCCCAAGAGAAATACTGTCTTCCTTTGAGGCTATTCAGAAAATGGATAAGAATTGGTTGATCGACGTGGGTCTCAGCTTTTAAGGGTACAACTTGAACCTCTCATCACTTTATCTCGTTCCCCTTTTTAATCCTTTATAGTCATGTGATTATGATCCTTTATGGACATGAACCTACATTCTTTGAAGAAGAAGGTGCATGACTCTTCTTCAAGCATGGCAGTGGCCTCTTCGATTCTAGCCACTATTCATGAACCATCCCTCAAGGCATCGGGGCTCACTCAGTTCGGTCATTATGCTAGCATTAATAAATCGAGAAAGAAGCAGAAGATTATTGTGAGGAAGCAACCTAGTCCTAGAATGAGTGTGGAACCCAAGAAGCCAGTTCTTGATAGGGAGCCTCCCACCGCTGCAATGTCGAGGCCTTCTGAGCCATTTTCGAGCAAAAGAAGAGATAAACCAAGGTTGGCGTTCAATTTATAGAGGGGCAAGCCCCTGCCTTTCATGGCTATTCAAATAGCTAACCTACTACACCAGGTCCCAAGAGCACCATTGCAGTTGAGATGGGAGGGTTTGCATGAGAAACAAAAGGTAAGGAGTAATGGTGTCGCCTCGAAGCAATACTATCGCATATCCTTATGTCCGGTGGTGGCAAAGTAGATATATCGTTCCTTTTCGGAGGTTCTGATCAGCACCTACTTCTGCAACAAAGTGCTGGTAAGTTAGTTCATGGTTAGCTCCTTTGGATTTGCTTCGCTCATCCGTTTATTTGTGATTTGTAGCACCATCATTATGTAATGACCCTTATTGATAGTATACGCAATTCTGTTATTCACTAGTAGGCCTTTGCAATCAATGATCTTCGGGAAGAGGCCCTAAGCCCGCTACGACGAGAGGAAGACTCGCCACGATGGAGGTTACAAACTACTATGACGGAACTCTCAACCCAATCCTCCAGGGACAATCATGCATCCTGAGATGGGCAAGTTAGGAAACTCGACCCACACCATCATTGGCCATGACAAAACATCAGATGTGATGTGCTCGAGACAGGATAGTTGGGAAACCTGACCCGTACCTTGTTATAGGCACACCAAAATGGAAAAAGTCCAAAACACAAACACTAAGAAACCTAACTCGGTCGACCTTGATGAAACAAAATGGCCAAATGACATGCCTCAAACCTCATTGCCGGAGCTCAAAACATGCCTTCCAGGGGAACAAATGATAGGAAATAAGGTGACATTAGCTTTGACGTGGGCAAAAGAACCCATGTGCCCCCCCTTCCCTGTGCCAAACAATAAGGAAGCGACCTCTCATCCCCTACCAATCACGATTTTGAGGTAGGTCACATGAGCTAACCACAAGGAGCATTAATCCCTGACGACCGAACCCATATACCCCTTTCCTGGTCACTTGGTGCAGGCAATCATCGTCCACTTATCCCGTAAAGGACCAGCCCAGATAAACGACACTCCTATGCTTTTCCTACTACGACTACTCCTCGTGACTATCACGTGGGCCTCGAGGAAGAACTTAACACTATTATATCAAATGAACGTTCCATTGTATTGTTACTGTAGTAGATGTGTTTTTGTCGTCTCCTTCTCAGTAATATTATTTGTAGTAATATTATTTATACGCCTCTTCTCTGCTTGCCTTCCACCCGTTCATCACTGCTCTCTGTGTGGCAAAGAAGACCAACTGAGATCGCCATGGGCTCACTAGCCGAATCCCTCCATCTCGTCTTCTTCCCTTTCCTCGCCCGAAGCCACATGATTCCCATGCTGGAGACAGCTCGCCTCGCCGCCGAGCGCGGCGTCCGGGTAACCCTCGTCACCACCCCGGCCAACGCCCACCTTGTCCGCCCCACCCTCGACCGCGCCAACTCCTACATCTCCACCTCCCATCCTCCCATGGAGCTCCGCCTCATTCCCTTCCCCGCTGCCGAGAACGGCCTCCCCGACGGCTGCGAGAACCTCACCGCCGTTCCGATCCCGCTCGCCGCCAATTTCTTTGCGGCCGTCTTCGGTCTCCGTGCACCCCTCGACGCGCTTCTCCGCGATCTCCACCCCGACGCGCTCATCTCCGACGCCCTCTTCCCGTGGACCACCGCCCTCGCGTCCGAGCATGGCATTCCGCGTCTCATCTTTCAGGTCACCGGTCTGCTTCCCCTCTGCGCCGCCAACGACCTCGACCTTCACCGGCCTTACGAGGCCGTCTCGGGCAGGGGGGAGCCCTTTGCCATCCCCGGCTTCCCCCACCCGATAAAGCTGACGAGGGCCGAGCTGCCGGAGGTGTTCGACTTCCCTTACATGCTCGGCCTCCTCCGGGAAGCCGAGCTCACCAGCTACGGCGTCGTTGTCAACAGCTTCTACGACCTCGAACCCAACTACGCCGACCACTACAGGAAGGTGGGCCCGCGGGAGGTGTACCTCGTCGGCCCGGTAGCCATTGCCGGGGCGCAACCCCAGGAAGGCGGCAAAGAGGATGCCGCCCGTGACCCCTGCCTGAGCTGGCTCGACGGCAAGGCGGACGACTCGGTGGTCTACGTGAGCTTCGGGACGCTGTGCCGGTTCAGCGACGCGCAGCTGCGAGAGCTGGCGCTGGGGCTGGAGGCGAGCGGCCACCCGTTCCTGTGGGCGGTGCGGGCGGACGGCGGCGTGGGCGAGGGGTGGATGCCGGAGGGGTACGAGGGCCGGGTAGCGGGCCGGGGGCTGGTGGCGCGCGGTTGGGTGCCGCAACGGGAGATCCTGGCCCACCGGGCGGTGGGGGGCTACGTGGTACATTGCGGGTGGAACTCGGTGACGGAGGCGGTCTGCTCCGGCGTGCCGCTCGTCACGTGGCCCCTCCACTCGGAGCAGTTTGTGATCGAGAAGCTGCTGGTGGACGTGTTGGGGGTGGCGCGTCCCATGTGGGAGGGTTTCAAGAGCGTGCTGGACGGCGAGAAGGAGGTGGTGAAGGCGGAGACGGTGGCGAGTTCGGTGGCGCTGCTGATGGGCGGCGGCCCCGAGGCTCAGGCGGCGCGTAAGAGGATGAAGGAGCTGGGGGTGGCGGCGGCGAGGGCGGTGGCGGAGGGAGGGTCGTCGCACGGCGACGTGGGCCGGATGATCCAAGGGCTCACGGCGTGCAGCGTCCAACGTGGGAAGGCCGTGGCAAAAGAGTAATATGCTTTGCGACGAATCATTTTAATCTCGGAAAAAGTGTATGTGACTTTAAAGTCATTTGTGACGGAAATTAACGAGTGAAACATACACCATCCAACCGTGGATCAAATCCTGATGTGTTAGCACGAATCTCTTCGTAGATTAATGCGGAACATATTAATCTAATGAACCTATCAAATGGACTATAACATGTAATATATATATATATATATATATAATCACATGTCCCTTTCCATCTCTTTACATAAGGATTGTTTTACGGAGGAAACAAAAACATTGTACAATAATATTTATTTTTATATAATATTATAAAATTATTAAATAATATGTATTGTCTTATAGCATATAAATATTATAATTAGAATGATCGATTCACAAAAATAAATAAGTGGTTGAAGACATTTCAGATATTAGAAATAAAAAAATTGTCAAGAAATTTTAAAATGAAGGATGCATTTCAGAAAAAAAAAGGACATATATATATATATATTACATATAAATTTTATTAAAAACAAAACATGTGAAACACGTGGGTAGCCTTTCTCCATTTTGTTGACACACTTCTGTGGACCAGCCGATTTTGGGACCTTTGCGCGATATTAAATTGTATCCGGACATGGATTCAGATCTGACGCGGCGTCGTGAAATGGGGTAGCACGTGATTGCATCGATTGTTGTGCAGCGATAGTGGGTCGAATGGCTTTTGTAAGAGATTCGCTGTATCAGTTGTCTTAGTATAATGCCTATGGAGGAGTGCAAACAATCGATTCATCAGTCTGATCTAAATAATTAATTTGCATCGAATCTCTTACATCTAAATAATTCCCCAGTGAGAGTAAGATGAATAAGACCAAATCCAGTGAGGGTAAGAATGGATTCAACTAGCGACAATGGATGTACCAAGGTAACGGTGATGAAATAGGATAAAGACTACAATATGACCACGATGAGGGCGATGAAATAAGATAAAGACGACGATAGATCCAAGACAAAGATTAAATGAACTTTTTATCAAAGAAGAAACGCCCTACCAAAATTTTTACAAGTGACTCAATGGCAACTTCTTGAAAGTACAAATTATTTGACAAAAAATGACAATTATTTTTTTTGCCGAAAGAATAGTTCAGGTATTGTCCACCAGCACAGAGAAAATCTTCAAAAAGGTCGACCAGTCACCATGCCGGAGGATGACAGTAAGACCAAAAGTAGATGACAGAAAGACCATCAAAGAGTCCGAACTGTGTCTTCTACTTCTCTTTAGCACTTGCCTAACTGTCCATCATAAAAGTGCAAAAATAAATATAAAACTTATATAATTTACACAATTTTATCAACAAACAAAAAAAAAGAACGATCGAGATGAATAATGCATTTGAGAACAAGAAATCATATTTGGTTGCACAACTTCCGACGAGGCTAGGTAAATTTAACATTAAAGTTTTTGATTTTGCACCATAATGACAGCTATATGCGTATGCATCAACATAACGAGCGACACTTAAAATAACAATTAATAAAATTACTTTAGATAATATTTTAAATTATAATTAAACCTAGCCTTATTATAACTTTTACAAAACAGATATAAATTAGATAATAATAGTACATTTAGTATATTAAAAACATATTTAGCAAAACTACTGTAAATATAAATATATAATAAATACACATTTAGTATAATAAATATATATTTAACAAAACTCATGTTACTATATATTTAGTATAGTGCAACATATTGTGAGCCTTGTTCGAGGTCCACAATTCAGATTATCCTAAAAATATTATAATTATTAATTAATTTACTATATTTTTAATTTTTAAATAATTAAATAAATTTACTAAAATTTATGTATAAATAATCTACCAATACCGCTAGGAACAAACTAACTGATAATCTACCATACCGTACAACATGAAATAAAAAACCAAAAAAAAGAATTATCACATAAGTTTTACGTAAAACTAGCGTTGTGCGTTAGCGAGTTACATCACGCTTATCTGATCAATACAAATACACCCCAGCAATAGAGGAACTGGATTTAGAAGAGGATGATTACATACAAATACAAGAATCAGTGTTATATTCAGCAGAAGCCCAACAAAGTCACGAAATTATAAGGGCTAAATTCGGAAACTTACTAGACCAATTGAAGGCTCAGGGATATATTGGGGAAGATCCCCTCAAACACTGAAAGAAAAACGAGATAATGTGCAAATTGGAAATCAAAAATCAGGATTTCATAGTAGAAGACAAACCCCTGAGGCATCTAACACCACAAACAAATGAAGCTTTTTCAAAGCATGTAAAGGCATTACTGGAGGTCTACTTCCATGGTTGCAATGATGGACCTATCGTCGGCCCATCAGTTGGTCGAAGCTCTTATCCTTATGAAATTACAGTCTATTATCATCTGGATGTCATCACCGAGCTTCATAGGGAACGCATAGGTGTATGGGATTCTGAAGCTGTTATTTCCAATGGTCATTTTTCCTCCCCTTAATTTTTTATTGGCGGTAGTTTTGGAGGCAGCTGTTCAGAGACAACAGCTGTTGTCTCTGAACAGCTGTTGTCAAAGGTTTCTGCCTCCAAAGCTGTTGTCTCTGAATAGCTGCCTCCAAAGCTATTGTCTCTGAACAGCTGCCTCCAAAGCTGTTGTCTCTGAACAGCTGTTCAGAGACAACAGCTGTTGTCAAAGGTTTCTGCCTCCAAAGCTGTTGTCATACAACAGCTGTTGTCTCTGAACAGCTGTTGTCAAAGGTTTATTGGCGGTAGTTTTGGAGGCAGCTGTTCAGAGACAACAGGGTGCTCAAAGGTTTCTGCCTCTGTTGTCTCTGAACACTAATAGGGCTAGTGTTCCTTCTTCTTGCCGATGAAGCGTCTGGATTCTTGTCTGTAGAATTCCGAGGTGGATGTACCTCATTCCGCTTCTGATCAGTTGGTCGAAGCTTTGTTCCTGTATAAAGGATCTGTCCATGATAACCTTCCATCAATGAGGTTCCTACTTCTGAGTTCAGCCGGCTGCATAGGGATTGATACCTGAGTGGGTCTGATTGTCCAATCCCTTCCTCTTATGTCTGCTGTGGAGTACCTTCTGCCTGGTAAAGCCCTTACGCCGTGACTTGTCAGGTAGTCCACCATCCCTGAAATTTCATAAGCAAAGGCAACATTCGGGGTATTTGAAAGTCGCCCTACCATTCCCCTGGTGATTAGCAAATTGGCTTCCCCATTCTGCCATGTGTCGTAACATACAACTGTCCAGCTGGTCTACGTCGTACCGGACACAATGATGACGGTAGGAGACTTCTACCGTAACATACAACTGTCCATATTAACCCGCGGTTACGACACATGGCAGAATGGGGAAGCCAATTTGCTAATCACCAGTTCAGAGACAAATCCTTTATACAGGAACATCCAGATGATAATAGGCTGCAATTTCATAAGGATAAGGTGCTCAGGAGGAGGCCTACCGTGATCTTGAAAGGTTATCATGCACTAACCTTAAATATATCATACAGTTCTTAAATGATTATATGCGATTGGCATCCAAAACAGGAAGAATGTTCTTAGGACCTGAATTATCTGAAAAATTATGGTCCAAGATAGTTTAAAATGGAAAGCGTGAATGGAAAGAACAGAATGGAAAGAACTTGAGAAAGTTTAAAATGCTTACAAAGGTTTCTGCCTCTAGAGCGAGTAAACAAAGATAGTTTCTTGCTCAAGTAAGACTCTGGTGTTTGTCCACCGATGTCTTGCAAGAGCTAAGTTCCAGCGAATATATAGAAGAAGAGGATAGAATCGGATGCTCATTGGGCCCCATCGCGCTCTTATCCTTTCCTCTATTATTGCTAGACTTCTTGCAGAAGGAAGGAATATTCCTTCATGCCATTATTACTAGCATTATGAGCGGCTCCCCGAGGCTCAACTCATTTTCTTAGTGACTAAGGAGGCTAGAAAGTCTATGCTAGGTTTGTCTTTTTCTGGCGGCTAAGAAAAGCTCTTGCGCCAGCTGTCTTCAGAGGCTGAAGCTTGTTGTCCTCTGCGCTACGTCTTTTACTAGGGATAAGGCATCTTCCCGCTGTTGCTGCTGTTGGATGATGACCGGTAACCAATCCCTATACCAATTGTCCCTTCCTCCACTTCTTTTCTTATATTCTTTTGTTTTGATTGAGTGGATGTTGATGAATTGCTGGAGCGCACTGACCGCCTGTCTGGAGGCTTCTTTCTGGATTGCTCCAAGCCTTCTTTCTGATAATCCCATTTTGTTGAGTGAAAGTCCTCCACGTGTTCCGGCTGTGATCTTATCCAATTCTTGTTGGTACTGTAGGAGGAGGTCACTTGATTTATCATCTGACTCAGGTGAGCCAATACCCGAGCATTGGGCTTGGCCTGTACTTCCTGGGTGGCTTCTAGGATCAGAAACAGAGATTCGCTTGGCCATCCTGCAACCAAAATATTGATTAGTCTAGATAATGAATCAGCCAGGACATTACTTTCCCCTTCAATGTGTTCAAATTTGATGTCCACGTCGCTCCCCGTTATATAATCCACGAAGGCCATCCACCTGACTCTGGAAGGTTTATTCTGAGATGACTTGTTGAAGAAGCTTATTATGGCCTGACAATCCGTTCTTATAATAATCTCCCTTTTGTCTAGGAAGTATATTTTCAGAGCTTCTAGAGTTTTCATAACGGCGTGCATTTCGGCATCAATGGTGGATTTGATTGGACTGAACTTGCCACTGGCATATGCACATATTTTTTCAGTGCTTTTGGGATCATACTTCTGTTTCGTCCACTTACAGATACCTCCCCATCCTTCCATACATCCATCTGTCTCTAGGATTATGAAGCAATTTTCAGGGGGAACTTCCAAATCCGGAAGGTTTTGCACTAGGCCTTTAATCTTTCTGATCAACTTCCAATCTTGCTCATTCATTCTTTTTTCTCCCGTTGGGCTTGTTTTTGAATATAACGGGCTTAGGAGTCTGCCCAGATTGGGTATATAATTTCTGGCGTAGTTTAGAATACCCAGCCATGATCTAAGGCCTTTCTTTGTGGTCAAGTCTTCTTCTTTGTATTCTGTAATCTTCTTGATAATGTGGGGCTGGAGCTTTATTTTCGAATTTCCCAAAATTGCTCCAAGGAATTCAATTTCTCTTACCGCTATCTTCATTTTTGTTGGGCTCAAAATGAGTCCATTCTCCTGGCATATCTCCAACATTTTAGTGAGGTGTTGTTCGTGCTCCCTTTCATTTTCTGAAAAGACTAAGATGTCATCTATATATATTGCAATGAAATCTTCAGTGCCTTTAAAACAGTTGTCCATTTTTCTTTGAAATACCGCAGGAGCATTTTTAAGGCCGAATGGCATTGCCAACCATTCATATAATCCTTCAGGGACCCAGAATGCGGTCCATTCAATAGATTTCGGGTGCATAGCGACCTGGTGAAATCCAGATTTCAAATCAAATTTTGAATAAATTTTACTGTTGCTAACCTTTTTGAGAATCGTGTTGATACCCGGAAGGCTATATTGGTCTATTTCAGTGATATCATTGAGTCTCTTGTAATTGAAGACCATCCTTTCTTTCCCTTTTCTTTCTATTCCCGTTATGGGGTCCACCGTTGTTCCTGAATTGACAATTATTGCAGTTGTTCGGTGCTTACTTTTGCTAGGCCTTATGACCCCAATCTCCAGTAATGCCTTTACATGCTTTGAAAAAGCTTCCTTTGCTTGTGGTGTTAGATGCCTCAGGGGTTTGTCTTCTACTATGAAATCCTGATTTTTGATTTCCAATTTGCACATTATCTCGTTTTTCTTCCAGTGTTTGAGGGGATCTTCCCCAATATATCCCTGAGCCTTCAATTGGTCTAGTAAGTTTTCGAATTTAGCCCTTATAATTTCGTGACTTTGTTGGGCTTCTGCTGAATATAACACTGATTCTTGTATTTGTATGTAATCATCCTCTTCTAAATCCAGTTCCTCTATTGCTGGGGCTGCTGAGATGTAAGGTAGAGTGTTAATAGTCGTCAGATTCTTATAGAATGTAACAGTGTTACCTTCTATCCTTACTCCTCCTTGCATGGCTCTTATGAAATTGCAGCCTATTATCATCTGGATGTCATCACCGAGCTTCATAGGGAACGCATAGGTGTATGGGATTCCGAAGCTGTTATTTCCAATGGTCATTTTTCCTCCCCTTAATTTTTTATTGGCGGTAGTTTTGGAGGTAATCCGACTGAAGTGAACCACATAGGGATTTTCCTCTAGTGCCAGCTTTGGTACAACCTTTTCGTCTACGCAACAGGTTGTGGCTCCTGTGTCCAGTATTGCATTTATTTCAAAAGGAGGAATATTTAAAATTTCCATTTGTACCTTGAGGTTGAAGAGCATGTTCTTGGACTTTCTTGATCCTCCTGTTTCTTTTGTCTCCATAGAGAGGATCTTTTGAGTTTCGTCTTCTAAGAGGACAAAGGCCTCTTCATCTTCTTCATTTTCTTCAGCTTTTCTTTTTCCGAGCTTTTGTATTTCTCTTAGCAGATCTACTTTCTCCAGTCGTAGTTGATCTACCTCTAGTATTTCTTTTTCCAATTTTTCATATTTCTCTTGTAGTTCTGAAAGCTCCCTTTTTAGCTGAAGATTCTCTTGTGTTGTTGCTATAGCTTGAATATTTATTTCTTCAAGCTCTTTGGACTTTTGCTGTTCAAACTCGACTGCTAGCTTGAGCCTTCTTATCTCTGCTTCACAGTGATTAATAAAGTCTTGCTGAGTTTGAAGTAGGTTCTTTGGTTCATACCTTGGTGGTTCCTCCATCATGACGGGTGTTCTTTTGTCAAAATAGTAGATACTGCACATCCCTTTGTGATTTTCTTTTGCAGCACTTGCATAGGGGACAGTGTCTCCTATGCCTCCTTTGTGATTTTCTTTTGCAGCACTTGCATTCTTCTAGTGTTGGTGGTAGTTCAGTGTTGATTTCCCATATATGCCTGCATTCCGCTTGTTCCTGGGAAACTTGTATTCTTGCCCTGTAGCCTGTATCTGGGCCAATCCACCATGTCCTACTATCTTCTATTAAAGCAAAGATTTTGTGAGTAAAAGAGTGAATACCATGTTGTAGGTCTTCAATGTCTTCTCCTTCCGAGATTGAGTATATAGCATCGCTTTGATTTTCTCCTTCTTGAACAGATAATATCTCATAGTCTTCAGGGATATCAAGTTGTTCAAACATGGCTACTCTCTTAATGTTCTTTCTGTCATTAGGACACTCCCTTGCAAAGTGTCCTTCGCCGCAAAGGTAGCATTTACACTTCTTGTTTCTTAGTAAATGCTTCCTCTTTTCAATCCTTGCATGGGAAGAATGGGGCTTTCCTTTGTATGTGGTTGATCTTCTCACCCCGTATTTCCTTTCCGATTTATTGTAATATCCCGGGATAGGGATTTCACTGCAGAAAGATAGGTCTTTCAGTGCTCGTCTGAAGGCGACATCTTTGCATTCTGCCTCCAGATATTTGTAGGAAAATAAAATCCTTGGGATTACTCCTATAGTGTTTCCTCTATACTTGGCTTCGAATGTTTCTTTAATTCTTTTTCCCAATTCTCCTGGCATCTTGGACCATAATTTTTCAGATAATTCAGGTCCTAAGAACATTCTTCCTGTTTTGGATGCCAATCGCATATAATCATTTAAGAACTGTATGATATATTTAAGGTTAGTGCATGATAACCTTTCAAGATCACGGTAGGCCTCCTCCTGAGCCGTGGTAGATCCCTGGAATGGATCTTCTAATATAAAAATTGTTCTTAATTGGGAAAGAATATTTTGTGTACCTCCCGTTCCATCTGCATTGGCTATGAGTAATTGATACTCCTCTAGGTATGCCATCCTCCATTGGATCTATGCCAATTTCTCAGCCTCCCCGAGAAGATTTTCTATGAACTCCATTTTTGCTAGGGGATCTGTGAATCCTTGTAAAGATATTAAATTTTTTGTTATGGATTCCCATCTCATAAATACCTCATCAAACATACCTAATTGAGAAGGGATTATGAAGATTGCTCCCTGTTGCTGAAAAGCTGAGGGAAGGTTCCAGGCTTCAGAAAAGCTTTTGGCTTTGAACCTGGGTCGTCTCGAGCCTCCTTCGTATTCAGGTCGTTGACTTGTAGATTCAATATTTACCGCTGGAGGGTAGTTTACTGGTCCCATTGTTGAGTCTGCTGGTGGCCTGTAATTTGAGATGGCGGATGATGAGTATACCTGATGTGACAGTTTTGCTAATTGTGGGTATTCCATAACTAGGTCCTCTTCTAGCCCTGCCGCAATTAATTCCTTCTGAGGTCTCTGTGGATACGACATTTCTACTTCCTTATTTGAAGTGTAGATGTTTTGGAAGTAACAGTTCAGGTTTTCTTGTAGTTCTTCTGCCTCATTTTCACTCTCATAGGATAACTGGATGTTAACAGCTATCACGTGGCTTCTTATCTCCTCTTCATCGCTGAAGGTTTCATCATCAGCGTTGTTGTAGTGGATTCTGCTTGATGTTGAAGCCACCTTATAATTGTCAAAACTGATGGAGATCCTTCCATCAATGAGGTTCCTACTTCTGAGTTCAGCCGGCTGCATAGGGATTGATACCTGAGTGGGTCTGATTGTCCAATCCCTTCCTCTTATGTCTGCTGTGGAGTACCTTCTGCCTGGTAAAGCCCTTACGCCGTGACTTGTCAGGTAGTCCACCACCCCTGAAATTTCATAAGCAAAGGCAACATTCGGGGTATTTGAAAGTCGCCCTACCATTCCCCTGGTGATTAACAAATTGGCTTCCCCATTCTGCCATGTGTCGTAACCGCGGGTTAATATGGACAGTTGTATGTTACGATAGAAGTCTCCTACCGTCATCATTGTGTCCGGTACGACATAGACCAGCTGGCTTCCTCTTGTCAGGTCTACTTCCATGGTTGCAATGATGGACCTATCGTCGGCCCATCTGTTGTCTCTGAACACTAATAGGGCTAGTGTTCCTTCTTCTTGCCGATGAAGCGTCTAGATTCTTGTCTGTAGAATTCCGAGGTGGATGTAACTCATTCCGCTTCTGATCAGTTGGTCGAAGCTTTGTTCCTGTATAAAGGATCTGTCTTCTTGATTGTTTGTGACCAACATTGCTTCTTCTGAGCGATGCATGTAAACCCTATGATGCACATCGTCCCTCCTTAAGTGATAAAGTACTTCTGCCGGCGCAATCGCTGCTCTTTCTCTTTCTCTCATGGATAACTGTAGTTGTGCTCGAGGGTCGATTTGTTGCTCCAGAATTTGGGTATTTGAGTCTGGGTTCCTGAAGATTAGCTGTCCTAGTCGCCTTCTGGCGTTGAATATTCTTCTTTGGTTTCTTCTGTAGTTACGAATCTGATCTTCCACAAGAGGAGTTGATGTAGATACCTCTTGGGTTTGCGTTCTGGAAGTCATCTTTTAGCTTCCTGAAAGATTTTTATAGGGTCCTTGAAAACTAGGATTTTTCCTTTCGTTTCTTTAGGCCTTTCTGTAGGTCCTAAGTTGAGATTTGCCAACTTCGTGATGAGTTCTTCGGACACAGCTTGAGATTGTGGTGTCTTGGATTGTTGTGATTCACGGATTCTTTGTAGTTCCGTGCGTATTCCTTTTATATCCTCAGCTATCTGTATTAAAAGCTATATTTGTACGTTGTGCTGTTTAATTACAGCTGCCTGGTGGCTTAGAGCTCCTGGACAATCACTGGTTTTAAGAAAACCAAGTGACGGGGGATCAATGGATTCAATGGCCTTAAGAGCTTCTTTGTAGGACTCGGTACTCCTTGAGGATATGTGGCTCATCCAAAAATTTTTTTTCTATTTTGGATAGTAATATTTCAATCCTTTGGAGTTTTTGGTCAAGGTTTCGTGAAAGCCGTAAGGCTTCTTCTTCAGTAAACCTATGTTGCTTAGTAATTTCAGACAACAGTTTTTGAACTTCAATTTGGGTGAGAGGCTTATTTTCAGTAAATAAGAAAGTTAATGTTTTTACTGAGAATTCGAGCCTTTTAATCCTATACTCGAGGTTTTGGTTTTCTTCAAGCAAGAGCTTAAAGTTTCTTAGATTTACTCTGCTTGAGAGGCAGGTTCGATCGTAAATGACGAAAATGTTATGGGCAAATTCTTTTTTAGTGGGTTTTGGAGTCTCGACTAGATTTAAGTAATCAAGATGGGTGGTATGAGAGTCAGTATACCACTTCTGAATAGATTCTTCCCAAAGCTTAGACATATACTAGATATGCATGAGCTTAATTCTACTCACTTTCTTAACTTTAGAGGGCTTGCGTCAAAGGTCTTACTGTGGTTCCCTGACCTGATTGCCTTCCTCGGGCTCCTCACAAGTTTAGATTGTAAGAGAAACAATTTCATATATATATAGCATTAATATCGTAAGCAAAGAGACTATTTCAAAACAGTAAGCCAAGCTCTGATACCACTAGCACAATTACTCCGTAACGTATGTTACTAATAAAAAATAATTTAAAAGTCTCAAGTGGACTAAATTTCCAAGATTCTCATAATTTGAGTTTACACATCTTAACAAGTTTGCGGAAACAAACTACAAGGACAGAAAGATGACAAATAAAGACACTACAACAAGAAAAAGCAATGGCAATAAAAGTAGCTGTCACAAGGGGCGGAACAGATTCCGCCAGCAGGGCAAAAAAGTGAATATCTCGATTTTACAATATCAAATACATTCACTTATTTAGAAGCATACAATGAACTCCGAAATAGCTACAAGGTTTATAATTTAAAGGTCTATTTCCTAGACTACAAAATTTAGTCTTACAGGGGAACATGTTGATCATATTGAGTAATAGAAGAAAGGAAAGTGACACTGAAGAACATTACCGCTTAATATTAACGCGACATTATACAGCGAGGCCAACGCCAGCGAAACAAAGTGGAGACGGCAAGAAACGCCACAACAGAATTAATATGGCCGGCTGTGTATTCATCCGTCGCCAGGTCTCACAAGGCACTATGAAGTCGGCTTTGAAAACGTAGGACAGACAAGAACGGATCTTGGTGGATTCGAACCACCCCTTTCTCACGCCATTTTAAATACAAATGACCTAGCGCTCGACCAGTATTGAGCTTAAGATCCCATTTCAGCTGACATTAAAGGGTACTAATATTTGACAGTTCTAAATAGCAATGGAGAACGAACCAATAAATAATATAGTAATTGGTACGGTTCTATAAAGCACTTTAACACATCCATCTTAGCGATACCACAACTATCATTGCCCACAAACCACCTCGATAAGAATTGCTCGAGCAAATCTTCGGTCATAAAGATCAGTGCCACACATGACAACATAGTAATACGTAAATCAACAAGCAAAATTAAAATTGACATGGGTTATCACAAATAAATTACCATACAGAATCTAATTTGAAGGATGTTATTAGGAAGCATTATTAGACTAAAATTTAACAAGAACAGTTTAACATCAGGCATCATGACTAACTATAAAAACGGAATAATGATCACGTCAAGAATAGACGCAATTGAATTGAATACAAGCAAAAAGACAAACTAACTTTTGCAACAGATGATTGAACAGATGAAAGTAAATTTTGAAATACTAATACAAACCAGGGTTTAAAACATATCTAATGACTAATGAACGTATATGTTGTTTCTTAGCAAAAATTTGACGAGAAAACATACAAGACAGATCTCGTCAGCATTGATTACTTGAACATACAAACGACATCAAAGAAGAGCTCTTGCCAAATAGCGACGCAGCCTTCAATAAAAACTAGGTCACCCTTCTCTAGAAGCAAGAACTGACGTAATGGACAAACACAGCAACAAAATACACCATCGCACCAAGTACCTTAGAAAGCATACAGGTGGAAGTGAAGACATGACAACCAAATAAAGCTACATGAGATCTCAACTACAGTAAAAGTCCTAAGAGCATACATCCACAATAGAGTCCCACTATACAACAAGGAACATGTTCGAAAAAATTAACTAGTAACGAAAAGAGAACTAGAATCATAGGAACAATCTTACACATAAAAGATCAACAGAGAACGAATAGATTTTGCAAAAATAATCCACTATAAAGCGAAGGGCCATGTTCTAAATATGTAGCATCACATAAATCAAAATAGCAGTTTTTTGACACAACTTGTAAGGTGACAACATGAACAATATGCGGAATCAGTACCTTGGAAATCGGAATACATAACTGCGGCGTGCATCTTGGCGTAAAATGGTAATTTGATTCCTAGGGATTTGCAGACTTCCTTTCTGAAGGACTCAGTAGAGCTGGGACGAAATAGATGATTGAGCTATAAAATTCGTTGCTCGAAGATCATTATACTCTCATGGACTCAGATTTACAGAGGTGAAATCGACTATTGAGATGTAGAACTCGTGATATGTCATGATTGCAGATAGAACATTCACATGGGGATAGTGCAGATGGACTGTGGTGGCAAGGAACATCACAAACAAGAACAAAACAACACATAGGGGAACCCAGGGTCTAAAATTCACCCCATGCGATCCCCAAACACACAAAAAAATGATTTTTATTGTGTCTATGACCTGCCATGCGAGCGCACCCAACATGGCAAAGGTCGTGTCGACAAACCCTAGATGCATCGCCAAACATGATCCGTAAATTACCTTACCCTCCATGGAGATACCCACCATTCCTCGCCCACATGTTGGGAAAGAACCCGATAACCATATCTCTAGTTCCAAATACTTAAACTAAGAGACATAATGAGATAAACTCAGCAACAGGCGAACAACCAGATCTTCTTCGCATAGCGAGACGAACAACCAGATCTGCAACGCGATTTGATATAATACCGCTAAACAAAGTTTGATCCATGAACTCCATGGCTATGCCTGGGTAATCATCCAAGGATCCGTCCTATGTCCGAAATCCTGTAGCGATAAGATGAGATACACATGCTCTACAACCATAAATCCATCTACAAACTCATTAGGTTCCGACAGAAGACACATTCAACATGTCCACTCCATAAATTAGCAATAAACAGGCGAAACACACTTTTAAACGAAAATAGAAGAAGAACGGAACCAAACTCACCGGGTTCCACAACAAGATACAGATCGACAACGAGTCCACTGATCCTGATAACCATGTTTAGCGGGATCCGATGATTCCCCGACGACCGCCATCTAACGAGAAGAAGCGGCTGCGGATGAACCCTAGGGTTTGATGAATCGAGGAGGAGGGCATTTATTGAGGTGGGAGACGAGACGGACGGATGGATCGAAACGGTGCGTCAACAACGGCAGCCATGCAACCGCGTGGCATGGAATTATTGGTCGTGCCAGCTATGCGCACCGACGCATCCGCTTACCCAATCGTTCGCTCGTCCTTATCTCTTGATGGCGTCATTGCTTACGCCCACGGATTAGTAGGATTGACTATAGGACCGATCGTGGGACACTTGAATGCACCAATCAACAACGTCATCTCAGTGGAATGTTGAAATCGAACGGTTCGGGTTGGAGCGATTCAGTGAACAATCTGCTGTGTTATACATTGAATCCGCAGGGTTATCGGGCTTCCATCCAATCAAACGGTGGAGACATGGTAGAGGGCTGGCGAGGGGAGGTGAGGCAGTGATGACGGAAGCATGGGAGAGGGCAAGATGGAAGATAAGTCCAACGGTGTAAAAAGATAAAATAATCTTTTTACAGTACAATGAATTCCCTGCCAAAATTTATAAAATATAGATTTTTTTTTCATAAATTTATCAGTTTTTAATTTATTAAAAAAAATAAAATAATTTTAAATTAAAAAATTATTCTTCACATATATTTTTTGTCAAACCATTTATGAAACTACGATGTATAGATGAGATCCTTTAAGAGTTCATGTCAACGTGCAAACTCATCATTCTTAGGACGATGATAAAATAAAGTTGGTATTTAAGAATTTAAGATCAATGAGAATATTATTGAAAAGATGATAAGAACATTTATAAGAGAACAATTGGTGTCAAAAATCGAAGGGGGTGACTAGGCCAACAACGAGAGAGTAATAATAAAATTGAATCCCCATACAGAGGGGTCTTATGAAAGGTGACATCCCTTAGAGGAGTGAGGTGGCAACCTTCGTGATAAAAATTATGAATAATTTTTTAAATTAAAAAGAAAATAATAAATATTTTTTTTTAAAAAAAATTGCTTTGTTATTTTTTTATTCAGTTAAAAAAACCATAAATCATTCAAACGTGTCACCACGTAATAATGAAAGAAATAAACAGCCAGCATTCTCTTTAAGTCCGAGCCAAAGACGTAAATACTGCAAACAGTGAGCCAAAAATGGCAGGCCCCATTACTGGCACAAGCAGCCCGGGCGGACAGCACGGTGGCCCGCTGGGTGCGGAATGGCGCAGCAGCACGCCCGGCGCCGGCAGCGGGAGGCACACCCACCCCTTTTGTTCTGGGGCGGGCCTGCGATCCCTGATACCAACAGTTATGGCGGTGCTGTGGTCGTCCGCTTGCCCTCCTCCTCCTCCTCCTTTCCCTCTGTCCCACCCACCCATTCTTTCCTTTCCGTCTGCCAAACACCATCTCCTTCCCCTCTTCCTCTTTTGCTTTAACTCGTTGGAGGAGGCAGGGCCGACGCAGGTCCACAGTTGGACGACAGATTTGATCGACTGTTTGCGGGGGCTGAGCAGGATGCGTTATGGGACAGCCCACATGCCCTCTGCCGCTTGGATCAGTTCCCTGTGCGTGGGTGACTGCCTGTTCGCCCGCTAGCCGTACAGAGACGATGGTTTTGGCAGCCACTCTCTGGTCCTGTAGCTCCATGGAACACAAGTATGACCACGCACCCCCCCCGTGTCGAGAAAAGCCGTCTGGATATGAGAGTATGACCAATGGTTGAACAGTCTTGCCCCCAAAATGATCCAACTCGGGCCCCCATTCAATCGAAAGAAGCTGCTGGCTCGGGCTGCACACCTTCGAGGGATATAGTACATGCGCTACAGTGGCTCCTCATCTTCTTCACTTGTTCTAGTTTCCGATCGCCCCTTGCAAAATACACCATAAAAAAAAGGGTGCCATTTGCGTATTTGGAGTGACATGTTTTAGACCAAGCAAGAATGAGAGGGCCAAACGATATGAACAGAATAGGCATATTTGCATTGTACCTTTCTTCTGTATTCGACAGATAAAGATGAATCATGCAGCTCTGGTCATCCACTGTAAAAGCAAGGTTTGGATCATGGGCTCATATTCTTATCCCCTTCAATCCTCCTCTCCCCACCTTTCGAACAACCCATGTACTAAAAGCAACGCAGTTCCTACTGCTTTTGAATAGATCGGCGCAGTCTTTTTCCTGCTCAATCTTATGTAATATCACATCAGCAACTCCACAGGTACCCTCCCTCCTCTTTGATCAGCTCAAATTACAGGCAATTCAATCGAGTCACTGAAGTGTTCCAATCCTAATCTTTACATATTAGTACGGCACCAACCAAACAAATTAGTCCCATTAACAGTCGTATGACGAAACAAACACCCACACATTCGACTAAAACAGTGGAGGGAAGGAGGCAAATAGATTCCTAATCGAAAGAGGTCAGAGTTTTGGTTGATGATTACCGCCACGAGGAAACCGTGAGGAGGGGGCGGTCACCCCAAGCTAGCGAGAGGAAGACCGGGGCGGAATCCGAGAGGGTGTATTTGGAGCTGTAGTTGTAATTCCAGAGTAGAAGCTTGGCTTGGCTCACCGCGTAGTTGCTGAGCGGCACGGTTTCGAAGCCGCACTGCTCCATCACCGCCCTCCATTCCGCGTTGGCCTCCATCCTCTCCCGTCGGATTTGCTCGTCGCCCGGACCCACCACGCCCAGGATCCGACGCCCGAACAGGAGCCGCTCCACCCGGGCCCGCTCGGCCGAGTCGCGCTGCATCGCCGGGTCGAGCGAGTCGAACACGGCCGCGTAGTAGGCCAGCGCCGTGCGGAAGCGCTCCAGGAAGGCCGCCCGGTTGAGGCTCGCCTCGTACTCGCCCAGCGTCACCACGCGGGGGCCGAGCGACTTGGCCACCCGGAGGACGCGCTCCACCGGCTCGGGCGAGTCGCCGAGGAGGTGGCAGAGCTGGAGCATGAAGTTGACCGCCAACGTCTCCTCCGGGTCGACCCGGAAGGTGGACGCGGAGAGCTCCGAGATGGAGGTGAGGATAGGATCGAACTCGAAGTCCAGGTCGAGGAGCGCAGCGAAGTCGCGGAGGCGGTTTCCCGTGGCGGCGAGAGACGCGGCGGCGGCGGCTCCCAGCGCTGGCGCCGGGATGCCGGAGATCCGGACCCTGGAGGGCTTCCCGCTGGGGCGGGTTGCGAGGGCCTGGAGGAGTGCCGCCCACTGGACTCCCTGCATGATCCCGAAGTCTACAATGTGGATCCGCGCCGCCGATTCGGTGGCCTCGAGGATCGCCTGGTTCGCGGTGAGGTGGGCGAACTTGGAGTAGGGGCACGCATCGTTGAGGGCCTTGTAGCAGAGGGTGAAGTCCTCCGGCGACGAATCGAAGGACGAGGAGGAGCACGACGGCGGGGCTGCCGCGGTGGAGGGATATGAGTGGTGCTTCCTCTGAGCTCCATGGAGGCGACGGTAGAGAGC
The DNA here is from genome assembly GCF_036884655.1 of Musa acuminata AAA Group. Lineage (NCBI taxonomy): Eukaryota > Viridiplantae > Streptophyta > Magnoliopsida > Zingiberales > Musaceae > Musa > Musa acuminata. The sequence continues at coordinate 45,173,290 of NC_088329.1, read as the reverse complement.
TTCGGCGAAGTAAAAGGCGACGCGTTCCGTCGGATCGCCCGACTCCGAAGCGGACTCTCTGACATGGATCAGGGATTTGGCGGCGAGATCGGGGTCGGAATCGGCGATCCGCGCGCAGTCGAGAAGGGATTCCAAGAGAGGCTGCGACGAGACGCTGCTCTCCGGCGCCTGATCTCGCACTACGGCGGCTCCGCCGGAGTTCTTGTTTAGTTCCGGCGGATCGAAGGACGGGGCGTGGGCCGTCGGTCCAGGCCGATTTAGGGCAACAACGGCGGCGGCCTGGTGAAGGTGCTGGACCGGTGCAAGAGGAGCGATCTCGCAGTGCTCGGAGAAGAGGACGTGGTTGAGGTCCGACGCGGATGCGGGGGGAGAAGGTGGGCTGAAATCGGTGGAGCAGGAGGGGAAGGCGTCGGCGAAGAGGGCTCCTGAACCGCCGGCTGCGCCCTGCCAAGGGTCACCCATGAGGTCAGAGCTCTCGGCGGGGGAATCACCGATGAGGCTCTCCATCCACTCGTCGGAGTCGAACTCGGCGGCCACAGCAGAGGCGGAGGAGCCGAAGTCGGAAAGGCGGAAGGGGCCATGGTCGAGGTGGCCGCCACCAGGGGGCGCGGCGAAGCCGGCGACGGGATCGGGGGCGAAGGGATCGGCGAAGGTGGTAGCCGGGTCGGGGATGACGAAGGGGAAGTGGTCGGTCATGTGCTGCTGGGGCTGGTGCGAGGAGCCCCACGGTGGGGGGTTCGTGGAGAAGGGATTGACGGAGGCAGCCACCAGCTGCTGCTGTTGCTGCTGCTGCTGCTGCTGCTGCTGGCGCTGCTGTTGCTGCTGCTTCTGCTGGATGACCTGCTGCGCGATGGCCATTAGATTCCCGCTGTCCGCGCACATATACGCCATGATCCTCTTCGACTCCCCCACGTCAAGCAACCGATACTACCCCCTCCTCCGACGTGCGAGCTCTGGACTCTTCGGTGGGCAGATGCTTTCTCTGGAGCCAGGAGAGCTACCACCGAAGAGTCCAAGACGGATAGAAATGTAGAGGTGGAGGAGTTTTGATGTCAGGCTATTCTGAGTCGACAGGGAGTGGTGTGCGCAGCAGCGAGGGAGAAGTGAAGGTTTTGAGCGTTGTTGGACCGGTGGCCTTTATAAAAAGGGTGGTTTTCCTTGGGTGACTGACCGAGGGCGATGGAAGGCGAGAGGGAAGAGAACGGGAGGGGGGCGAATGCTAAGGCCCAGGGCCGGCAGAGGCGGGGCCCACGCTGGCCCACCATGCCGAGGTATGGAAGTCGCTGAGTCCTATCGTGGCACGAAAAGTGTGGGTGAGAACCCTGTTTCCTGCTTGACCTGGGCGTGGTCCACCATTTCGGGAGCTGGGGGCAGGTGCATGGTTACTTGCGCCATGCATGACGTGTCGCCTTCTCGCCGTGCTCCCCCACGGTCCCAGTGACGCGACACCACCCGATTCGATCTGCCACGCGGGCTTCACCTCTTACGAGGCGGGACCCTACGGACGCCTTGAACTCGACCAGACAGACAACTCCAACTATCGCCAAACGAAATCATCCACGTCAGCTAATGTCAGTGACTAGGAAACTGAAAACTGCGGGTGGGTGCTCCAACGCACACACCACATCAACCCAGCCGCGGGGCCCGCGCTGCTGCTGCCGCCGCAGCTCCGTGCCTCGTGTGGGAACGGCTCCCCCCACCGCCCACAACCAAAAAACCCCACGGTCTACAACGATGACGTCACCGCCACAGGTGAAAGCCGTCGGATACTTTGGTGGGCGGGCCCCGCGACGGCATTCTTTTCTGAGGTTTCGATTAATGATTATTTTTCCCTCCACCCATTCATTCACCGTCGTCACGACTCGACCCACGAATCCTCGTCTTCGCTCCCAACGGTGCAAATATATGCGTCCCAATTAATGGCCCGCGCCTCCGTCCCCTCCGAGTCGCGGTCAAAAAGAGACGCCAAAGCCAGCAGACCGAGCAGCGGGACCGCGTCCGCGTTGCGAGAATCAAATCCCACCGTTGGCTCGTGGCGTCGCACGAAAGCTGATGCACGCGCAGCCTTATCTGCGCTCCGCCTCCGACCGACATGGCCCAACGAAAGCGACGGTTGAGGGCAAACTTGGCACGGAAGGCAACCGAGTCGACTCGGCAAACCTGAGCGATTGATGGCGCTGCTGGAAGACAAACGCATAGTGGAGAGGCGGGTCTAATACCGCGGGAAGTTGTCGTCGCTTAGCTACCACGAAGTTGACAAGCGCGGTACTTGTCGCAAGCTTTCGCTTCGGCTTATGGTGTCGCTTTCCCTCCCAAACCAAAGCAAGCACGCCTTCTCACTCTCTCTTCAATTATTTGCAGACCGGGAAGAAGAGAAGGGAGTGTGGACGGAAGTCAATCACGCATTCGGGCAGATTAAAGACGCACGGCAAGTGTTCGATCGATGTTCCGTGAGAAGCATGCGATAATAATGCTGACCGGCTTGGCTGCATGAATTGGATCGTGTGATCAGCATCCAAAGCAACAAATGAACTTACGGACATCTCCACCACTGTTTACGGACTTGCGACGGTTCTTTGCTCATCATGTTATTATCGTTGTTATGATCATGAGTTGGATCATTGCTAGTCCTTTCGACAGCATGCATGATTGACAGCCACACGGTCGCGAATCCGAAGCTGTGGAGAAGAAGAGAGTGGAAGAGAACAAGTGAAAGCAACACCCACCGGCCTCCTCAAGCCTCAGACTCCGAGTTAGTAGTGGGCGGAGGGAGCCATAGTTATTATTACAGGTGAAGAAAAGGAGGGCTTGCAAGCAGCGTTAATGGCTGCTGTTGTGAATCATAACATCACTAAAAAGGAGGTTTGATAGGATGAGCGTCGGTGATGATTAGATAACGCTATCATTACAGTTCAAGTTTGCATTGCATGCCCAATAATAGTACTGGAACTCTCTTTTGATTGTTGAGGATGTTCGGTGGTTAACCTACACGAAGATTGAGGTCGATATTATCCTTTCGACGTTCTATTAGTCGAGTGATGAAAATCAAGAGTTTAGAATTTATAGTGATTGACCCGATAAGCTTTTTATAGTGGGCTTAATTCAGAAAAATATTTTACAACATGAATAGAATATTCCTTCGATTTTTTATATTGGATTAATGTCTACGTGGTACAATTGTTGATCCGAATCCGTTTTCCTCCTCTTACTAATAAGAATTGTCGATTGTGTTATGTTAGATTAAAATCTTTGAAAATATCTATTTTCTAAGCATTACATCATATGATTCCATCTTGTTGGGAGAAATAGAATAGAATGATGTGTATCAACAATCGCAATTAGGTCTAAGGTACAGATTTACGTTCCTTTTAGTTTAGTACATGCGAATTATCGCGCAAAATGCCTCCACAACAACATCGTTAATAGTTGACTCAGTTTATTTTATGATTCAATAAAATATTTGATTTTAAATTATCGTATCGACCCAATCAAACCTCTCGTTACATGAATTCTAAAACGACAATTCGATACTTACGTCAAACCTTATCAACTCAATACATCGGACAAACTACTCTTCCTTCGTACATCAACGTGCCAACGTTATCGACATAAGCCTCCGATAACCAAACTTTGTACGAGGGTTCGACACATATGTCGTCGATTGATGATTCTACGTGATATAATTACCCAAACTAATTATAAGAATACCTCCGTAAAGCAGCAACTTGAGTTCATCGTACCTTTGGAATCTTCCGACGCCACTGATTTGAACGTCGAAAGGCCTTCTCCATTACATGCAAATTTTTAATTCATAGTAATTTCGCAACCTTCCCGCATGAGCACGCATTCTTTCTTTTCCAATGCCTGCAAAGCGATCTGATCTCTTCCTTCTTCCCGTTCTTCTACGTTTCCACCTCGGGATGGAGAAGTGGCGTCGTCTGCTCCTCGTACTTGTGCTCTTCCTCGCCTTCTTCTCCGCAAGTAAGTGCAGCGCCGGTTAATGCTTTCACGAAATAAGATGGTGGTACTTTACTAACTAAAGTCTTTGCAGGGTCGCAGTCCTTCATCGGGGTCAACTATGGGCAGGTGGCGGACAACCTCCCGCCGCCATCTGCCACCGCAAGCCTCCTGCAATCGACCACCATCTCCAAGCTCCGCCTCTACGGCGCCGACCCTGCCATCATCCGATCCCTATCCGGCACCAACATCTCCCTCGTCCTCGGTGTCCCCAACGCCGACATCCCCTCCCTCGCCTCCGACCCATCCGCCGCTGCCAGCTGGGCCGCCGCTAATGTCCTCCCTTACGTCCCCGCCACCTCCATCTCCCTCGTCGCCGTCGGCAATGAGGCACTCGACTCCGGCGATGCCGCCCTCGCGTCCCAGCTCCTCCCCGCCATGCGGAACCTCGGCTCCGCGGTCGCCGCCTCCGGCGTCAAGGTCTCCACCGTCCACACCATGTCGGTGCTCGCCCATTCGGAGCCCCCGTCCTCGGGCGCCTTCCGCCCGGAACTCTCCGCCGACCTCACCGGGATCCTCGGGTTCCTGCGCGACACCGGGTCGCCCTTCATGATCAACCCCTACCCCTTCTTCGCCTACCGCAGCGACCCGCGGCCGGAGACGCTGGCTTTCTGTCTCTTCCAGCCCAACCCGGGCCGGTTCGACGCCGGGTCGAAGCTCATGTACACCAACATGTTCGACGCGCAGGTGGACGCGGTGCGGTCGGCGCTCGACGGGCTGGGGTTCCCGGGGGTGGAGATCGTGGTGGCGGAGACGGGGTGGCCCTACCGGGGGGACCCGGACGAGGTGGGGACGACGGTGGAAAACGCCAGGGCATTCACCGGGAACCTGGTGGCCCACCTGCGGTCCCTGGTGGGGACGCCGCTGATGCCCGGGCGGTCCGTGGACACCTACATCTTCGCGCTCTACGACGAGGACCTCAAGCCCGGCCCCGCCTCCGAGCGCTTCTTCGGCCTCTACCGAGCCGACCAGACCATGAACTACGACGCCGGCCTCGTCAAGTCCGCCTCGAGCTCCTACACGAGTCCGTCGCCGCCTGCAGCGACGACGGGGTCGACACCGCCTGCAGCGACGACGGGGAGGTGCGTACCGGGGGCGACACCGCATACGAGTGCAGACGGCCGCCCAACCCAGCCCGAGGAGCAGTGCCACAGCCCCGACGCCGTCGGATCGCGTGCAGCCGTCAGGGCGGACCGCCTCTTCGTCTTGTCCGTGGCGCTGACACTGCTGCTATAGTGCGAACCATCAATAACGGGAGGAACAATAAGAAGGGAGTTTGTTTGCAGCCTTCAATGTTTGGAATCTATAATTCAACATAAATAAGAGATATTTAAGCTTCATTCAACACATTCCATTGTCGTCTAGTCCGGTTAGGATACCTGGCTTTCACCCAGGCGACCCGGGTTCAAATCCCGGCAATGGAATCGTTGTTGTTTTTGCTTTGTGGCAAATAAATTTACCTAAATAAGAGAAGTGTTATTCGAGTGGGAAAGAAAAGTGTTTTCTTTCTTTTTCATGCAATAAAAGTCAGATTACATTTAAGTTTTGATTCACTGATTCATGAATCTTAAGTATATGATTGAGTGATCATATCTTCTTAACCTGTTAAGAAAGAGGTGTAATTTAGTTGGAACACAGATGACAACCAAACCTGTTTTCTCTCCTTCAGAATACCACATTTGATTCATCCAGCATAAGATATCAAAGGATTTATATGGAAGAATAATCACAATCAAACAGCTAGGCTTCAGTTGCCATTGACCAAATTTACAAGCACCAAAGTTGACTGAGGAACTCACAAGTCAACATGCATCGAAGATACCATCAGATGTAGCTAAGAAGATTGGAGACACAGGTTTTCGAAACCCATGTACTCTTTCCTCGCAAGCTTCCCCACTACATCTTCTATGCCAAGTCCACCTGCGGTGGGAATATGTTACCATATTGTTTCATAAACCTCGCTAGGATATAATTAATTCCACCGTCATTACCTATGCCGATCGCACTGACAAGGATGGTCAATGCCAGAATGAAGATGATTAGTGATGCTCGGCCTATCAGAATGATCATCTTCCTCACCATGTGCTGACCGGCGACGGCAGCAAGTGTTGCAACACACAACAGGTATGCAGCTGCAGCATCACGGTCGGTTAGATTGTTCGCCGATGAATAAATAGAGGTGCCGTGATCGTTACTACTTACAGTATGGAACAGGAAAGCGATCGAGTAGGTAGTACTGTACGACGGATATGGAAGAAGAAAATGCCATCACAAAGTTTGATGTTGCGCTGGCAACCTGCACAGGAGCATGATATTAGCAGAAGACGAGCGTGTAACCTACTGCAGGAGAATAAATTCTTGTATTTTTCTTATAGAAATTGGTTTAAAGTCAGAAAAGATTTCAGATTACAGTGACGTCTTTAAGAAATTGAGATCCTCGATGACGCAGACTGATAAGATTCTCCAAGATCAAGTCACTACATCAACTAATATGAAGAATATTATCATCGGAAATTGTTCAAATTCATTCGCTCTTTTAAACATTTGTGGAGCTATATACTTAATGTCAAATACTCATATCATGTTTTCTCTTATAGGCGCAGGTAAACTGCTGGCCAATAAATGTTCCCCTAATTATGTCTCATGACATTATCGAGATGTACTTCACTAACTATGTAATGAAACATGTGAAACTTGTCATCAACCCTACATAGCTTAGGGGAAGGAGCAAAACCTGTGGAGGAACCCCCAGTTCAATAAATAAGGGTCCTAAAATGAATCCTCCTCCGAGCCCAAGAAGACCTCCAACTACCCCAGCTATAACTCCACAGCAACAGTAGAAGACAAGCTGGTGCGGTCTCCAGTTCATTTCCTGCTTACCTGTAGAGGCAATTGTCCTCTTCCCTCTGTAAAGACAGACAGCTTCATAAAGTTTCTCAAGTTAATGTCCAGCTTACCAGTAGAGGCAATTGTCCTCTTCCCTCTGTAAAGACAGATAGCTTCATAAAGTGTTAAGGCAGCAGCAATTGGCACCTTCACGAAACAAAATTTCAGCCTCAGCACCTTAAGTAGATGAATCTTTCAAAGCGGTAGAAGATATTGCTATGGTAAAATTAAGTTGTTGAACTCCAAGAGAATGTTTTAGCTTGAAGCTCTCAGCATTCTACAACTTACATGTTAGTTGGAAATTGAGAAGAAATACAAACATCTGAAGACATTTAAGAAAAGGACTAATTGTCATAGGCCCCAGTAAAGCCTACACCAGTTTCCAGTGGCTTATATTTCAGATGTGGCATTAGGTTCTTTTTTCGTTATGGATTTTTTTTTTTTCAGAGTGAAAATGCAGCAATAACATCAAAACCTTTCTTCTCATTCTTGCAACTTGTCAGAATAATTGCATGACATGACCAACAATGCATTGGTTGACTTCATCAATCATGAAGTTCTTTGATGGAAACTATAACATGAAGTTTATGTGTGTCTACCAACGAAAGGAAGCAAGTGATTCTAGCTTTACTTCAGATATGAAACGCTGACTAGCACTCATTGAAACTAGCATACATTAGGTGGAGTGCTTTACCTGCATGAAATTGAATATCCAATATTCTGGAGAGCATATTACAGCATGAGTCTGTATAGAAATACAAAGAAGCTCATGATTAGTCAAAAAGAGGGAGGAGGGAAGAAAAAATAAGGCATGCGAGTATAGGAGAGCAATTTTAAAAGTAGAGATGTATGTATTCCAAAGCTCTCACCTTAATTATTTGGATGACAAGAAATCCAACCCAAACAATCAAAAGCAACATAAGTTCTTTCACGTATATATTTTCCTTGATAGGTACCTGTAAGGAAGTTCAGACAGTTAAGATGACAATGATGGCTTCGCTAATGCTGATGCTATAGAAAAGGATTCTTGATTACTTAATCTATTACATACAATGGTTAAAACTGCCCCACTTGCTGAAGACTTGGGCTGTTCATTTGCGAGGGGTCCCTCTGGGAGCGGCGCATATTCCAGTTCTGGTCCATCTGACAGTGCAAAGGAAATCTGATCGATTCACTTGTATTGAGCATTGCACTGAGTGCACATGACTTATCGTATAACTGGTTCCCCAAGGTTCTTGGAGCCAGTTATGCCTTTGGTGTCAAAACGAGGCATATATTCCTCAAATTGAATCTGGCATTTTGAAAGTGCATCCTACTCACCTTTCAGGTTCGTTGATGAGTCCAAATGCCTTGCTGCATCCTAAAGTAAAGGATTTCCAGTAGCTATCTCGATGAAGGTGCATACTATAATTTTCAGAAGTAAAAAAGTAATCATGGGACACTTACCTTCAGAAGCACAGTTTCCTTTTTCCAGGTCTCTAGACCCTTTAGAAATGCCTTGGTTGATGTACCTCCGAGTAGCAAACCATTTTTAGTTAGTATATGTTGGAGCTGAAAGCCATTGTTTCACGAGATTTATGTTGAGCAGAAAATAAGCTTTATGGAGTTTAAGAGGACATATAAAGTTGATGCATTTGTGTTAGGAAGCAACTTCTCGTGACCGAAACTAAGGTAAGATGAAGAAACTTTTGGTTTTCCCTTACGAGATGTTAAATGACTGGAAACATAAGGTAGCAAGAATTTGGTTGTGGCTGCAATCTTTGTGAATGCACTTCTAAGGAATTATTTTCAATAAAATAAGATTCAGATTAGAAGGTACCAAAGTACGTGAGACTACTCAGCAGCTAAGCAAATTTCAGGCAAGAAAGACATAAGAATTTAGAATGCGTAGGTGCTTATTTCCTGACACTTGATAAACAAGAACAATTATCTAAAAGCAGAAATACCCTCGAGTCGAATTCAGTGACTATGGGAATGAAATAAGCTAGAAGAGTCGATTTTACCTAGGAATAGGATGACGAGGATGGCGGTGATCATCCATTCTGCAAAGATGACATTGAAGGCAACCCCAATGCTAATGCCCAACATGAGCATGGGTTGGAATAACAGTGCAAGGTCATAATCCATGATCGGCAAGTCTAATGTAGGATGTCGAAACCTTAGATTGTAGTAAACCGCAGATCCTGCAGCCCCCATGATCATGCCTACAAAAGATGTGAGAAGACATCATTGCATTGTCTGTGGCAACGAATCCGATCAACCAATTCTTAGTGGAAACAGCTGCCTAAAGACAATTTGGTGCTTTTTAGCTCAACATTAATTAGCACCGGAAACAAAAAGGGCAAGTGTGAATGGCTGAAAGGAGAACAGGAACACCAAAATTTCTGCTGTCGCTTACACTTGGAGATGGCCGCAGAAGTCTTCAAGTCGAACCCGATGATCAAAACGAGCATGGGCACAAAGATGCCACCCCCACCCACACCGCCAATGCTGCCGAGAGCAGACCCCACAAACGCAATCGCGGATCCGAGCACAACCCTCCACCCGAGCTCCAGATCCTGTGAGTTCCAATCCCAACAGCAAATTCTATTGCACGGCTACGAGAAGACGGAGCAGAAGAGAAGAAGATTCCGTGGGGGCAAAAGGGGGGGAAAGGTGTCGTACTGGCCAATTATGAGCGCGGGATCCATTGTCGAAGAGATAACGGGCAAGATTGCGAAGGGGAAGCGTGTCATCTTCCACGTCTCTCTCGCGGAAGCTGCCGCCGCTTGCTGCCTGAACAAGGGAGGACCTAAGAGGCCTTTCCGCTAAGGCCGACCGACTTCCGAAGACGAAGCCGGAGCAGAGGAGGAGAACCACGGCCAGCCACCGCCTGCGCTCCGGGCTTGGAGCCATGGCGCCTTTGCGTCGGTAATGGAAGAAGGGAACGCTATCCCGACTCGTCGCGAGTCAAAGGTGAGATGGTTGGGGACGACTCTTCGGTGCGCTTCAAACGTATGATGAAATGCTCGCATGTGTATTATAATGGCGTTACGGCCTTCCTGTCGAGTGGAAATTACCTGTTGCGGGACACGCTCGTGGCCGCCGCGTGGGATGGAAAGGAAGCGACTTCTTATGGCCACGTGGGATGCACAATAATTGTAGGTATTTAATAAATATTTTTGGATTTTCGAAATAGATTAATTAAATATTAAAAATGGATTGTATTTTCACAAAATATTTTTATAAAATTTAATATGACGTATAACAAAAATAAAAAATTATCTAAGAAACATGACTAATATTATTATTATTATGGTTTCAATTAATTAATATGAGTTAAACATGACTTATGTTTAACTCATAAAACATGACTAATATGTTCGATGTGAAAGAGATACGAATGCATGGAAGAGGATAAGCACGATGACAGGGTTCGGAAGCCCAATCATACTCATCAATTATTGTAGATGAGATTGTGTGATGAGTTCCATCTCATCTCATCTTATCTCCATCAAAAATGGAGCTTTGATTATTATTTGAGATCGTATATATGATGAAATGATTATTTTAATGACACTTGTTCTTATGTGTGGGTGGGTGTTGTTAGACCACTAATCCCAACAATTTAGGTGGAATCAAATTTAATGACTTAAATTCTCCGAAAAGATCAAATGTGATATTTGATGCGGCGGGGCATCTGTTTAAGCCGTGGCCTCGGGGCCGTCGTGGCTCGGTTCAGGGGTTCGAGTGTCGGGGATCTCGGGTGGCATCCTTCGTGGTCTCCCGTGGCCTGTCTCGACGGTCCAGTCGGGACGTCGCGTCGGGGGGAGTGCGTCGCCGCAGCGCCGGGAAGAGTCGATCCCGTCTGGCACCTGCACAAAGGTCGGGCCGAGGCGCTCGACCCGACCCCTCTAACGGCCAATTTAGCGATGTGGAGGGGGTTTCAGATTGAGAAGTGTTTGGAGTTTGTCCCCGTAGGAGTTGTGTGTGTGTTCCCCCTCTCCTGTTCCTATAGAACTCTGGGGTATTTATAGATGGGTTTGATGTTACCTGATGTGGTTGCCTGCAGGAGCAGGTAGCGTCTGACACTAGCGTTGGCGTGGCGCCCGAGACCGAGCCCGGGCAGGATGTTTAATGTGTCTCGGTCGGTGTTCCGGTCCGTTTGACCAGGTGCTGAGGCGTGATGTGTCACCTGGAACAGGTGACGTCGGCCCCAGTCTTATCGCCATTATTTCCCTCATCAATATTAATTTAGATTCTCAACTAATAATATATAGATAGAGATGATAATATGTGGATAACTATTGACGCATTACTCTCATCGGACATATATCATGTCGACACGTTATCTTCACTTGATTGATGTGCTCACTAACCACTCCAAAGCCATGGCTTATTCTTAATGTACTATCCAAACGATGGGTTTCAGTCGTTTCATACTCCATCGAAGCTGTGCAATGGTCTGTTTGCATCCGTTCATCCAATTCCACCGTCGGTGCATCGCCAATTATTGAGTTCGGTGTGGGTCCAATAGAATGAGATCGCCGACAAAGATAGATAGCATGACAAAGTGTTTTCATTCGGGATAATCATATATTAAGTTTAATTTAATATATATAGTATTTTTTTTTTAAAATAATTAGAGACTAATTATATTGATTGAAATGATTATAAATATTGTATGTATGTCGATGATGTATGGACTAATCTAACTCGATTCATGTCTATGTGCGTAAGAAGTCGTATGTGACCAAAGAGATGCAAGTAAAATGCTTGTTCAAGATATGATGTGGATTCAGACATTGGTTCTGTCGTTGACTTGCACAAAGATCAAAGTCGAGCGGAGTTGTCGACGTGATTTCTCCGGCCTCGAGTGAGTAATAGATAGGTGTAGAATAATTTTAGCAAATAGTAATTGACATCGATCATCGTGTCCAAGATCAATCTTTTATAACGAGTTAATCGATAAAGTATTCTACGGTATGAATATAATGTTTTCCTACCTATTATTTTTGGAATATTTCTCGCATTGTTAGTTTGAAAGGATGCTATCTCATCGCATCGTTGACATATTATCGAACCTCTATTGTAATGAATATTTTTCTAATCATGATAGATATCTTCAGTATGATATTATAGTTATTAATTAGACACTAAATTATATTAATTAAAATGATTACCTGCTATGATGATAAAAATTTTGTTTAGATATTAGTGATGTATGGATCAATCTAATTTGGTTCAAGTTGGCGTGTGTAAGAAGTCTTATGTGACCAAAGAGATATAAATAAAATGCTTGTTCAAGATCTGATGTGGATTCAGACTTTGGTTCTGTCATTGACTTGCATAAAGATCAAAGTCGAGTGAAGTTGTCGACGTGATTCCTCCAGCACTCCAGTGAGTAATAGATAGGTGTAGAGTAATTTTATCAAATAGTAATTGACATCGATCATCGTGTCCAAGATCAATCTTTAATTAAAAGTAAATCGATAAAGTATTCTATGGTATGAATATAATGTTTTCCTTCCTATTATTTTTGGAATATTTCTAGTATTGTTAGTTTGAAAGGATGCTCTCTCATCGCATCGTTGACCATATTATCGAACTTTTATTGGAATGAATATTTTTTGATCATGATAGATATCTTCGGTATGATATTATAGTTTTTAATTAGACACTAAATTATATCAATTAAAATGATTACTTGCTATGAAAATAAAAATTTTGTTTAGATATTAGTGATGTATGAATCAATCTAACTCGATTCAAGCTAGTGCGCGTAAGAAATCTTGTGTGACCAAAGAGATACAAGTAAAATGCTTGTTTAAGATTTGACGTAGATTCGGACTTTGGTTATGTGGTTGACTTGCACAAAGATTAAAGTCGAGTAGAGTTTTCGACATGATTCCTCCAACACTCGAGTCAGTAATAGACAGGTGTAGAGTAATTTTAGCAAATAGTAATTGACATTGATCATAATGTCCAAGGTCCGAACATAACGTTTTCCTATATATCATTTTTGGAATATTTCTCGTATCGCTAATTCTAGTTTGAAAGGATGCTCTCTCATCACATCGTTGATGATATTATCGAACTTATATTGGAAAGAATTTTTTTTTATCATGATAGATATCTTCGGTATGATATTATAGTTTTTAATTAGATACTAAATTATTAATTAAAATGATTACATGCTATGATAATAAAAATTTCGTTTAGATATTAGTGATGTATGGATCAATCTAACTCGGTTCAAGCTGGTGCGCGTAAGAAATCTTATGTGACCAAAGAGATATAAGTAAAATGCTTGTTTAAGATTTGACGTGGATTCGGACTTTGGTTATGTGGTTGACTTTTCACAAAGATCAAAGTACTAAGTGTAGAGTAATTTTAGCAAACAGTAATTGACATTGATCCGAACATAACGTTTTTCTATATATCCTTTTTGGAATATTTCTCGTATTGCTAATTCTAGTTTGAAAGGATGCTCTTTCATCGCATCGTTGACGATATTATCGAACCTATATTAGAAAGAAAATTTTTTTTTATCATGATAGATATCTTTGGTATGATATTATAATTTTTAATTAGACACTAAATTATATAAATTGAAATGATTACCTGATATTAAAAATTTTGTATAGATATTAGTGATGTATGGATCAATCTAACTTGGTTCAAGCTGATGCGCATAAGAAGTCTTATGTGACCAAAGAGATACAGGTAAAATGCTTGTTCTGATGCGGATTTCAGACTTTGGTTGTGTAGTTAACTTGCACAAAGATCAAGATCGAGTGAAGTTCGCGACATGATTCCTTAAACACTCTTAAGTCCTCATCATGCCACTTTTATACGCACATCATCCTTCCGTGACGATCGACTATCACCCCCTCAATGGGTCTGATGCGTTCCACCGACGGCGGTGAGGCTGTGCTTAGATCGCTAGCCGCAATTATTGGGGCGGTGATGTTGGTGGTGATGCTAACCGATATTGATGGCCGACACGGCAGCGCAGTCATCGGAAACGCTGAATCACCTAACTTTCCAATTCGAGTACATGTTTTCACTGTTTGGGTCATTAATTCAGCTACGGTGGCTGTCCGTCGTGTCATGACAGCAATGCAATCTTACATTCGCGACATCAGCAACCACTTGTGATGCACACAGCCTCGGTCAATAATACTTCTGAGGTTGACTTTGATAACCACGTTTTGAGCTAATCACGTATTATCTATCCTCTATAATTAGTTATTTATAATATTTTGATTCGTAGACTTTAGAAAATAAAATTGATATCTTAATAATTATGAAAGTGAAATATCTAAGCTCATTTACCCTGACGCTATCGATTTTATCAATAGAAACACGAAAATAAAAAATAAAAATATAATTTTAACATCCTAGTTCGTGGTGACGAACGACCTTGGTGATGAAAGTCATCGGCGCCATTAAGAGCTGCGGGTGACTGTTGTGGATGAGGAAAACGACAAACGAAACGTGAGCACCGCTCTGCATCTAAATCAACATTGACTCAATTGTCGATCGATAAAAAGATCGATTGACATCTGCATCAATGCTGCTATAGATGTAGAGCAACACCGCTTGGCAACTGTGTCAACGCCGACATAGATGTAGGGCGACACCACTTGGCAACTACGTCAACGCCGACGTAGATGTAGGGCGACACCACTTGGCAACTACGTCGGCATCAATGTAGTTGCTAAGTGGTGCTGCTCGACATTTACATTGATAATTCTTTCACCGCTTAACAACTACATTAGTGCCAACACAGATGCAAAGCAACTCTTATCTCTCGACGTCACTCTCTTCTTCCACAACAGTCATCCTGTTGTGGATGACAGATGATGCTATCAATTTGTCCATTTATCCACAAAGTGAAACATCTAAGCTCATTTATCATAACACTATCAATTTTACCAACAAAAATATAAAAACAAAGGATAAAAAGATAATTTTAACATTTTAGTTAATGGTGACGGACGACGTTGCTGATGACAGACGACGACATCGTTACGAGCCACGAGTGACTGTTGTGGATGAGAAAAACGATGACAAAAAGTAAATATCGCTATGTATCTAGGTCGGCATTAGCGCAATTGTCAATTGATAAAAGGATCGCTTGATATTTACATCAACATCGTTATAGATATAAGCGACACCGCTCAACAACTATGTTGACGCTAATATAAATGTAGAGTGACACCGCTTGACAACTACGTTGGCATCAACGTAGTTGCTAAGTGATGTCGCTGCACATTTATATCGACGATTCTTTCACCACTCGACAACTATATTACCATCGACGAAGATGCAAAGTAGCACTTACCACTCCACGCCACTCTCCTCATCCACAACAACCATATGTGACCCTAGCAGCACAACTATCTATCACCACCAACTGAAATATTAAAATTATTTTTTTTTTACCTTTTGTTTTCATGTGTTCATTAATAAAATTGATGACATTATGATAAATAAACTTATGTTATATATATATAATATCATCAATTTTATTAATGAACACATGAAAACAAAAGGTAAAAAAAGTTTTACATCAATTCGGCTTAAAAGTTTTAAGTTATAATTTATATAATCCAACTATCCTCAGAAATGCATATCCGTTTAGTCTATCTCTATTTTATTTTATTCACAAATATTTCTACCAATGTTGAACATACGAACATCTAATTCACATAGTTCAGCAGGAATTATCTTGTTTTTGCAAAGAACACGCATTCCATATGAAACACGCAACTCTGGCTCGTATGATCTGCACTTCACATGCATCAAACACCACAACATAAATCATCCTAAATCAAATTGATCAGAAGCCTTTCTTCAACAAAACCAACCAACAAAGAACTGCTAAAGGTACTTTGTATCTGCTGCACTTCTCTGCCTTTAGCTTCTTGTGGAGAGAAACATAGAGAGAACAGTGACTGAAGTCAAATACATGCATGAAAACATTCGTTCTAGAGAAGACATACTTGTGATCCTTTCTTCAGTTTGACTCTCTCATTTTGCATCACACCTGTATATGTTTTCACTATCCACTTCAGTGGAGGGGAGCAGCAGTCAGAATATTGTGGCTATCATGGTTATAGCAGCAATCATTCCTCTTAAGGTCTTACCTTAGTGAACGTTGATCGAGTGGTGGTTACAAGGTAAAGATCAGGCAGATTACAGATATAAATAGATCTTCTTTCCTTTAGGTGAATACAACATTAATAGATGCACCTGGTTGATATGAAATCAGAAACAAAGCAGTTCTCCTCCTTGAAGAAAATGAATTATGTTCAGAAAACCAGCTTGGTCCAACCGCTGCAATGATCCAACAATTCTACAACAATGTTGCCAAGACCTAAAATTTCTAAGACTAATTAGGGAATATGCCAAAACTAGAAGGTAAACTGTTTAACATGATGGGAATGCAGGAAAAGAACTACTAGACGTGATGAGGAATTTGTAATGCAATTGGAATAGCAAAAAAAAAAAAAAAGTACCAGTGTTATGCTTCTCATATGATTTCTACCCCAAAAATACAAATGAAATTTAAAAAATGATCAACATACCAGAGAGTACAAAAGCAACTAGATTCCCATCTTCATGGCCTCCTTACAGGTGGTGGATTCCGCGATGCCATGTTAAGTGGCTTTAGACCAGTTGCGCTGTATCCCATGGCTAATCTGTTTATTGGTAAGGAAGATGGGTTGGCTCTGTGTAGGGAAGCGGGTGCTGCACCAAGTCTAGCAGCAATTATCTGTGAACGCTCAAGCATAAGTCTGTGTCTTGCTTTCTCTGTTTGTTCTCTCATCCTGAAGACGACACTTTCTATGTCGGTGAGAAATGCCAACTTCACCTCCAACTTATGCAACTGCAGGATAGCCAAGGTCAAACACAGCAATGTCATAGTAACTCGCGTTAAAATGAAAAATGCATAAGCGGTATCATATGTTAGATGCTTTTCCATACTAGTGTTGATTATTCAGTTGATACAGAACTAGACTCTAAAGAAGATGTTGTATTGATTGTTGTTCTCTTGATCACCTGCTTTTCAATAATCAAAGAAACGAGTTTCCGAATTTCATCTTCTTCCAGCTTGGCAAGAAGCTTAGCCTTCACAGCAGCAGCTGAGAGTGCAGTAACTGCAGCACGTTTCAACCTATCTATCCTAAGATCACCATCAACTGCAGTTGGGTTGAAAATTTTCTCATCATTGTTGCATGAATCTTTTCTCTCACCCTCAACTGCAAGATACATGGAAAATTACCATCTCATTAAATCAGAGGTTAACTGAGCCGATTAAACCATGCAGCTAAGCAACAACTTTTAATCATTTCTAGCAGACAAGAAAGAGAGACCACGACCAAAAGGTATCAGATTTCTAGAACCAACTATTGATAAGAAGAAGATCCACCGGAGGTTGTTTCAAAAGCATCCGACTAGTGGTATTGGAAAATCTGCAGAATTCTTTTCCTAGATCCAATGACATTTATGAAGTACAAACTAGTCACGTGTTGATGTTGGTAAATAGTTTGTCAGCAATTATTTACAGAGAAAACTAGTTATTTGGCCACACTACGGTACAAGAATACTTCAAATTGCTTGCCCCACTAGTATCCGATGTGTCAGAAACCAGTGCTCATACGATACACTTTGTCGATACGTATCAGATAACTTTTTAAAGAATCCAAATGAATAATAAATATCAATAAGATCAGATGTTTTAGGAGATTTGGGATACTTCACGGCTGCTTCTCTACTAATAAATATCAATAAGATTGTTTTTTTTCTTAAATGTCGACCTTTTATTAGATAAATATGACACCTACATTTTTTATTTGAGTTTGCAAGAGCAATTTAGCATCATACTGTAACAAATGAACTTGAGAAAAAAAAAATCTTAAATCACTAATCTTAATTCTCTTCTAAATTAGTAGATGCCAACTATTATTGAATAAAATAAGAAAAGACTAAAAAAAAGGTATATATACACGTAACTAACAATATTAAGCTATAGGTTTCAATACAGGTACTTGATTAGGCCAGTATTAGGTTAATACCGGTTGGTGTGCAATGAATGAACCGGTATTACAAGCATCACATATTGGAGTGACACTGCTAAAATTGCAGATAGGTATTTTCCACATCAGGTCAGATGGACCTATAGTCACCAGCAATAGAGCCACCTACACGGTGAATGGTCAATCTCTTGTTAGATGCAAATTCCAAATGATAACAGTATACTATTGTTACTGTATAAAAGGCATGAAAAAGATAGTTGCAAAATGCAACCTAATGTAACAGAGGAATCAGTATCATCACTCGAGAATAAAAGGCATAAACTTTATTGATCACGCATGAGAATACAGACATGGTATGTGAAGATAGTTCAATATCAATACTGAGAAAATCTCACCAGGCAACTTACATTAAATATATCTAAGATGAAAACTAGAAAAGTCCCAGAGTATTAAGTAGGGAAAGGATTAGTAGATACCAACAAATGAAAACTGTGATTCCACTGGTTCTTAAGAAAATTTTCTATTTCTTACCTGCTTTGTCTTTAGTTTCATCAGTTGAACCACCTGTTTGCACGCGCACTTGTTCTTCTGAGATAACTGAAGTACGTATCTTATCCACAGCCTTTGTAGAATCTGCATGCTGTTGGACCCTGTCTGTTGAAGCTAGATCATCTGAACTTCTCATACTATTTGATTTCTGACCCACTGAGTTGGGACAACTAACTTCCTTTGCCTTCTTACTCTTTGTAACTTCACCTTGAAAAGCTAAATCTTCAGTTTCTTTCATAACGTTGGGCATAGGTTCTACAGGCAAAGAAGCACCAGTTACACCCTTCGCGTTACTAGCCATACACTGGTCCCCAGACAAAGACTGATCAACAGATTCCTGAACAGTAGCGAGCACTGCCTTCTTTGGAGTCGCATCATTTACTTCTTCCACATCAGTTTCTTTTGGTGAAGAATCTTGCAACAAACTGGATGAGTTCCCATCATTCTCCGTAGAGGCAGCAATCTTGTTCTGCTCCTCTGATTTGTCGGTGGTATCTAAAATTGACATTTTGCTTTCATCCTTATGAATCCCCGCATTGCTTGTTTCAATATCAGGACTGCATTTTGTTTCACAAATCAAACAGTCAGCCATTACCATGTTAAATCAATCTTTAATCAAATATGAGTCAAGCTGAATACCTCACACAGAGAGATGGATCCTTACTATCAGTTGGTGGATCTTCAAGAACAAAACAATGCCTGGTAGCAAGCTGGATGCCAGGTGAATCCTCTGATATGGCTTTCAGGGAACTGCGGCATGAGGTGATAAGAGAATCAGATTCTACAACACCTGATAAGAATGCTGCCTGCAAAGGGAACACTATTTACGGGTCAACGTCCAAAAGCACTAATAAAGAGGTTATATTATATTCCACAGCAAAAAATGCACTTGAACTCACAAGTGCCATGACTGGATTTCCTGCTTCTGCAAATGAACCCAATCCTTGTTCAGGAAAGTATCCAACAGCCTGAAATGCAGCCTTCAGTGCATCAATAGCAAAACTGGCCCCATTTTCTTGGAAAATATGTTCGTCATCAGGACTCTTATTCACCAAAGGATCTGTTTTGGAAGTTATACGTTCATCTATATTTTCAGAACTTTCAAATTTTTTTGTTTCAGCCTCAAGAGCATCTGCAGGAGAGCGTTCCTCATCCTCCTTTGCTTCTTTCTTGTCAGATTCCATCAATTCAGAAGTATTTGTGGCTGTTGATTCTTTATTTGATGAAGTCGGATTCTTGCTATCCAGGTTATTGTCATTATCATCATCATCGCCTTCTAAGAAAGAATCCTCAATCGGCATTTGAAGAAAATGTAAGATGCATTGGGCTTTGGTTTTTGTAGCAACATGTTCAGCAATCTCATTCCAGTTCTCCCCAAAAAGTTCCAAGGCTTCTAGTAGAAGCAGAGTTTCCTGATCTGTCCAACTCCCACCACTTAAACCAGGAACCTCTGCAGATTCCATAAGGATAAAATCAGCTGGTAACATGCCTGATCCAAACTTCCCCTCGTTGTAGCAATCAGTGCACAAATCAAAATCTGCCTGTGATTAAAAAAAAATCATCATGTGTCCTATAGATATACTGATGCAACTATTTTGTAGAATACCAGACAGGATAAAGCCAATAGGAAAAGAAAAACTAAGACTTGGATCTCATAAAAGTTCCTGTGCCTCTAAAAGGCAAGATAGTTTAAGAGTAGCAACTCGGTCCCTCATGTTCAACTTTTATTGCAGGCAAAAATGTTCTAAACATAAGGAAGACCTTTGATGAGCAAGTAATGCCTCCTTCTCAGAATGTGATCACATTCGATAGGCTGCAACAGGCCTTCTCAGTATGTAACCAAGACTAAAAATTGTGGCTGATGCCAGAGTAACATGCCAATCTGAGATCTGGGCAGGCTAATACACACATTCTTGCCCCCACAATCTATGCCTTGAACCTTGGTCACATATGTCACAAATTAGCAACTGGACCATGGCGCTAAGACTGGTTTATAACAAAGTCTGGCAGAAAATTGATGAGCCAAGATCTTTGTTAATTGTTCGAGTTAATATACAATTTGACAACTGTGTTAAATGAGATACATTAACAATTGCTCAACCAATTTAGAAACCATAAAAGATTCGAAGGTGGTACGTTTGTAAATACAAATGATTTTTGTTAGTTTATGTATATAAGATCATAGAACAACATTCTCATGTACAAAGAAACATCCCCATATAAGTCACATCACTCACTAGAAATACTTGCACAAGGATTAAATACATATTTATCGCTAGGAAAGCCGAGCAAATATGGATGAAACTTAAAGAGACAGCAAGAATTACATGTTGCAGCAGGAAAAACTGAATTTATGAATTCTTCACGGCTACGAAAGGAGGGAGAAAAGAAATTAGAAGAAACAACACATCTCCTTTAAGTTTTAATAAATAAATGCTGTTTGGCATTGCAACTACATAAGATGCTTTGTGCAATATATATATATATATATATATATATATATATAAAATCAGGGGTAACACGGAAAAAAGGCAGAAATTATTGCAACTATATAAGATGCTTTGTGCAATAAGATGCTACATCATGATTTTGAGTTTCATTAGAACAAATTTAAGGTTTGGACAAGCTAAAAATGACTAGGTACACTTTGGTGTGTTATAAGACCGTCGAGTGTATTACCATCAATCAAGAAATTGAGAGAGTAATATAAATATTATACAATGCATGGCCCTGCATTTTGACACATCAAGAGAAGACTTCATCGTCAAACACTGTTAAAGTAATATAAATACTTAATACAAGTCATCGGTGTGGAAGGACCAACTAACCTGCTTTTGGCAATGGTAACGCTTTCTAGAGCAATCAGCTGAGCAAGAGTTGCAATGGTACTCAACAGAAGGACCAACTGGCCTAACCAAATCATCAGTTAGGGCAGACTCTGGTAGCAAGCAAGGTGGTGCAGCAGGTACCAAGGGCTCTTCTTTAATTCGGAGAAAGGACTGAATTGTTTCAAATTGGTACAACTTATCAACCAAAGATGATGTTTTAACTGTGTCATCAGCATCAGATTTGCTTGCTTCGGGTATGGATGGTGGAAAAGGATGAAAATTGATCAGACCCCAGTGGTCCAAGAATTCCAGGACTTCTTTCCTCGCATTTGCATCTCCCACAGACAGCTCTGAGAAATCTTTGAGTTCCACCTGCTTCTGTGGGTTGGAATGAAATTTCTTCATGATGGAATTCCGAATTTCCATGTACACTTCAGATGTCCAGTTTTCACACTTTCCGTCAAAAAAGGAAGGCAACATATGCTTCTCCACAGGATGAATTATATTCCATGAGAACCATCCTACATAAAGAACCAGGTCAAACGTGAATCATTTCACGTATATACTGGAATTTCCAGAGTTTCCTAATAAACAGCACATTGAGATCAGTTTCCAATTGGATTTTGATCTCAATTATAGAATTTTTTTTTACCAAATCAAGTTAGCTCTCCTCCTGCTCCAAGGTGACTAAATGAATATAAAAATCGTGCTTTGCAGGAAGAAGAGGAAGACCAATAATCATTCTATCCAAACCCTAGTACAATTTCCTATGGGGGGAAAATGAAAGCATAAACAAGCAGGAAAACAAATGGATAAGCTGAACACGTCTCCAAGATCCCAAATTTCGCCAGAGAGCTCACCGGCAGGAGTAGGGACAGCATGAACGCTGGCACCTCGAGATCGAATGGCCTCAAACTCCACATCCACGAGCGGCTCCTCAGACACCTCCTCTTCCTCCGCCTTGATCTGTCCTCCGTCGGTCGAGACGTCCTTTGCCTTAGTCTCCGTGGCCCACGCGGGCACCGCAACATGATCGGTAGGCTTATGAGTGGCGGCGGCCGCGACCTTGTGAGGCGATTGCCGAGCTCTGGTGCAGGGGCCGTTGTGAACGGGGAAGACATGGTGGAGGAGGTTCCTCTCCTTGGCCTGGCGCTTCGGGGGGGCGGAGAAGGAGGTACCGGCGAAAGAGGACAGAGTATGGGCTTTCCTCTTGGCACCGCTGGCTCTCCTCCGAGGAGCTTCGGTTAGGGTTTCGGGCGCTGGTGGCTGCGCCGCGGACGACGCCTCGGCGTTCGCCGGACCTGGGGGTACATCGCGGCCTCTCGTCTCCATCGGCGTTTCTCGGCCTTTCCCAGATTGACCTCGCGGCGGTCAAGGAGAGCGCAGACATCATCGCACTCCCCTTTTATTATCATCTTCCAAATCGTTGCATATATATATACATATATATGTATATATATATATATATATGTATATGTATATAAATATATAAATATATGTATATACATATATGTATATATATATATGTATGTATATACATATATGTATATATGTATATACATACATATATGTATATACATACATATATATATATATATGTATATACATACATATATATACATACATATATATATATGTATATACATACATATATATATACATATATATGTATATATATATATACTTGGGGTGCATATTCTTATGATAACCCTAACTATTGTATAGTTCGAAACGAAGCTGAATTGATGTACTATATTGGATGAGTTAGTTTATATGACCAATTTATGATGATTGTATATGTTACTATATGTTGACTTTATATATATATATATATATATATATATATATATATATATATATATATACATATAATCTATTTATTCAGTATATGAGTTGAATTATACCGTGCGTGACACACACAACACACACACTCTCTCTCTCTCTCTCTCTCTCTCTCTGGATAAGGAGACTTCGTTCTGTCAATGGAAAAGCCAAGAAGTAAGTACAATATCAAGAAAGACAGCAAAGCCAAGTTTCCCCCGAAGCCAACCTTTTCTCCCTCCTCCTCCTCCTTCTTGATGCCCAAGAAAGCGATGGAACCCGAGGCCATGGAGTTCGACGAATCCGAGTGGCTACTCGCCGACGACTACTTCGCCGTCTCCACTATCGGCATCGACGCCGACTGGGTCATCACCAATGGCGACGAGGGCGCCGTCTCCGGAGTCTTCTTCCACACCGCAGCCTCCAATCTCCGCGGGTCCCGCCCCTCTTACGCTCCATTTGGCCGCCTCCCAACTGACCTCGCCGACCCCTCCCTCGCCTTCCTCCCCACCGCCGCCTCCGCCCGCTCCTCCTCCCGTGGTCTCCTCCTCCTCGTCGGCCCCTGGTCCACCTACTACGTCTGCAACCCCGCCACCGCTAAGTGGCGCACCATCCCACGCCCACCGAGGCCTCATCTCTACTGCCGCACCCCCTCCCTCGCCCTCGCCCTCGTCAACCTGCCGGACGGCCCCGCCCGGTTCTACGTCGTCTGCGCCGACATGGACGAATCCGCCAGCGGGTATCGCTTCCAGAACTTCTCATCCCCCTCCGGCACGTGGCAGGAGTGGTTCGCCGTGACCACATCAGCCGATCCAATCGTCCCCTGCTCCGGCGTCTCAGCCGCCGGCGTGGCGTACTGGCGAACGTCCGCCCCCGCAGTGCTCGCCTACGATCCCGAGGCCGACGAGGCGAGGGTGCTCCCGCCGCCCCCGGGGTGCGAGGACGCCGGCGGGCCGTGGGAGCTGGGCGAGGCCGGCGAAGACGGGCGGCTGTGCTGCACGTGCGTGACGGAGTCAGCGGTCGTGGTGTACCGCCTGGGACCGTTCGACGAGTGGTCCATCCTGGACTCCCTCCCCGTGACGGTAGTCGGCGGCGACGAGGCGGTGGAGCAGGAGAGAGGTGTTCCGATCGCGTGCAGGGCGCCCCCGCGGCCGTTGAGGTTCGAGAGCACGAAGCTTGAGGTGGTGCTGTGGGTGGATGGCCACGTGTTGGCGGTGGACCTGGAGAGCCACCGAGTGAGGGAGGTCCAGTTCGACGGGCCGGCGCCGGGTGACGTCGAGGACCTCGTGTCTTACGTCAGTACCAAGGCTCCCGTGGGCCCCGTGAAATCCAGCTGACCGACGTTGACGCTTCCGTTCATCTCTGTGAAGCACACATTGTTTCTCGGTGTGCAGTTTGTTCAATGCAAATCCATCTTCTAATTCTGCCACATATCAACTACTTCACCGGCGTTCTTCTTCTGTGACTATTGAGCCAAGAATTATGTGATTGGATGGCCAATTCCGTGTCTGAAAAGTTTGACCTGAACGGTCTTACAATGGATTCAAGTCAATTAGCGACTCAATTATCCTCTTTACGTGTACGCAATGGGTAAATTAGACCGACTCGCCCGCGTCAGAGTTGCGTTGACCAGACATCAGCGGAGTCGGTGGCGCCGGTGCACCCACAAGAAGATGTCCTGCAACAGCTGCACTTAATGTAACAGTCTCCAATTGGGAATTGCCGTATACATGACCGAAAGGAACGACGTGTTCGGTGTAGGTCAACATCCACAGCTTTCTTTTAGTGCGTATTTATGGCTACGACTGGTAAGCTTGTCGGACCAAACTCTTGAGGATTCAACTTTTCTCTCAACCACAGACGAAAAGTAGCAACGCAGACCATAAAGGAGTCCTCGCGATGTCAACCTTTGTTGACTTCGAAGCGCTTCTTTCTTAGTTTACCTCGGAGTCAATGCGGAAGTCAATGCTCTGACGGCGATCACGAGTGGGGTGTGATGGCAGAGCGTTGAAAGGAATTCCTCGATGGGGAAGAATTAAATGCAGCGTCGATTGGCGCGTCAATTCACGTTGCGACGCCTAATGACAGTTTCAAATATTGACGATGAGGGCCACTTCTTAAGTTGACTTTCCCTAAAGAATTGCTAGCAACAGGTGATTCTAAATATGTTATAGGCTCATTTTATTACGATGATTCTTCAAGATAGGAAATATGACCCAATTAACATCCAGTCTATTATGATCGTTCTATCCACCTCATTCGATCCATTTCATCTCTAATTTTGTCTGTGACAATCGGAAAAGGAAATCGAGCCGAAGGATTAATTTAAAGGCCTGCCGACGACAGGCCAAGTGATTGCGTGCGCCGCCGCACTCAGCGAACGACACAAAGTATTGGAAGACGCCAAGCGCATACTCCACTCCGCTCCACTGACGCCCGTCGTCTTATACCCACTCAGCTTCCCCCAGCGAAACCGCGTCGACCCACCCACCCACCTCTACATCTCCTCCGACATGAAGGAGGTGAGCGAATCCCTCCTCTCGTCGGCCACGGCCTGCCCCAGCCGCCCCTCCCCCTCCGGCCCCCTCCTCTCCAGGGGCCGGTACAAGCTGTGGGCCCTCGCCGCCGTCCTCCTCCTCGCCCTCTGGTCCATGCTCGCCGGCACGTTCACCCTCAAGTGGTCCGCCCGCCGCCCCTCCGACGACCTCGACGGCCCCCTCCTCGAAGACGTCGACGTCCTGGTCCGCCGCCCCCTCCCGCCCCAAACCTTGTCCTCCCTCCTCTTCGATGTGATGCCTCACCGCTGCTTTCCTCGGCTTTGTTGTCTGTGTGTGGGTACAGGAGATGGAGGAGCGGGCGAAGGTGGTGAGGCACATGTGGGACGTGTACGCCCACAGCCACAGCACCGGCCGGCTGCCGAGGTTCTGGCAGCAGGCCTTCGAGGCGGCCTACGAGGAACTCGCCGGCGACGACCCCGCGTCCAGGGACGCCGCCGTCGCTGAGATCGCGAGGCTGTCGATGCGGATGGTCGATCTCGAGCCTCCCCCGCAACACCCAAAGGTAACTATCCACTGCAAATTAAGCTCGAGATCATGAAGTATGCACTATATGCGTGTCGACTTCCATCCCTTGGTGTCTTCCAGAACGCTGAACCGGAGAAGGATCGAAGCGAAGAAGACATCGGGCCGAAGTCGAACTCGTCATCATTCTCGTCGGCAAAAGCTCGGTGACTGTGATCGTCGGAATTATTCGGCATCAACGCTTCTCATGACGAGCAATAATACTTTACGAGCAACTCATGTAGCGGAGCACATCACAAAATGTTTGTCCTCCTCCTAAGTTCTTAGAATGGGGAGCACGCAAAGGCAACGCAATATGCTCTGACTCCATCTTCTCATGTGGTTCATGCAGAGTCTCTTTGTTGTCGAGGAAAACAATAAAGCTATTGTTATAGATGCGTAGTAATACAATATTTTCCTTCGATTAAATCATAAATTGGTAAAAGATATTTGAAATTAGACATAAATTTAGAAAAGAAATTCGAAGGCACACAACATATTTCTAACAACAATAACAATGTAATTTCAACAAGAGAGGCCATCATGAATTATGTACTCTATAAACAATTACAGATTTTAAGATAAACACATATATAATTGTTGATGGAAACAATCTTTGAGCCGTGGCCTCGAGGTCGACGCGGCTCGGTTCAAGTCCGGATGACGGGGGATCTTTCCGAGACAGCCTTCGAATCCGCCGAGGTGGTCTGATACGATGGTCACGACGGGATCGTTGTTTCCTCCTGGTAGGAACTCCTCGCCTTCACATCCGGCGGGGCGGTTTCTGCTTTGCACCTGCACAAAGGTCAGGTCGGGGTGCTCGGCCCGACCCTTCCGACGATCAAGTCAGATGATAGTGGTTCTCGAATGCCCCTCTCCCTGATGAACGAGAGGGTATTTATATGGAAGCTTACTGCTTCCCGAGCTGCTCGCTTGCAGGGGACAGGTTGGTAGCATCTGACACTGGTGTTGGCGTGGCGTGAAGGATTGAGCTTGAGCAGAGTGTTAATGTGTCTCGGTCGGCGTTCCGATCTGCATTGACCAGATGCTGTGAGGCGTTATTTGGGACAACTGACGTCATCCGAGTCCTATCACAGTTATTATCCTCATCAATAATAATAGATAAAAAAAATTAATTTTTTATTTATTATTTATCAAGCACTCAAAAGTATTCTATAAACTATATATTCATTCAAAAAAATAATTTCTCCAATAATATAATAAACATATAAATATAATTCTGAAACGCAATCAAAATGGTCAGAAGGAGACGCTCGCTGCCCGGCCCAACACAAAAAGGCCCACGCGGAATCCTGCCATTGGGAGGAAGATGCGTGTTCCCTGTCTCGTCGAGAAAGGTAGTCTCCACTGTTGAACTCTTACGTGGCACGATATCATCCGTTGGTCTGTTCCAGAGTCACAAATCTTACGTGCACGTAGGCTTTCGCTTGATGCTCGGGACTTTGAGGTACGCTAAGCCGCAGGCACATCGCAAGGATGGGTGCGACAAAAAAACACGAAGATCCTCTCCAAGCATGCCTGCAATTATCGTTGTCCAAGTCATGTCACAGCCGTCGAATAGCGTGGGCCTGACCGACACTGCTATGGCTGGACCGTCGTGTTGATCGTGAACGGTCCATTTCATGATCGAACTCGCAAAAGGATTTGGAGAGAATCTTGGGCCTAATAAAGCGGGTCTCTTCTTTCACTGAGCCCTCCCCGAGTTCTCAAAGGGGAGTAGCTGCGGCGAGAGGGACGATCTCGGTTTGGGGGAGTCGAGAGGGAGGGATCGTGGAATAATGGCGGGGATCGCTCTCTTGCTCGATTTCTTGAAGAGGAATCCGAGTTTGTCCACTCAATCCCTCCACTCCTATAGCTTGTTCTCGGCCACTGTCGCCGCGTCGGCCGCGGCGGCTTCCGTCGCCGCCGGGAAGCCTTTTGCCTCTCGGGCGATCTTTGGGTGCGCTTCCCTCGATAATCCTTTGTTTTTTGTTTCATTTGCGACAGGAGAGTATTAATCGGATTCGATTCGTTCTTGGTTGGCTACGGGGTGCGGCTCCGTGTCCCAAGAAATTGGTCATTTTTGGGTGTCCTGTGACTAATCTCGCGTTTGTTAGATAAGGTTGAGTATATTTTTCGTCCTTTGAGGTCTGTCATGATTTGGAGTTTCTCTTAGAAATTGTCGCTGATAAAGTTATTGTTTCTGCAATGACATACTTTTAGAGTTGATGCTTGTTATATGTTAAATGCATCAGTTTCTTCCATTTCATATATGTGAATCCTGAACCAAGAAAAGCAATACCTTCGGTCGAGAGGGTGTTCTTTTTCCTGACAAAGAAACTGGGAAGCATGTCTCAGATACAGTCACCAAACGCTTTGAGTAATCTTTTCTCTTCGAGCCTGGATTGCTTCTAAGAGAAGCATTTTATTTTAGGAAACTTGACTGTGGTTTAGCTACATTGCTTTCCATCATGTTGATCTTAAAATCTGTAAAGAAATATACACATTCGTGTTTAATACGTTATACACGCATAGTTATTTGACATGTTGGGATCCTGGATACTGTAATCGGTAGCATTAACTATTATTGGATATATTTTTGCTTATATTTGCTAAACTTTTGATTCCATGTTAATATGGAGTTCTGTAATCTTTGATTTCGATGGTTTCTACTTGTCAACATTTCAGTGACTGTGATCTTCCAATTGCTTATTGTGATGCTGGTGCAAGTGCAACATGGGATGCGGAGTACATTCCTAATGTCCGAAGTGTTTCTGAAAATATTTTACCCAACTCATTCAAGTACAGAACAAAGGAATATCCTCTAGAGCTGAAACCTCTGTTTTCAGCCTTTGGTTTTAGGTCTCTCACAATAACATCGTTGAGGTCCTTTTTGTTGTTCTATTTGCCTCTTTTGGAACCTCGCCCTCCTGTGGAAGAGAATGATGATTTTCTGCATGAGGCTCCAGAGGAAAAGCCTGTAGATTTGGTCACTCCTTTTCGGAACTCGGTGAAACAAATTATCCGTGAGGTAAGAACTTTAATCCGGACATTCTTTTCTCTTGTTTTTCATTTGGCTGGATGTTGATTAGGCTTTTCAATTTCTTTAAAATATGTTTTGAACCACCGAATGTGATTCTTAGTGGTTGTCTTTGGTTGATCATTTGAAAAATTCAATGATGAGACTTTCAAATAACTACTTAACCGAGTAATTTAAGTTTGTCTTGAGAACATCCCTGCTTAAACCTTTGATTATTGATTGTGTCATTGGTAATATGGGTTTTTTCTTGGACTTACTAGAAAATAATCTTAAAGTTAGAAAATGGGGAAAACTTTATATTACTAGGATCAGCATACATCCAAGTTTTAGTTTTTGGGAAAAAAGGGCACAAGACTAATTGCATGATATAAGAGATGATTTCTTAAGCCATTCCTATTTTGATGGTAATCTAGTGAGCCTAGAACCACATGACCAAAAAGTCTTAAGCACAAATTAATGTTAATATGCTCATCTAGCCTTATATATCATTATAATCATTCTTTCAATTCCATTGTAAGACTGTTTGGAGTGTCACAATGTTCCCCACTTAAGGGTTGATATCACCATTAAACCTTAAAGCCAAAACATAGCTCAGAGTCTAGATTTATGCCCTAGTAAGTGACATGAGAGGTTCGACACAATAATTGTTCCATGACAAGATGTATCTCCAGCCCCAATTGTGATAACTCCACTCATGGAGAATTTGACCCATTACTTGATGTGAATAGAACCATAAGAGCTAAAATGCTTAAATCCAAGTTGATGATAGTAAGCCTATGTAACCCTATATATCATTGCAATTATCCTTCCACTTTTGATATGAGACTTCATGGAGCGTTACTCCAATATTTTGAGTTGGGCAGAAACTTGAATCTCAGTCAAAGTTGACCAGGCCTAAGGTGTTTGGACAAAGACAGCTGAAACTTCTTAGTGGGTTAGGCAGAAACCAAACCTGCCATTTACTCCAAGAGTTTGAATTTTAACCAACCTAACTTTGGGCCCTTTTGTCTCAGAAACAGTCAGCGCTGCCCTTTAACAGTTCTAGTATGGCTGTGGATAAAATTAGGATGTTCCAAACAACTAAGATTTTCACAAATGAAATAATGTGTTAAAACACCTTTGTTGTATCTTATATGTGATTGTCTCTAGTTTAAAACACTGAATCAATTTAGTTGCATTTGCACAATTTTTTAAGAATCTATTTGTACCCTCTATTATGCATTATCAAGATTATGAAAAGTGGATGCAGAGTGTAGGCAGTTTGTTCACTGAATTCTGTATATCCAGTATCCTGATACATGGATATACAGAATTGTGAAAATATGGATTCTATTATAAAATATAAATAAAATAAAATTGTGAAAAATATAGGAGTGACCAGTGAACTAGATTTCAAGCAATATAATTATACTTCATAATAGATGATGACATATTTTACTTAACACACTCAAGCATAGTAAAACAAATTTGCATGCAAATATTTGAAATTATAATAAACAACAACAAACTATTTTAAGAAATTACTGCTTCCTTCTATGCTTAACTAGAAGATAATATGTGTATTCCAATATTCATGAGATAATGTGAAATGCACAAGCTTGGCAAAGTCCAATATCAAGTAGACATATTAAAATCTGTTCATACTTTTAGTCATTTAACAGTCTTTTGTGGCTCTTGTGCTGTCATATACGCCATATGAGTTCCAACTATACAGATGACCACATATTGGCATGTGTGATGTGTTCTATTGACTGAAACCCAACATACATCATATTGACTTCTTCTAATTAAGATGCCCATTATAATGCTTATACGCTTGTGATACTGGAGTGTAATGGAGAACTCACAAGTAGAGATTGTAGTCTGAATATCGTACAAATTGAGGCCGAAAAATATCTGCTACTTAATTTCCAATCTATTTCTAGAGATGTGCAACATTCAAGGATGTAAACCTTGAATGTAATAATAGAGAAGAAGAATATAAAAAAAAATAGGTAATATTGCATAATAATGATGCATTAAACTTGACGTAGGTACTTGGTTATCAAAAGTCTCTAAGCTTACAAGGTAAAATCGCATGGATTTATCCTCTTCATGACTTGCATCGTCTAAAGTCTTGTGCTCTAACGTGGTCCATTCTAGTTGTTGTATAAGATGCAATACTGTAGTGTTTTACCACCAGGTTCATGATAAACTGATTCATCAATGTGGAGCTGTCTATTGTCATTGTTCATATTTACCAATTATTATCTAATATAACTGCACACAGTATGAATTAACAGTGAGTGGTTATGTTTACTTTTGCTAGTTATTCTGAACAAGCTTCTTTACAAAGGGATGTGGCTTGAATTCCACATCTTTATGGAACGTGGCTTTAATTCCATAACAATACTTTCACAACCAGTTGGATAATATCACTAGTTTCTTTTCAAAGGGACATCATCAAATTTGGAGTACGACATGAATGCAAATGATGTTTTCTTGTATTTCAGACATCTGTTGTAACAATAAGGCGGGTGCTGGAAAGATTGGCTGTCCATCATGTTTCACAAAGAATGGCATGGAAACTTCTTAAAGGTATTAGATCTTATTATATGTTGTTACGATTAGTTCTTAGGTCCCTTCCACTAAGCTATTGATCAAATTAATGAGAAATTTTCAAATCGATATGCATGAGTAATATCCATGCTATATTCATTATATTTCATTTAATTTCTGATGACTGAACTTTCATGACCTGTGGAAATTTGGAAATACTAGTCATCATGTTTTAGATGCTCCTTTTTTTCCCTTGAAACAATCATAAGTTACTAGAACCTTTTTGCTTATGATGACTAAAGTTTGTTACAGATCAAAGAATCTAGCCACCTTAAAATTCTTACAGTATTCCTGGTTGTAAGTTCTACTTAAAAACCCTTTAGGACCTAATATAATTTTTTTAAAAGTGATCAATACTCTTAATATCTTAATTTATTGGGAAAGATGTGCCAATGATACACAAGATCGGATAACTAAACTCACAATGGTCTTAACGCTTTAAAAGAGATTCTTTCTTAAAGTATAAGAAACTGTTTGACTCCTCAACAAGGTACTTCATCCTACAAGATCTGTTCTTAGGCCTAAGAACATGCAGCCCTCATTATGATTCTATGTTGTAAAAGATTTGTTTAAGAGTCCTCAGAGATGATTGTTTGGCACAGCCATGAGAAAGCTCGAGGGTCTTCTGGATTTGATTGGCATTGCCTCAGGGAAGCCCAAGGATCTTCAAATATCTTTTGGCATACCTTTAATTCCACCAAGTTGAAGTGAACTCCCATAGATGCACAAGCATTGTGGTCTATTGGAGACCATTTTCCTTCTGCATTCTTAAGATTCATAAAGATATGAAGAAAAAACACACAAGAAGATGGTACATTGTTATACTTATTTTTACCTTCTTGACATCATTGCACTAAGATCAGTATATGGCATGCTGAGATCATCGCACCATGTCTATGTCACTTATCGTTCTCAGCTTGCATTCCAGTTGCTGTTGTATCTTATGGATTTCACAATACTATTTTCTTATTTAGGTGGATTAACAAAAATCGCCTTAATAGTTCATATAGGATAATTTGAGACGTGTCTGGTTCTTGTTCTGCTGCTTGACCTGATAAATGTGGTTCACAATGTGCTGTAGTTGTTATCAAGCTTTCACCAACTCCCTAACTTGCATAAAGTTAAGAAATTTTCTATCTTATTTTTTATTGAAGTAACATTTCCAGTTTATGGCTCACGGGGACAAAGGGACAGGTATATTCCTTCAATATTGGTTCATGTAGGAGTCCAATTTTGTGGTGGTTTAAATGTAACAAGTGCATTATCCGTTTGTTTTTGCTACTTGTGATGAGAATAGACTAGCTACCATCTGGTAGAGGATTTGAGTCGACGCATTAAATTTAGACATACATGTCAAATTCTTATCTTCGGATGAAATTTCTGAGTGGAAAAGATTGCCTGTTGACTTTTTTTAATTTTCTTTAATGTATTTGGTTTTGCTTCGACTACTGAGGGTTCTGAGTTTGGTTTTTCAGATGTTCCTAAGTCAGCCAAACGCAAAGCTGCAAGGGGTATGCCAACTCTGTCGTTTTTATATAGTGTCAGCGGAACAACCTTCAGAGGTTAGGCTTTTCTTGTTTCTTACTTCCAATTTGATCTACTATCTATTTATTGATTCTTATGCTCTTCTGTTTTTCTATATTAGGACATTTGTTGGGTGTAGCTGCATCATGGATTGTCCAAGTGGTTATTGAGATCTACAGATGTTTTTTCCGTAAGAATATCAATGGTGATGAAGATATTAGCATCAATGAAAAGATCAGGCTTTTCAGGAGAAAGTTGTATGGGACAACTGTAAAGTGCAGCGCATCATTAGTTTTTGCATCTGTTGGAGCAGGCATTGGAGCTCTTTTTAATCCTTCAACCGGCCAGTGGATTGGTAAGTACATGTATTCATTTACACAAAATAACCATGCAAAAAGGCACATATGAATACTTTAGTTCTGTCTTTGGAATTATCAATTTTTACCTGTGTCACATATTGGTGTGCTGTTATCGACGTACTAATATAATTCTCCATAAATATAATAAACTTGGTGTTGAAAGAAATATCCTCCGAAATTTAATATATGAAAACTAAGAATAGAATCTACTTCTTTAACCCTTACTTTGGGTTAGGATGCAACTACCTGATCCTTTCTTGATCACCACATAACTGAGGTAAACCTTATAGGTACAAGCATATAGATTCCATGCATAGACCTGTATAAATGCATGACGCGTAGCAAGAGATACTATGTACATGCTAATTTCTGGAAAAAATGGCAATTTACAATCTGAAGATTGCTACCCTATGTTCAACTATTAATGGACTATAACCACAAATTTTCACTTGAAGGATGGGTTGCTAATTGGACTAGGAGGTAGAAAGGAAAGCTAGCAACGTGTGGGATGAATATATGTGCACCCTTAAGATGCTTTATACAATGAGATCAAGCTAGATTCTGATTGATGGAATATGATATGATAAGTAATTACAGATATAAGAAAAAGCCAATTGTTTGGTTGCTTTTCATTGTTTACCTGGTGTAGCTGCTGAGTGGTAGACACTGAAACTAGCTTAGTTTACTAGATTTAACCTTCTCATGGTATCAAACAAGTCATTATTTTGTTTTATGGAGTAAATTCTGCCACTATGGTCCTGGTCAAGGTCAAGGCCCCGTTTAGAACAAATTTCATATTGTTGTTAAACTTCATCTGCAACTCTGTAAATACAATTCAGGAACTTCTTACATAACAGAAGAAGCAATTCTCCTTCGAATCATGGTTTTGATGGCAAGTTCATCTTAGCGATCTAAATAATTTTCTTGTCAAAGTGTTTTGTCTGCATTCTATAGGAACATATAACACCTCATATTTGGGTGTGGACACTGTATTTTCTTCATAAGCAGTGCATGTTTGCGTCAATCGATTGCACATTACTCCAGTAGTTTGGTAGTATGACATTGCAATAGTTTGGTAGTATATATATATATATGTCTGCTTCTGTGGCTACTGATGATTCTTTTTCTCATTGTCAAGCTTGGAATGTGCCTTCCCTTGAAGCTGGAAAAGTGCTTTCCATATTTAGGCTAAGTTTACATGTTTGCTGACCCTAAAACTGGAGATGACGATATTCTCTCCGTTATAACTCAACCTTCATACTCATGTTTACTGCTCTGCATCGTTGTTTCTGTAGGTTGTGCTCTTGGAGATTTTTCTGGGCCTATCATTGCCATAGTTTGTTTCGAGAAACTTCATTTGCAAATTTGAGAATGCGGCAACAAAGGTATTTTGCTAAAATCTGGCACCTTTTGTCTCTACTTTGCCAGACAAATCTCTCAGCACTTTCTTCCTCCAAGAATTTGTCAGTAAACCAGATGCTGATCGGTAACAAGTCGCACCTAGTTAAATAATTTTTTCCCCACATTATTTGGTTAGTCTAGTTCATACTTTATGCATACTTGAAAATGCATTGAATAGCCATCCGGATTGGACTAAGAATGTTTGTAGAGCAAGCAATTGTTCCAAAATCCAGGAGGTGTTCTGACTGATGATGTTTGACCAATAATGAGCCAATTGTTCTTCTTCTTCTTCTTCTTCTGTTTCTTCGATACAATTGTTTTCTTAACTACGAATCTGCTGTATATTAAGTTTCATTACACGTCGATGATATCATCGGTTTCCATCATTCCAGCTATTGTTTGTCTTCTAAATTGTCTGTTCTTTTGTTCTTCCATAAACTGATAATTGTTCAGGATACTGATTTAGATTTCATGTAGATGATCTGGGCATGCTAGACATAAATTTATTGTTTGCCACCCACACAATGAAGTCTGTGATGCTGCTGATTCATCATGATTCTCAAGTGGATCATTGCCCTAAATGAATTGAGAATCCTATGAATCAACGGAAAGCAAGAAAGAAAATTAGTAGCTATCATTAATTGAACATTCCACAACATGAACATGATTTTAATTGGATCACCATTGATCTCAAAAAAGGAAAGCTTAAGCTATTAAAATGCTAAAACATTTTCGAATTCCCATTATTACATAATCTTTAGCAAATTAGTAGTGGATGATGATTAGGGAAGAGATACAGTCATAAGCTCATGCCATCACCAATTAGGTTTTCATATATGTAAAGACACTACTCGGTGTGGCGGCTACCAAAAAGCCATGCATGGCATACATAACATGAGCGCTTAATTATAAGACTATACTATATATATACACTTGTGGTTCGTAGGATGATTACATAACAGAGCAAGCATTGGGGTTCTCGTCACTGAAGGTTTGAGGCGTATAAGCGTACTCCACATAGTCCCGAGAAGAAGGCCAATACTCGTACTTGCTGATGTCGTCCTTCGTTCCCTCCTCTTCTTTCTTCTCATCCTCCTCCTCTCGCATCTTTTCCTCGTCGCCATTGTCGTCCTTCTTCTCCCCCTCTTCCTCCTTCTCCTCCTCCGGCACGATGGAAGCCTGCTTCCTCGTCCTCCTGTGCACGTTCTCCGCCAATGTCACTGGGTCTATGAATCCTGTGACGATCACTTGACTGCTGGCCAAGTCCGTGGCCACCGACTCCACACCTACGAGCAATCCAATGAGTTAGTGATCTGACAAGAAACTGCTGTTATTAGTGCCTGGTAAGATCTGCTCACCGTCCATCTTCTTGATGCGCTTCTGCAGCACTTGAGCACACCTCTCGCAGTGCATTCTGACCTTGAGAATGACCGTGATCGGCTTCGGCTGCATCCATGGGAAGGACGGATGTGGAACGAGGTTTTACACTGGGAGGGTCGTGGGTAATAATAATATACTTGGAGAAGACGATGGTGGTTACCTCTTCTTTCGTCTCTTCTGGTGGGGCTTCGGCCTCCTCTTTCTTCTCCTCCTCCTCCTCGGGGGGTTTTGGGAGGGGAGAGATGAGCTCGACCTTCTTGCCTGTCTTCTTCTGAATTCTCTCACATATCTTTGCTGGATCCGCTGCCTTCCCCTTGATCACCACTGTTCGAGACTTGCAGTCTGTCTTCACATCCTCCACACCTGTTTTCATTTTAGATGAAGCTAATGATTCTCTCAGTATTATTTGATCTCTTTGTTGATCAGTATACGTTGGCTTGCCGATCGTTGCAATACTACTTTCCAGTAAAGAGAAAGAGAGAGAGAGAGAGAGAGAGAGATTCTTACCTTCGAATCGTCTTAGCGATCGCTCAACTTTTCTTGCACAGCCCTCGCAGTGCATGTCCACTTTGAGAACAATCTCCGGGGGCTCCTCCTCTGCTGCCTCTTCTTTGTTCTCTTCTTCCTTTTGCTCCTTCACAGTCACAAGTATTTGCAGGACTTCAGCAAACAGACTTAGGGACACGAAAACCACTATATGTTGATAAACTCAATCGCTTAAAGCATTCAGACTTAAGTTAGTTGAAGCATATAAAATCCTCTTAAGATCTCTAGAATTCACTGCTGTTATTGGACAACAGTGCAGGATGGAACTTACTTCGCCCATAATAATACTTGATCTGAGTTCTTCGGATCCAAATGAGAGAGAGAGAGAGAGAGAGAGAGAGAGAGCTTGGCTTCTCAGTATATATTTTCTAGCCTTGTAATAGATGTTTGAAGAGCTGGAAGGGTATATATAGGCATGAACGGGGGAGGGTGGGAGATTGTGCTATGTTGTCTGGTGGTACCGACCGTGAGGGAATATTAACGTCATGCAGCATGAAGTCTCTTTCTATCTTCAAGAAAGAGAAGCCACGCATCTCTCTTTGCCCACTGCAGGATAAGCATCGGCCACACTCGATAAAGTACCTTCACCTTTGTTAAGGTCTTCCTAATCGAATTCAAAGCCAATCATGCTACCAGAGAGAGAGATAAAAGAGACTTATCGCCATAGATTCCGAGGAGCCAATCGT
Source organism: Musa acuminata AAA Group (assembly GCF_036884655.1). Taxonomy (NCBI): domain Eukaryota; kingdom Viridiplantae; phylum Streptophyta; class Magnoliopsida; order Zingiberales; family Musaceae; genus Musa; species Musa acuminata. The sequence continues at coordinate 45,135,569 of NC_088329.1, read as the reverse complement.
TCAGAGAGGGCGGGGGGGAGAGAGAACTCCCCAACGTGTGGACAAACCCCCACTGGTAGCTCATCGGTGGTGGGCGAAAGAGACCGGAGCCCGCGGGGCCCAGAGCCTTGCGACCAATGGGTGGCTGGCTGGCGGGCTTGGCGATAAGCATCGCCCCGCCGAGTCCTCCTCATCCGGGTGGTGGAGCAGAACAAAGCGGCCGGAGATAAAAGAGACGGAGGAGGGCGACAGACTTTTGGGTCTTTACGTGACCATCGGAGAGAATCTCACAAAGTCGATGGTGGGGGCCCCACGAGCACGCCGTTTTGTCACGTCTTTATGAGAATATTCCTGTGGGTTTCGCGACCACGTGAACGTTCACACGTAGCATTCACGAGTCCCCAAAGCTACTCGAATTTAATGGGATGACATGTTGACTTCACGCTCTCGCGGTCAACATATGCTAATCGGTGACTGATTCATAACAATTGTCTCTGATTGATTGAAATCATATTGACAGACTCGATTCATATGGTTCGAAGTCGTACTTTCATGTTCATAGTATATATTAGCATATTGTTTTTTGTAATCATATAATTCATACGTCGGTAATTACGTTTTCTTAGGGTCTCCATGCACATTAGCTTTTATATACTGAGCTTCCATGTTGATCTCTGCAGTCTTCCTTCCCTCTCCATTCTATCTTTGTAGCAATTAAGTTCATGACGGTACGCATCAATGAATTTGTTCTAGTTGTTCTCTCTTTCAATCTTCTAGCTTTTAGATCTTCCTAGTTGGGTAAAAGATAGCGGCAGAGAACCCTTCACCGAAAGTGTCATGGTGAGGATTCTGGTGTGTGATGCTGATGCTACTTGGACATGTTTTACTTGCACACACTCTAATTTGCCACTGATGTGATGAGTTCGATTGCCTCGGTTCGAGTTCTTCCTGAAACCTAAGGATCGAGCTGTGAACATATACATATAGGTTTATCCAGAAACCCTAATCCATAGTTTGAGCATGTAAATGAGAAGATGGAGGCTTCTTCCTCTTTGCAGTGTGTGCAAAATATGCTTCATTCACAAGCCTTTTTATCACACATCAAGTGGTCCAAGCAAAGCAGGAAAACACAAATGATCCATAGGTAGAGTCCCATATGATTCTGGTGTTGAGAGAAGGTGGAAGACCAGCCATATGATTCAGTCTCCTGTCGAAGAGTGGTGAGGAACAAATGGTGTAAACCCAACACAGCATATCTGATAGACTTGGATGTGTCAGTTCATGGCCAAGTTCTTACAAAAGACTTTTTCCTGCTGGTCCAGCCACTTCCATTTGTTGATGCTACTAGTAGAATTGACATCCACCAATCCAAACATAAACATTCACATCCCTAAATGTATATATTCTTTTATTCAGAATAATTAGCTTAATAAACTTAGAATCATGTGATCACTGGTTAACATATCTAAGCTATAATGATAGTATATTGGTTCTTTCATCTTTGACTCTTCAACAGACTCCTCCTGTACACATATATATACATGAAATATTATGGACCACAATTCCATGATAGAGAAATACAAGTTTTTGAAGCTGTTCTCAAGTACTTACAATTCCTCAAACATGACCCATAAAATGAAATCAGATTCCAAGAAGAAAAGCCTTCCATAATACTGCTTCATTGCATTCAGTGATTGTTTAAGTTTGACTGCATTCTGAGAGTTAGCAATACACTTCATATTACTAATTTAATATCTAATTTAATACCTATTTGAATCGATATCTAATATTTATTAAACTAGTCCAAAATCACTCTAGACTAATTTAATTAAATTTAATCGATTTCAATTAAGTCAAATAGGCTTGAACTAATCAAAGTGATATGGAATCACCTTGAACTAACTTGAACTAGTCAGTCTAGTATACATATTCGAGCTCAATCAAACTGGTCATGTATGTCATACATGTTTGAGGTAGTAGGTTGGGTTGATGTACAATAGGTTAGACATAGGGGCGACAACATGTCTAACGTTGGTCGCACAGTTGGGTGAGCCTAGCCTCGTGGATTGAGCTAAGCCTTACTAATGGTTTGGGTCGAGCCTTACCATTGAATTTAGTCATACTTGACTCACGAGCTAAGTTATGCTTAATCACATGAGTTCGATCGTACTTATGGATTATGCTTAGCAATATGAGTTGAGTTGTAGTTAGCCATATGGGTTAGGTTGTTGGATCGTACTTATGAGTTCGTTTGGCCAATCAACTTAATTAAAGTCAAAATCCCAAATTAACTTATTTTATTAAATTAGATTTTAATCTTTTATTAAATTAGAGTACTTTAAAATATTAATAATAATAAATAACCTCAAATTCATTTATTTTGAATTAACTAATTTAAATTCATGATCCCAAATTTAAAACTAATTAATCATAAAAATCCACACATAATTTCTTAAAATATAAATATGTCCAATTTAAATAAATTATAATATTATCAATATTATATTAAATAATAATTTTAACTTTATAATACAATTATCATTATTTATTAATAATAAAATTTTAAAATTAAAATATTATTATGCATCATACAAATTTGAACAATTCTAATAAATATTTCAACATATGAAGAAAAGAATAGAAGATTGGAAGCCCTTTTATATTGGAAATAGAATTACAACTTTTTATTTCTTATGGTTCACACACAAAAATAAAATTTAAAATAATTATTTTCTAAAAATCATATCATTCAGATCAATTAATAATTTTTAAATTAATTAACTAAACTCGTAACTTGCTCCCATGATTAACCAAGAAACTAATCTTAATCATTTCCTTAACCATATAACACAACACATCAACTATGATTATTTAATTTATAGTAATGGAGAAAAATATTCTGTCGTTACTGTCTTTGGATATAATGAACATCAAATCTGATATATATATATATATATATATATATATATATATATATATATATATATATATATATATATATATTAATCTGAACCAATTTAATTCATCAACATCGTCGATTTCTAACCCTTTTTTTCAAGTACAAGTCATTGTTGGCGGTGTCATGCTTCACTTCACCTAACTCCTATCTATCTCTAATTGAATGGGTTTCTCTATCTCTCTAAATCTTCCCTTCCTACTTATGCGTGTATGTTCTTACTGTGAATGTGGTGGTGTTCCATTTCAGTGCAAGCCATCTACCACCATGTCCACAGTGCAAGCATGCTTCACTTCACTTCGCTTCACCGGCTTACAGTTCGAGGCACTGCTCCCGCAATCTTGTCGTGCCTGCTTCTCAAAAGAGATGATCGCATCGCCTCAAATCAAATGACGAGCACGTAAAGCTACGATGTTGTGTAAGAAAGGTCGATGAAGGTGGCGCCACAAGGCAATAATGGACCACGCAATGCCAGCCAATGAGAACCCCGTGAAACAGGATCGGATCGAAGCATCACCGGTTACGTTTCAAGCATCTAATATGCAGAAATAACTACTCTCAGATCGTATGTTTCCCGATGGCAGCAGTTGTTCTCGATGATTCTTGGACTCACTGTTGATGCATTAGAAAAAGATGAAACTTGTTGCTTCTGATCAGCTTCTTCTTTGTCCTGTGGTCTTAGACACTCGGATGTTCTTGGATTTGGACCCTCGCTGTCTCGCAATAAATCTAGAGCACAAATTGGTTGGCAGGCGCTGATCTATCTTGACAGCTGAAGCATCAGCTTGTCTCAGGAGTCACCCAGAATTCAAAGAGTTAGCAAAACATCAAGTCGACGAAGTTAATAGGCATGTTATCTCATTCATGGTAATCGATATCAAAATGATCGAAGGATTCAAGTAAGAAATGATTAGCATAAAATTAATGGGTGAGTTTATGTGACGACAACAACTTCTCTTCCATGTTTCTATGTTTAAACTTGCAGGCTGTGTGCACTGAGGTTGAAGGAAATCTACTTTGTCTGCATTAAGACACTGAATCTCACATGCAACAGCTGATTAGAACGGCTCACGGGTTTGACATGTTGGAAGGGCGTGGCGGGACACCGATCATTGTACGATTGGCTGGTAGGTGTATATATCACACCCTTTCCCTCTCCTTTTCCCTTCTGTCAATCAATCCCGCAGCTGGGATATCAATCTACTCACAATGGCAGAAAAGGTAATCGATTCTTCTCAACCAGCTTTTACACTTCGTCTCCCCCAAAGAAAACCTTTCTTCTTCTTCTTCTTCTTCTTCTTCTTCTTCTTCTTCTTCTTCTTCTTCTATAGTGTGTAGTTCCAGTGATCTTGGAATCTTGCTCTGTCACTCCTGATCACAATGTTCTCTATTATTCATCTCTGTAAAGAAGGTTCTTTTTGTTTTCTTTTGATTCTTTGGTCTTGGATGATGCTTTTTGTTTGATCAGACACTAGATTTTGTTTGGAAAGTCAACATTTTCTCTCTCTCTCTCTCTCTCTCTCTCTCTCTCTCTCTCCATTACTTACTGCAATCTTCATCCTGCAGTGGTGATCAGTTGGTTGACATAATCTTTATGCAGATCTCAACGTTGATCTTAAAAGTTAATCTCGGCTGCCACCTTTGTTACAAGAAGATAAGAAAGACCCTGCGCAAGCTCCAAGGTAATCGATCGGCTCTCTGCTGCTTCACAACCTCATGATCATCCCACAGTGTGACTAACAGATGAGTGTCCTATCCAGATAAGGAGAACATCAAAAGCATATCCTACGATGAGAAGAACGGGACGGTGACGATCTCCGGCCCCTTCGATCCCCATAGGCTGGCCAAGAAGCTCAAGTGCAAGGCATGCAAGGTGATCGAGGGCATCCAGATCAAGGAGGAAAAGGAGAAGAAACCGGACGAGAAGCAGAAAGCCGAGGCAGCCAAACCGGCCGACAAGTCCAAGGAGGAGCCGAAGCAGAAGAAAGATGATGCGGGGAAGAAGGATGAGCCGGAGAAGAAGAAGGCAGAGCCGGAGAAGAAGAAGGCGGAGCCGGAGCCGGAGGGGCTACCGGTGGTGCTGACTCCTTACCTGTGGCCACCACCGGGCCCGGTCCTGTGCTGCCCCGGGCCATACTACGAGAGCTACTACGGAGGCACCAGGTGCTGCTCCTGCGAGAAGGTGACCAACCCTCCTCCTCCTCCGCCGGCCTACGGTGGGCCCTACTATCCATTACCTTGCGAAATCGTCTGTGAAGAGGACTCATCGACGCCATGCAGCGTGATGTGATCACCAATCCGGCCGGCCGACCGGCGTCTCCCCCCCCCGCCAATCTCCTGTCGGTGTGCCACGCTACAATAAGCACCAGAAGTGCATGGTTTGTGGGATCGGACTATTACTACGACATGAAAGGTTGCGTTATTTTATGTGAGACCGTTCGATGTCTTCCAGCATTCATGCTTTTATTTGGGTGGGGGGTGCACATTACAGAGGCCCACCAAATGTAATGCCTCTCCAATAGATGAATGTAGATTCATATCCCGTATACATACGACATGCTTTGTACAGCCGACGGAGATGATACTCCGTATCAACTCCGACTCGGCTTAGGTTTATGTGTGCAAGAAGTTTGATGTGATCAAAGTTTCAAACATTTTTCTAATGGCGACTCGATCAAACGAATATTTTGACGAGATCTATCCGACGCTCGAGTCAGTAACAAGACGAAAATGAGATGATTTTAGTTTTCGGGATAAATGTTCTCCTGCGCTTCGTTTTCATGATATAGGTAGAACATTTTTTCGGATTATTATTTTAGATTCGTGTTTATGTAGCTTGACTATTGACTTAGATTTATCGTTATTATGTTGCCCCTATTAGAAGCTAAAAAAGCTATGATGCCACAAGAAAGGGCTCATGACATATGTTCTCTTTTCTCGATGAATAGATTAAAAGATTGACGATCATAATCGCTCAGACGTCCGTTCTTTATTCCTCCTTCCTCGGTAAGGTTTCGATGGGTAGTGAAGCAGCATTCAGAATGCTTTGGAGCCAATCGAATTAGGTTAGTTTGTGCCTTAATCTAATTTATTAGTACAAATATCTAAATTATTACGATAATAATCCTCCAATTGAAGAACATTATATTGGATGATTAGTGCTTAATTATGCATGGATAAAGGCTAATGTTTATGTTGTTTGGGCCTACAAGTTGAATTGACATCACAGCTCGGTCACACTAAGAACTAAATACACTCATTTTTAATTTTATTATCTTGAGAATTTTGACTTAATACGAGAGAGACCGACACTCGACGTAGGTTTTATTATACGAAAATGAACGGTGTGAGGTTTAATTCACACTTTTTAGCTATACAAATCATATTTAGAGTGCAAATGAGATGGGTGTAGACAACCGACATTTGTATTTTGTTTGTGGCCATAACATACCAACATTTCTTCTTTGGCAATTGCATGATAGAGATTGACCAATTCAATAGTAGGTTAGATGATGATAAACCAAAGATTAATGCATTTGCAGAGACAACAGCAAAACCTTATTAATTAACGCCAACTAATTACGGAAAACTTCTTTTAGAAAAAAAAAAAACTCAAATGACGATGATGATGATGATGATGATGATGATGATGATGATGATGATGATGATTTTTCTAATTTAATCGAAAGAACGATGATAATTTCTCCGACACAAACAAAATTTTTATTCCAAATCTTATTTTTATATTTTATAAATAAAATAATAATTGATAATGAGATATCGACTCATTTATCGCTCTTATTTTTATATTTTCATATTTAGTCTCACTTATATTAAATAAAATATATAATAATATAAAATCAATCTGATCAAAATAATCAAATGATTAATACAGACAAAATGGACGGTTTTAGATGTGAGCTTCCTAAAACTTGCATCGGCGATTAATGCCTTTAATTATTTTAATGAATATTTAATGTTAAAATGAAGCTTAAAGTCCATTAAACAGTTTCCTAAAACTAATAACAGCAAATAAGCCAAAAAACACAAAAAGAAGAAATACGCTTTGAGATGTACGCCGTATAAAATGTAGTTCGTAACGTGTCTCGTATGCATACGAATACATACGTACGTATAAGCAGGCCAAAAGAACGCTTTTTAACGTGCGGCGACGCTGAAGTGCGTGTGTGATCGGCCTCCGCGGCTTTGGAGAGGCAGCGGGAGGACGCATCCCTTCCCCCTCGCTCGGTGACCTCCAGTTCGCGCGCCGCAGCAGCCGCCGCCGCCGCCACTGCCGCGAGAAACCATGGGTTCGTGCCTTCTTGTCGCGCCTGAACCCCCTCGTTCATCTCGTCATCCGTTTTCCCTTTCCGGTCGGTCGAATTGATTCCTCGGGCTTTCTGGTGTTGGTTCTTTCTGTTTCCTGCCGGAATCCCTTTTCGTTCGCGTGCCGGTCCGTTGATTCTTTTTGCCCGATTTGTTTTCTTGACCCGTTTCGGATGTTTACTCGCTTCGATGGTGGAAAAGATAGCACCTTTTGGGCTGTATGAATTTGCTTGTGGCTTCGATGTTGGGGTACAGATGGAGATTTGAGTTCTTCGTGGGACAGCGACGACGAGTACGAGAAATTCATCCGAAGAATGAACCCTCCAAGGTGTGAAATTTTGGTGCCGATCCACCCCATTTCTTCTTTTCCTTCTTTGATTTGTCTTGGTGGTTTCGGATTCCCTCATCTGTTCCTCCCCTCTTAGGGTTGTCGTCGACAATGATTCTTGCGCAGACGCAACGGTTATTAAGGTAATTTCCGATGTCGCCCTGTTGATTCCCTCTTGGAGTGCGTTTCTCGAGTTTGTCTCTGATGACGTCTGTCCGTGGCGTTGCTTTTTGTGCTTGGCATAGGTTGATAGCGCAAACAAACATGGGATTCTTTTGGAAGTAGTTCAGGTCCTTATGGACCTCAATCTCATCATCACCAAGGCTTACATATCCTCGGACGGAGGATGGTTTATGGATGGTATGCCACGGGCTTCGTAGCTCTTCTTGGTTCTGTATGACTTCACCAAGATAGAATCTTACTGACTAGAAAGTGAACTTCTTGGATCTTGACAGTATTCAACGTGAGGGATCGGGATGGGAATAAAATTGGGGAAGAAATGAAGCTGAATGAGATAAATGATTTCATTCGCAAGGTAGAGTGTTCATGCCATTCTCATGCTTTCTTTTATTTCATTGTATTACCAATTGCATCTGATGTGACGATGCTTTGCTCATAGTCCCTGGGGGAAGAATCTTCTTATATTCCGTCGCGAAGGAGATCCATAGATTTCATGCCTTCCTCCGATCACACATCCATAGAATTGACCGGGACAGATCGGCCTGGCTTGCTCTCGGAAGTGTGTGCGGTTCTCAGTGATCTAGAGTGCAATGTGGTGAACGCGGAGGTGTGGACACACAATACTAGGGCGGCGGCGGTGATGCAAGTGAGCGACAAGGGGACGGGCACAGCTATTGCGGACACGGAAAAGCTGTCTAGAATTAAGAAGCTCCTTTACAATGTGCTCAAAGGGAGCAATAAGAGCAGGGAAGCCAAGACGGCAGTGTCTGTGGGAGCCACTCACACAGAGCGGAGACTCCATCAGATGATGTTTGACGATAGGGATTACGAGAGATCCGGTGAGGATGATGGGAATGTGTGTCACCGACCAAAGGTTACTGTCGTTAATTGGTTCGACAAGGATTATTCGATGGTCACAATACGATGTAAGGATCGACCAAAGCTTCTTTTCGATACGGTTTGCACTTTGACGGATATGCAGTATGTGGTTTTCCATGGAAATGTGGATGCAGAGGGCCCAGAAGCTTATCAGGTACTTCATGCTGGCTTTTATTTTTCTTGTTTGACACATGAAAATAAACTCTCTATTGCAAAAGGTATGACCTATCTTCTCCTTGTCCTGAAGGAGTACTATATTAGGCACATTGATGGGTCCCCAGTTAACTCAGAAGCTGAGAGGCAGCGAGTGATCCAATGCCTTGAGGCAGCCATAGAGAGGAGAGTATCCGAGGTAATCATTGTGCTACAGTTCCAATTCTGGAGTTTAATTTGGTTGTTCCGTTTCGCATTTGCATGTTAATAGACTTTGTTCGTGTTTCGTCATTACGATTGTTGTTTGCTCTGGTTGTTTTCATTAGTTGCTTGTCTATGTTGTATGTGGTACCCTTTTCTTTTTTTTTTTTCAAAGTTCTCTACCTGCAGAGAATAGGGAAAGAAGATGTTTAATAGTCAATCATCTGCTTGATATAATTTTAGCTCCATGGTGTTCTGCATTTTTCAACTTCATTCAGTTACATGTTTTACTGTTAGTTGCAGAGGTTTTGCGATTCTACTATTCAGGAAGATGTTGGATTTGCATGTTTTTATCAAGATAAGCTTCAATGTTTTCAACCCATTGTTCTGTGATCCAGTCCTCTTATTTTGCTGGGTTTGACATCAGAAAATAGTAAAAGTAAAGGAAATCACATCCATTTTGTTTCTGTCATTAGCTATGGGATTATTCGATGTCTCACTAAAAGTGGGTCATATTTCTTTATCACGCATCTGCTCTAATCACCTCTAACGATTCATTCATGTCGTATTTCGAGTGTCAACATCACTTATCTTTGATATATGGAACAAATGGCTGTCAGGGTCTGAAGCTGGAGTTGTGTACGAGTGATCGAATGGGCTTGTTATCGGATGTCACAAGAATATTCCGCGAGAACGGTCTGACCGTCACAAGAGCAGAAGTGACCACAAAAGGAGGCAAAGTCTTCAACATATTTTATGTCCGCGATGCTGCTGGTAACTCGGTTGATCCAAAGACCCTTGATGACATACGAGCAGAGATCGGCCAGACGGTGCTCCAAGTGAAAGGCCACTCAGATCACCTCAAATCCCCACAGGAATCTCCTACCCGATTCCTGCTCGGCAGTTTATTCAAATCCAAATCTCTCTACAATCTCGGATTAATCAGGTCTTACACTTAGGCTAATGTTGTTCCCCTGTGTACATTATCATTCATCGACGTTTCATCATTCGGCAAGCAGCTGCTCTGCCATTGTGTTAGAATCCTGAACTTGCTTCCCTCGTCTTATGATTGGAAACATGCTTGTAACTGTAGAATTCTCAAGAAATCCATATCATGTTCATACGAATGTAATTGTAATTCCCCATTTGCAGCTCGTTTCTGTGTGATATGTTTATGCTGGTGGTGATTGAGCTGCCTGTGGCCAACACACCTTCCTCTCTCTCTCTCTCTCTCTCTCTCTCTCTCTCTCTCTTCGGCAGAACTGCTGCTATTGATTCACTTGGTTTCAGGATCCGACAAGTGTTCGTAGGTCAAGAGGTCCACTTGCTTCAACGACGAACGGCCTCGATGCATCCGGCGGCATCAGTGACGCTCTCTGACTTGTCCTCTACCTCCAGACATCAGATGCAGTTTGGATTCCTTCGTGTCGGCATCCATTTGCCGACCAAGTAAGGGTCCCACCCACACAACCATCGACCCACCATTGATTCGAACTCCATCGAAATCCCAAGAACCACGATTAAATCGTAATTAATATTGTCCGGGGGATGAACATTGACCCTGTGCAGAAGACGTTGACCAGAACAGGTTATTGGATGACCAGTGGTGCGCACTGACTCACCTCAGCCAACCAAGTTGGAGCCAATGGGGAGCGGCGAAGGTGGTGGCTTTTGGGACTCCGAGCAGATTCTTCTTTGCGTCTCCTTTAAAAATGCTTCTTCTGCCGGGTTTCACCTGCGTGCCAACTGGAAGAAACCGCGGGTCCCACGTGGGTCCTCGCGTGGTAGATGTGGGATTCGCCGTGCATCTCACATGTTTGTTCTGTCCATGGTATGATTCACGCCATAACCCATTAGATTCTTTCTTTTCCTTTCGATCTGAATCATAAAATTTGAGATAAAAAACACCGAATATTAATCTTCGAGTTACAGAAATAATATCTTTGTTTATACAGATAAGATCAAGCGAAGTGACAGGTTGTGCAAAGGGAGAATAAAGGAGGACAGCACCATGTCTTCAACCTCAGTACTATGCGTAATTAGGCATCATGGAACAGAGAGACATTGTTCTTGTTTGAAGAAGATGATGGATCATGGTTTGATTGGGTGTTTTAGTTCCACACGGAAGCATGCTTGCCTCAATGATGAGTTTATACAAGCTAAAAAGATCCTCTTTTCCTTGTTTTTATACACATACCAAACCTTATCATTTGTGGATGTTAGTTTGATGTGGAGGTTGAGAGAGGAGAGTGGAAAGAGGGAGGAGAAGAAGTTCCACACTGGAATACGATTGGATGGGTCATTTGATTCCTCATTCTTTGTCCATTACAAGTGAGATATCAGAGAAACTACATAGACAAACTATTTGGTCCTACAAAAAAAGAAGCAAGTATTCCTTCCCATTCCAATCTCTCTCTCTCTCTCTCTCTCTCTCTTCCAGAAGTTCAAATGAGTTAGGATGATATCTGATGAACTTTGCATGATGTATGCGATGCTGAATTGGTGGCTAAAGAGAGAAATCATGCACTAGCAGTGACACTTTTGTCTGCAAAAAGAGACAGGCCACTTAACAGGATCATGAACTAATCATACAACACTATGGACATTAACATAAGATCTAAAAGGCTAGTTTGTGGGTAGGTCACACAACTTCTTGTTGGTAGGCTTAAAGAAATATAGTCACTGGGTTTCATAGGAACAGTTGCTTTATTATCTTACAGGAAGAACAAGAAAAGAAGACAATCCCCATCTGCCACTAACAAATCCATTCGAAGAGTGTTGATCTAAACAAGTTGAGTAGCTGCAGTGCTTACTGCATTTTCTGCCACCAAACGATTTGCCAAAAACATGCCACTAAGGAAAGGGACCAATGTGGAGACCAGTTTGACAGATTAAAGCCTGAAGCTTTGAGGTGGCAAACCAATGGCTGATTCGTGCTGCATGTCTTTTGCCTAACAGAAGAAACATAATTGTTGTCAATCATTGGTGTCTATGCATTTTGTAGTGTGGCCACAATGCAATGCCTTCTGAGTTAATTCTCAAATATAAGATATCTATCTTCGGCTTTGAAAGCTAAATGGGGTCTCACTATACTGTTCTAAGGGATTTTGTATAGCTGTACATGAGAAATACGGGGAACAGTTGATCTCACAAACATGACAACCACACTAAACAAAGAGCATGAGGAGGATACATAGATTTAGTTCAGGAGAAGATGAAGAAAAAGACAAGGCATCAGGTGGCACCTCTCTCATCACTGCAGCAACTCATCGATGCGATGTAAGACACCCTCATGGCTGATGGAGCTTTAACCATGTTAGCTAATGCTCAGGTTGCCAATGGTGGAAAGTTCTCATCTTCCTTCGACATGGCTAAGCATCCATGGAGGTAAACTATCACTCTTCTTACCGGCACCGGGCTGGACAGGTCGCTCCACTCCAACCGCAGCTCTCTCTGGGTAAGTTCTGCGTTCAAACACAGAAGGTGTTCATCATCAACAGAGGTTACTAAATGGTTATCTCCGCAAGGATAGCTACTTGAAGAAGAGGTAATCTATGAGACAATGAAAGAAATGCTAGTAGACACTCTACCTGGTGTTGAGGTTGGGGAGAGAGTCTTTAGAAGCCTTGTGATTATTGTCATTCTCCATGAGCTTATTTGGATGTTTTGATGCAATTCCAAAGAACAAAACAAAGTTCATAGACAGAAGCAAGAGCATCAAGTTCAAATGCAGAAGTTTTTCTACTGTACCTTCTTCTCCAGAATGCTGTGTTGCTCTTCCAATGACTTTTCCTGCGCAGGAATTGGGATGGAAACTGTTGTTGCTTGTTATATGCTTATTCTAAGATGAGTGTAATCATCCTAAGATGATTGGAATTGCCAGTGATCTTATGGCAATGTGAATTTATCATCACAAAGCATACTAACAATATCAAACAGACAATCTAAGATGATTGGAATTGCCAGTGATCTTATGGCAATGTGAATTTAGCATCACAAAGCATACTAACAATATCAAACAGACAATCTAAGATGAGTGCAATCATCCTAAGATGATTGGAATTGCCAGTGATCTTATGGCAATGTGAATTTAGCATCACAAAGCATACCAACAATATCAAACAGACAATCTAAGATGATTGGAATTGCCAGTGATCTTATGGCAATGTGAATTTAGCATCACAAAGCATACCAATAATATCAAACAGACAATCTAAGATGAGTGTAATCATCCTAAGATGATTGGAATTGCCAGTGATCTTATGGCAATGTGAATTTAGCATCACAAAGCATACAAACAATATCAAACAGACAATCTACTTAAAGCTTTGATAATCTCTCATAGTGATTGTATATTCTCTATAAAAGTTTCATCAAGCTATTCTTTGCTATGTTTTGGTGAAAGGTTTTACAAACTTTTATGTAATATATATTGTTATTTTGATTCTTTTTTTCTTTTTTTTGCATTTTCAAAGATGAAAATATGTTTCATGATCACCATAAATATTTAGATTGGGAAAAGATCATAGCAAGCCTTGCCAAATCTATGCGAAAGCAGGATATGAAGCTAAGTTAAGCATCCAAAACATAACCCCAATTCATACCTTATGATCGTAGCAGACATGGCCATCATAATCAATGACAAAATCAAATAGATAATGGATAAAAAGAAGACACAAGATCTGAGAATATAAGAGAAAATGAACGATGTAATCCCACTTCTAGCATAGTCTGTTGAACTTGCCTTTCTTTGAAGCTCCTCGATTGAATCAAACAGCAAGTGATTCTGTACCATTAAAAAGAGGAGGAATCAAATCACAGCATTGTCTCTTCAACTTCATGAAAACAAAGGCAATGATGGCTCTACTATGCACAGTGTCGCAAAGAAAAGAGTACATGAAGGAGGCATGCAGCACTACATATTAGTTCAGCACAAAGTGATCGACTCGCCTTTCTTGATCTCATGAGCCTTAAAGATGTATCAAGCTGTCGTTCCAGCTGCTGGAGTTCTTTAAGAGTCAAAGCTTCCAGTTCTTCTCCCATGAGCTGCCTGAACACATTAAAAAGAAGCAGGAAAAGAAAGTATCAGTGCATCAAACAAGTCTATAGTAAAGCTGATGCTCGTTTTAACTTGTTTCTGCCATTCCCCGGACCTTTGTCTCTTTTGTAGAGCCTCTACCTTGGCCTTCAACTTTCCATACTCATGGCACCAACTTACCTACACAAAAGATTGACATGGTTCAAGTATTATCACAAAAGAGGTTGTGGAGATTAGCTTCTGATTCTACATCAGCCATTTAATTACCTGCGATCGAGGATCTGCTTCTACGAGAGCTCGTTCTGCATATGAAGATTCATAGTAACGTTGAAGAAGCTTTTCCATGCTACAGGAAAGAACCAAGCCATTGAAATATGCACCATGGCATGCAGAAGCTTCATATACTGAGGATTTGATGAGTATAGTAATTAATGAGAACAAGAAAAAGAGTAGAAAATGCTGAAAATGGAAAGTCTTAGAACACTCAGCTTTCCTTCTTTCTGCTTCTTATTCAATTGTTTTCTCTCCACTCTGTTTTTTCGTTTTCTTTGAAAGACCCATAATGTTATATATCTTTCTTGCTTGCCATTTCCTTTTGATTTTGTATGTAAGTAAATTAATATGTGATAGTTTATTTGATTTAACCTCAGGGGGTTTTAATTTCCATCCAAGAATTATGAATACATAAATAAATGATGCCAAATGCTCCTTCATAATTAGTTTCCTTTCTCTGGCAAGAAAAGATAAGAAGCTTGTTCATGTCCATGAACTCTCGCTGGCCACAAAGCCAGATCTAAATCTATGTTACCTCATCGTTCGCGTATGAGCATCTTCTAGTTTATGTGTAAGATCTGAAACTAAACGAACGCATCTGCTTTGTCAGAACGAAGAGGACAAAGAGAATATAGTTGCAGATCTGATTTCTCATGGCCGGACTCGAAAACCTCAGAGAAAGAACGCAGTCAAAGTGGGCCAGACTGTGATAGCTGAAGTGACGATCGGGATGAATGCAGTCCTAACAGTAATCTTTGATCTTAATCGTCTTGGTTGCACTCAGCAGCTCAGAAACACGAAGTAAGCGTGCATGACCTCCGATTAGCACCGAGCAACATGAAGAGAAAGCATGCTGTAAGATCATCCAAGACGAGTCGCATGCGAGAGGACAAGGAAATCAAAGAACGTAGCAGGAAGGGGAAATCAGAGCTAAGCTCCATCATCCAAGGCGATTGGTTCATTAGGCGGTGCAACGAACGTGCGTACGTACCTGGAGTTGGTGGAGTACTCGTAGAGCTTCCCCTTGGGAGAGAAGATGACGAGGGCGACCTCGGCGTCGCAGAGGACGGAGATCTCGTGCGCCTTCTTCAGCAGCCCCGACCGCCGCTTCGAGAACGTCACCTGCCGATTGATCTTGTTCTCGATCCGCTTCAGCTGCACCCTCCCCCTCCCCATCGATCACTCCCCTTCTCCTTCTTCTTCTTCTTTCTCTTCTTGGAACCAAGAACGAACCCTAACAGTGTGCGCGCTCCTCAGAGAGAGAGAAAGATGAAGGCGCCGTCTTCGCCCTCCGTTCTAAGGAAAAGAAGCGTATCAAAGGCGGAGGGGATGAAGAAGCAACTCCTGTTCGGATCATATAGAGGGATCAGTTTTTGGGCAAACCTGCGAGTGGTTTCGGGGAATTCGTTGTCCATTTGGTAGAGGCGGAAGCGCTATGGGGTCCGCCCATCGCCGGCTCCCCATTGGTGGAGGCCGCTGTTGGGGCACGGCTCACATGGAGCCGCCACGTGCAGCGTCTTACGGATTCTGGCGTTCGGCGCGGCTTATTGGTGGGTTTCTTGGGTACAAAATTCGAGTGTGGGAAAAAGAGGGACGATTCTTTTGTTTCTTTCGTTACCCAAAACATTGCATCTCGCTTACGTGTCTGGCAATTGGTAGAGATAACATCGGGTGGGACCCGTCAGAGGGAAGAGACTTTTGGGTAAGGAAACCCGACCCATCATCATCATCACCACATATCTGAGGCATCCATCTCAAAGCGTTGCATTCAAAAGACTTCTGGGTAACGAAACGAAACCCGACGCTTCATCATCATCGCCGCATATCTGAGGCATCCATCTCAAAGTGTTGCATTCAAGCTCCAATCGCCATGTTCATGGCTGAGGTCTTCAAGCGGTGGGCGGACGTGCCGACTGAGAGGTGGAGGGAGACCACCAAGCTGACATGGCAACGACAGATCACGAGTCGGGAGTTCACTGTGAGAGGATCGGGTGGGGTCCTCCTCGCGATCCTGTGCCAGCTGGAGGCAACGTTGGACGGTGTTCTCGACATACTTGGTGAGTGGACTCGTGCTGGAGTGCATGTGGTGCAATAGTCGGAGGACGTGATGGATGGCGCCACGTACATAACAGGTCAGAGAGCTCCAAGGGGACCGCGATGGGGGTGGGTGTTCCGTCCACCGTCTCTCGTTCCAGCTTTTCATCGTTGCTGGAGTTCAAGGAGTACCGCCACACTGGGCTGAAGAGCCATGCAGTACCATTAAGCAGGTTGCATGTAGAGAGAGAGAGAGAGAGAGAGAGGACGGAGGTGGAAGGTTATTATCAGTCTGGGTTAAAGAAGGGAATCATCACTGCAAGTTTGCACAGTCGATCTTGACCTTGGACTTAATGTCTGTGTTAAGATCGGTAAGCCGCGCAGTCTTGCATCTCTTAGTCAAGAAACATGATCAGCTTCATGAGTTCATGTCGAGAAACAGTCTCAAATTTGTGTAGGTGAAATATTTCAGAGAGAAAATGACAAGCGACCTGCGTAGGTTGGGACTGAGAACCAAGGAGAAAAAAGGATATTACATGTAAGACAAATGCAGAGGAACAGAATCTTTAATGTCATATCACTTGAATAACCTGCGAGGACGTTGATGAACAATGATCTGTTCACTGTTTCCGTGCCAAAGAAGAGAACAGGGTGGGCCAAAGGCTAGAAGCTTTGTTGTCCTTTTCTGCTTCAGAGACATCTCCATTTGATTCCTGAGTCGCTACAATTCCAGAGCGGTGGAATAAGAACAACACTAAAGCTATAGAAAGCAGTGAAGAAAACAGAGATTGGACTCAACTTTCTTGAGCTGAATTCAGATGATGAAGGACGTCAAGAAGCCGTCGAGTACATCGATACCCGATCTCTCTACTCGTATTGTGATTGGCGGCAGCGACAGAAACTACGGTGGACCCGCATCTCGCGCGGCTACAAACGGAGGGATTCGGCCACGCGGGTATCTTTCAGTCGGCCAAATTTTTTTCGTTCCTGATGATCTCGTGAGATCCTAAAAATCAACGGACGAGATCATCCGAGTTCCTTATTGGGCTTGGACCGGGCTTGGGCCCAATTATATTTCAGTTGTACTCGCATTACATCGGATCAGTAAATTGAAATCAACAGTCTCCAGCTCGGCGTGTCACGCTCCTTATCTCTCAACCATTCATCACCTAGCGGACGGTCAGGACGCGAGGGAAAGAGGGTCAGAGGCACGTGACCTTTGTCCTGGGAAATGTCGTACTGAGCGGGCCCCACTTAGAGTCTAAACCGGTTGTTGAAGTCAGGTGGCCTCCACATGAACAAAGCGGGTCCCTTTTTCCGCATGGAAACGCGAAAGAGGTAGACAAGAGGGTCAACACCGGCGTTGGCCTGCAATCTCGTACTGCCCCATATAAAATGTGACGCGGACAACCTGATGAAGAAGGGAACGGACACTGAGCACCCACCGATACCTCGACCGGCCACCTCTCTCTCTTCCTCGCCTCTGCCTCTGCCTCGCTCCAAATCCCACGCCGCTCTCTCTCTCTCTCTTCTCTCTCCTCTCTCCTCTCTCTCTATCTCATTTGAGAAGGGAAAGGAACCCTAAAGCTAAAGTCTTTTGAGTCCTTCTTCTCCCCCTCCTTAGGGATCCGTATTTTGCTCGAATCTCTTTTGGAGATGTGGTGGGAGTTGGTGCACGCAGACGCGGAAGCGGAGGAGACCGCCGACCAGGGGGCGTCGGAGGCTGGCGGGATCTGCGGCCCGGGCGTCCGGTGGGGCCACACCTGCAACGCCGTCAGGGGAGGGAGGTACCTCTACGTCTTCGGCGGTTACGGCCGCGACAACTGCCAGACCAACGATGTTCACGTCTTTGACACCGGTGGGTGGTGGCTCCTTGCGGGGAGCTTGCTCTCTCGCTTTGTTCTCTACTGCGCCGTTTCCTTTGCTTCTTTCTGATTTCGGATAGGGTTTTGATTCGAATGTTCAGCTGAAAGATCCCTTTTCTTGGATTAGTCTTGTGGTGAGTCAGTGTAAGTTGTCAATGTGATCACGAATTTTACCGCGATGATGATGGCGACGATGTTTAGAGGTGTTGGTACTCAAAAAGGATTATTTTTTCTTCATTTTTCTTAGCTAACAGCGCTTGAATTCGAAATATTGTTTCCATAACTTTTTTTTTGGTGTGTTAAACGCCACTTATCTTTTTAACCCTTCCAAATAAACTGTAGTTTCCTTTCTCATTCCTTCTCAAGAAAGCTTTTTCACACGTCGAAGTGAATTTGACTGATGTCTCTTGAATTGCACATTCTTTTTGTCTGCCATTTTCGACAGTCTACTTGGAAAGTATGTAGATTTCTTTGCTATTGTGTCAAATTGTAAGTCTATATAGGATTTCATCGGATTTTCGAGCGTGTTCGTTAATTTTTGTTAATTTGATCAATCGTCAAATTTTAAATTATTAATTTAGTGTTATTTTGCTGAAATAGGGGTTCTAGACAAAGCTAAAGTTTTTCGTCTTCATGCATTCTAGATTTCATGTTATGTGCCTTCTGTTTTTGCTTCTTGCTGGAGTATTTGTTTTCTTGTTTTTAGAAAAAACATGCCGACATGACCTCGTGTAAGATGTGTTCCACAGTTCAGCAGTCATGGAGCAAACCCATGTTGAAGGGTGTTCCACCCTCACCAAGGGATAGCCACAGTTGTACCACTGTTGGTGATAAATTGTTTGTCTTTGGGGGAACGGATGGAAAGAACCCTCTCAAGGACATGCATATTCTGGACACCTGTAAGTATTCTCATCATTCACAATCCTTTTGAATGAAACTGCGATGACACTTGATTTTATCGATTTAGACATCTCAAAGGAACATTTTGCTGTTTGATCATTGTTTCTCTATGTGGTTGCTAAACACTATCTTGATGTTTGATCGAAAGAGTTCTATAGTTTACATCGATCTGCTTGTGTGCCCTTCATTTATCAAATGGAGAAACATCATATTATGGTGTTGCTAAACTCTTATCTTGATTCTTGATTGCAAGAGCTCTGTAGTTTACCTCAATCTGCTTGTTGCTCTACGTTTATCAAATGGAGATGGAAAGTTGTCTCTAAGCTTTACTCTTGATGCTAATGAAATCAGAAACTTTCATCAGTTTGATCTTTTCCGCTGATCGTATGTGCAGCATCAAACACGTGGATTGTGCCAAACTTAAATGGTGAGGGACCAGATGCACGTGAAGGACATACTGCTGTGCTTGTTGACAAGAGGCTTTTCATTTTTGGTGGCTGTGGCAAATCTGTGACTCATGAAGAGAAGTATTTTAATGATCTTTACATATTGGATACAGGCAAATTTTCTCAATCAATTTTTCTCAACTTTGTAATGTTTTTAGGAATTAACAGGAAATTATTGGAACAAATTTGCATGTTTTTCTTGTTAGGACATGTTTAAAACTGTCTTCATTTGCCATTGTGTTGTTTTAGCTCATTATTTGAACCTGAAGATCCATTTGGTTAAATCTTTGCTCAATATTTGATTTTTTTATTATATATAATTTATGGAAAAATTCACTTTTTGTTTGTCAAGTTATTGTTAGGTAGCTACTTAAGTTTGCAGAAGTCCATAGTGATGCATTACATATTGTATTTCTCAAAAGCACTTGTTCTGGTTTGCACATTTTCATGGGAAGAATGTTGATGTTCATTCAATAAAAGTGAGGCATTTTGTGTTTAATAATAAGTGCTTTGATTATCAAAAAATATTATCCAAGGCTCGTTTAAGTTCCTATCAAGCTTAAGTAGCAGCATGTGTTTAGCACCTTCAATTATAGTTGATGTCCTCATCTTGGTCATTGTTGAAGTATCTCAAATTTGGAAGTACTTGTTTTGTATGGCATTGTAGAGACACTAACTTGGGAACGTGCTGTAACTTCTGGCACTCCACCTTCTGCCCGTGATTGTCATAGCTGCTCATCGTGGAAGAACAAAATCATAGTCCTTGGTGGTGAAGATTCTTCAGATTTCTATTTAGCTGATGTTCACATACTAAATGCAGGTTTTTCCTCTGAATCCATGTCTTATACATGATAATGTCAATAAAGTGCTTTTTTTTTAATATTAGATATATATCTCTCATTAGTGATTAAGTTGAAATATTGATGTTAGTGCTTCTCTAATGATAAAACCACTGTGACATTATTCATTGATTTTCAATAGGGGTACAATCTGTTGTCTTAAGGTGTTTGGTGAAATGTAACATTCACGATATTAAGAATGGAACATCTTGTGATATTTTCCTCCTCAGAAGTAAATGACATATGTTAGTAACATTTGGACAAGTTTGTTTTATTGCTTCAAATTATAGTTACCGCATAAAGATCAATTTTCCATTTGGAGAAGCTGAAGTTGTTTGTGGAAGTGAATGCCATCTCCTCTAAGGCAACTAATTTAACATGTATCAATCTCCAACAGACACACTTGCATGGGAGCCTATGAAAACTGCAGGAAAGATATTTCCACCACGTGCTGGGCATACAACTGTGGCGCTTGGAAGTAACTTATTTGTGTTTGGGGGTTTTACAGATGCTAGAAACCTTTATGATGACCTTTATGTCCTAAATGTTGGTAAGTAATTTATTGAATAATCTTACTAGTCTACCATGCTTGCTTTGGCTAGGTAATCCATTGAACATTGCATCTTCTGCTGTATGAACTATTAGAACTGTTAAGTTCTTGTTTTGGGATTGGTTAAGGTTCCACTGATGGCAAAATGACATTTGGCATCCTGTGCAAATATTGAAATTTTTGCATCATCTGCAAAGATAACCTTTTTGTTTACTTTGTTCATGTTTGCAATTTACTCTATCAAAAATGCATCCTCCGCAGTATAAATCATTAGTCTGTTCTTTTTTTCTTTTTTCTTTGGTTTGGTTATATTTTCATATATAGCAAGAATAATACTCGACACATAACTTGGAATGTGGCTGAAAACAAAATTTAAAAATGATGATAGTGTTAGACTAGAAACACCTTACTTAGGTTGTAGGATAACTGGAAAGGATATCCATGAACTGACATGCCACAAAACAATTAACTCTTTTCCTTTCATGGTATATACAAAAGTTAATTTCAGGAAAATATTTTCTTCAGGGTTATGTTCTGACTTATCGAAGTGTTGATTTTATTATTGGAACTATAAATTTGGCAGTTAGCACTTGAAGGTAACAAATCTTTAGCTTGAGATAGAAACATGTCAGCCATCAGGATCCCATTACTGCAGTGAGGAACCAGGGTTGCCTCATTTTATATGCTTGAGGTAACATTGAATATAGCACAAAAATAGCTTAAATTATCTAAATGCAAAGTGATTGTATTACAGTTTAAGTGAATTTGAGCAATAAACCATCAAACTCCCATCTCATTTTGGCTAAGTTGTTGTCTGGATTAGTAGTTTAACATGATCTTGAAAAACCACAAGCCTTTGAGGTTTACCATACTAAAGGAAATACGATTCTGCATTTGACCCTTTGATGCACAACTAATTGTAGCTTGATGGAAATAGCTGGAGTTATAATGTTTTTGGTTTAAATCTAACACCTATGGATTTTTCTGTGAGCATCAACTTGTGTGTGTGTCCCCACTTACTCAAGATGATTACTTTGGTTTAATGTACTCTTCTTGATCTTGCCTAGTCTTGCAAATGTTAGGTGGCTATTTTGCCCAGCTGTTGACATTACAAAAATATTACCATTCCAAATGTTCTAATTTTTCATAGTTAATTCCCCATCAACAATAAAAGATAATCTTTGCCAACTTTCTTTGTTTCATATTCGAATCTCCTTTTCTACTTAGTCTCTAAAAAGGGTGTGCATGCAGGCATGACAATGCCTAGCATGTTGCACATAGTAGTTCACAGTTAATTCCCCTTCAACAGTAAAAGATAATCTTTGCCAACTTTCTTCTTTTCGTATTCGAATCCCGTTTTCTACTTGAGTCTCTAAAAAGGGTGTCCATGCAGGCATGACAATGCCTAGCATGTTGGACATAGTAGTTCAACCTTTAATCATCTGATGTGTCTATCCATTCTGTAATGCAGCTTTAGCATGTTGCACATGTAAACATATTGATATCGTCTGAATCTCAAACTGCATGATAATCTAGGCCTTAATATTTTGCAATCTTGCAGAACCTTGTAGGATTTGAATGCTTTTCCAGAATAAGTTGATTCAAGATGTTCTTTAGCTCATCAGACTTCATTAAGATTTACAACAAGACGCTTAATCTTGGTGGTTTGGTCTTGTTTCAGAAATTTTTATGATGGTCTTGGTTATATCAACAATGTATTCAAGTCTGTATTTTTCGGTTGAAGTGATTAGTTTCTGTCAACTGAAGAGTAAGTGCTTTTCTGGTGGATATGCAGAAAGTCGTTCTTGGAGCAAAGTCATACCAGAAAACCGGGGCCCCTCTGCTCGATTTTCAGTAGCCGGTGACTGCTTGGATGAAAGAAAAGGAATTATAGTCTTCCTGGGTGGATGTAATAAATCACTTGAGGCACTTGATGACATGTATTACTTGCATACAGGTTAGCCTTTGCTGTCTTATTACAAACAGGATTGAATATGGGATTTTGACTGGAATGTCTACTGTGATTCTTTCTGCCTCTATATGTTTCTTGTATTACAAGCATCTCATTCATTCTTCACCAGATTAATTGGTTTTAGTTGTATATTTGTATTTTTGTTTCACCAGTTGCTATTTGATCTTTTGCCAGATATGCCAGTTCTGAATGGACTATGTGATCAGAGACCCGCAAAGCTCTCAATAAGGAGAGAGTTGAGGAAAAAGTGCCGACAAGATTATCTTCCCAGTCAAAGAATATTAAAGAATAATTATTTTTTGAAGAAGCAGATGATCTCTGATTCCTTACACGCTGACCATCTGCGAGAAACTGATCAGGCAGGTATGACTTGATATGTGAATATCTCAATTATGCTGGCTTGCAGCAACATTTCAGTTTAAAGTAAAAAAGGTTTTTACTATCAAGTATGCCCTTGTTTTATATCATTCGAGCTGGTATTAAATAAATTAATTCTCTACTATGGAATATATCATTGGAATAATTATACTTTTTGATCATCACTGAACCTTCTTTTTTATCTGTGATCGTCTGGGGTTGCATCAGTGGTTAGCAATACTAAAGCTCGGTTTCTCCTCACATGTTCTTCAAGTTACTTAGGAAGAAGAACATTATACAGATTCAATAACTTAGGTTGTGGGGTTTCTCTTGGTTTAATGCTCAAGATTTATTGAACTGTTGGCATAGAGAATGTTGGATATAACCCAGCTCTCTGCTCTTTCGCAACTATTTTAGGTTGTAAAAACTACATACTCTGGTAGTTAACTGCTCTTTCACAACTATTTTAGGTTGTAAAAACTACATATTCTGGTAGTTAACAGCATGTAAGGAAAAATAGAAATAAAATGACTACTTTTTAAAAAAAATCTAATTGTTATGTTGTTTTTCCTTCATTCTGCAAAGTGATTTATCACTATTAAGGTATTCAAGTCGACATTTATTTAATTTTAATTTTAATTGATGAATGATAGGTAATGAACTCCAAATTTATAAAAATCTAAATATATAAATTAAAAACCAAAGTAATTGAATAAGGTGGGTTTCATTTAATAGAGCAAGTTTGAACAAAACTATAGCTGGTTATCTCAGATATTGTTGACAAAACTGTCAGTATTATTTGTAAGTTCTATAAGAATTTATTATAGCTATGTAAAATCCAGCGGGTTGGATGGCTAGATTAATTAGAAACTCGACGTGTCTGTAAAATCTATTCCAGAAGTTACTAGGTTGTTATTTGGAAGTTAAAGATTCTTAGTCAGATAGCCTGTTTATTAAAAAAACCTCCAGCAGTCTATGAAACTCTCTCCTCTCCTCTCTTTGTCACATTTATTTGATGCACCATCTTTCCAAATTCTCCTGCATTAAGAGTACAGTGTGGAAGCAAACAAGACCTTGTTTGGTGTTTCAATGACTCTTGTTCCTATATGTAAATACTTGCTAACTCTAATTCTTTAATATCTATTCCAGTCTGTTCTACCACTGATGTGTATATAGATACTGTACTAGTGGATTATAAAAAATAATACTCCACTCAGGCCAACATCTTGGTTTATCATGCTTTCAGTGATTGGAATGTCCTATTAGGTACACGAAAATTGTATGCTTCAATCATTGGCTCTTGAATTGAATTGCATGCAGCTATAAAAACATGAGATCATCACTAGGCTTTTGCTTTTCATGCACCAAAGATAAATTATATGGAAGCAAGCCAAAATTTCATACTTTTTCCAGTCAGATAGTTGGATATTATGAAATACATGGCTCTGATATTTGTTGCTATGCAGGCACAATGATATCTGATCTGAAGCCAACTGGAGAAATTACATTTGAGGCCAGAGTTACGAATTCAAACAAATATGGATATGCAATTGAAACAATCATTGATGGAAAATTGCTCCATGGCATGTTGTTCTCTTGCACATCAAACCTTAGCCAAGATAATCACGCTTACCACAAAAAGTACGAAATTGCTTTCTGTTTTGTCCAACTTTAGAGGTTCATCTCATCTGTCTCTTGCTGGCAAATTTTTGTTATGCTGTAAACAGGAGAGTAGCTGTTGACAACATGAGTGATAAAGGGAACATGGACCGACCTATTTGTGTAGCCAATGCACCAGTTGAGGTAAGGAAAAGCTCAGACCATGGGCAGCCTAATAGTTCCAGTGCAAAAGAATCAACAGTATGTAGGCCATTGGTCGAAGCTCCAAGTTCAAATTTGATGAATTCAACTCTTGTAAAGGTATGCCAGTTACAATCCTGCTGTAATGTCACATGACTGTTTCTAATTGCTTTCTTTCCACTGTCAACTCATATTGAGTGACCGGATGTAAAAGCATTTTTTATTCACAAAAAAAATGTTATGATGACAAACTCCACATATTTTATGATCATAGATTTGCTTTGATTTGTTCTAGGTTGATCCCAGTTCACCCACGTAAGTTTGCCTGATGTCCTTAGCCAGAAAGTTTCTAATATATGATATATGCTGTATATTTTTATATAGTGTCCTCTGTTCGTGTGGTTCCTGTCCTTTTGGACTTTTAGCAACCATTCATTTGAGAATTTCAGTTACAGGCTTAAAACTGTTGAAAAGGATATATCAGTTCATTGCCAGTCATTATCAATCCTTTGTTCTCCAGTTTTATATATTTTTTATAATAGCTGATCATTTATCTTGGTTCACGTAATACTATAATAACAACAAAACCATAACGTCCCAACTATTTGGGGATATATATTTTCTTCGGATTGCTTCATGTAATGCTGTCAAAAAAATAAAAAAGACACTGTTGACTAATACTGTTAATCAGCAGAAGTAATTGTCAAGATCTTTTAGATTGTTTCCTTTGGGTTGGTTCCAGAACAGGACCATATCAGCTTCTTTCTACTTGCCATGATTTCCCTCCTATGCACAGGCTCGGTCACCACAGTGTTATAGTTTGCTTATCTTTCAGATTCTATACTTGAATTATTATGGAGCTTTTTTCTTTGTACATCCAGTTGCTAGGAACTTAAATCTTAGTTTATGCATATAGAAGCTGGAGCAGTCATTGATGATTCTTGATTAGTTAGCATCCCTAACCTATGCTTCTATCTATTATCAAATCAACAACGACTTCTTCGGTCCCATTATCCAGTGACTACTGTTTAGAGCATCTATGTTGGTTTCTGGTTGCCCTTCAGTTTCTTTCACGAGAGTTTTAGGAGTGGCTTAGTGACAATAGATTTTTCCAACATTGATCTTTGTTATAAGGCTTAATAGAACCAAGGTATGCAGTTTCGAATAATACCGCCCGTATCAGGTGATACGTATCGGTCTGTCAGCTGATCGGTACACGGACCGCCCGTTACCGGACGGTATATATATATATATAAAGGTGACGCCACTGAGGCGATGTGACATCACCTTTTATAAAAATCTTTTATATATAAAAAATATTTTAAAAATTTATATATATAAAAACGAGGCGACGTCACCCCGCTTGGGGAGAAGTGAGAGGCGACGTCGCCAAATTATATATATATATACCGAGCGGTATAACGCTCGGTATATTGTATCGTACCGTACCGAGTGAATGTCGAAACGTCGATACGATACGATATTTCAAACCTTGAATAGAACCACCAAAGAGATGACCTTTGTAGTTTCTGAAATCACGGAGCAACAATTATTACTTGTATATTGCTACTTCTTCCCAAATATACTTGTGTGTTACATGGAAGCTTTATGCAATGTGTGATGATTTCAGTCATCCCAGATCTAAACCTCATATGGCCACGTTATGTACAAATACATACATACATCGGGGTTGCAAAATTATAGAGATGATTTCAATGTATTAAACTTTCTGTGATGGAGAAATATTAAAATCAATCTCCTTCAGTATGCTTAAAATAAGGAGATAAAAAATTATTTTGGAAAACCCTGAGATAGGTGTGATCCTTTCATGAAGGGAAGGTTTGAACTGTAGTATTGTAAAACTTATTGTTGAAACAATTCTTTTTTCCTTGTATTGGTTGGATTTTCTATGTTGCATGCTTCTATGAATACATTTGATCTTATGGTTCACGTGTATAAAGACATGAACTAGAACTCTGTTGAGAGGATTGAGACCAATCATATCACCTTGAAATCAATGATAGAGGCTCTAAATTGGAGATCAGCTCTGTTAAACATGGTATTATAATAAGTGGTATGTACATCAAAGTAACTCAAAATGAACGTGTACAAAGTATCATACTTGGAATTACAATTTCAGCTACTGCAGTTGATGATTGAAATAATTGATTCTGATATAAACTGCTTATTTTTAATAAACCAGTTTATTAAAACTGCTTATTTTTAAACAAAAAAATTTGAATATATACAAAAGTTCAGTTTATTTTAATAAACCAAACCAGGACATTAAAACTGCTTATTTTTCCTCTGTTGATGTATTTGATAGAATGTTGTAAAAAAAAAAAATTGTCGAGATTTTAAACATCATAGATTATATTTAATAGAGCTGATTTTTTTATTTAGAGCCTCCATGACAGATTTTGGGGTGAGAGGATCAAAGCCTCAATTTTCCTGATAGTACTCTGCCTCGACTCTCTTTTGCGTACTTTAGTGTTGTCCCTATAAGTAGACTAACTTGCAGGAGCTGGACTTTATTTCCTACAAAATCCACTGATCACTGTCATAGGAGGAAATTAACCTTTATTTTCCATAGGCCTCATGGAATGTAGATCAGTCATCTAGAATGTTTATGGACACGGTGAATAATGATGCCTCTGACGGTGCAAAGCCTCCAAATGATCGGACCTTCTCTGGGAATTTGTCAATTTCAGCTGAAGCACAATCCTCATTATTGATTCAAGGCAAGAAATTCATTTTGATTTAGTTTAATCATGGAGCTTTTACATTTATTACCTGCATAATGTACTAGAAAACTCTGCTTGACTAGAAGCAGAATCCCAATCCTAGTAATAATACACAATTGTTACTCATTGTTCATTGATTACCATTGGAAGTAGGATGATGCTTTTAGTAGATAGTTCAATATTATATTCGTTACTTTCACACCATTCCCAGGCTATAAAGAGCAGGGCACGACCGCAAGTAATGGACAGACAACGTAGTAGTGGAATTTGAATTACTTGGGCCTTTTAACAGCTTTTGGAGGAGTGAGCAGGTGCAACATACTTACAGGGGAATGACAATTCCCCTTTGTGTGAAGCTTAAACATCACAGGCATGGTCACCTGACTTCAAGTTGTATGGCTAAATTTGTATCTTTTTTGGTACAAATGTAGAAGATTTTTATATATTTACTTTGAGAATGCACTACTAGTCAACCAGGAGCAGCTCTTCCCAGGTTGAACCCTTCACTGTCATCACTTGCCTTGAGATGATCTCTTTTAAGAGTCAAGAAGGGATGTTCATGACCACATTTTTTTCTACTTGGGACGCTATGTCAGACATCTACATTTCTTTCGATGCACTCTGGTGGTGTTTAATCCGACGAATGCGCTAGCAACAGCTTATCTTATATCTAGGGCTTCCTAAAAATGTGCATTGTTTAGTAGCAATTTTTGGTTAACAATTGCTGTGGAGTGTGGCAGTAAATGTTATGTTGCAGGTGCAAGAACTCATGGAAGCTCATAATGTTGTAGAACAGTACATGTACACCAAGAATGATGATAAATTACACAGAGATTATGCATGTCTTGATCTGTTTGGCAGCTGAGAAGGGCAACTGATGCATCATCTATTGGAGGAATTTGTGTTTCCATAACAATGAGGGCATCAAGAGGAGAATCCATCTGGATTTTGTTATGATCTCTGACTTGTCAGATGCTGATAGTAGTGTTTATGGAGTTCCATCTGTTGTAGTTGGATGTGCTTTGTGTTCTTAGAGCCATTGTCTCGTATCTTTGCACTGTTGGAGTCTTGGAAATGATAGGGAAAGTTTGGTAAATTACACAGCCTGCTCAAGTGTGGACAGTCTCTCACCTGTTTGTAAACGATGAGAGTGATGACGTGATATGATTACTTCGTCATGTGGAAACCATAACTTAAAAACGGATACAGAGAACAGATGTGGTTGTATTGTGTGTAAGCTATAAAACATGTCTTTTTTGCATGATTCATTAAAACTTATTAATAGATCAGGTTGTGATTGTTCGAGCTAGTGCGAGTGATCTTTTTTAAGATGGCCTTCTTGCTAGTCACAATTTATGGAGTCGAATTCTTGCAAAACTAAGTTGAAGGTTTTCTCAACAACTATCCTTTGGACATTTTAAGTCGGTGCTAGAAGGTTCCTTTAATAGGTGACTCTAGTGACGTCGCATTTGACGTCATAATGTCTCTGATTGTGTTGATTGTACGACTTAGGATGCTCGATTGATTAGACACATGACACCCAAGTTATTACAGATTTAATTGGTTTTACTAAAGCTGTGTTGCATGCTTGTATGTTTGTTCGTAAAGTGTCAATCTTTTTGAAACTCGGGATATACAAACAGTCATTTCATTAAACACTTGATAGATAATGTAAATTACAAACATAAACTTCATAAGCTTTGAACGATCACGTGACAAAGAATCCAATGTGGTCCACTACGATCAAAAGTCTTTACAAGTGTCCACATGATATTGTTACAGAACAAGACTCTGAATCAGCCTTAGATACTATCCCAAAGGCTCATCCCATCATATGCCACCCGAGTAGCTCTTGGGTGATGTACCGGTTGACACTTCCTACGTGTATGATAACTCCACACAATCTACGTTTACAAGCCTGAAACGATCATAAAAGCTAACCAAAATGAGATTGTCAAGCCTAAAGCAAGTCCTCTACATGCTACATGCTATGTAAATCATGAATAAAATCGAATGGCACAAAAATACATGAGGATTACAACGAACACCAAGTTAATAACTTTGCCCGTGACAAGATATCCGACTCTCATGAGTCTATGAGCTCAACAGTACATGTGTCACTCGAATCAACTACCACATGATAATGGGTTCCAGCCACCCTACCGGCATTCGACGTGGACAACCACGTTGGCTGCTCGTACAACCACATGTCAACATGTGACACCCCAAACCTACCACATCATTCTTACCTTTCACTTACCATGGTAAGATTTCTTTCAATAAATAATGCTTAGCAATGTCATTAGCATCACACCGTTTGATCAGTCATATGCCTACAGCAAATCCGACATTTTTGTATGAAGAAAAAGAAAATTTTGTTTCAAAGCAATTAAATAAGCTCTCGAGACATTTGAAGGTAAATTGATTTGCCAATGTACTCAAAAACTACAAGAAGCATCCCAGTCAAACTCATAATAGTGAACATTGACAGAATGCCATTTCACAAACTGCCACAGAAGCAGCTAAAGCACCTTTTAATAGCCAACTAGAAAGCAAGAGGGAAGGCTTCATCTCATGCAACACTGTAGACCATACCAAGCTGAATGCAGCAAGTAGATCAAATAATGCAACTGCTTGATTATTGTGAATATATATAACACACACACACACACACAGGAGAATATATTTTCTTGTTACCTGAAAAAAGAAAGGAAAGGGGATTTTTTTCATCATTATATTACCATTAAGGCAAATCTTTTAACACAAAGTTAATCCTCTGCACTCGTGTCATTTCTACTTAACGTCAGTACCGTAGCTTCCAAAACTTTGATCTCACTTTGTTTCTTTGAAATCTCCTCCTTCTGGGAGCGCAGTTCTTCCATGTGTAGCTTAAACACATCTATTGAAAATGGTTGAGAAAAATGCATGAATCACTGACCAGCGCAAAACCTTCCCAAATGATCTACAATAGCATTAAGGACTAGCTACAGAAAGCTAAAGGGTTCCTCTTTTGACGGTGACAAGATTAGTGAGCATCGGATGCAGATATATATTAAACATGAGAGTAACATGAATCCACATAAACGAAAAGCGATATTAAAAAAAAGGCTGATATAGATAAGAAACTCATACTTGTAGTATTTTCAAGCTCTCTTGTAAGATCTTTAGCACGTAATTCAGCAGCTCGCTGTGCTGCCTCAGCCTGTCTTTTTTCCGTACGTGCACGAGCTGCTGCAGCAATTGCAGCATCAAGTTCTCTTTCCAAAGCCTCTACCCTCTGTTCAAGAGCCTGAATATAACAACAAAGGCTACTTGATTAAGAAGCCTAGATGAAATGAAAACACGAGCGACTTCCAACAACTTCAGGTAGGCTCTAAAAAGCCTAATGAACAGAAGAAGAAATGTACAAAGACCTATTTAATCCAATCACCAAGCAAATTCATCTACGGGGACAAAGAATGGCTTAAGGCTATCACATAGTCTGTGCAGGAAGTATTATGATGTTATGGCACAACATGAAGCACTGGATAATATCATAACAACCATCACAAAACACAAACATATGGAAAATGTTATAGAAAAATAAGAATATCTCCTCAAAAATTTCCCAAAAGAACCAATTTAGTATCTGAACTTCAATGCCGTGTAATCCATGTTTAATGTGGAGACGAAGGGAAAACAATGAGTTATTTGTAGCAAAAAAAAAACAAACAAATTAGCAATGATCTGTATCCATTTGAAATATAAGGGACTAATTAGCGATGAAGTTATGTGTATTGCTTGGAAGTACGAGAGCAGAGGCAGAAAAAAGAAGAGCTGTTTGGGAAAGAACATTAGGAATTTAATTGCTCAGCAGATCCACTTCCCGATGGAAAGGAAATCCTGATGTTTTGAATTCAAATGTGTCGCACCTAGTCTGCTTCTCAGTCCTCACAAAAAATATACTGAAGGAGCCTCATACATAGCAGTAATACCACCATGTTTGTTAAAGCGCTTTGTGAGCCAACTCGGATGACTTGTCTATAAAACCAAATTCTTCATGGCAGATTGAGCTCCTACAGACTGAAGAAGTTCTGCTAGAGATCTGAGTTGCCAAACACAACAGATTCTTGAAATACCGAGCACTACCTTCTATCTCATCTCCTAATATCCTTGCAGATACAATATAGAAGTAATTTTCTTCTGTAATTGCATTTCCAACATTCTTCCCATATGCTTCACTTCCTTGATCTTCGTCACAATCTCACAACACTAGAAAATTGTATAAAGTGGACTACAAAGATTAAGGCCAATAGTCTGCATCAGGCTAAAAATAGCTCCTTACACATGAAATTTGGGGATAACTGCAGGACTGATAGTAAGTCGACTAGAAGGTCCCTCAGTTATTTCCTGGCAAGGAACCCAAAGAATCCATAACGAGCAGCGGGCTCGCAAGGGATTGTAAGTAGTTTCAAGAATTAACATCTAGGAAATTCCTATCTTTATGATCAGAATTCTGACAGAATCTTTACTTCAGAAAAGTAATCTGATTAGGTGAGATTCACTATCTGTGTTGATTTTGGCAGGTGATAGAAAAGAGGTGACTAGGTTTCCTCACGAGGCCGAACCTTCAATTCTTGAGGGACGAGCTTAAAGTGGTCGTCGACACCTCAAGTATATGTTTGGACTGAATACAATTCTTTCGCCTAAGACCTGGATTTGCCCAATAAAGACGAGCTCCCAAGTATCAATCACTTAATGAAGTAAGCTTTTCCCCCCTACAAATCTATAACCAAGTACGTCTGCACTTCCCCTTCGGTTCAAGATGTTGCCACCAGTAAAAAACCACAAAAAATGACGGACTACAGAATCTCAATCCTGCTACCTACACACAAACATGGTTCTTCTAAGTTTCTCGACGGAAACAACGGAGATTTCAAGACTTGTACACAAATCCTCGACCTAGAGAGGCAAAACACGATTCATATCATAAAAGAACTAACTTTTTGGATGGCGGATACCTTGATTGTGCGACCTTGCTCGGAGGTGAGGGAAGCCTTGGCGAAAGTCTCTTCGTCCACGAAGACGGCCTTCTTGACGAGGATCTTCTGCAGTGACTCTACATTCGTCCCAATCTCCGATATGTTCACGAGGGCCGCCTTCCACCTCTCGCCTCCACCACCGCCTTCGAAACCGCCGCCGCCCTTCTCCGCCATCGTCGATCGGCCTGCGTGCGCCGGAGGCGTGTGATCTCGCCCGTGGGGGGACCGAAGGTAATCGGAAGCCATCGTCTGAGCCCGCCCAATAGCCCGAAACCACATTATATTGGGCCTAATTGGGCTCCCTTCAACCATCCGGCCCATTTAAGGACCGCGGCAAATATGGTGGCCGCAAAATTGTTTTTCGTGCCACGTTGGAAATAATAATTTATAGAATTTAATGATTTCGGGCCGCAGGTACATGGGCTAATATTGGGCCGTATTCGGCCCATAATGACGATAGTAGATCATAAGAAGCGAGAGGATAAGATATGGAGTGGAGAGGGTGGCGCAGGAGAGGCAGCAAGCGAAGGCGAGAGCAGCGGCGGAGATGGAGAAGTATTTTGGGAATGCCTATCGCGGAGATCCGGGTGTTCCCCACACGGATCCAGAGCGGTTCGTGAACATATGGATCGGGTCCGTGGCCTTCTCCGCCCTCACCTGGATCAACCCTTACATGTGGCAGCTCTCCAACCAGTTCAAGTGAGGAGCCCCTGATCTCTTACTTTCTTTATTTTATCGTAAGGTGTATGATTAGGGTTCCTGGGCCTTTTCTTTTCTGTTCCGTAGATTGCCTTTATCTTTATACGATTGGGGTTGGGGTTCTGGTTCTTGATCTGTATTTTGAGTCCCTTGTTCTTGTTGAAGAATTCTGTGGATTGAATTACTTTGATATCCAAAGTGACGAAAAGGGGAAATCTTGTGCGATTTATGGTGGTTTCTTTACCAGGTTTCGTTGCTGTTTCGAAGTGTTGTCGTGAAGGAGGGTAGGGTAGGAGGGGATCTGGCAATGTTTATAGAAGAGGAGAAAAGAGAGCATTTTGCAGCGGCTGCATTGAATGTTTTTGCAGATTTCGTGTTTATTGAGGATAAAAGGTGGTCGTTTTCTACCCCATCTTTTAAGGGATAGGATGCGATGATATTGGTGTCACCAATGGGCACGGATAAACGTGTACTCCTAAACAAATGTAGCTTTGTTTGACCCTTTTTTGTGTGCATCTGTGTGTGTTTGTAGACATTTCTCTTGGGATGCCTTGTTGTGTTGGGCCCTGTTCCATTCTCTGTACATTGCTAATCATAGATAATCTTGTAGTTTTTAGTTAATGGTCTGCATTGGATGTGATGTTCAGTAGCTTGTCCAGTTTCACATCTACCCTGTGCAATCGTAGTAACGCTGAGCTTTGTCGGAATATATCATGATTGAGAGAGAACTGGGAGCCTTTTCTAAGCCTAAAATTTTTCATGTTGGGAACAATAGAACAGCTAGTGTCATATTATTTTTGTCTTTTCTAGGCTAGGAATGTTTTGGACTGTCTCAAGGAGGCTGCTAGTTAATCCTACATTAACATTAAGTGTTGAAACATTAATTTTTTGATAAATTGTTTCTAAGAGAACTGGTTCAACAGCGATTTTGCACAGCTTGGAAGTTATACCATCAAGAACTATACGAACCAACCTGACATATGAAAAGGTTTTTTTTTCCTTTATATTTTTGCTTTTTTCTGGTGAAATCATAATAACAGTGAATAAATAAACTTACATAGACTGTGTTTCTCAAATTTGCTCTGATCAAGTACTCCATGCTTCATTTATGCAGACATTTTAAAATCTGTAAATGCAGTATTGAGAAAATGTGGTTTGAGTTAGGAAACTTGCCATTATATAATTGTCACAAGCAAACATCAAAATCAGATGGTTTTTAGATTATAACAACAGAAAATAAATGGTATCGGAAGACTACAGATAAAATAAGAGAAAGATGAGAGAAAATGAGAGGAAAGAGAAGAGTAATAGAAAGGTGTTGGTGGACAGGTCAAACTTTTTATAAATTTTAGTCCAAAAAAACTGAAAATTAAGCTAGTATGTTTCCTTTTGTTTTTTGACCCACCTAGAACTCAGAAACAATTTTAGTTTTCATAGAACATTTATTTGGTGGTCCTCTGATTGAAACTTATAATATCTTGATTGATAGTATTTAAGGAACCTGTTAAGTTAGTTGATGTGGCTTGCTATTGATCCTAACGAAGCAGAATCAAGTCTGTCCCAGGCTGGTTGAAACATGGCTAAACTCTAGAAGCCAATGATCTCTTCTAGACATAATGCAAAACGTTGCCACGAGCACAGAGAGAGGAGCATCCAGTATAGTTGCCAAAAGATTTATTGTGGTGATTGCATGCCGTCATGTAGATGTACTGAAGTCTGAAATTTCAACCTGGGACGCTCATGTTTGTTAAAGTCAATAGTTCACTGAGCACTTATTCTCAAGTATATCAGCTCTATATTCTTTTTATTTTGCTCATGTCAGAGCTTCTTGATATAGCTAGTAATCAGTCATGCTTGGAAATTTTCTTTGTAGATTGTTTTTTTTCAATTTTGAAGCAGTTTAATGCCTACATGCTGTATGCTTACCTTTTTCTGCAGCTGGCATGACAAGGCTATGATGTTTGAACACTACCATTGGAAGAAAGCCATGAAGAAGAATGAACCATATCAATTCAAGGTAAGATATTTGCTCTTCCTTTCTTGGTTCTGAATTTTTCTGACAAAATGTTAAAAACCTTAGATTATCTATGTTGCAGATGGTATTCCCGAGGATTAAAAGTAGTTTGATGTTAACCTCCTGTCATATTTCTTTCTTTTTCTTCTGATCATCATTGCATTTGGCATGTCTGTCTTAACTTTTTCTTACTGTATACCGTATAACTATAACAATAGTTTATTGTTTCATAGCATTACTAAAGTAGGTTGTTAACCAAGAAAATCTTACCTAATATCAGAGCTTTGTGAGCTGAGGTTGGCCAAAGTCAAAGGACCAATTTGAAGTTTTATCATTGCATGCAGCTGACATGTTGCCATTGGTTGTTAATACATTCTTTATCCTTTTGCCAGTGGAACAAGTACATGACCAAACCACTGCGTGATTCATACTACCACAACTGGCCAGTTTACTTCCCCTAGCTGCATTAGTTTGCTGGTTCTCCATGGCAACTACTGGAAAGTTGGGTTAAATTAGTTGGTGTTGAGACATAAAATAGTGGAAGAATCGAATTCTCAGATACAGGTGTGTGATGTCACTGCATATGTTTTTGTTCTGAACTCATCGCAATCTCTTCTCTTCACATCTATGATGAACTGTTGTAATGTTTCAAAGACAACCTTAAGTTTCAGTTTGTAGCACCTACTTTACATGCAGATCTTAAGCAGTGGTTTCTGTGGACCAGCGTATATTTGCGTTGGAAAATGCTTCTTTGGCTGACCGAATCACCATGTAAACTTTTCGAGGGTGATGTGGCCACAAACCTGTGGTCGGACCCACGTGTATGGGCCCCCGCACGCCTTGTTTTTGACAGGCCATTTCACCATGAAACTTTACCGGGTTGATCAGCCAGTCTAAATCTTTTGGGCCTAATTGATCACATATAATATCCTTTTGCATATTACTTATTAGATAATCTAAAATACAGTCACTTTAGTCTTTCCATTCATCAGCCACAAGCAATAGGATTAGGCCGCCAACGCCGGTCCGGTTCGTCATTCTGAACCGAATCGAGGTGCGTGCGTGATCCTTGACAGACGACGTTAAGATTCGTGTGGCCCACTTTTTGGCGTGGACATGTATGTTGCGTCTCTCTCAGCCATATGGTGCCATTGGTAGGAGTAATGCTTTCTCTCTACCAAAGCCTGCCATTAGACCCCAGTTTCTGAGATTTCATCCATTAGAAGTTTCATGAGCGACTCACACACGTCACTGAAACGCCACACGATATGAATACGTGTGGGCGAATGAACGGCCACTCTCTCCCCGGTGCGTGACTCGGCCGGAGCAGCGGCATCGTCCAACATCGAGAATCGGGTCGGGGCGAAAGCGACTGAGCGCGGGTACGGTCGGGGCGGGTTCGCGCCAACCGTACCCGATGCGCGGGCGCGCCTCCGCCTCCGCGACGCCTGTCCCTGCGCGTGACGTCAGCGATGATGACGTGTCCCGGCAGGTCGAATCCGGGAGAGATCTCGTCTCCCTGTCGCGACAGCGACGTCGGCCCCACCACCCGTCCCGCGCATCGACGCGTGTACCGCAAAAGGCGCAACTTGCCCCGCTTCGTGGCGCACGTGTGCACGCCCCACGTGTCCCCACTTGGCCTTCCTTTAAATATCCGACGTCGCGCAAGTTGGCCCTGCGAAGACTTTCTCGTGGGCCCCCCTGCCTCGGGTGGCACGTAGCTGGCTCAGAGTTCGCGCGGCCCCCACGAGCTGTTTAGATCCTAACCGTTGAGCTCGCATCAGACGGCTGCTCGCACGAATGCGGCATTTGGCGGGGCCGTCGTCCTTCGCATCGGATTTAAATCGAATTGAGCGAGTAATCACTCGAAACTCGTCTGCGGCGTGGCAGAACAAATATTTTACTGAACCCAATTGTGAACTTGGATTGTGCACGAAAGAAGTCACGATGGGAGTCTCGGTCGCGACCGAATTCGCGGACTCCGGAGGACCGACATGGGGTCAGCGAAACACGTGGCTAGTACGGCGCG
This sequence comes from Musa acuminata AAA Group, assembly GCF_036884655.1. NCBI lineage: Eukaryota > Viridiplantae > Streptophyta > Magnoliopsida > Zingiberales > Musaceae > Musa > Musa acuminata. The sequence goes on along the minus strand of NC_088329.1, from coordinate 45,097,986 downwards.
TGCTTGGTCGCTCGAAACGTGTCCCGCAAGAGCCACTCCCCTCATCGGATCCCTCGCGTCCCCGAAGAGTCGCGCCGCTTGTTTCGCGACAACGCAGGCCCCCTCCGCCCTAAGCCACGTGTAGGTTGTGGGTCGGTCCGAGGTGGACGCGTGTCGCGCCGTAGAGTTCAACGGCGAGGAGGAGGGCATTTTGGGCAAGCCAAAAAGTTCCGTGAAACACTAGAAGTGGTGACTCCTCTGCCTCCATTATCTCATCTCCGACGTCTTCCGCCGCGGTCGCTCTTCGGACTTCGGTGTCAACCCTCGTTAGCTCTGCGGAGGCTGAAGGGTTCTCCTTTCTTCTATCTTATTCTATTTCATTCTTCTTGCCTGGTCTTTTTCGTGTTTTCTCGTTGGCTTCGAACGCGTATCCGGCGTCTGGTTATCGGATGCGTTGACGGAAAGATCGAACCTGTGAGGAAAAGAAGTCTTTTTGATGGAGTTTTGGTTGTTTTCTTTTCCGAGATTTGGTTTTCTTTAGTTTCGGTTCGATTCTTGCGGTGGACTACAAAGCAGCGGAGAGGGAGAGAAAGCGTTTGGCATCGGGAATGGATAGTTTGTCGAGGGATTTCCTGCGGAGCTTCGCTGGAAATGGCTACGGCGACGAGCCCTTGGAGGCGACGGAAGGGGAGTCCGACGAGATCGAGCTCAGCCTCGGGCTTTCCCTCGGTGGGTGCTTCGGCGTGGACCCAAAGGGGAAGAAGCTGGTCCGCTCGTCTTCGATCGCGTCCTTCTCGTCGCTGAATACTGAGCCCGGGTTCCGGGCGACCCACGCCGCTGCCGCTCTGACGAGGGCGAGCTCACTTCCGGTGGAGGTCGAGGAGGAACGGCAGAAGCGGAAGGAGGTCCAGAGCTTGAGAAGGTTGGAGGCGAAGAGGAAGAGATTGGAGAGGAGGAATTCGATCAGGTCGGGGGCAGCAAAGCCCGGAGAAAAACCGAATGAAGATGTCAACGGAGGAAAGGAATCACCGGCGGTGGCGGCGGAGCAAATGGCGGTCGATAATGGCCACCTTGGATCACTGGGAGGCGCAAGAAATGGATTTCCTCCTCCCGGCTTGCCATCGGGGCCGGCTGCTTGGAAAAGGGCGGCAGACATGGCCGGCTGCTTTCCGCCAATCTCACAGGGGTCTATTGGATCACAGGGGAGCTGCTCCACCGGCGCCGGCGGCGTCGACGGTCGGCCACCGCAAGGTAAAGTATCCACGTTTGGACTTCGATCGATTGTATTCCATTACATATTAACCCCCACTTCCAACCAAAAAAAAAGGTTTTTTGAAGTAGATTTTGGTTGTTGCGGTCCTCCTCACATGATCTTTCATCCTCTCCATGATCACCACCAGCTTAATAAAAATAAGAATTGGAGTTGGTAGATTCTTCTTTCCTTCCTTCCTTCCTTCCTTCCAATAGTGTAGGAACATATTGACAGACTATACACTACAGCTTCTGTTCAAGTGCATATTATTAATGGTGTTCTTTTCTAATATTCCTTGTGATAGTGCTACATCTTCTTTTCCTTTTCCTTTATGGTTTATGGATAGCTTTTCAGTTGATGATGACCACTGCTTGTGGAAATCCATTGAGCTGGTAATCACTATAAAGGTTCTGATCTCATAGATGTGTGTGTGTAGGGCGGGGGAATCCACGGTACCAACTTGGGTTGCTGATTTGACTTCTTCTTGTATTGGAAGACACACTTCCGTGTCTTATATTTCAATCTGTTCCAAACATTCGTATCTAATTGCAGCATTACTCATATTTACAGTGCTTCAAGCACACCACATCGGTTTTGCTTTCTCCTCATTTCCTACTTGTCTGGTTACAGAGACCAAGAACTCTGTAAGAGGAGACGAAGAGCAGGTGGTGGCTGGGAGAGCCAATGGGGTGAAGGAGATGGAGAGGAGAATGATGGAGAAGATGCCGTTTGTGTCCACCAAGGGAGACGGGCCTAATGGAAGGAGAATTGAAGGCTTCCTGTACAAGTACGGGAGGGGGGAGGAAGTCAGGATAGTGTGCGTCTGCCATGGCAGCTTTCTCACCCCTGCGGAGTTCGTCAAGCACGCCGGCGGTGGCGATGTCGCCAACCCTCTCCGCCACATTGTGGTCAACTCCTCCCCGTTCTTGTGATCATGAACTGTAATCTCACACGAGAAGTGCTCTCGCTTTCATGAAAGTGCTTGAAGTTTTGTTCTGAGCTGTAGTTGTAAGCTTAGAAGCAGGAATCCATTGTATTCATGGATCGAGTAGTCCAAGCCTCGAGGAAGAAGATTTCTGGTTTGACGAGGCAACAGATGCCATTGAAGTGGACCTCCCCTTCTGAATCATTACCTGTGGATTGACATGAACTCCTACAGGAATGACGGCAGTTCCAAGTACGTTTAAAATCCCACGAGTAGTTGATGCATTGACACTCCAAGAGCAATCATGTAGAAACCATGCTTTGCAACTTCGTCTCTGTCAACTCTATGTTGAGGACGAGACTTTCTCTCTTCAGCATTCCCGTGAGACCTCAAATCAGGTTTGGTTGTGAGTCGAGGATGCACTTTATTGCTCTGGCCAGTCTTGAAGCAACAGCAGCAGTACAGCAGGGCATGTCGAAGAATGGTTTTCCCAAGAAGAGTGAGAACCAACTATTAAGCAGCTGTCTCATCATTAAGGTTGAAGGAAACTTAAAAAGGAAATTTTAAATAATTATTAAAGGGCTTTTCTTTTTTTAAAAAATATATATATTTGGATTTTTTTAATAAATTATTCTCGTTTTATTTTTTTAAGTATTATTTTTTAATTTAAAATATATTTAATTTATTTTTAAAAAAAATTATTTGTTATAGTATCTTTATTTTGGTTTGTCATAATGTTTTCAGCACAACAATAGAGACATTAGACATTATAATTACTGATGATTTTTTCTTCCTTAATATAAATCAAAATATCAAAAATAATATGTTATTTTATTTAAATTATTATTTTTGTTTAGCATAATTAAAATTAATTTTTTTAATCATACAGATAAGTCAATAAATTATTAAATTATTAATTAAATTATTTTTTTTAATGTGTGATGTGATTTTTATAATTAATTTATCAAATAATGACTAAGCTCATGTGACCAAGCATGATATAGCCCATGTAGTCATGCACAGTCCAACTCAACTCATATAGCCATGGGATCAAATACGACTTAGCACATATTGTTAAACATAACTCAACTTATATGATAGTTAAACCTATATAATGAAGTATGACCTAGCCCATGTGCCTAGAGACAACTCAGCTCATATAGCTAAATACACCTCAGCTCATATAATCAAGCATAACCTAATTCGCAAGCAGAGCATAACCTAGTTTAATAGTAAGACTCAACCAAACTCACGAGTGAGATTTAATCCAACCTATAAAGCTAGGCCCACTTAGCTATGAATCTAGCGCTAGATATATTGTCGCCCTTCAATCCAACTCATTGTACCTCAATCCAACTTGCTATTTAGGATGGACATGTGCGACACACATAACTCATCCAAGGCTCAACTGGGTCAATTCAATCTGGAAAAGCACTATACGATATAGTTTAAATTCTTTTTTTTTATATTGGTTAAGCTTGTTAGTTGACCAAATCAGGTTTAATAAGTTAAAAACGGTTTCAAGACGATTCCAAACCAACTTGACATGTTCAAACATATTTAAGCTAGTTAAAATTAATTGAATCTAAATCATATCGATCTAAGATGATTTTAAATTGATTATATAAGGATTTAAGGTTGGTTCCATTATATTATAAGTCAATTGAGTATTGTTCAAGTCAATCAGTTATCGAATTATGATTCTTATTAAATGATGATTATCGAGAGATTGATATCTTTATTCTTTGATAAACTAAAAAATTTTATACAAATATATCATTTGAAATTGATTATTAGTTTTTTTTTAAAGTAAATTAACGATATTAACGTGATTATTACCATGTATGACTATGTTGAGTGATCTATATTAAAAGTGCAACATGCAAAATAAGCTACTGGTCCATTATAATGTAGAGCCGAAGTCTAGCAGGTCATATATCAAGTATGGTTTATCATAATATTTTATTATATTATTTCTTAGATGTATTTATAAATGAATAGAAATATATAAATGAATAATCATGATTGACTGATTATATATCTCTATCGAGGGTAGGTAGATGATTCTATTCGATGATTAGTGAGCTGCTAAATGTGACAGTTAGACGATCGTTTTATCTACTGTCGAAAGGAAATGTGTTCTCACTTAGGTGGGTAAGTGATACCACTCCATCTAGTGTAATATAGGCTCTTTCCATCTAGTGTTGGGAGGTATCTATCATATAGACGGTATCTTTATTCGGTGTTGGGAGTGTATACAATCAGGTGTGATATACTCCTTTATTATTTGACTATTATGTAGATCATTCAGATATGTTGCATGTACAAGTGTCCGATGCATACTTTTATTTATTGTATAAGAATTATAATTATTTTTATAATATATAAGTTTTATAAGAAATAATATATTATTATTTTAATATTTATATATGTTTCACGAGTATTAAAAATTATTTTTATGATTTTTAAATATTCTTATCAATGTGGTTGCTTATTGTTTTTATCTTATATTTACTTTTAGATTAACTTATTACTTTATATTTGGGTGGAATAGATTTTTTGGTGGCTTATCATCTACTAAAAATATAAGGTTCTTTTTTTAGTTAAAATAATATTTAGTGTAGTAAAGATTAAGATTAAATTCAAAAATAATTTTTTTATAAATTAAATAATAAAATGATGATTTATTTTTTTTTATAAATCTGAGATGTGACAATAAGATTTATTTGTAAACATTATAAATGATCTAAATAGATTTATAATCTCAATCAAACTAACCATAAGTCAAAAACTATTATATTATAATAATCAATAAATAATGATATCGAAAGAAATATGATATAATATCACTCCTAGTGTTTTTCCAATGATACTTATATGTTTTTAGTACATCAATAAAATATTATTAAAAAATTATAAATGAGCTAAATAAAAATACTATAACAATTAAAAATTAAATAAAAAACTGTTGGGAGATATTTTTAAATTAAAAATATTTTTTTGATAAAAATAGAAAAAATATCTTTTAGAAAATATTGAAAATAAATATGTTCTAAGAAAATCATCCATTATTCAATATATATTGCTACTTTATCATTTTTAGCAGTGCGACGATCGGATTCTTTCATACAACACTCAATATTTCATACAATCGGATTCTTTCTCGTTAGAATTCCCATTTAAGTTATCCCTTATTGTCGACAAATAAAAATATTCTTGATATTTTCTATAATTATTTTAAAACTCAATTTTCCTACAACTAATGTAATCGAGTGGATGATGTCAATTGGAGTAGTACACGTGGAAATATCATAATATTCGAAGATAAAGGACAGATATGTCATTTTGGAACTTCGTACGGACTAGACGACGAATCGAAGAGCAGAACAAAACGTCTTCCATCCCTCGCCGTAGATTCCTCACATCCAACGGTCAACTTCCATCCATCAATAATCAACGGATAGGATTCCATCACCAGCAGTACATAAGTCTTTGCTGCTCCCCCTAATCGAAGTAGGGTTTTGGTCGAGTCCCAAAGAAGGGGGCAGTCGACTGGCTTCCCAGAAAAGGTGCCTGATTTCGTCTAAACCCTAATCTTCTGTCTCTTTGTCTCCGGTCCTTTCTTCTTGCTTCGAACTCGTTGAGATCGATCGACACGGCAGCTCGATTTGCTTCGTAATTATATATCGTTTTCTTTTATGTATCTTAAATGTTTGTGTTGTTTAATTGTGATTTTGATCTATGAAAGTCGCTCTTTATGTCGTCTTCTACCGTTTTCTATTGCTGATTGGTGTTCGTTGGCATGCCGAGGTTTAGATCTTCCACCGATTTGGATGTGTAGTTATTCGGTTAGGGCTGATAGGTTAACGGGGGGTTTTGATCGGAGATGTTCTCTTTAACATGGGTAAAGGCAGGTATGTCGAGTTCGGCACCTTGACCGCTTTAATAAGATCTCCTGTCATTTGAGTTTGTGCAGCTTAGAAGGGTGATAATGATATGCACAGATTTGAGGTCAATAACAGTGGCTAGGAGTACCAGTGTAGCCTTTTAGGTGTTGGATCAATTGTTTTGGGCGTATAACACGCTATCCTTATTTGTTCCAATTATTTAAGTAATTAGCATCGTTGTGGTTATCCTTGTGACATTGTTGTAACAGCGTCGTTGTGGGTGAGGTGGGGGGAGTGAGAGATGCATGGTGCCTATGTCTTAAAAGGAGAAGGATGTTCAGATATGGTAGATTTCATATGTAAGTGTTAGATCAGGTTGGATTTCATATGTAAGGGCGTGGAATCAGTGGCAATTGCAAATACCCCAATGAAGATGATGAAAGTGGAAGGATGAGATGGTACTTTGTTGCCTTTATTGGCTGAAGCAAAGTTCTCTCCTCATGGATTACCTTTCCTGTTATTGCTTTGGTAGTGGGGGTAGACAGGAGAGGGGGAGGGATTTAGGAATCGAGCGATGGAGATTAAGTGGGAAAATTGAGTAAAACGACCAGTAGAGGTTGAGGTCTGATTGATGTACAGCCCTAAAAGTCTCAGGTATTTTGTTGAGTTAGTGATACTTTGATGTGACGCATCAACGAGCTTGCATTTGCCGATCTCATTTCTAGTTATTTTACTACTTGACAAATTTTCTGAAAGAGCCTTTGTGACAATAGCAACCAAACTCTGTAATTTTCAAGGCTAAGAGTTTGCAGTATAACTGTAATTTTGTGTTACATTTTGTACTAATCTGAGGCTTTCAGTTTTATGTATGCCATCTACTATTTTTGTCAATTATTGATCTTTGGTCCATGTGGAAATTGCTTGACTTGCTGGTTTCCTATACTGAACATCCTCAGGCTGCCTAATGATATATCTGAAGTCTAGGCTTTCATAATCGTCATAAATGTTTTGAGATGACCACCTGAATACATAGTTAAGAATCCCAAACTACATGCCAAAAAAAAAACGAAACCACTAGTCAGTGTCTTAAGTTACTTCAGCTCTTTTGCTTTTTTTTTTTATCGAATATTTGTGTTTAACTTCATGATAATAAGATGCTTTAAGTGCATTCTTGCCCATCTCATTGTCAGGTGTGAAGGATGGCTTTTGCAAATAGAATTGGAAATCTCCTGAAGAAATCTGTAACTTCCAGTCCATCATTATATCAAGTAATACGATGCATGTCATCCTCAAAGATTTTTATTGGAGGTCTGACATAATGTTACCTGAATACCTTGTAATCTTTGTAATTGAATTCATGTTTGTGCAACTTTTAATATATTCACTACTTGCTATGCAGGGCTTTCATATGGCACTGATGATCAAAGTTTGAGAGAAGCATTTACTAGTTATGGTGAAGTTGTCGAAGGCAAGTGATAATCTTCTTGCTTATCTATACCTAATTTTCTCTTCATGCATATGAGCTCACAGGCTTTATCTTGTGCAGCTAGGGTGATCATGGACAGGGAAACTGGAAGGTCTAGAGGGTTTGGATTTGTGACTTTTACATCCAACGAAGAAGCCTCTGCTGCCATTAGTGGCTTGGATGGGAAGGTACATACTCTCGACAATTCATTTTGCTTATGAGTTCAAATAAATTGGAATGTCAATCTGTTGCATAATTAATGTTAAGGAAAGCTAGGATGTTAAACATTAGATAGGTGCAAGGGAAATTAGTAAATATATCAACTTGAGCAGTACATGAAAAATCCTCTGACTATATTAACATGGTATTTAGCACATGGATAGCAATATGTCTCATTCCACAGCTGCATAACCATGCTCTGATATTATGTTCCTTCACTAAATTCGTGTCTTTTATGATTTTGTGTAGTTTTAAATGATTATACCACTATTTTCCTTATTTTGTTGAACTGTTCATACATAATATGGGGCACCATACTTAATCTAATTAATCAGTACTGCTGTTTGATAGAATAATTTTTTATTTTATCTTTTTATTGGTCATCAAGGAACGTTTGTTTTAATACAATTCATTTATGATTTACTATTATCACTTGAATTTCATTTTTGCCCTTAATCTGTCACAATACTTTGGTCTGTGCAGATCTAGTATGTGTATTTTCTTTAAACAAAATAAAATTTTGTATATGTGCACCATTTTATGCCTCCTAGTAGCCATGTCTTATGAGTTTTGTTTACTGAAAAGTAAGAGTGAAATTTTTGACTTTTTTTTAATCCAAATAGAAGTGTTGTTTTCTCCTTTTAAGACATGTTACTCTGTTACATAGATGGAATCGGAGCTTCTATTCGTATATCATACTGGTGTCAACTTTTAATTTGCTTTGCATAAGTTAAAAACTCTACTGTTTTCATTTCATCAAGCTTGTCTAAGTAAATAAGGTGGGACTCTTAAAACAACCGTTGCACTGGAACTTTTGGGGGTTGTTAAAATACCATAAAAGTTTTTAAATAACTGATGATGATCAACTGTAAGCAACATATTTATAAGAAGCATGATTCTGTAACACAGCCTGAAAATTATAAATAGGCGATAGTCTGTAGGATGGAATGTTCTTTATGGAATTTGTAGGCCATAACTAAATATGGTCTGAATAACAAATGCCTTAGTTTTAAACTCTAATCCACCATTTTCATGTGTTTATCTATAAAGGAAGCTACACTTCTGGACTTGTGTGATGACAATTTTTGGGGAGTCGGATTTGTCAACATAGGATAGTTGTTGGATTCAGTGGGCAGATCATCCGTACTGAATCTTAAAGTTGTTACAAAACAAGGTATCTTCCAGGCAGAGGATTGGGTTGGAACAAAGAATGATTAGAACATGGAACAAAGAGAAGACATTGATGTCACTGGCCAGTTGTATCACAAATTTTGTCTGTCCAAATGAAGTCAGACAACCAACTCTATGGTCTTTAACATCAAATTACTTTTGATTATAAGTTTCCATATACAGCTTTCTTTGGAAGTCTAACTAACAAGCGCTGACACAAGCTATTAGTTTCTGCTAGAGGTAGGTAATCCCTAAAACTATGTATGAGTTTTGCTTCAAGCATTCACTGGCTTCAATAGGAAAATAATAAAAACTAATTAATTTGGATATCTTGTGGGATAAATATATGTTCGTCTTTCTTCAGTATTACATTTTGTCTGAAATTTTGGTCTGTTCTAACGTCAATGATTTACCTTGCTACTTCAACAGGATCTCCATGGCCGGATGGTAAGGGTTAACTATGCCAATGAACGAACGGGTGGGTTTCGTGGTGGTTACGGGGGTGGTGGCTACGGTGGAGGTGGGTATGGTGGTGGTGGAGGTGGCTACGGTGGCAGAGGAGGTTATGGCGCTGGTGGAGGTTATGACGGTGGTAGTGCAAATAATTATGGTGGTGACAACTACAATACTGGACCTGCTGGCGGAGGTGGTGGTTATGGCGGAGGTAGCTATGGAAGTGGTGGTGGTGGTAGCTATGGTGGTGGTAGCTATGGAAGTGGTGGTGGTGGTGGTGGCTATGGAGGTAGTGCTGGAGGATATGATGGTGCCAGTGCTGGTGGTGGTTATGGTGTTGCCGGGGGTGGTGGTGGCAGTGACAACTACGTAAGTGGAGCGGATGGTGGTTTTGGCGGAGGTAGTGGTGGTTATGGACGGAGCAGTGGATTTTACGGTGGCAGCAGTGATGGCAATTACAACGCCGCTGCAGGTGGTGGCAGCAAACAGCAGAGCAGTAACTTTGGCAAGGATGATGTTGGCTATGGTAATGACAATCAGGATGACTTGCTGGAGGACGACTTCAAGGGTGATAACAATGATGAGCCTGATGACTACGCCAACAAGCAAAGCTAATGAGGAGCTTCAATGATCAGTAGTAGGAGTAATAAGGTCAGGTAATTGCAACTTCAGAGTCATTAAGCTCCAAGTTTATACGAGAAACCTAAATCTGTGAACTCTGATCTTTTGGCAGAGTGTAACTGCATCTCCGTTGCTCTTTTTCATTTAGTGGCACAAACCTATGGATCTGATGATTCAGTCAGATGTTTCTCTTTCGTCGTATTACTGTTCTTGATGCATCTGATATGCTGCATGTAGTTTGGAACGAGTTCTAGTAGTGTTTGAAGCCAGCATGTTTGAATATACGCGTAGTCGCAATTGGCTATTTTTGCTTGCTTAATGCCTCTTCCCAGAGCGAGTATCATGTGAACCTTGTTGCACTCCTACCATCCTTTAATATCTAAAATGGTAGGAGTGAAATTGGGAAAAAGAGTCCTAACATTGCAATTGGAAATCTCATTAAACATATCATCGACATCACATGAACGCTTTATCCACATCCGAGCATGATATAACGTTCCCATGGAAGCTCTGGTGAGCCCATGCACCCTACTAAACAAACACACACGCGGGCAAGCATTGTTGATGCTTCGCTGATGTCACTTCGCGAATCTCTTATTGAAAGCAAGGCGGATTCGCTGGTACGATTCAACAACCGGCCTCGTACGCCGCAGAGGTCAGCCTGGGAAGAGGCTGCACCATCAAAGGCACGGCCCGCTGCAGCGTCAGCCCATAGGCTTCCTCCATGTCGAGCTTCTCCGGCTTCTGCCCCTCCGGCAGACTCCAGTCAAAGGCGTGCACCAGGGTAGCCGTCATGAACTGCACCATCCTGATCCCCAGGCTCATCCCGGCGCAGATCCTCCGCCCGGCTCCGAACGGGATGAGCTCGAAGTCTTGCCCCCTGAGGTCGACGCTCTCGTGCCCGCCGCCGGGGAGGAACCTGGCCGGGTTGAACTCGAGCGGGTTCGGCCACGACGCCGGGTCGTGGGTGATGGCCCAGATGTTGACGAGCAGCGTCGCGCCCCGGGGAATCTGGTAGCCGCCGACCTCGCACGCCTCCGACGCCACGCGCGGGAGGGACAGCGGCGTGGACGGGTGGAGCCGGAACGTCTCCTTGATGACGGCTTGCAGGAAGCGCAGGTTGGGGAGGTCGGACTCGGTGACGAGCCGGGATCGGCCGACCACCGAGTCGAGCTCCCGCTGGGCTTGCTTGAGGACGTCCGGGTGCCGGATGAGCTCCGCCAACGCCCACTCCACCGTGCTCGATGACGTGTCCGTCCCCGCTGTGAACAGGTTCTGTCATGGAAGCGTCATTAACACTATGACGTGTCCGTCCCATCTGTGAATAGTGAAGGAGTGGCAGTATCGTAATACGTACCAATAGCAGGGCCTTAATGTTTGTGTCGGTGAGCTTTCCGCCATCGCCTTCGCCTTCGCCGTCCGGCCTCTCGGTCAGCGCTATCAACACGCTCAACAGGTCCCTTCCGCGGCCGCTCGGGTCGGCCTCCCCCTCGGCAGCCTCCGCGCGGCGGCGGTGCTCCGCGATGATCCCGTCGAGGAACTCGTCGTACCTGCGGTGCAGCCTCTTCATCCTGGCTACCACCCCCTGGGGGTCGAGCCAGTTCAGCCACGGGACGAAGTCGCCGACGTTGAACTCCCCCGCCAGCCTCATCAGCTCCACCACCATCTCCTTGAACTCCCCGGCGCCCTCCCGGCTACCGTCCTCCTCGAACACCCGCCGCCCCATGGTGGCCCTGGCCAGCGCGTTGGTGGCGCAGACGTTCACGGCGTAGCCCAGGTTGACCGGCGCATCGCCGCACGCGCGGAGCGCGTGCACCAGGAGCCCCACCTCGCCCTGCCGTACCCACCGGAGGTCGTCGAGCGCCTTGGCGCTGAAGAGGTGGACGGAGCAGAGCTTGCGGAGCATACGCCAGCGGGGGCCGTATGGCGCGAACACGAGGTCCTGGTAGTTGTAGGCGACGTGCTCGGCGCCGGAGTTGGGCGGCCGGTCACAGAAGATGGCGTCGTGCGCGCGGAGCAGCTGGGAAGCGACGGCCGCGGAGGCGGCGACGACGACGTCCACGGAGCCGAAGCGGAGGCGGAAGAGCGGGCCGTGGACCTTGGCCAGCGCGTGCAGCGTGCGGTGAGGCTTCGGCCCCAGCTGGGGGAGGTTGCCGAGGATCGGCCAGCCGCGGGGACCGGGCGGCAGGGGCTTCCTCCTCGACTGCTTGAGGTGGAGGAAGAAGAGGATTAGGGATGAGAGGCCGAGGGTGAAGAGGCCAAGTAGAATAAGATCCATGCTGCAGTATGCTTCTCTCTTGCACTCGGAGCCGCTTCTCTTATTTAAAAGGACATTGGAATTGTAAGGGGGTGCAGTCAACAGTCAGCTCACCGTGAGGTAACCTGCGTTACCTTCCATTCCTTTCTCGAAAAGCAGCTCAGATGAGGTGGTGATGTGGCCACCTGGTCGCCTCATGTTGCCCACCTACCCCTCCGCAATTACCATTAATACTTAATTAATCTGATTAATTTACCTAATACATATTGAATTGTTTTCCAATTATTTATTTTTTAGAAAAATAAATAATCTTACCATAATCTTACTGAAGTCTTTCATTTTTTTTATATATTATTAGTCGCCAAATCAAGATATTTATTTATTATAATATAATAATATCGCCTATTTTCCTAATGGTTGAGATTACTGATCATCAATCAAATTTTTTATCATATAACAACTAAAACATATCTAATTCAGATTACTGTACAGGAAATTGTGGTGTAAAAAACAATATTGAGCGAAGTAGAATTAAATTAAAGGCCAAATTTTGAGTTTTTTTTCTTATAAAAAAATGATGATGAATTAAATCAATGAAATTAATTTGATGGGAGGATACTATTCCTGTCTTCCTGTATTTGGTCACCAGCTCAATAAATGCTTTTCAATGTTCAACTACTTAACGAGAATAATGCTCTCATAATTCCATCATCAATGGGATTTCTCGAAGACTACTACCCTATTGGAACATGTAATTGTAGTCTTGCGAAGTGAGACTGCTTAGACTAAATCGAACACAAACACAAATACTATTTACTAAAGGTTAAAATTTAATATATTATATTAATTTTTTTTTTAATTTATAAGTATACTGAGAAGATTTCGAATCCTCAATATTTAATAAATAATAAAAATATTAATTTTATTATGACAAACGATGAGCAATAATGTCTGAAGATGATGCTTTGCAACGTTGAGTTGCGGGCACGAGCTGCCAACCGTTCGCTCGCCGCCTGTGAGGTTGGCAGCCCGTCAAAAATCAAAGGAGTTCGACGGAGACAGCCGCAACTGGGTTTTGTCTCGAGCCATCAACTAACCTTCTCTGGGCTCCCCGGCGTTCACGCTCCATGGTGTGGCAGCTGAGCATTTTGATCACGCGTCCTGTCGACCGTCTTCGAACAGTCGCCACCACACCACACCACACCATGCCTACCAAGTGTTCGACAAAAGTCGTAAGCCCGTCTTTTCTTCTTGTTTTCACCTTTTCGTTTCCGCAGATTCGCATGATACATAAGAATGCTAATTCAATGTTACCCTACAACTATAATCAGCATATTTTATGCAATCTCGGCTGCCCCCCAAATAGAAGAGACATTGACTAATTCTTTTTTGAATCTCCTACTGACTCCACTTCATGTGTCAGATAATTAGAATCCAATTTAATGACACATATGATTTATGTAAGATAATTGAGAGTTCTATTTAATATAAACGATTAATTCAAGTCAAGATTTTTCAGCTCAAATATAATAGTCGAAATTGTTGATAATAAAAAGAAATAATATGGATGAATTTAGTAAATAAAATCTCACTGCTTAACAAAAAGAAATATAAATAAAAAAGGCAAAAATTTCTGTAAGCAAATGTATTAATATGCGATACATACGTCCACACGAATATGCAAATGTGGTTCGGTCTTCCGCCAAATGGTTTAATCCAACCGAGACTGAGAGTCCAATAATGGTTCGGCCGCACCTTCATAAAACCCTAAGAGACTTCCGAAACCCGCCTCCGTTCTCTCTGTCGGTCGCTCCTCCCTCCCGCGTCTTGAGTAGAGGAGCAGAGAGGGGAGCCGGCGATGGACTTCGGCGTAGCTGGCGGCGCGGGTGGTAGCGAGGAGGCCGCGCGGCGAGTCCGCGTGCGGTTCACCACCAAGCTCGGGCCGCCGCTCCGAGTCCCCTCCGCCCCCCTCGCCGTCCCCTCCAACCTCACCCGCATGGGTCTCTCCGAGATCGTCAACCTACTCCTCGAGAACGGTAGTCTCTCGCCTCTTTTTTCCTTCCTCTTCTCCTTCGCACCCGATCGATCGATGGATCCGGGCGCCGTCTCACCTTCTAACGAGAGCCTGTGCCTGTTCTGATGACGCCGTGTTGCAGCTAGCGCCGAGCACGAGACGCAGCCGTTCGACTTCTTGATCGACGGCGAGCTCGTCCGCCTGCCCCTCGAGGAGTTCCTGCTTGCCAAAGGAATCTCCGCGGTGCGCCTACTCTCTTCTTTTTCTTGTTTCCCCTTCCATTTTCTTGGTGGTCGGTGGGCGTGCGTTTGAATTGGCCTTCATCATGTATTGTGTGCTCCAGGAGAAAGTGCTTGAAATCGAGTACATAAAGGCGGTGGCACCGCGGAAGCAGCAGGATCCTCGCTTGCACGATGATTGGGTTAGTTCGGTGGACGGTTCTAATCCAAGGTGCATTTCGTTCATCTACGTTTCTTAGGTCTTATTGGGTGTATGTCTTTCTCATGGTTTAGTGGTTCTGATCATCCACTGGTTGTTTCAATGGTCTTTTCTAATTTTATTGGATGGGCTTGTTTTGTTGCTTAAATTGAAATTATGCCTCCCAATTTGGATAGCTGTACTTTATTCACATTTAATTTATATGTTGTCGCGCATTATGAGTCATCCTGTTTTGTTCTTTACTTGTTTTCACTACATATGGATGTGAAATAGGGGCTTTGACTGCAGAGTTGATATCTTTTTTTGTATAAGCCTGTTGCTTAATGTCTCTTTCATTATTCAGTAATTGCCTCTCTTCTAACTAGTTTCAATGTTGCTGGTAAAAGGATCGAAGCCTTTGTCCTAGTACTAGGTCGAGCTTTGCTTCTCAAGCCTCAGCTATTAGCAAATGAGATGCCATTTTATTATTTCAGCTTCACCTTGTAACTTTAATCTGCCTCTTCTTTGTACGTGGCAATGTCATCGGTATTTGTTTTAACTCAAGCTTGTTTGCTTTTGCAGTTATATTTTAACGGGTTGTTATGATGGCATTGCAAGGTAAATTTCCTAATTCTGATTAGCAGCCACTTACTTTTATGTTCTTCTGCCTTTCCATCTATCAGGGGGTTAACTAAACATGAATAGGATTTATCATTATCGTTTTTGCTACATTTTCTCCTCTTTTAGGCTATGGAAAGGTGGTGCTGCATGTACACATGTATTAGTAGGGCATAGTGGTGCAATTACTTCTGCTCACATCATCAATGGAAAAGGTATTGCAAGCTTTGATCATATGCCGATGCTTAAGAACATTTCTTTTTCTTTTTGCACCTTGTGGCTGTGCATATGCATCTATTTATCTTTATAGGTAATTTTTTTAGTTATCACTTGGATGATTCATATTAATTTGGTAGCTCCAAGCTTTTGCAACAGATGAAAGTGAAAACAGGTTCCATATTGCCACTGGTTCAAAAGATCGGACATTGAGGCTTTGGAAGGTAGACCTATTTGTTTTTGAACCCCACTTAACAGAATCTCTGGCCTATTGTTTCTTCTTACACTAATAAGTGTTGGTATCTATTAAGTTTGATGATGCTGAACATTTGGAGCATCCAGTGAATATCAGAGAATATAAAATTCTTCAAGGGCACACATCATCTGTTCAGAGCATCTCCTCGGACCCTTCTGGAGATATGGTATATGTACTTATTTCCTTTGTTCGTCCACCATAACTGGGATGACCTCTGCTGGGGATCTGACGCGTTACAACTTTTCCTTCAGATTTGTTCAGGTTCCTGGGACAGCTCTATTAAGTTGTGGGATGTGAAGAACTCCGAAGTGCAAGGTGACACTGTGTCAATAAAGAAGAGGAAACTGGTCTCTGACACAGAAAATCATGTAGAGTCGCAGTTGGAGGTATGAATGATCCTGTTAACTACTTGCTTTTGTTGATATGCAGTGATGGAGTAACCTTGAGATATTGACATGGAACTTGTTGTACATAACAAGCAAAATTCAAAGACCTGATCGCTTGTTTAGCTCATTTTTTTGGGTTATTTGGTCTAGGTCAAGGGTTGGGAGTCAAGGATCAAAACCCAATAAACTTTAGTTCATATGTTTAAGAAAACTTTTTTCCTGCAATATAGTTGAAAATCCTTACAGCATGTTGGACATGAATGTCCATTTTATCTCCTTAACCAGCCAACACCATCCCCACACACCAAACAAAAGAAACCTACAAATTTGGTCCAAGTATATGAAACTATATTTTGATCTTTTTCATATATGTTTTGCTATAGTGTGCAATTACTGAACAAGTCGAGGATGTTTTTGTTAGGTATGTTTCTAGACTGAGCATATTGTGGAACTTAATATCCGACAAACAGTAAAGCATTCAGGATGTTTCTCTTGTCATGAAAAAATGTCTTAAATTAGGAAGGATGGGTAACAAAAGTAGAAAAAGGAGATCTTTGCTGTTTCGTTGCCTTTTTTTAAAATTGAAACTGACATATTGGACACATTTTTTTGTACCTTTAGGACTTTGGGACATCTGTTTTGTATTCATTCCATATTGTACTATATTGTCAAATCATATGAATCAGTTTAGAGAAAAAGACTATGCCCAGAGAATGATTCCATTCGATGAAAGATTATTAACATGGTGGCAGTCGTGTTTTCAAACTACCAAGTAACTCGGGCGTATCAAGCTCTAATAATATGTTGAAATTTCTTTCTGGATTTGTGGTCGCTTACTTCTGACATCATCATGAGTCTTCTGGTTGACTGCAGGGGGTGGCTGCCTCAACGCTCATAGGGCATTCACAGTGTGTATCTTCCATTGTTTGGCCAGAACGCAAAACTATATATTCTGCCTCATGGGATCATTCTGTCCGACAATGGGATGTTCAAACAGGCCAAGAGACGTGGAATATGGTAAGAATGCAGAGTTTTAGTCAATCTCAATTACATGGTATATATGATATATTTAATTTTTGGTGGTTGTTGAGTAGTACAGGACCACAGGTTGGTATAACAGATCCGGATGAATTTTGATTTTTTCAAGTTCCTTAGTGTGCACGTTTGACCCAGTGTGCTGTGCATTAGGATACTGACACATAATTGCGAATTTCTTAATCAGCTTCTTAATGCTAATTATCTCCACATGCTTCATGCTTGTATATCCATATGCATAGGCATGCGGGAAAGTTTTGAATTGCCTTGACATTGGTGGAGAGAGTTCTGCACTTATTGCTGCAGGAGGCTCTGACCCCATCCTAAGGATTTGGGACCCTCGCAAACCAGGTGAAGTAATTGAGAAAACCTTATGCTAGTTGAACCATCTTTGCTTTACTCAAATCTGTGTAAAGAATTGACATCCTTTTGATTTACTCAAATCTGTATCAAGAATTGACATTCTTATTAAACAGGAACACTGGCTCCCGTTTTTCAGTTTTCATCCCATTCATCTTGGATATCTGCTTGCAAATGGCATTGCAAGTCGTGGTTTCATCTGTTATCAGCATCTTATGATGGGAAGGTGATGTTATGGGACCTGAGAACAGCGGTACAGTACTCTCCGACCTTATCTTTTTTTGTACTCATTGTTTACATGAGCTCATTCTTTACACCGATGTCTACTCTTTCTTGTAGTGGCCTTTGGCAATAATTGATTCACACAAAGAGAAGGTAAGCTTAGATTTTGCCTTTCATGGTTGAGCATGAGAAACGGGTTTTGACTGATTGTGTTGTTGGATAAAGGTACTATGCGCCGATTGGTGGAAGAATGACAGTGTTATTAGTGGAGGAGCTGATTCGAAGTTGCTTATATGTTCTGGAGTGTCAATCCAATAAAATGAGTGGTGAGTGCAAATTCTTTTTGTTGAAGGTCTTAACATGTTATAATACCACAAGATGTCCTAATCCCAACCATTTCAGCTAACATGGATCGTTTTCCACCTTTGAGCTGCTAAATATGTTCTTTTTCTCTATTGGTCTTTGAGATCGTAGTCGTACTGTAAATATGTTATTTTATTATGATTTAGTTATATTTGTAAGGATTTATATTGTTGTTTTCTCCTATCCATTTTGTAGAACCTAATCAGGTGGTGCTCTTAACTGATTTGCAGGAGTGCTGATTTCTTCAAAATACATCGTGTCCTTCCACTCGAATAAACATTAAAATATTGCAGACATGAACATTCTTCTAGAGATTTTAACGGCGTCTTCCAGAAGAAAGCAGTTTTAACAAGATGTGTTTAAAGTTTTCTCTGTCTAATGAAGAAGCTTACAGTAGATTTGCTTATAGCTATACAATTGTGTAATGCCCGAGTATATGTTTCTTGAATTTGGCGGCCATTTTTATGAGTGAGATATGATTTTGCAGATACTCTCAATGTTGCATCATTGAACAGCACAAAGCATCTTCCCTTCTTGGATATGCGTGGGAGGTAGACTGCTGATTTCGTCATCTGCTAGTACACTGAGAAAGCTGCTCACTTTTTAACATCATTCCCTGTGCTTTCAGGTTCATGTGCTTTGTTTATATTTGTTAGAGCAACATGATAATCATCTCTCATGTTTTTTGCACAAGTTTGCATGTGACCGATGCGATGATAGTTTCGTACTTGTGAAGTTTATTTTTCTATTATATCGTATGTATTCATGTTTATTTGTGTGATCTCGATCTTATGCTTTGACGAAGTGATGGCTATAGTTTGTCCAGATGTTTGTTTTCGTCAATTCGTTTCAGGTCCCTATTTGACCATAGGGGATTATGGGGATATAGTAGCCTTTGTGGGTGAATATCACTAGGGTACTATCCTGGATGGTTGTGTTTAGCTTGGTATTGTGGTTTTTTTACTTAGTTTTAATAAGCTAAGATTGTGGTCATCTCATCTCAGCCTCCTAAAATTCTTAGGTGGTGATGGAGCCCTAGGATAGTATTAGTGATCAATTTAGAACTTTCGAGCTTGTATACAAGTTGAGCAATTTGATACCTAGTTAAGTGATCTTTTTGGGACTAAAACAATTTTTTCAGTGTTCCAAGTTCTTTTTGCTTTTAAAGTGATTCTTGCATTGCTTTAGTGATGTACTTTTGTTTGAGACATCAAGACTTGTTAGTCATTTGCTTTCAAATTTTCTTTTTTACACGTTCTTAAAGACTTATATAAGGTTGTACTTAGAAAAACTCAACTAAATGTGTTTGTGAATTTTCGTCAATAGATATTTGTTGTTTTTGCCTTTGATTTTTTGTATAGTTGCTTGGCTTTGTGTTTTGTTTGATTTTTGTATGTTTTATCGTAGTTTTAGCAAGCCTTCGAGGCAACGATTGATAAATAGAGCAAAAATAATCTTATTTTCATATATTATGGATTGATTTTTAAAAAAAATTGACGATACAAATCGTCAATCATCTTAACACATTACTCTCTATAGTTAGTTACATTTAGCATATTGGTCTTTTGCTAACGCAGTTGTTATTTTGTCCTTTCGTCATTGTGCATTTGTTTCGACGCTTCATCGTTGCGGAATCAAAGTTCGTTGTCAAATCCATCGCGAAGATCTGTCATCTATCGAAGTAGGACTTGGAGATGTGCGCCCCTCTCCTCAATGTTGATGTTGTGTCTTTCCTGGTTAGTCGTCTCCTTAACAACTACCTGCACCACTCGTTCACGGCTCAAGAGAATGTTGGTGGTAGTGGTGGTTGAGGAAAGGAGGGGCACGACATTGGCGTCGGGGTGGGGGTTGTTGCACGCGTGTGCATATCTAGGTCCTATTTCGATAAGCGACAGATCTCCCCGATGGCTTTGGCAATGAATTTTGATTTTGCGATGATACAGATCTCCCCGATGGCTTTGGCAATGAATTTTGATTTTGCGATGATAAAGCATCAACGCAAATATAGAGCGATGAAAGGGTCGTGATCGTATATTTATCCATCGCTCACTTTTGAAAGTACTTAATTTTTTTTATAAATCCTTTTTAAACTTGCGCAAGATTACACCTGCGTTGATCTACTGCAAAGAGGCCTCACGAAGCGTACTAACGAGAGGAAGTGTGCGCACACAGAAAGCGAGAGAGAGCGAGAACAAGGAAAAGAATCAGTATTTGAATCATAGAGTGATTAAGGTGCCACGAACCACAACTCTATATCTCAAATGCCTTCCCAACCGTAAGAGATTTGACACAAAGGAATGAGTATTGGAAACATAGAGTTTTCATGCATACAACGTATCTCATTACTATCGGACCGGAGAATGAATGGCAGAGGCAACATAACTTACAAATCAATCTCTAGTCTTTTCAATCTTCATACGAAAGGTCTTTGTTTAGTAGGGCGTGTCCAATCACAGCTTCTTTCATCACCCACGCTCATTTAACTTATTGCCGAGAGTAATTCACAATGATATGAAAACAGTGTGTTGAAGATGGGTGGCAAACTAAATATGTGAGACTGACACAAAACTAATCATCTCCAAATCCGATCTTTCAAGGCTGAATTACGAGCAAAGGCTGCAAGAAAGCAATACACACAACGTTTAGCCCTATCGGAAAAGAAGAG
Source organism: Musa acuminata AAA Group (assembly GCF_036884655.1). Taxonomy (NCBI): domain Eukaryota; kingdom Viridiplantae; phylum Streptophyta; class Magnoliopsida; order Zingiberales; family Musaceae; genus Musa; species Musa acuminata. The sequence goes on along the minus strand of NC_088329.1, from coordinate 45,077,206 downwards.
GAAGGTCGTTCTGAGGATTCTTGACGGGATTAGAAAGACGTACCGAGTCAACACTGACTGGTTTTCCGTCTTCAGCAATAATCTCCACCACTGTTCCGGATTGATCAGACTGCACAAAGGGTAGCAGATATGACACACCAGGCGTTGTATTATCCCAACCCTTTCAGTAATTTCTTTCAGTGATCGTAAGACTTTATTTTGTTTTCTAACTTCTCGAAAGAATCTACATCTCCTAATGCTTTTTGCACTTCTTTTCTAGATGTCCTTTATCGGTCTTCGAGAAGGACCAAGAGAAGAGAATATTGTATTTATTTATTTTTACGTGGAACGATTATTTATTTAAGCTAATACCAGAGGATGTAAACATGGAGAAATAACTATGATGGATTTCTCTTCACCACCATACCTAAACCTTGACCGGCTAGTTGTCAAGAGTCGATATAACAGGCATTAGAACCAAATAAACTTATGCAAAGTGTAGATTAGAGAAGAGTGGAATGGAGAATACCTCAATTTCATTCATCAATTTCATAGCCTCGATGATGCAAACAACCTGCCCTTTTTGGACCTTGTCACCAACCTATGTGACAGTTTTGGATCAGTTTGGGTAAGAGCAGGATGGATACCAGCTAAGGTAGCAGTCAAACATTCGACAAATTGAGAAATAGCCAAAGATGATGCAACTATATGAATCAAAAATACAAACGAAATGGTAAAACTTTAGAACTCAAAAGGTTTTACTAGAAATTACCTTAACGAATGGAGGCTCCCCGGGAGCTGGGCATCTATAAAATGTGCCTGCCATGGGACATTTCAGAGGTGGAATTGATGACTTACTTCCGGCTGTTGCTGAAGGTGGCGGAAGAGCTGGCGCTGAATTAACTTGTGCAGGAGGGACAGCTTGAGGATTGGTAGGTTGGGGTGGATGCATAGCCTGCGGATAGTGCATTATCACAGGAGAAGCAGCAACCGGTGGCTGAGGTAAAGCCTCGTGTTTTTTTATTAGGAGCTCACATCCGTCCTTCTTTAAATGCAGTTCTGTTATATCTTTAGAGTCCACAAGCCTGCTCACACATACAGCAGAGAAGATTATTTTATGCAATTGGTTTGAGTCTTACAAATCCAAATCCTATACTTCCTATGTTGAAATTAGGATTTTAGAAAGTACTAGACATCCACAAGGCTTGGGGTTGTTGCAAACCAACTATTGACTGTGATTGTAGCTCCGTGACAGTGCTTTGAGCAAGAGAGTCAAGATCCGTATCTCTAGGATAGGAAAAGCTTAAGCTTACCATACATAGTACCTCTCTGGGATATAAATATGTCAGCTTATTTACCATTGGGAACTAATTTAAAAGGTGTGACACCGTAACTACAGGTTCCAATGCAAAAGAAGAAAAAAAAAAAGGAAATCTGTAGCAGTTTCAAAATTAGCCTTCCGTAGCATAATATCCATTTCCTGCTCTTCTGCTTGTTTATTGTTTCCCAAAGTAAGCAAAATAGTTAAAAAGAAAAAAAAAGAAAAGATGCACTTCACAAATTTCTTTTTCTTTTTCAACAGTTCAACTAAAGAAAAAGTGGGGTAATCTTACTTAACAAGACTTGAAACTTCAGCCATGAATGTAGATATGGTTGAATCTGTTACTTCATTTGGACCACCAGATTCCTCGACGACGCCAGCATCTTTAATCTTTATAGGTAAAGTCTCTGACTTTGTCCATGCTATAGGTGAAGAATTTGATGAAGTTTCAACAGTTACCTTCGAAATAAAAGGGGTCATAAAACAAACAAAATATTCTTTTAGCTATTTTACTTGTCACTGAAATCACAGTCAACAGGTACCTCCTGAAAATGAGCCTTTAAAATGGGATAATGTCTACTTGTAGAATCCTGCAGGAGAAATTCAAATTCATCAGATTTTTTTTTTCCAGAGGAAAAATGATAGAGAAGTTATATCTGAATTCTGCTACACAACAACAAAAAAACTCACATGTAACTAAATAAGAAAAGAAAAAGGGTCAAAACTTTTTGAAGATTTCCAAAGTAGGACATTTATTGACAATAAATAAATAAGCAAATGCCACGGATGTTCCCTCTTCACCAATATATGATGAAACTTTATAATAAAAAAGCCCAGAATTGCATCCTACTAAAGCTTCCTTGCCTTATGAATATGTCTTGAAGAACAATGCATGATGCTCCAATTTTTCAATTTTCCATCTTCAGGTTGTATTAGATGATCCTACAATGCTATTATTCCAACTAATGCTCTGATTCCCACCAAAATGGGAACATTGTAGTATCCTAGATATCCAAAACATAAGCAATAACTAATTTGCTGCAGTGATAGGACATCAATCACACTCCTCTTCCTCACCATATTAATTTACTGAAAAAATGCAGAGTGCACCATCCACTTTCAGATCTTAGCCCTTAATATTGAAAAACCTCTTAACCAAGGTTTGCCATACCATAGTATACCACCCGATACACGGACCACCTGATACGAGCATATACTGCTCGATAACAATCAAAATCCAACAGTTACTGATGGACGACTCAGGTCCATTTGAAAAGACTTTTAAACTCTTTCCTCCCCCTTTTTCACCCTCTTTCACTCTCTTAAACTCTTGTACTTTCTTAATCTCTTTCTCACTCACTTCTTTCTCTCATTCATACATTTATACTCTCTTAAAAATTCATAAAATTGTGATTCGTGAATTGAGATCAAACTTGGGAGGCTAATTAGAGAGGATTAACACCTAAGTTAGAGGAAGAACTCTTTAATCAAAGGTATGTAGACAACTTTTCAATCGTATTCAGCAATACACTCGGTTCGGAGACATGGCAACAACATAGATAGCAATTTCTTGACCAACGATGATAATGATGTCGAGGAGTCGATGATCCTATCTACACAGTTTGAGGATGGTGCATGGACTGATGTGCAGTATTTTACGCATGTCACTCAAGATTCGGATCATGGAGATTGACATGATAATTGGTCATTCTTCTCTAAGCAGCAATACGATGGTTAATCTTATGATATAAAACAACATATCAACGGTGAAAATAAAAGTTTCTACATTCTCCATGCTCAACATCAATACATGCCACAATCGTACTTGCCTCAAGAGCTACCTCGGACACATGTGGTTCATGACGATCAAATTACGATCATCACCACATTGATACATCAATGACATTCGATGTATCAATACACTATATCGTGAGATCAATTTCAAAATTGGATCTAACAAACATGTCAAATTGATATATAGATACATAGGATTGAGGACCCTGATCTGACGTCCATAGAGTCTCATCATTCTTTTTAATGGTAGAACCAGATATATATATCGATCAATTATTTGATTCATTTGAATTTTAAAGTTTAAGTTGTTTAACAAATAATCTAACAATTTAAATTGTTATTTTTTAGATAATTCAATATCAACGGAAGGATCATCCAAACTGTACCATAAAGTTACTCCTAAAAGCCCGAATAAGATATATGTCCTAATTTAGATTATTTTTACTAAAATTATACTAATTTTATATTTATTTCCAACTCAAAAAAAATAATCTAATTCTTTTTTCTATTTTTCAGAAATCCTTGGAACTATTTTTGGCCATTATTCTATGTTGTCAGTACACCTCGTCATACCGACACATGGTATGTCGATATGGAGCGGTACATACTGTACCACTGATCAATCAATACACTGGTGAGGTGGGCGATCCTTACTATTATGCATTGACGTTTTTGTCAAATTTACTAGTGTCGTTTCCAAGTTATCTGGCTTCATGACAGGCCTATTCAAATTAACAATATTCACAATAAACTTTGATACATTGATAAGTCAAACACGACTTACTAAAGTTCAACTACTAATAGTATTGTAGTTTTCCAAAATTGCCCAAGTCATTTCCGATTCCAACATTATAGGTTGCCAGAACAATTAAAGAGATTACTAGTCAGAAACCAGTGATTATAACTTCTAAAAGGGACCAATCAGAAGTATCTCCCCATCGTAAGAGGATAAACTACCGATCTAATTGCCGAATTAGTTGTCAGCAGATGGCATTAGTGCATCTACCAAGACGAATGCCAAGCATATCTAGTTAATAATGATGGCAAAAATTGGAAGTCCAATCAAAGAAGTATCAGAGAGACAACTTTCTCTATCAATGATCAGAAACGATCCCTTTAAAAGAGGCTGACTACCAAGCAAATCACCGATGAAACCAAGCCGACGATCGGCAGGATTTCACGCTTATAATGCCTACACAAGCTCAAGTTCCACAGAGTCACCTTCGACGAAGGAAGCCAGGCAGATCCCGAGACCGAAGAGGGCGGCGGATTCGAAAACGAGGCCAAGGAGCTCGACTTAGTAGCCCAATTCCGAGGGATCACAGAGCACTTTGGGCACGGAACAGAGATGGACGCCATCAAACCAGAGATCCAAGATCCGGCAAGGAACAAAGAGTGATCGGATCACGAGCGCAACCCTAGTGGCAGAATGGGACGCGGCTCGGATCGGTGAAGCGGAATGCGATGGCAGAGGTGAGACGAGAAGGGACGGATCATGGAGCGAAGACATCGGAGAGGGGAGTAGCGGAGATTTAAAGAGGGAAACGGCGGAGCGAACGAAGCGAGGGGCGAGGAAAGCGATGGATGTGATTGCCGATGATGATGAGACGTCCGCCCTCCGATCGACAGAACCGATGGGAGACGATGGCCCCATTTATTTCGTCCGGTAATGGGCCCAAATCCAACACGTTTTGATGTCGACTCGCACGTGCCGCTCAGACGCATTCCCTCGCCGCTCGATCATATCTCACTTTTAGTACGAACGGTGAGGATAAAGCGGTAGTAACACATCCATACAAAAAGTGTTACTAGCATTTTCTCCACTATTTTCGTTTTATATCACCATATTTTTTCTTCATTTAAGCTCGAAATCTGAATACAAAAGACGTTTCCATGTTTTCTTCAGAAGCATTTATATATCATATTTAAAAAAAAGGAAAAGAAAAAAGAAATATTTTTGTCATTCACTATGAGAGATGAGAAATCGAAAGGGAAAAGAACTGAAAGCAATGTGCAAGAAGCACGAATGGAGAGTTCCTAATTGCTCAATTCCCCTACGCTGATCCCAAAGAGTTCCTAGTTGTTTCATTTTGCGTGCATTGATGATACCTAGTAATGAGAGTACCATGAACCTTGATGGATACAAAATGTTTACAAGTACAAAGCTGCACTTAATAATGACAAACAGTTTGATCCTTAACACAGAAAACAAAAGGAAATTTACATCTCAGTTACAATCAGATCAAACATGGTCACTATGTACAATGACAAGCTTGCAAGCCTACAGAGCTTGTGGAACTTAGCACTGACCAGTTATCTGCACTTTTATGGAGGCCGGACACTGCCAAATGCAGTGTGTCTTAAACTGTTAGATCATTCAGGTGTCAACCCCCCCCAGAAAAAGTCAATAACCCAAAGCAAATGAGAAATAATCACTCCAATGTCAAAGATCCAGCCAAAATTGGATGACAGGCATTTTGAAAATTCAAATGATACGGAGGTATCCTCCATTTCAGATCACTATACTAGTCTGCAAACTCAGACAAGAGGTCGTCTCATTGGCTCTAGAAATAGAACCCATAGAGTGAAAATGTATTTCAGGCCTTTCTGAAAAAGATATAAATCCTATATACAGAGTCTTGATGTTCAAATCATTACAAAAGTTGGAGGAAAAAAATTAAGCACATTGTAAGAGGATGAATAGAGCATACTGAAGAAGGCATGGGGTAGAATATACTTTGTAACTGCTGTCCAGGAGTCATGTAGAATTTTGAAAGTGTCCATCATCTTTGCAACATTGAAGCACTGGAGTTGACCAAAAATAGACTATCAGAAGTCATGGTCATATATTAGTGACAATCATATTATCTTCTTAAGCATCAGGCTTGTTCTCGCAGCAGTCTCATTTTTCTCTAAAATGAAATGAAGCATAAACGATAGTAAAATAAAATTTTTATCACTTAGATAACGAAAGAATAATTTTTTTCATGGCATTATGATATGAATATGATCAATGTGGTAATACTAGCATGAAAAACGAAAAAAAAAATACCATGAAGATTTTCTTGGGCGAATATGGAATCTTGGCTCCTTCGGGATTGTTTGAGGCCTTTCTGACCTGTCACCATAATAATGAGAGTCTAGCTTTATTAATAATTAAATAAAATAAATAATTACTAAATTAAGAAAAAGTAAAGAAAGAATTCTTCTATTTTAGTTGAACTGAATCATCCATGAAAACTGTCAGGGGCGATGTCACCAATCACAGATTTTATGAGTGGGGCCCATACATGTGGTTCTCATGCATCAGCTCTGTGAGAGACCAAATCACCCCTAAAATCCATTAAATTGGTGGCAACCGTATATAAGCTGTTTCCTTGCTTGATCTTTATGCAGCTTGGCTAATAAACAGCAAAATTATGTATGCATGTCCAGGAAATACATAAAGTACTCGTGGGCAAAAATCATGAATTAAAGTACTTGTGGGCACCGAACTTACTTCTTAGGAACAAAGGGTCGATCGAAATATGGCATAGGCTGAGCTTTAGGCACAAGCTCTCTTCTGAGTCTCCGTATTTCTTCTTCTTCCTCCAACTATGAAGAAATATCCATGTACACAATTATTTGGCCAAGTATAATACAACTTGACATAACATGCATAGAAAGGACAAAATGGTGAATTCTTGTCATTTAGGAATACCTTTTGCTGCATCTCTCTTTCCGATCTTAATTGTTCAGCAAAGTTTATCCGCTCCGTGACCTAAAGAGACATTGAACTTATAAGCAGTAAGCAATGAATCTTTATGTTTTGGCATGGTTGCTAGATCAAAGTGTGGAAGTATGCTAAAATTTTTTGACTATTTATTTAACTGATGAATAGAGTCATCTAGAAAGCTTACAAATTGATCAAACTCAGCCCTTTCTGCTGCACGGACATCGCTATGCAACAAAATGTCTATTGGCTCAGTGCTTTCCTTCACAGTGGGCTTGACCAAATGCTAAACATTTCAATAAGACAAATGTCAGCAATAATCAAGAAAGTTTGTTGTAGGTTAAGAGTTGAAGATTCAGTATCTGAATGAAGAAGCGAGTTATTCAAATATTTGATTGGGCAATTAAAGATTCAACTGAAGTTTCAAATCCATGGGTATCTTGCAATCTGTGGTGATTCCAGTTTGATTCTGAAACTAGTTACTTCTTGTTGTTAAAAGATAATTCAACAATTTTATTCATTATCTCCAACAAATATGATAACTCTTAGTACATAGTCTCTACAATTTCTGGCTAATCTTGCTGAAAGCTTATCATACACTAGACCTGTACAAATCATACATATAAACCATACGTATAGCAGATACTTCATCATAGACATGCCTGAGTTTCTATTGATTAAAGATCAAACCCATGTTTACTTTTATTAAATTATCATCTACATCTGTCCTTTCCAAGTGTATGCATCATGTTTTACGTTTCAAACATTTAGCTGTCCCTCGACTGTGTTTACATTAATTTGAATCAATTTTAAAATCTATCCTTTCTAAGTGTATGCATCATGTTTTAACTTTTAACTTCAACCATGTAAATGTCTCCATAGGTGTTCTTGAGTTGGAAAATATTGCAATGGTAGCAAGTATTTCTTGGGTGCTTAAAAAATTTGTGCAAATCAATGTGCTTCATGAATGTAGAAAATTCATAAAAGAAGATAGTACATTGGAAAGCAAGAATTTTTTCTGTAGAAAAATACTATGATCTATTTATGGTCCAAATAATATTCCTTTTTTAGCTTGAAAAGGTCAGATGTTGCCACTAAATTAAATTGCAATTGCAAATGCTATAATTAATCATAAAAGTGGAAGCCTGAGCATCACAAATAAATTTTAGTGGTAGAGAATTGAAATGAATGCTATTCATAAGCAAATGAAGCATTCATTTCTACTTTTGAGAAAAGTAATCTTGATCACTAGGTGATGTAAAATTTCAAACTTCAGTTAATTATAACTTTCTCAGGCTCCTTTAGACTACACAACAACTGAATTGCACACCAAGCAATGGAATTATTTTAAGACATGCCCAGTAGTTCCTGAATCTATTTGTGTAGAAGAAATTACACTCTCTAGAACTTAAAATATATCTTCAATTAAGCCTATGAGGATATAGCACCCATGGATTTGCAGTAAACTCAATCTACGAAGTGTTATGGTAATTGGAAAAAGACAAGTACTACATATAGTAATATCGCTAAGTGAGATAATTTCTTAACCACCACAAAATTACAAATACAACCTCATCTTAATTTATATATTTATATAACAAGAACATATTATGGATTAGTAAACACCTTTCCCGTTTACTAAAAGATAATATGTAGTTAAAACAATAAAAATATATGCTATATAATGATGCCATGTGCATTAACATTGTTATAGAATGATCACTTCAGAGTCAAACATATTATTCTGTTTCATAAAGGAGAATGTTATAACTAGCAACTCTTTTAGATGCTTGAAGTTGTAAGGGGTTGTCACCTCAGGTTCATCTGTGGTCCATGGAAGGCCTTGAGCAATAGGTATGCGTTGCTTCTCCTCCACCATCAGCATATCTTTCACTTTCTTGATAAACTGTTCTTCCTTAATCCTTCCTCTTTGCTGTAAACAATATAATGGATAAAGTTCAGTAAGGATAAAAAAAAATAATTACTTGAATTCTTGGATACAACAAGATATGTTTGTGTTTAGCTTATATGTGTCAACAAATGTACTTTGGCTGAAATTGATCACCATCTAATAGATATAATTATAAAAGGAATAGAATATTGACAGAAAAACAAAGGGAAGTGCAAGAAGGATATGTGAACTCAAGGTTCACTATTTCAGCTTGAGACATCATGACTAAACTTCATATCTTTTCTCACAAGCCTATAATGGGTAGGATAATGAGCACAATGAAATTTAATGCCTCAGATGGTACAAGGGAACACATGCGATTCAAGATTAGTCTAGCCTTGCACATGAATTATAAGTTAGGTTGGACAGGACATTTATCAGCCTTGACAGCAGACCGTGGCACCAAAATAAGGTTAAGGTTGTTCCTTGCTTCCTAGGTGACTAAGAGTTCAAGTCACAAAAATAGTATCACGGTTTACAGGGGTAAGGCTGTGTATGCCAGACTCCTTGAACCTTACTATCAGGATGCTCATGCGGTGAGCTAGATATTATATGACAATAGTAAGCCTTGATCTCAAGCTTCTTTAAGGTCTATTTTCTTAAACCCAAGTATATAGTTGACTGCTTTACAAGTACAGCATTAATGAGACTAAATTACATTTCTCTGACCATAAGGGATTAGCTGACTTAAGCTTTATCTAGATGTTAAATTTAACAGATAACTATGTGATAAAAAAAGAAATAATAACTAGAGAAAATGGTTGTGGTTCTACCTATGAAGGATGACACAAGGAAAACTAATTCAAGTGTCATTATTTTATGTAGATGGCTAAACAAATAACAAATTTCTACCATTTTTGCATTTTTAAATCTCTGGGAATTGTTATCATTAAAAAAATCCTCATCCAGAAAAGGCATCTTATAGCCCCATATCAGCCTCCTACATCTGCCAAGGTAAAGTTGCGAACATTGAACTTAAGACCTTGACAGATTGGTGAAATCAATTTTTTTTCATGTACACCATCAAATGTATGTCTGTGACCACTACCTGATGGTTACACTCTACTATAGTAATTAGCTTGCCTAGTTATATCTAGTTGTTTACCAATACAAAAATTATGGCTATCAACACGATCGTACAAAAAAAACCTATTCTATCTCAAGATTAGTGAGTAGTGAAAGTATGCATGTCCTTACCTTCAGACACCAACAGGGGTGAACATTTTAAATAATTAACAAATAACCAAAATTGTAGTACTGATTCCAGGAAAAATATACCTAAAATGTCTGACAAAATATTAACCATTACTGAGGACCCGAGTAAAAGCCATACCACTACTACCCTTTTGTCTTTTCAACCTCAAGTTACTCTTCATAATCTTTCTGCCTCATTACTTGTATATTCATGTGTAGCAACACCATGCCCCTTTTTTCTATAGGCTTCATGATAGAGATGTTATAATCTAGTTCTCATACTTAGACATAATGAAGAAACTATTACACAAAAATGGACAAAATCTAGTCAAACTCGTGTTTATGCCCAGTATTTTCCCTAATAATTTCACCATGGTTACCTCGGTTGGTAATTATATATACACTATTAAGGAAATTAATGTAATAATGTACCTCAGTCCTCAATTTGAATGGATGCTGGATTGTCACTTTAAGCATCTTATTCCAGCTCCTTCTCAAAGATTCAGAGCTCTGGCAAGCATAATCAATTTTCATTGTCAAAGCCAAAATATTATACATGAATTTTAAATTTTAAAGCAAAACTGCAAAAGAAAGATCTATTCAACATTACCAAACTGTTAAAAAAGCATGTACAAATGTATAGTTTCTTACATTGCGTTTGTTTCTTCCTCTACCAGATGTCCTGCTCCCCCAACTCGACCTGAAATCAGAACGTTCAAAGTCTAAGGACATCAACCAAAACAGCTTACACACACAAAAAAAAAAAGCCCTCCGTTTTTCCTAAAGTTTCAACATCACTAACCTGTCACTGTGACACTCTATCGAAGAATACAACCTCAAGCCCCTTTCAAATTCTCTGGAAGGGAAGAACTCTGCCGAAGAGAAAAAGGATGTAGAAGAAGGTCCAGCCTCCACGACCTTGGCAGATTGCTGTAATCCCAGCAATGTCCAGTTCGAAGGCTTCCTTTCTTCGTCAAAATTTTCGCCCTCATCATCCTTCGGAATGGAAAGGAGGCTCTCGAATGCCTTGACCAAATGCTTAACGCGGCCAGACCCCGGTTCAGGCATACTGCTCATCGCCTTCTCCATCACCAAGGTCCTCATCTTTGTCACATCGGAATCTCCCTCCAGCTCTTGAGCCCCCGAATTCACGATCTCCCCCGTCTCATTCGTCCCATCCTTCTCAGATCCATCTTTGGACCTGTCAGCTTCACCAGGTGCCGAGTCCGCAACCCAGGCGGCTCCAGAGGAGCAACCTCTCCTGAAGAACTCTTCCTGCGATGCACGGAGGGCCTCGTAGGCTTCTTTCCGGCACTTCTCAAAATCGAGTCCCTTCCCCGCCCTCCCGGAGCTCTTCTTGGCGACGATGAACTTCCCGGCCCGCTCCGGCGGGGGGGGCGGCACGACGATCCGACCAGGGGTTTTGGGGTTGGCCTTCTTCAACTGCGCCGACAGGATCGCCGGAGATTTGATCGGTTTCTTAGAAGAAAAAGGGGGCGAAATCGGAACGTTGGGATCGAAATTCTCCGAAACCTTCAGAATCTCCGAGGTCGGAGATCGAGATGGCAACGTCTTCTTCGAGGGAGTCGCCATCTCCTCGAAGTAAGGATTGGAGAGTCGAGAAATGGACGAAAGCTCGGTCCTTCCTCTTAGGGTTTGTGTAGAACGTAATCGAGAAATTAAAAGGGTAAGCGGGGTTCGGGGGGAAGGCGATTTTTAACGGCTAGTTCTCACCAGGGCCCCGCTTTGTGTAAATTTTGAATAACGATCTAATCTCAACCGTCGGATTGAGCCTCGGCCCTTGCATCCTGCGCAATAAAATGGATCTTGAGCCGGATCACATTGTCAACGGTCAACCACGCGACCGAGTCTGCTCTGGTCCGATTCGGCCCACGTCAACTCGACTCGGTTTACGTCCTGCAGACTTCAGAACCTTCTTGTCAGTATAATTCCTGTGATTTAGACCGAGTCTGTAGAAGTGCTGACCGATTCAAGTAGCAATTGGACTAGTTGAATTGTGATAGGTAGTCTTTGTCAATTGGACTGATGCTGTTCCTCATGTTTTAGGTGGGAATTACCTTGTCATCAGGACCTTAAATTACCTATCTTCCATAGTCCATCTTCACAAAGTATGATGAGCGTTGTGTGCAAGGAAATTGTGGACGGCTTAGCCAGTTCTTCGATGATGAGAGATTTGTGGCATATTAGGCAGGTTTCCATCAATTGTAATGGATCAACAGCAGTAGCTCACTATTTAGAGGTTTCTTTTTTTGAACTACTACAACTTCTTATCATTCATAATTCTTTTAAATAAAAAAATAAAAATTTTATTATTATCACCATATGGACGCTCTCGTATCATTGATACTCTGTAATTTTGATTTTATATTTTTTTTCTCTTTCTAATATCCACTATGATCATTGCCTACGTAGTCTATTATTGTCGATGATCCCCAACACTCTTTATAATTCATCAATCATTGTTCTTTAATTTGTCGCTAAATTATGCTTTCACACTTTGATCATACTTGTCACTCCTTCAATATTATTTTTTGAGAAGAAAAAAAAAGAATAATAGGAAGAATAAAAAGAGGAGAAAGAGAGAAGAAGAAGAGGAGGGAGGATATTTATATCCATTTGTAAAAAATAAATTTTAAAATATTTTAAAAAAATAAAAAATATTATAAATAGTAAAAAAGGAGTTGTAAATCATAATCTTCTTAGAAGCACATACTTAGAACTTTGAACAGCAATAGCTCACTATTTAGAGTTTTTTTTTTTTTGAACTACTACAACTTCTTATCATTCATAATTTTTTTAAATAATAAAATAAAAAATTTATTATTATCACCATATGCACACTCTCGTATCATCGATACATTGTAATTTTGATTTTATATTTTTTTCTCTTCCCCACATCCACTATACTCATTGCCTACGTAGTCTAATATTGTCGATGCTCCCCAACACTCCTTATCGTTCATTAATCATTGCTCTTTAATTCATCTCTAAATTACGCTTTTATACTCTGATCGTATCTGTCACTCCTTCAATATTATTCTTTGAGAAGAAAAATAATAATAATAATAATAATAATAATAATAATAATAATAATAATAATAATAATACGAGGAATAAAAAGAGGAGAATGAGAGAAGAGGGAGGATATTTATATCCATTTATAAAAAATAATTTTTAAAACTATTTAAAAAATTAAAAAAATATTATAATTAGTAAAAAGGGAGTTGTAAATCATAATCTTCTTAGAAGCACACACTTACAACTTTGAAGTAGATGTATTTCAATGCTATGAAATGTTTTGATTAATGACCTATTGAATTTTGAAATACAATATTGTTTTTTGCCATACATAATTCTTAAATATTTTGATAATTTTAAAAATTTTAATTCATAAAGGAATTATACTATCATGATAGAATGTAAAATGAGAAAGAATGATCTAAAATGCTATGAATATATTTGAATGATACATATAGATTTTGTTATTGACATAATTTATGAATTATTACACAATTCATAAAAATATGCATCTTAATCATGTAAATTGAAATAAGGAATAATCATCATAAAGTCAATAGACATATGCAAAGGATATTTTTATTAAGGCAAATAGATCTGGTTTAAGGTGAGATATGATTTAACTTAAGAGAAATTGATTCTAAAAACACATATTTGCTCCGTTTCTGAATTATTTTTTATATGATGCCTACGATATGCTTTGATATTTCATTATATACAAAATATGCTTATAATCTTATACGTGCTAATATATATATATATATATATATATATATATATATTCTTTCAGAAAAAAAAATAATGAGGAATAATTTTGCCTTTGCTCCAAAAATTAATCTTAGATGTCGAATATTATTTTTCAGGGACAAATATGTAAATATAAAACATTCTTTTCTGACAAATCATTCGTGTTCCGTGTCTGGTGTTCACCGACGCGTTATCTTGACTTTTCCGTGCGGCGGACGGGTTCACGAACGGGGAAGGACGCGGAAGGAGCTCAGCTCCTTTTGGGAATTTAAGGAGGTGCAGACCGCCTCCTGTATCTCCACACACACATTTCCTCTCTCTCTCTCTCTCTCTCTCTCTCTCTCTCGCGGTCTTCTGTGCCTGCTGAATCCCATATCTTTCTTGTGGAAAAGGAGGTAATGTTCGCGCCTGATCTGATGCGTTCAACTGCTAAATCTTGCGGGTTTCTTCCATGTATCTTCGCATGCTAAATCATTACCTTGTCTGTCTTGCGGGGTCGTCACACGTTGGTTGTCATGAACAAAGGCCAGATCTGTTCTTGTCGTGCGAGATTTGATGTGGATCCAGTTAGGGATTGGGATTGTACTCGGAATCTGTTTAGTCGCAGCTTGAATTAGATTAATTTGGGTGTTGAATTTTGGACACCAACCCACACATACTGATCTCAACGCTTTGGGTTCAGATCTGTGGTGTGTGCTAGTTTATTATAGCTGTAGGGCTTATTGGATGGGTTGGTTGTCTTAGATCTGCGCGTTTTCCGGAATTGGTATTTGCAGGTTGTGCATGTTCATGTCTGATACATGGGTAATTCTTTTGGTGCTCGAGTAGCTTTCATTAAGAGATCAGCTGCATGTGTCTGTTCTAAAGAGATAATAGACATTGATCTATGCTTTTTATCATGTGTTCTCAAGATTTATGTTTCCTCATTATATGTTTATGATATTTTTTTCACTGGCACGTCCTAACTATTGATTATTTTAAATATAAAGGTATAACTTTTGAATCTATCTGTTTTGGTTTCGTTTTCTGTTATTTGGTTTAAGGAAATTAATTTTCACTCACTGACTCACAGGAAAAATTGCAAATGTTCATCTGCATGCTGATTGCTTTCAAAGTGATTAAATAAGAAAACAATGTAGCCTTTTATGGGTTTTGGATCTGCAATCCGTTTTCCATATGCCGTAATGTTTCGAAGTGTAAAAAAAACATAGATGATTTTGATCTGATGAAGTTTGCACTTTCTGATTGTCTCCTACTGTTGTTTGTTTGATTGGTTCATATTATTTTAACAGGCAAAGATGGTGAAGATCTGCTGCATCGGGGCTGGCTATGTCGGTGGCCCGACCATGGCCGTCATTGCCTTGAAATGCCCATCCATTGAGGTGGTCGTTGTGGACATCTCTGCCACTCGCATTGCAGCATGGAACAGCGATCAACTCCCAATCTATGAACCAGGGCTTGAAGACGTGGTTAAGCAATGCCGAGGGAGGAACCTCTTCTTCAGTACTGATGTAGAAAAGCATGTCTGTGAAGCTGATATCATCTTTGTCTCGGTGAACACGCCGACCAAAACCCGTGGCCTTGGTGCAGGTAAGGCAGCTGATCTTACCTACTGGGAGAGTGCAGCTCGCATGATCGCTGATGTATCCAAATCTGACAAAATTGTGGTTGAGAAGTCCACTGTCCCTGTAAAGACCGCCGAGGCAATCGAAAAGATCTTAACCCACAACAGCAAAGGCATCAGCTACCAGATCCTCTCCAACCCAGAGTTTCTTGCAGAGGGTACAGCAATTCAGGACTTGTTCAACCCTGATCGAGTGCTTATAG
This sequence comes from Musa acuminata AAA Group, assembly GCF_036884655.1. Lineage (NCBI taxonomy): Eukaryota > Viridiplantae > Streptophyta > Magnoliopsida > Zingiberales > Musaceae > Musa > Musa acuminata. The sequence goes on along the minus strand of NC_088329.1, from coordinate 45,061,642 downwards.
GTGGTCGGGAGACCCCAGAGGGTCGGAAGGCCGTCCAAGCACTGAAAGAGGTCTATGCCAATTGGGTTCCTGAGGATAGAATCATCACAACCAATCTATGGTCTGCTGAGCTATCCAAGCTTGCTGCTAATGCCATCTTGGCTCAAAGGATCTCGTCGGTGAATGCCATTTCAGCGCTCTGTGAGGCCACGGGTGCCAATGTGTCTGAGGTCGCCTATGCTGTTGGAAAAGACTCCAGGATCGGGCCTAAGTTCTTGAATGCGAGTGTGGGGTTTGGTGGCTCCTGCTTCCAAAAGGACATCCTTAACCTGGTCTACATCTGCGAGTGCAATGGTCTTCCAGAGGTGGCCACTTACTGGAAGCAAGTTATCAAGATCAATGACTACCAGAAAAGCAGGTTCGTGAACCGGGTGGTTTCTTCCATGTTCAACACTGTTTCTGGAAAGAAGATTGCTGTGCTTGGGTTTGCATTCAAGAAGGACACAGGTGACACGAGGGAGACTCCAGCCATCGATGTTTGCAAGGGTCTTTTGGGCGACAAGGCCAAGATTAGTATCTATGATCCCCAAGTGTCTGCAGACCAGATCCGGCGTGATCTTGCGATGAACAAGTTCGACTGGGATCACCCCATCCACCTCCAGCCGACGAGCCCAACAGCTGTGAAGGAGGTTACTGTGACCTGGGATGCATACGAGGCCACCAAGGGGGCACATGGTGTTTGCATCCTGACCGAGTGGGATGAGTTTAAAAGGCTGGACTATGCAAAGATCTATGAGAATATGCAGAAGCCTGCTTTTATCTTTGATGGGCGCAATGTCGTGGACCCTGAGAAGCTAAGGGAGATTGGCTTCATCGTTTACTCGATCGGGAAGCCATTGGATCAATGGCTTAAGGACATGCCTGCTGTCGTCTAGTTGGGAGTTCAGCGGGGACAGATAGTTCGGGCTCTTTAGTGATCATAATATTAGGTTTAAAGGTTCAAGCTGAGGATACTTCATGATACTGTCTAATTTTACTCTTTATGGCTTATTGTTCTCCAGTAATGTTTAGACAGGAACTAGTGATTGCACCATTATCCTACCTCCTCCATTCTCCTTAGCGTGCCTTCTGTTGTATTTGATGAGAGAACTGATCCCTTTGGTCTACTAGGCTTTGCTACTTGATGCATTCCTGCTACCAGAGGAAAAGATGGATTGCTTGTTCTTTCTTGTAGGTTTCTGTCGCTCGAATCTCAGTATAGCTGAATGCCAGTTCTGGTTTTCTCATGAGTACTCTTTTGCCCTGTCGCTTGCATCTCTGGCTTAGCAAATCAAGTCATGGTGGTGATCAGGTGCATCATACTTAATGTGGCCTGTGAATACATGCAATGTTGCACTGATGAACCAATGTTGTTTCTTTACAGGCACGAACACATTACGAATCGAAAAGAATTCTGTAGCCATGACCTGAGAAAAGCTGCGATTGCAGATTGTTCTTCAAGTTGCGTGATGATCGCATCGGATTCTCCTCAAAATTTAGTACAATAATGAACATATATATATATATATATATATAATTAAAATTTGATAAACATCATATGAAAAGATCATTTTGTTCCTTCTTTCATATGAAATGTCATCGTTTGCAGCCCTCACATGAGGCCTATAACAAAGGGAGCGGCCTTATGCGTGGCGAAGAGGAACGACCAACTCTTGCACGAGAGCTAGGTGCTTCTGTCAATTGCTCTGTTACGGTCAATCGCTCGTCGACTACTAGGTTCCAGCGAGAGTGACGAAGAAGACGAGATAGAGAGTACAACCAATGAAGGGGTAAAATAGTTATTTAAAGAATATATTGGATTCTCTATAAAAAAAAAAATCTCAAAAAGTAAGTAATTTTTATAAGAATTTATAAATATAATTTTTGTTACTAATTAATTACAATCGTATTCTAAAACGTAGATTGATATGAAATGATTCATTCATCTCCTCTCCATTGCAAGCCCCAAATTCCTCGAGCGAGTCCCTCCAAATTCATTGCATTCTCCCTTTAAAGCCAACTCGCTCTTTTGCCCTCCTTTTTTCTTCGGTTGCTCGAAGGAAAGTTCCCGATCGATCGATCGATCGCTCCTTCGCTCTCCCATTTGAAGTCGGTTCATTCCTCTCTTTTGGATTAGAATCGGGCGTATTATTTGATGAGTTCCATCTTGTTGTTCTCTTTTATGATCCAGGCGAAGAGTCGCAAGTGTTTGCTTCTAGGTTTTCCCCACTTCTTTTTGCTTGTAGTAGCAATCCTTCGGGGGAGGAAAGCTGCTTCGGTTGATGCGCTCCAACAATGTTTTGTTGTCTGCTAATTTGGTGAAATATCGAAAGAAATTGCAGGTTTTATCTCCGCGTACGTGCATATTTCGGGTTTGCAGAATTAGTGGCATGTGTACTGCTTAATTTTCTTTAAAAATTGCTCCTTTGTGCAAGAAATTACCATAACAATTGATTTGCCTATCATGTCTTGATTAGGTCGTATGAGTAGATGCCTTTATGCTTCACTTTTATGAATTTTGTTTTGTTTTGAGTTAATATAGGGCTGAGGTACAACTTGAAGTTTGTTCTTTTAATCTGCTAAAATCAGAGGCTCTTCACTTGGCTCCCATTTTGGAGCCATCACGAAAAAATGAATCATAAATCTTCTGGCTATTGCAATATCAAACAAATTACATTGGACACTGAAGCATCCGTTGATGCTGAAGCTTTGGATGTTGTCTATGCCAAGAATGAATTAAATCAAGCTCTCATAGAGTGGCATCCTACTGAAACTTCTGTTGATGAAGTTTAGAAGGATCAGAATGTTGCCAAGGAAGATTTTTTATGACAATACACCACCAATTGATTGGAGCTGTTTATCCCTGAACACATGATGATAATGATTGCTGACTATCATGGGAGCAACCATGGGGGAGTAGTAGACCAATATTCTGGTCTGAATATACTGCTTGTTAGCAGGGATCCTTTTGGCAAAGAATAGCAAGTTACCAAATGCAAATACTAAGGATGACATTATATCAGCAACTTGTTTTGGTCAGAAGGAGGTCAATCATTGTTTTCCTTTCCTTTTTGCATGAAAATTTTCTTGTGGAAGTCGTTGATACAACTAAAATAGGAAAAATCTGCATTAGAAAATGCTCGAGGAGGCTTTTGGCATGGGAAACAGTCTTCATGTTTTTTTTAATTTCTTGGAAGTGTATATGTATTGCTATGAAATAATATAAGAATTGGATCACAATAAACGACTATAATCTTGTGTTTGGTTTAGTGTTTAGATGATTGATGTATTTTTAACTCGAAAAGTATCACTCTTGCAGTTGGGAAAAAAAAAACTTGCTTTACGGTCGAGCAGTAATATTTATCTAATTCTAACTTGTCCAAGCTTCCAAGTGGAGTGTTTGAACATTGTTTATTTTTTATGGACAGTGTTTTCTTCAAGCAATTGACTTGCATTTTAGGTGATATGATAACTTTATAATTGTTGCTCGGTTTTCATTTATACTAAACTCTTGTGATAGTTAAACGTATGCTTATTAGGATTTGTGCATATGTGAGATGAGGTTGTTTTCATCTAAAATTTCATCTATATTCATAACTTCTTTTTTTTTTTTTTTTTGACAAAAGAGTAAGTGATGAAGGCGAGATTCGAGCTTAGGACTTTATGATAGGTTTGTCAAAGTCTGTACTGGCTAAACTAGTTAACACATTCAAAATATCATTTGAGATTTAAACATATCGAATGAGATTTCAAACCCTCAATCTTTGATAAGAGATTTGGTACATCATTACCAGACTAATGTTTTAGATATAATCTTTTGTGATCCTTTTCATGAACATTAGGATTAAGAAGTAGTCGACAATTCATTTGATTAACCAGTGTAGATTAAGAAAGGGTACATGCTCCAAAGGAATGAAGTTTAGCCAATGTTGGAAGGAGGGTGAACCACTTTTACAAATGAATGGTCCTTTGAAACCCAGTTCAGTTGGAGTACCTTCTTCAAAAGTAGCATGACAAGTATCATCTGTTCTTCTTGGGCACTCTGCAGCTATAGGAGCCAGTTCAAGGGGCCCTTCCTCCCCCTGTTCATAGGTTCTCCGGAAACTGTGATGTTCCCAGCCATGTGGTCAGTGATTCTGCGTATCAATTCACTTGGCCCACAATTAGCTACCTCCACTCAGCCCTCCACACTGCATCCCACTGTCTGAAATCGCATTATCGCCAATTTGTCATCTATATTTATGAAAGCTCAGGGGAACAAGAAAATGTTGTGGAGTCCATTTCCTTTTCACTCCTTGATAGTCCTATTTTGCCATGCTTCCTTTGATACCCACAATCATGCTCTCCCCCTTCCTCTCCTTCCACACTTTGGGAGTTATTTTCACCTTCCAAGCCCGAGATGAAAGCCATGAAGAGCTTCTCTCTTTTGCGAGTTACCTTTTTCTTACTATTGGCTTCTGAACTTGCGCTCTCTAAGGAGCATGAAGCTCCTCTTGTCCAAGTTTGCAAGCGCCAGCGTCAGCATGAACAGAGTCCTTCTACCTCCTTGCTGCACCGCATGCCGTCATGGTGCTTCCAGCCTTCAAGGAGTCCATTGCAAAGAAATCGTCCTGCCAAAGATATCGACTCAAGGTATGGTGTCGGGAAGCAGCTGATACCGAGTGGGCCTAACCCTCTCCACAACTGAAGAGCCGATGTATGTCTCTTCATCACCTCGTGTGGCTCTTTTCATCTTCCTCGGAGAAAATAGTCGAAGGCATCTGTTTGTAATAATGGTGTAAAATGGAAGATGTCTATTTCATGGCAACGACTCTGCTAATTGTTGTGTAGTGCTCGACTGTGGTACACTCTATCTTTCTAGTCTTTCCTGTAAGCATTCTTGCTATCTTTTGAGATCATATAAAGCTCATTGGTGCATCATTCACTGGGAGATGTAATGTAACAGGAACTTATTGCACAACCTTTTTGGGTTGTTGCCCTCATCTCAGTGTGATCTTTAGGTTGTTGTCCTCTTGTCCTTCCTCATTTATTCCTTTGCTTTTCTTTTGTTCTTGGATATCGGTGGCATTTGAGAGGATGAGCTCAGAAACAAATGTATCAATAATGTTGGTCGAATCAAATACCTCTCCAGGACCCTGTTGATTTCAATAGTAAGCAACTTCTTCTGCTGTATGAATCACCAGAAGAACAGTAAACAGGTGGAAGTCTGAATTCATCAACTACATATCTTCTTATATCCTAGGAGAAAGGAGGCATTTCATGATATGTCTTCTCTGCATTTCCCATGGTTATATCAAAAGATATATATATATATATATATGGTTTTTCCAACATATATTTCAGAGCTCGACAAGCTAAAATTAAGGTGAGAAAGATCAACAAGAGATACCATGAACGAAACATTAAAGAAAATAAACCTGCCTTTCGTACTCACCCGCTGCTTTACCTGCAAGGCAGAAACTGTCCTTAGATGGGCCATAGCGGGACCCGTTTTGGTGGACGAGTCATCGTCTGCTTTATTTACTGGGTAACGTTGATCGAGTAGCGCAATAGACATATCCATTTATTATCTCCAACATATCAGGTAACAGTCACATTTATCCTAATCCTTCCCTATCCACTACTAAATCCACACTCATTCATCTCAACTACAAAAGCCGTCAGCCGGACTTCCCTCATCAGTCTTCTGCTTCCTTCGTCATGGCCACCGCCGACTTGGTCCTTTCTCTCCTCCTCCTCCTCCTCCTCTTCTCCAGCTTGCCTTCGAGCATCGTTGCAAAGGATGACCCGGGGCACGTAAACGTCAGCGTCCGGGCCGATTACGTCGTCGCCAGAACAGATGGCAACTTCATCTGCGCCACCGTCGACTGGTGGCCGCCCGAGAAGTGTGACTTCGGCGATTGCTCCTGGGGAAATACCTCCATCAAAAATTTGGTACGCATATCGGTCTCGAGTAGTCGTGTCATCATATGCATGCATGCTGAAGTGTGCTGTATCTTACTGTAGGATCTGAGCAACAATATCCTTCGTAATGCAATCACGGGTGAGTGAAGCAAAGGATGTCATTCTCGGCGTTCGATGTGATATCCGTGCTAAGTTTGATGCTGTGGTGTTAACAGCCTTTGGTACGATGAGAGTTCGACTCGGAGGGACGTTGCAGGACCAAGTGAAGTACACGAGCAAACCATGCCACGAATTCAAAGCTGCCGACGGCGACTCCAATTACGAGTTCGTAGATGGCTGCATCAGCTTGAACAGATGGGACAAGATCCATGAGTTCTTCAACACTACTGGGTAATTCATGTCCTCTCTCTATCTTACTCTCTCTCTCTCTCTCTCTCTCTGTTTCTTGTTGCTCTGTCATGCTGAGAGGGTCGTGGTGATGGTGTACTGCTACTTGTTTGCAGGGCCTTCATAACCTTCGGAATCAATGCCCTTCATGGGAGGGTTAAAGGGCATGATGGTGTGTATACAGGTCCATGGGACCCCGAGAATGCTCGTTTCTTCATCCGACACATCGTCCAGAACAAACAATACGTCGATTCATGGGAGTTTGGTAGTCGCTGAAGCCCCTGCTCTGCATGCATGCATGAATCCCTGTCTTTCTCTGATCTCGCGTCTTCTTCCTTGCGCCAAGGCAACGAGCTGTGCGGAAATGGCGGCAAATCCAACTTCCTCGTGGACGGCAACCAGTACGGGTTGGACCTGATCGCCTTCAAGGCGATGCTCATCGATGAGTACGCTAAATTCGGAGGACCACCGAAGGTCGCGGCGCCGGGTGGGTTCTACGTCGAGGACTGGTACAAGAACATGCTGTCCACCTCGGGCGACGGCGTCGTCGACATCGTCACGCATCACGTCTACAACCTCGGCTCAGGTCATCCACCTCCTTCGGCTTCCTCCTCGCGCAGTTCTTGATCGTGAAGGGTGTTTGACATGATGCGTTTCAGGTGGTGATGGGAACCTAGTCGACAAGGTCACCGATCCCAAAGTGCTGGACAATATTGTCCGTACGTACAACGAGGTCGTGGGTACCATCAAGAGCGCCGGCCCTTGGAGCTCTGCCTGGGTGGGAGAATCCGGTGGCGCTCACAGTAGCGGCGGCAAGGGGCTGTCGAACACCTTTGCGAATAGTTTCTGGTGAGGGTAGATACCATCCGCGATCGCTTGCTGAAGCTAAAGGTGTGTGTGTGACAGATCGATTTGCTGGGCTGAAACAGGTACTTGGATCAGCTTGGGATGGTGTCCAGGCATCATCACAAGGTCTTCTGCCGGCAAACCTTGATCGGAGGCAACTACGGCCTCCTCGACCACGACACCTTCGTGCCAAACCCCGACTACTACAGGTTTGTTTCCATGGTTTGATCTCGAAGCTGGAGTTCGAAGCCATGGCTGAGCAACTTCCTTCTTCCTCTTGGATCAGCGCTCTGTTGTGGCATCGATTGATGGGGACTGGCGTTCTGGAAGCGTCGCATGATGGCCCCGCACACCTTCGATCCTACGCACATTGCTCCAAGAACACAGTGAGACCGACAGCACGACTCATGCTTTAGCTCTTGTTGCATCTTTCCGCCTCAACCCTTCCTTCTGTTCTTGAACACAGCCTGGTGGTGTTACCTTACTGCTGATCAACCTCTCGGACTCGATCACGTTCGAGATCGAGATTAATGGCGGCACCAAATCGTACGAACGTGAGATCAGGTCTCGTCCGTTGGCCAAAGACGACAAGGATCAAAGCAAGAGGGAGACGTTCCATCTCGCACCCAAAGATGGCGATATCCAGAGCACTGTGATGCTTCTCAATGGAAAGGAACTGAGGCTCGACGGCAAGAACAGCATCCCCGCTTTGGATCCCATGGTCGTCGAAGCTTCTGATCCTCTTCGCATTGCTCCTCGCTCGATTGCCTTCGTCAAGCTCAAGGACTTCAATGCCGCTGCTTGCAGATAGCTCCATGTAGTTAGTTCCCTTCTCCGTTTACCTGTTGACATAATAAAAAGATTTTGTCTGTTGATACGATAACATTTTTGTGTTGCCATCACGTCTCTTACTGTTCTCATTCGATCGAGATTGATGATTTATACAACCAGTAAACAGGTCAAGGTTAATTCTCAGCTAAATATGAAATTGTAATTGGTGTTACATCAATGGATATTTCTACCCGTTGACCTTGAAAAGTCATACAACTCACTCGAGAACATCCGGCTGTATGCTTACCGAGCCAAACAATTCTTGTATGATTTCATGATCAAATGGGAGAAATCCATGGAACATTCATTTGATCCTTCCTCTGGCCTTTAACCAGGTAGATCAAAAATCACTACATGGTTGCACTCAGAATTCTGGGCTTCAATCGATCCTGTAACAGAAGAAAAGAGGGAAAAAAGACATTACAACGATGTGTCGTAGCGTAACGCAAACTATCAAAGTAAGTATGAAAAACTAATAGACAATCATTACACATATTATATGTGTAGTTACTGAATTCAAAGAGTATCTGTTTGCTTATTTCGATAAGTCTTCTTATAGCCAGTCCGAACTTTTGGGAGTTTTGACAACTTGTTCAATCTGAAAACTGATCACAAACCTACGGATATTGGATCTTTAGAAAAAGCTCACGAAGAAGAGAGCTTACCTTGTGCTCGAAATCAGATGCCCCCTCAGAATCCGAGAGTGGTTGAAGAGTGCATGCTCCAAGCATGTGGCCGTTGAGACAAACATAGCACTCGATGCTATCATCATAAGCATCCAATCTGATGCCGGCACTCCTTGGTATCAACTTTGCCTGCAGCATGTTCCACAATTTTGCCTTACAATATGGACACACCTCCGAAGGATGGAGACTGGCCTTCCTATCGATCAGCATCTTTCTAACCCTTGAAACAGAAAACGACTCAAACACACCTCGGAAAAATCCTACATCACCATCATCTCCTTGATCAAGATGTTCACAGAGGTCCGACACATACAACACATCTTTCCTGCACTGTGGGATAAGAAAACTCTTTCCTAAAGTCTTAGAAAACCTAGTCTTGTAAACAAAATGACCTGGGACATGGGTGAGATCGAAAAGGGTTCTCTGGCTGCAACCTGAACAATAGATAAGAAGCTTTGCGAGTGCCTTCCAGTTTCCATCGACGTTGTGACTTCCAGAGGATTGCAAATCCAGCATCATTTTCGGGGCCCTTGTTCGACAAAACTCTTTCCACAAGATCCGCTTGGAGATCTCATCAAACCATTTGCAAACGCAGGACATTAGAGCAATCAGTCTAGGGTTCCAGTTCAGATGTTGGAAAATGAGATAGATGGCATCCTCGCTCAGGTGACCTTTAATGCATATGCATGCAGCTGAATGAGTGCAACGATATTGCTTTGGTAACAACATTGCGTTAACAAGTACAAAATATGCTCTTTTGCTTCAATCCTTCTCCAGCGACGAAGTTTATCTATGATAATGGCTGAACAAACTGCGCATTTGCTGCCAAGAAAAAGAAATTACTGTTTCCTGAGCAACTTTCTCATTGTCTCCAGAAAATGTTAGTTCTAAAAGATAAGACAAATTAATTCATATTGCAAACAAGTAATGCTCATCATGAAGTCCATTTTAACTAACATATGCTAGGAAGAAGTACAAACAATTGGATGATACAGAATGAATTAAAGAAGCAGAGAATGCTATAACTAAATGTTACAATCGAACGTCCTGATGGATTAAGAATTATGCATTCGTTTTAGTTCGAGCCACTGTCTTGGATTTACTCAGACAGATTAATCATTTGCTGTGAAATGAATGCACACAAAGCAGAAAAGCTGTCTTTGCTTCGACGACAACTCAGTTTCACACAGATCTACGTTCAAAATATCATGCATTTCCCCTGATAATGCGTGAAAAAGCAGTCACTCCCGTCGGCTTACTTTGTATCCCTTAATCTTAAATTTAGGGAAAAACTAAATCTTCATCATAACAATCAAGCACGAAATCTTCTAAGGCCTCAAATCCACATCTGATATTTCTCACAGCAAAACCCAACTTCCAACGATTTCAGCCCCCCGATCTCATGTTTCCAATTTCTTTGCCCTAAAATTCCTTAATCCAAACGACTTCTGCGTCAGACGGACTCCATTCAACCCTGCCCATGATACCTAATCCCAAACGAAGCGAAACTAACCCAACAAGGATAAAAGGACCAGAGAAATCTCAAATTCCCTAAACAATTGAAAAAAATCCACACAAAAAAATAAACTTTTTAGAAGATTCATGCACCTGAAGCACAAGACCTTTTCCTCTTCCTCCCTATTTCTAGGACAAGAGCCAAAGAAGAGAAAGCCGTCTTCTTTAACCCTTGGTAGCAGCCGAGGAAGACCTAAGAGGAGAGGATCTCATCTCGGCTCGCGTAACGACGGGGCAGCGGCCGACGAAGCAAATGCCCCTCCGAGGCCACGAAACGCCTTCGGATCCCTTGTAGAGCTCCTTAATCTTTTGTCCTTTTCCAGGGGCAGCTTCAGCGAATGTACGAGTCCGACACCATCCGGTTGGTCTTCACCGAGCGAGACACAGAGAGAGAGAGAGAGAGAGAGAGGGGGCGAAATGGCTACGCTGTGTCGGCACTACGTGCTGACTTCGTTCTAAAGCGCTCAACTAAGATCACCTGTACTGTCCAAACAGAAGGCAGCCTTTGCGTGATGGAAACATCCACGCTAACTGTTCCTGGCTTCCCCCAAACCACTCAACCAAGATCAACTAGATTACTCAGACAGCAGACAGCTTTTGAAAGATGGTAGGCTGCACGCCACGCCACCACAAACCGCTGGACAACCCCAAAGAGGATCCACTGTGTCATGCAAACAGCAGACAGCCTTCAGATGCACACTCAATGTGTTGGAGAAGTCAATAAATGAAGTCAGATCTTTAACTCGGGGAGCCTCGAAACAATCTAAGGAATATGCCATATCCGAATCTACAACGCAAAGGAAGTCATCTGAATTGATTTATAGAGGAGAGGGTAAGTCTCTACCACTGCCGAAAGAGAATGCCAAGAACCAAATCCAATGACACTATTGCTCTTCTAATGTCCCTTTGGCCAAGGAGTTTTTGGAGATAAGAGGGGGTTATTTACCGTCGTGGCGTCCAATCAGCGATGGAGTATCTCATGCCTGCGCTCTCTTAAACTGATCATGCGGAGTACCCGACCGACTTCCCGCGCCACTAAAATGGGGTTATCATTGGTGGCTCCGACACTCGACCTTTTCGATCGAGACGAGCGGCTTCGAGGATGCCTCGGTCTGGTGCTTCCCCTCGTTCCTTTCGCCGATTCGTCTTCTCGCGGCCTGGAAGAGGGTATTTTTATGTGTTCCTCCAAGCCTCTGTGCTGATTCCTGCCCCTCCGATCCATTCGTCTCTCTGCGACTGTTTGTTAGGGTAAAAGACCTTTCCTTTTCCTTCCGGTTGCAGCAGATGGTGCGAGAAATTGAATCGTAAGTTTGATTGTTTGATGAAATTAGGTTGTTTAATCTCTGTAAATATTGGTCCCTTGAAAATTGATAGGTGTGATTATTGTTACGATTTGGATGTTTGCAGATTGGTTTTCGTATTAATTCGAGGACGTGTTATTAGGTAATTTCGGAAGATTTGTTAGCCATTGTGACAATGAAATCCATTGTTGAATTCAGTATGCAGTAAAATACTACTAAATCACAATGTTTGTCCTCCCTCTTGGATCAGCTTTGATATAAAATGTGTGTGATCATTGAGTGCAAGGTTCACTTATATTTTCATCCTTCTTGGATGTTTTCCTTTTTGCTTCTGTAAAATATGGCAATTCTGTCGGTGTAAGTTGACCATCGATGGTGTTGGGAGAAAGCCATTCCACCATACAGTGGACAGTTATCTGTTACTTGGAACATAAAGTTTCTCCAATGTTTAGTACAACTTGGAGATTACTATTTTATGGTTGCATAGATTGACGCAAAGCACTATGTGATGTTACAAATTTCGTGTGTCTTCTCTGCAATATCTGAAGCAATGATGAAAAAGAAATATTTAGTAATTGGATCAGTATAACTAGTACTTGATAATCTCACTTGGAGGAATTTCATTATGTGGCTCTTCCTTTTTAGATCAGGTGTTTCAAAGCTAGGCTGTAAAAGTTTTACAAACAACTTCCTATTGTCTAGGATGCTCTTCATTCTTCTTTTCTGAACAACATTCTCTTGTTAAGCTTATTATTATGTCCTCCTAGTTTCATAACAAAAGATCATGCAGCAGTTTCTGTGACATTTTAAACTGCAGCTAACTGTTAATAAATTATAAAGAAGAGAGAAAAATAACCTTTATGTATAGTTGTATACTATAGATAAGGACTCATGGAATTCGATGAATAAGCATGTGCCCACATGTGAAGATGATTATGAAGGGCTTCATCAAGATAGATTAAGGTGGGAGCCTTAGGTAAAATCACAAATACAAGAGTATTGGTATCATACTAGAATCTTATATCGGTGGTATGCACCAACTGGCACAATATGTTATGCTTTGATACGCTAATAAAATGTTATAAAATTGCTTATATGTTGATCATATTCTGTATATCAGTATGGTACTGACTAATGAATAGATGTGATGCAGTCGGCATGTCATGGTAATTGAAACTATGGATTAGCACATAAGAGTGAAGATCTTAAATACAAAATGCTCCCATAGAGATAAAACAACATATTATAAGATTCATGCTTCTGCCTTTGGCATCTCAGGGTTGAAACCAATAAAAAGGGTATTACTCAAAAAGTGAGCTGAGTTTTTAGTACACCACACATGATCTTCTCCACATTATGTTAGATTTGTTGTGCTTTTCAAAAGAAAATTGCTTAAGAAAAGTTCATCAGAAACTATAATTATGCTTGCAATCTTATCATCACTATTTGTTTCTTTGTCTTTTTCCTTGTACATGTATCTTTTTGCTCAATTGTAAGATAATAGATGTTCTCTGTTTCATTTCTAATGGTTGCTAAAACTTGCATTTATTTACTGGTCATAGAACATTGTTTTAAGCCAAATTGGTTCAAGATGCTGACTGCGTATATTATCCATCTGCTAGGAGAAAAGAATGGGAGAAATAGACACTAAGCCTTTTGAATCTGTAAAGACTGCATTATCCTTTTTTGAGCAGAAAGCTGGTCAGAATAGTTGCGCTTCCTCAGGAAACATGGCAAGATAATCTTTGAAGCATAATTTTAAAGACCCCAAGTACTGAAAATGTGAGACCCTCTTAAAATTGACCTTTATCCTTTTTCTCTTGAGTATCTAGGAGGAGCAGGAGGAGAAAGATCTATGCCTCTTGTTAAAAGAGTTAGCTAATTGCAAAGTGCAGCTGGAAATCAATAAATCTGCCAATAAACAAGCCAATCTGGAGCTTGAAGTCTATCATAAAACAGTTGATGATTTGTCAATCCAGTTGGAAAATTCTGTTGCTGAGATTGATAGATACAGGGAAAAATGTCAGCAAGCTGAAACCAAAATAGCTAAACTTGAATCTGAAAATAAAGTGATTGCACAGTCGCTCTTAGGATCCAGCGAGCACGAATCGGAACTACTTGGCATTGTGGATGAGTTGAAAGCCTTGCAAGAAGAAGAACATGCCATGGGATCTGAGGTCACTGCTTCAGGACGATTACATACTATGGCAGAAAGAAGAGCTGAGTTGATGGGGCAAGCAATTTTCTTAGAGAGTGATCAGAGAAAGAAGTTATTGCTGCACATTTCAGCACTAAATGAAGCCCTTTTTTCCTCTACACTGGCAGCCATTGAAGCAGATAAGGAGAGGTCTGCTTCCTTTTTCAGAATGGAAGCAGAGTTGCACATTACTAAAGAGGCACTTGCTCAATCACATGATAAGCTAGAAGGGATGAAAGATCACTTGGATATGATGAATAACATGGAGAATGAACTATTCGCAAAAATGATACAAGTTGATTATTTGCAATCTGAACTGAAGCAATTAGAAGAGTTGTATAGTGCATGCTCGAGATTTGCTTTAGACGCTGTTAACGATGCAAACCAGCTTGCTTCGGAGATGGAAACACCAGAAGGGGCAAGATCCAAGTATTCAAGCTATCTTGCCTTGATGGAAGCCGAAAAAAAGAGAATGCGCAACGAGCTTCAGAGTGAGAGAGATAAAGTGATTGATCTAAATTGCCAGATCGAGCTTCTTTCCAGTAGAACGCAAACACTGAAACACGAGATGTCTGAAATGAGGGGAAGAGAAATGGATCTTGAGGAAGAAATTGCGACACTGAAAGCAGATCTTCACAGAAGCGGGGCAAGAAGAATTTTAGCTGCTGAGGCTGCCGAAGCAAGGGCTACGAGTTCTCAATCTGGGTTGTATATTGCTGTGCAGGAACTAGCATTAGAAACTAAATCATCTAAGATGGAATCTCAAGTACAAAAGAAGGATGCAGAATCTGAAATGGAGATGGATGATAAAGCTGATTATGCAACTGAAACTAAACGTGGAAAGAGCGATATCATTGATGGTTATGGTGGAATGGCAATCTTAGCCAAGGAAAGCAATTCCTTAACCCAGGAGACCGGGAAAGCCATGGGAATTGCAGATTCTCCTCGCTCTTCTGGATTGGAACGAACTTCCGACGCTGACATGTTAAACGAAGAGCTGGAAGCTGCAACCTCCAGAATCAATGATTTGAGATCCAACCTGGAAGAGGCAACAAGAAGAGCCGAGCTGGCCGAGAAAGCTAAAGCAGCAATCGAGGATCAGCTGAGGAAGTGGAGAGCAGAGCAGACACAGAGAAGGGTTGCTGCAGATGCACTCACCAAGCAACGTCCGAAGAAAGACAGCAACAATGGCAAGCGCTCCACTTGCACCCCATCACTGCCTAAATCAGTGCTTCGTCACCATGCAGATGGTTCTCCTCCGGATTTCGATGGAACACACCTCAATTATGTCCCTCTTGCTAAGGTTCTCAACATGAAACTCTAATCAAATTCCAAGCCAATTCTACGAGTCATTTTATCTATGGTAATCGTGTTGTTGCATGATTTATGGCCATCATGTTCTCTAATGGTGAAGTGATTGATATTAATAGCACTCGACATTTGGAGGAAGTGTTCTAAAATAAATAAATAAATAATTGCTATCATAATATATATGAAAGAAAATGAAGTTCGAGTGTTCATGAACGGATACGTTGCGCAGAACGCTTACCCGCGCTGACACAGCGGGTCCCACAGCCTACCTCCTTGCGCCTCCAATCGTGTCCGCTTACCCGCGAGTACGGAGGCGGGTAACGACGTCGAGAAGTAGCGCCGCTTTTTCATCATGCAGGTTTCGCGCTTTGGAGCGCTCTCTCTCTCTCTCTGTCTCATCGATATAGAAGTCGGTTTTTGATGCATCCACGGCTAGGGATTCTCCGACGAGAGTTCTCTCCTTGTTTGCTGTTCCCGGTTCTGTAAAGCACGCTCCGATTTCTAGGTTATAATCTCCCTTGCTTCTTATCTAGCTTCGGTTTTAGCCAAAATGCAAGTGTAGCCCACCATGCCCTCTTTGATGCACGAATCCGATTTTAGTGTCAAACCTCCCTCTGCTTGGTTTTGTTTATGATTCTAGTCTTGTAATTGCCTGATCGACTGATTTGCCCTTCGCAAGTCGGTAATTAGGTGAAATGTTGGTCTGACGGCAGTTTCCGTATCTTTCTTGTGATTTTGAATCCTATTGATTTCGCATTGCTGGTTTTGGGTTCGTTTCACAAGATTGTTGCTTTCGGAGAAGATTAGTGTTGGCTTGTTGGATCCGAAAATAAGAAAATGACATTGGTGCTATAGAAATTAAATTTTTTTAAGGAATTTCGCCTTACAAATATGGAGTCTGATGTTAATGCTTATGAAGCTGTTGATAACATAAAATAGGGGAATCTAAAGAGTGTGCTGTAATTTTCTATTTTGAGCAGTTGTGGCTAGAAGCAACCAAAATATGCTGGTAATCCTACATGGATACCAAGAATGTCTTTGGCCCGTGCATCTGTATGGTCATCAACTTGGCTTGTGGGTAGCAGTAGTAGTAGTAGCAGGAACTTCTGGTTAGGGATGGCATCACCCGAGAGATAGATGACAGGGCAGTTCTTGCCATTTGATTCTTTTGCACGGTTTTGGAAGATTGCACCATACTTTTGCTTTTGGCAAAACAAGCAATAAGGGCACATCACCAGCAAAATAATTGTTAATCAGAAGAATCACTAACCTCTGAGAGTTTGTAGCTATTAGCATGGAATGGAAAAGAACAGAAAGGGTTTGGGGTTTCAACCAACATGTGGAGTGTTACATAACACGCAAGCAAGCTACTGGGACGAAATGATCGTGTCTTTCTTCCATCTTCATGGTTCATGGCAGAAAGAGGCGACTTAAACTAGTTTTGAGTACTTTTCTTTTAAGTATTTTTTATTTGTTTTATATGTCATCTACTACTATTATTTTTATATGCCGATATATGTATATATAAATTATACACACACACACATAAGGAATTTGTTTGTTGCATTGCCATATTCATAATTTGCAAAAATGATATTGTGGGTTAATCTTATATAAAATTTTAACAAGAAGCATATTTCAGTACATCAACTATTTCGTATGAAATCAAGTTCTGCCAATCTTCCACATTTAGCAAAGCATTTTAGAAGGGCCCTTGCACCAAAAATCATTCACCAAATATTTGATTAATTTTATTTTGACTTCAGCTATAGGTGGAGACGATTTGGCTGCTTGGCAGTTTAGTTTTAACATGATGCATATGTGGACGTGATTACCACCATTTGATACCACAAATGATGCATATGAATTTGCACCATAGACCTTTCATAGAAAATTCTCTTACGTAAATAAATTGAGACTTCTAATATTGAATTAATGACATGTCACATCTAGAGTTTACACCATGTGGCAATTTTGTTTCTCAACTATCTTTTTGTTGAATGATATGAGAAAGTCTTCAAAAAATGAAGTTTATTTGTGCTTTTTTTTTCTTGAACAGTGCTTTTGTTTCTCAACTATCTTATTTGTTTCTCAAAAAATGGTTTTTCTTGATATGAGAAAATCTTCAAAAAATATTGAATTATTTGTGCTTTTGTTTCTCAACTATCTTATTTGTTTCTCAAGATTTTTTCTTGATAAAATCTTCAAAAAATCATGTCCCTGCAAAATGATCTTCATAGCAAATTCATTTGGATAAAAAACCATTTAGGTAATCTGTCCTAAAAGACACACTTTAAATGATGCGATTATTCTATGGATTTCTAGAAAGTGCTTTCGGAGTTCTAATTTTTGGCTTGTTTTGATGGTAGAAAAACATGCACAAAGATACTAAGGTCAGGAGAGAAGTCCAAGATTTACTATGCCTTTAGCTCTTGGCTGGACAAGTTTATGTACAGAAATGCACTCCAATTCTGATTCTGAGCCAAATGGATTACCAGATTCTGATGCAACTGTACCACTTTCTCCTGCCCCCAGTGGCTCAGATGTAATACCAAATCACGTTTTACCTGAGAGAGAAATTGCTCTTCAGAATTTGCAACAAAATTCAGATTCAAATGAATATGCAACTGATGGGTTAAAAGAAGGGACAATAAACTATGAGGTAGCACTTGAACGGGAGTTAGAACACCAGAAAAGAGTGAAAAATGCTTTTTTACAACCTTCTGCTACCACTAGGCTGCCCCCTATTCCATCTTAAGTAAGAAATCCCTTGATATTTATTAATTCTTGAAGACCATGAAACAGATAGAAATTATGTTTATGCATGGGGGACAATTTTAGAGAGAGCTTTTTTTAATTTATCTTGGGAATACTAATTGGTACATTTACTTGTTCATTATAATGTTTATGCATCTTCTTTCTCTTTCTTAGTGATTTATTTTATCTATTTGAAATTACATTCTAGGACATATCTATTTCAAATTTCATTCTTGGACATAAGTATTCTGTGATAAACCATAAATGAGCAATTTATTTGCTAATGCTATTGATACAATTATGACGTAGCGCTGCAATGGGTTTCTTGGTAAATTGTAGAAAATTTGCTATTTATTACTTGAAAGTGAACAATATGGCATGCTTCTACTTCGAATTATAGGTGCTCTCTCTGATGCATAATTTATTACATTACCTACCCCACTAGGTTTTCTGGGTCTATCTTCGTGCATACTTCATACCTAAATTTTGCCTTTTTATTCAACTGCACAAATAAGGAATTTGTCAGTTTGACTGGTAAAGATTTTAGTGGTATGAGGAGAGTTAGAGGGAGATCTAAAAACTTTAATATAATTTATAAATAAATATTTAAATATTCTTAACTAACTATATGGTCTCTTATAGATTTTAATGACAGCAAAAGATCATATAGCTGACCCAAAAATAGTTAAAACTTTATGGCTTTGTTGTTGTTTTATTCTTCTGCACAAAAATATTGATATTGCTTGAAGGTGACATGTTTTTACTGAGGTACGTCTCTTATTATATTGCTAACAAGACCAATGGCTGTGCATAAGATAATGAATCCATAAGAGAAAATCTTAGTATACTTACCTTTTCAGATAACTTGTTTTCATATACTATGAGCCTTGTTTTTCTTCTAAATTGGCATGACCTGTTTGACAAACAAATTAAATCCCTACGGTGATCTGTATCACAGTATACTATGGAATCATTGCTGATACAGGATGCCTGTGCTGAAGAAATGGGCACTTTCTTATCTTTCTGTCTTGCATACATCATAAGGAAGGAACAATGTATTTCAACACCTTTTTTCCTTTTACCTTTCCTAAATTTTCTACACGAACGATCATACATGAAATGCTTGGGACTGAGGAAGCTTGCCTTATGTGAGTATGTTATGATGCATACTGGCCTGAACGTACATTCCAGTGGGCGAACTCTTGTCAGAAATCTTGTACATTCAAATGTTTAGTTGCTCCAAACTTTTGCTTCAAATGTTTTAAGAGAATTGATTTTTAATTTTACTCAGTGTTTTCCATCTGGTTCTGTATGCTTTTTAAAAATCTAAATAGAAATGTGTGGTTTATTCCTGTGTCTAATTTAGACCTTTTCTTTTTTCTAGGAGTTGTCTCCAGGATGCTGTCTCAAGCGAAAGATGATGGTCCAGCCGGACCCAGCACCTCATTAAAGTCATTTTCTGAAACAGCCACCACAATACTGGGAGGCTGCACCTGCAGAGTTGCATTTACAACAATCTTCTTTGAATCCATTAGAGGATTGTGGGCTGACAATCTTTTACAGCATTTGCAGTATCGTCCAGCCCACTGCAGTTCATCTGAAGGACAACTGATTTTGCCTCGACAGTGTATTATTCAACCAGCTGTACTGAACCAGAATGCCCTGTATTGGTGCAATATCTGCCAGGTGAAATGTGAAAATGCTTTTAATCTCAAGCAACACTATCAAAGTGAAGCACACTGCACAAAGAGATAATCGACCTATAAGAACAAGTCTACCATGCCAAATGGGAATAAGATGTTGTAGTGTAACGAGTGCAAAGTAGCATGCATGAATGAAATATCATTGTCTCAGCATCGTGCTGGAAAGAAGCATGCTGCTCGTCTTTGTTTTTTGCAAGCAAATCATGCTGCATATGGTGCTACTTTTGACGTGAAAGCTTCAGGAAATGAACATGCCTGGAGACTTAAAAATGTGGAATCACAGAATACTGCAGGCACATCGAACATTGGTCCTCAATGAAGAAGGGAAGAAGGGGCACCGATCGATGAAAATGTAAGCGGTAACAACATTCTGATTTCTTATTTTTATTTTTTCTTTGAAATGGACAAGTAGTGAATCATCTATCATCACTGTTTTTTTCTGTCTTAACTTAAATTTTCATTGTAGTGTTGATGACCAACCATAGTTGAATTACCTAGTCTGATTCCCAGGAAAAGTGGCAACATTTCTTCAGATATTAATGGTTTACATCACTGTAGCATATGGTTGCTATGTTTAACAACAACTTTGCCGTACAGCTATCCATCTATTTTAAAGCTTCTCATGTTACAAGATGCTTATTCTATTTTTCCATTGCACTTTGTGGTTAAAGTTTGATGTTTACAGATTTTGGTAAATATATTTTCCCCACTATTTGCTCCTTTTTATTTGTATATCACATTGCTCTAATATTTTAATCTTAATTAACTTGTTAAACATATGAAGTTACCGTCTTTACTGTTCTTTACTCTGCTCATGCTTATGAAGTTACCGTCTCCCAGGTATCCGGTACCAGGACTCGCAAGATTTGTCTTCGATACAACTGAGAACAAAGAGTTAATCATCCTCCTATTCTTATGCAACTGTCTTCCTGTTAGCTCTTTCTCCTGTCTCAAATAGTCTCTTATCTTACCTGTAAATCCTCAAACAAGATCTTTTGGCTTTGTTGCAACCCTCAAAGTATAACCATTGAACTGGTCCTTTCTTTGCTTTTATGGATGACATATTGCAGTTTTTTGAGTTCTGTATGTCTCTTGATCACTTGTGCATTGTGATGATCAACACACACTGCCTTTTCATTTCTTCCTTCAATCTATTCACAAGAAGTTTTGTGGTAGTTCATAGTCATCCCATTTGTGTGTAAATACCGAAAAAGGGATTTTGTCTTTAACTCCATGATGGTTGTAACAATTTTGAGCAAGCATTCATGACATTTTATCTATACATTCATCTAATAGAAATAATTAGGATGATATTACTCAATTAATTGATTTTCCTCGTTAACTGTCATGAATGCATTGTAATAACCAGGTCTGTCGTACCGAATCGTACCGTCCGGTATGGGCGGTACGTACCGATCCAACAGATTGTCGGTACGCGGACCGTTTGTTACCAGTCCGAATAGCAGTGCTACAGTACTCAGTACTCCTGGGTGTACCGCTCGGTATACCGTATCGTACCGATACCGAGCCCAGGTCGAAATACCGGTACGATACGGTATTACGAACCTTGGTAATAACAACAATAATAGCTCTGTAATATTAGAACTACTATACTACATTAGATATAATTCATAATAGAAACTCGACCAATAATATTTGGATTAAACTTTAAAATGATCCAATTTAAACATGCTTCTAATCCACCATCAAGTCCAACAATAGCTTCCTAATAATAATAAATATATAGTCGTAATGATATAGTTGTAGAAGTAGGTATTTATAACAGTGGTTGACTTCAATTTTAGTTAAGTATATCTATATTTACCTGATATAGCATAATTTGTTGTGCCTGTTTTTATGCTTTTTTTTTCCCTCTTCTAAAACCAAAATCTAATTCGGGTTTAGTGTCGAATATATATATATATATATATATATATATATATATATATATATATATTTATATATTTATATATTTATATTTATATTTATATTTATAAGGGAGGTGATGGCAGAGTCTTACGAAATAATCCCTTTACGGAAGCATGGAGTACGATCACCGCCCATCCGGCTCACCTCCCGCTACGCCGCCGCTGAAGAGGAAGCACCACCATCACCACTGCTTCACCTCCTGCTTCCGCCCCTCCGTCTCTCAGGGAGAACCCGTATACGAGGAGCGAGCGGCCCGGTCGCCCACCTCGTTGATCCGGCCGGAACACCGCGGCAAATGCCTGGGCTTCGGCTACCATTGCGGCGGGGGGAGGCACCGGCGTCGCCCCTCCACCGAGTTCAGGTACGACCCCCTCAGCTACGCCCTCAACTTCGACGAGGGGTGTGAAGTCGAGTCCCCCACCAGGGCCGAGCAACTCCGGCTCCGCTATTTCTCGTCCCAGCTCCCGGCATCGCCGTCGCGCAACGGCACCGGCGCCGGCGGATTGGATGACCCTGACAGGGTTCGCAGAGTTGGTGGATTGGATGCATCCTTGCGATTCTCCTGATTTGCCGGTTCTCTGTGCCACCGATCTAATTTGATTGCGATTTCCTTCCCCGTTTCTCTCAAAGCAGATAACTAACCGGAGAACATTAGGGTTCCAATCCTATTTCTCTGCTATGATAAGAATGTGTAGATGTTGATGATGGACGTCTTTAAATTCGATGCATTTTTTTCTCTTGCAGCCTTCTTTTGACGTTGATTGGTTTCTTAAAAATTGGACCTTTCCCTTCCTACTCTACTGAATTAATTCTTTCCAGGAAATCAAATTTATTTTGGTATCATTTTTTGTTCTTTGACTGCAAAATAAGGCCCAACATATCATGTCTTGGAAGATAGATAAGCCAGTTCAATATAAATCAGAATAGTCCATTTTGAATTAGAAGACAAGATTCTGCCTTTTTCCTATTGGATTTAAGTTACAATCGAAAAGGATTCTTTGACCCCGTGCCCCTCGGGACATATTGGATTCAAGGAGTCGTGGAATTGCTAATCCTATACGGCAGAGAGGTTTATCTGTTGTCACTGAGATCAGATTGCCAAGATTCAAGCTCACATTATTACTCATGGGTTTGGAGCTGGCATCTATCTTGGACCAAGCTTTTGAACTGTAATGCTAATTTGGGTGGTTTACTTGAATTTAATTGTTTATTGTTCGCTATTTTAGAGTTGGCCATTTTGATGATGCTCTTATGTTGTATCCAAATTTAGAGTATGAACGAATTGGTACTGTCATTTCAGCTATTAATTTTTGTTTGAGAAGTTGTATTGTGCTCATGAATGTTCAAATGTGAAGTTGGTTTACATAACAAGAAAAATATATTATGCTTGATATTGTTATCACCATTACTCTCATTGAACTGTGCTTAAAGTGCAATAAGATGAAAAGGGCTAGAAAATATAAACTATTAGGTCATCTGATCTGCCATGACACAATCTTGTCCTATGTCATGATTTCTGGTTATCCCCATAATGTAATTGAAGATGCCATTAACTTGTTCGGTGACGTGGTCAAAGAAGGTGCAAGACCAAACTTGGCATGGTGGTGAGCCCATTTCAGCATTTGCTGATACCGGAGAAGCAAGAAAAGGCAGGTGGGTCCATGGTATTGTGTTCTGATATAACCTTCAGGTATATATGAGTGGTTCCAATTTGACTCCACACATGCATGCAAAATGTGAGCAAATCAGTAATGTGAGGATGATTTTTTATTCGACATCAGACAAAGGCTTAGTTCCGTCGACACTTTGATGATGGGTTATGTAAATTTTGGTCTTGCAGATGAAGCTGCTGTGTTGTTTCGGGAAATGCTGAAAAATGGTGAAGAGTCTACATGCTCAACTGGGTAGTTCAGAGCCAGGAAATGAAAGTCATGGGTATTTTTACAGAACTTATCTGGCGGAAGATACTGCTGATTCAATAATGCTGGTGTATTTCTAATTCCATGAGTTCAGGTTATTTGGTTGCTCCACAGGAAGAGCATTTCAGTTGCATGGTTGAATTACTTGGTCGAGCAGGTCAACTTGAAGAAGCATACAGTTTGATGAAGTGCTCACTTTTGGTGCAATGTGCACTCTATTTGCTTCTTGCAGCGTTCATGAAAATCACAAAAGTAGGACAGCTGATCGAACAAGAACTCTAGAACTGAGGTAATTATGCTCTTATGTCAGATGTGTATGCTCAGACTGGTAAGCGGAGTGAAGCTGCAAATATATGAGCTACAGCTAGAGAAAGGGGATTGGATAAAGTACCTGGCTATGACTTGGTTGAATTGTGTGAGCGTATTTGTGGCACTTGAAATCCTTGGAAAATCTTTCAGATTAGCATTACAAATTCATGGATTTTGTACAATAGTATAGGAAAAGTATGTGGTGCTCATTCTGTCAAGCGAAGCAAGACATGCAGGAAAACCGAATTATTGGAATCCTATGGTAATATGATCTGCACAGGTATTGAATCTATTCAGAATCTAAGTCTTAGTCCTTTCAAATATCATATCAGCAATTAGCATTTGGTTGCATCATAAGTTTTGTTGCCTATACACAAGCATTTTCAATGTGACTAACCTTATACATCATCATGCAGTTTGTGTGAGTTGTTGGGCAATGTTCATGCCATTAGTCTTCCCAATGAAACATAACTGGACTAAGATGAATGGTCATCTGCATCATATATCCTATAAACTATACTGCAGTGAAATTTTTGCTATACCAGCCTTTGTTAAGAATCCTTTTACCCCTTAATAACTGCTTCTTCTTTCTTCCTTTGAAGAGAAATATGGTAGTGATTGGTCCTTAGAAAAAAGAGAGCTGTGTACAACCTTATGCCACACCAAATTACCCCCTTCTTAGTTTACCATTAGAGAATGTTTTTCCATTGCACCTAATTTTGAGTGTTCAGTTAATTAATTATTTTCCCTAAAGCTCATTGTTGAGAACACTGACTCTACAATTTAGCATCACAAATTCTTGTCCTGATCTATCATTTCTAATGGTACTTAAATCTTAATTTTAGGACTTGCCAAAAGACCTGAAGACAAATTAAATGGAAATAAAAGATGCACCATGTGATGAAAGGCACCAAACTTTGCTAAAGTTTGGTTCCTCCAATGACAATGATGAACAAAAGGATGCCCTTCATCACTTGTCCTGGTTATTCTAAGTGCAGTATTTTGAGAATGTATGGAGCCACCAAACCCTATTGGACCCTAAATTCTAATTCTACAACCACAGAGCATCTCTTCCTGTTTCCTAATGATATAGGTATATGTGAGACTGTACCTTGTTTACATAAAGTGCAGACAAAAGGAAGAGGAATATGAAGATGCATCAAGTGTTGCATGTGATAAAGCAGTGTCTCTTCCTTGTTTACTGTCAGCATTCATGGAAGTAAAAGGAACATGAGATGATGAAAAGACAATGTTGGGTAACAGGTGGCTTCAGTGAATGGGGGTATGCTTTACATGAGGATGCAAAGTGGACCTCAAGACACATGACCTTAAAAGCAATGAAATGTTCATCTCCTAGTATTTCTTTGTTCTTTGTCTTGTTATTACAGTGTTCAGGTACATCAACAGTCAAGGGATTCTTATATCTAAATCCTTGGAGGTTGATTAGGTGAGCTTGTTTGTGTTGTGTCCTCATGAACATGGATTGTAGGACATCCTTACAGGACTCCAATATTAGATTCTCATACATACATTTGGGACAGTCCAAAATGCATGTTGCTTCAGTGATATCCTATCTACAGAATAAATTAGGAGGTGGTCACTATCATTAATACACACTAAATTTTAATATCAAATAATAAAAAAACTCGATGGATCATTCGAGTCTTAGAAATAAATTTTTAGATAATTATAAAAATAAAGCTGTGTATATTAATACCTTAGATTCCTTTGTAAGAAGAAAATCTATTTTAAATCTCAATCTCTCTCTCTCTCTCTCTCTCTCTCTCTCTCTCTCTCTCTCTATATATATATATATATATATATATATATATATATATATATATATGCCTTTGAAGACTACCCACATTGATCTTGGAACTTCTAACCTAGTGAAGCTTGTAGTGTTGCTAATGCTCCTCACCTCATAGCAAAAGACAGCACAGTCACAGGCTATCACTTCCTTTAGCCTAGTGCTAACCCACCAAACCTTGTGACCCTCTCATGTCTATTCTAGAGAGAGAAAACCACATCTAGTGGTGTCATGAGTAAACTAAAGTGGCTCATGTTTCTTTGGACCACATTCTCAATCCTTCCTTTCCTACCTTCCTCTCCTTGTCTTCATCACAATGAATACAGCAATTTTAGGAAGACATTTTGACTCATTGTCATGCTTTTCTTTGTCAAACCACTATGAAAACAGTGCAGTGGATGTCACCATATAACACCAAAAACAGCAGCTTCTTTGACACCATATGAAGCCAAGAGAGAGACTTGACCGCACAAAGCGACACCACTGCCCAACCCATGCGCTTTCAAGCTCGCGCCCCGACGGCTACAGTTCTTCGCCATCTCCTCCTCCCCTGTTCGTCGCCGCGTCGATTTCGGTGGCTGTCTTTTGCTCTTCCACTGGTAATTTGTGGAGCGATTGGGAGCAGCGGCGCACAAAGGTCTTGCCTTTTCTATTTGTAGGGGGTGATTACGGCCTTTCCGGATCCCCGGGCCACCCAATTCTGCCCGAGGTCGTTTGGGTGATCCTCCTTCCCATTACCCCGACTGCGGGGCTCCTATTGCATCCCCGATTTCGCCCCCAGTTTCCTTCATCCCGGAGGCCTGGGCAATGCCGTAGACCCGGCCGCCGCGGATGGGCTGCCTCGCGTCGAAGAATGTGGTCTCGGTTACCCCGGCGGTTGATTCCTCCGGTATCCTGCGGGACCACCGGGAGCGGTCGGGTCCGATCTCGACGTCATCGCAGCGGTACCAGACCGTACAGGTAACCAGGCCTGCATGTCTGTTGAGGAAGGAAGAGAAGGAGGGGAATTGCCTAGAATTGGAGGAACATGGGAAAGCGAGCGCCGGTTGTACCACGTCGCAGAGCTTCCGGCTAGAGAATCTTAACAAGTATATCGAAGGGGAGCAGGTCGCCGCCGGATGGCCCTCCTGGCTTAGTGCTGTTGCCGGGGATGCTATTCAGGGTTGGGTGCCTCTTAAAGCTGACTCCTTTGAGAAGCTGGAGAAGGTACGATTGTAGTCGTCGTCTCCGTAAAGAAATTGATTCGACGCATAGGCACTTCGACTAGTTTGCATGGGCTGTTTGTTTAATGTCATCAAAGACTAAATATGACGATTTATCCATATTATCCAGTGATATCTTTCTTGACCGAAAATGATATGCGTGTACGCAAATTTCTCCCAAATTTGCTCTTTTCTGGTTGCGTAGCTGAGGAAGTTCGATGATGTTAAACGATATGGTGATTCATGACAAATTGCACTTGGTTATAATTTTATTGTTGTACTCTCAGGAAACAAATCTGTACCGGCGCATGTGTCCTACTTCCAATACCCATTTGTAGCTTATTACATTCTCTCATCCTTCCTTGTCTTATTGCTAAATCTCGAGGGAAGACGTAGTGCTTTCTTTGTTTGATGTTCCTTATCCCTGTAATATTGCAGTGTACTTTGGGCCATCTGTTGAAAGTAATTATCATCCTAATTTTACCTTACTATCATGTTATGCTTACATCAAACTTTTTGGAGGTTGTGACCCCAAACCTTTCCATTGGACAACTAACCTCTATGTCTAGATGATGTCCTTTTTTGTTGAGCTCCCCAGACTAGATTAACTTGGCTCTTCCATTAAATTGGAGAGAATGGCCTTTACTCTCCAGATAAACATTTCTTTCATTTATTGTTCATCTTCTCATGTTTTTGCTTCATTTGGAGAAAAAGAAGAGTTTCTTTTTCTTTATTTTGAGGTTGCTTCTCTTTTTACTAATAACAGTTGTTTCACCAGCAATTATGATTAGTGAAACAAAAAGAAAGCTTAGCTTTTGGTGTTCATAAGGGAAGTTCTAGGTGGTTCTGCATCTATTATCTATTTTTTAAGCCAATTCTGCTTTGTCATCCTCTGCTATTGTGTAACTTTCTTAAGCTAGATGTGACAAATGACTTAAATGTTTTTTGAAACTCAAATTTGCCAATATTTTAAGTAATTGCTCTTATTTATCTTATGGTAGTTGATTTTTTTCCGCTCTTTTTCTGGGTGGAAGATGGCAACAGAAGAAGATGTTATCCTTATGCTTGGAGACTTGCCAGCATAAATTGAATATGAGAGCACCACAAGTTCTAAAATTGTTCTTCTTTTTCGAGAATGCATAATTGTTGTACTATATAACTCTTATCATCCAAAGAGAATTTTTTTTTAAAACTTCTTATAGATGAGTCAGTGCCTATAACCATCTCTGTCGTTGCATTTCCAATTGACCGAATAATCAGCCTAAACAAAAAACTGTGTATAGATTGACTCAGATATACATAATTGGTTAGCTATTTTTGTCATGCAGTTCATTTAATGAGTGCAAGTCTATCGGATACTTTTGTTGCGACAGATGTTATAAGTTCAAATTTCATTTAAGAGCTAAGCTCTATTAGAAAATTTTATGTGCTATTATCTCTATGATACATATTATTACAAGTGAGCTTCACGTACTCATTATCATAAACATAGATCAGGATTTCAATGGTTTGTAGATCTTGAGACATTTAGTTCCTAAGACCCAATGGCTGGTTGTTTGATTGTGCTTCATATGGGCTTTGAATGTTCAAATTGGTAAACTTCTTCTTTGAACATAAAGCTAGCTTGTTCTTGACTGGCTATTTCTGGCTAAACTTGGTTTTTTCTGCCTGTGAAGATTGGACAAGGTACTTATAGCAGTGTGTTCAGAGCACGTGATCTCGACACAGGAAAAATTGTCGCCTTGAAGAAGGTGCGCTTTGACAATTTTGAGCGAGAAAGTGTTAGGTTTATGGCAAGGGAAATAAAGATACTGCGCTGGCTTGACCATCCAAATATCATTAAATTGGAAGGATTGATTACTTCTCGGTTATCATGCAGTCTCTACCTCGTATTTGAATATATGGAACATGATCTTGCAGGACTGTCTTCCTCTCCTAACATTAAATTCTCTGAATCTCAGGTTTGATCATATTTTTTCAATAATAGTGCAAACTATTTGTCTTAGATTTTC
Source organism: Musa acuminata AAA Group (assembly GCF_036884655.1). NCBI lineage: Eukaryota > Viridiplantae > Streptophyta > Magnoliopsida > Zingiberales > Musaceae > Musa > Musa acuminata. The sequence continues at coordinate 45,033,005 of NC_088329.1, read as the reverse complement.
TTGGGATAACATACTGGAACATGTAATTAGTTCCGACCAGAGTTTTTTTTTTCTGTCCTTAATTTGCAGGTCAAGTGCTACATGCAGCAGTTGCTATCTGGACTTGAGCATTGCCATTCACGTGGTATTATTCACCGTGACATAAAGGGAGCAAATCTACTAGTTAATAATGAGGGGGTTGTGAAAATCGCTGATTTTGGTCTGGCAAATTTCTTCAGTCCTGGGCATAGCCAACCCCTAACTAGCCGTGTTGTGACTCTATGGTATCGGCCGCCTGAACTACTTCTGGGTTCCACAAACTATGGAACAACTGTAGATTTGTGGAGCATCGGTTGTGTGTTTGCAGAAATGTTTGTTGGAAGACCTATCTTGCAAGGCAGAACAGAGGTACAAGTGTTTTTTGTTACCATTATAAAACATGGAGAAAAAGAAGGATCATGTGAATTGAGACATGAACAAATACATAGTTTCATATAGGAGAAAGATTTTTTTTACTTGATTAATTTCTATTAACAAAAAAACAGAAAATGGTAAAAGAAATGGAATGAGAAAACTTTTGTAGGGTTATATAAAACATGATTAATTGTGATGAATTTTAAAATCAGCACCTGCATAATGATAAAAATAATCTCTCATTTTCCTCCTAAGCAGTTACATTGCTGCATATTGTTGTGTACTGTCCTGTAGGTTATGAAATTAAGGTCTAATAATCATTAAAAAAGAGAGTTTTTATTATAGATTCCTTTTACAGATTTAAGTCAAATTAGCAAACCAAGGTGTCATTGAAATTGGACCCTGTAACTGTCATGAAAATGGTAAAAGAATGGAACTGGAATCACCTTGACTGGAATGTCTACTAAAGATGTAGTTTTGTGCATTGAAAATTAAATCACTCGGACAATGAAACATTTGAGAACGGGAACTTTTTTCTCAAACTAACTTGTCTTGAAAGCATTTATAAGATTTGCCTCCACTTAATAGAATTGTTTTTAAGGCTAGTTTCATTTTCGATGTTATAGCAGCAGCTTAAAAATGTTGTCACCCGTAGCCTTTTTTCATATCATGAAACCACAATGACGGAGCATTTCCTTCACAGTCAATACCTGAGAAAACTGTTTTGGTTTTAAAATTGTCACAATAGAGAAGTTTTATTCTATAAAATAATGTTATTAATATTTTTAAGATTAATATTGTGAAATTTATTCTTTAACAATTTTAACGCTAATTTGTACCTGGGAATTATCTTTTCCAACTACCTGGTTTAGGAAGAAATTATATAAAGTCTAGCAATAGATAGACTAGAATTGTCAGATGCAGAATGACTAGTTTTGTTGGATTATTACAACCTATTGAGAGAAAAGATAAAGAAGCAGCCAGAAATAAGTACAGGACAAGTGTGTGGAAGACATCTCGATTTTTGTATGTTAGCAAATTCTCTCCTAATGGGTCCATGAGTTGGCTGGCTTGTTATGAGAAATTTGCTTAAACTGTTTCTTATATGCTATTTAAGTTGATAAAGGTCCCAGAGTGAGTTCTTTGCTGTTGAGCTTGGATTTGAATAATTCATCATTCTTCCATGAGCTGGATTGCCATGTGGATTTGTAATAATTGACTTAGACCAGGCAACTCAAGAGTACTGTTTGAGGCTCAATAACAAACAATTCTCTTTTTCTAAAGTTGTCCCCCGTATCATACACAAGGATCCATTACACATATATACATGAGAAAACTAACATATGATATACATAACTCAGACACTCAAATGGCAAATGCATCTGTATGTCTTCAGCTTCAACCATCTTGTACATACCAAGATACTATTCTGTTTTTCACTTGGAAAGAATCGACATCTGTTAGTTGCTCATCTCAGAAGTATATTCACAGTTATCAAGTTGCAAAGTAAAGGAAATGATTTATTAGAAGAACCATCATTATTAAACATTTAATGGAAATGCGCAAAATAGATTTGAACCGTTAGTGGTTTAAGCAGTGCCATTTCTCCATTGCAGCTTGTTCATTTGAAGTGTTTTCTTGTTTAAATGCTGTGAGAACTGCCCTATTTATAATTTGTTTTTCACATCTGAAGATGCAAGATAACTTTCCTTTTCAGGTTGAACAACTACATAAAATCTTTAAGCTTTGTGGTTCTCCACCAGATGAATACTGGAAGAAGTCTAAGTTACCCCATGCTACGATCTTTAGACCTTATCATCTCTATGAGAGTAGCCTCCAGGAGACATTCAAAAGTTTACCAGAAAGTGCCATTAGCTTGTTAGAGACCTTTTTATCTATTGAACCATTTAAGCGTGGTACTGCCACAACTGCCCTTCAAGTGGAGGTGAGTACTTTCCTTGAAACTATATTACATGAGCTTTTTGATATATATTTAGCACTTATATCCATTTCTGTTAATCTCCTCAGTGGTGAAAATTGTCTTCTTCTCCCTATCAACACACTTCATTTCTTTTGCAGCTTTATTTGGGTTAAAAAGCAAAAATGATAATATAATTGTGTAAGTGGAATTGTAATATGGAGCATAGCAATTCCAAATAACATATAGATATTTTAAGCCAAGATTATGTCAACTAAATAATTAGGTATAATCAGAAATAGAAAAGGAATAGGGTGTGGTTACCATTGGAGAGCACCTGCCTGGGCCCTCGGCTAATGGACAAGAAGAATTTGTGCAGAGTGTTACAGTGCATTATAAATTTATAAAAAACATGATAACTGGAAGTTATTCTCCATTCCAGAGCATTTAAGGCAGTAGTTCTTTGACAGTGGTCCTACATTATATTACACATACAGATCCTCAAGCTGGTTTTTTTCTCTGCTAAATGAAACTTGTTTCATATCTGTGATAACTCAGTTATATTGATTTTTTCCATTTCAATTTAACTTGCTCTTACCTTTTATGTTTCCTCTACATGATTATTCAGTATTTCAAAACAAAGCCTTACGCCTGTGAACCCTCAAGCTTGCCAAAGTACCCACCCACCAAGGAAATTGATACAAAGAGTCGTGATGAGACACGCAGGTAATTCTATTCATCTATGGGTTTCTATCGGATCTAGAAGAAATCAGAAAGATATTCCAATATGTCATGTTGTTCATTGTGCTTTATCTTTTGAGCTGCTAAGAAAAATTACATGACATATGCTTCCTCACAAAGTTAAAGAGTGCGTATTCAGACCAGCAAAGACAGAAGATTTACATTCATATAAATGGAAAGTCATATAAAAAAATAAAACACTTTCTATCTGTTAGTTATAGGAAAATGTCATCAACTTAAGTCGGTACAAAATGTCATCAACTGTTGGAACATGTGACAGCTAGTTATTCTGCAGTCCTTTTTCATGGTCTTTGGTCTTTTCAGAAGAAGAGTTACTGGCAGAGGGCAAGGATCAGAAGCCACGAAAAGAACCTCGAGAACACATAGATCTTCGTGGGCATCAAGTGGACTCAGTAAAATAGCAGACAGTAAAGAGGTAATTTAACTTTTCCTAGTTGCAAATTCTTTTAGTTGGAGGAAAAAAAGTTACAATGAATCACTGGTGGATGTATGTTTTTATGTTTGGATTAAATTTTCAGGAGTCCGAGATCAGTGCTGGAAATGTAAAGAAAGATCTTCCAAGAGTAGATAGTGAAACCAGACTGTTTGTAGATCTCCAGCCAATGCCATCAGTTAAATGTCCAGAGGAAGGTCATCGCGCAAAGTGCAACTCTCAAGAGGAACTTGCTTTTCCAGGGCCATTACTTGTTTCTGCTTCTAGTGGCTTTGCATGGGCAGAAGGACAGAGAGTAGGTGATGCATATGGTAGATCTGACAGTAGGTCTAGCTCAAAAAGCCATTTATCTTGTGAAAGAAATTCGTCCAATATTGAAAATATTAAAAGCAAGCTTGACTACAAGGGACAAGAAAATGTTGATGTGCATGTTGGTTCAAAAGGTCATGTACCATATGAGTTGGCCAAGTGCGCAATGCTGAACAGATGGACACAATTAGACCATCCAGAATCATTTGACTCTTCAGATGCATATTATTCCCAGGAGATGTCAGAAGCCCTTTGCAAGGGAGATCCATCATCAATGCGACATAACAATTTGGTATGCAGATAGTCTGGCAGGTTTGATGTTTTACATTGCATTGCATTGACCAGTGACTTAATTTCTCCTGATAAATCTCAGGGTTACCATGATCAAGACAGAGTTGAGTTCTCAGGACCTTTGTTGTCTCAATCTTGCAAGGTTGATGAACTTCTACAAAAGCATGAGCGCCACATCCGCCAAGCAGTTAGGAGATCATGGTTTCAAAAAGGTAATAGTGAGACTCCATTTTGCAACATCTTTCATGCAAGCATTTGGTAATCGTGCAGAGAGTAAGTAAATAAAAACAAGCCTTAGTCCCTTAACCTCATATGTCTTTTATTTGGCCATATTGGGCACTGGAACTCATTGGTATTTTGGTTAGAGTCCTAGCGTGTCAAATGCCTTGCTCTTTTAATAGTCATGGCTAACACTTAAAGCCCATGCCACATAAACTATTTTCTTTCTATTCCTTATAATCCTAGATCGACCACAGATCTTCACGAAACATGTTGGATCTAAATATTAAAGAATCATCAATAGCTACGCTCAAGAAGGTTGTTGATCTAAGTATAAAAGAATGATTAGTAGCTACTTTTTAATTTTGTACAATGTACAACTGGTGTCAGCATTGCACCTATGATTTCCTCGTAATCTTATTGAAGTTCATCCGATTGGACTTTCCTCTATTATAATCGTTCTATCTCAGTCCCAATGCACGAGAAGTGTTTATTTCAATTGTTAATTCAGTTTCATGTTTATATGAAATGGAATTGTTTTCTTATTGACTGCTTTACCACAGTGGCAGGGAGAAAGCAAGGGAAGTAGAAAGCCAGGGTAGCTTGTTTTGTAATCGTAGAAAACTATATCCGCAAAACAAAACCCTTGGATCAATCAGGATTTGACCAACATCTACTAAGACGGTAAAGGTAGTTAACCCCAACAGTGATATCTAATATTAGGTAGAAGCTGCCACAGCAGTTTGTACCAAAGTCTACTACCTGTTGATGGATTACAAGGTAAGAAAAGACAAGCGGCATCTGATTCATCCACACTGACTGCCGGCAGTGACTGAAGCTCTTTTGTTCAAAAGGCGATGAGACCAATCAATTCCTTGAAAGTGACTCTAATTGTGGTGCTCTGTAAAAGCCAATCTTCTGTAGATCAATATATGAACTCATGATTCCTGTGTTAGCATCAATAGCATTAATCTAATCTTCATTCACTTTATGATGTAAAAACTAAATGTATGCCGGAAGTTCAACAGTAAATGAAGCATTTTTTTTTATTTTCTCTCAATGACCCAACTTTTGCAGGAATTGTAAGCATACAATCATCCTGTTTGGATGTGGAGAGATTTTGAAATGGAAGCCTTTCATGATGCATGAGAATCATCATCCGCAAGAATTTAAACATCGATGCATACAAATTGTACATGCCATTTTTATGATGGATGATACAGATCAATTTGTTCCATTGACATGAGTTAAAATGTTTAGGCCAAAGTTAATTGTAGTACATCCTTTTAACTTCTTATAGAGTAAATAAAGTCTTAATTGCCTTTGGGACTAAGCTTTGGGATGTTACTTCCATTGTCTTTCTTGCTTTGAATACATCAAATACAATATTGATAAGCTTATTGGATATAAAATGACAACAAATACCCATGAGACAAGTTTAAAACTTGAATCAATTCACCTTTTATTTCTAAGTTTAAGATTCATAAATCTCCAGCTACATCAGTGATCCTCTCTGCTAGATTCACTGTAACTAAAGTCTTATTTACTTTGATTTTCCTTATTTATATTTCAACAGCACAACAGCAATTTGATGATGATAAAACAAATGCAAGAACAACACTTCTTTTCTTTTTGACCAGTCACTTGCCATCAATTTTCTTACATGACCAGTTGTCATCGACATAGGAACAATAGCAAACAAGTGATCAATGTGTTCCCTCCTAAAAAGAGATCATGCTTAGCACATGTTGGATCAAAAGGTTTTGTTTTCTTTTCTTGGATATGAATGCATGTGAGAAATAATTTTGGTAGAACAAGATAATCATCTCATATTACAAACATAAAAAGAAGAAGAAGAAGAAGAAGAAGAAGAAGAAGAAAAGATATCCATAACTTATGGCCAATGAAATAATTCATCTCTCGACATCTTTGATGGCTCATCATCCAACCTGATCTCTCATGATGAATAGAATTGGCTCTTTATGGGTGAGTGCAGACAGGGAGTGTGAGGACTCACCATGCCTTCTCCAAAAAAGACTCCATCAATGCCTCCTTTCATGCTCCCTTTGGCTAAGTGTATGGTTGCATTTTAACTTCGTATCTACAAATAACTTGTCGATGCATATAATTCATGTATAGTTATAAATTCTGAATTCGATTGATGATTGATCTGTCCAAGAGAGAAAAATGAAAATTGCATCATTGAAAGAATTGATATATTCACAACTCTTTATCATCGAAGATATTTAATTTCTTAGATATATTTTAAGTGTTTTCATTACAAGGAAGGAAGAGAAAAAACAGCATGGTATTTAGCACCCTTTCATCCCCTAATGATGTATGTTACTATCTTGTCATTGTTCCTACTTTCCTTTTTTTCACTATATTATAATAATATTTTTATAATATAATTTATAAATATTTTTATAATTATATTTTTTTAAAAAAAATAATATAAAATAAAATTAGATTATATCAAGAGAAGAGAGGATGCATTACCTCGCACTTTAGATATTGCTGTCTTGATTAACCGAATCACTCTTAAAATCAATTCTTTCCTTAGATACACATGTCTCTTTCTTGAGATAACGCTGTTACTTGTTGGACTCTTGTATTAACGAGCCATCGTTGATTTTGGGTAAGCGATGATATGGTCGCTCTCGACTCGATGATACGTAAACATTACCTTAAATCGAAATCAACACGTGAGTTTGTGGGGGAGTCGCATGACCCGCTTCTCAGGAAATATACGATGATTCACCCCTGCAACTAATTTTACCATGGAGAAATACTATTATTATGGAATAGTATCATTATTTTTGAATATACAGCTTTAAATTATAAGGATATCTAAAAAAAATCATTCTAACTAATCACATGATTATTTGAATTAAATTCAACCTTAGAATTATCTAAAATTTTTTAATTAGATATATTATTATAAATATTATTTTTTAAAAATATTATTTAAGATTAATCTTTAACATAATTTTATATATCAAATGAGCAAATCAGTTTTATTTAATGAGACATCTCAAAATTGAGTCGCGAAAATTAATTAACTAGTTAGAGTTCACTTACTCAAAATTAGTCTTGACCAGTCAAAAATTTAATTTAGAATCAAAATCTAATTAAACTAAAATAGAAATTATGTCAAATTTGAGCTTCCAATCAAAATTTTGATTTAGGCATGAATTGAGGTCAAAATTGGTTAAAAACCAATTTAGGACAGATTGGTCAAATTTAATTGACGATATTTCTACATTAAAGGATTTAGAAAAAAATAATTAGAATAGTTTCTTACGATAAAAGTGAACTTTCATTCTACCCATCGGTATTCTTAATTATAATTTAATTAAAATCTAATAATATTTTAATTAATTAATTAATTAATATTATAAAATCTAATAGTGTGCTTTCGAGTACGTGCGTCCAAGTACGAACGTTGACACACCGTCCATGTCATATCCTACGGCAGCGCACGTGGCAACACGTCACACGTACCGGGTTGCTGATACAGTATAACGCCGCTCTCTACGCCATCGCGCGCTTGCCCGACGTAAGCTTTGCCCCTCCCTCACCGACACGTGTCCATTTGTGTATCCCGCGCAAAAGTGTTTTGCCCCGAACCCCACGATCCTCCGTCCGTAGGCGACGGTACAAATCATGGCCGTTCATCTGACGCTTTTCGTGACCGTGACGCCGTGCTTTTACTCCTGCCACGGAGCCCGAGCCTGTCCCAATGCTTTTACTGCAGCTTCGTTCCTCTCCCAAACGGTAACAAAAGGGGCAACCAAATGTGTTTCTAATTATTCTTTGTCCTCCCCCTTCCCTCCCTCTCTCTCTCTCTCTCTTTCTCGTAGAGGTCGAAGCCTTGCGGTCGACCGATACCGACCAGGATCTCGCCCTCGGGGAGCTGCTCGATCGGCGGGCGGCTCGTGGCCGCGACCGGGTTTCCCGTCGCGGCGTGGTGGAGTCGGCGTTCGTATTGATCTTTCGTCGGTCGAGAAGTCGGGTTTGGATTCCACCGGGGCAGCGGCGTCGGCCGCCGGTGGAGCCGCCGGCGGATGGCGTTGTTCAGGAGGCTCTTCTACCGTAAGCCGCCGGATCGGCTGCTGGAAATTTCGGAACGAGTCTATGGTACTGCCTCTCTCTCTCTCTCTCTCTCTCTCTCTCTCTCTCTCTCTCTCGCTTGACCTAAGAGCATAATTCGTCTCTCGGGCATCAGTGAGGTTTCGCCGGTTGATGGTTTATTGAGTGGTAATTTGTGGAATTCTGTCGGTTTTGCTCCACAGTCGAGGTTAAGATAGTACTTGAATGTTGTTGATATCTCGGAACGACTCTATAGTACTTCCTCCCTTCCTTGCGCGAAGAGCATAATTCATCTCTCGGAATTAATGAGGTTTTTCGGCTTGATGGACTCTTGAGTGGTAATTTGAGGAATTCTGCTGGTTTTGCTTCACATTTGAGGTTAAGATAGGCGGGTCGGTTCTTGACTGTTGTTGATATTCTCTGGCATTCAGGAAGTGACGTTCCTTTTCTATTTCTTTGCTGCACAAATTGACAAGTTCTCGCAGATAGTTGACTCTTATCAAACTAATAGAAATGTACTGCACCTTTTGGCCTTTCAAGGGCTCTGGAGGTTATATAAATTATTGGAACTTATTGTTTGATCTTAGGAAACATAATGCTGCCAATCAATTGAAAATTTAAACCCAAAACCAAATTTCTAATTAGTATTAGATTTCTTCTCGAGTTTTATAGTTTTGTCCTGATTCGCTATGCCTATGACGTTCTAAATTCTTTTTGGTCTTGCTATAATTCGCTTTCAGAAAGTTCAAAATTCAAAATGTCTTACTGTTCTTTTTGTTGCAGTGTTCGACTGCTGCTTCTCAGCAGAAACTCTTGGGGAAAATGATTACAAGGACTACATGGATGGCATAGTCACCCAACTGCATGATTATTTCCCAGATGCCTCCTTCATGGTATTTAATTTCAAAGAAGGAGATAAAAGGAGCCAAATCTCAGACATTTTGACCGAGTCTGATATGACGGTCATGGACTATCCCTTACAGTATGAAGGGTGTCCTTTGCTTCCATTGGAGATGATCCACCACTTTTTGAAGTCTAGTGTGAGCTGGCTGTCAATGGAAGGGCAACATAATGTGTTGCTGATGCACTGTGAGAGAGGATGTTGGCCTGTACTTGCCTTCATGCTTGCTGGTTTACTCCTTTACAGAAAACAGTATACTGGTGAGCAAAAGACTCTTGAAATGGTGTATAAACAAGCCCCTAAAGAGCTACACCATCTTTTGTCTCCTTTGAACCCACAACCTTCGCACCTGAGATATCTTCAATACATATCAAGACGGGGAAATGCACCAGAATGGCCTCCAAAGGATATATCCTTCACATTGGAATGCTTGATTCTTAGGATCGTACCTAATTTTGATGGGGAAGGAGGTTGCAGGCCAATGGTTCGCATTTATGGTCAAGACCCATTGGCTCCCAATAGTAGGAGTTCAAAGATTCTTTTCTCAACATCTAAGACAAAGAAGCATGTTCGGCACTACAAACAGGTAATGCATAGTTCTTTCATCTAAATGAAATTGTCCTTCAAGTTTACTATGTGTTGGACTGTCACTGCAGGCAGAGGCTACACCAGTAAAGTTAAAAACTCGATGTCGTGTTCAAGGAGATGTAGTTGTTGAATGCATCCATATGGATAAAGATCTGGAACATGAGGAGATAATGTTCAGGATTATGTTCAATACAGCCTTTGTCCACTCTAGCATTCTGATGCTGTCTCGTGAGGAGATCGATGTTGTATGGAATGCCAAGGATCAGTTTTCGAGGGATTTCAAAGCTGATGTAGGTGCCTATTTTTTTCCTAGTTTGTCTATTTGTTCCTGGTAGGATTCGATTTTAAGTATATGTTATGCGTGAACCAGGTAATATTTTCGGACTTCGATTCTTTTGAATCTGACTCAAGCACAGATACATTGGTTGAAGATGGTGATGAAACAGAAGGTGCTTTCACAGAGGCAGAAGATTTTTTTGAGGCTGAAGAGATATTTACCAACTCCTACTCGCATAATGCAAATCGAGATCCTAAAGGTACTACATTTCGAAATGGAACTTCTGTTGATGGTGGGAATCCCAATTCAGAAATCTACAGTTCGACTAATGAAGCAAGGAGTAGTTTTGAGACAAGCAAAGCTGAAGAGGATTCAGAGACAAGGGCTTCCCAACTGTTAACAGATACGGTTAGCAAATGTATCATGGTAGAAACCCGTAGTATACCTGGTCCAGCTGAGACTAGTTCTGGCTTTGGCAAATGTAAGCATGATGGTGAACTTGTAACAGAGAAATCAGTGACTTCAGAATCTATGGTTCAGATTGAAGAGAAGAGTATGATAGAAAGCAGCACATTGCGACAGAACACTGTTACTTCAATGGATGAAAAACAAAAATTAATAAAGATTAACAATGTTAAGCAGGAGACTGACAATGGAATGGGTTTGGTGATTATGACAGAGAATTTAATTGATTCAGAAACTGCAGAGACAATCGAAAGCATATGGGAAAACAATGACTCTAATAATGGCTCAGAAAACATTATCGGGAGGAGACCCAATGCTGTTGATGAAATTCCTAGTCCGGAGAAACATAATCTTGAAAAAGAGATTGATTCTAGCACCTATCAAGATAAAGTTGAACATCATAGTGAAAGTATGTTGAGTTCTCCAACTGTGGCAGAAGACAGAATGACTAAATTTTCAACTATTGCTGTCAGTAGTGATGATAAGATTATTAGTGAAAATTCGATATTTTTGGATTGCACAGTTACTTGTGAGGGGAAGAATATAGTAGAACTCAGCAACTTTAAACATGAGGTCAAGGATATCATTACACTTGATGTTGAAGGGAAGAATATAGTTGAACCCTGCAACATTGAGCAAGATGCATGCGACCTGGTTTCTGAAAAGACAATGACCTCATGCAACATGAGTTGCAAGTCAGAAATCTCGATTCCGACAAAAGAAGCCAATAACAAATTAGGAAAAATTGAATCAAAAGTCAATCCAGAGAATATTAATTCCAGGACAACTCAGCTTGAGAATGATCACAATCAAGAAAACCAGCATACATTAAGAGAAATTAAATTCAAGTACAAAAGAGAGCCAGACGAAGGTGTTGCTCGAAATAAGACAGATACCAAGAATTTTAATCAGAAGTTAGGAAATGGTGAGTATAAGCAGGCTCTAGAAATGTCTTTGCATACCACCTCAGAGAAACCTGCCCCACCTCCAACCCCTCCTCCAGGTCAACGTGGTAGTGCTCCACCACCACCACCTCCTGGAGCACGTGCACCTCCTCCAGCCCCACCTAGGGCACCAGGAGCTCCGCCGCCTCCTCCATCTAGTTCTCTATCTAATGCTAGAGGGTTATTGCCAAATGGGGGAAGAGGCCGTGGACTCTCACGTTCTATGGGTGTAAATTCAGCAAATTTGACATCCCGTAGGTTATCATTGAAGCCGCTGCACTGGGTGAAAGTAACATTAGCTGTTGAAGGAAGCTTATGGGATGAATTACAAAGATCTGGTGATGCTTTGAGGTTATACAAGTGCTTAATTTTCACTTTTCTAGTAACATTCTTCTTTACAAGTGTTGCTTTTAGTTTTGGATGTTCTTCCTCATTTTGTGTAGCCTTTTACTTGCAGTGCTTCTGATTTTGATGTGTCAGAACTTGAGAGCCTCTTCTCTGCTATGGTTCCTAAAACAGGTGATAGCTCTAAAGAGGGGCGTCGTAAATCTCTTGGATCACAATCAGATAAAGTTCATCTAGTAAGTCCTTGATATCTAAATCTAAAAATATTACTTATGAGAAATGGAAGTTTTCACTGTTCATTTATAGTTGTTTTAAATTGTTTAAGTTATATGTCATTGTCCATGATAATGCTCTTCAGTCTATGCGTACACACAAAAAGAAGGATAATTCCCTAGGGGGCATATGAGAGAAACATGAAAAGTGGGAAGGAACCAACTGGAGAAAGAAAACAGTTTGAGAAAGATGATATTTATGCAATGAGCCCAAACATGAGACCTCTAGAAAGATGATATTTATGTAAACTTTAGCTGTAATTTATAAAAAATTTTCGTTATATTCAAAAAATAATTTTAAACCGAATTAAGATTAACCATTTTTAATGCTATTGTTGAAAATATATATTTTTTCTCTTGTATTCTTTTTCTTCTTTCTCTTCTTTCCTTGCTTCTTCTCTTTTTTTGTTCTCTTCTTCTCTATCTTCTTATCAAATAGTAGTATTGGAAAGGATCCATATGACTTATGAGATTCAAATCCATGAAACTCTCTCTCTCTCTCTCTCTCTCTCTCTCTTAGAGCAAAGGAACAAAAGGAACCCACATGTGAAGGCAAAGTGAAGCATTTTTCCTTGCATGCAGCAGTGACTGACTTAACAATGTGAATAAGACTGAAGCAGCAGGGCAGCAGCGGAAAGTCAGTGGGATTCAAGTGTGCTCGACTCCTTATCTTCCTTCTATTCTCCCATCCTCTTATCCTTTCCTTTCCAACTGGAGAAGCATCAGTGGCATGCTCCCTACTGCTTTTCTTCCTCTCTTCCTGCCACCGTTGCATAAATTTTGTAACTCTACCGTGTTATTATTAGCAAATTAGACAGCTAGATAGTTTTTGGTTATAGACCTTGATTTTAAGTAAAAGATTTCTTCCTTCCTTTACTACATTTTCTCTCTTTATGAATAAAAGAATTGGCTTTGATAAATAAGGATGATGACATTTCTTGAGTTCTTTTAATGATTCATGGCTTAACTTGTGGCTGAATGCAGACATTGTTTCTTCTGTATAGATTTTAATTAACAAGCTCTTTTAATTTTAATTTTGTTTATAGATTGCATTAAGACGTTCCAATAACACTGAAATCATGCTGACGAAGATCAAGATGCCACTTCCTGACTTGATGGTAAGTTTGACTGTAGTGGTGTGTTATGTTTATTGGTTATATCCCTTTATTTTGCCTTTGTATGAATTGTTGATACAGAATTCATGATGCACCATTCTTTCTCTGTCCGCTACTTCTGACTACAGAAGAGATATTATGCATTGTAGGCAACAGCCTAAATAATGTGTACACTGGGTTTTTAATTGTGTTTTGGCTGTTGATCATACTAAACGTGAATGTACTTTGGTGTGCATCTTTAGTATAACATGAATGTATCTGCTTCTTGCAATTATTATGTTGCAGAATTATGTTCTTACTTTTTAGTCTTGAGGTAAAAGTGAGAAGATGGCCTAGGATATTATAGGTTAAAAGATAGTGTTGAGTATTGCAGATTTTGAAGCTTTTAATGGTCTCCTGAGAAAAATTAATCTATTTTAGTAGAAATTGAACTATAATAGCAAGCGTCTCTTACAACTAGGCTGCAAACTAGTGGCAAACTGAAAACAGAGACATTGCTTTGTGTCTATCACAGTAGATTGTAGCTCACATTAATGTAATTTTTGTAAATTGTTTCTCAGTATCTACAGAAAACTAAACATAGATTCTACAATTATACTAATATGCTCATGTATAATCACCTAAACAGACAATATGCACATTTTATGCAGGCATATGTCATCCATCCTTACATGCTTTTGTAAAAATTGAGCTATTCTCTTTTACCATGACTGCTCATCAGCTAGACACTGATAGCATGAACAAGCTAAACTCTAAAATTCAAAATATTAGTTGTATTCTTGAAGACGGAAGTGGCTCTAATGATATATCTGATACCTCAGAGTGCTGCTTTAGCATTGGATGACTCCATTTTGGATGTTGACCAAGTGGAAAATCTCATTAAGTTTTGTCCAACCAAAGAGGAAATGGATCTTCTCAAGGTACATGTTAGAATTGTTGATGATCACACTTGTCTTGACTACAGTCGCTTCCCCTTTCCATCGAGGTTCTTATATATATTTTTTCTGGTTTTGATTGATAGGGATATACCGGTGACAAGGAAAAACTCGGGAAGTGTGAGCAGGTAAAGTACTCAACTGCTTGTCCTTGAGACTTCCTTGGACTATATATCTGAAATTAATTTTCATGGTTTTGCTAGGTAGAAAAACAAGAGAACTTATGGTGTTAGTATTTACATGCCAGTTGACTAATTATAAGTTTCTTAAATAATTAAAGTTTTACATGCGCTAAATGGTTACTTACACCAGATGATTATAGACCCAATTATGAACTAAAGTTGTGCCCATATGTCAACGAATATGGAATACCATGCTATTCCACTTTAATCTCTCACTCTAAATTAAGAAAAAATATTTTTACAGGATTCCAGAAGTTCAGAGATCTCTAATGGATGGTCAACCCAATTTAAATATTAAAGTCTAATTATAGATTCGTTATAGCACCAAGCATGACTTTATCATATCAACTGGTTTCCAATCAGACCATAGTGTTCTATATAATTATTGTCCAAATTTTGTCTTATTCTTGATCCACTTAGATATGCTTTTGTTTTAGATTCATGTTCAAGTTTTTTAATCATGTGTGAGACGCCCTTGTCATCAGAGTTACCTTTGGCTTCTTTCTGGACATAACTTGAATAAGCTTCTATAGTTTTGACTTATTTTAACATGTGCTGCTATATGTTAGTCTTCCTTGAACATTTTCTATGGTTGCTCCCTTAGTTTTAACTTTTAACAAGCTATTTCAAGTTGCATCTTTCCATTCGTATCTTTATACTCCTTTCTCCTAGTTAATCTCTAAGTAGTATTAAGCTTTGTAAATCTTCAATTTTTGTTATGCTTTCTGTAGCTTTAGGGGGTAGAGGTCATTAGAAGAGATTATAAGAGCTTTGCCAAACCTTTCTCACAAGGATCCACGATAGGAAAATGTGGTTTTCTGTTTCATTCTTGCTTCACACCAATCACAAATTGAACCAGACTTCTGCCACTTTCTTATCCAAGATGCGGCTAGAATGGAATTCTCCTTTTAAGCAGTTTGTATAAATATCTTACTTTGCCTGAAGCTATGGATTTTAAACTGATTCTTTCTTAGATGTCCTTTACTGTTTCTCTGTTTCATGTCTATATAATGATATGTTATTGAAGGTGTCAGCTAGCTTAGTTGGTAAAGGTTTTGATGGTTTATCGCAAAGTCCTAAGTTTGAATCTCACTTTCGTCACTTACCCTTCGCACAAAAAAAATTGTTATCCATGTCTATATAATGATATTGTTTCTCTGTTTCGTGGTCATTCCCATTCTTTGCTTTGAATCTGTCTTTGCTTATTATATTAAAAGAAAATATTCATTTGACATTTAAATGGCGCAGTTTTTCTTGGAGCTGATGAAAGTTCCACGGGTGGAATCTAAATTAAGGGTTTTTTCTTTCAAGATTCAGTTTGGCTCTCAGGTTGTACTTATGTCTATTCTGTTTTTGTTTATAAGAGAACATGATGGATTAGGATCTACTGTCCCACCTTTTCCCAGGTTTCTGATCTTAAAAAGAGTTTGAGCAGTATAGACTCTGCTTGTGAACAGGTGTGTGAATACTCTGTCTTCCCTTCCTATTTTTTTAATTATGACATTTATATTCATGACAATTGGCTTGTTAGATTCGCAATTCTATCAAACTGAAGGAAATCATGAAGAAAATTCTTTTCCTTGGCAATACCATAAATCAAGGAACTGCAAGAGGTAATTCCAATTTTCACATACACTGAAAGGTATTTGTTTCTCACATACATGTGGATGATAAGATATGCTAGACTTTGTTCAATTAAAAGTAGTGAAATCTGTAATCACTAACAAAATTGTTTTGTTTGTTAATTTTTTTTGTTCTTTATTTCATTTTTTTATATTTTTGTTTGTTCTTTATTTGTCCAATGGGCAAAATTGTCAAAAATCATTGCGATTTATATAATAGGTTGTACATGGAAATGCCATGGACACCAACAAATGCTTCATAAATGTAGTGTAATGGGTTATACATGGGAATGTCAGGAACACCAACAAATATTGGATAAATGTAGCTTCAGGCAAATGGCTTTAGCCTGTCAAGATGAAAAACACATTTCCCTTTCGATGTACAGATACATAATCCAAACCAAGCAGGGTTAGTTGTTTAAATAATTTTGAAATTATGGTTGTTGTTTGGCCTGACTAATTCCATAAAAAAAAAGCATACTTAACATGTTGAAGAAACAACCTAATAGATGTTAGTGTTGCAAATGAAATGAGCATATGAGTAATATGTCTGAAACATTTTAAGCAGCTCAATATAAAATTATATATGATGAATATGTAAGAGAAGCGATTTAGTTCATATTTATATTATTGAGCTATGGGCATGTTATAGGAAGGAAGGTAATATGCAGTCAACAATCCTAGGAAATATGCATAATAGGAAAACGAATGTGGCACCTACGGCAAATTTCGGGACCAGTTAAATATGAAGTATGAACAATATCATCTAGCTTATGAGGAAAACTAAGTCAAGTCCTACAGTTCAAATGAAATTAGTGGTGCTTATGGTACATGATTTTGTCAATTAGGATGTGAGACAAAAATCACAGCATTGTTTCAAGGGATCAACTCTTGCAGGGTTGTGTTTTCACTCAACACCCTCCCATAGTGATAGATTTTGCTATGACTTAGTCCAAGCTTCTGACCTATATCGGCTGTTTGAAAAGTAGTTCGACTTCGTCCAAACTTCTGTTGGATACTTGACGCTAATGGTTTAGTTCAGAATCTGCCACACATTGGGCCAGGAAGCAGCTCAATTCAGAAATTCTCCTAGATGCACTTATGTTTTGGTTTCTATAGAACAATAGGGAAGAAATAATATCTTTTCTGACCATTTATTAGTGCATTAATTGTACTCGGAGTTATGAAAATAATGCTATAGTGAGTTTTGTCAATTATATTACTCTAGGAACTTGGTCAAAATCATGACAATAGCCATCAGATGTGGAGGTAAGGCTATGCGTACCTGACCCTCAGACCCTACACTGACAGGAATCTCATGTTATTAGGGGCATTCGGTAGGCTCTGATTTTCTAATTTACCTTCATTTAAAACAACAATTTGATTAAACTTGCAGGCTCAGCTATTGGTTTCCATTTGGACAGTCTTCTTAAACTTTCTGATACTCGTGCTACTAATAACAAGATGACTCTTATGCACTATTTGTGCAAGGTATGATACATTTGATATCTTTAATGTTGTCCATGTTATTGCAATTTCATAGTGAATTTTCTAAATTTTTGGCTGAAAATGCTACATATGAGCAATGTACTTGCATTTTGTTGATTAGACATGCTTGCAATTCTATCAAAGATACCCCATTTACTGTTCATAACTTGGTTTTAACTTGACATAAAGCTGTCCTTTTTCATATTGGTCAACAAATTTTCTGCTTACGAAAATGTGTCTATATTGTAACATTTACCTCTGCATCGATAATGCAGGGCTTTTGTTAAATATGTTAAAATAGATTCACAGTCTAGGTTATCTTCACAAATGGAAGACCCAGCTATTGTTACTTTCTATTATCTGGAGTCCTGGACAAGTAATATTCCCCAACATACAAATATATTATGGCTGCTGATTCGATTAAGATACTTTAACTACAAGGTAGGTTTTCCCTAGAATGGCTTGGTACATACCGTACCGACAGCTGGTCGATACACCAGTATGGAACGATAATGCGAACCATGATATGGACAACCCAACATACAAATATATTATGGCTGCTGATTCAATTAAGATGCTTCAACTGCAAGATAGGTTTTCCCTGGCTTGGTTTGTCGGTCAGTGAATCATGATTCTATAAATATAAAAAGAGTAAATGATATATGCAAACATAGAGGATTAATAGCAAACTTGGCCAAAACTTTTGAATGTTGTTTAATTTGTAATCATATATTCATCATGTCAAAATGGAGTTCTTTATACTGTCAATTTTCCTCTCCTTTTTTCTTTGATATATTGTTTCATCTATTAATCTTATAAACATTTTGGCATGAAATCAGTCGCTTGCTTCAAGATCTCCACAGCTTCTGGATTTTCATGAGGATCTTATTAGCTTGGAAGCTACATCAAAGGTTTTACTTTGTTTTGCTATTATTGTTGGTTATACTACAGCATGCAAGTGATAGATTTACCTACAAGTTTCCATATACAGATACAATTAAAATCCTTGGCTGAAGAAATGCAAGCCATTGTCAAGGGTTTAAGGAAGGTTGAAGTGGAGCTGAAAGCATCTGAAAATGATGGCCCCGCCTCAGAAATTTTCTGCAAAGTATGCCATCATTCCAGTTGTCTTTTTAAATATTTAGTTGTTGTAGATTTTTTCAAATTGTTCGTGGGCATTTAAATGTTGAATTCCTACTGCCCTTTTGACAATTTTGCTTGCAAATAAGTTTTTTTAGTTTTCTTTTTAATATGGTAATTATGTGAATGCTTAGATGCATCTACATTGCACATGTTTTTTGCATAACATGTTCTAATCATGTATCGTTTTGTCATTGCCATCCGAAAAATATTTCCATTTACTTTAGATGCTTATATAGACTGGCAGTCAAAATTTCCCATTATCAATGAAGCAGATGAACTGGTATATCTCCACTTGACAAGAAAAAGATTTCGTGTTACTATATATATGGATGATTTGTGATCCAGAAGGATAGGTTGGAGAAGTGAAAAAATGTGATGCAATTAATGGAGGATTGAACCAAGGTTCGCAATACCGTACCGTACCGGAGTTTCGACCTGGGCTCGATACCGGTACGGTATGGTATACCGCTCGGTACACCCAGGTGTACCGAGCGGTATATTCAAGCATGCCGAGCACTGTAGCAGCGCAGTACTGCTACAGTACTGCTAACAGGCGGTCCGCGTACCGGAAGCCTGTTGGACCGGTACTGCAAACCATGGATTGAACAGTCAGAGCAAGTTACTGTTACTTGCTGTTTATGCTTAGAATGCAAAGGTTTTCAGTCTGTGATCTGGATTTTTTTTTCCTACTTAAAAAAAATCCATTTATACATGCATGTTGGCAAGTCAAACACATGTAGATGAGGGAAATGATGACAAATAGTAAATTAGTAAGGATCACCTTGTAAGGCTAAATACTCCTTGAGACAATCGTGAATATACTCTGAGCGAAAGGTGAAAAAAAACTCGATGCGGGGAATATGAGACCATGAGCTCTTGAACACTGTAAGAAGAATGTCATTTCTGACAATGTGCTTTTTAAGAATGATTAGATCTTACTGGAGTAGCATGGGGCATATGGAATCCTATGAAAACTAGTAAGGATCACCTTGCACCACTAAAGATACATGGGTGACAACATATGAGATCATGAGCTCTCAAGTAGTGGGAGGAGAATGTGATTTCTGTCTATGTGCTTATTGAAGAATGGGCTAATTGGTTTGGCCAAAATATAGTGAAAAGGAAGGAACAGAAATGCCAAAAAACAAACTTATAAAAAAGAAGGTTCTACCATTTCTGGCATCTTCAATGATATAGCTATCCAGTGCAACAGTTGTAACTTTTGGTGAGATGCAGAGCCCTGTTTGACTACTACTGGTCAATGATTTGAGAAGATGTTAAGCTCGGACATCAGATGTGGTTTGATAAGCTATTGGTAGTGAGGGATGTGGAAAAAGCATATGCTTGTTATAGCTGTTCAACCATACACAAAGTCTACTGTGCAATACTTGGTTAATTTGAAATACAAGTCCCAAGGGAGATGAAGAGCAGAAAGTTGATCGGAAGCAGAATGCATGGTGTATATTTTTTTTCCTTGAAGGAAGGATGTCGCCCTTGATAGAGTTGTAATGCAAAAAAAAGTGCTTTTTTTGCCTCAACGATATGACACTTGATAGTAGAAAGCAGAAAATGTCCTATGTAGCCTAGTAGTTGAAATATTTTTTTGTTATTCTTGGCTTGAAATTTAATCCATTATCATTGCATTCTATGTAACGCGTTAACGATACATTATTAAGTACTCATCATCATGTCACTGTCGCTTATGTGGCATGTCATACATCACACTCCTTGTTCATATTTTAGCTTATTTTAAACAGCTGATTATATTTTATTTTTTACATATCCAGCTCAATATATGCTATATATGTGATGCTGTGATAAATCCTATTAACTCAGAGTCTGATATGTGAAGGTTGTTTATTTCTCTTCTTTTTCCCTGATTGGACCAGATTTTCATGTGCATCAAATTTTTATTAACTCATTGCCCTTTTTATTGTTTAGATCTTGAAGGAGTTTGTTGTTGTTGCTGAAGCTGAAGTGCGGTCACTAACAACATTATATACATCAGTGGTGGGCTGCCTGCTAGTCACTCATAAGAACATATATCACTGATTTTTTATGTCTACCATGTTACGTATCACACATCTTCCTTACATATTTTGAGTGTTGACAGGGTAGAAATGCAGATGCTCTTGTACTATATTTTGGTGAAAATCCTGCAAAATGTCCACTTGAACAAGGTCTAGTAGCTTCTTTATTGGATAAGTCTTGTTAAATGAAGGCTTCAATTCTTTTTAAACCATCAACACCCATTTTCATGATTTATGTTCATTATACCTTCTTCTGATGCATACTTAGGCCATACAAAGATTAGAAACTTAGATTTCTTTATCAAATTGCTATCAGCAGTTCTTTTAGATCTATTAAAAAGCATATTTTACCCTTCTATTATGCTTGTGATGGTAGGTCTTGCAAAAATTGTGTAATTGCCTATACTGCATCTCTCTGATTGAAATAACAAAATTGAGCATTGCTATTCCTTGAATATGTAGTTCATTTAGTGATCATTCTGACTTTATGTTTAACTGATAATATAGTGGTGATTAGTGGTAATGTTTTTTCTTGAAATTGGAAACAATCTGAACTCAACGGTTGTCTTTCTATTGGATCATTTGTAAATGTTACTTTCCCATTGGCTATTTGGCTTGTTCATGCCTTTTTAAGATGTAACTTGATCCTCACAAAGTAGTGTTGTCATTCTCTTTTCTCATTTACTTTCTCATGTCTTGGGAAATTTAGAATTGTTGCTTCTATTACGAGGATCATGGAACAGATTCCTTATTTCAATTACCAGACCCTTGCTGGTCCATGGCTGGACCAGTACCAGTACCAGTACCAGTACCAGTTCAGTCCATGCTAGCATCCCGAGACACAGTATGCAGGTATCGGTACCAGAGGGAGATGGGAGGAAGAGGAGAAAGAGAGGAGAAGAATAGAAGAGGAAATAGGGGTAGAAGACGGGCGACAAGCTGTAGACAGTGGCCTGGGTGGGCAAGTTGTGTGTGACGTCAGTGTTAAAAAAATTTAATTCAGACTGAACTCTCTGAAAAGGGGCAATCTGCAACTTGATTCATGCTCAGATTGGCAATTACTGATGGATAAGAAGGATTGTGCTATGCTGAATAGGGACTCAACTTTAGTTTGCCTTAGTGGAATAAACCACAATATGGTTAATTAATGTAGTAGATGTTTTTTGCCACTTACTAGTACCTAGTAATTATGGGCAAGATCCACCCTTAATAAAGTTATTTTGGATATGATGGTTATAAAGAGTTGACATCAAATTGACAGGCAATTACAAAAGTCTTGTCAAGTCTTCATTAAAGCTTCGAGTCATACTCCATGTTTTGCCCTATATTCAAGAAAATGATTTGGTTTCTAATTGAAAATTATTAGCGAGCTATCAATCATGATTATGGCAAAGAGGGAGATATGATTGACGCATCTATAGCAAGATGTTCCAATTCCTGCTGTCTGCTCGTAAGTGATTTTGTAAGTAATTAGCATTTTCCCTTATAAATATATGGTTCCTAGTTGTCAAAGGTGTTTCTAATAAGATAAGATTTATGGTATGTTGGATATATATCTATAGATATAAGGGTGAATTCCTTAGAGAAGTCCCTTATTTTGGGCTTTTACTAGAGGTGCCCTTTCCCTTAATCCTAAAATACCCTAGAATTCTAGGGTGAATTCCCTAGAAAAGCCCCTTATATGAACTGATGAACCGGTCCAAGGATTTGGACTGATTGTCACTGTTCTTATGGACCAGTTCAATCCTCATTTTGTTTAAAACCAAAAACAATGGTCTGCCTCCTCTCTCTCAGATTCAATCAAGCAACTCATCTCCACTCCCCCTTCTCCTAAGACATCTCTATTCTTCCACTTTCTTGTGTAAGTGTAAAAGTTTTTTATCATTTTCTATTTCTTTTTTAATAAGATTTTTATGAGGTTTGAAGAAGGGTCTAATAAGATATTCCACATGAACGGTCCAAGGGGATTTAAAGGATAAGAAATCAGTTATAGTGTTTTTGTAACTACTACAGTGTCAACACTGTAAATATTATAAATAAGTAGTCACAAATTTTTTTTCTATATATACAAACTCAAGATATACTAAATTTAGAATTCTAATTCATATGAACATAATTTACAGTGAGGAGTTTACACAAACATTTCAAGTTATAAAATGTGATAAAAAGTCAGTTAAATATTTTTAAAATGTGGTTACAATATTTAAAATATGATTATAGTATTTTGTTTTCTTAAAAAGGATACCAAGTGTGTTGAAAAATACTGTAATTGGATAGTTATATACTTGTTCTGATTTTCTTCATTACATACATACTTAATATACAAAACTTATGATGAATCAAAAGTATAGTGTTATACAAAGAGAGACCATTATAAGTAGAAACACAAAATGAGGAAGAACTTTAGAAGGTGGAGAAGACTTGCATATTTCATGAGAAGGTGGAAGAGTGGAGATGTTTTAGGAGAAGGGGAGGAGAAGAGATGGGTTGCTCAGTTGAATATGTGAAGAGGAAGAATATTATTTTTGATGTTAAACCCAAAATGAGGATTGGATTGGTCTATAGGAATAGTGACATTTGGTCCAAATCCTTTGGATCAATTGACCTTGGTCCGTAGGAAAAATGCTGGAACTGTCATGGATATCCTGTCAAGGATTTTGGAGACTAAGGGAAAGGAGCACTGTTAGGAAAAAAACTAAAAAGGGATACCTCCAGGGAAAAGTCCAAAATGAGGGAAAGGGGGCATTGTCAGGAGAAAAAGAAAAAGGACACCTTTAGGGAAAAGCCCAAAATGAAGAATTTTTCCAGGGAATTTATCCTAGATTTGATATTTATGATTTATCAGATATATCGTCCAAAACATAGTATATGCTACTCTTTCTTTGAAGTAGAAAAACAAGGATGAAATCTGACCAACGATAAATTTGATTGTATATGGACACCATAGTATGAAAAACAAGGATGAAAAAGGACACCATAGTATATGCTACTCTTTCTTTGAAGTAGAAAAACAAGAATGAGCAATTTGATTGTCTCAGAGTGATAAATTACATGTGACAACAGAAGTGGATTGTTATTTTAGAACTAAACACTTTCACAAGAACAAAACAAGAGTAAACTCACAATATGATGAAGTTATCAAAGAAGTTTGTGATTTATCGGTAAAATGTCATGTATAAGCTGCTCTAACAGGGCATAAAATCAACTTCTTAGACTCTGAGAACGAGTAGATAGAGTCTGCAACTGAACTTTTATGTTAAGAATGGAGAATAAACAAAATAGTGTGCCTGATACTGATAACCTTGATCATAATGGTTTTTTTGATTAAATGTTGGGTTTGAAAGGTAAACATAGCAGTCAAATAAGAGTTGAAGGTAGTGAGACTATCCATGAGCTTCCAGTTTAGGGGAATGATTATATATATATATATATATATATATATATATATATATATATATATATATATATATATATATATATATATATATATATATAGTGTCACAATTTTTATGATTGATACTGATTTGGCATGCTTAATCTCTTCTTTCCAAACTATGGTGTGTGTGCAGCTACCAGCTCTCCTCAACCTTGTATATTATCTGTCATGAAGCGGTCTGATTTGTTTTTGTACTATCGCAGTATCATCTTTTGTGCCATCTCACCTTTGTTAATTAAGTCCATTCACAAACTAATATATCCACTTGTTAATCAAGTCCTTGATGTGTGTAAAATTTGTTCTCCAGTTAAAATGATCTACAGATGATTGTTAATGCAGTTCTCTCTACACTTTTGAACTTCATTTTGATGTTCAAGCGAGCACATCAGGAGAATTGCCAGCAAGCTGAACTTGAGAAGAAGAAAGCCCAAAAGGGGAGAGAGATGGAGAAGCCCAAATCATCATTGTCAAACAGTAAAAATGTTAGTGCCTGACCACTAAAGTTTGCTAATTCCGTGTTTCCTAGTGAATCCATTATATTTGCTTACTCTTCTACCAAATATTTGTCAACAGGATTTGAAGGAAAGAAGCTTGAGCCAGCAGTTGCAGGAAACGAATCAGAAGACTAAGTCTACATACAGACGTGAAAAAGACATTAGATGACCTGTACTTGCCTAACGCCGGCTTACATATTATCTACTGCCTGCCTGGGGGATCTGTGTGCCATTACATCGTGCAAGGTCCCCAACCAACTGGGGAGACAGACAGCGCTGAATCTAGGCACTGGTTCAAGCACGATAGGCCCCCAGTTCAAGCATAATACTGGAGTCATGGTACAGGGACACTCTCAATAGTGACCACCTCCATGACATGCGAGAGCTGCTCAGCTTCTTTGTGATCTAATTCTTGTACAGAGCTATTGTCTCCAACAGGTGAACTTGGATACTAGAGGTCAGATTGATCAATATGCTGCGGCCAGTCAAGCATGACCAAATTATGTGATCTAATTCTTGTACAGAACTAACCCCTCTGTCCATTTGATCTCTTTTTTCGTTTCTTATTCTTGCCATTTTTCTTATTTGCAGCGGCTTGGTACAGCTAGATTTCAGAAATTGTAAATTAGGTGTGAGAAGTAATCTGTAGGTTAAGATTTGTATTGAGCCTAATTCTAATACCATCGGTCCTAATGGAGCCCAATTTTCCCGATTATAACGTCTGTGAATCTGTATTTATCTTCTCTTTGTAAACCTTAATGATGAGGATTGATACATATTTCTGATGGCAGCTGTCAGCTGATCGGTATACAAAAAGCTGTATGTTTGTTTTCTCAGAACGGACGAAAATTACATACAATGAAGTCAACATTTTCTTCCTTCACTTTTGAGTGTGTTAACAATGTATTGATATTAAGTGAGTCCGTTCTTTCTGTTATTTCTTTTCCCTTTTCTTTTTGTTGTTGGAGACTGATCCTAAAATTTCAATACTGAAAAAGGCCTCTTGATGCCTTGTGAAAATATCTTTATCTGTTTCTTTTTTGTAAAAATAAGTGGTGAAGAGACTTTGGGATCAATTTTAATCCCAGTAACTTGTTGACATTCTCATTTTCAAAGAATTTATCTGTTTTGAACTCTTTTGTAGGAAGATATCTTTAAAAAATATTGATTTCAGATAACTCTTTCAATCGGCAATCTTCTGTAAGTGAATATGTTTTTTTTATTGAGAATTAATTAAGAATTTTTTTTATAAATATTAGCTTTACCCTCTTAATCTAAATAATATTATTTTTAAAAATTGATGAATTAATTCGATCAATAGACCAATTGGCCTCAGCTCTTCCTACCTTTGGTTGTATTTTATCTCTTTGGTATTTCCCTTTTACCCTTACCATGTCTGGTCTTCCTTTGTCCTAAGTCACACCATCATCTTCTTCACCATTTGTCTCTTTCAGTCCTTGTACTTATAAAGTCTTAGATTTTATACTCCTCAATCAATATAAAATTAAATGTTCTTATAAGTGTCCCCCATTAGTAGTAGAGGAGTTGAGTTTTCATGAGCTCTCCTTCTAATACCAATTGATAAGTCATCATTGGTTCAAGCATAAGAGTTCACGAGAAATTATCCACTTTGAGTGAGCTCATAAAATTGTCGACTTGCTCTTCTTGCTGCACACTCATGAATGGGTGTGATACCACCTACTTTATTTTTGTCCTATGTCACTTGACAACTTGGAACACATTATTGAGGAGATCCATGTCAACAAAAAAAAATAATGAGGTTAATCTTAGGGCAAACAAATGAAAAAGTTACCAACACCATACCTTAAAAAGCCATTGCTCACTTATCTTAAGGATGGCGATGGACTTAGATAGGAAGAGAACAATTCAACTAAACTGCTTCTCCTCTGACCTATGCAATCGCGAGAGGCACTAAAAGACTTTCAGGTGGACCGGGTTAGGTTGATCGACCACCCGATCTTTGAAGAAACAAAAAGGTACCTCCTTTTACAACCTTTGTTACAAGTTTAGAACCCAACTTTGTAACCATAGTAGGTAGAGAGAAAATATGTCAAACCTCTTAAGCACATGTTATAACACACAAGTTGTAGGGAGTGTCAAGGGTAGTACGGAGCTTTCCACATTCCCTAACAAAAGTCATAATATAGCATCAAGAGTCCAATTTTAGAAAGCTTCAACAAAGAAAGGGTGGATGGGGAATTAAAGGCTCACCTTCAATGCATCAACGCAAGTTAGATATAGTGACATGACTCATATGATCGATCACCAAGCCAAGCAATAATTAGTTTGAATTTGACAGAAATATGAAAGACCTCTCGGATATTATTCAGGTTGAGGACCGAAATAATTGAATAGAAAAGACACAAGCCGGTCGAGGGTGGTGAGATTCTATTACCAAGGAATTTATCTTTGAGGGGGTAATCTCTCAAAAGAGCAGTCACTTTAACTCTAAATTGACAACCCATCTAAGTTGTTCCTACTGGTTGAAATTCGATCAACGATTGAATTCTAAAGTCTTTGGAGAGTCTAAATGCTCTAAGTCAATTGAAGGTGTGGGGGCAGTAAAACCTCGTGAAAGCAGTACTAAAAACCAAAGACCAATCATTTTATCCATGAATATGACCACGAGGGGATGTATGTATGTTCAGAAAGAATGACACTCGATTAAAACCATTGACATCAACACAAACAAAAAATTAAGTGAATGATAGCAAAAGCATATGGTTATCTTTACCTCGTTTAGGTTTGGTTCATTGATACTATAGACTATTATACAGCTCATGTGGGACATATATCTGAAAACTGTAAGATAGCAGCTAAAACATTGTGTTATTGAAAGTTCTGTAAACCTATCATTAAAGGAGGCTCAGACAAAAACAAAGTTTAACTGCTAATTATTACAAAAATAAAGTATTAGTACTTTAAGACCAAAATTCTCCATTGCAAACTATTTTCCTTCGATCTCATTTCACAGATCTTTAAGGCCCCATTTCCCTTAAAGATCTGCCATAAACTGAAAGAAGATAACACTCAAGCCCCTGTCTAGCTGAGTGAAGATACAAATGGGATTACAGGCCTGGCCTGCACCCAAAGCACAGCCCAAAACCTGTGATCTCAAAGCATGTCACCTCTCCAACTAATTTTCCTAATACCATCCTTCCCTTATTTTCCTTGCATGTCATATCATAAATCTTTAATCCCCAAATTCTGTTCCAGATTGGTCATAAAGAAACAGAGCAATCAAGACCTTGAAGGTATAAACATAATTTTGGGCCAAGCCCAAGATCTGCCTGAGCCTGAGCAACTAATCTCAATACCCGACAACTCGCCAACTAATCTTGGAATGCAATTACACTCTTCTCTCATCTCCTTATGCATTGCTCAGTTCCTCTTCTATGATTTCCATGACTCTCTCATACCATCACTTTTTCTCCCCTTCCGATCATCATCAAGGGAAACTAAATCTATCCATATTTTAGTAGAGTAAACATAAAACAGGAGGAGTCCCGCAAGAATCTGCATTCACGCATCGAAAGTTAAGAGGAAAAAGAAAAAAGGACAGCACGATATTGGATGAACTGAAAGCAGCAGCAAACAGATTAAAGCTCCAGAACTACTCTTATGTATACGTCTGAACAACAAGTTTCATGCGATTAGCACTATATCTACGCTGTCCAACATTGCAGCAAACAGATGACAGATGCATGATTCAGAGAATTCAAACAAGCGAAGTTACCAACGGATTAGTGATCCGAGACTGAAATCAAGAAGACTCGGATTCAGTGGACGAGTATACCTCCCTATCACCATCGGTGGTGGAGGCGGAATCTACCATGATCGAAACAAAATCGTCGGCAGCGACCACGACGATGGGCGCAGGTGAGTCAGGCGGGGCACTCGACTTGCTGAACTCGATCATGCGCTTCCCGATCTCCCTGGTGTAGATCTGGAGGATCTCCAGCCCGTAGTCGTAGTCTGAGAAGGGACAGACGCCGTCGCAATTGGCGGCGGCGAAGGCCTCCTGCTCGATGATGAGAGCAATGGAGGAAGCCTGCTCGACGGAGACGACGCCGTAGCACTTGGTGAGGACGGAGGGGGAGGAAAGGGTCTCGACCAGGCGCTGGATCACGGCGTCCCGCGACTCCTGCGACGGCGGCCACATGTTGAGGGAGACGTCGAGAAGACCGGCCGACGCCGCCGAAGTGGGATCGAGTTCATCGCCTGCCTCGATGGAGTAGGCCACTTCGCCATCTCTCGCCATTGTGGCCTTCTTGGGATTTCTGTTTGTAACTGGAAAGGGCCGACGGTTATTTAAAGGCCCTCTTCGGGGACGGACCGCTTCCAATGGGCCGGCCTTGCGATCTTTATTTTTGAGCCGACCACTTCTCAACCCAAATGCGTTCCCGGACAGGCGGACCCATCTATCCAAAGTCATCTTGCTGCGAGCTCACTTGTTCCTGCGACCAAAGCCAAGTCCACCTCCTCCCGCCACTCCACGCTCCTCGTCTCGCAGTAGCCCGTCTTCACGTCATTGGCGAAGTAACTCACCCACACGCGGACCCCGAGTCTCCACCTCACCACCCTCCCCTCCATCTCCCTTCCCACCCTCCACTCTATCGTCTCCGGCAGCTCGTCCCCTGCCACCACCACCCCGCCCGCCTTGCTGAACGCCCTCTCCGACCCGCTGCACCTCAGCCTCATCCCTGCCCTCCGGTCCGCTTCGCCGCCGCCCGCGCCGATTTCTGGCCTCGACGCCGCCACCTCCGCCCCCGTGGCGCCGTCGTGGAGCACCCCATCGAACACGCCCGCGCCGCCCTCGGCCTCCTGCTCCCACAGCCAGCTGCGCCCCTGCGCCCTCGTCGCCGTGCGTGCCGTCGCCTTCACGCCGGCCGCCTTCCCTTCCCCGAACCGCCCCTTCACCGTACGCGTCGCCTCCACCTCCTGCTCCGGGTTCCCACTCGACCGGCCCAGGCTCGGGCCGGTGGCGTAGCTCGACCCCAGTTCCGGCCCCACCCACACCCGGGCCCGCGACGGGAAGTGCCGTTCGGCCTCCAGGACGCCGTCATCCACTTCTTTTCGCCTCCCGAACCGGAGCCGGACCACGTTGAGCCGTACACTGTCGACACGGACGCTCACCCGGATAAACCGCGGGTCCCGCATGCAGACCCTGGACTCTAATTGTACCACGGCTTCGAGCTGCTGGTGGGCCAAGGTGTAGCGCAGCACGGAGTCCTTCGGCTCCAGGTTCGGGCTGCCGGTCGAGCCGCTGGAACCAAATCGGGCCATGGCCGGCACCGGAGCGAAGCCCTTCAGGACCCAAAGCCCGTGCCTCTCTGCGCCGTAGGAGGGGCAGCAGCCGACCGGGAGAAGGCCTCTGGAGTCGCCGCCCTGAAGCTCGCGGAGGATGCACCACTTGGTGAGCATGTAGCCGAGGGAGCGCATGAAGCGCTCCTCGACGTCCGGCCCGAGGGAAAGGAGGACGCCACGTAGAGCGATCCGGCAGCCGAGGGCTTGCTCGAGGGGGGAGTCAAGAGCTCGGAAGAACAGGAAGCCGGCGTCGGCAGGAGCTTCAGTGGCGCAAGTCCAGAAAAGCCGGAGGACGAAAACGAGGGAGAAGAAAGATGCAGTCTGCTCGTCACCACCGAGGGCACCCGAAACGGATTCCTGGTCGAACTTGATCGCAGACAACGAGAAAGAAGAGGGAGACATGGAGATTGTCTCACGGAGGAGCTGGAGGAGGAGAGGGATATGAGGGGATGAAGGGGATACGGGATCCGACAGCCATAGGGCACGAGAGGTGTTGGAGGGATGGAAACCGTGGAGTGTGATGGAGAAGGTGAGGAGGGTCTCCGCGCCGGAGCCGGCGGTGCGGTCGGCTGCGAGGCAGATCGTCTTTTCGTCGGCTGACGCAAGAACAAGAGACGGAGGGGCGGAAGGCCATCGCGATGGCTCAGGGAGAGCGGCGACCCAAGACCACACGTCCTCCATGGCTCCTCTACGCTTACGGAAGTAAGACTGGTGCCGATGTTGGAGGGGGAGGGATGCGTCGACGCAATAAAAGGCACAACCTAACAGTTGACGTAACTTTAGGACCCACAGACTGACACGAACGGCGGTCCGTGGGATTGGATCATCGACGTATAAGCATAAGACACATGGCGATACGTAGCGTGCTTTGACCGGTCAAGCAATTCTTCTGTGTGCGGACCGCTACATTTCCTTCTCTAATCAACTGCAGGCACTCAAGATGAAAGAAGAAGTCGTATGTACCGCATGCAGAATTCTCGAAATCCAGGGCATGAAGCCATGGTTTTCTGTTTCTTCTTCGTTTCCCGTGTGCACTCATCTGACTTCTCATTCCATAATACTTTTCCATCACTTCTTCGATTCATCAAGGGACGTAAGAAAATTTACATGAAGTTAATTTTCTGCGACTCCTTCGGAGTAAGGCATATCTAGAATCTGAGACTGGTTGTTGTTGTTGTCTGAGAGAAGCCGTGATGTGAAGCGGAGAAAAAGCTAACATTTCATGATCCACACAACCAGATCGAGATGTCTCCCATCTGAAGTCGTAAGGGATGGATGCAGTAGCTCGACGTGGTGGATGTGCGTCGAATAACGAAGCACTTAAGGCTACCACATGTTAACACGAGAAGATACGATGCTCCACGTCAGTCCTAATGAACTCGGCCGCCATGGACATTGCAAGCTTTGTATACTTGAGTCTCTTTCTTCCTCCTCTTCCAGAATGGGTGGAGCTCACACTCTCGGCTGAGACGAAACATACTCTTCCGTGATGCAGTGGAGCTTCTCAGTGAGGAGGCATGGTTTGGATGCCTGAGACCCGCCATTTTTATCGGAGGAGAAGCTTGTTTCCTCCACCCTATTAGTACTTCCACTGCACCCTCTTTGATGCTGAGGCGATCTCCAGTATCTTTAGGGCGTATGCTTACATGTAACATCTTCTTGGACACTACAAGACTCAAGCGTCTCCCGAGCTACATAAAACCATGCAGAACGACGAAGGAACATCTTCTCGATTGCTCGATGCAAGCAACCGCCATCCGTATATCTCGTGCAGACGCCAGCCGTGGCAAACAGCGCCCGTGTAGCCGCCCCTCGTTGATGCATCACATAGAAATGTATTAACCGGTCGTCAATATAAATGAGCCTTCGAAGAATCATGAATTCAGGGGAGAAGCCATCAACCTCCCGCTATCGATCATTCAAAGTATAAAAGTCGACCCCTGAAAAAGGATTAGAAGTTTTTATTATTCTTATTCCACTACTAATTTTATCATCGAAAGGGTCTGAGTTGGGAACTCCCTCGATGTCGACCACTTATGCGGGAGCCTGGTAAAGCTAAGGCACACCTCGGCTCGATTCCAAAATCCTGAGGAAATCCTGACCCTCATAGTTAAGTGTAGAATCCATCTTAGATGGACAATCAGTGCCTCGTGATTGCCTCAGCCAGACATTCCTCCACTCTAACTACCACCCAAAACTGCCATGTGGTTCTCCAAGATGAACTTGCGCCTTTGGGATGGGATAAGTCATACCGACTCCCTAGTTAATGGAGACCTGAAGCCCACTACGACGGAGAGGCCCACTACTATGAAGCCCCTATCCCACTATAGCAAAACCTATTGTAACATCCTAGATTTTTTTTTATAGGATCATATCTTTCTATAAGTACATTTAGAGCCAAATAAATAAATATTACTTTATTCATAACTTGTAAATATTTATTTTAATTTATTTATTCGTCAAAATATAAGTCAAAAGTATTTATCGAAGAACATAATGATGTGAATTCGAAGAAACATTCAAGTGGCTCTACCTAGCAATAGAAAAAAGTCTGCTCTCTACTTGAATATAGTCTAGTGCTAGTGGGAGATTGCTCTGAAAATAAAAAACAAAAAATTTTAGCAACATTAAGTAGAAACCCCTATAAGTCAACTAAAAATGAATACATGATCAAAAATTAATCATCCCTTTGGCATATATCAAATACTCGAAGGAGTACACACCCAACTACGGATTAAGAGACTTTATCTTACAGGATAAGTTTGTGTTCTCCCAATAATGGATAGAGACAAACCTATATCGCACTCTCAATAATGGATAGAGTGATGTCCCTCACCCGCCAAAGTGGGAACACGTTTCTCCCAACAGTATATGGAGGAATCGTCTAACCACCATATTTGATGACAAGCTAATCCTTGAAAGGAATCGTCGTACTTACCCTCTGTAGGAAAATAATATAATCTGTATGTCTATATTTGGATAAAATAATATATTTAAATAATTTTTAAAAATATTATTAATGTCAAATGCTATCGATTAACTCTATTTAACTAGAATTCAACTGAATTGATCTCTAATCCTCATTTAATTGATTTGAAAATAACATTATTTCATAAAGGTCATCGGGATAAAATAACACATTCAAATATTCCTTTTAAATATCATTAATATCAAATACTACCAATTAACCCTTAATTGATTTGAATCCTAATTTAATCGATCCAATTGAACTTGATTTAATTGGAACCTAATTGAATCGATCTTTAATCTTTATTTAATTGATCTAAAAATAATATCATCTCATATTGATCATGTATATATTAGGATAAAATGACATATTCAAATATTTCATTTAAATATCATTAATATCAAATGCTACTAATTAGCTATCAATTGACTTAGAACCTTAGTTCCATCGATCCAATTGAACTCGATTTAATTAGAACTCAACTAAGCTAATCTCTAATCCTCATTTAATTGGTTTGAAACCATCATAGTCTTAGTATAAATTAGATTAGATTAGATCCAATTTAAGTTAAACAGACTTGAATAAGTCAAACCAATTTGAAGTCATCCTAAATCGATCTAACCGATCAAATCTTGTTTGATTCGATCAATGTTTGAGCTCAAATCCATGCATAATACTGGGCTAGGTTGGGCCAGTCCATATACTAATCATATGCAAACACAACACCATGCTAGGCTAGCTCTTGGCTCATGAATTGGTTATGTACGTTGCATGTGATCGCCCGTATTGGGCTAGGTTGAGCTAGCCTGCGGGCTAGGGCCTAACCTATGGGCTGAGCCTAGCCTACTGACTAAGCCTAGCTAATTGGTTGTAGCCTAACCTAGAGTTGGCCTAGCCTGTGAGCTATTTCAACTTAGTTTCTATCTAATTTCATTAATATTAAATTGTGACAACATATATTCATTAATAATAATATATTAAAAATATATTAAAAGATAAGATTGAAATATAAACTTTAATACAAGCAAATAATATTCATAATTCAATAAAAATTAGAAATCATACATTCAATGAATAATTTCATCATAATCTAATCAAACAATAAAATTTTAAACCTTAAAAGGGATCAAAGAATATCAAAAAAATTTAGATAATATATTTTAATCTAATAGTAAAAATTTTAACATTTAAAGGATCAAGAAATATTTTTGAACTTCATACAAAATATTTTAATCCTAAAAATAAAATTCCAAGAAAAGTAAAAAAACCTATCTCTCCTCGACTCCTCGATAAGATACAACTCCTCATTTCTTCTACTATTCGGCTTGGTGAGGAACGAATGAGAGGAAACCCTCCCCTCAAATTGGAGGAGGTGAACCATTTATTTAAGAAAAACTTTTTAAAACTTTTTATATTTATATAATATTAATTTTCATTTAATATAGTAACAAATATGATATCACTATATTTGTAATGCTTAATAGTTATTTCTTAAATTACAATAGCAAGTAAGAAAATAAAAATCAATTTATAAATTAAAGATTTGATTACAACTATAGCAAATGTCAAAACCGCTACGACAAGGACCAATGCCCCTCACGACAAAGACAAACAAGCGCACGGGCAAGTCGGAAAACTCGACCCATGACTTATCCCTTCGGGCACACCAAATGGGATACATCCAAAGTGGAGGAATCAATGAATTCGATTCCGACGAACTCGATAGAGCAAAATAATCGAACGGCGTGTCTTGAACCCCCTTGTTGGAGCCCCGAAGCACACCTTCCGAGGGCGACAAATAATAGGGAATAAGGTGATGTTAGTTTTGACCTACTAACTCACCTAACAACACGCGCCCACCTAGGCAGTGGTGAGGGTAGAAGGGTCCACGTGTCGCCCCTTTTCTATGGCAAGCGTCGGGGAAGCAACCCACCACTCCCTACCGATCGCAATTTCGGGAAAGGTCACATGCCCGATTGTAGGGAGCATTAATCCCTTACAACGAGGCATGTCTCCCCCCCCTTTTTTTTTTGTCTTCTACTTGCAAGGAGCATTAATCCCTAACGACAAGGCTCATCTCCCCCTTTCTTGGTTGCCCGACGCAAACAACCACCATCCGTTTATCTCATGTAGAAGCCATTCCTGATAAAAGGTGCTCTTTGCGATGGCCCCTCACTCACGATGCATCATAGAGAAATGTACCAATCGATCGTTGACATAAATGAGCCCCTAAAAGACTACAGATTCAAAGGAGGAGTCATCAATCTTCTGGCACCGATTGTTTATGTATAAAAGTCGACCTCCATAACATAAAAAGGGACGAAAGTTTCCATTATTCCTATTCTACTATTAATTTTACTATCAGAGGGGTAAGTTCAAACTTTCACAACGTCGATCGCTTGTGCATGAGCCTTGGTGGGGCCAGGGCGCACCTCGACTCGACTCCAGAACGTCAAGGAAAACCTGCCCCCCATGATCAAGTGCAGAATCCACCTCGCTACGCCTAGAGATCACCTTAGCCGAACCTTTGCTCACTCCAACGACCACCCAGAATCGTCTCATGGTTTTCCATGATGAACTTGCGCCTTCGGAATGGGTTAAGACGTACGACTCTCTAATTAACCACGTCAACGGAATAACAAATAGAAATATAAATATATAAACATATATTTTCTTTCTGAGATCCAATCTCCCACAGGCATTTAATTAATTGAACCATCCTTCACACCCGAACGCAAACCCAAACCCAAACCGTTACCAACGTACTTCATCAACGCTTCACGCAGTTCGAGAGAGAGAGAGACAGAGGAGTCGGGTCACCCGCATCCGTACCGTTACAGTCTCACTCCTCGGCGTACAAGATAACTCCAAGAGTGGACGGAGGGCGACGAAAACACGAAGTACGTCGTCACGTTCGCGCTGCATCGATCTCGTTTTCCTGTTCTCGATCAAGGAAAACGCGAGTCCTGCGTTTTCTTGGATCACTCAACGCACCGGTCACCACCTCCCGTCTCTTTCTCATCCTCCTCCGCTTCCGTTTCTTCTCTCCCCATCTCTGTTGTTCCAAGTCCAGATTGCCACATATTTAGGGTTTCTTCGGCGCATCTGATGATCGCTTGACGGTTCCCTGAGTTGCTCCGGATCCGGGAATTAGGGTGACATGGGGAGCTCGGAGGAGAGGGTGGTGGCGGTGATCATGGTCGGCGGACCCACGAAAGGTGCGATCTATTAGATCTGTGTCCTTTCTCCCCTCGGATGTTTGGGGTTCTTGGATGGATGAATTTTTGAGGATTTGTGGCTGAACAGCCGATACACGTTGCAGGAACTCGCTTCCGGCCTCTTTCTTTGAACGTTCCGAAGCCGTTGTTCCCCTTGGCTGGTCAGCCGATGGTCCATCACCCGATATTGGCCTGCAGAATAGTGTGTCTCGTTGCTGATTTTGCTACTCCAGATCCTGCGCATTCACAAATGCTGAACAATTTCTTCTCTTCTTGTTGATCTGTAATGTAGATCCCCAATTTGGTGCAAGTATATCTTATTGGATTTTACGAGGAAAGGGAGTTTGCGCTATATGTATCGGCCATCTCCAATGAGCTCAGAATCCCTGTTCGGTACTTATTTCTTGATACCCACATGAATTCTTAAAATACGGGAGGCTTGCTTGATCGAATCTTTTTGGTTTTTTGAATTTCTTTTAGGTATCTGCGGGAGGATAAGCCACATGGCTCGGCGGGAGGGCTATACAACTTTAAGGATTATATAATGGAGGATGACCCGGTGTGACATATTTTCTTGACTATTCATTTAGATATCTGAAGCTATTTACTATATGATTGAAGATCTTTGCTCGTTTCTTTTGGTGCCTTATTTCCATATTCAAAACCAAGGGATTCAGTAATATCATCAACTAGTTCTCATTGTGGCCCTTCCGGTGCTTCTACTTTACCTGTTTCTTTTTGTTTGCAGTCTCATATAGTTCTTCTGAACTGTGATGTTTGCTCGAGCTTCCCACTGCCAGATATGCTTGGTAATCCTTTGATGTAGCTCTTTCTAATGATTTATGTTGTCGTTGCCAACATCTTGTTACTTATACCGTTCATTATCTGGGATGGTACATATTATGTATACTTAGTTGTCAATTAGTTCTCTATCGCTTTCTCTCTCACACACACACATTACCGTTGGCTATTCTTCAAAGTTGAAGTTCTGTTGTTTTTGCATGATATTCATAATTAATTTTTTGAGAAGCCCCTTATCTTTATGTGGCTTATAGGTCAGAGCTCACACCTCACAATTACTTAATGTTTTGAAGCTACCTTATCTTGTTTATGCTACACTTCAAATAAGTATGGACATCTGCTTGACCTTTGAGTCCATGGGTTTAATGATAAAAACATTAATTTTGCGAGATACTCTCTTTACTTGCTATCATGTCGGAAAAAAAAAGAGAATTTCTTTCCAACACCAAATGATTTCGATAAGTACATATCTCTTGATTGTTACTAGTTGTTGTCCTCTTGTATACTGGTTTGAAGCCTCTTTTGCTCTTTGTGCATGCAGAGGCTCATAAAAGATATGGTGGGCTTGGAACATTATTAGTAATCAAGGTGTCGAAAAACTCTCGTTATTATTCTAATCATTTTCTTTATGTTGTATTGTTTTGTCATTGGTACGTCATTCTAGAATGTTCACTTTTTCTGATTGCTTTCTGTTTTTGTTCTCTATAGGTATCTGCTGAATCTGCCAATCAGTTTGGTGAATTGGTCGCAGACCCTGTCACAAATGAATTGCTCCACTATACTGAGAAACCAGAGACTTTTGTGAGTATGCGGTTTCTTTTTCTTTTTCTTTTTCTCTCAATTATATGTTAGTCTAATGTTTGATGCATGCTGGTTTTTATTTACTGCTACAATCTCTGAATGTTGCATATCATTCTAACAAGTTAGTGATGATGGCTATAAATAAAATCAACATTGTAGGTGAGTGACCGTATCAACTGTGGTGTGTATATATTTACACCTGAGATTTTTACTGCCATCCAAGGTGTCTTTACACAAAGGAAAGACACAGGTAGATTTCAGCTTTTGATGTTTGTATCTTTTATCATAGTTAGATCACAGTGTTAACATGAATCTTGCACTAATATATATATCTTCTATTAATCAATGATAATTTATTATCGTGAGATTGACTTTTTTTTTTGGATAATTTGCTCTGATGATTCTCCTTTGTGCAGTGCTTTCTTGTGTTTTAGAAATAATATCTAATTGTAATGTAAAAGCAAATATAAGTTATTTGAGCATAGAGTATATGTTTGGTAGTCTACTGCATGATGGAATTTCAGTTAGTGTCTAAAAAATGATTCCTTTTGCCATTGGATTTCCTTTTCTAATGCCATTGGTGGCGCTTAAAAAAGAGAAGATACAAAATGATGATCAGATAGAGGTATGAATACACTAGAAAAAATATAACAGAGTAATTTAGCACGATGAGCTCAAATCATTGGTTCTCCTACATGGGAAAATTATCCAAAGGGTGAAAGTTAGTTGTTCTTGTAAATAACATCACTACTTGATCAATATGTTCCTTTAATTAAAATTGTTTTCTTTGTGACCATATCCCATATGAAAGAGCAGAGAGGCTTAATGTGGTTTTATAGTCTTAGTAAGTAGTAACTATTCTAACCATTTATTTTGAGAAGATCTCAGATAGACTTGAGTAGCCTGGAACCAATCTGGTCTCAGTTAGTTAACTCATGGGGAAAGAAGCGTTATACTTAGCCAAGACATGGAAATTCAAAACTTGAAAGCGCTTTAGCTACATGAGCTCTTTTCATTTATGTTGCACACGATATTTTCAATTTGAGTTGGTTATGCTTGTAGAGGGTTTTTGTAGTATTTTTATTATCATCTATATAAACTCTATGTTGTCTCAAGCTTTTGTTTCATCAAGTGGATATCTTAGTTGGGCCTAACCTCCCTTTAGACACTCAGCAGAATGTTATGTCAACTTATGAACCTTTGGAAAGCTTGCTTGATATGTCATTGCATAATTTGGTAATACCGATGTAACAAATGCTATCAAGAAACCTGCAACAGTTTTTTTTTTGTAGTTTAAGACATAGCCCAAGATAATTACACATAATTGCCATATGCATGTGATTGTTCTGTTGTATTTCAACTGTTATTCTCCGATAGAAGTTCGGGGCAGTAAAGCTGGATTTGGCAAAAATATGTTGTATAAATTCTAAGAAATGCTAAACTATCTATAATAAATAAAGAAAAAACGATGATTTTTTTTTTTAAATGCAAAATCATAGTGGATACCTTGGAGATCGTTTTTTTGTATAGGTAAGGAAATTTAACAAGGAATTTGGGGTTTTGTTGTTAAAGTTATCAAATGATCAAACAAATTCAAGTCTCTGAACTATTAGTAATTAAATGTGGACATTATGTTGGTAACATTGTGACAGACATGTGATACTGGTTAGATTAACTCTATGTGATAAATGTGCTGCTATAGAAGACTGTAAAGTTATTATGATAAGGCCAAAGGACCAGCATTTGATACAACTAACATATATATATATATATATATATATATATATATATATATATATATATATATATTTTTTTTTTTTTTTTTTTTCTACGTATCATCCTTTTCGTAGTCAAATGAAAATATTTTCCTAGGACTGTGGAAGTTGTATGATGCTTCTGCAATCAATAAATTGATTTTTTTGGCATTTCTGATATTTTATAATTTTGGACTGTTTAATGGATCAGAATGTCTCAATTTTACCTTTTCTTATGATTTATATAATGTTTATATTGTGTTTTTTTTGTCTACATTTTTCATTTAAAAAGAAGGCTTAAATCTTGTTTGCTGCTACCTTTTTTCAGCTAACATGCGCCGTATGAACAGTTTTGAAGCTCTTCAATCAGCAACTAAGTATGATTACGCTAAATTTTAAACTTTTAATTTCATTTTGCATATTAAATGCCTTCGTTTACTTTGACATTTAATAATACTTTTTGGTGAATGGAAAAAGGCATCCAAGATATTCATAGAGTTTATGAAAGAAAGACAGAAAACAAGAGGAAAATACTACATAAAATTTATGGTTTGTTATTGTAGTATATTAGCAGGCATCATCCAGCAAAGCACCCAAAAAAAGACACAAATGAAAACCTAACAAGTCGATCATGGTCAGAGTTATGGTCAATGTAAAACTTAAGAAGACTAGCTGTATTTAATATGTTTGATGCAGAAATGTTACTATGGGAGGACTGTGACTTATGTTTTCTTGGAGCTTACCAACCATTGACACGTATTAATGCACAATAATAATACAAATATGGCTGTATGTGTAGGCAACCAGTTGTTTCTAGGTCTGTGCTGTATGCCTATTTTTCTAAATAGGCCTTTTAAAGAGTTGCTGCTTAGGACTGCCAAGGCATTCTTACAACTCGCACTAAATTATGACAATCAGTTTTTGTGCAACAGTTTGTCATATGATGATCAGAACTGAAATCATGGAAGTTTTAGTTTTTTATTGTCATCAAGGCAACTTAGCTTGATGTGAGACATTTAGTTATTTGTCTACATTAACATTTAAAATTCCTATCTTGACTTATCTTATTCACCTGATTATTAGAACAATTATGTGGCTTTGCTTTGCAGCTCATAGCCATCCAAATCTGGGTAGTTTTCTTTACCTCTAAGGGTTCTTTTATCATATGTATAATTTTTTGGGGAATTATGGCAGCATAAGCCCTCTTTTAGGCTTCTTCAGAAGTGATTATCTCAATATGTTGACATTTGTTTTAAGCAGAGCACTTCCTGTAGACTATGTTAGGCTGGATCAGGATATATTGTCTCCTCTTGCTGGAAAGAAGCAACTGTATACATATGAGACACTTGACTTCTGGGAACAGATCAAGACCCCAGGGTGAGAAAATGTTAGCATGAGAAAGTTTATTTTGTTTCAAAATTGTTTATTTTTTTCAATCTCTGCATTTCTGTTGTTTCAGGATATCTATAAAATGTTCTGCCTTGTATCTGGCCCAATATCGCTATACCACTCCACATCTTCTAGCTTCCGGTGATGGCACTAAAAGTGCCACCATTATTGGTGATGTTTTTATACATCCATCAGCCAAAGTACATCCAACTGCAAAGGTCGTCTTTCTCATCTTGTTACAACCTAACATTATTTCTCCAGGATCCTCCACCAATATGCTATTATTTAAACTTTATGATGTTTTAACCTACAATAGGTATTTATTATTATAAATAAAGATATTATTGTTTTTAGTTTGGTCCCATTTATTAATAATAGGTATCTATATGATCTCAAATAGACAAGGATGAAAATTTTATGAGCCTTTTAAAGGAATAGAGACAAGAAGGATCTTTAAGGACAACTCTGTATGTCTGATCAAACATATTATCGCCAGAAAAGGTAGAATTTTATATTAAAATAGCATCGATGGCGTGAACTTTGTGGTTCTGAAAATCATTCAACATCCCAAACCAGAGATAAGTTGAATATGAACACTTAGATCTTGGAGTAATTTAAATATAAAAGTTGACCGTTACTTGATTCTTCTATATGCATTTTATCAATCTATGCCTCTTATTCTATGTAATGTAAGCATGCCAACTACGTACGACAGGACTGCTTATTTCATCTTTGAAGAACTGAAAGAATAAGACAAGTATATGAAAAATACCAAATCTTAGTTGGACTGCTTTTTACAAGTGGACCTCTGTATTTTAGTTGATAGGGTACCTTCATATTTT